>NC_051273.1:26082053-27305803 GCF_015220745.1 Sebastes umbrosus | reverse complement strand
AGCAGTGGTGAGTGAATATAACGTTATCGGTTATTTTTAGGCTACTTAAGCATTGAGTCGGTCCGCTATTCTCTGCCACGTTTTATCTCGCTGTTTTATTACAGCAGCCGACAGCCGTGTCTCCTTTTCTACATATTGCTTAACTTCTTCCTAATCTTCCATTAAAAGCTGTTTCTCACTGGGTTTAAAGTATGGAGAACGCGTTTACTCCATTTCAGCATCAGTAAATCTGCGATCGACCTCTTGGTCTGTTGAGGAAAGTAGTGAACGCGCATCTATCTGAATTACTTACACCTGGCTCAACCTAGTCGCTCTTCCTCAGCCTGGCTTGACCTTCGTGAAACGCATTAAGCCAGGATGACTAGACTAGGTCAACCCTCTCTTTCTCTCTTATCCTGGATATCTTTATTCTGCTTTTGTGAAACAGGCCCCAGGTGTCACCTCAGCTAATTCACTGAACTAAGACTCTGGGCCGTGTTTATGATGTTGGTGCCTTTTGGAGATATTTTCAAGCACATATCTTTTACATCATATCTTGGCTTGTTGTGCAGTTAATTGTACGACAGGCATCCTGTTGGCCAATGTGCGGGCGTTGGATGATGGGTTGCCGCTGGAGGGCCTCGGTTTACAACGGGATATTGGGAAATGTAATGTTCATGAATCTTGGCTAAATCTTGGAATGCCGGATGACGCCTTTCAGCCGTGACTCTTTCAATCTACCAATCAGACAGAACAAAGACGAAAAGAGAAAAAGGGAGGAGACGTGCTTTATGGTGGATAACATTTACGTTAATGCACAAATTGAAGGAGCTGACGGCATTGCATTTCACTGGAGTTGTAACGTTAATGTTAGCTTGTACGATTTCATGTGACAAATAAAGCTACATCAATTGATTGATTATCACCGGTGCCAACTACTACTGGTGCTGCAGTGCAGGGTTAACGTTAGCCAGCCTAAGCTCCATCCTCTTTGCCCATTTTTGTTACGACCCATCCAAGAGAAAAACCCTTATGGGAAACCCTGGCGCAACATGAAAAATGAGTCTCCCCTCTCCCCAGCTCACAAGAACCAACAACAAGGAATTTGCAGCCCTTTTAAAAGTTTATTTCACACTTGTAGCTTCAGGGGGGGCTAGCAGCAAAACGATAAACAATAGTAAAACTAAAGTTAAACAACCTAGATTAAATAAGAAAACAGGAAAAATGCTAATCTAACTTCTAACTGAAAACAGGAGAAAAGAGGGCTAACCAAAAGTGCTACCCACCCCTACTGAACCTGGGCTGTTATATCAATTGACAGATTTAGTGCATTGCTCACTAAACATCCTTGTTGGCAGCAAGGCCTATTGAAAGAGGCTAGGTCAAGTGTCATTAACGCGCCATATCTTTGGGGTACAACACATGTGCAGTAAAATCTGGTCTGCACTCACTGAAATTGAGCATATCGCAACGCACGACCGCAGCTCCAGTTACATTGCACATGTGTTATACCCCATACCACAAGACCCGTGTCTGCCCGTGTCCCAGCCTCCTTTAATAGGCCTTGGTTGGCTGTCTGACTGAAAGTGGAGAGAAGTGAGCCCACAGGGCCTGAGGGAAGCCAGCCTTTTAAACCTCAAGCTTGAAGGCTGGAACCAATCAGCTCCCCGGAGCAATCATCCACTCAGCCAATCACACACAGGCACCACAGCAGCAGAGAGAGATAAGTGATCCACAACAACACATGCACAGAGAAATTGAGAGCACGTACACAAATACATGGGGGGCGGGATCAAACCACCGATCGGAAGATCGGTGGTTTGATCCCCGGCTGCTCCGGGTCACATGTCGATGTGTCCTTGAGCAAGACTCTTAACCCCAAATTGCTACCGAAGGGATCCTAAGACCCTGGTTCTTTTCCAATTCATTTTTAATTAATCAATCAGTCTTCCAGAAAATCTTCCACCAGTTTGTTGAATTCATCAGCGTGCGTCACATGGAACATGTGTTTACCCCCTGGCATCAGGTGTAATCTAGATTGGGGACAAAACAGGGGTTATATACGTCACATGTGTCGTTTCCTGAATTTAAGGTCATTGTAAAACTGTTGTTGTTGTGATGTGTGTGTGCGTGCGTGTGCGTGTGCGTGTGCGGGTGTGTGTGTGGTCACACCTTGATCCCTTGATGTGTTTGAGGAGGAACTGTGGCTGGAGGCTGGGCACCATTTCGTCTTTCTCTCCATGGAGGATGAGGGTTGGACAGCTGATTAGGGGCAGAAGCTCCAGGCTGATACTCCCTGACCAGAGGACATTTAAGTTTACATTTTGGCTTTACTCTTTTCAGCTGACATTTATTAGAACATAACAAAATTAGGGAGCATCTCAAATTTATTCTCCATATGTTCCTTGTTTATAAAAGTAGTAGAGATTTTGTGGCAGAAATAAAAATCTTCCATCCTAAATTCAGTCAGTTCTTTGTTTCCTACTGCACACTCACAGTATTTATATATTATCAATACTATACAAACATCATCAATACAAGCATTTCCCCTCCATCTCTTGATTTTATTATATCTGATGGTTTTCAGTTTCAATTTCACTTGTGTAATGAGTCTGTAACAACATGGATTCGGTACCTCCTGGTCTTTTTGCATACTGCAAGATCCCATCTATATAGCCCCTCCAGGTTTTAGCAAAGACCTCTGCTCCATACACCTCCTCCAATTCCTTTCTTATCTCTGGAGAAAACGTAGAGACATCACGCATCCCTATGTGTTCCCACAGAAACCAATGCACACAAAAGGACACACAATCAAAGTTAAGAAAAATTATACCATGCACAGTTCACACAGTTTAGGATTACATTGGCAGATTACCTTGGTGCACCTTGAAGTCCTGCTGGGAAATAAAAGAATTTGATCCCCATACAACCAACTGGTTAATCAGGTCGGGGTTCTTCCCTGCTGCAATCAGAGCAGTGGATCCTCCGGCACTCCACCCCAGTACAGAGAACTTGTCATGGCCCAATGCCTGTCAATAAGATAAAAAATACTGTACTATAACTAACAAAGTCTCTATTGTCTCATATGCAACAAAAATAAATAATGAACATACAGATGCGAATTAGCTTCCATTCTTCTCATCACAGAATTAGGTGATCAAAGCACATATTTGCTAGATGGTGAATTACACATGGTAATAATAAAATGAATTCTGATGTGAACAATTGTGTGCACAGATTGCTAAACAGAGGGCATAGATTAATAAACTGTGTGTTGGATTTAGCTATCGGGATTATCATCAGTGTAAGAAAAACAGTGCCAATGCTTCCTGCATAAATCAGCCACTCAGAGCAGTGTATCAATTCAATTTATTCAAGTCATATTTGATAATGCATAGTTTCTTCATCTGAAGATAAAGCACAGATCAAGGAGGTATTTTGAGTTATAATTTGTGCTTCAACATTTAAAGAGTAATTGTGCCACAGCAAAATGATTTGACTTGCATGTTTTGTGTCTATTTAGTGATTCATAAAGGATATTATAGTCTTTTCACTACTATTCTGAAGCCAGTTATTAGACTGTGCTTTCATTTACATGATGTGACAATTTAATACTGTCTTAATTTAAAATATATTACATTCCAGCAACTTGCTTCAAAGTTTTTCTTTATATTTTACTAAACACTAAACTGAACTATAATTTATCAATCCATTCTCTCAGATTTACACCCATGTTCCTTCCCACCATATCATCCCCCACGGGGCCTTCTTAGTAAACTACACAATTCAGATTGTAATAATTATCATCCTTGTGTGATCAAAAGATTGATAAGACCTTCATCAGATCCACTCCGTCCTTTGCATCCCTCTCAAAGAAGTCAGGGGGGAAGTCTCTGGCTGGGGGGCGAGATCGTCCGTAACCACGGGCATCCCAGTTCACTAGAGTAAAGCGTTCCTTATTCAGTGACTTCATCTGAGGTATAAAACTACGCTGAGTGCATCCTGTGGTGGAAAAGACAAAAAAGGTTTTAACAAGATTAGAGGACGAACACATAAAGGACATGAGGCAGAGATACATTATGTGTGTGAGAGATCTTGCCATACAGTCTAAGAAGAGCTGTGTTATTTACCCAGAGCACCAGAAAAAAACAGCAAAGCGTGTTTCCCTCTGCCTGTCTGCTCGTAGTACAGATCCACTCCATTAACATGCTTCCTGCCTGAGACCACCGAAGAGCTGCAGGGAAAGAGACAGGTAGACTGTGGCAGTAATGGTCATGGTGATGGATAAGAATAGAATAGTTCTGTCTAGTGAAAAACACTGGCTTTCATTTGCAAACCCAGATATGACAAGAATTAGAGCCATAAGAACAACACTGTAGGCCTATTGTTCTTGTGATTCATTGGCCTTGAACATGTTTGATCAGTGGTTGTGATACATGCTCAACACCATGGTCCCCATTACCCTCAGTGACAGCTTCTGTTTTAAACATCTGTGTAATTTTGACTGAATCATGATGAATGAGACATTGTTGTCTTCTTGTTCGCTGTTCTAGGTTGTGCATTGTTACAGCTATGTTGCCTCTGCCTACTGTAAATGTGATGGCATTTTGTCCTGTCAGTTTGCACCACCAGCTGACTGTGACCTGCTGTTAAACATGACTCCTGCTGTGAGGAGGGCCTCTGACCTGAACATGCCAGCAAGGATACTTTAATAAAACATGAAGCTGCACTGATGATGACTGCTTTGCTTTGATGGTCACAAAATTACAAAAAATGTTACACAGAAAAATGCTTCAGTTTAGAAAGAGTCTTATGGACTTGTGCAGATATTGTGTCTAAATGTCCTGATGGATATTATATAAATGACATGCCTGATCTTATTCTAGATCATACAAAATATAGAATAGTAATTACGATTATTTTCCTCTAAGAAATGCTTTTTTTGTTTTATTTTGTAGGGGAAAAGCCTGTTAACATTTAAGACATTTAAGACAGTTAAGACAATTTTCATATTATTCTTATTATTTCGTACATACTATATGGTACATTGCCTGGAAATACTACGTCATCTAGTGGCTTTAATCAAACAAGCTTTCAGAGAAATTCTGCAAGATGGAAAAACATGTTTCAAACAGCAGGGCAGACATTTTCTGTTTTCTCTCTGCATAACTCCGAGAATAAATCTGCAGTCGTTCACTTTGAGCAAATATGATAAAAAATTTTTTTTGTTTTTTTTTCACAAAACTGTCACCATATCCTGACAGTATTGCATGAGACAGACCCAAAAGTCGCGCAAGTTAAGTCTCTCTCACTGAAGCTATGATGCCTGTGTGTTTCGTACTGGGATGTACTCACATGAGCAACGTGTCTTGCTCGTTCTTTCGCTTTCATGTACTGTTTTGCTGTAAAATGAGAAAAGTTTGCAAAGTTTTCTTTCCATCTGCCATGTTCGAAACAGTCGAGCCAAAAACGAGCACCACCCACCTGCTAGAGCAAACTTTGTCATTTTACAGCTAAACAGTACACTATAATATGTTTCTGAAAACATTTGAGGCGAGAAATAGGCAGTACAGTAACAGAATATTGATTCATATCTGATCATGCACTACTGTCAGGTTAAAGTGAGTGTCTTATAAATAGTTGAGACAGTTGTCTTTTATACAGGTCACGAGTTGAGATTCGGAGTACTTTCTTAAAGCGAGAGGACTAATTTAACCGGTCTGTGGGGGCCAGAATACTTGCTGGTTGCTAGGGGATCAAATACTTATTTCCCACAATCAAATGCAAATCAATTTATAACTTTTATATGATGTGATTTTCTGGATTTTTTTTAAAATATTCTGTCTCTCACATTTCCTCCACTGTAGTTACCAGTATGGCTGGATTGCTGTCACGACTCTCTTTATGTCACTTCTGCATTTCAAGAAACGTCCTCCAAGTAAAAACAACGCCATTCCTGCTGCAGGTTCTCTTCTTTAAGTGGTTAAAGATGAAACAAAGTCTCTTTCTGACTGAAGATCATGTAATCCTCCACTGCCTGCAGTCAGTTTGTCACTTTATACCTTGCCTTTATTGACAAAGATGTGAGGAGTCAAACATCTGACTCCACCCACAAGTTTTTTGGGGGGGATTACCCGAGGTTGACATTAAACAAAACCGTGAACAACAGCACAACTTAAATATAAACGTAGTTATATCTTGGAAGATCGTAAGAAATATTATATAAAGTAGTAATAGCACAACAGGAGTATTGCTATGTTTTGCTTCAACAATCATTAGGTGATCATTTGTGCTATACATCTCAAACGTTGATACAAGCAAGTCACATTGTCTGCAGCAAAAAAATAGTTATATAAAACCTCTAGGCTACAACACAATCCCAGAATGTGTGATTACTGCTGCTGAATATTTCTGTTCCACTAGAACAAATTGCTTCAAAGCCTGGCGCTCTTCCTGGGGGCTTGAGTGTACATCAATTTCTCAGTCACTTCACTCATCCCAAAGCTCCTTTACTTATCATGTCGAGTTTGTTGGAGCTACACAACGTTAACACATAGCTGCTATTGACATAGGTGCTAATATCGCTAGCACGCTAATCATGTTTCGCTATGGGCAGAATGCAACACTGGTCTCTGAGGTGAAAGTCCCTTGCTTGACCCATCCATCCATCTATCCATCCATCCATCCATCCACCCAACCTCCTCCCTACGCGGACTTTGATTAAGGCCTTTTTTTTCAGTTGAACCTTCAGGGAGTTTGTGTGTCCACCATGGCAAAGGATCCTTTCCATTGGCATTGTTTCCATGGTGCCGGCATGCAATTGTAACACTACGTGCCACCACCATTTCACGTATTTCTGTGATGACAGGCTGATCTAACCTGTTTAACGGCAGCAACAGACAGTTTGTTGAGCAAACTTTGAATGTTTAAAGGTTAGACCCAGCAGCACCTCTGGCCACCAGCTCGCTGTAATGCTCGGAGCTAGACACGAAGTTTGTTGATATCAGCAAACTGGGTTTAACCTGTGTAAACAGCAACAGTACAACAGCAAATTTACACAGCTTAGTCAATTGTTACAGCCGTCCCATGTTACAACTGTCCCTGGTCTCCGCCTATGTGTGTCTCAGTAAATTGAAATTGAATTGCAAGAATTTAATTTTAATTGTGAAAACTGAATGTGGAAGATCGATTTTAAGTGAGGATCAAATATAGTTTCAGAGTTAAATTTCATAATATTACATTAGGTTTCAAGTTTATTGGAATTCCAACTAATAAATTCAATTTCAAATTATGCTAGTCTGATTCACTTTTTATCAATGCAATTATTCAAATTAAACAAACAAGCATATTAGACATCTGACTTTAACACACTACATCTTGATGAAGCGGTACAAAAATACACACACAGTGTAGTGTCCCATACTTTTAGCCGCTACTGGCTGCTAATTGGTAAGAATTGTTTAGAGGTGTGCTCCGAACAAACGATATACAAAGTTTCAATACTTTATAACATGGCGTTTATTTACCAATCATGTTCATCTGTGTGGACATGAGGTGAGTGGCCATTGCTTGCCAAGGCAATATTCGCACTGAAAGTTCACCAAAGTTGAACTCCACACAAATGTGAAGATGCAAATTTGCTTCACCACCAGAAGTGAATGTTTTTTCCCCCCTTCACTCACATACACTGTGTGCACAATTATTAGGCAAGTGAATATTTTGACTCTATCATAATTGTTATGCATATTTTCCAACTCCAAGCTGTATAAACTTGAATGCTTGTTGGATTTAAGCATATCAGGTGATGTGTATTTGTGTAATGAGGGAGGGTGTGGCCTAAAGAGGTCAACACCCTATATCAACATGTGCATAGTCATTAGGCAGCTTCTTTTCCTCAGGCAAAATGGGCCAAAAAAGAAATTTAACTGACTCTGAAAAGTCAAAAATTGTAAAAAGTCTTTCAGAGGAATGCAGCACTCTTGAAATTGCTAATATATTGGGGCGTGATCACAGAACCATCAAACGTTTCGTTGCAAATAGTCAACAGGGTCGCAAGAAACGTGTTGAGAAAAAAAGATGCAAATTAACTGCCAAAGATTTGAGAAGAATCAAACGTGAAGCTACCAGGAACCCATTATCCTCCAGTGATGTCATATTCCAGAACTGCAACCTACCTGGAGGTCCCAGAAGTACAAGATGTTCAGTGCTCAGAGATATGGCCACGGTAAGGAAGGCTGAAACCCGACCACTACTGAACAAGACACATAAGTTGAAATGTAAAGACTGGGCCAAGAAATATCTGAAGACAGATTTTTCAAAGGTTGTATGGACTGATGAGATGAGAGTGACTCTTGACGGACCAGATGGATGGGCCCGTGGCTGGATCAGTAACGGGCACAGAGCTCCACTTCGACTCAGACGCCAGCAAGGTGGAAGTGGGGTCCTGGTATGGGCTGGTATTATTAAAGATGAGCTGGTTGGACCTTTTCGGGTTGAAAATGGACTCAAAATCAACTCCCAAACCTACTGCCAGTCTTTAGAAGACACTTTCTTCAAGCAGTGGTACAGGAAAAAGTCTGCATCTTTCAAGAAGACCATGATTTTTATGCAGGACAATGCTCCATCAAATGCATCGAAGTACTCCACTGTGTGGCTAGCCAGTAAAGGCCTTAAAGATGGAAGAATAATGACATGGCCCCCTTCCTCACCCGACCTAAACCCTATTGAGAACTTGTGTGCCCTTCTTAAACGGGAGATTTACGGGGAAGGAAAACAGTACACCTCTCTGAACAGTGTCTGGGAGGCTGTGGTTGCTGCTGCATAAAAAGTTGATCGTCAACAGATCAAGAAACTGACAGACTCCATGAATGGAAGGCTTATGACTGTTATTGAAAAGAAGGGTGGCTATATTGGTCACTGATTTTTTCTTTGAAATGTCAGAAATGTTTATTTGTAAATTTTGAGTTGTTTGTTTATTATTTTCACTTTAACAGATGAAAATAAACAAGTGAGATGGGAAAATTCTCGTTTTTCATTTAGTTGCTTAATAATTCTGCACACTAATAGTTGCCAAATAATTCTGCACACCTATATATTTTCCTAAGAAAGCCAGAACCTCACTTTTACTTTCTTAAATGTTCAGGTTTGTGGTTTGTTAACATTTTGGATTGACCGAGAGCACTGTAGTTGTTCAATAATAAAATGAATCCTCAAAAATACAACTTGCCTAATAATTGTGCACACAGTGTAGAATGGAAGTGAACAGGAGGCATGTTAATTTTGCGCATGTGTAACCGTGCCTTTTCCCGTTGGTAAAACGTTGCATCCATCAAAGTAAGCAAACATAATTACTCTACTACTTAAAAGCAACACACAGTAACATTTGCTGCTACTACATTGAAATAGGTGCTAATATCGCTAGCGCGTGTGTTCTTCAAGGGGCTTCCTTGCTTTGCCGATGCCGTTGATGTTGTTCAGCTAAAACTGTGGAATAGCCTGCCCACAAGTATTCAACAAATAACTTTTTTTTTTCAAGACACATCATGACTTTTTTTTATCTTGCTGTTGAGTAGTTCTAGTAGTATTTTGTTGCCTTTTCCATTTTTTTGAATCCTACTAAAAGGTTTTATTTACAACACTGTTTAAACGTGGGCAGCTTTGGCTCAGAGGCTAGAGCAGATAGTCCACCAATCAAGATTCAAGATTCAAGAGTTTTATTTGCCATTTGCACCTAAGTACATTGGAATTCTGAGTGGTTTACACCGAGTCAGCTTTCAGAAAAGAAAAAAGGTAGAAAAGGCATAAGGTAATTACAGTACAAAATAAGTAGCACATTCAACTCAACACAATAAATAAATAAATTATCAAAATATAAAACGCCCTCAATGTAGTCAATAAATAAACTAAACTACCCTCTGCATAGGAACGATACCCCCAGAATACAAATATACAGTATATATGCTCCATGACCATGTCAAAAGAACTTGTAACTCTCAAAATATTTAAAAAAATAAATAATTAATATATTTCAGACAATTACACAGTGGAAGGCAGCATATTGCACAGCATTACAGTCCATTCAGTTCAGGTGTACTGTGTGTCAATAATGGTATGGAGGTGAATCGGAAGGTTGGTGGTTCGATCCCTGGCTCACATGTCGATGTGTCCTTGAGCAAGATCCCCAAATTGCTCCCGAAGGCAGAGAATAGAAAAGCGCTATATAAATGCAAGTCCATTTAAAGGCATTTGAAACAATTTGTTTGCAACATTTTCATCTGTTGAACTGTTTTAAACATTTGAATGCCATTTTATGGAAAGCACTTTGAGTTGCATCCCATGTGTAAAAGTTGCTATACAAATAAAGTTTATTATTGTCATTATTATGATTTGGGTGAACTAACCATTTAGGCCTTCATCCAGCGCATCAAGATGACTGTCTACGGAGTCCACACATAAACTTAGTCCAGCCACTTGTTCATTTATTAACAGTGGTGGAGGAAGTATTCCGATCCTTTACTTAAGTAAAAGTATGCAGCATGCATGTCTCTGTATGTCTGTTTGTTTGTTTTAAGTATTGTTTAAGTACTTGTTTTAGGAGTCGTAATGTTTGACCGTGTTTTAGACAGATGAACGCTGGAGGTTAAAGATGAAGTCGGCTCCAGTGCTTTTGCTGCTGTTTTTTGGTCTCTTTTTTGACCGAACGTGCCAAACTTATATATAAGTGCCAAAAACAAGGACATAATTATTCCCAAAAAGATGTAGCGAGATTGGTGCGTGCTACTCTTGAGAAGCATTTTATCTCATCTTGCATCTACTGGGAAGAGAAATCCACATTCTTTTGTCCAGGAAGATTTGGTCACTGATAGATGTTTTAGTTAGAAAGAAGGAACAAGTTGTTTTCTTAAGACAACGTAAACTCTGCAATCGACCATCGAGTGTCGATTTTGACATTATCCAGGGAAGATAAAGTTGTATGACTCTGGGAGAATCCTCTCTCGCTTAAATCAACGAAAACTGTTAACTCCTTGATGACCTCAAAGTGATCTTTTCAACGAAGACCGTCCCACACACACACTCCCCTAACATTTGGAATTCCATAGTTGCGTAGGTCTTGACCTTTCAGTGACCCTGAGAGTCAACGAATCTGCGATGAAACAACATTGCCACCTAACGGTATCAGGAGGTAATAGGATAACTAATTGAATGTAACGTTTGTTATAAGTTTAGTAAAACTGATTTTAAGGTTGGTAATGTTTATTACTGAATATTTTGTTGTATAATCATTAATGGTATTGTAATACGTTTTTAATGTTTTATCAGTGATGATCAATAGATGTAATATTTTAAGTTGAAAGTTGTTGAGAATGAGTAATAACTTGACTTAGAATTAAATTTGGACAATTTTGATACTAATGTTTGATCAGAATATTAGTGGTTATATAGTTTTTGATATGTGTCTGTTTCGTGCAAAGTAAGGAACTCTGAAATTAGTGAGGAGGGAACTTTGATTTTGCGTGTGTAAGATTTATTCAGTAATAGAAATTGAGTTGCTGAATGAGAGGGCTTCAACCCCCTCCCTCCTCTACCTCCATGAGGGGGGTTAAAGAAAAGATGACACACAGTCAAACAAAATTAACAACAAGTGTTACTGACATGTTACAATATCTTAAGTTCCCGTTTTGTAATGTTACATCTATGGATAGAGCTGTATAGTTTAGCTTTACATGAGTGTTTGTTTTCTAACATTGGATTAGCCACAATTAGCTGCAACAAATGTTAGAGTTACATAATATGGTAAATAAGTCACCCTATATATATACAGTATACTGTATATATAAACATACACTATACAGTATACTGTGTGTATATATATATATATACATATATATACACTTTGTCATTTTAAAGTAAGCAGTCTGGCTGGAATTGGAGAGAAGTAAGCCCACATGGCCTGAGGGAAGCCGGCCCTTTAAACCTCAAGCTTGGAGGCTGGAACCAATCAGCTTCCCGGAGCAATCATCCACTCAGCCAATCAGCCAAGCTCATCTGCAGCATATCACACACAAGCACCACAGCAGAGGTCTGTACTGAGAAGCAAATTCAACATACCCAGGGTATCTTCTCGTTATCTGGCTTAACTAACCCTAACAACCATGATCTCGCTAAGCGGTCCTATGACGGTGGTTATCAACTCGGTAAATCAACCCAGGGTTTCTCAATCTGGCTATGAGCGCTTTCACATAAAAGGGGCGGTGTTTGCAGCATATGACCAATTGCAAACATGGACAAGTCTACTGTCAGCAGAGCGTCACATTTTACAGAAGAGGAGCAAACTATAATATTAGACAAATAGAAGTTAAACATATAATCCAGAATAAAAATAGCACGGTTGAAGCTGCCAAATGCAGGAAGGACAATTAGCAAAAAATTTGTGAATGCATAAATGAACAGACTTATTAATGTAACGGAATACTCAAAAGTCAGATATAGTTGTCTAGATAGGGCAGTGATATTATACAAAACTTTGAGAATATAATGGATGAAACCATTACACTTTATTATGCCCTTTGGTAATGAAATACTGTAGCGTGTATGAGTATTTGAGCCTTCTTTCAGCTGCATCCCCGACTCCGGCGGTGTGAAACGGACCATAAAGCATGTAAAAAATATTATGTTTCTAAATATAAAAACATAATTCAAAGCAGTAAGCACCCACAGCATACAGCCAGCTGTCCTTCCTGCATTTGTCAGTTTAAACTGTGTTGCTTTTAGTCTGGATTATGACTAACTTCTTCATATTTGTGTAATATTATCATACGCTCTGCGTACTGAGCTCTAATTGGTCTGTAGGCGGTGCTTTTATGCGAGTTGATCTCCTATATGAAACATGACCTGCTCCGGAGCAGGTTAGGTGTTCAGCATCAGTTACCATCGCAGACTAGAGTTCTATGAATCTGCACTCGACAACGCAATGACCATAGCGGAGACCAGGGACAGCTGTAACACTTTTCCCCAATAAATCAAAAAGCGTTTACACTGGATTAGCCAAATTGCTTTTCAGTTTTACTCTTACATGGACATGTATCCCAAACATAAAAAGGGAAAAGACAACCAGACAAGACCAGCAGGGCAGATGGGCACTGAGTATTTTTGTCACCTAACGCTATGTTTTGGCCGTCAATTAAAGTAACACTAATGGTATAGGGTGGTGATGCCCAGCGACATTGAACTAGCGGTTTTCTCAACACGGTTGTATTGATTTAAGTTAAAGAACAAAAGTATGAGTATCAAAATATACTTAAAGTACTAAAAGTACAAGTACATGCAGAATTTCATGCAATTATTTCAGAATAATATAATTGGATTATAATTAGTGATGCATTGATGTCTTCATCACATTAATGTTGCAGCTGGTAAATGTGGAGCTCCATAATAATACATCATAACATATTAGTTGTTTTATATTGTGTATAAATAAGCAAAATCTGCAAAGTAACTGGTAACTAAAGTTGTAATATGCATGTATATATATGCATATGCATATATATGCATATATATACATGCATATTACAATATATATGCATTATATATACATATATATGCATATATATATGTTAAATGCATATATATGCATATTACAACTCTATTTACCAGTTACTTTGCAGATATGGCTTATTAATACACAATATAAAACAACTAATACATTATGATGTATTATATTTATATATATTTATATATATATAAAAGTATAATGCAAATAAATGTAGTGAAGTATAAAGTGACTGAAAATAGAAATAATAAAATAAGTTACCAGTACCTCAAAATTCTAATCAAGTATAGTACTTAAGTAAATGTACTTGGTTACATTACACCACTGCTTATTGTGTAAATTAAACATTTAACATAATTCAACATGTTATAACTTTGGTATCACTTTAATAAGGGCTTATAAATTGTAAGCAATGATTTTTTTATTGCTAATAAATCCTTTTAAATGTGACATCATTAACATTAGTCTTGTAATCGCCAAAGTTAGCAGCTAATGTCACTGCCTTTTCATGAGTTTATATTACTGTGCTTTGTAAGGTACAAAATAAACAACTAATGTTATTAACATTTTACAATATCTTAATTTCAGTTTTGTAAGGTTATAGCTATTGATACAGCTGTATATTATAGCTTAAATTTAGTGGATGTTTTCTAACATTGTATTAGTTGCAATTACAGCAAATTTTACAGAGTAACATAACTTGAGAAATAACTCACCTCTACTTGTTTCATAAATCAAATTATTAAAAGAAATGAACTTTGACATTTTAAAGTAAAATATACAGTATTTAACAGTTAATGCCTCATGAAAACAGAGTAGAAATTAAATAATCAATAAGAAAAATTAAGACATTGTGTAAATATTTGCACCCTGATACCTCTCCACAAAATGATCAGACATTAGTTCACAGTGTTAATTAATCGATCAGTCTTCCAGAAAGTCTTCCACCAGTTTGTTGAATTCATCAGCGTACTTCAGGTGGATATTGTGTTTACCCTCTGGCATCAGGTGTAGTCTAGATTTGGGACAAAAAATGGGTTTATACACATGTCACATGTGTTGTTTCCTGAATTTGAGGTAATTGTAATATTATTGTTTAAATGTGCGTGTGTGTGTGTGTGTGTGTGTGTGTGTGTGTGTGTGAATGCGGTCTCACCGTGACCCCTTAATGTGTTTGAGGAGGAACTGCGGGTGGAAACTGGGCACCATGGGGTCTTTCTCTCCATGGAGGATGAGGGTTGGACAGCTGATTAGGGGCAGAAGCTCCAGGCAGATACTCCCTGACCAGAGGACATTTAAAGGTCTTTTTGATAATATCTTTACGTTGACAAATGTTTTTTAAAAAGAATACGTCTACAGAGCTTTTGGAAAGGTGCCGAATAAAAGTACGACTTTTTCTGAAAAAAACAATTATGCTTGTGAATTAATCATTTTAAAAAGTTTGATGGGTCCTAAATGAATGTTTTGTTTATCTCTGTGGAAGATATCAGATGTTCAGTTCTCAATTACAACAAGGCTTGTGAGCACACAATGACTTCATCACTTTACCACGAACGATTCATCACTTGACATGTCTGTCTGAGTCTCACTCCACTCGACCATAAAATATGCAGGTTGTGCAACGAACTGGCAACCACTTGTTGTGAAGTGAATGCAATGGAAGGGGGGAGGGAGAGTGCAAAATCTAGTAGCTGAATGTTCTCAATATTATCAATAGCAAATTTAAGTAAACATTTTGGCTTTACTCTTTTCATCTGATATTTATTAGAACATAACAAAATTAAGGAGCATCTCATATTTATTCTCCATATGTTCCTTGTTTATAAAAGTAATAGTGATCTCGTGGCAGAAATAAATATCTTCCAACCTAAATTCACTCAGTTCTGTGTTTCTTACTACACATCCGCTATGGTAAACACTGCAAAATCACAGTATTTATATATTATCAATACTATACAAACATCATCAATAAAACAACTTCCTTTATAATTGCATTAATTACATTATTTCCCCTCCATCTTGTGATTTTATTATTTCTAATGTTTATCAATTTCAACTTCACTTATGTAATGAGTCTATAACAACATGGATTCAGTACCTTCTGGTCTTTTTGCAAACTGTGCGATCCCATCCACCCAGGCCCCCCAGGTTTTAGCAAAGATTTCTGCTCCATACAGCTCCTCCATTGGCTTCCTCATCCTCACGCTCCACTGTGAGACATCACGGACCACTATGTGTTCCCACAGAAACCCATGCACACACAAGGACACACAATACACGGTTAAAACAGATTACATCATGCACAGTTCACACTGTTTGGGATTACATTGGAAGATTACCATTGTAAAGTTTGAGATCCTGCTGGGAAACAAACGAATTGGATCCCCATACAACCAACTGGTTAATCAGGTCGGGGTTCTTCGCTGCTGCAATCAGAGCAGTGATTCCTCCGTCACTCCAACCCAGCAGAGAGAACTTGTCATGGCCCAATGCCTGTCAATAAGATAAAAAATACTATACTATCACTAACAAAGTCTCTCATGTAACAAATGCATTAAAATATTGAACAGACAGATGCGAATTAGCTTCCATTCTTCTCATCACACCATTAGGTGATCGAAGCACATATTTGCTAGATGGTGAATTACATATGGTAAACTAGAAATACCGCCTCATGGTTGTATGCGTCTGCCAACAACTCAAGTTGCAGTTTCCATCCATATCTGTCAAAAATGTGATCACTACATAATAGTATCCTGTTAGACATTTGTGTGAAATTGTAATAATTAGCATATGAATTCTTGAATTATGGTCAAAAATGTGTTTTGTGAGGTCACAATCACCTTTGACCACTAAAATTGGCACAGAGGCATAGGAAAAAAAAAAAACATACCGACATGAACATTTGTGTGCACAGATTGCTAAACAGAGGGCATCGATTAATAAGCTGTGTGTTCCCAACCCATGTTCCTTCCCACCATATCATCCCCCAGGAGCTCCTTACTGTAGTAAACTCTACAATTCAGATTGTAATAATTATCATCCTTGTGTGATCAAAAGATTGATAAGACCTTCATCAGATCCACTCCGTCCTTTGCATCCCTCTCAAAGAAGTCAGGGGGGAAGTCTCTGGCTGGGGGGCGGGATTGTCCGTAACCACGGGGATCCCAGCCCACTAGAGTAAAGCGTTCCTTATTCAGTGACTTCATCTGAGGTCCAAAATCAGTCCGAGTGCATCCTGTGGTGGAAAAGGGTTTTCACAAGATTAGAGGACACACACATAAAGGACATGAGGCAGAGATACAGTATGTGTGTGAGAGATCTTGCCAGACAGTTTAAGAAGAGCTGTGTTATTTACCTAGAGCACCAGGAAGCAACATTAAAGCGTGTTTCCCTCTGCCTGTCTGCTCGTAGTACAGATCCACTCCATTAACATGCTTCCTGCCTGAAACCACCGAAGAGCTGCAGGGAAAGAGACAGGTAGACTGTGGCAGTAATTGTCATGGTGATGGATAAGAATAGAATAGTAAAAAACATTGGCTTTCATTTGACAGTTACAGCAAAACCAAATATGACAAGAATTACAGCAATAACAACAACACTATAGGCCTAATGTTTTCGCTTCCGGCTCTTCCTCCTTTGCAGACACTTCGCTGCGTTGCTCTCCACTTCGCTCTCCGCTTTGCTTTCTTTTTTTTTTCGTTGCAATATTTTTCTTTCGCTACTAAATTTTTGGAAAGCGGGTCCTGGATACTTATAAATCACTGGGAGTTTAATTTATGAAAGAAACCGCTATTTTAAAAAAACTGTCTATCAGCAGCACAAGCCTGTAGGCTACTATAATGAACGGGAGCGAGGTGCTTGGCTAAAGCTTATCAGCAGCAAGATGCCTCCCTTCTCCACGGATGACTACCACAAACTTCTACAGAAGATTGCAGTGCTGGAAACAAAAATTCACCGGCTCGAAGTGAATGTGGAGGTGAATGGACTATGTGGGAATGAAACCACTCTACCACTGACTCAAAACAGTGAACAGGAACAGACTAATAGAAAACTAATTAGCAGCAACAAGACCACCAAGAAGCAAGGGGGCTGTGTACAGGGCAATAAATCAACTAGTAGTCCTCCCTGGAACTCTCTTGGTGCAAAGCCAAAGCGTAAATCATGTCCCTGGGAAATGGGAGGAAAAGGACCCAGGCAGAACCCAGCACCCTCAGATATGTGATGCGACCGGCTGGCCTGCATTAGCATCCAAGCATAGTGCCTCATCAACCCCTGTACAAAGTAAGGTCCAACCGTGGACAACTGTGAAAGGAAGGATGAGTAACAAACCTCCCCAACAAACAAGTTTGCAACTGGAGAACAGATGTGCAGGACCCTGGATCTCGATCTGATGCCCTTGATATTCTCATCTCTTCACACAGCAGGGTAAGAACCCAAAGCAACTCTGAAGGTAAAAGGCTACAGGGAAAGCTAACAATTGGGCCTCAAACTCAAACTCAGATTGTGGGTGATGCTGCTGTTAAAGATGTGAAAAGCATGTGGAGTAAAGACATCAAAGTACTCTGTTTCCCCAAAGATATGGTCTCTGATCTGGCAGAAAAAATCCTGGATATTGTGACTGCACACCCAAATGGGAAAAATGTGGTACTGCACATTGGGTCGAATGATGTTGTGAAACAACAGTCTGAAGTGCTGAAACTGGACTTTACTGGTCTGCTAAACACGGTCAGCTCTGTGAATGCTCAGGTGTTTATCAGTGGTCCCCTGCCGCCAGTCAGAAGAGGAGCCGAGAGATTCAGCAGGTTGCCGGGATTAAACACATGGCTTTCAACTGCATGTAAATCCCACTCAGTGCATTTTATTGACAATTTTAACTTTTTTTGGAACCGCAGACATCTCTCTAAGGCAGATGGACTGTGCCTAAACAAGTCAGGAGTAAAACTGTTCAACTATAACCTACTTTACTTCCTGCGTCACTCATCTGTTCCGTCTGCCAAGGACGCGAGACAAGAGGAATCACCACTGGAGGAAGACACGACACAATGTGCCAGGGACCCTCAAGGAGAACCATCTCACCCCCCACCCCAGGCCAGCCCTGATAATGGGATACAGCAGAGACAAGAGGAGGCGTCTTCACCCCCCTCCACACTGTACACCAAAATCGAAGCCTGTGAGGAACCACCTACTTCACCCCCCCCAAACACTATTCAGTTCACCCTCCTCGCTTGTCACCCTTTCTCCCTCCTCCCCCCTCTTGGAGTTTTCTGTCCACATAGAGGAGCTGGTCACTGCTAGAACAAAACTAACTCCCCGCCGTACACACATTTTCTCTCCCATAATCCCCCCTCGGCGTCCACCTCGAACAACTTTGGTACAATCTTCACAACCACGACATCCACCACCTCCTTCCCCTTCACGATGGAATCAGCTTCTGTCTCCTCAGCCTGATAAGGATGTTTGTGTACAAAATGTTGCAAATACAAATTGATATGTGCCGTGGTCCAGGCTTCAAGGCTAATGATACACCTGACTGTATCCAGGGCAAGCTGTGTGACGAGAGCTTCATCAATCTCAGTTTTGAAAGAATGGTGAATCAGCGAAGAAACAGGAAGCATTTTACTGATTGTGCAAATTCATCAAATTTAGCATTGATTCCTTGCCAGCCAAACCGTGTCCAAAATAATAATAATAATGCTTCTAGCACATTAAAGCTAGCCTTATTAAACAGCAGGTCTTTGGCAGGAAAAACTTTTTTCAAGCTTGATTTTATGCTTTTAACTGAAACTTGGTTAGACCAAAATAACAGTGCAGCTGTTCTTATCGAGTCAACTCCTCCCAACTTTAGTTTTATGAGCGAAACTAGAATGCATAAGAAAGGAGGTAGAGTTGCCATATTGTTTAATGATTCCCCTCCAATGCAAACAGATATCTTATGGACATTTTGCTTCTTTTGAATATGTCGCTCTTCAGCTGAACTCCTCCTCTCGAGCTTTGTTCCTGAATATCTACAGGCCACCTTAATACCGTGCAAACTTTTTGGATGATTTTACTGAACTGCTGTCTTTAATTTGTGTTGACTTCCACTGTGTAGTCATTGTTGGTGATTTTAACATCGAAGAACTCTGTCAGGTTCTTGATAAGTATGGACTGACTCAGCATGTGACGGAGCCAACACACAATAGGGGGCATACTTTGGACTTAATCATATCAAAGGGCCTGAACATTTCCAAGGTTGTAGTGATGGATGTTGCTCTGTCTGATCATTCCTGTGTATTCTTTGAGAGTAATCTTCCTGTGCACAGAAATGATCAGACAGAGGTAATCACTGAAAATACCAGTGATCAATATGTTCAGGCTTTCTCTTCTTCAGGTCTGCTTAGTGTCCCCAGAGTCAGAACTAAACATGCAGAAGCAGCGTTCAGTTTCTATGCACCACATATTTGGAACAAGCTCTCAGAAAACTGCAGGACCAACTCCAACTCTTAGTTCTTTTAAATCGAAGCTTACAACTTTCCTGTTTGCTGCTGCCTTTTATTAAACCAGATAATGATCTTATACTGCACTAGAGCTTTTATTCTTGTGTGTTATACTCTATTTTAGCTTCTATCATAGCTTTTATTTTGAGATTGTTTTTATTTTCTAATCTTTAACGTTTTTATGTTTATATTTTAATTATGTCTTAATGTTCTTTTGCACTTTGCCGCAATGTTCTTCAATGTTTGTGTAAAGCACTTTGAATTGCCCTGTTGCTGAAATGTGCTACACAAATAAAGCTGCCTTGCCTTGCCTAATGTTCTTGTGATTCATTGGCCTTGAACATGTTTGATCAGCGGTTGTGATACATGCTCAACACCATGGTCCCCATTACCCTCAATTACAGCTTCTGTTTTAAACATTCTTGTAATTTTGACTGAATCATGATGAATGAGACATTGTTGTCTTCTTGTTCGCTGTTCTAGGTTGTGCATTGTTAGAGCTATGTTGCCTCTGCCTACTGTAAATGTTCAGTTTGCACCACCAGGTGGCTGTGACTTGCTGTTAAACATGACTCCTGCTGTGAGGAACAGGCTTTCATCCATGAGACTGCGGTTCGTGTCCTGTGCCTCACGTTACAATCAGCTGTTCGTTCGTGTCCCGTGTTCACAACGTTCAGTATCATTTTCACTGGACAAACGTAGTAGTTTTAACCCCAACCATGAATTTCTTTCCTAAACTTAACTATTGTGGTTTTGTTGCCTAATCCTAAAGTGACGGCAAGGGTAACTATAGTGGTTTTGATGACAAAAATAAAGTGACGCCAAGGGGCTTGACAAAGCGGCGGTATGTGACAAGTTGGGATGTGAAAGTGTTGGAACGGCATGTCAATCCACACCCAGCACGTACCTCGCGGGCACCGGTGCTAAATTATTAAAGACCGTAGTATTGATAAGCTACGACATTATCGGTTCTTTTATCTGTACTTTTTTATGTTTTGGTGTAATTTATTATCATGCTGCAGCAGAGCAGAGCAGAGAGGCCGCAGTAGATAAAGTGAAGATAACTATGAAAAGCCAATTGTTGACAGCTATTATCAATAGCTGTTCAACAATCATAAACATGATGTAAACATGTAGAAAAGCCATATTTGAATCTGCTCTGTCCTCAGTCTCTCATCCACCGCCGCTATATTACACAACGCCAGACAAGAAAGCACAACATGCTAGCTCGGCCAATAGAAAATGGTTACAAACAAACTAATACAAAAGCTGTCTGTATATAGTCTAACTGTTCTGATCTTAGTTTGCCATGTATCTTAAAATTTGGCAAATTCTTATAAACTTAGTTGCTGGCTGAGGCAAACAACCCCTGATACTGACTGATGTCTGTGTTCTTCATTCTTTAAGAACTTCACTCTAGAATATTATTCATCATTTTATTGAATTTTTTAGGTTTGTTTATTATTTCGTTTATGACTTTGCTGTTGTAAAAATGACTGATTCTGCTCAAACAGAATGAGTCTGAAACTGCTGAAACAATATTTAGTTATATTTTAAACATAAATAAATTCTAATCCTGTTCTCAATTTTATATATATATATATATATATATATATATATATATATTTATATATATATATATATATATATATATATATATTAAAAAGCAATTATTTAATAGGCCTAATGAAAAAAAAACAATAAGAGCATTGATAAAAGCCGATAAGGTGTATCATAAGAGTAGTAGGCTATCCATAAAAGTTTGATTAATAAGTTTAAGAACCCTTTTTCGAGATCATAGAAAATATAGAATAGTAATTACAATTATTTTCGTTTAAGAAATGTTTTGGGGTTTTTTGGAGGGGAAAGCCCATAAACATTTAAAACTAGGCTGTGCATGATCAATTATCAACATTTTTACTATCAGAAATATTTTTGGGTATTTTTATCTGATAATGGAATTTTTTTTTTTTTTTAAATAAAATGTTTTTTTTAATTATTTTTTAATTCTGAAAATGTCCAATAATAATTGTAGGGCTGCTGAAGAAAATAATACCAATATCACCAACTAAGATACTACTCACAGATTAGATGAAATATATCTACAATGGTTCTTAAAGCGGGACCTGTATTATGTTTATGGATTATAATAACAATTTCAGCTATATTATTTCGTGCATACTGAATTATGGTACATTGCCTGGACATACTGCGCCATCTAGTGGCTTTAAACCAAACAAGGCTTCAGAGAAACTCTGCAAGAAGGACGAACATGTTGCAAACAGCAGGACAGACATTTCCTGTTTGCTCACTGCTGCAGCATCGTGGTTAAA
This sequence comes from Sebastes umbrosus, assembly GCF_015220745.1. Lineage (NCBI taxonomy): Eukaryota > Metazoa > Chordata > Actinopteri > Perciformes > Sebastidae > Sebastes > Sebastes umbrosus. Next base: position 27,283,463 of record NC_051273.1, on the reverse strand, counting down.
GTCCACATTTCAATGTGCATATAGTCCATACATGCAAATATCAAACAGAAAGCAGTTACCAGTACGGCTGGATCGCTGTCATGACTCTCTTAATGTCACTTCTGCATTTAAAGAAACGTCCTCCGAGTGAAAACAACGCCATTCCTCAGAGAGTCCGCACAGACCGAGCAGCTCTCTGCTGCAGCTCCTCTTCTTTAAGGTGGTTACAGATTGAACAAAGTCTCTTTCTGACTGAAGATCATTTAATCCTCAACCGCCTGCATGCAGTTTGCCACTTTCCACGTTGTCTTTATTGACAAAGAGCGTCGCCTCAGTGTGGGCTGCATGATTGCACGTCATTTAAAGCGAAAGTACAAAAAAACAACCGAACGGTTCCAACATTCACGTGGTTCTTATAAATTATATTACACTGGGAAATATTTCAGTAACACATTATTTTACAGATCCCTTCATTTCTTAATAAGTTCAGAGGAAGTTTCCCTGGAACAGATACAGTTAATAGAGTAGTTTCCCTAAAGTTACATTTAAACCCTAAATATTGGTTTAATATTGGAAACTTCATTCTTCATAGATTTTGAGTTGTTTGTTAGCCTGTAGACATTATTTGCATGTTCCCCTACTGTAGGTTACACTAGCAAATAATTGAAATGAATTTATTGAAAATGTAATAAACCGGACACTTTGTTCACTACGAAACTATTCCTTTCCAGGAAATGTCCTGAGTACAGTTAGGAAACTATGGGACTTATAAAATACAGTTTTACTTTATATGGGCAATGCATGAATTTAAATATTTTATTTGCCAAAATGTCATTCACAGACAAATGTACAGCATGTTATCCTCCTACATGGTGACATGACCCCAGGGAGTTCAAACTCCCTTTTAGACCTCTCATGAACAAACTATGATACTTATTTGGGAGGGCTAATGCTGGATAATAAGTACAGTCAACACCAATCAGAGATACTGTAGAGTGTGTAAAAATCCATTATATTTAACTGTCTAATAGACCCCAAAAATGTAATGTGTCATTTTCTACAGCAGACTTCTGACACATTATTTCATCATTAGTTCAAAATCATGTTTACAAGAAATTCTACTAAAATTACTAAAAGTCATGACGATTAGCGTTATCATTTGTTGATTAGCACCAAATAAAAAGTACAACTGATGCTGAAGGGAATGTCATTAGTTTTGCAGGTATTCAGTCATGAATCAAAGTATTGATTGATCAGTTGCCTATCGTATATTTTTTTTGCAACGTCAGTAAGATTCATCCTCTGAGCACCGTGAATGTCTGTACAGCCATCTAATCAGTAGTTGTTGAGACATTTGAATAAAAAACACAAATGTCAACCTCATGATGGCACTAGAGGAAAAGTCAGGGGGTCAGTAACATCAGTAGGCTTCATCCTCTGGGAAGCCTATACTGGGAACCATTAATATCTGTACAAAATTTCATAGCAATCCAATAGTTGAGATATTCCATCTGGAACAAAGGTCTTGGTGGACCAATCGACCAACAAACATTACCAAAAAATGTTCTCTAGTTCCAGCTTCTGAAATATGAGGATCTACTGCTTTTCTTTGTTTTATGTCTCTGCAAACTGAATATTTTTGGCAGTTCAAGGGCATCACCTTGGCCTCTTGTAAATTACAAAGGCCATTTTCCATTATTTCCTATAGACGAGCCGATTACTCGACAAATCAAGAAAATAATCGTCAGATTAATCGACAATGAAAATGATTGTTAGTTGCAGCCTTTGAATACCTGTCTGTAAGGACTTTACAGTGTGGTATTGTTTTGTTGTAGCAGACGTAGCACCTATTGATTATCTGCTGGGTGTAACAAACAAAGTGGCATCAAACTTGAAAGTTACTCCTGATAGGCAGAGGTTTTTGTGGGGCAATCGCTCTACAAAGCCTAGAGTGCACTGGGCATCACTGGACTGGAGAGGAGGAAAGCCATCAAGGACATAACAGAGGCAGCGGAGAAAGCCTCGAGATGGCTCTGGATCAGGAGAGGAGGTCCATGGGGAGGAGCGAATGCCACCTGAACACATGGTCTGATCAACCATGGCTGGGTGTCTGATGTTGAAAGATCCGAAACACCCACTGACCCCATGTGACATCACTGATGATGTGTTCAGGAGCATTGAAGAGATGTATTCTATCAATTTCTCTTTTTACTTCAATTTCTAAATATATTTTTAATTAAATTATTTATTTATTAATTAATTAATGTATTTCTAAATTACATACTTGTTGACTGTTTTATGTATATTAATTGCTTTGTAGTTTAGTCTATTTATAGATTCATAAATTAAGTGGTAAACAAATGTATTAATGTCTATTTTTCATTGTACAATTAGTTATTAATTAATGAAATGTTTGATTACTATTTCTGTGACACTTGTGGTCCTCCACAGTCATGCAGGCAGCTTTTTGTAAACGCCTCCACTCTCCTCTTCCTGTCAGTGCATCTGAGCTGTGCCACACACTGAACCACACACAGGGCGGCCGTGGTGGTTGGATCGGGTGGTTCGATCCCCAGCTCTTCCAGTCCATATGTCAAAGTGTCCTTGGGAAAGATACTGCACCCCAAATTGCTCCCGATACTCTGCCATCAGGGTGTGTGAACGAGCATTGGGATTATCTCCTGATGAGCAGTTTGGCACCTTATAGGGCAGCCTCTGCCATGTGTGTGAATGGTTGAGTGTTGACATGCAGTATAAAGCGCTTTGAGTGGTTGGAAGACTAGAAAGGTGCTATATAAATGCAAGTCCATTTACCATTTACACAGGAACACAACACAAAGACGACAAAGCCGAGCTAAAAAATACCTCGATCGCCACAGAGTGATGTGTTGAAGATGTAGCAGAATTTGGGGTTTTACTGTAAACGCAGTGACTGAAGTAGAGTCAAGTGGATGTCCACTGAGAATCAACACAATTTAAAATATATGGGGGGATTCTTTGTTCTAAGACAAAAACAAGTTTATAAGCAATTCTCATGAAATTCGAAAAAGTCCCGAAGTATCAAGCTGATAAAACAATGTTAAATGTGAGGATTTGAGGTTTTATTTAATAGTAAACCGAATATATTTGCAATGCTAGTATGTCAATGGTAGGTCCACCACTTTGATTCAGACTGAAATAAATCAGCAACTATTGGATGGATTTCCATGAAATTTGGTACAGACATTAATGGTCTCCAGAGGATGAATCCTATACTGACTTTGTTGATCTCCTGACTTTTCCTTTAGCATCACCAGCAGGATGGCATTTTTGTTTTAGAGTGAAACACTGTGACAGATATCGGGTTGATTGCCATGACATTTGGTATAGAGTTTCATGGTGACCAGAGGATGAATCTTCATGAATTTGGTGATCCCCTGACCCTTTCCTCTAGAGCCACCAGCTGGTCAAAGTATTCACTTATTCATTTACTGTGATGATGTGATTGACTATGGCCTGGCGCCATAAGCAAACATCCCCACAACCTTTTTCCAACCTCTTCCCACCCACTTCAAACCAGCAAGAAGAGCAGAGACAAAATGAAAAATATAGAACATCTGTCATGTGAAATAACGGAAACTGCTTGAACTTTTGCAGAAAGTTTTGTGTTTATGTAGGACACCATCGATCACACTAAGAAGTTGTTTAAACAAAAGGTTTTTTCTGGGCATTTAACCCCTTATCCCACCGACTGGGGTCCCCACAGACCCCAAAGGTATACTTTGTGTCATATTTCACAGGTGCTTTATTTCATTATTCCAATTTGTCATGACTTTGTCGATCAATTTGTTCCTAATGACTTCATATCATTGTTTTCTGTTTTAATAAGTGCTTTTTAAAAAGACCAATGTGTTAGGGTCCTATAGGGGACCCCAGTCAAGAGCACTCAATTGCAGCCTATGTAGTTTTAATAGATAAAATAGAACAGATTGATAAAATGTTTGCCATGGATCTTAATTTAATTAAAGTATCACACATTATCATTTTGAAGGAGACGGACACAGATTTCCTCACGCCTATTTTAATTTTACACAATATGTAAATTAACTGTGACTACTAAAATAATAATAACCCTGTTTTTTTTGTTGTTTTTTTTTACTTCGGATCACATTAATTACATTACCAGTCAGTAGTCCTTGTATGTTAAATAGGTTAGTGGGATGAGGGGTTAAGCTAAATTGGGGAATTTCTATAGTTCTAAGACAACTCGCCTGTTATATATACCTCAAGAATATTATCTAAATTAAGATTTATTGCAAGTGGCATGTATTTTGAGCCTCATTCAGAAGTGCTCCTTGTACGGTAGGCCTACAACACCTCAGCAGATCTGTTCTCCTCTTCCCTCTGGCCCTCAGCCATCTTTGTCTGGCTGGTATGTGCCTGTCCACAGTCCCATGACCCAACTACTGGTCTAAATATAAATATCCAAGCAGCACTGCTAAGGTCACATTACGTCATCCCCAGTAGCACATTCTCAATCAAGTAGCACTCGGGGCATGAGCTGTGGAGGCGTTCGAAGGCTTTATGATATCCTGGGTCACAAAAAAGTCATCAAGGGTAGTTTGAAAACGAGCTAGTGAGAGGGCTTGACCGACGGAGCTAAACACTTCTTCTTCTATCACTATTGTAGGTGATAAACAACTTTAAAAACCTGGTGAAAAAAAATCCAGCGTTCTAAACTTGATGTGCTTTTCTTGAGACTTTTGGCTGACATGGGTAATGGAATGAATAAGGTACAGTATCAAATCTCTACACGAAAAGGAGTCAAAAACAATCAAACCTTGATCACCTTGTTGTAGGCTACTTTCGCAGCCTCTTCTTCCTTCTTTTGACTCAATTTCTAACTGTCTTTAGGTCCTGCCTGATCTGTATCTCGGAAATATCAAAGGTAAGATGTCATGCCTCTTGTCATTTTGAGTGAAGAATTAATTTATTTTCAGGATAATGCAGTAGAGTGTGTTTCAGTTCCTCATACGGAGGGGCATGTGGTGAGATGCTACGCTGAGCTCAGTTTCTATAGAGTGGAGAGGTCACAGTGTAGAGCAGAGTGATTGAAGTAGTGTATTTTGATGTAAAAAAACAAAACGATTACACTGTTTTTTTGCCTCTGTGTGTGTGGGTGTGTGCGTGCGGGGGTTGGTGTGTAACTCTGTCAGCAGCTGGAGGAAAGAAATTATTTTTGAGGGCTGCTGAGTGCGTAAGGGTTGGTGTGGGAGGGGATGCCCCGCGGCGTGGGGGTGTCCCTAGTGTGAACTGTATTCCACATCTTTCCACAAACCAGCAAATATGATCATTAGGTTGCTCTTACAAAAGATCTGTGCACACATGTAATGGTGACTGCACAGGAAATGGGTTAAAAATATGGATCACTTTTTGTAAACATGACATATTCAGGTAACCACTGTTAAACAGGAAATCTGACTTGTTTAACGTTATCCAGGCCGTTGATCTTCTTTAAAACATTTTGCTTGGCATTCTTTTACATCATGTCAAATTGTATGTATTTACAACAACAGGTGTGAGCAAGTATGAGGGAGAGTTAAACTCTGTAAGACTGTCACAATGTTAGGAGACCCTTGATCTGCCCTACAGAGGTAGGACAGTGAAGTTCAGAAAAAAAGGAGTTTAAGGTTTTCAGGCTGGCCAGTAGACTGAATAATGCCTAAATTTGATGCCTTTTTAGGATGATTAAAAATAAAAAAAATAAAAAAAACGTCACTATAATACAGTACCTAGAAAGACCTAGGCAGTCTTCAGGGAATGGAAGGAAAAATGCAGCATCTACAAACTAAATGTGTTATCTCAGCTTTCTTGTACAGTTTGCTTTAATTGTATGATATATATATATATATATATCATATATCATATATATATATCATACATCATATATCTCTCTCTCTATATATATATATATCATATATCGTATCTCATATCTCTATCTCTCTCTCTCTCTCTATATATATATATATATATATATATATATATATATATATATGTATGTATACACATATACATGTACTGTATATCAATTAACAACACAAAAAAATGTCAAATATTGTCCAGAAACCCTCACAGGTACTGCATTTAGCATAAAAAATATGCTCAAATCATAACATGATAAACTGCAGCCCAACAGGCAACAACAGCTGTCAGTGTGTCAGTGTGCTGACTTGACTATGACTTGCCCCAAACTGCATGTGATTATCATAAAGTGGGCATGAATGTCTGTAAAGGGGAGACTCGTGGGTACCCATAGAACACATTTTCATTCACATATCTTGAGGTTAGAGGTCAAGGGCACCCTTTGAAAACAGTTTTTCCTCGCCAAAATTTTGGAGCGTTATTTTGCCTCCTTCGCGACAAGCTAGTATGAAATGGTTGGTACCAATGGATTTCTTAGATTGTTTAATTTCATATGATGGCAGTATCTTCACTCTACCTTTCTCGCTTTAAAACTGTGCCTGCAGGGGCGCTACTGTAGTTCACCTGGTAGAGCGCCCCATGTACCAAGGCTGAGTCCTTACTGCAGCAGCCCTGGGTTTGAATCTGACTTGTGGCCCTTTGCTGCATGTCATTCCCGCTCTCTCCCCCTTTCATGACTACCTCTCTTGCACTATCAATAAAAGGCATTAAAAAGTTATGTTAGCTTTAGCAGGAGTTTATTGTTAGTATCAGTTTAGTGTTAGCAGGATTTTAGCGTTAGCGGAGCTTTTATTCTGCATAATGGTTGAATTTAATCCATTTAATAAATAATAATAATCTTTTTAATAAAATATCAATAGGTAAATTTAGTTTACAGTAGCTGTGGCCATAGGCTCCAGGTTAGGGGGACAGTGGCCCGGGTAACTTTTGGAGTCTGATATAATATAATAATAATATATACATGTGATTATTGTTTAGCTGTTGTTTCTGAACCATGGACAGTGCTGTTTGTTGTGTAGGGGCCAGTGGTCTGTGCTCAGCTGACAGACAGTTGTCGGCTCTGTGACACCCCATAAAAATATTTATCTCATGACCAACACACTTGTGGACTATTCACTGGTTTCCTTGTAAGTTACATAATCAGATTGTGTTTCCTCTGCAACTATATGAAAGATTTATCTTAAGTTAGGCCTACTCATATGTTTATAATTTTTCCAATTGATATTGTATTAGTTATTGTTTAGTCTTGCAGTTTATACAAACTTTCATGATGTGTGAAAATCTGGTTAGTTGAATTGATTTGGCAGGCAGTAGGGTTCAGTACAGACTCATCTTGGTCTTGTATAAGGGGCATCAGCATCCTGCAAACTTGCAAAGCATGAGAAAAACATGCTCAAGACACATCTGTCCAAAGCAGAAAACCTTTGGCTTCCTTTTAAAGAACAAATTTGATTAGAACAATTACTGTTTCTTGCTTCTGGGCCAAGCTGTTGGACTGTTTTAGAAACACTGGTTTTCCGGTTTTTCTTTCAGTTCAAAACTTTGAAGGCCACATTTGCTTGGGAGACAGGGGGGTGGAGGGGGGGGAGGGTGTTGTTGGGTAGAAAATGCTTAATTTAGGTTGGAGCTTACATGTGGTGATCTTTGTTTGCATGAAAGGAATATTTGAGTTGACTGATTTTCTTTGCGATCCACAGATGCACGAGACAGGGAGCTGTTGGCGCAGCACAACATCACCCACATCTTGTCCATCCATGACACAGCTGCACCCTTCCTGGAGGTGAGCTGTTTCCTCTGCGTCTTATATCGGCCTGTGTGACCCTCGGACCCTAACATTAATCCAGCCATAAAGTACACAACCTCCCCTGAACTGTTTCCCCCCCTCAGTGGCTCAGCTGCTCGTTCTGAAAGTGTTAAATGTTGGCAGCAGACCTGAGGTGCCCCTCTGTCTTTTTCTGACTTAATATATTCATTAGGGCTGCAGCTCTCACAAATATGTTCAACAGCGATTAATCTGTCAACTGATTTTCCATGTAACTGATTGTTTAATCTGAAAAATGGCAAAAAAATTGTGAAACAATGTCCATCAAAGTTCCCCAAAACCTGAAAAGACTTTACACATTTGTGAAGCTGGAACCAGCAAATTTCTAGCATTTTATGCTTGAAACCTGATTTAAACAACAGATCATTTATCAAGATTGACTAATTGATTATTCAACTAATCATTTCAGCTTCAGATCTTCACTATACCCTCATTATCATCCGAGGTATCATCTATAACAATCTATTTACTATGTGAGGCCAATGCTGTTGCGTTTTGAAAGGAGAAATACGAGAAAAAAAGGGTGCAAAGTAATATCCAACACCCTAAAGTCAGATTTGTATCAAACACTGTTGAAATACACCGCTTCAATTAGTGTGAAAGGCAGATACTCTTTTTTTCAATTTTGCACGGAAAGTCCTTTTGTCGTATACCAGTCAGAAGACCCGGAATTCACCAGGTTCCACGAAATAAGCCGTTTTCTGCAGTATTGTGTGGGATCCCAGTGAATATCTGAAAATTTGTATGCCCTTTTCTGTGGTGCAGCTGTGGTGCAGATGCAAGTCACCAAACTGTAAGACATTTTTCACACAAGATGCTTTTAGCTCAGCAGCTTGAAGTCCATAAAGACTTGAAAGTGGAACTGCATTAAAAAAAAAAAAAGGTTTCTAGCTTTTCACAGCTGCATTTGGCGATTTGTGTATGAAAGGTGTTTTTCTTGTGTGTACGTGAGTGAGTGAGTGCTAGAAGGATAGAAAGAGGTGATTCTACTGTGAGAACCTGGTAGGTTGAAAGTAGAAATTTGCTCTCACTGATTTCCATTTGGTAACAGATCTGTACCACTGCAAAATCTGTTCTTGGATAAAATAAAGTTTAATTTAGAAGCGTTATCCTTTCGAATAATGGCCAATGATCCATTTTAATTCAAATTTTATTGTCATTTTATTGGAATGAAATTTTCCTCTCTCAGTTTACGTTTGAGCCGTTTTCGGAAATCTTGATCTTCAGTGTCCGCTTTCACAACTTTCATCTTTTCTTGCTGAAAGCGAGCATGAAAAAGTGCTCAGAGATTTCTGTACACTTTCTCCATCCATGCTATTATGTTTCATTGAACTCTGAAGAGAAACAGCAACTTGTATTACAGTATCACTACCCAAACTGGTCAACCACCAAAACTTTTAAAAAGGTTTTGGGCTTGAAATTATAGTCTGACTCGCTGAACTGTGCTGCCCTTCATTCAACAACTCATTAATCCCAGCTGTTGTACAAATCTTTGATCTTGATCGTTGGATTGTTCTCGCATTCATATGAATGACTCAGCTTTTTGAGTTTTGTGGCGTAATAATGACTCAGGTTACCAGTGTAGCCCAAATGGCCAGATGGGATGGTGTATTTGCATACCTAACAGTCAAACTGCTGACTGATCGATTTCTTGGAAGACAGCATGATGGTTCCTGAGAGAGGAAGGTAGAATTTGCAACCACCAAGTCTCTGAGGTCGGACTTGCCCTTTACTGTACAGTAAGCGGCTCTAATTAACATACCGCAAAGTAAGAGGGCGAGGCCAGCTTGATGGAACAAAATCTGAAAATTAATTTCTGCACTTATACACTATTTGCGCGCACATTGTTCAGGAGTTTATTCATGCTTTCTGTCTGCCTGGGTTAGATTTTACAAACACCAAATCATGGTCATGATGAGTTTTAAGAGTGATGGTGCAACGATAGAAGAGGACTTTCTCAGCATTCGTTTGCAAAACCTGACTTTTACTGTCAATAATTATAATGTCGACAATATGAGAGTTACATGCTCTGTCAATATGTGATATGTGTGAGTTTTTAAGCGCGTGTGTGTGTGTCTGTGTGTGTGCATGAGTATTGCGCGAGACTGTGGTTGGTGTGTGTGCGAGCTAACTTGTCTGGAGCACTTCCAGAGCTCGGAGTGTCCCAGAGGGCTCAGGGGTTTTTGCAGCGGTGCAGTCATAACGGGACAAGGTAGTTTCTGTCCACTGCATGTACCATCAGCTGCCAGGTGCACAGTACAAAAACATATGCATTAACACACACACACACACACACACAACAACACACACTCACACACACAGTAGAACATCGTTATTTCATGACCTACCATACCAGCAGGGTCAGAGGGGCAAAGTTTCAGGGGCCGTCCCACACACCGAGAAACAGCAAGTGTGTTGGACCCGTTGTTCAAACAGATGACCTGACAGGATGAAAAACTCTTTTTACACTTTGTTAAATGTTGTACATTCATTTATCTGCAGAAAATACACTATTGTGTTGTTTGAGTCTAAACTTCTCCCCCCTTCACCCTCCAGGACATGACGTACCTGTGTATATCTGCTGCTGACCGCTCTAAGCAAAACCTGTGAGTGCTTATATGATATATATATACAGTATGTACATAGATGAGGTCCACTATGTTTGAAAGTTCTTCAGTATTGGCTCTGATGTATCCACCGTCCGATGATCCGTGGCAAGCATAATTGCAAGAAAATAAAAGTCAAACCATTTTAATTTTCACAATTTAATGATACAGATTTTTTTCGTATATAATTAACTTTTTGATATCATAACGAACATGTTCTATTTATTAAATTATTTTATATAAAAGTATTCTTATCCAGGACAACTTTTTGAAAAGACTCACACATACAACCCCATTACTGATTGAGTACTGTAAACCAAAAGATTACAATTTAATAATTAATTAATTTTAATTAATTTAATTACAATCATACAATTTACAATGTTTTCTGCTTAGAGGGCAGGTTCAGCAGTCAATATTTAATGATTATATAATTAATAAAAACTGCAGAATATAGCGGAAGAAAAGTGGAATCAATTGATTAATAGATGGTTTAAGAAATAAAGTTACTGCTATTTCAAATGTGGTGGTTGAATATATTATTATAAGTCTGTATTGTTAAGCCAATTGTAATTTAAATATGAATTAATTCAGTGTGTTTAATGTGGTAATTTTACCAGGATTCAGTACTTCAGAGACAGCATCATGTTCATCCACGAGTCCCGACTGAGAGGAGAAGGCTGCCTTGTTCACTGGTGAGTGGAAATAAAGCATAAAAATACTTTTGGTTGGTTTGTTCTTTATTTGTGAATTAATGTACTTAATCTTAAAATCACATGCTAAAATAGTACTTCAATTTGATTGATCAAACATGATTTACTTGAGCAATAAATGGGTTTTTCAGTCTTATTTTTCTTGTATGTCTTGTTGTTTTAACGAATTATTTACTGCATAGTAGGCCTACAGTACTATACGTTCATATTTTTATTTAAAAATCACTAAGCCATAATATATTGTGCATCAGAATAGTACGAAACTGATGTCATTTGCATATGAGGATGTTGAGAGGAAGAAGCACAAATATTCAGATTTGGTAGATTTTTGTTTATAATGATGAATATTTGCCTCAAGGTGATTACTGACTGGAGGTCTTCATATTGTATTAAACTATTTTTCATTTTCAACCACATCACTGTCATCAAACAGGACAACATTTTGGTTAATGCTTTCATAGTAAATACCATCACCTTTCATCTGTTCTCATATCAAACAGGACAAAATCAAGCATTTAACCACAGCTTTAAGAAAAAAGGAGTTTCACTTCTTTGTACACTAAAGAAGAGAATATGAATATGTGTTGATTGGGTGAAGCTGTGTGCTCTCAGTGTGGCAGGAGTGTCCCGCAGTGTGACTCTGGTAGTGGCTTACATCATGACGGTGACAGGGCGTGGCTGGGTGGAGTCCTTGGCGGGGGTGAGGGCGGCTCGGCCGTGTGCGGGGCCCAACCTGGGCTTCCTCCGGCAGCTGGAGGAGTTTGAAAACACAGAGCTGACAGAAGTGAGTAACACCCCACTGATTGATCATAACATTTCATGATATAAAAAGCCAATTTTGATTATTCTTATTTTTTGGCAGTAGCCATTCAATGTATTTCTTTAAATATCTCTCTCTCTCTCTCTCTCTCCCTATATATATATATATATATATATACATACATAAACACACACACACACACACACATATATAATTCAGTATAACCGTCATGGACAACATTGTTGACTGTCGTCTTTTTTAAAACAATGTGATGTGGCCAAAGAGCAACTTTACACCAGGCTGAGAGGCAGTGTGTATTGCCGTCTCTGGTTGAAAGTTTGAAAACTGTTCCACTTCTTTTTTTGACAGTTATACGATAGTGAAAAGGTAGACAGGAAGCAGAGGGAGAGAGCGGGGTGTGACATGCAACAACCGTCTCGAGATAACTTCTGTTATGATTTGACGCTGTATAAAAATAAATTGAATTGAACAACAAAGGCCTGTGGTTGGTCTGAAATCGATGTGAAACACCCTTCATGGCTTTGATTCTGGCTTATACTCATCTGACTCACTTTTACACTCCCTCTGCCCTCCCCCTCCAGTACCGGGACTGGTGGAAGGACCGATATGGGAAGAACTCATTCAACGACGATGAGGAGATGGAAACCCTTTTAACTCAGAAATCTAGCAGCAACAGCAGCAATACCATAACAACAAGTATCACTACTACACTGGGCACAAGTGGCACCTGAAAAAATGTCTTCTGACAGTTTTGTCTTTCCTGAACTCAAGCAGCTGAGGGACTGGTGGACTTCTGCTTGGAAGTCCACCACAGTTTTTTTTTTTTTTTTTTTTTACAATCACTAATATCCTTTTGTCCAGTCTGTAGTCACATTTTCAAAATTCTAAACACTTTAGGACAACATCGGTCTGTTGTGGACCATACCATTAACACAATTCATGTTGTTTTCACAGAATATGCGGGCAATTAACACGTTTCGAAAATGCTTAAATTTTATTTACATACCAGCTTACCCAATACCAAAATTATGGATCTTTCTTGTTTTATTTTGCTTGCACACAGCATGCCAGAAATTAAAACCTAATGCTCAAAACCTTAACTATAGTATAAAGCTACTACTTCTGCAACAACAACAGCTCAACAGTTATATTGAAACAGCTGATGAGCATTTTGAATGAACAGAACATTGAAACATTGAGAAATATCTGATTTACTATAAGTTGTGTAAAATAGACTGCCAAAGGTGGATAAGGTATGCTAAGTGTTTCTATCCAAGGTGCATAGCGAGAGATGACATACAGTAAGATGTGAATATGGATGAGAACATGACCAAATGCTGAAGATCGTATGGATTGGAACAGGACTGTGCATTTTTGTGTTTTTTTCCCCTTCTCTTTTTTTTTTTTTTTTTTACTGTATTTGTGTATTTTATTTTTACACATTTGGAACCAAAGGCCATAAATGTTGGATTTTTTGTTGATCACTGGCAGATCATTATGTCACTATTTTTTTTCTACTGTACATTCTATAAAGTAAAGATAAATTAATGTAACTCATTCTGCTTTCTAGTAAAAGGAAACTGAATTATAAAAACAATGGGTTTCATATTGTCTATTGTATGCAGGTGGATTTGAAACATGTAAATGAATGCCGTTTATGTAATGAAATCAACTGTTAGTATTTTGAAAGTTGTCGTGCTATGATTGACTATATGTTCGTCTTTGATAGAAAACGTGTGCTAGTATTTTGAAAGAATGATTTGATACCGAGTCTGGTTTGTTGTGTTTTGACAGTTAGTGTGTGTAGAGAACGTGTTTGTTTTTGCATTTTTAAATATTGCACCCGATTCGACTGTTATCAGGCCATTAAATAGTCGTCATCAGTCGCTATGAGCAACATAGATGTGGGTCAGTAGGGGCCTACTACACCTACTAGTTTGTAAAAGTGAAAGTGAAACTTAAAAGCAACATGTTCTAAAATGTCGTAAAACTGAATGAAACGTCACGTTTTGAACACAAACAAAAAAGCTTCTTTAGGTTTATGCAACAAAATGACAATGTCTTCAGGTATAGGCAAAAAAAACAAAAAACAATTAGGTTTAGGCAATACAACAACAACTTCTTGAGGCTTAGGCAATAAAAAGCACTTGGTTAAGTTTATGGAAAAACATTGTGTTTTGGGTTAAAGTAATACGAACACAAACACAACTTGTTTCACACAGGTTGCAAACTCCGGTCTCCTGGATAAAAGCCTCCACTCCTTATGGAGTTTCACACTGTCTATACTACAGCACCTGACTTGTCGTGTTCGTTTATACCTTCTTTCGGTGATTTCCCATGTGAATAGATGATAAAACCTACTAGTGGGTGTAGTAGGCCCCTATTGACCCACATCTATGGGGCTTGCAGCGACTGATAACGCCTATTTAATAGCCAGACAACAGTCTAATCAGCTGAATGTAGTTTGTATTTAATGAACAAAATTTGGTTTTGAACAGAAAATTAACTATTTGGCTAAATGTGTGATGTAGGTGTGTTGCTGTGTTAAGAGTTTAGAAAAAGTGTCTTAAACGCTTGTTGGCAATCATAAAAAAAACCCCACTAAGACCAGACCAACTGTTTGACTTCACCATCGATCCTGCAGGGAAAAGCTACAGCAGAAACATCCTGTTTGAAGAATGGCTATGGAGTCATGTGAGTGGGGGGGATTTTTATGTCATTATTTCAGTCTCCCTCGTCATGTCATGACCTTGCCTCCAACTGTCAAAACAACATGCAAGGGCAGTCAAGCATGAGACCAACGAAATAAGTACATACAGTCCACAGTGTGAACACGCATTTAGCAGCGTTCACTCCCCCTGTTAGTTACATTATGCTGTGTCCTCTACTTGAAATATGAGTGTTACTTTCTATAGACAGTGTGGAAGCTGAATGCTGAGACTTTCAGTAAAACAGTATCAGAAGCAGTATTTATTTACTTATTGCAGTTTTATTCCTTTATTATCCTACATGTCTGCTCCAGACTACAGTAAATTATACATGTGAATTTGCATTTAATTTAACTAAATATCCATATACATGAGATTCAATTCGTCATCTGAATATTTTTTTTTATCTATTTAGCAGTCGTTGTTAACTTGGGGGCTGGGACCCCAATAAGGATTGGAAAAGCAGAAAAAAAAAAAACATTTTTGCAATTCAAAATGTCAATATATTTAGATTTTCTTGTGAATTAAAGGATTTTAGTTAATTTTTATAAAATATTCAAACAGAACGAGAGTCTCTGGTGGAACTGGTCACCACAGGTCAGTGGTGGATGAAGTATTTAGATTCTTTACTTAAAAAAAAAAAAAGCAATACCATTATATAAAAATACTGTGTTACAAGTAAACGTCCTGATGCATTTAAGTGTGAGCAGAATTTTAATGTAGTTGGTTGAGGTGTAATTTGTACTACATGAAATGCTACTGGGTAATTTAATTTATAACAATCAAACATTTTATAAAATTATCATTAAGTAACTAGAACTGTTAAACAAAAGTAGTGCAGTCAAATGTACAATATTTCCCTCTGAGATTTAATGAAGTATAAAGTAGTAGATTTTTTTTGTGATTGTTTTTAATGATAAGGTTATTATTATCTAACATTTATTCATTTTTGCTTGTTTTCAATAGTTCTCTATGTTTTTTAATGTTGTTTCCTCGTTATGTCATTTAGGCTACATCTCGGCATTAAAGGTGCTATACAAATGAAGTTATTATTACAACAAATATGACTAACTTGTTCAAAACTTGAGTTAATGTAGGCTACGTATATTTACATCCCACTACCGGGGGGTCAAGAGCCAAAAGGCAGTGGTACAACAGTAACTAAGTACATTTACTTAAGTACAAAGTACAATTTTTGAGGTACCTGTACTTTACTTTGAGTATTTCTATTTTATGGTACTTTATACTATTTTATATTTCACTACTTTTCAGAGGAAAATATTGTAGGTTACATTGTATTCCGCTACTTTCATTGGACAGCTATAGTTACTAATTACTTTACAAATTTTTATTTCATAATAAGAATATGTGCTGATTTTTATAAAATATGATGCATTGTTATGGATTAAACTAAGTGTATTAAATAGTTAGAATTAGCTCCACCTTGACCAGTTACACTATTTTAATGTTTCTTATAGGTTAACATGTCAATGATAATCAAATATATGTATTGTATTATTTATTATATATATTCTTTACTACATACTGTAGAATGAATCATTTTACTTTGAAACTTTGAGCTTAATTTGCTTTTTGTACTTTTACTTTTGTGAGCTTTTGAATGCAGGACTTGAGTATTTTTATAATCTAAGTTAAATCTTCCACCACTCCCAAAAAGGTTGTGAATTTCTGATTTAGAGCGTAGTGACTTGTATTGTATTGGTCCTCTAGAACTCCCTTCTGGAGGAACTCAGGCTAGTAAACTCTGTTTCTTCTTTTAAATCATGCCTCAAAACCAACCTTTACAGGAAGGCCTTTTTATAGCAATCCCTTGTTTTAAATGTCATTATTGTTGACTTTTTGTACAAAAGTCTTATGTTCAACATTTTATTTTGGCCAATTTTTTTATTCTGTATTGTTTTTATTTTTATTTTTGCACTATTTTAACTTATGTAAAGCACTTTGTAAATATGTTTGGAAAGGTGCTATACAAATAACGTTTATTATTATTATAATCATTATTATATATTTCTTGTGCTGTGTGAACTCGATGAACTGTAGACATTGTGTGCTCACTCAATAACGTGTTTTGATGTATTTATTTCTGTGTAATTATACTCTACACAGATATGACACAGTTTATAATAATCTTATCTGGAGGCTTTTCTTGTCATCACACTTCTATATAATCTTCCAATGGCAACAAACTGATGTGTGTTTTTGTGCGCATCACTTCTGCTGCAGGACCACTCGATGGTGACTTTTCGTAAAGCTTTTATCATTTCAAAGAATTGTTTTCGTCTCCGTCCCATGATTTTCCACGTGTGTGTGTGCGGGTGTGTGTGTGACACTTCTGAGTGACACCGGCAGGGTTTCCCCCCCACGGTGTCTTACTGGAGATCACACTGCTGCGCTGTGCGCGCAGATAAGCTTCACTGGAGAGAGAGAGAGAGAGAGAGAGAGAGAGAGAGAGAGAGAGAGAGAGAGAGAGAGAGAGAGAGAGAGAGAGAGAGAGAGAGAGCGATGTTTTTTATTTGTTTTTGTTTTACAGAAACAACAAACATTAATTACTTTGTTGTTTTCTTCAATTTACATGCATGTTCTTTTTAAATATCTATATATTGTAATTTGTTTAATGAATTGTACACACATATATATATATATATACATATATATAAATATATATATATATATATAAATAAGACATGCAAATCCAGAGGACAGATGATAATTTTGTAATGGGTTATGTATGAATAATTGTGATGTGTTTTGTTTTTTTTGTCTGATGGGTCTTACTTGTCTGTCTGTTTATGGTAACAGTATGTCTGCTGTATGTGTACGTTTTTCTCAAACTGAGCTGCCTATGGATGCAAAATGAATTTCAGTGCAAACTGACAATAAAGTTGTATCGTATCGTATACATGTATATATATATATATGTTTTTGTCATGATCAATGAAGCAAATTGAATTGAATTGAAGTGAATTGAATTGAGAGAGAGAGAGAGAGAGAGAGCAGCAGCAGCAGCAGGTGCGTCCTCCTCCTCCTCCTCCTCCTCCTCCTCAGCATCCTCTCTCTGTGTCTCCTCCTCCTCTGCTCGCTATAGGCTGGAGGAGGATTTAAGCGGTCCCGCCGTAGTGATGAGAGCTTTCTGAGACTGATTGATTTCAAAACTTGACGGGTTTCGAGTTTCACAGGTAAGAAGAAACAGCTCATTACGCGCAACAAGTCAGTCTGCTGCGTGGGAGATCCGGGTGTTAACCTTTTAGTGAGTTTTTACTGAACTCATCCTACTCTGCTAAACTTTCAAACACACATATCACAGCACATTGCGCTGCAGTACTGAGTTGTCGTGCCTGTGTGTGTGTGTGTGTTTGGACAGAGATGAACGTAGAGTTGGATTACTCCGGCGGCTCCGGCAGCAGCGGTAACGGGAAGCTGCGTCAGTGGCTCATCGAGCAGGTGGACAGCAGCAAATACCCCGGTCTGGTGTGGGAGAACGACGAGAAGAGCATCTTCAGGATACCGTGGAAACACGCCGGGAAACAGGACTACAACCGGGATGAGGATGCCGCGCTTTTCAAGGTGAGAGAGAGAGACCCGCATCCTCCGCTTAGTCCAATCCAGACTGAAGAAAACAGGACTTTCAGAATAAAAGTATAGTGTGCAAAACTGACCAAAACACATAGTTCAAAATGTTTTTTAAAGTCTTCAAAGTGATATAAAGGGGAGACTATGAGATAAATATATAGCCTATTGATATATGTTTTAAAATCATCATGAAGCTTTTCATAATAGGTTTATAGCTTCGTTTAGGTCTTATGTTGCACATTTCATGTTTTTAAAGTCTTCAAAGTGATATAAAGTGGAGACTAAGAGAGAAATATATAGCCTATTGATTTTTGTTTTGTCATCATGATGCTTTTCATAATATACTTCATTTAGGTTTTATGTTGCACATTTCATGTTTTTAAATTGGATATTCTATGGAGGCTAAATCACTTTGCAGTGTCTTTGTATATTAAAAAGAGCTGAACGATTCTTTTCATTATTATTATCAGTCTGCCCATTACTTTGTTGATTGCTATTTGGTCTTTTAGGCTAAATGTCAGAAAATAGTTTTTAAAAAATGATATTTAAAAATGCCACACAAGTTCCCCAGAGACAAATATGACTTTAAAATGTTTTGTCTGAACAACACTTCTAAAATCAAAAGATAAGTTTTTAGGAAGACAGTGACAAATAGAAAATCGTCACATCTGAGAAATTGGATGTTGATGGATTACTCAACTAATTGTTTTAGCTCTATAAGCAGAGCTGAACGATTATTTTCATTATTATTAATATTATTAGTCTGCCCATTACTTTGTTGATTGCTATTTGGTCTTTTAGGCTAAATGTCAGAAAATAGTGTTAAAAAAAAATGCTACTTAAAAATGCCACACAAGTTCCTCAGAGACAGATATGACTTTAAAATGTCTTGTCTGAACAACACTTCTAAAATCAAAAGATAAGTTTTGGGGAAGACAGTGACAAATAGAAAATCTTCACATCTGAGACATTGGATGTTGATGGACTGCTCAACTAATTTGTTTTAGCTCTCTCTATATAAACTTTGCTTTTCTTGAGAGGATGTCTACTGGCTCTGCTGTAGTTCAGTTTGGAGAACCTCTCAGGCTAAGCTTTAGTTAAGGGTTCTTTTTAAGTTTTACTGGTGACCTGTCTGCAGGCCTGGGCCCTGTTTAAAGGCAAGTTTCGGGAGGGGATCGACAAGCCAGACCCGCCGACCTGGAAGACTCGCCTCCGCTGTGCCCTCAACAAAAGCAATGACTTTGAGGAGATGGTGGAGAGGAGCCAGCTGGACATCTCAGACCCGTACAAAGTGTACCGCATCATCCCAGAGGGTGCCAAGAAAAGTCAGTCCCACCTCAAACACCTCACAAACTATAGAGCTTTGTTTTTTGGGCTTTTGTCACAGCACGAGTTAAATGACAATGCAGCATACATATTTACAGTGTCGAATTTAACCAAAGTGGGTGAATGTATGCTTCAATGTAGTTATGATTTGTTAGTTAGTTGTTATGGTAAACTGTTTTTTATCAGGCAAAAGTTGGAAATTCTCATCAGTGATTGGTAAAGGTCACTGACTTCTCAGTGCAGTGATGCATTTTTAAAGAGTCAAGAAGTCATCCACCAGTGAAGGTCATGCTGCATGATGTCAACATATGTGAACTTTTTCTGTGCTGAGTTCTGAATGTGATTGGATTTCTTTTCTTTTCTGTCTTGCGTTTAGGACCCCGACAGGAGGACAGTCCTCTGAGTCCAGGGAGCTTTCAGGTGCACTCCCCCTACCCTGCCCTGCAGACTCAGGTGATTTTCATACACATGGAAATGAGAGCAAAAGAGAGAGAGAGAGAGAGCAAGAGAGAGAGAGAGAGAGAGAGAGAGATTGGATGTGCAACAGAAACTGTGGATGAGAAAGCATACATACCGTGCATGCATGAATGACCTCGGATGCACCAGATGACAGGTCACAGCTTTATGAGTTGCATCCCAAAGTCTTACTGGTGCTGCCTTCAAGTGCTGTTGGAAATACTGAAATTACAAAGAAAATCTCAAATCAATATTTATACATTTAACTGTTAACTGTACATTATAGCTCCCAACATTATTTTAAAGTTGTCACACTTCATGCTGTCAGGAATATAATTCTGGTAGATAATAATAAATTGCTTTATTGAATTTGATTATTTTTTTACAATTATTTGTCCAATTTTAACATAGTGGCTCGAAAGCTATTGAAAGAAGAACACTGTGTGTAATTGTAGAATGTGAACTACTAATTTTACTAATTACTAACAAAGACAATAATACATTATAAAATGAATTCTAACCATTTAATCCTGCTGTGGAGCTCCCTTATGCTCATTATAAAAATGATTTTACATGACAGCACAAAGACTCTCCAGTTGCTGGAGTCTTGAGAATGAAATAAATGAAACAATATCGATGAAAGAAGTTACATCATCTGATTGTTTGTGTGTCTGTCTGTCTGTAGATGCCACAGTACGTGCCCACACCAGAGTGTGGCTGGAGAGATTACTGCCAGGAGCAGGCCTCCCTGCCTGAGCTGCCCTTCACTCAGTGTCCCTGTCCCCCTCGCAGCCTGCCATGGCAGGGCCCGTCCATGGAGAATGGTATGGCACTCAATGTTCAAATATAACTATTAGCATCCCAGGCAGTGCCTTTCTGTGCCCGTGTTGACCTCTTGTCTGTTGCTCGGTGTGTGTGCAGGATACCAGCTCAGAGCCTCTATTTACTCGTACGGTCCTGCTGACAACCAGCCCTCGCCTTTCACACTGGACGCCGGCATCAGATCAGCGGAGGCGCTCTCGGGTAAACAAACACTTTCATTTCACTTTTTTCTCTCCTCTGCACGCTATGACATCAGAAGGAGAACGGTGTACTATTGGTCCAGGTGACATCCTCAACTGAGCATTTCAATGTGGCTGCAGATCTTGTTTAGCCTCCCTCAGACTCTTTTAAACAGAAATACCAAGCGGTGAATACATCTTTACATAATGTATAAATACCTGGAAAAATCATAATATGCAACATATGTACAAGACTGTGCTTTGTTTATGGTCATACACAGAGACATAGCTAAAGACACAGACATCTATGTGAGTTTAAACTATGTAGCCTAATTTTAGCCTACATCTATCTCTTAAAAAGGTTAATCAAAGCAAAGCTGCAGAGAGGATTTGGATAACACTGCTCTGGTATTGGGAAAACTCGGAGGGTTAATGCAACTGCACTTTTTTTTCTCCAAGCCTAAAATATACACTGATTGGCCTAATGAGGGCGCTATAATTAAAGTAAAAAAAATCAATCGCAAATATTTTTGATTCTTACATTTACTGTATGATTTAGTATCACCATTCGCATCAACCCCATGGGTTGGCGTTACTGTGCGCTACCTGCCCAGCACCACAGCCAGGGATATGTGCTGGCTGTGTAGCTAGCAGTCTGTCTGCCCCCTAGTGGCCAGAAATGACTTAAAGAATTTAATTAATGCAGCTTTTTAAATTCTCTATACAATATCCAGAGCATTAATATAGCAGCAAACAACTATTTGCTATGTTAAGATATAGAGGAGTAATGTCTACCTGAGCAGAGAATGAAGTCGCTCTCCCTCTGTGCTTTGTTGACATAGCCGGGCCGGCCTTGTGTGCCTTTTATTGCATGCGAGCTTGCCACACTGGCTAGCTCACAGTTGCCGCTCCTCACTGCTCTCATACGGTGGTTACAGCTGATGGCGCCGTCAGTCGGGACGGCGTTATTGTGGTAGCATAGCATCCAGCCTCCAGGTTAATGCTGTGTTCACACTACGGGCGACACAACAACATTCTGCAAGTCATTTTAAATGGAAGTCGGTGACAAACTGACGCCCGACACGGGCGTGACACGCTACAAATAAAGCTAAGCTGGTTTCAGCGCTCAAATGACGCGGTGAAGTGTCAACCAATCATGTGTTTTTATTTCACCCTGTTCCTTTTCATCTAAAGAAATGCCGTCAGCCAGTCGCCAGTGCTATTAACACCATAACTACGTCAATGAGCGCTTGAGCAACACTTCAACAGCGATTCGGTGACAATGTAGCTGACCACACTTGCAGTTTTGTCACTTTTGTGGCTTGTAGTGTGAACGTAGCAGAAAGCTGTTAGCAAGTTTAAAGCTAGACTGTGCATGCCCATGTGCGATAAAAACATGTTACAGTACAACAGTACAGCTTCCAGCATCCATATTTGTAGTTTGGTAGACACTAGAGTCATTACATAAAATCACATTGGACTTCAATAGGTTTGGACCAAATCCTTAAAATAGAGAAGCTTGAACCAGCAAAAGTTTGTCATTTTTGCTTGACGAATGACGGATTATCAAAACTTTTGTAAGAAACGTGTGAAAAGATTAACGTGACCCCTATCCCTGTCTTCTTCTCCTCCAATCAGACTTCCGCCTGCATGTGTCGGTATATTTCCGGGACACTCTGGTGAGGGAGGTGACCACCTCCAGTCCAGAGGGGTGCCACATCACTCCCTGCTCCCCAGAGGAGAAGCACTACCCGCCGCCCGGATGTCCTGAGGTGGTCCCCCTGCCTGTGGACAGTCTCTCAACCCAGAGGAGGGCAGAGGAGTGTCCCCCGAGTCCCCCGTCCGCCCTGGAGAGGGGAGTGTTACTGTGGATGGGCCCAGACGGACTCTACGCCCGGAGGCTGTGTCAGGGCAGGGTGTACTGGCAGGGAGGAGTGTCCCAGTACGGAGACAAGCCCAACAAGCTGGAGAGAGAGGTCACCTCTAGACTCCTCCACACACAGGACTACCTGACAGGTGAGACAGCAGGAAAAGGCTGAAACTAGTTGCATCATCATTTAATCTGAAGATTTGTTTTTGAAAGTCTATGATCTAAAAAAACTGTAGAAAAATGCTATCACAGTTTCCTAAAGGTGACATCTTCAATTCAACAGTCCACATCCAAAGATATATCAATTTACGATATTAAACTCCAAATATTCACATTTAAGAAGCTGGAAGCAGCATATGTTTAGCATATTGGTTTTATAAATGCTAAACAATATCATGTTTGTCGATTAGTGTTCTTCAAAATTAAAGCATGTTGTACAACTCCTCTCCAGTAACCTATGCTTTAATCACCGAATGTTTTCGGCCATCTCGTCTTCGTAAGCACGGTGTACTGGAAAAGAGTTGTGCGACGTATTTTATTTTGATTGACTCGCATTGAAGCTTACACAAAGGTTAGAAATCAATTTGTTTGCCCTACAATTGATTAATCAACGAATTGTCCTAGCACTAAAAAAGAACACACAAAAAATTTACCCCATTCAAGCTAATGCTGAGCTAGTCCCAGTTTGTGCCTCTCGGGTTTTATCGACTCACAGAGCATCCAAATTCCCGAAAAATAAAAAGCCGACGATCTTTGAAAAACCCAGTTGTTTAATAACACTTATGGCTGTTCTGAAAGCAGTTTCAGATGCCTCAAAGACTCCTCCAATCATCTGGATGAAAAAATATTTCACGTTGCACAATAAAAGAGTTGAGACATAGAGTAGAAGATAGAATAGCAGACTGTAGTAGTAGTAGTAGTGCAGCAGACTGAATATTTGTTCATCCCGGCCATTGAGGAGTCTGGAAATACCTTAAGACAAGTGGAAAGTATTGTTAATCAACCTTCTGGGTTTTTCAAAGTATTATGTAGCCTATTTATTTTTTGGCAAATTGGATGCTTAGCTCGGTGACTTGAATGTAACGCTAATGCATAAGAGACACAAACTGGGGCTAAGGCTAAACTCACAGTAAGTCAGCAGTGCTTATTGGAATTTTTCAAAAGTGAAATTTGTGATTGCCTCAGTTTCTGAACCGTCTTTCAGAAAAACTAGTTCATTTACTGTAAGTCACTTTGGATAAATGCCATTTAAGAACAAAACTCAAGACAAACAAATCCCCCCAAAAAGTCATTTTCACTGTCAACCACGACAAATGTGGTACACAAACTCTTATAAGTAGTAATTCATGATGAGGCGGCAGCCACATGAGTTCTTCACAGCCACCTCATCCCACCCACATGCTAAGCCAGACCCAGCTGTGTAAAAGCCTGACAGCTAATTGTATTTACATACTTGGTGTGACCAGGACTTTCCATTTGAATCACCCCAAAAGGTCATGCTACTTCAAGAGAAATTCTCCTGAATTCATTTGAATCTACCCGTTCAGATGTATTTTACATTTCATAATAATTTGATCTCATCTCTTTCCTGACTATCAGAGATCCAGAGTTACGGGCTCCACGGTCGGCCGCTGCCTCGTTTCCAGGTCCTGCTGAGTTTTGGAGACGAGTGTCTGGACCCACAGAGACAAAGACGGATCCTAACAGTCCAGGTGAATGTCCATACTGCAATACTAGCTGCTCTACACATATATTAGTACTCTTTAACTAACCCCGGCCTCATGTCTCCTCATAGTACTTCCACACACATTCAGTTTACTTTCATTTTAGTTGAAAAAAGTCAAATGTGGTTTGAAAAGTGAAAAATAGGATATGAAAGCTAAAACGGAAGATTTATAAAGTTTGTAGTCTTCATAGTCATAATGTTTCAAAACTTTAAATTCAGTTACTGAACAAGACTTGCAGAGATTCAACGCCTGCCTGGTTCCAGATCTCTGAATCACAGACCACATCTGTGATTATTCTTTTCAGTGATTTAAAGTGAAAATAAAGGGGCAATTCATATCTGCTATTTCAAGCTTTGGATGACGGGATTTCTGACACCGTTTCAACCTGGGAAGATCTGAGACCCAGAAAACCCCCCCCAAAAAACCCCAAAAGTGGAGTTTCAGACCAATGTGCTCCAGCGTTTCTTAGCTGTTATATGTTACTGTTTAACTTATTCTCATACAACGGTACGTATGATATCTTATGACAAAGTTATTCCTCCTTTGTCGTTCGTTTTCTACAAATGTCCAGCAACACGTGTCAATTTCCGCTCGTTACATGCATAGTCTTTTCAAAATAAACTTCCGTCTTAAGAGGAAACAACTTACTTAGGTTAAGACCAAACTACTCAGTTAGGTTTAGGAAAAGATCGACTTGGTTAGGTTTAGGCAACAAAATTGCTTAGTTAGGTTTAGGAAAAGATCGTGGTTTGGGTTAAAATAACTCCAGAAGTAGTGTTACTTCAGTACGCAAGTTACGTGACAAATAAATCAACGTTGACTTCTGGTTTAACACGGGACACGAACGCCAGTCTCCTGGGTAAAAGTCCAGTATTTTTTGACCCACCCATCTACCCTGACCTCCTCCCTACACGGCTTTTGTTGCTCTTTATATTTTCTGGTTCACAATTATGTGAATTACACACAAATTGAATTAATGACATTATGACAATTCAATTCATACACGAATTACAGTGCATTTATTTTTGTAGGTATAGCTACAAACAGAGTATGAGACCAGACTGTACTGTTACAGCCCGATAATCAGACTGAATAGCCAGTTTGTTTTCACTTTGCTATTCAGTCTGACATTGTGTTCAGCACCCGGTTAGTGACACAGTGAACACAAAGATGGCTAATGTAAACTATAGGCCGACGCCACACGTGAAGATTATAAGATAATTTAGTTTTAATGGATTTAGTTGAATTCCGCGTATTCTTGCCCTACTGTTAGTTAGAAGTGTCTTTTTGTTTTATGACTGATGACAGACATATTTAGATTGTATGGACCCAGTAGTAGAGGTGAAATGCTGCCCATTTGTTTGGAGCATATGGCCAGGTCTTACACATTGCACCTTTAAACACTTAAGAGAACACAGAACTAACAGACTTTCATGTGTTATTTTTACACTTTCAAATCCTATTTTTCACTTCTCAAACCATAGTTTTAACTTCCAAACTTACCTTAGCTATTTTGATACTGATCTGAGCTCATAGAAACTACCTGCAATGGAAAAAGGTGACAGTTTAAAGCCTTTTACTAATCTGCCTGACCTTCCTGTGTTTCAGGTGGAGCCGCTGTTTGCCAGGCAGCTCCTGTACTACGCCCAGCAGATGGGCGGCCACTACTACCGCAGCTACGAGCACCCGGGAGTCACGGACCACATAACGACCCCGGAGGACTACCAGAGGACCATCACACATCATCACAGCAGCAGCCTGCAGGAGTGATCTCAGTAGGTTCAAGTGACTGTTGAAAACTTCAAGATGCAGCAGTGACCTTTGACACAAGGAAAGTCTGAGACAAGAGGACAAACTTGGACAGCGTTATACATGAAGATTATGAACGTTTAGTGACCCTGTAGGGTCCTGTGTGTGTTTGTCAGTGTGTGTGTGGTGGGAACAAAAGTTGTAGTTTTATTTTTTTCTTTACTGTATTTTTAATGGTACCATGAATATTTTCTATACTCACTATGCAAAGTAAACTGACAGCTTTGGTGATTGTACTCTAGAAAACTGTGTGGTGAATTTTAGTGCCTTAAGGTGATAGACATTTTGGGGAAATACGCTTATTCACTTTCTTGCTGAGTTAGATGAGAAGATCGATACCACTATCAAGACTGTACAGTAAAGATGAAACTGGAGCCAACAGGCGGTTAGCCTAGCTTAGCACGAAGACTGGAAACGGGGGGAAACAGCTAGCCTGGCTCTGTCAAACAAAATCTGCCTACCATCACCTCTAAAGGCCTCAAAGCTAATAATTTAACAAGTTATATTGAGTTTGTTAAATCCGTACAAAAAGTGTAAAAACATAAAATATGCGATTTTATATGGGGGTTATGAGCCCGAACAAAAAAGTAACTAGATTTAACGTGTTATATGCTTTCAAGGTGCTGGGAGGCAGATGTTTTACCTCTGGAATGAGCCAGGCCAGCTGTTTCCTGAGGTTGCAGTCTTTATGCTAAGCTAAGCTAATTGTTTTCTGGCAGTAACTTCATATTTGCTGTACAGACATGAGTGGTATCGATTTCCTCGTTGAACTCTTCTCAATAATGTTTTTGTTGCTAGGAGACACTATCACCACCATTTACTAAATTATGAATGAAGTCTTCTGCCTAGCTGTGTTTGCTTGAGAAACTCTCGGAGCTGATTTTAGATAAGCTTTTTCAACTCAATTTTGTATCAAATATTTCAGTTACATGATATATTTTTTTAAATGTAAGTGTTATACGTCAAATGTGAGAAAGAGAGAGTGAAAGTTTTGAACTTTTATGCCTTGAAGGAGCAGATTTCTATTTTCAAAAACAATAAATGGCTGAAGTGCAAAGAGTGACGACCTCTGTTGAGAACTGTGTGAGCTCTTTGGGTAACGTCAGTACTATGCATGCTGTGTCTGAACAGGAAGTGTGGTTCAGATGCAGGATGAGGCTGGTTAATCAAACACTTCGTTATCACAAACAAATGTGATGACATCACGGGGGGAGGAGAGAGAAGAGGAAGAGGTTGGCCACGCTTTCCGCGCTTCGCTGGAGAGAAAGCCTTCCTGGCTTCTGCTCGCAGATTAGAGTCTGTTTCCACTTCTATGGAAAACAATCACAATAACATTTGTCACTGCCACGAAATGATTTACAAGAAGAGCAGGGGAGATTTCATCACTTGATAAGGTTGCCTGTGAAAAACAATTGAGATGTTTTTCTTTGAAAGCCACTAACTACTGTCTTTTCAGCAAGCAGAGAGCTTTAATAATGACCCCTAACAGAGCTGCAATTAATGATTAATGTGCTAAAAACGGTTTGAATTAACAGATTAATTGTTAAGTCAATAAAATGTAAGAAAATAGTAAAAAGAATCACAACTTCTCAGGGGCTAAGGTGACAAAAACTCAAAGATATTAGGCAGATATTACAGCAGACAAGTGATGGAATAGAAGGCGATTTTCTAACCGAAAGTTCACCAAAGTTGAACTACACTCGAATGCAAAGAGGCATAGAAGCGAACAGGAGGCGAACGTTAATTTTGCGCATGTATGACCGCGCCTTAAAGTGTGTAGGATCTGGCGTAGTTTTGCGGTGAGGTTGAGATCGCAACCAACTGAAGCATCTCCCGTGTGCCAAGCGTGTTGGAGAGCTACGGTGGCCGACGCAAAAACGCAAATGGCCCTCTCGAGAGCCAGTTGTTGTAAGAGTAGCGTTGGTAATTTGGAGAGGAGCTACTTCTTAGAGTATGTGTGTGTACGAGGGAAGTGAGTGGTGAAGCAAGAGAGAGAGCTGGCGACGGGAGCGGGAAACATGATCAACTCCAGCCCAAGCCGTCAGGCTACTGTAGAAACATGGCGTACTCTGTGAAGAGGACCCGCTCCGTATATAGACATAAACGGCTCATTCTAAAGTAACGAAAACACAACGATTTAATATTTTCAGGTGATTATAAAGAAAGCATAGTTATTAATATTTCACATTTCTGCCAATAGATCCCTCTAATTATTACACACTGGTCCTTTAAAGCAGAAAAGTATGTTGAATATTGCCAATAATGTCCTTTTAATACAAACAATTTAAGACATTTCTGACAATGAACATTATAATAAACAAATGGTGATGCTTTCAGATGTCTGAAAAAACATTGTCCTGATCTTTTGTGGAAAATTACATAATTAGAAAAAAAAAACCTCGACTCACTGAAGGAAACTACTACACATTTTTCGTCAGAACAATATCAAACACCTACAGCAGGTGGATCCTTGAACGTCACCTGTTACACTTTAACTGAAAACATGTTTTTGTACATTTCAAAAAGGTCGGAAAGTTTTAAGAAATGTGCAGAAAATCAGATATTATCTTCACCCATTCAGAATTAATCAATAATTGTTATATTTGAACAGGTAAGATTATCAAAATTAATACACTTTCACTGCCTGAAATATTTTACATATATTAATCATTTTGATGTCACAATACTGATAAGATATATCAATAATTATTGCCTTATAGCAAATTAGCAATTCTAAGCACTATACAAACATTTAATAACTGTTTATAACAAACTATAAAGTAGTTGTAATAATATTTAAGTGTTTATTAATGTATTTATCAACAACTATAACTCATCCTATGGGCAACCATAAGTGGAGGCTGATGTATGAACAGATAATGAATGAAATATAGTGAAATACAGCTGTAAACTTGCTGATCTTGTTCACTGCCGCTGTGTTTTTTTTTTAAGTTCATCTGCATGAATACAACTTACAAAAAACATTAAAGGTGAGTTTGATCTAAATTTCCTCTGTGTCAAATTCCTCCATTCCTTTTAATTACCCACTCGCGGTGAAGTCAGATCAAAGTCTAAAAGTGTTTTGCAGGTCTCGTCATCACGTCTCCTGAATGGAACGGCGTACTGGTGAATATAAAAATAAATGAAAAAACTCCCCCTCTCACCTCGGTTACTGTAAACAGAGAGCGGATAAGGGTTTAGGCTTTGAACTTATTTTGTGAATGAATCCGTGGGAGGGCAGAGAGCTAAGTTTAGAACTCAGAGAATCAAAACAACTCCTGCCTGCCCTGCATGGCTTTCCCCTAAACGTAGATGGGGAAACCAAGACAGAGAAAAGGTCTGAGGGACATGAAAGTAGACAATAACAGAGAGTTGTAACCAAAAGTTGACTGAATGATTGAGCTTGTGCATTCAAATGTGGAGATCGAATTGGTCAACTCCTACTCCAACACAACAGCAAGTCTACCTTGTTCTCAGATAACCTCCTTGTGTCTTTGTCAAACTTTCTCATGTGAGCTGTGGGCGTGACGCTGTCTGTCTCCTTTGCCCGAGTGACGAAGCCACACCACAACCGTACCGCTTGCTATGTAAGTCCCTACACCCACGACCATAATCACACTTTCTGTTGTCATCATCTTCCTCCGGGATCCAATAACAGCCTGTTCTGTTCGCTTTGCTGCCCTGAATAACGGCCTAGAACGTTCCCCACCCGGCACACGCCCTGCGCTTCCTCTCCTCCCCGAGACGTTGACATGCAAGACAGCATGAGTGAACTGGTGAGCTGGAGCTCCACAGATGAATGGCTTAACCCCGTTGGTTTAAACCGTGGTGCACACACACCAACTGATATGCAAATATGCACTAATGCAGAATGGTTCACTTTGGTGTGACGTATGGATTTGTATGTGTAAACACAAGAGAAGTGATCCTTTTGCAGGTGCATCACAGACACAATATCATTAACACCTATGTTTGTACAAAGAGGTACATACAGGGAGTATTAATATATGGAACATGCAGGTTATACTGTTTTTGCTCCTTGACCCCAGAGAGAGGCATTTTGCTGATCTGTATACTTGTATGTGGATGATTGACATCAAATTTGGACTGCATGGACAAGTATTTTTTTTAAGTAAATGTCACAATACAATCTAATCAAATATAAAAACACCACACATTATGCCTTTAAAGGGGAACACCACCCAAATTAAGAATTCCAGTATGTTATTTCCATGGCCGAGTAAAGTTCAATCAATGTGTAAACATGAGCTCCCCGCTCTCAAAGCCAGAAACCAGAGAAGCAAGTCTCAAACTTGTGATGTCATAGTATAAAGTGTGGCGCTGCTCCATAGACAATGAATGGGAGACTGATTTTGTGACCCCACAGAATGTTTGTTTTCTTTTTTTTTATAACCAAATGAGCTTTATTCTATTGTAGTGTTCTCAGTTGTGAAACAGAAAATGTTCCCACATACTGAGAACGTTCCCCTGGGTGCTCTCAGTGTTATCTAGAACATCTCTCTTAATTCATTGTCTATGGAACAGTTACACACTTTATTCCCAATGACATCACAAGTTTTCAGAGTTGTTCATGTTTACTAATATTTTTTGGATTGTCTTAGACCATAGGAATAACATGTATGAATTTTGAAAATGGGCGTAGTTCCCCTTTAAATTACTATGGAGTCGAATTTCTTTGACAAAAATGCTAATAGAGTGCTCCAGGCATGATGTGATTTTGAAAGCCAACCAGGAAGTTAGCATCACCCTGGGTTCCCTCGACAAAATCCAATAGGATTTTTCCATGAACACCACTTTTATGATTTTTGAAGTGTAAATGCAATCGCAATAAGTAAAAAAGCTAACGTTAGGCTATAAGTGAACTACATTGCGATTGCTTAGTTAGCAACCGCCTTTTTTAAGGCACATAGGCTTCAGAATTCACAAGTGGGGTATTTACCAACGCATTTTATATTGTAGAACAAAACATTAAAATCTCTTCAGCTTGTGTCAACCACAGACCTTATTTCAGGCATCTAACTAAAACTCATTCAAAACACCCATTAACTACAAGACAAGGGAAGCGTAGTGCTAAAATGCTAACTCATTTCCAGGTTTTAGGACTCATTCCTGTAGCACTCTATTCAAGGCAGCATTTGACGAAATTTAGGCTTGGATATGTACCGTGATACAAGATATACTTCAATAATAGAGTAAAAAAAAAGAACACAATGCAAAATTTTTGAATTTGTGTAGATAAACAAGGGACAACAGTGTACTGGAATAAGGAGGAGACTTAACTGAGAAATCAGTTAGTTAGCAGGATATTGACGACTAACTACTTAACGGATGTTAGCAGACTTTGGTGGAAATTTAGGCTATGGGCCAAGAACTAGTGATTTGTTTTTGGTGTGGGTAGCGCCACTATGTGGCCTGCTTTAAAGTGCTTTAGTTTTTGGATCATTAGTCTTGAATAGTGACAAGTAAAAGCAAGATTAGCAACTTCAAATGATTTCGTTCCCTAGAAACCACAGCAGTCCTCAGCCGATCGGCACGATCGTCTATCACTACTTGTACTGCTGAACAAAATGTACATTTTGATACAGATCTCGATCCACACGCTGAGGCATGTGTGGCCTTTGCAGAGGAAGTGTTTTCTAACTGTAAAAAGGATAAGAGCATCTCTCACATTACACCTTGAAAATTAAGAAAAAGATATGATATATTTAGCCTGCCATACATCCCTAGCTCAAGGGCTACTGTAAACTAAGTAGCCAAGAAACTTCAACCATTTCTGTACAGTGCAGCAAATCTCAGATAGTCACTAATCATTGCTGAAAACATGTCAAATCAAAAAAGGAACTGTCCAGCTCAACTTTTAAGTCAAAACTGACCTAAAGTCCTAAAAAGTGCTCAGAGTAATGAAAAGATTCAACACTTACAGCTCCATGACAGCCAGGCAAACTAGATCTGCTGATGAAGAACGTGTGAGATGGTCAGAAGCACCTGAACAAACAAGTAAGTGGTCCTTGAGTTGAAATTGTTGTGACAAAACAACCAAAAGAAAACATGACTTTAATAGTAATTTTTTAATTTTTTATTTTATTGGGCAGTAGAGATTAGTTTAGTTTAGTTTATTAGGATCCCTATTAGCTGACGCCATGACATCAGCTTGTCTTACTGGGGTCTGATCGCACAGTATAAAGCAACAACACCAACATTAAATCTTCATCAGGATAAATAGCAGACTCCGACCTGGTTACAGCCTACATCTTTAGAGCTTTCTTGACACAAAGCCAGTTAGCAGCTTGCACAGCGCCTGTTAGCAACATGAGTGTCCGTATGTGATTAGCATAACCAACATGACTGGGACTGTCCAACACAGTAACAATGAAATCAACTCATTTGGTGTCTTTGAGATTAGATGAACAGATATTCCTGTCCAATCTGGTGAAGTTGAAAGTGACACTGAAAAAAGAGATGACTAAACAAGTGAAGTGATAAGTGTAAAGAGAGGGTTAAAGTTCATTAGCTGGTTACACATAGATAAGAAACAAAGAGTGCAGTACAGTTGTCGATAGAGTGGATTGAGTTTATCTCTTAACAGGCTGGATGCACGAGGTCTGGAAGCAGGTGAGCTGGAGCTGCATGCTGCTTTTAAACTTGTTCAACAGCTCTTCCAATAACCTGGCGGAAGAAACATAAATCGTAAAATGAATTTCACCGAAAGAAAAAAATTAAAATTTTTATTAGTAACCAGTATGAGACTCACTTCTTATCGGCTCCGCTGTGTAGCTGAGGAAGGGCATCCAAAGCCAGTTTGAAGCTGGCACTAGAAACAAGACACACAGTTTATTTAAAAAAGCAAACATATACTGTACATATTAAAACTGGAAACCAGAAAATACAGTTCAGAATAAGTCTGAGCATGCTCAGTGACCTCCACACATGAGCACATACATGTACGCACACACATGCACAAGCGCACACCACAGTGCGTGCACACAACAGAACCAGATTACTTTCACTTCCTTTTCAGAACCCACCAAGTAACATAAATAGGGATTGTAGTGAGGGATGTGCGACTGCAAAGATTTATGTTTGTGACATTCGCTACCATAAATCACTGGGCATATACGTGAGTTCCCGTTCTGTGCCACTATGTGAATGTGTGTTGCTGCACTTACTTGCTTTCAGAGTTTAGGTATGCGGCTATGGCGTCTCTCAGAGCACAGAGTTCAAGTCGAGCCTGAAGATGATGTGGTGGGGAGAGGTGGGGGGAGGCAGAGCAGATGAAATCAAATGAACATCTTCAACTGTCAGCAGTTGGGAGCTTGAACTGAAATGTGGCATTATCATAAATGATAGGTAAATCCCCCAACAAGAATGAGGGTCGACTTATGAGTCAGGGTCTTACTATGAGTGATAAACTGCTATAATTGTGTGAGAGCGTGTCAGTGTGTACCTGCAGGGCTCCATTCTTGCTAAAGGAGGACACGCATTGCATAAGACGACACATCTCGTCCGCAACTGACTCCACAATTTTAGACAAAACCCGAGGAACCAGGTCCTTAGACACTGTGAAGACCTGAGACAGACAAAGATGGTGATGAGAGCAGAAGATAGATAGTGAGGTGACAAAAAGACCTGGTGAATGCAAATACAGGGACACGTCCAAAGAACAACAGAAGTGTTCATGGTGTGTATATGAAGTGTGTAGGTTGTGGGCACCTCAGCATGAACTGTGATGATGGCAACCAGAGCTTCCTTCAGGTAGTTCCTTACACCTGAGATAGAAGAAGGCACAACATGAACGGAAAAAAAATTGAATTTCAAAGTTTCACCGTGCAGAAACATCAAATTGTTGCCAGATAACGTGAAATAACAGAAAGTGCGCAGTGAAAGTGGTCACAGTGACCTTTGACCACCAAATTCTAATCAGATTATCTTTGAGTCCAAGTGGATGTTTGCGCCACATTTGAAGAAATTCCCTCCAGGTGTACCTGAGATATGGGACGGTCGTGAGGTCACAGTGACCTTGACCTTTGACCACCGAAATCCTATTTTCTAGGTTGCCCGCAGCATAATCCCAACCCATCACCCTAACAGCTAATAGCTAGACTTAAAGTCAGTTACTCCCACCTTAAATTCATTAGGAAAAGTTGGAAAGACTGTTCAGGTGTTTGGGGAATAACCTACAACATAATTTTGAAATATATAGTTTTTCTTTTAAGTGTGATCTGCATAGTTTAAGTGCCTGTGTGGGTGTGTGAACACAATAAATGGTGGTGGAATTGGCTGTAATGCAAGGGGCACCAGCTAAAACTTTGCCTAGGGCACCAAATTGGTCAGGGTCGGCTCTGATTGATGCCTACAGCACACACTGGATGCCCCCAATCTGGGCAGTGAATATAATATGAAACAGGATAAATGGCGTATCTAGCGCATCATTAGCTGCCCATGTGT
This sequence comes from Sebastes umbrosus, assembly GCF_015220745.1. NCBI lineage: Eukaryota > Metazoa > Chordata > Actinopteri > Perciformes > Sebastidae > Sebastes > Sebastes umbrosus. Next base: position 27,248,647 of record NC_051273.1, on the reverse strand, counting down.
TTGGCTCTTTAAGGATGATTCCTAACTGTGAGTTAACGGCACAACTTCTGTTCTTACGTTACATTTGGTGAATGGATTTTGACATTTTTCATTTATCTCTAAAAAAACTTCTAACGATTGCATTTACACTTCAAAACTCATAAAATTGGTGATCATTTGTGAAGATTATCTTGCTGAACAAAACGTGTAAATATCAAACATTTGTTTGCCACAGAGTTTAAGCTTTTTGCCATAATCCAAAACCCAATTAAAAAATCCCATTGGCTTTTTGTCAAGGGAACCTAGGGCGATGCTTACTTCCAGATTGGACTACCAAAATAAGTCATCCCTGCACCACTCTATTGGCACTAGTATAGAAAATTTGCAAAAGCGATATTCCCATAGCCATTTCAAAATCACTAGAAGAAATAGAAGCTCTTTTTAATCTGTAATTAGTAGCTGCTCACACTGAAGGTAACTAATGCAAAGTTATTATACTGTAGATCTTAAGAGGCACAGCTCTGCCCAAACCAGACTGTCATTGTGTTTTATTTAACTAGACAGCAATCTATAGTGTGTATACAACACTAAATAGGGAATGTGTAAGTGGCTGTTCAGTGAAATCTTCATAGTTTTAATGCTTGACAATTTATCAGACACCATCGTCATTTGGCTAGGGATGTGACTAAGCGAGAGGACTTTATTATTCATTGATCATTATTGCTTCATGATATGTCTGACTCTAAAAAGAGTAATAAGCTGCACGCACAGATAAAAAATAATGCAAATACATGGAGCTGGAAGTGTATTATTATTTTTAGTTTACACTGTTCTGTGAGGCGAAAGAGAGACAGGAGAGCGACCATAGTTAATGTATAAAATTTAACATTTAATAAACTCTGACACAACCAGAGAATGAAAGTACTGAAACTGGATTTTTAATGCCTTGCAGCACCCACACGCCAACACCAGTCCCACACAAAAGTGCAACAAGTGAAAGTATCATATCCTAGAACTGTGGTTTAGTGTCCAAAATGTTCCTCTTTCACATGCAGCCCAGACACACAAACTCACTCCAGCAGGAACCAACCAGAGCAAGGCCCCACTTTCGATCAATACTGCCTTTTAAAAAACTGTGTAATGAGCTGCTGCCCATCTGAAAATACACCCAGAGCTCTAACACACACACTCTGACATGCTGCCTCACATCCTGTGCTAAGGTAAACCACATATACGCATTTAAGTTTCACCTGGGTTTGGTGCATCTGGCGAGCAAAAAGTCAAACTAAACTCATGTGCACACAAGCCGCTGCACACCCACAGCTAAACACAAAGGCCATGAGACTTTTAGGGGGACCAATAGAGTGATCTCAGTGGTGTTTACAGTAAGCCATCAAAGGGCCGTACTTTACACATGACACATAAGAACCACAACAACACAGATTAAACCAGAAATGTCGAGTTCTCATCCCACAGGACCGTTAGGGGCTAATTTCTGATATTACCGGGGTCAGATAGTGAGGGTTAGTCTGCCTGGTGATTTCCCCTAGGGTTTCTGCCAGTTTATTGCAAGCCTGGCGGCCCGCTGGACCTCGCTTGTCACCTGCTGATTAAAGTGAAGGGGGTTAGCCCCGAAGTTAGCAACAACTTTGGCTCAGGCTCAGTTAAGGTAGGCTGATCTTTAAGGTGTACCAACTATTCTCATTTTAGTGACAAGCCGCTCCTCTGAGTAAAAAAAACACAAAAAAAAAACACTTGGGTGCCGGACCTCACAACTTTTCTGGCGGAAACCCTGTCGCCTGTTGTGTCAGACATACAGTACATTCCAGGTTTTATCATTGCGACACACAAGGAGAGCGTACAGACGGAGAACATTTCACTGAGCATGCTTCCAGTGAGGCTGTGCAGTACAGTACCTGTAGGTGTTTGGCAGTCTCTCCAGTCAAAGTATCCAGCGTAGATGCCGGGCTCCAGAGAACCTGCAATCGGGTCAGCTCGTCTCTCGATGTAGGCCTCAAAGAGTTTTCTATCCAGCTCTCGTACAGCATCCACACTCACCTGACCGGTCAAAGACACATAATGTTACTACGACAAAATGGAGAAATACATTCAATGCACAATAGATTTTTTATTGTCACTTTTAGAAGGTCTTTACACACCGGGGGCGTAACACGTCAATGCGAAATACTCGCCTGCGAATATTATACGTCTAGGGCTTTTATTGTGAAAGGTAAAAACAGAAGGAGTGGATCTGGTCTGCACTGCTTTTGTCAAGGTTGTAATAAAGCTTGCCGTCTTGGTGTCGGACTTTTACACTCCTTGTAAATACAGGCACAATTCAACCCGTTGCAAAGAGCATGATTGGTTGATGCCTTTATGCGTGGTGTGAAAGCTCAGCAATGTTGAACTTGTTTTTCACCGCGTAATATTCACATTCTGTGTGAAAGCATTCAAAAACAACAGTTTGAAAATATATATTGCCGTGTGAATTAATTACACGAAAAAAAAATGCCCCCCGGTGTGTAAAGGCCTTAAGTCCAAGCAGACAAAATAAATAAATTGAATGATAAATAAATTATAATATTCAGCTATGTACGTATGCAGTGGGAGATGCTTTAACTTTTAAGTGCAAATGCTGTTTGTAACATTTAACGGCTTCTGTGGTGCTTCAGTGGAAAAAAGCGGGGAATTTGATTTTTTCCTGTGTTCATGGTACAGCTGTGCCACACAGTGAGGCAGCTGTGTGGTAGATGAATGATGGGGGAATTCTTATTTTTCAAAAGCTTGAAAGTTAGTAACTATGATTAAAATCTAGACAAACGGTCACCCATATCTCCCGCTCTAAATACCAATAAGATGAGAATATGAAGTCTAAATCGATCTTTCAAAGAAAATGATGTTCACTGGTTTTTACTGGAAAACCAACTGAACACTTCTTTGCTTTGTGAATCAGCCATTAGTCATCCTGAGTGAGTGAGTGAGTGAGTGACTGTGTGTGTGTGTTTGAAGAAGAGAAAGGAGTGAAAAAGTGGAGCTGAGCTTCCAAGACAATGACCTTTACTTTGTTTTAAAGGAAATAGTCATATCTTGAGTGTCTCTCTGATCAGCTTTGTTGCTAATCACAACACAACACACTTCTCATCAGCAGTATGAGACATACAGAGCTGACTACTCCTTTGGTACGAAATGGTAAAAACTGGAGTGTTAAACTGACCCGTGTGATCTTCTCAGTGCCTGTGAGGTTGTGTTTCTCAAAGTAGTTGGCCAGATTCAGGAAGGTGCGTCTCTCCAGGTATTGGCAGTTACTGAGGATGATCAGTAGACGCTGCTCCTATACACACAAAAACACATATTTATACTTTCATACTTGTGAGGACTCTCATAGACATAATGCATTCCCTAACCTCTGACCTTAACCATCACAACTACATGCCTGACCCCAACCCTTACCCTCAAAAAAGATCTAACCTTAACCCTTAAACAAAGTCTTAACCCTCAAACAGCCCTTGGAAGAAGTGAGGACCGAACAAAAGTGTACTCATTTTTCTGAAATGTCCTCCGTTTTTAAATATGTTCTAACTTTTCAAAATGTCCCCACTTATCTAAAATGCCTTCACTTTCTAAAAATGTCCTCACTTTTCGAAGTGTCCTTACAGTGATAGTTCAGATTTTTAAGGGGGCTGCATGAGGTATTTTAAAGGGTTAGTTCGGATTCACCAAATTTGCACAATAACACAAAAACCAACTGATCAAGGCAGCGTTAGACCAACAACTTCTGTCTTATATAAAGTAAAATTACTGTTTTTGTCAATGTAGTCTGGTGGCTTTGAAGAGAGCATAGATAACGGTTTTGGTTCCCCCCGTTGGAAAGGTGAAATTGAAAATATGCTAAATACACTTTAAGTGATAATGATTTTTTTAGGTGGCTAAAATATGTTTTGTTGCTGCCCCCGTCCACAGCACTACATCGCTTTGCTCCCGTGCCCCGTGTGTTCCCATGACTCAAATTGGTACTCAAACAAATAAGTACAATAGCACAAACACACAATAATGCACACAAACAGAACACAAGCACACAAACACTGACACTGATCACGACAGAATGGTGTTGTCACTGAGCAGCAATTTGTTTTTTGTACTTGATTTAATCAAGACTGCAGACCTACAGACACAATACGAGACTCAAGTGGGCAGATGTAACCTGATATCTATCTAGTAATGGCAGCCAGGTACTGTCCTTGTATGTATGTGGTGGTTTCTAGGTTGCCAACTTGCCAAACAAACACTAGATTTCATATCATGAGTGGCACTATCTTAACTCTGGTCAGCTGCACTCAATCGAGTCTGGCTGCCTCACACCCTGCTACGCATATTTAGGCTGGGGAAACCCCGTCCGCACCTTGCTCCATTTCCCTTTACCAGAAGCACTATACGCCATGCTCTTCCTCCTCCTCCTCGTCCTCCCCTGCGCTTAACCCCCTTCACTAACATCTCAAGCAACTTACAGGAAATGAGGACGTATCTGCATCTTGTCCACAACCAGGAAACAGCCTGATAACATTTCGCGGTTTGAACGAGTGAGACACGCGTTTGTCCTGTTGTGTAAAGAAGAGCCCACGCTATGGTGACGCTGCCAGATGTGGGATTTCAGGTGTATTAACCCCAAACAGTTTAAAAGGAAATAATAATACAAAAAAAAGCATCAGACTTACAGATGTTGGAGTGAAGCCCTCGTGAACTCCAGTAAACCGAACAGGAGAGGACAGGTCCACTGAGACGTTGCTGTGCAAACACACAGGAGAGATTTGAACATGTTAACAGAGTCGAGCACTCTATCAATCAAAGATGTGAAAAAGTCATCCAAATACTTACTGAGATGTTTCAATGTCTCCATCAGTTTTAGTGCTCAGCTGCTCCAAGCAGTTTATGAAAACCTGCATTGAACACATGAACACACTTGTCAGGAACGGTGTGCAAAAACATATACCGTACTCATATCTTACATGATGAACTCGTTCAGCTCACGACAGAGTTGGATCTTAGATACACCAACACAAGGTGGGTGCTTCAGTGGACGGTGCATATAAATTAACATTCATGGCATCCTACCGCTGTTTTTATGTTAATTCTATGTCTATTTTCCTTTACTATAAAGCACTTATGCTGCTTTTCTGGTATGAAAGGTGCCGTACAAATAAAGTGTATTATTTAGGGCTGTCAAAGTTAACGCGTTTACACAAATTCGTTACAACGCCACTAATTTCTTTAACGCATTAACGCAAACTTGCGATTTTTAGGTTGTAGCGGGTTCGGTTTTAAAGCTACAGAGAAGATACTGGTATCATATGAAACTAGAAAACCTAAGAAATCTATTGTTACCAACTAGCTGTCAAACTAGTTTGTCATGAAGGAGGTTAAATAACGCTCAAAACTTACGCTATTTGGGGGCTTTTCCAAACAAATTAAATCAGCATATATAAATTTCAGGGCTGTCAAAGTTAACGCGATAATAACGCATTAATGTAAATTAATTTTAACGCCACTAATTTCTTGGACGTATTAACGCCACTTGCGATTTTTAGTAACCAACCATGTCATACTAGCTTGTCGCGAAGGAGGCAGATAACGCTCCAAACTGGCATGGGCATTTCCAAAGGGGTCCCTTGACCTCTGACCTTTAAGATATGTGAATGAAAATGGGTTCTATGGGTTCCCACCAGTCTCCTCTTTACAGAGATGCCCACTTTATGACTTTCCCCAAACTGCATGTGATTATCATAGTCAAGTCAGCACATTGACACACTGACAGCTGTTGTTGTCTGTTGGGCTGCAGTTTGCCATGTTATGATTTGAGCATTTTCTTTATGCTAAATTTCTGGACAATATTTGTCATTTACATAAAGAAAGCATATTTGCCCACTCCCATGTTGATAAGAGTATAAAGTACTTGACAAATCTCCCTTTAAGGTACATTTTGAACAGATAAAAACCATGTGCGATTAATCACGATTAAATATTTTAATCGATTGATAGCCCTATAAATTACATTACTATTTTGTTTGCGGACAATGTTTCAGACCAAAGACAAGTAAAAATGGGATAAATTTACATGAATAAACATGTTCTACAGTTAATCGTGATTAACTATGGACAATCATGCGATTAATCACTATTAAATACTTTAATTATATTATATTATAATATTTCAATTTAATATTCTAAAAATTTAATTTTTTCTTGCTGACAATCGGTGTCAGACTGAACGATATCGGTTTAGCTCTACGAAGAAAACGATGCAAGCAGAATCATCAGCTCGAGCTGCAGTCATGTTTTTATAAAGTAGCAAAACAGTCACATTTTGACTGTCTTGGTTTGTCAGAGCTCTAAATCGGACAGGAAATAAAGTTTATGCTCCGTATCCGTCATTCTAAAGTGCTCCTGCTTTCTTTGCAAGTTCTTATACTTGCGTTTTACCTAAAGTCTACCTAGACGTCAGTGGACCATGTCCTCACCTGAAGTTTTGAGCGCCCAAGCTAAATCTGCAGGCGGTGGACTTGGGTCGCCGTGTGATCTGGGACTACTGTTTTTTCATTGACCACCAAAGATTAAAGATTAAAGTTTGTTTCTCTCAGATGATCACACAGTGTAAATAATTTCCTTTCAACAGATAAACGGATGAAACAGAGGATTAAGGGATAAAATTGGGGGTCGACTGCATATTAAATGGGTTTGAAATGTCTTCAGAATTTCAGGTTTATTTATAAATACAGTGAGTTAAATACTGCATAACATGCTTTTTGTGCATCTGTCAAAACATCCATAATATAACCATATCTTTCACTGTGGCTGCAGGCTGACACATCTTACCTTCATGATGCCAACACTGAGCTCTGTGGCCTGGTCCTGGACCTGGTCTATCTGCAGCACCTGAAGAAAAGGCAATGAAACACATCAGAAAAGTCCTAATATACTTTTTAAGTTACTGAAAAATAAAAATTGTGTTACTATATGTTTTGTGTGAGCAATTACAAAACACTCTCAGGCTTCCTTTGCAATGAAAATGTTCTTAAAAAGGTGCTACTGATAACATTCAGCTACTGGAAGTCGCATTCTCCCTCCCTCGTTCCATTGCAATCACTTCGTAACAAGTGATTGCCAGGCACTTATCGTCAAACTCAGCCAGATTTTTTTTTTTCACACTATCTGGCAACTTGATCGCTGACAACACAGAGATACTACGTGATACCAACTTCGTTATATTATTGGCTCAAAAGCCTTGTTAGAAGTGGGAACTGAATGTCTGATATCTTCCACAGAGATAAACAAAACATTAATTTTGGACCAGTCAAAACTTTAATGATTAATTCCCAATCATAATATTTTTTTTAGGAAAAGCCATACTTTTATTGTGCATTTTTTCTAAAAGCTCGGTGGATGTATTTTTTTTTTTTTCTAAATATTCGTCTACATTAAAATGTTATCAATAAGACCTTTAACTAAAGCTGCAACTGCAGAGAATAAGGATATAAGGTACTTATAAGATAAATAAGACTGATTTGACTTTACTTTATTGTTTTGTTTATTTCAGTCACTCATCCTCTGCTTTGACCCAGCCTAAGAGGAGCAGTGTGCAGCACCCACAAGCGTGTTAGAAACAAATGTTTCTGACTGGCCAAACAGACAACCAATAAGTTAATTGAGGACGCCAAAGTTGATTATCATGAGACTACTTCTGCTACTCTAGTGTATTTGCATTGATGATTGCAGGTGATTATCTCACATTGATTTCTCCGGGTTTGATCTCCAGTGGCTCTCTCAGTGACTGCAGCATCTGGACCATGCACTGTTCAAACTGCGAAGGCTGCAAAAACAACATGATAGCACATAAATTACAAAACCTGGCTCCTGAAATTAGGCCACAATTCTTATCTGCATTCTCAGCAGGGATGCAAACAAAAAAAACAAAGACACTTTATCTTAATGGTCAGAAGGAATGCTCTGTTATATATAAAAAACATACAAATGTTAGTAAAATGTCTTTCTTGTTTTGAACGGAATAAGGACTTACTACGCTGCTAACTAGTAAGTGAAAAATGGTAATTCAAAGTGCAATACTGATACTCGGTGTGTATCTTAGATGTGACAGTTTGCTGGAGTGTATCATTTCTCATTATAATATGACACACTGCTTGATGCAATAGCACATCCTTACCAGGCTAGTGATTCCCTCATTGTCCACGACCCAGTCCTCCTTCTCAGCGAGCCTCTTGACATCTGAGTGTACAAAAAGCACAAATATGACTCGAAAGGGCAATAACTGGAAACCTCTGCAGTTTATTGAACTCACAGTCAAAAAAAGCCTTTCTATATCTGAGGTGAGATCACTTTATGAAAATATAAACCAAATTAAGAGTTTCTGAGGGAAAACCACAACATGATATAGGAATCAAACCCTTTCTGACGAGACCACAATTTGGGGGAAAGTTAAGTGAAAACCAGTCACTCTTCTCAAAATGACCATGACTAACCACAAGTGAAACCGAGCATGTCTGGTTCTAGTCTCATAACACTTTCTCCATTACTACCCTGGAAGTTGTTTGAGGTAAAAGGTGACAGTTGAGGACAATAACCGCCAAATACTCAATGGAGGAATGTAGCAATAAGTAGGCAATTAAGAATTTTGATGTTGTTGTTTTTCATTTTTTTTGGAATAATGAAAAAAACGTGTGAAAAATCTATACAAAAATTTTATTTACCAAAATCCAGGTGAAAATAGGATTATAAAAAAATATATATTTCTGTGTGTATTATCGTGTGGTGCAGTTGTGTTGTATAGTGTGTAGTATTTTTCACCAACTAAGATGACTTCGGTGCATAATCAGCAGCTTATTTGCATTTTGTGCATTACATAACAGGACCACAGGATTCCCGAAAAAATGTCAGCTCCTACTTTCAACCAAGCCTTACTTATAAACCCTTTTCATTTATTACTGTTCCTGCTCACAGAGTCCTCCCTCACCTTCTGTAGTGTGCAGCAGAGACACCATGAGGCAGTGAACTCTCAGCTCCAGCAGCAGATCCTGGATCACCTGCAGCAAGTCATTTGGGATCTCCAGAGCAGACAGAGCCTCATGACAAGCCCTGGACGAGAGACACGAGAGGCAGCACAGACAGAGAGAGAGAGAGAGAGAGAGAGAGAGAGAGAGAGAGAGAGAGAGAGAGAGCGATGTCATTAAATGGAACTGTATGGCAGGCATGAAGTTAAAAATTCCTGCATGTCAGGACATAATCAATGAGACACATATTCAAACCTGACGATGTGTATGATTTGTGTAAGCCAGGCTCCAGTGAGCTCCGTCTTGTTCTCCCAGCCTCCATAAAACTTCAGCTCCCCCTGCGGCAGGGTTGTGGGGAGAAGAGCCCCACGAACGAGCTTCACCAGCCGGTTGGTCATCTCCTCGATCATTTTCTGTCAAACACACAGTGAAGCAAACAAACAACAAGGTTTAGGAGGCATTTTTTTTTCTTTAAACAACTGTGGTGAGTGAGAATCTCAAAATAATTTTGGTGTAAACGGTCACAATGAATCATACTTTAAAGTCATTCTGTCTCTGTCTGGCATTCTTCTTGGATTTTTCCACCTGCCCAGATTTCTCTCCAGTCTGCAAGAAGAAAAAAACAAGAAACACTAATGTTTATCAGCAAATTGAAACAAGTCATTCATGTGACATAACTTTTTAAAGACAGCCGTAGCCGTAGTTGACAGTGTAGAGGCAGACAGGACACATCACGGGAGAAAGAGGGTTATGATAGGCGACAAAAGGTCTCCTACCTGAATTAAAGCTTGGAATTTGGACTAATGTGATATGCGTCTCAACCACCAATAGGCCACCAGGATGCCCCAAGACCCTAGACTTGACCACCAGGCCAATTACTTAAAGTGGGGTTCATAATTTTACCATTTACGGTATCTCTAAATAAATGGCTCTAAATATGGCTTTCGGATTTTTTTTAAACGCACATTATGTAATTTCCAGCCGCTAGGGGCCTCTCAATCAAATCAATAACACAAGACGGAGTTTGGTGACGTCATGAAGTAGTGTGGGATCATGGGAGTTGTAACCACCATTGCCGTCATTGCAGTCAGCTTCTTCCAATTAGGATTCCCTGAGTGTTTAGGAGGTTTTTACCAGGTGCCAAATTATCCACAGAGGTCTCCTCCTCTCCAAAGCAAACGGACCAGGTGATTAAAATCAGTAAAGACTAAATAAAGTATTTTCACGTTAAAAATCTGAGTTTCTCCAAAGCTGTTCAACGGACAAAGAATGTCCCGGGGTGCCATGCCATTGTTCTGATGGCCCATTATTCCGAAACCCCAATAGTCCGAAAAATGTCCCATTGAACCAAAAGCCATTTTGTTCAGGAGGTTTTTTCCCAGAGCCGAATTCTCCTCAGAGGTCTCCTCCTCTCCGAAACAAATGAACTAGGTGATTAAAACCGGTAAAAACACTGAATAAAGCAGTTTCACGTTAAAAATCTGTGTTTCTCCTACACCGTTTAGCAGACACAGCGTTTGCTCAGCTTAATTCTCTCATAACTTAAGATCCAGACGTCCAACGACTAAAATCCTTCACCCGGTTAAGATATATAGTTAAAAAGATCTAAAAAGTCGTAAAAATAAACCTGGATGAAAAACTTCTGGCGGACAACCACAACACTGACGCATGCGCAAAGGTGATATGACGCCATTCACAGACGACCAAATGAAACTTGAATGAATGACATTTGTTTTCACCATAATGTTAAAAGGGCCAATCCAATCAAAAAACTATTTTCTTTTATAGGCAATATTTCTGTTGACAATGTGTTCTGTGGATTATCCAGAGTAATATGGACACTTCTGGAAAGACGTGCTGCTGTGGATATTAAAAGATACTCGGAGCTTCCAATCAGCTCCATTGTTTTGGGGTGGAGGGAGAAATCTCAGAGAAGGATTTAAAACTATCTGAATGGCTCGATACCACGAGAGGTAAGCGGGACAAATGGTCGTGATTAGGATGAAACCATCGGTTGTGTGTTGTATACAGTATTTACCTCACTGAAAAGACTCCCATTAACATAAGAGATCCAAAGTTTCCAGAAGTTGGGCAACTGACCGATCACCACATCGGACAGCTTCTCCACGAACTGCACCTGCTGCGGCGTTTCAAAGCGCCAGGCTGGGACAAAGACACACACATATACTGTATTACACAAACCTACCAACACACAATACTTATCTCTGATGCACTGGCTGACTTGAAAAAGTGAAAGTGCTTTGGTAATTCAAAGAATCAAGTCATCTTTAACTTCCAGGCACACCAGTTGTTTGTACTTTTACTGTACTGGCTCATGTAAGGGGACACACACTGCAGTTCCCTTACGCATGACTCTTATATATTGTGATTCCCCGAAGCACTGAACAGGGCCAAAAAAACAAACAAACAAATGCACACTCAGAGTGTGCCTCAGACAGGGAAGCCCCTCTCAAGCACCGAGTGTGTGGGTGAGTTGTAATGTGATTGTGGTACTCACTGCTGGGTCGTGGCGTTCGGAGGCTGCCCCCTCTCTTTAGAGACGCGGTATGGCTGAGCCTGCCGAGGGCCGACGGACGGGTATCTCCCTCCGGGTCCAGAGCTCCGACACCCACTGACAGACATAACGAAAGGAGGAGAGGAGGGGGCAAGAGATGAGAAATGAACTCGGAGGGAAAAGAAACACATACTCCAGATATCAAATAATCAAATAAGCCATTTTCATAATTCCACATTCCTCAATAAGCTCAGCAGGCTTTCACACCAAACAATCCTCCCTCGCCCCTCTCGGCCTTTCTTTATTTGTGTTCTGATCCATCTCTGCCGTGGCCCACAGCTGAGAGAATGTACCCTTCCAGGGTGAGGAAACAGAGCTGTGGGCTTTGAGAGCGCTGGGGTGAAGTGGGTTTACATCGGCCACACTGGGCTCAGTTACGTCTGATCCTTATTTAGGCAAGCAACAGAGCTCCACTAGATGGCAACAGGGAGCTTTGCAGCGGTAACGAATGAGAAAGTCCCTCTGCAACCACACACACTTATATCTCGGCTAGTGAGATAACTTTAGTGTAATGAATCTATGAGATAACTGTAGGATAACAGAAGGAGAGTTGACAAACAGGAATGAAAGTGAAACACTGCAGTGCTGAGTGGGGATCAGACTTACTACAATGAAAATGAAACTTTCAAAGACCAAGTTCGTGCAACGCTGCAATACGCCTACATATAGTTTGTCTAAACGAAGGGAGATGGATGGCCACATTTCCAAAACATGTGTCTGACACACACAGAGAAAAGTGTTCTGGTGAGTCACAGGCTGAACGCGACGTGTAAGCAAGTATTGAGAAATCCCCGAGCGAAGGAGCAAATGTGGTTGGGCCGGCCGTGCACACATCACAGCCATCCAGTCTAGAAAATGTAAGGAAATTCACGATTGAGTCAGATTATCTGTAAACACACAAAGCTTTCTCACACACACACACCACGTTGACACATAGCCCATATGGAGCTGTGCAGAATCCGTACTCTGTGATGTTTTCCTCTCTTTTTACAGGGATGAGAGCTGCTGTTGATCCAGGTGTCGGCCGAACCCCCGGCGTCCTCAGAATGCAATGTGTGTGTGAGAGACAGTTTAGGTGTGAGTGTGCATGTGTGCATGGGGCTGCTTTAAGCGCTCAAACTATTGAATTCATTATGTTGTTTCTTGCTAAAAGTCTGAAGGTTAAAATATAGGAACCGCTGTGTGTATGTGTGTTGAAGACGCTGACACAATGTGCTTCTGCTCACTTCCTCATCAGGTTGGATGAGTTCCTGTTCCCCAAGGGGTCGCTGACCTTGACCACACACACACACACACACACCTGCTTTTTCTCTAAACACACACACACACACACACCTAACTGACTCCTGTTTAAATGTCGTTTATTTCCCACGCTACAGAATATTGAACACTCATTTTTCACAGATTTTCACCCAAAAAGTACAACGATTTTTTTGCTTTTTATTAGGGCTGTCAATCGATTAAAATATTTAATCGCGATTAATCACATGATTGTCCATAGTTAATCTTGAATAATCGAAAATGAATCGCACATTTTTGATCTGTTCAAAATGTACCTTAAAGGATTTAATAGTCTTATCAACATGGGAGTGGGCAAATATGCATGCTTTATGCAAATGTATGTATATATTTTTGTATGCATATTAAATATTTTAATTCACATATCTTGAGGTCAGAGGTCAAGGGACCCCTTTGAAAATTGTCGTGTTAGTTTTTCCTCACCGAAATTTAGCGCAAGTTTGGAGCTTTATTTTTAACCTCCTTTGCAACAAGCTAGTATAACATTGGTGCAAATGGATTCCTTAGGTTTTCTAGTTTCACATGATGCCAGCATCTTCACTTCAGCTTTAAAACTGATACAACCTAAAAACCGCAAGTTGCATTAATGTGTTAAAGAAAGTAGCGGCAATAAAACTAATTTGCGTTAACGCGTTGTCGCATTAACCTTGACAGCCCTACTTTGTACCCATATTGTATATACTCAAGGAACCAAAAAATGTTAAGCTTCCTGCTGCAAAACACTGACCACCATATTTAACAGTAAACTAAGTTGTTGTTTTTCCGAGACGTTGGCAGCTAAGAAGACAGAAAACAGGGATGAAATAAAAATCGGCTCCAGAATCCCTCCAAGACAGTAAAAAAGAAAGAAATGCCAAAACTACTACTTTGCCCTGCAAACTGTATTGCACTTTTGATTTTTAGCTTGTTTTTTTTGTATCTTTATTTCAATTTCTTTTTAATCAATGTTTCACCAGCTTTTTCAGATGAAACAGATAAACTGAATAAAAATAAACTGATAAATTCCTAGATTTCCTGGGGGAGAAAATACAAATTCAAAAAAATGACCCTCAAGAATACGCTACCCTGCACTGGTACACATGCAAACACTTGATAAACATGCTCATTGAAGTGTAATAATTAACACGTTTCTCCTGGAGTAGAGTCTAAAATCACAACCGCATGTTTCTCAGTCAAATGTACGAACATTAGAACCCCTCTAACTGTTCACTGACAAACCTATTTTCCTACGAGCAAAATTTCCCGCTAATTGTATTGATATTGGCAGAAGAAGCGCTGTTCAGGAAATAAGAATACTGCAGTGTATAATTGAATCGGGCAGAGTCAGATTGCAGCACCGGGGCACTATGGGAGTATTTAGACATACGGAAGCAACTTGCGCTGCTATGCTTCCTCGCAAGAGAACTGGAACGTGGGGCTTTTGTTTCAACAGAGATGGATGGGTCTATTTCACATTTATGGCAATTTATCGGGTAATTAATGGAATCATAACTCCACCAGAACGGCCTCTGACCTCATATTCTGGACTCGGAAACACAGGAGACAGAGAAAATGACATCAGTTACGGCGGACTTGGCTGATCCATCACAGAGGACTAATCCCTGCCACGTGTGATGCTGACAATTGCATAAAAAGATGGCTTATAAATACACCGAGCTGGTAAATGTGATACGAGGAGGAAGAGGAGGCCGCCATCAGAGGGGTAGGCTGTGAGGTACCGGTAAGGGGAGATTCTGGCTATTTGAGAGGAGGGGTACGGGTGGGAGGGAGGGAGGGGGAGGGAGAGTGAGGTCGGAGGGGAATGTAGTGGATGTGGTTTTATGATGGTGGCTGTTCAAGGGCTGCCTGGGTGGAGGGATGTTTCAAGAGGCACGGGTTTCGTACTTGGGCGAGAGGTGAGCAGCAAAGAGCGGGGATGGTAAATAGCTACCAGGTGTGTGTGAGGGGAAGGGGTGGGGATAGAGGGGCTCTCTGTAAAGTGTGACAGCAGAGGGGACAGGAGGCAGCTGGCTGCGGCAAACTACAAGAGTAGAATTGACAGAAAAACAGATGGATCTCTATGTGTATAAACTCAGCTATTATGTCTTTCAGAGGTTGTAGCGGGCTCAGTCTTGAAGCTAGAGTGATACTGGTTTCATATAAAAAAAACCTAAAGAATCGATTGGTACCAACCATGTCATGTTAGCTTGTCGGGAAGAACGATAAATAACTCTCCAAAATTAGGCAAAATTTTGATGAGGAAAAACTGGCATGGTCATTTTCAAAGGGGTCCCTTGACCTCTGACCTGAAGATTTGTGAATGAAAACTCTGACATGAACAGAGTGAAAATCTGTATCTTATTAAAACAGATGTTGACAAACTGCATAAATTGTAGTTGAAAAAAGGTAATAAATCACAATATATAGCAATAAATCGTATCTAGGGCTGGGAAAGTTAACGCGATAATAACACGTTAATGCAAATTCGTTTTAACGGCACTAATTTCTTTAACGCATTAATGCAATCAATATATGCCATGTGTTGATTTGAGCAAATTTTCTATGTTAAATGAAGTACCTGTGAGGGTTTCTGGACAATATTTGCCATTGTTTTGTGTTGTTAATTGATTTCCAATAATAAATATATACATGCATTTGCATAAAGCAAGCATATTTGCCCATTCCCATGCTGATAAGAGAGTACCTTTAAGGTACATTTTGAACAGATACAAAATGTGTGATTTGCCTCTGGTGATTCCCACCCCTAGTAGCCTGTGGAGCTTTTGACCAGTAATCGTTTTTTGTATTGTGTGCCCTACTCGTACCCAAACCAAGCCCTCCCCTGGAACAACGCTGTGCCGAGCATCACAAACACTCACATGTCCTGTTATGTTATTAGAAGGGTTTTACAATAAAATTAAAAAGTTTCCAAGATTTATACAAGCAGTCATTTTTGTGCCAGTCAGCCAGCCGACTCAGCCACATAAGGAATCTACTGAGCATGCTCTGTGTGCCCAAAAAGTTGGAAGCCTGTAAAATGTTTTTGCTGTACTGTATGCTGAAAGTGAGCAACTACTGTCATCTTGGAACATGGTGTCCAATTCTCTTAATAAATCCAAGACCCAAGCGAGGATGCACGTCTCTGCACGAGCACATGGGTAACATGATACACATTCCTGTTGATGGTTATACATTATTCCACTGATCGACAACTATTGGCGTTAACAAACCAAGAAACCAGCAATGCGCCAGCAAAAAGGCAGGGAAGAAGAGGACTGCTAACATGGATGTTAACAATTCAAAATATTCCAAAATTCGGTTTTTCAAACATTTTGATGAGAAACACGCTATGTAAATAGTAGGGTTGCAACGTTAAATCGATTAGTTGTCAACTATTAAGTTAATCACCAACTATTTTGATAATGGGTTAATCGGTTTGAGTAATTTTTTAAGGAAAAAAAGTCAAAATTCTGATTCCAGCTTGTTAAATGTGAATATTTTCTGGTTTCTTTACTCCTCTATGACAGTAAACTGAATATCTTTGAGTTGTGGACAAAACAAGACATTTGAGGACGTCATCTTGGGATTTGGGAAACACTGATCGACATTTTTCCACAACGGAAAAGTCATATCGGTCATTGACAAATGACCTGTTTTGTGTTTTAGGTATGAGGACTTGTTGTGTAAAGTAAATGTGTCAGAATTGTAATTTATATAGAATATTGTTTGGATATAATGTTCCTCTTGAATCACTGTTTATTTCCTATGTCTTTTACTGTTACATTAAAGTAAATAAACTAACTGTGAATGTGCAATTTTGCAAACCAGCAATTTTCAAAATAGTTAGGTTGCACTTGATTTGCAATGCAATTTCAGATTCACTCCCTGCCACATGTTGCTCTGCTGTGGAATGCATGCGTGGACTGAAAAAGGGGCCATCCCTGACATGATAATCAAGATGATATTTAGCTGTGGAGAGGCAGGGAGCACACCAACCCCCAGATCCATCAAGCCTGAGCCCCGGAAACCACTGTTACCCTTAGCATTAGACATGTTTATGTTCCAGCTGCACTATGTGAGGCAGCCACCCACTCACAATGTATTTGTATGGGTGCCTTTGTGTGAGTGTGGGTGTATGAGTGTGTGTGTGTCTAAGCGTGGTTGTCGAATCGCTGTTCTTCCTGAGCGGACGGTTTCACATTCACATTTTTTTCTTGCTGGCTGATTTAACAGAGGAACGGCTTAATTGGGGTTAATTGTTCCAATCCATCTGTGAAGCCGTGTGTGAGCGAGAAAGAGAGTTATGTGTGCGTGCGTGTGCAGCAACATGTCGAGCCCTGAAACCCGAATCCGAAGCCAATGCTCCCTCGCTTTCATCTTATTCATACATTCATGAAAAAATAAACACGCGGGCCTCGAGTGGAGCAGGGGAGGGCGGTGACGGAGAGGGGAATGCAAGCAGGGAGCTGGTACGACGGAGACGCAGCTGGTCTTCTCTCAGCTACCCTCACAGACTCACATGGCATTCACCAGCCGCTGGATTTGGGAAACGCTAAATAGGGGCTTTTCACTTCATGTGCAAAGCGAGTCATTTCAGACATGTGCGTGTGAGTTAGTCACCTCTCTGGCCACCGATGAACTCGTCTCTGCAGTCTTGCATCAGCTGCAGGATCCACTTGTACTGAGCGTAGATGCACTGCCATGCTGGGTCGCCTGAAGCGTGCAGGTCAGACAGGTACCTGCATGTGCACAAACACACAGGTGTGAACAACTTTACATAAAAAAACAGGTACGTAGACATCAGAGGAAGGAGGAGAGAGCAAAACAACAATCACGACGAATTCTATTCATTTGATCCAAAAACACTTCACCCTCTTATACACCTCTCTACGCATAATCATCCATCGCTCAGGAGTCGATTTCCTAGGTATCACTCAGCGACCTGTGGGATGTCAGATGACTCACTCTCTGAGCTGTGGCCTGGCTCCCTCTACTGTCATCCTATGAACCAAACCGCTCATTTGTTTCTCATTAGGTGGCATCTTTCAAAAGATTGAGCAAGGCACAAAAAACACACACGCATGCACGCAGCTCCCACCGTCCACGGCAAGAGTAAACAAGAGCCGAGTGGGCGTTCAGAGCCGTGCCTGATGCAGGCAGGATGAAAGATGTTGCCGTGCGGTTGAAAACTGGTCTCTGTGATCCTGACAGGTCGGTCTGAACAATAATAAATCGGGAGCGACCACAAGTATGAATGGGCAGAAAGGATAGAGGGGGAAAAAGAGGGAAAGAAAGGCAGAGAACGGAGGGAAAATAGAAACAGAAACAAGATGACGGGACAACAGAAAGCTGAGAGGATCAGTGAACATTTGGAGAAAAGTGAGAGGCCGACAGAGGAGAGTGGATGCAGGATGAAGTTCTGTTAAACGATGACACAGACGGATAGGCATAAGAGATATGTCATGACTTTATATTTCATGTACACACTCTCTTTGCATTGTGTAGAGATTGTGTGACACGTGAAAAACTGCCGGGGAGAAAAAAAAAAAAGGCTTCACATGTAGATAATGTACCCGTTAAAACTGTAAAAACTAGGGCCGTCAAAGATAATGCCAAAGAGTATGAGATGTATATAAAATATGACGACAGGGAGGAATACAGACAGATGGTATGACAAATCCGTTGCAGGATTATGAAAACGTAAAGAGACCTGATGTATCTCTTCTGGTCATGCAGCGTCGACGGGGTCTGCAGCAGTTTGTCCAATAAGAGACTCCTCAGAGCTCCGATCCTCGTCTCAACCTCAGCATACACTAGAGCAAGGTAACAGGAAAGAAATATTCAAAATAGAGAGCGTAGATGAAAAAAAGAGTGATTTTTTACTTAATTTCATTTTTTTGTTGAGAAAAAAAAAACTAAAAATAAAAGAAAGTGTTTACCTTTTTTGAAAACCGGGACTTCAGTATTGCCAAAGAGAGATTTGGCTTTCTCATAGTCATTGATCACCACATCGTAATCACCCTGAGAGAGAAAAGGTCAGTTCAGTTAATAATGCAGCCCAACTCATCAATCGTGACACACTGTGTATTTAAGCCTCTCTAGCTCCACCCTCTGGATGACAGCCATCCAAGCTGCACCTTAAAACAAATATACACACATACTGGGGATAGAAAAAACGGTATTAAAAATAACAATTAATAATTAAAAGTGCAGCTTCACAAGAATCATAGTGTTGAATGCTCTTTTTCTTGTAGGGCTGTGGGAGTTCTCAAAGCAGCTTGAGACAACTAGGAGTTCAAAAAAGCTGACTCAAAACCGCTTTTATTAAATATGATAGACTGTTTTGAAAATCATGACAACATTTGTTAAACACAGAATAACTACTCAAACACTACTGCCTTAACAATTACCACAGACTTTAATCAACGCCTCTGTGCCGTGGATTGTTTTACAAAAACTGTACATCGTGAGCTTTTGAGTTATATTTATATGTATATATTTATGTATTTAATTGCTGCTGTGAGGCCGGTTTCCTGTTAAAGGACAGTAAAGTGAAGTGAGGTGAAGTTACACATGGTGGTGGACTTGTAAAGTCATGGGAAGCTTCTCATGGGAGACATAAGGTTTTATGATGATTGCTCTGCTGGGTCTTATAATAATAACAGAAGGATATTAAGCCACAGGACTCTGTGCACCATAAAGCATTTTTCTCTGTTCCCATATTTTTAGATGACAATGGGCCTCATTCACCAATATATTCCTAAGTCTGGTCTTAAGAAAGGTCCGAAGAAAACTCTGCGTCAGATTCACGTCGTGTTCTTACAACTGTGTTCTTATAATGAAGAATCCCATTGTCCTCAAGGACAGGTAAACGCCCCACCAATCACCATAAAAGGGCATGAGACTGCAGGACCGTGTGCTCACAGAAATATAAAAGTTGAGAGAATTAAGTCTAGAATACCCAAATGAAAGTCTAAAGTGGGTGGGCCAAAGTCTATAATATTTGGTAATTGGCAAATCAGTAATCAAGTAGAAATTATGATAAATGATGAACTAGATAGAGTATATGGAAATACATTTCTGGAAACATACAAAGCCAACCCTAATCACATTTTCATGCTACAGAAGAGAGCTATAAGAATTGTAAATGATCGGATAATTACCAACCAACCAATGCACTATTTATTACCTTGCCTTACCTATTATATGCTTTAAAAGTTTGTGATCTAGTCGATCTTAAAACTGCAAAGATGATGTAAAAAACACAAAATAATCTGCTTCCTGACTGTATTCAGAGGTTGTTAGAAATTAGAGAGAGCCAGTATGAATTTAGGTGGAATATGTATGTTTAAAACAAGGAATTGCAAATGTGTAGCTGCAAAATAAAGAAAAGGTTAAAAATAAGGTAGTAAACACATATAAAAACTGAGCTATGATTATTATCTTATATGAAATGTTTGGAACTTTGTTTTTGTTTTGTTTCTGTAAACCTAGCAGTGAAAGGGTTAAGGCCTATTGGGTATGCATAATAAGCGTAAGGTTTATCCAATACCTTTCTGGTCA
Organism: Sebastes umbrosus; assembly: GCF_015220745.1. Lineage (NCBI taxonomy): Eukaryota > Metazoa > Chordata > Actinopteri > Perciformes > Sebastidae > Sebastes > Sebastes umbrosus. The sequence continues at coordinate 27,228,196 of NC_051273.1, read as the reverse complement.
GTATTTTTTTGTTGTCTCTTTAATTTAATGCCTTATTGTTATTTATTTATTTTTATGTGCATTCTTTTTGGAAAATAATTCAACTTGTCAATAAGGACCAAAATAAATTACTACTTCTACTACAACAATCGTAAACAAATAACTTCAATAGTTCTGAAGTAGAGGTACCGAATGCCAAAAAAGTTGTCATATTTAATAGTGTCAGTAGTGGATATAAAAAAAAACACAAAAAAGATGCATGAGATGATAGTAGCTGTTCAGTGTGCAAGTGTTAGTGTAGTGTTTATTTATTTTAAAAGACAATACTGCTTTGTAAAATAATAAAAATAATTATTAAAAATGATAAAAGTATTTTTGTGATTTTATACAACTGAAGAACTGAAGAAAACGCAATAACGAATTATTTTTCTCGACATACATAGATTCTGTTTTTAACTAAGAATAAATAAAAAAACAATGGTGAATGTCAGAATCTTTGTGAAAACTGCACAAGTGGGTTTTTAAGAAGAAATTTCTTCTCAAGAACGGTTGATGAATGAATTGGTAAAATGTAATGTTATGACAGCTAAATGAACTCAAGGTTAGTTTCATGAACACGAAGATGAAAAAAATAGACAAATATACAAAACACTGTATGCTAAGGGAAGTAAAACCGATTTTCACCTCCTCCATCACTCAGAGAGCTGAAGGCTTTCCCATTATGATGAATGACCGAAAATCTCACTCCACATCAAATGACAGCATTTACAATTGTACTGGTGTGGAGGCACAGGGAAGCTGTATTTATTTTGTATTCAGCACTGTGTCCACACTGTATTGTGCTGGTGTTTCTATTGCTATTTTGTACATGTACTGTGTGGATAGTACCTTTTGGATATTGCGCTCAATGTTGAGTGGCAGGTTGAAGAGAAACTTGAAACGCTGCAGGACGTTGAGTGCATTGCGTGTGGAGTCGGCTTTGTCTTTCCGCCCCAAGACCTCCTGGAACAGAGTATCTGCGGTATCACTCGCTCCTACGAGAAACACAAAGAGAGCGAGAGTGTGAGTGAGAGCGAACGAGGCAGGAGCAAATGAGACGCTGGGATACTATAAAAATAAATGTTGATACCACATTTCCCTTTTAATGGCGACCTCTGGTTTTCTTCCTGCTCTGTGTGCTATCTGAGACAGTAGAGGCTGAGCTGCTAAGGAGAAAGTGACAGCTATCTCTTAGTCAGACAGCTTAGTGGAACCTTTGCACGACTAGCTGGCTTCGTGGGTGGCCTCGGATGTGCCGTCAAATAGAAAAAAACCAAGTTCTTCTAATCAAAACAAAGCCCAACCCCCAAAACAAAATCCCTGAAGGAAAAACAGCATGGGACCAAACAGAGGAATATTTCACATTTTTTCATTCGCCAGACTGAGTTGTCATGAAACTAACATTCCTATTTTGTGATTGGTTGACTGTTGCTGCGTGTTTTGACGCATGACTTTTTTGGGGGTGAACGGTGGCCTGGGCCCACTGGGCCACGGGCCCACAAGTCTGGGGCTGTGGGGATGAAAGCTACGTCCGGCTTGGAGGTTTATTTACTCTAGACTCCGGGAAAAGGACCTGCTTATTGACCCTCCATTAGAGAAGTCACATTATCATGTATGAGATGAGAGGGTGGGAACACAGGATCTGCTGAGGGATCTGCTTGTTAAAAAGGGGGAGATCTACAAAGACGTCTGAACATACACACACAGTGTACATGTGTTCGGTTAATGGACGGCATATCGGTGGGTGATAAGTTTGGCAGCACAGAGCATCAGACTGTTTCTTCTCATAATCACTTTGACCCTTTTGCTCTTTGAGTTTTATTTGGAAATAATAATAATAGGGTTAAAAGTCAACCCAAGAACATAGTGTAAAAATAAGTCAAAGTAATGTGCAGGGAGAGGAAAACCAACGCAAAAAGGGGACTTTGTTAACATGAAATCAATTAAATAATAGATAAAACAGTTTAAAGTTATTTTTTAATATGTATTGTAGGATTATGATTTTTGCGGGGAATCTGTACCAAACAAAGATGTTTTCTTAAGTCTGTAGAATATGATGTGTAGGCCAGGACATCTCTGCAGCACCACCATATTTTATTTAAAATGGTATTTTGACACACATTTCGCTTTTAACAAATATTGCGATTTCCTCCTCATTTGGAGATTTGGAAATTGCAGTAGGCCATAATGCAATTTTGATTAATTGTGCAGCCCTTCTTCTGTCCCCTAAAATCATCTTTTAACAGAGATGATGATGATGTCACATGATGACACGTGGGCCAGTTCTATTCAATGAGGAAGACTTTGAGATGCAATTTTATTGCTCTGAAAAACCCAGTAACTGAGCCTTGAGTTGAGATTATTATGTCACATGTAAAAGCTCAATATCCTATTGGAAACTGACCTCTGAGTGCATCTTTGAAATCGTTTGAATTAATGACCTGGAATATTTCCCTCTCTGAATTGTATCTTGTATATAATTTTTTAGAAAACCTTAACGTAATTTGTAAGAACTAGGGCGGGGCTACTACTGCCCACCCCTAGTAGGAACTGAAGTTTTGGAAAAGAAGAGCTAAAAGGATGCAAGGATTTGAAGCGGTTAGGAGGAGAAACGTTTTCTCCAGGGTTGCTGAAAATGAAACAGTATGAAAAGTAAAGCTAAATCAAATAATAATAAAGGGTGTACAGAAATTGATCGTCAACAAAATAACTTACTTTGCTAATTATGCCAAAAGATTTAGTTAATTTTTTACGGACATAATCAATGTGTTCTTATCAAAGAAGAATGACATCGTTTCTTCGTGCATCTCAGGCTGACTGGGAAGCATTCAAACAACTAAAAAGATTGTGGAATTTCATCTAAATTCAAATCTGGTTTCTTAAACCAGCTTGGAAACACGTCATTGTCATTGGCTATCAACGCATTAAATGACACAAGAAATTGGGCCCTTTATGTGCTAAGAGGATGTGTTTTGGGGGAAATGTCCCAAAAACTGAAACTTCACATTTGCAAAACATTTCTCAGTAGTTTCTCTTGAGGCTGAACTCTGAATGAAAAGATGCTTACTGTTGAGGATGTTTTCTAGTCGTTGGGTCATCGATCCCTCCACTCTCTCTGTGCCATCCGACTCCAGCCTCTGGTGGATCGCTGCAACACAAAAGTGAGTATTCATTTGTATTGTAAAGGACTGTGATGGACAAACTACAGTTAAATACACTAAAATAAAAACCAGAGAAATAATAAATGTTAGCATGAATGTTGAGGTGGGAATAAATGTGGAAAAGGAAACAAACAGTTCTCTACACTGTAGAGTAACCGACGTGCAATCCCCGGAGACAGGAACATTTTCAATTTCAGGAACCGAAGGTAAAACAATAAACAGGCCCTACCCCAGTGATAGATGGGAGATAACCTCGCCGGTCCTCCGCCCACAGATGCTGCTATTGAACCCACCCCCTACCCCCTCCTTGTGACTGTTCCCACGCAACAGGCGACGTGACCTCGTCCCAGCGGTGACTGTACTGGATCAATTCACCTAACCGAAGCCATTAACAGCACCGTTTTGTGGTCTTGGGACATTTGGAGCCCTTTGACCTGGAGGTAATGTGAATCTAAAATGTTTCAACTCTGAAAAATAACATTTGGGAGCGCAGAGCCGGAGGTCTGGATATATATATGACTGTTGCTGAGGGGGGTGGGAGGAACTCTCTGATGGCTTGTATCCATCACTTAGCATGAAGAGCTTTACGCGGGAGAGGGAATTTGAAAAGAGGGAATGAGGGGCGAAAAACAGAGAGAGCAAAAGAGGCAGAGCGAGTGGTGTGGCTGCCCCAGTGAATAAATAAATGGTGTGCAGTAGTGGGCAGCTGGGCGCTGAGAGCTGCAGTGTGAGTTTATTGACAGAGTGGAGGAGAGGTGGAGGAGGCTTAGGAGACCTTCTCATACATACTTGGGGAGCGATTCAAATATGCAACGGGCAGACATCTCAAGAATGAGACAGAAACATGGAAAAAAGAAAAAGTATAGCGATCCTCTCATTTCTGTTCTCTCCACTTCCTGCTTCTCCCACAACTACAAATGCTCGCTGTTAGCAGAGCTTGGACACAGCAGAGGGAGCGGGAGGCAAAGTGAAGGGGGGAGAGCTCTGTAAATAAATATGTGGGTCCATTCTGACAGACAGAAGCCTCAAGGCAGAGACCGAGGTATTCCTAAAGCCCACTGTTCAAACATGCCATTGCCTAATCGGTGCGGACGTCGCTGGCCCTTTCATGGACCTCTCGCTGACCGGCATAAAACGTGGCCAGATGCAAGTTAGGACAAAGGCACATAGACGTGGGAGTGTATATGGGAGAGCACAGGATTGATAGGGCTGAACACACAGGAAGACTAAGACACACACACTGCAGGTCTGCTTCACGTCTACACTTTCCCCCCCTTGCCCTGCTGCCACAGCTGTGTGTCCTCTGCATCTGTCACACACTGAAAGGCTGATGACGTCACGGCTAACCTAAACATCAGGTCAGAGTCCGGATAACACACGCAGCCAGGACCTGAGGAAGAGCTGTGGCTCCCGCTTCACTTCCTGGAACCATTGAGGGAAGAAAAAAATGAATAAGAATAAAAATACAGTGTCCCTGGATTCTAAAGCTGGAGATGTTTTGACTCCTGCCGGGGCCGGGGGCTCGGGGAATAGGCCCTGGGAATCTGGCATTTTTGGAACACGGTAGCCGTTCCATTTCCTGCATCACTGGGAGGCTTCCTGTTCACACAACAATGAAAAACCTCAAATTTCAACATTTTAGCAGAAACAACCCTGGCCTCCCTGACAGACTGTCAGTCAGTCAGTCAGTCAGTCAGTGAATCAGCCGGAGCGGCTCTGTCTCAGATGCATTGCTCAATTTGTCACTGAGGCGCCACGACCAAACAGTCGCCACTCCCGAAACCTTGCATTTCTTTCACCAGTCTGTGGTGGTTCACATGGAGTGTTTACAGGAACACTTGTTTATCCACTGCAGAAAAAATCCCTTCTGCAAACAACCAAAATATTCAAACAAATATCAAACAAGAAATCTGCCAACAGGGTAAGCAAAAGTGACTTCTTGATTTCTTGAAACTAGTATAAAAATCTGACCACTACAAAAACTATCTGAGCTCAAAACAAGCAAAAACAAATACATTATTTAATTAAATGTCCATTTGGCCTCACAACATACAGTACTTCCAACATTCTATCCCCAGTAACTAGACCACCTGACAGAAGTAAAATGAGTTTACATCTAGAGGATCTAACCTGTGACTTCATTTATGTCCCAAGTTGTCCATCCACTTTTATACATACTGTGATTTTGAAGTTAAAATATAACTTTTTATAACATCACATTCTTCTAACTGTTTTCTCTTCATTTTTTTGTTAACTTAAAAGCTGTTATATAATGAGATATGGGCTTAACATTTTGAACTTTTTTCCCCCTTGTAATCAGGGATGCACCCATCCAACTTTTTTTCTGATACCAATAAAAATACCTCAACTCTGGATATCTGCTAAAAAGAAATTCCAATCTTATACCTATGGTCTCTTATCCCAAATTTTAAATCTGTATACCAGCTATTACTTTTATGTAAAGTAGCATGAGGCCACAAATTACTTACGTCGGCAGCTCACTGTGACTTAATAAATTTAGCAGAAACACTGACATTGGATTGGTCAATCTGGTCGATAACAGATCTGCTCAATAAGGTCAGTATCAGCCCCTGTATCGATCTGGTGGTTGGGATGGGATCCTTTAACCTCACCAGCCAGATGGTTTGTTGTCACACAGAACCATTTGAGAAGCCATCATTGGAAACTGTTTGGAAAAGGGCAGGCACTTTCAATAAATATTTGGCAGGTGATTGGATGAACCATCTGTCAATCAAACTCTTGCCGAAGCCAGTCGGGAGAAGAGCGAAAACATAAAGAAAAGCCTTCAGTGTTGTTCTTTGCTCTTCTTTTAATGTAGAAATACTCTCCAGTTCTGATATAACTGATGCTGTTGCAGCATCTACGCTAACCTCTTCAGGCCGCTATTGTTTTTTAGAACAGTCGCTTCTCCGTGTCTTTACACACACACCTAAGCCACGCCCATAGCTGCCAGTAGCTCCTCACAGGACGCTGATTGGTCTGTGCACTGGCTGGCCGGACACAAACAGTTTATTTGAAGCCTGACAAAATGGATTTTCGTGCGAACTGTGATCCTGCGATTCACGCGTGATGTTGCGACATCGCGAGAATCCAGCTGCTGTGCAATGCAAGGCATGCTTTGCCCCGATAAAAAAAATACATGCCCCGATAGTGCCATTTGGATAGATGCTTCTGCTAAAAGAATGAATGCTGATCTGGGTGCAGCTCATTCTTTATACCGTGCAAATGTTTTGAGGCCACGCAACTTAATCATGCACTTCTGATCGGCCCTTTGGAAGTTCTAAGAATACAATCCTAGTATAAAAAGCTGGCCGGAGCTCCCAGTCTTGTTTCTCCATTTGCCTCCATTTCAACACAAACAGCACTGTAATTAACAAGATTTGTGGTTTTGCAGATGCAAAAGTCTAAACTGTGTGCTTAAGCACAGAGTTCATAGTTCATTAAAAAGAGACATGGGATTTTGTTTTGCTATTGCTGTTGGAGACGGTTAACTATACTGGAGAGCAATTAAGAAGCAATTAGTGGGGACAAGAAAGAGAGGGAGGGAGAGAAACCCCACGGATGTTGAAGTCAGAGTCCTGCTGTTTGCTCTAAATATTTTCTATCCGTCTCATTTCTTTTCCAAGATTTGGCCTCTCCTCCTCGTTTCCACCACGCCGGCAGCAGTACACTTGCATTAAAAAGTAACTCCAGACTTCTATTAAAGTCATCAATAAAAATCTCACATGCAAGCCGAAGTGAAAATAAACAGGGGAGGAGACTAAAATGTCTTGATGGTGATTGAGAGGGCTGGAAGCACTACAGCGACTTCTAACACAGCGGATTCTGAACAAGGAGAGAACACACAAGCACCCTGTTAATTTCTTTTTTTTACCCACAGCTAATTTCTTTTAAATGTTCACAGCTACATCTCAGGTGAGGTTCATTTGGAACGACTAAGAACAACAGAGACCTGCCAAACGCCGCTGAGAGACAAAGAAAGGATTCACAGTTAGCTCAGACAGCTGTGCTAACTAGGCCTGGCAGTGAGCTGCTGCAGAGCTGTCTTGAGCTGGCTGCCTGCTAGCAGCGTGTCGGCTGGTATGTCGGTTTGGCTGACCGTGCCCAGTATAAAGAATATCTCCACTTGAGCTATCCATTCTGGGCTACCACTTCGTTTTTTAATGATTGAGAGCCAAATCTTGGCCGAGAAAGGATGTTGTAGTGCTGTAATGAGTCATGATGAGAGGGCAGGAGTCAGGGAGTTTAAAAATGAATGTTTAAGTTAAGTTGTTGGTCTGAAAGGGAGACTAGGTTTTTTTGTGGAAATTTGAAAAGTGGGAGTTGTATGATATTCGAGGATAAAGTGAGTACTAGCTTTTATGTTACAGAGCGAACCTGTTCCTTTATGATAATGTTGTATTTTGTGTTGTTTGTAGCCTTGTTGTTGATGAGCTCATTTATAGTGTAGAACATCTGTTGTAGTTAGTTAGCCCTAAATGGCTCCTGTCCATTAAGTTTAGTTACAATGAAGGAAATTAACTAGGGCTGTCAAATTCATTTTAACGCCACTCATTTAAAGTGAAGATACTGGTATCATATGAAACTACAAAAACATAAGGAATCCATTGGTATCAACCATGTCGTACTAACTTGTCGCAAAGGAAGCTAAATAACGCTCCAAATTTATGCAAAATTTTGGTGAGGAAAAACTGGCATGGCCATTTTCAAATGGGTCCCTTGACCTCTGACCTCAAGATATGTGAATGTAAATGGGTTCTATGGGTACCCACGAGTCTCCCCTTTACAGACATGCCCACTTTATGATAATCACATGCAGTTTGGGGCAAGTCATAGTCAAGTCAGCACACTGACACACTGACAGCTGTTGTTGCCTGTTGGGCTGCAGTTTGCCATGTTATGATTTGAGCATATTTTTATCCTAAATGCAGTACCTGTGAGGGTTTCTGGACAATATCTGTCATTGTTTTGTGTTGTTAATTTATATCCAATAATAAATATATACATACATTTGCATAAAGCAAGCATATTTTCCCACATAAGAGTATTAAATACTTGACCTTTATAGTACATTTTGAATAGATGAAAAATGATTAATTTGCGATAAATCACAATCAACTATGGACAATCGATTGACAGCCCTAAAATTAACTAAAAGAAAGTGGATCAATCAATCGGACCTCTTTTTTTCAGTTTTTATGGTGAACGTGTTACTGTTGCATATTTACACATCCATTAGACAAAGAGCAACGTTGATTCTCCTTGAAAAGATACAACGGGATTAAAAAGACCACCTGACTATCGTTCTCATGTTTGTTGGTTATTTTGTTTTAAATTATTTACTGCATTTTATCATAAATGTGTTAAACATGCTATCTGTCTGTCTACCTTGTTCAATTCAAAGTGTTCATAATCCAAAATTGGGTGTTACAAATCAAGTGGGGCATTTTATAATCATCTTATATTCAGGCCAATACCGTGAATCCCATCCTGTCACACAGGTCATAAAGCATCATGATGCCCTCTTGGTTCAAAGGTCAATTAAGTCCATCCATAGTGTATTGCTTCCTCTGTCTGTAGAGACTGTACATTTCCCATTGGGGCAGTGGGCACACAGTAGGCACGCTCAGTCTGAACGTGAGAATGACCGTGCATTGTTCCCATTGGTCATATTGGGTCTGTTATCAGCACTATCAGTCCTAATACTCTGGCCTGCATTGTGTTGGGCTGCTCCGTTTATTTAGATTCAGCCACTAACAATGAAAACATTGCCTCTCTCCCAACCGGGGCACAAACACACGGAAAGCAATAATAATAATGATGGAGGCAGAAAAGTGTACGTATAAATAGTAAGGGGAAGTAACTGAGCAGCTATGGCGGGAGGAGAGAGTAAACAGACAAAAGTATGAATGATGAAGCGAACAATTGATTTGGAGTACCTGGCAGAGCGACAGCAGTCAGTCAGTCGCTCCTACCTTGAAATCTTTTCGGCATCTGAAGGTCCATGTGGCCAAGTGTGTGTTTTTGTGTGTCCACTTCCAGGCTCTAGGGAGACTCAAGTGTGACTATGTGTGACAGGTGAGAGCTGATCTCATTTTGATGAAGGTGAATTAGCCGTGTTGTGGTTGGCTGGTGTAACTGTAGTACGAAGTGGAGGGTTTTCACACGGCGTCCAAATGAGCCTCTTTAATCAACCGCCGCTAAACCGCATGTGGAGGGGGAAAAATCCCAACACTTGCACGCTTTCCAAAAATCAAAAGCTCTTTTCTGAGCAGAGATGAAGAGTGATGATTTGGAAGTTTGTGTATTGATTGTAGGCCATTTGGTACGATTCCATAGCACACAAAAAATGTGTTAATCCCTCTCACCTGCCAGAGCGTCCTGGGCCTCAAAGAACGTACTGAGGCCTCCTTTTACGTAGGCCAGACTCCCCTCATTCTTCTTAGTGGCCTGCTTCTTCAGATGATTGGCCCCAGTCTTCAAGTGCTCAAAACTGAGGAAACAAAAACAAAATGATCATGCCATTAGATGAGGCCTGCAACTTGTGATTACTGTCATACTGTCATTAATTGTCTAGTTAATCGATTAATTGTTTAGTCTATAAAATGTCACACCATTTTTAAAAATTCCCATGACAATAGTTTGAGATGACGTCTTCAAATTGCTCCAATATCCAATGTTAAACGGAGAAAAGCAGCAAAAAGTCATGTTTAAAGAGCCAGAACCAAATTCATGGATCTCAGAAACTCAGTCACACACTAATTTTCGGCCAATGTGAGTGCGTGTGTCTGTGTGAGAGTCCAGATTGAAGTTTCCTCCGCAGGAAGAAACAGTCACCCAGCCAGGTCCAAACAGAGGCCCCTGGTCATGCTGGATCCTGGGGTCTGGGTTACTGGAAGGCTAAGCAGGGGGGAGAGGAAGCCAGGAGAGTCCAAAATAACTCTCCTTTGCCCTCACATGACAGTCAACTGGACTCAGGGCTTTTCGGTCAACAGGCTGTCGCGTCTACATACCTCACTGCTCTCTGAAGGACCAAATGGGAAGATTCAGCCAAGACACTATAACCTCAAAATGAACGTCATAAAACCAAGCATAATAAATGATCTGTCTGTCCACATATGAGAAGCTGGAACCTGAGTGTTTAAATAATCAATTATCAAAATTGTTGCAGATTTATTTTATAACAATTAATAGTCGATTGATAATCAATTAATCAACTAACTGCAGTTCTGCTGGACCATAATCATCTGTTCGGCTTGGTGAGGGAATAGGGGTAATATCTCTTTGGCAACACATGGATTTACCTGCCACTGATCTCACCTGCCAGCAAGGAGTGCTACTGGAACAAACCAGTAGGAAATGCTAGCATAGTGACCAGGATGTGCCAGATTCAGACTTTTTTTAAAGATTATTATTTGGGGGTTTTTGCCTTAATTTGACAGAGACAGTGACAGTTATGAAAGGGGGAGAGAGAGAGAGGGGAGGTCATATTTGAACCCTGGGCCACGGTAAGGACTAAGCCTTGGTACATGGGACGCCCGCTCTACCAGGAGAGCTACCGGAGCGCCCCCCAGACTCCCACTTAAGTTCATCAGTGTACGCAGCCAAACTACAAGGAATTAATCTTAGACCTCAGTTTTTGCCTCTGCAGCACCCTGTAAGCATCCTGCCTCTTGTGTCTCGTGTCTAGTTACTTCAGCAGAGGACATACAGTAAGTATGATATAAGCCAACTTCTGGTGGGTCTCCAGTAAATTAAAAACTTGCATTGCATTCTTGAGAGCTTCAGTCAAAGGGAGTCTCTTTCCCCCTTTCTTATTAGTAGTTATGAAGGATGGTAGTTTAAGACTGGTGATAACAAAGGGCCTACCTGGAGCCTGTGTGGTTTTCTATGAGGTACCAGGTGGCAGAGAAGTTCTCACTGGTGAAGTCTCCACTCATTCCTGGAAATGTCAGCTCCATGTCTTTCTGTGGGAATTTGCCTCTGAGAAAAGACAGATACACAGAGATGAACACAGAAGAAAGGCAAGACAAAGAAGAACTCCACTGTATTAAAAGATCAGATGTGCAGTATACAGTATAGTACTGTAATGACACTAAAACAGAGAATGTATAATATACAAATATAATGAACAAATTGGGAGTGTGAAGGGATTGGCAACATAATTCTGAGATACAGTACTTTTTATGTGATGTTGGGTTCAGTTTCTCCAGCAGGGGGCAGTGTGCTGCCAAAAAGTAACCCAGGCTGGGAGAGCTTGGCGTGGGAAGTGCAGTGTGTGACGCCTGGGTGCCCCTGGAGGACCCAGCACTCATTAGGGAAGCTTGATCTCTACTAATGACCCGTGGCCTACACAAACCAACCCCCCCTCCACCACCACCACCCACTCTGCAGTCACACACACACACACATGTAGAAAAACCGACACACCGACAGTACTGTAAAGTAAGGTGATGTATGCACACACAGAAAACCAGAAGCACTCAGTAGTAAGTACAAGCACATACACACTCAGTCATGTATGTGACATAATATTACAAATAGATGTTGCAATGGTTAAGATGAGTGAAATTACAAGCTTCAAATGTATACAGTATCTGTATCAAAGATCAGAGTTAAGTGTTTTAACCCCTTTAGTTTTTTCTGTGGTAAAAATTCACACTCAAGAAAACATTTAAATGTACAAGAAGTGACTGTATTTGAGGGAAATACAGCACAACAAAAAAAAATGCTACAGTCTCATTCCCTTTATAATCCTCATTGTTTTCAAATTAGCTCAGGAGATCCCAAACTCAGATGGCTACGGAAGACAGTCCCATACAACGTCTGTGCAACTATCTAATCTTACATTTAATGACCATTGGAGTCCTTTTCTGTACCTTCAAATAGTGTTAGAATGAAAGTAAATAAGGATAGCTGAGGGCACTGTCCAGCTTCCTGATATGATTCAATGCCTCTGTAAGCTCTCACATGTGTTTAGTTTGCAGAAGACACAAATTAAGACAAGTTCGTAGCTTTCAGGTGTTGTAATACATCATTATCCACCTCTGAGAGAGACTTTGGAATGTGTACCAAATGACGAGAAACCGATTATTTGAGCCGATTTATTATTCAAGTCCTTAACTATGTGATTAGTAACTTCTAACTGTGTGTCACTAAAGTGGGTTGCACTTTTAAAAACTTAAGGAATGTCATATGTAAATCAGTTGCTAGGAAACATTTATAGAACTGTGTAATCACACAACAATCAACAACATAATCTCTGAAGATACTGCAGCAAGCGATATATTGAAGTTACTTGCAAAGGCCAGTATTACTTGTTTATATTGTATTGTATTCAATTCATTTAAGTTCAGAGTGAGGGGAAAATCCATTTACGCTACCAAACAGACCTTATCTTGCATCACTAGTGCTATAATTTTGCAGTTGAGCATGTGGAGATATTTCGTAACAACTAACGTGCAGACTAGTTTGTGTGGTGCGAGCAAATTTAATCTGGTGACTTTTCAATCTCCATTTATTACATTATATCTAGGCCAAGTATGACGTTTTACACAGCTGGTGCAAACATCTACAGCTGAATAACCATTCAGTGACATCACCATACAAAGATCGAGCGATGCTCTTTTACTAACAAACAGCTCTTCCGATTAAATGCTTTAACCCTTGTGAAGTCTTCACATTCTGCATACTCCCCTTGTCCTAAGGGTCAAAAATCACCAGCCTTTGCTAAACCCCTAAAATAAAGCAGCTTAACTTTAATTTGTACCCCAAATCTATTATGAGCGAAGAAACAACCTATCATTCATCACAAACGTTGTGATTATCTGGGTTTTCTCTCTTCACAGTTCAGAAAGACTGAAGGGAAACAATAACAGTCTTGAACTTTTTTGACAACTTAGTTATACATTCTTTTACACTGTACAATGAGGAATTCAACTACATAATACTAGCATTCTCCTATTTTGTAACCACAGCCCCACAAGGTGTAAAAACAACAACAATAAATAAGAATAAAATATAATAATAGATCCAAAACAAAAGATGTGAAGAACATAAATCAAATCAACTCAAATCAGCACATGTAGGACACGATGCAAGTCTATGTGCATGGACTTTACAGATGTATTTCTCACATATGCAGCACACAGTATTTGTTTTAAAGTCCTTTAGGGCCGTGGAGGGGACTAGCCCAAGAAATGGTAAATGATTTTATAACTCAAAATGACCCTATGACAATCTTTGTACCTTGGTGGTGTACAGAGTTCAAGGAAATATGAACAACACAATGTTTAATGTTTAATTTTTTCTTTTTCTCTTTTTTTTTTTTTTAACACCGCGTCGTAACTGGATGCGAGCGTTTAGGAACACTTTAGGAAAAATCATTGAATTTCAAGTTGAGAAATGATCATTTAGGGTGTTTTCTCTGCTGTTAAACATAGTGACGGGTAATTTTTGACCCTTAAGACAACACAAGGGTTAAGGAGTGTTTTATTCTCCCTGTATCAGATCAACACATTACTGTCAAAGAGAATTGTGTAGACTTTTAATGCTGGATGTTTAACGCAATCCTGGCAGACGAGTGAATGGTACAGCCTGTTTACGGGGGTCTTGTCTCTGGCCACGAGCGGTCACTTGCCCCCGGCCCCTCTAAACCAAACAAACACTAACCCAGAAATGCCAGAACCTGACAACACAAACTATATATTACAACTGCTGCACTCCCTGCCAGGCGCGTGGGAGGCAGCACCACGCCGCCTGCTCCGAGGCGGTACACAAACATGTGTGTATGGGACGCTGCTTTAGTTCTTTCCAAATCCCTTTCTATCGCCGTCCTCTCTGCTTTATACACAATTATTCTGTTTCCACTCCCTGCGAGCAGCGGTTAGAGGCCGTTCAACCATTGCTGTGTTGGCATAATATTTCAAACGCCTGCATATGGGGAGAGTTTGTCTCTGTTTAGGGATGTAAACCATGACTCAATGACTAGGGCGCGTGTGTTTACGGCGGTGTGATTGTGCCGAGCGATGCTTGTGTGCGTGCGTTTGTGTGTTCTCCGTCCGTACTTGTCTACGTCGATGCCCAGTGGATTGCTGGGTCGCAGGGAGAGGGGGGAAATGCCTTTGTTGCGGTCAGTCCTCATGTCGTAGTAGTTCATTTCATCCACCCACACAGCGGACTGCTCCATGATACCTGCAGGACAGGGCAGGACAAGAGAGGAGAGACACGCGTCAATGAGCTCAACAACATGTCCCAGATGTGCGCTCACACACAGACGTACCCTCGCTCAAACATACAAACACGCACATTTATGCAGAATCACATATTATACTTTAGTTTTTATTTACTTCATATTTTAACTATATTTCTGTTTATTGTAATTAAACTAGTGCAAATTATGTCTACTCTATTCTGTACATAAGTATGTACAGAATACTACATTACATGCCTAGGTCCTCTACAGTGGCCGAGATAGCTCAACACACTGCAATTTCAGAAACTACATGCAAATGAGCATAACAAAAGTAAATGAAAAATATATCTTCTCACTTCGACAACACACGCATTGCGCATTTAGGGAAAACTGCAAATAAATAAAAGGCAATTTGAGAAACATGTTCACCAATTTCACAACACATACGCAGCATTAAGAAATGTGCCGCAAATACAGATGTGCGCCAAGTCATACAAAGAAACTGAAGTTTCCAGGAGACACACAAGTCATCAGTGAAAGGCTAATGCTGGCCAGTATCTCCCATAATATTGGAATCACATTGTTAAAATTAGAATAAATGTTAGCTCATTCGCATGGTTGATTTCAGTCACACAAAACACATGACCAGGTGTGTTCAGCACATTATTTTTCAATTTGCATGTGTTTTATTTATTTCCTGTGTATTTTTATCAATGCAATGTACTGTATGTGTTGCTAAAGTGGTGAACAATTTATTTTTTTAATTGACTTTTTGAATGTGTGTGTGTGTTTTTTTTTTTTTAAGAAAACGGAGCCCACAGTAGGATCTCTCCTCTGTTGCTCTTCCTGTGGGTTCTGCCATTTGTTATTGTCCTGATAAAAAAGTTTTGTGGGAAAAAAAAAATGTCTTTATCCGAATCAAGGTTGCAGAGAGGGTGTCATAGGGATTGTAAAGTCCTCTGGAGCAAACATGCCGTATTGGGCTAAATAAATTTAACTTGTCAATTATTTGACAGAAAAAATTTATCAGCAGCTATTTTTTAAATAAATTAACTGTTTGTCTTCGTTGCTTATCAGGAAAAAACGCTTCAGTTTAGCCTCTTAAATTTGAGGATTTTCTGCTTTTCTCGGTTTTGAATTGTTGGTTGAAAAAAAAAAAATGAAGATCTCCCTTTGAGCTCTGGGAACTGACATGCACCTTTCATTATTTTCTGACATTTTTTTAGACTAAACAGTTTAGTAATAAATAAAAAATAAATAATCAGAATCAGATTTATTTTGCCAAGTACATCCATATAAAGAATTTGACTCCGGTTTTATGCAGCTCTCTAAATGTACTTACACAAATAAGAGAGTTTAATCGCTAATGTAAATAATCATTAGCTGCAGTCCCAAGTTGCAACTTTTTTCGTCACATTTTGTCAAGGCTAGCAAATGAAATGTTTAGTCTTGGGAGTCTTACTAATCCTCTCTGGCCTGAGCAGCTTAAACGAGACCGTGGAGGTGCCGAGACCCCCGGACTTGGTGGTGACAATGATCTCTCCCTTGTCGTCTTTGGCAGGTCCTACGCGGCACACTATCTTGCTGGCTGACATCCACTCGGCTGTCAGCAGGCAGTTATGGCCGCAGATCGACAGACCTGAGACGGAAGAGAAAGAGGGGAAAAGGTGAGAAGGGTGAGAGAAACAGCCACACAGTGACAGCACAAATAAACAATGTGTAGCACCGACACACACACAGACAATCTCTAACAAGAGGAGCTCACTCA
Source organism: Sebastes umbrosus (assembly GCF_015220745.1). NCBI lineage: Eukaryota > Metazoa > Chordata > Actinopteri > Perciformes > Sebastidae > Sebastes > Sebastes umbrosus. Next base: position 27,212,034 of record NC_051273.1, on the reverse strand, counting down.
GACAGAATTGGCGTCTATCAGCAAGTTTAGTCAAACTGTCACCAGGGGGTCAGAGTTCAAGTTGGGGTCACGATGGGCGTGGGTGGCTGTGACCTTCCTTCCTCTCACTCAGCTCCTTTAAGCTAACGTGTGACACTTCAGTGCTAAGTGGCCCATTACTGGCACAATGTGCACTCTGCCCCTACATCTGTCGTCCTCTTTTTAAACCCTCTTGAAAACTATTTGGACACTAGAAGACAGACACAGGGATTACTTTGACAGTTCCAGCCGAGGGGATTCAGAAAGCTTCACGTGTGTATGTCATAAAAGCCTGTGAAAGCTGATTAACAAATAGCCCATAAAACCGTGAATAATATGCCAATTAGAGCCCCATTTCCTGCCTCTGTTCTCTGCTGGCCACTTTGTTTGAATACATAAGCACTCACACACATTTGTGCATATCTAATTGTTCAATTCCAGGCCCCAGGGACATTCATGGTCAGAAATAGAGCTGTATCACTGGCCAGAGCACGGCTCTCCAAGCATGGAGCAGTGTGTGGACTGCCCCCCCTTCCCCACCTCCGCTCAAACCAAAGAAGTAGGGGTAGAGGAGGAATTGGCGAACATGAGGGAAAATATCGGCACAGAAAAACGTGTGACGTTCAAACACATAATGAGAACAAGATGGAGGTAGTCCATCTGTGTCTCTGTGTGTGTGTGTGTGTGTGTGTGGCTCTTGAAAATCATAAAAAAGACAATTATATTTTCACATTAATGCATGTTAATAATCTCTTGAGTTTCTCAAACAAGGCATGCAGTATCTAAATATTTACACAAACAAAAATGTTGCAGGGAGTTGGCAGAATTGTCGCAAAAGAAGCAAAATTGAGTTACATAACAGTATCTTAATATTGTTATTTGGTTGGTCTGCAGTAGTCTTTTGTTAAGTTTGTTTTCTCTACTAAAGTTGCTGGACAATTTTTTTTTTTTTACTGAAACCTTTATAGAACACTTCAAATTTAATATTTTTATATGTATAATAAATTCATAAATTATGCATCGCAAATTATAAATAGATTTTTAAAATTTTCAAATTACTTTTCTTTTGCTTTGTGTGAACAGAATTTGGAGTAACTTTTTCTCTTTTACTTGTTATTGTGCAACACATATTTAAACATGTTAAACATTTATGTATACAGCCAGTTTAGATATTTAAACAGTTAATTATTGCTAGATAAAATATGTGTAAAAATTACAAACTTGACATTTAACTTGCTTAAGTTTAGAACGTTTTTTTATTCAACTTTGTAAAACCTAAATAGTGAAAAAGTGATGAAATTCTTATTCCAGAGGGAAAAAAGAATCTGGCGTCCTGTCCACTTACGTATCATATAAACAAAAACAAACTTTACACCAGCCTGTTTAAAAAAGGGGGCCGCTGTGGTTTGTTGATGGATAAGTTAATAAAATCAGTTAATACGACTCAAGTTACAGAATACTCAACATACCCGAGCAGAAATTAGATGACAAAAATAAAACAGCTATATTTACTCAACATCAGTGTCCCTCTTCTTCAACAAAAAATGACTTACACAGAGAAAGAAGCAGTAAAAATCATTACCTAAGAATTATCGTTTACCATAGACAAATAAATGTTAATTACATAATGTGTTGACATATTATATATTTACAGTATGTCGTGATCTAAGAAATATATATAGACTGTATATTTATCTTGACGTATTCAGTTATATACCTAGATACATACTTTATTAAGTAAGACTAAAGAAAAAATATTAAGTGGAGGAATGTAAAGGATGAATACAGATGTCTTCATTTCCCATGGAAATCATTATTTCTAAAGAAGAAATTAATTAAAAAAATTAAACAAACAGAATCTACAACATTCTACCAAGACGGAGCTGCGTGTGTGGTTAGTCACGTTGTTATACAGTAAATGCATTACCGATGAGGTCGGCTGGGCCCGTGCCCAGGTTTTCTCCACGGATGGTGACTTTGGTCCAAGCCGCACCCTCCTTGGGCGAGATGCCTGTGACCAGCGGGGGCTGACGGGCACGAGACATGGTGGCCTGAGGTAGACAGTAACACTGGGTCGATCAGCACCTGGACATGGAAAAAGACAGGCAGAGGGAGACATGCATAAGACGACGTGGTGAGTAACACAAAACTCAACAAACTTGATAATAAAATGATGAGAGTATCAAGAAAATGCACTATTTAAAAAATATAAAATCAAGTAATAATCATTAGTTATAACTCTGGAAGCTGAAATAGCTTAGGAAGATATAATATAGCCAAATTATTGCTGTTAAAATGGACAAAAATTGTCCACACAAAACACACTAAACTATACTAGACTAGTACTAACTATACTTATCTGGAGTAAACAATACCAGCAGGTGTTAAAAAGGGGATAAAAAATAACATTTATGTCAACTATGAACTGTAGCTGGTGAACAAACCTCTCCTGATAATAACAAATACGGTAAATCAATTTTTTTTTTAAATTCACCAGCCGCCTTTACTGAATTACAAGGCACCCAGATATTTAGATTTTTTGAACAGCCTTTGGCTAGCAGCTAGTGTTAATTTCCCGCCCTGCAGGTCTCCAAACAATGTATGCATTACAGCAGTTATCTCTCAGATAATAAGGAAAATAGAGAAGGGAGCCAAGATTGAAGGAGCAGACAGAGAGCAGGGAGGAAAGGAAGAATGTAAACCTCAAAGCGAAGGATAAATAAACCTGGCCTCCCCAATCATTCCACATAAGCCCACGCAATACAGTACAGATTATGGTACCAACGAAGAAGCACCCATGCAAATCAGTTCATGTCGTGGCGGAGCAAAAGGAAGAGAGGGAAAGATTCCAAATGAAAAAATGAAAGGATGTATTTCAGCAGCACAGATGTTTGCTAATAAATTACTGCCAGGTCTCAAAGAGGCTGACCAATCTGGACTCTCCGGAATAGTATGAGCGAGGCTTCCGCCCTTTTGCTCCATAGCCAAAACACGTTCCCCATAAACAATGCAGGAGTTCACACGGACCGGACCTGCAGCAAGTTCACGGTGGTAACCCTTTGTACAGTTATATGGTCGCTAATTAGCTGTAGGCTTACAACTGAGGTGCAAGAAGACTTCCAAGAGCCAACGGGGGCGCCATTATTAAAGGAAATCGAAACTGACAGAGCAGGACATTGATTTGTCTACTTGTTAGAGAGACTTTCCTGTACAGTTTCTGAGTTTCAACGCCTGCAGCAGCCAGTGCACGCATCAGGAGCCATAAACCAGGGCTGCAACTTATGGTTGTTTTAATTAGGAATTAATCTATCGTTGTTTTAAATTATATTAATCATATGGTCTATAAAATGGTAGGAAATAGTAGGGCTGACCAAAATGCTTCGAAGCTTCGTTCCTCGACCATGGTAATCAACCTCCAATTAAGGAATAAGCCCACAACATTATTCATATTCAGAAGAACACATCAGCCTGCTGCGCCACAAAGCTTCAAATACCTTCAAATCCCAAAAAATGGTATTCGAGAAAACCCTGGAAAATAGCGCAAAATGCAAATCAAAATCACAATCTCCCAGAAAAACATATTCAAGTTTACAGTGATATAAAACGGAGAAAAGCAGATAAACCTCACATTCAAGAAGCTGGGACAAACAATGTTTGGCATTGTGGCTTGATAAATGACTTCAACGATTAGTCTGTGCTTTCCTAACCCCGGGGTCAAGACCTCATGGGGTCGCCTGATATGCAAATAGGGTCATACGAAACAAATATATATATATATATATATATATATATATATATTTATTTTTTAATAGTGCATTAGGTTAGTAAAGTTTAAATTAAATTAATTTTTACAAAGTTTCAATCCCAAAAAAACAAAATATGTTTGCTTGAATTATGTATGTTGCATGACCCCAAGAGCCGTCACCTTCATAATAAAGCTGAAACAATTAGTTGATTAATCGGTCGAAAGAAAATTCATTGGCAACTATTTTGACAATCTTTGAAATCATAATTGCTCAACAAGTTTTAGCTTCTCACCCGAGACAATTTTTATGCTTTTATTGTCATTTGAATATTTTTGGCTTTTGAGCGGTTGGGCAGAAGAAACAAGACATTTGAAGACGTCTCCTTGGACGGATGGACTTGATGATCTGTCACTATTTTTGGACATTTTACACCAGACCAAATTATTAATTAATTTATCAAAGCATTCCTTATTGGAATTCCATGGGTGCTTAAGTGCAGCCCACTGCTCCTACAATGCTTAGGATGGGTTAAATGCAGAGGTCAAATTTCATGTATGTAGCTGTATGTATATGACGACTGTAATAAAGTTTAAGTTTTATAATGAAAATAAGTGTAACCCTACTTCACAGGACTGCACTCTGATGGCATTCAGCGTAGTAGCATACATAGTGAAGCCCTCTGACTTTACGCTGCAGCGCCATGTGAGCGCACAACCATCTCATTAGACATAGTGAGTACAAATAAACATCAGTGACAACATATTGTGCTTTACACTCAGTGGCCACTTTATTATGTACACCACCTGTACAACACAATACAATCATCCTGCCATAAAGTTTACTTTTATGTTCAGTTTCTTTTTGCGGACACACGGTTTTTATTCAGTTATATGTTTTAGCATTGAGGTCAGAGTTAGTTCAGAGATATTTCTAAGATTCTTCCCCGGTCATGTATGTTAATGGAGTACAAAAAAATTGGAAACACCTTTCAATATAATGCAGTCCTGTAAAACACGACTTTTAACTATGACATCAGTAATAAACATGTTATTCAAATTACACATTTTCGACAATTTCACCAAAAACTGAACATTCGAAACTTTATGCAGTTAGAATTTATGGCAGAGCAGAGATTGTACAGGATAGGTGTGCCTAATAAAGTATTTGTGTAGCACTATTAGTGGTCAATAAAATGTTGACAAATCAGTTAAGAGACTTATCATATGAAAACCTCCTTAACACTATGGACGTACCGATACAGATACCCGATCGGATATCAGACCGATACTGACTCAAATAGCTGGATTGGATATCGGTGACAATGGGGCCAATCTATTCAATTCAATTTTATGTTTAGATACTATACACATTATATACTGGAATTTTAATTCCTGTTCAAGTTTTGACCAATTTGTTGCTGCATTAAAAAGGTTTGCACTTGAATTTTAATTCCTGTTAATTTTGAAGATTCTTTACCAAGTTGTTGATGTACAATTTATTATTTTAATAACACATTACAATTAAATACATTTACATCTATGTATTTACTGGTCACATTTTGTTTTTTTCAAAGTTAGGAAAGCGAAGTTTAAGTCAAGCCTGATGATGCCTTACACATAAAAAGAATGATCCCGGTCACTTCCACACAGTGAGGCATACAGCTTATTAATGAAACACTGGTATCGGATCGGTACTCACAAAGCTCAGGTATCGCTATCGGGACTGAAAAAGTCGGATCGGTGCATCCCTACTGAACACTGAAGTCCCACCAGCTCGCAATCTATCAATTGCTGAATATTTGGCTCATGGCTTCAAGTAAATATCAGAAGACTTCAGACCTCACATTTTCATTACAGTTGTTAAAATTGTGGCAATTTATGTAGGGAAAAGTACGGGACGACAAAAACATAGATGCATAAAAATCTAGAGTGGGACAGCAGCACATGTATTGACCTAAAAACCTCCAAGAGTAGGAACCTTTCTGGGAAACTTTTCCGCCACAGATCCCCCCCTCCATCGCCCTGACATCCTAGAGTTAACGAGAAAACTCCAACGGGATTTGCCTCATGTTGTTGCTGCTGCCCTTCTCCTGTCAGAGGAAATGGAGGGGCTATGGATCTGACATGAAGAAGATAAGAGGTTAACAGGCCTAAAACAAGAGCTCGGTGTAACCTTCATCAATCCCATATGTTTAGAGTGGGAGCGGCAATGAGCAGAGGACTGGGATCTTTATTTTGTACAATTCGGATTCTGCTTCCAGGAGTGTTTCTAGATTATCCCCCCCTCCCCTCATCTTGGAAATACACGTGCACAAACACACAGATAGCCTGCCCACACACACACACACACACACACACACACACACACACACACACACATACATGCTGGGCAGAATGACAGCTCAGCTAGGTTGCGTGCGAGGGGCCCGAGCTGAGTGTTGTGTGGTCTGTGTGTATGCGAGTATGTGGAAGGATCTGCGGAGAGGTCTGGGCAGTGTGTGTGTGTGTATATATATGTGTGTGCGTGTGTGTGTGGTCTGGGTGTGTGGTCTCTGGCGCGGGCCTGGGGAGAGCCTGCTGACGGCTGGGATGAGAAAAGAGCCGCTGTGTTTACTTTACTCTGGGGGCTGTGCATGGACACGGGAACACTGCCCAGACCCCTCTCTATAACACCGCTGTGCGCGCACACACACACACACACACACACACACACACACACACACACACACACACACACACACACACACACACACACACACACACACACACACACACACACACACACACACACACACACACACACACACACACACACACACACACACACACACACACACACACACACACACACACACACACACACACACACACACACATGCAACAAGTCACGCAGAAACTAAGCGGACTCTTGCACAAGTCTAATGTCACACACCACCACAAATACCCTGTAAACTAGGGAATAGAAAGTATAACTTTATACAGACCGGGGACAAACTGAGTGAATTTTTTCCTTAAAGTAGCATGAAGAGGAAAACAAAAGAAAAGGTTTCTGAAGCTCCAACTGGAAACTTATGAGGTGGGCAGCATTTTCCACAAGAGGGATAAAGGTAAAAACCTCTAGGGGGCATCAGAGGATCCCCACAAGAGTAAACCCCACTACTCTTCCAACATGTGTCAAGCCATGTCGTACTGTGAAGGCTAAATTTAATCAATGACAACACACAACCAGATTTAGCCCCTCTTCTCTCGCTCGATTCTCTTCCAACCATGATGCCGTTAACCCCCCAGCCCCAACCCCAACCTCTCTCTCTAGTAATAGGGCTAAAAAGGCAGGTTTGTTTTCCTTGGAGGCTGACTTACAAACAGCAGGGTTGGCTCTAATCTGTGTGGTAGCTGTGGAAGTCTGAGGCTTGGGATCTTCTTGCAGCGCTGCTAACAAGTGACAGCCCTTCCTTGGCCTTGTGCTGGAGCATGCAGACACATAGGAAAGACTTTTCATTAAAGCTCTAAACAAATCTCTTTGTCACATGAAACCATTTAATTTCCAGAATGCCACACGCAGTACAGCCCAAAAAACGCTGTACTCAATGGTCTGGGCTATAGATGGCAGCACTGAATTTATTTTTCATGGGAAAAGTACGACGAAGAAGGAAGGCTACTAGAAAATAATTTCATAATCACAATCATGATTTTGGCTTATACAATTAATTAAGGTTGTGATGTTGATGCTTTGCGTTTCAAGTACACGCTCTGGTGCATCAAAGCAAGTCTTCCTCATTCGCTGGTAAACTGTCTGACCCATCACAAATGTTTGTTTCAAGCACATCGTGAATAACTGGCCTGCAGGGAAGAGCATTTACACTAAACAAGGCAACTAAATTTTATATACATATACATACACTAAAATACATAAATACAAAAAGAAAATTGGTTTTAAATTGGGATGAACAGTGCTAAAAATAAAACAGCAAATAAAATGTACTTATATTTTTGAAATCAATATCACTATATAAAGAAAATATTTCTAATATTAAAATAAAAAAAATACATAAAAAAATATATAAAATGATATGATTTATGTTCATTGCCATAACTATCTTTCAGTACATACAAAAGCATTAATTAATTTTGCAAGGGTTTTAACCACAAGATGCTTGGACATTAATTTGGACACAGAATTGTGTAAAAACGATCTTATCAACAAGATATCATTCAACCGAAAGTAGATTAACAATAACATACAATTATTTAGAATTTAAAAATATAGTAATTAATGGATTCATTATTTGATAGATTGAAAATGATTCAACATCATTATTTGTAATTTACAAGTCAGAAATGAATCATTTGCTGATTCCAGCTTCTCCAATGTGAGGACTTTTCTAAGCTGTGGACTGCATCATTGTAAATAGAGTATTTGGGGGTTTTGGACATATGAGACATCACTTTGGACTCTGGACATTTTTCACTATTATTTAACATTTCATACACTGAACAATTTCATTGATAAATTTAAAAAATAACAATCAGATTTATCAGAAACGAAAGCATTTGTTAGATGCGATTCTAAAATGATCACCCAACCTTATTTAAGACATGTAATTGTAATGTCCCTAGTTCAAATAGGGAGCTATGTTGCATGTCACCCCACCCCCCCGCCCCCCTCTCATTCTCGTCTGTCTCCACTCTGGGCTATCAAATAAAGGGAAGAAGGTATACCTAAGACATACATCTGGTCTGATTAACAAGCATCTTAATAATGCACCAAAATGAATTGCCAGGGGTTTAAACACCACAAGTCCTCCAAACTCTGACCTTTTGCAAGATTTTTGTTTCGACAACTTCAAAACATGACAAACTCTCTGCAGCACCACGGACACAGGAATCTATCTACCTGAGCCACCATATCAACACACACACACACACACACTGCTGTCTGCATGACTATCTCATGAATAAGGCGTTCATACCTTATCATCATATGCTGCTCTGAGCTCAAAGGTGACTCACATATGGCAGTGATTGGCAAGTGTGTGTGTGTGTGTGTGTGTGTGTGTGGATGTGTGTGTGTAAGAGAGAGTGTGATGGGTTTAGGGGGCACAAAGGGACCCATTTAGACAGCTCATCACCCTCACCCCCTCCGTCTCCCATCAGAGCAGCTAACTCACTGCGAACACACACGCACTAACACCATTTCACTCCGTGCTCCCCAACATTACACAAACACCAGATTCCATCAAAGATCCCCCTCCCGTCTCCTCTGAATGGACAGAGCGGGCCAAACATCACCCAGCCTGAGATGACTGGTCTGATCACACAGGCTGGACGAAGCTTTGAACAATCCCCCACAGTGTTCGCTAACACCCGGGCCGCCACATGCCTTTAAGATGTGGAGAGGGCAACGTAGCCAAATTGACCATAATGTGTGTCAACTGTCTCGTATTCCATATAAATGGATAACATGAACTGCGCAGGTTCTGTTTGAAACAGATGCTGCTTTGCGACCACTGTCCAGTCATCATTCTTCTACAATGAGTCAGCATCTCCGGTGCACGCAGACGGCCCCGGCGTTCATGGAGTCTTTCGTGACAGAGAAAGAGGACAGAGCGATCAGATGTGCGCCTCTGGCTCGCTATCCGACCATCATGATGTCTGCCCACAAGCTTTGTTATCTTTAGGGCTGTCTGTTTGTTTGTTTGTCAGTCTCAAGTGCTTTTCAGAGTCAGGCCTAACGAAGTGAAGTCCCCAATTTCCCATATAAAAATCCTGGAACAATAAACAGAAATATGAAGTATAGGCCTGCAGATGCAGGAAGATGTTTTCAGAGGATTAAGAGACTGGAGACAGGCGGCTTTGCCCAATGACATGGGGAAATGGAGAGATTTGAACCTTCATGAGCTGTAACTCTGCTGCTTTACATAAAAAACACACCACCAGCGTGAGAACCGTCTTCACAGTCACATACTATCATGAATTACACAAACACTGTAGCTTACAATACAAATCTACCCTTTTATTTAGGCTTGCAACTGATTAACATTTTATAATCAATTAATCTATTGATTACTGGCCAACAGTTCAGAACGCCCAAATATTCAATTTACTATCATAGAATGCTAAAAAAAAAAAAAAAACGCAATTTGTTTCATTTGAGATGCTGAAACCAGTGACTTTTTGGCACTGAATGATTAACTGAATATCAAAATTATCACAGAATAATGTTCTAAAAATTGCCTCAATTAATAAGGGTAAAAAAATTGTAAAAAGTAGCCTTATAATAGTAGAAAGGTGACGTCTTAGAAGTCAGTCCAAAACATAAAAGGTAGGGCTGGACGATACGGACAAAATCTTTTATCATGATATAGGTAATTTCATATCTCGATAATGATATATATCACGGTATGGCATGTTTTCTGGTAAGTCAATATATAAATAGTCTATATGAAATAACCACATGGTAAAGCCCATTTCTGTATACTCCTGTGTGAATTAAATACTTGAAATGAAAACTATTTTCTCAATTTAAGAGCATGAGAGCAAAATGAAAATAACAGTTTTAAGTCAAATTATCGAGAAAAAATAAATGAAATATATGCTTAGCCTACAGCGCAATAGAAACGATATAGAAAAATATTTACGATAGACATTTTGATATAATTTAATATCGTCATATTGCCTAGCCCTGTTAAAAGGTATTCAATTTACAATATAAAACAAGGAAAAGCAGCAGCAAATGCTCACATTGGAGAGACTGAAACCAATAAATATTAATAAATTAATGTCAATAATTAAAACTACAAGGCATAAATGATCACCAAAATGGTTGTTGATTACTACTCTGGAAATTGAGTAATTATATATTTAATTAGGGCTGCAATTAACAATAATTTTACTTATCAAATGATCATTTGGTTTATAACATGTCAGAAAATATTAAAAATGCCTATAGTAAGGCCTAATGTAATGTCTGAAAATGTTGTCTGACTAACCATCTAAAACCCTAAATATTCAGTTTACTATCACATAACTCAGCAATTAAGACGCCCAGATCAATTATACATTTGTTTTGTGTCAAATTGTGTCGCTCTATTATCAACTAATTATTTCCATAAGTCTGAATCTACACTATATAAGAGGACTCACTCCATTAGTATTGAGCTTGTCTGTTTGAGCTGTGCTGTGACCTGTTTCCCCAGCCCAAAGCTCCTCTGTCTGTCTGTCCAGGTCTGACTGGGTCACAGAAACCATACTGTGAAAACTAGTGGACCCAGCAAGCCTGTCAGCAGGGAGGAGGCTACCAGGTGGGGCGGACCGCGGAGAGCAGACAGGGGTGAGGGAGAAGTGCCGCTTCACAAACACGGCTCGGCCTGACCCCCGTCGCTCGATTCACCCCGAGGTCTACGGAGCAGCGGCACTGAGGAAAAGCCTCAAAAAAACACAACCCACCACATTCCACCAAAACAAACAAGCAGGGCCACCCAAATTTTTCAATTAGAGCCCCGGGAGGGGGGCAGGAAATGGATCAGAGTAGCGTTGCCCCCGCCATCCCCCAGCCAAGCAAGCAGTGCTGACTTTGGGGAGGAGAAGGAGATACACAGAGCTCTGTCGGCTCTCACTGAATGGCTGAGGACTTGTTAGAGTGGACGTCGACACAAATGATGGAGGAGCTCAATGACAACTTATTCCTGCGACGTGGCGCCTGTCTGCAACCAACCTGTCAATCAGTTACTCTCATTCACTCTCTCTCTCATATAATCAATCAGTTGAGCAAACATACATGGTTTCCCCTAAAAAAGCCTATTTAAGACCAGCTAGAAAACAACTGTATGTGCAACCACAGCTGAAATAGTGCTTTTTTGATTTCAAAGTAACACAGGCTTGATCTGACTTTTCTAAAAACAAAATAAGTTGACCTCATGTTATCACTGCTTACTGCAACTAAATTTTTTTTTTATAAAACAAGATCTTTAAGGCCCAAATACCAAACTTGACTCATCTTATCACAGTTCGATGTAGGCCAGGTGTTTAAAACTAGGGCTGCAACTAACGATTATTTTCATTGTTGATTAATCTGTTGATTATTTTCTCAATTAATCTATTAGTTGTTTTGTCTATAAAATAAAATGGTGAAAACGTCGATCAGTGTTTACCAAATCCCAAGATGACGTCCTCAAATGTCTTGTTTTGTTCACAACTCAAAGATATTCAGTTTAATGTCATAGAGGAGTAAAGAAACCAGAAAATATTCACAATTAAGAAGCTGGAATGAGATTAATCGATTATCAAAATAGTTGGCGATTAATTTAATAGTTGACAACTAATTGATTAATTGATGCAGCTCTACTTAAACCTCAATTTCTACTCAAAATTTTCACCACTAAATGATGGAGCATGCTGCAACTGAAGGACACCACAATACCTTATGTTAAGATTTGTTGCTTTCATTGGTGATATATGAAAATATCTCTGGGGTTTTGACTGTTGGTCAAATAAAACAAGCAATTTGAATACATCTCCTTGAATTGTGGGAAAGTAAAACAGGTGTTTTTTCAGTATTGTCTGACATTCTATACACAAAACAATCAACTGATTAATCAAGAAAATAATCAGCGGATTAATAATATATAATAATGAAAATATGAATTAATTGCAGCCCTATTGCACCAACTCCAACTCGTGTTAAATCTTACAGATGCAGCAATTACCTGAAATCTGAATTGATGGCATCTTAAAAAACAAACTATAGAGATTATTATTTTAGTATCTATTTCTACAGTTCCAATTTTTTTCCCAAAGCTTCATATTGGCATGTTATTATGCCTCTTAAACTTACTCATGGAGAGGAGCACACTGTGTGGGGGCAAAGAGGGGACATCATTCCCACCTTAACATATGTTATACTGAAAAAATAACACACATCATTCATGAAGAGGAGGGCTGATATACAGTTTACAAAACAAACCAACAAATTGTTGCTAATGATAAACAAATAACACGGTTCAGTACAGATAATCTATCTTTGTATGACAAAGTCACGGCAGTGAGACAAGGTTGAAACTGTTTTAATTGCAATCAAGTTGTTTAAAGTGGCAGTAGGCAGTATATTTTTGGCATCATTGGGTAAAAATGCCATATTAACCTTTCAGCATAATGTAATTCAAGTGTTCTGAGAATAAAAATAGACTTCTCCACCTCATCATGATGTTTTCAGGCTTTAAAAAATCTAGCCCGTGATGGGAGACTTTGACCAATCACAGGTAATTTCAGAGAGAGAGCATTCCTATTGGCTGTGCTCTGGTCATGTGACCGGTACTTGGCGTTCCTTCAAGCCATCTCAACCTGATCTCAACATGGCTGCCGGGTCACAAACTTTCTCATTTTACAGCTAAACAGTACACTACAAGATGATTCTGAAAACATTTGAGGAGAGAAATAGGTATGACAGTAACAGAATATTGATTCATATTTGATCAGCGCTGACTAGTTTGACCGTTTGGTCGAAGTTCGCGAGTGATTGACAGCCGGCTCTCATAGACAGCAGATGGACAGCAGACCTCAGATCAGCTCTGACTGCTTGTTTTCCTCCGGTCTGTGAAATCTTGCAGATGCCGTTAGGAGCACCGGAGGACACAGAGGCACATGATTTTTTTCAGGTTACCTGTTTCATGTACTACTGTCAGGATATAGCGACCGTTTATAAAAATAACTTTTTTTTAATCATATTTGCTCCAATCTCGCCTAATTCAGCTTTAATAGAATTAGTAGTGATGCATTATTACCTCGTTTACAGTACTCTAATGTTTATTCTCATCAAAGTGTCCTCAAATCAAAGGACGGCTGCCTTTCTGAGTCATATGAGGTAATTTGGTGTGATCATTTCTTTCTTTTGGCTCATTCCCATCTGTATACATGAAATGTTTTCCCAAGTATAAGCAAGGTGTTAAGTCCAATACATTTTCTTTGTTTTTATAGAGCCCTTAATAGGCAATCATTATTTCTGTGTTAAAAGGCAGTTACTTAATCTATTTACATTGGAATGGACTGCACAGTGTTTATAGACGTTGGGAGAGAAATCGTGCCACCTGGCAATGAGTAACCACTGCAGGTTCTCTCATACATACAACACTCATTACTGATTTGTGCTGTTTCAAGCTATCGTAATCATATCATAATTGCTTCACTTGATGCAAGAGATGAATTCAGTGCTGGTTGGAGGATGGAAAGGAGGAATGAAATTGGGAGGTTTCTGAGGAGGAAGGGAGACACTGTTCTGTTTTGATTTCGATTTGATATATATTTTTCTATATTTGCAGTTGGGTTTTTTTAGCGCTTTAAGCATCACAGACAATTTTCTTAATATTACATTAACTGTATGAATAAACTCTGTATGAATCACTACTTGGTGACAAGCAAAAGATAGAGTAAATGGCAGAAAGGTGCAGAGAGATGTAAGGTTTGCAAGCAGGGTCTAAAATTAAGTTTTTTCCTCCCGTGCCACTGTGGCAGGTCACTAAACATTTCTACTAGACATACAATTGTTTTGTCTGCCACTTCTGAAGTCTATGTAGCTTTAGAATTGTAAACACTAGGACTGTGTATTGGCAAGAATCTGGAAATATCATACGTATCATGATACAAGGGTTACGATTCAAAATATTGCGATATATTGCGGTACTGTAAGCAAGACAATATATCGCGATTTTTTTTAAATCTAATTTTAGGAAAACTGTCATAGTATAAAAAACACACCTCCAAATGCATAAAATCTGAGCAAAAAAAAAGTTTACTTATTTTATCCAATCAGAATTGTAGGATCTACATTTGCATTTATCACAGACGGCGCATATCTTTGCAAATAAAATAAAGTATTGACTGAGTTAATCTTTGCATGTAAACTATTAATTAGAATTCAATACAGAGTTTTTGAGAATTAATAGATACAGTGTCACAAAACATAATATTGCAATACTCAATATTTTCTTACACCTCTAGTAAACACTGAGTCAGTTGTAACAGACAGTAGAAATATGGATTATGTAACCTTAATCCCTGACTATTTTTAATTTAGGAAATGCTTTTTAAAAATAATACTTCTTAAAAGGGACTGTTTGTAACTTTTTAAGTGTATAAATGTACCGGGTCGGTATCCCATGCGCGCTTGCGTGTGGCCGGAGTCACTGCTCCTCTGCCTGTTTGCCTTCACTAACACACTGCGCGCGTTCTCTCTCCACCTCTAGACGTGAACGCGCGTTCATTAAACACACTGCAGAAGAGTTAGTTTAGCTCTGAGAATATCTAGTGAATGTACAGTGGAAGTTTGTGCAGAAATAACTGCTGCAGCTCCTCCAGACCAACAGAGGTTTTCCGTGTCTTGTGAAGTGACGGGGCTCCGCAGCGAGAAACGTTGCCGTCTCTGACCGGGTGCCGATGTCTTCCTGCGGGCGCAGTCGGGAGACGATAACGTTTCTCTTCCTGCTTCAGCCTCGAAGCAGGAATAGCCAACACTAGGATCAGCATTGATTCATGGAGAGACCTTCGTCTGGTCAGCTAACACTACTGCCAAGCAGGTGAAATATAGAGTGATATTGTGGTTTTAGCTGACGTGTGTCTCCTCACTGTTTTGAGCGATGCTTGTTCATGTCTATTTAGAGCGAGCATGCGCAAGCCCGACGCTGACTTTCGTTGAACTAACGGCCACAGGTGTCGCTGTTAACAAGCACTTCTGAAAGTTACAAATAGTTTGTTTAATATTAGGAATCTGCCATCGTGGCAGGTGGCCTGAAATTGTTACCTGCCACAGCCAACATTTACCCTGTATATGGCAGGTGCTAATTTCATTACCTGTTTGCAAGATACACAGTAGCAGTTATAACACCAGTGACCACAGCTAAATAAGACAATGAGTACCGCTTTATGGAGCACTAACACGGCTGAATTTTCTAGAAGACGTTAACGGATATCAAACAGTCTTAAGACATGTTCTCCTACACTAACAACACAACATCTCCTTTAAAGTGTCAGATATTTCAATGGCATTTGGTTCTGCTAATCATATTGCCATTGAGAGATCCACTGCAGGTTATCTCATACATACAACACTCATTACTGATTTGTGCTGTTTCAAGATATCATAATCATATCATGATTGCTTCACTTGATGCAAGAGATGAACTCAGTGCTGGTTGGAGGATAGAAAGGATGGATGAAAGTGGGAGGTTTCTGAGGAGGAAGGGATATACTGTATATTTTGTATATTTGCAGGGATTTTTTTTAGCACTATAAGCATCACAGACAATTTTCTTATATTACATTAACTGTATGAATGAACTCTGTATGAATCACTACTTGGAGACAAGCAAGATATACAGTAGCAGTTATAACACCAGTGACCACAGCTAAATAAGACTTTAGACAAATAAAACGACTTTTCTAGAAAACTTTTAACGGATATCAGAAAGTCTTAAGACATGTTCTCCTGCACTAACAACACAACATCTCCTTTAAAATGTCAGATATTTCAATGGAGTATGGTTCTGCTAATCATATATACATACAACACTCCTTACTGATTTGTGCTGTTTCAAGCTTTCATAATCATAATCATATCATGATTGCTTCACTTGATGCAAGAGATGAACTCAGTGCTGGTTGGAGGATAGAAAGGAGGGATGAAAGTGGGCGGTTTCTGAGGAGGAAGGGAGATACTGTTTTGTTTTAATTTGGTATATATTTTGTATATTTGCAGGGATTTTTTTTAGCACTATAAGCATCACAGACAATTTTCTTAATATTACATTAACTGTATGAATGAACTCTGTATGAATCACTACTTGGAGACAAGCAAAAGATGAAAGAGTAAAAGGCAGAAAGGTGCAGAGAGATGTAAGGCTATCTTGTAGGTTTGCATTAGATATACAGTAGCAGTTATAATACCAGTGACCACAGCTAAATAAGACTTTAGACGAATTTTGTAGAAGACGTTAACGGATATGACAAAGTCTTAAGACAAGTTCTCCTCCACTAACAACACACTAACAACACAACATCTCCTTTAAAGTGTCAGATATCTCAATGGAGTTTGGTTCTGCTAATCATACTGTCGTTCAGACGGTGCAAGACAACAAGCAGCCGCATCTGTCAGCTGTCTCTGCTCTTATAGACGCTCAGTGCGACATATTAAACAACCCACCGGTGAGTTTAGAGGAAGGGAAACACCTTTGTTGACATATTTGACATCTACCGTTAGCTCAGGCTAACCTGTGTTCACTAGCAAGCTACCCTTTATACCGGAAGCGTTATCATTGGCTGTCATTAGTGCTCCTCGTAATGTTACAAACCGCTTATATTATCACATTTACCCACCACAATGACTTCTGACTCCACCTCGAGCATTTAGGAGTAAAATATGTGAGAGTAAAAGAGCAACTTACAGTTTACAGCGGTTCCTACTGCAGACACCGTATCCGGTATCCGGTGACCAATTCCGGCCTTCCGCTCTCAGCCACAGCCTTCAAAATAAAATGACAAATACTGTAGCAGTATATGTATACATTTATATTATATAGTTTTGCATATTCTGTGTCCCAGTTTGATATTGATACTGAGCTCTATGACTTAAAACACATTTCTGAAAGATAAACGCAAGGTGTAAATTATGATATAAATGATATAAATATACTGGAAAAACAAAGTTTGGAAACTTGTGTTTGGTGGATTATTTCTCTGTTGTTACAATGCTAATTGGCATTGCATTTTACATGGTTGGAAAGCCTGTTTATTTACCTTCACAATGATGTCCAACTTGTAAGGATCATGCATTTGCGGGATGAGCAGCACAGCTGATTATGTGGGTAGCGCCCAAGAAAAATTTGCCAAAATGCTCCGTCAATGGTAAACAGTGTATTCTCATAAGGCTACCAGGAAGCCTGCAATGACTGCCCTTCACCGTCAGGCCCGTTTGCGCTGGTGTCGACAACACAGACAATGGAACCTGAACATGTGGGGGAATGTCATGTTCAGTGATGAGTCCAGGTTCTGTCTGCCAAAGTTGGATGGCAGGGTCAAAGTGTGGAGACGACGCGGAGAACGCTATGCTGATTGTTGCACCGATGGAGTAAGAGCTTTTGGTGGGGGCAGTGTCATGGTGTGGGGCGGCATCTCCCTCACAGGCAAAACAAGGCTTGTCATCATTGAAGGCCATCTCAATGCAGTGAGATATCGGGATGAGATTCTGCAGCCAGTGGCGATCCCATATCTCCACAATCTGGTACCTTACTTCATCCTCCAAGATGACAACGCTCGCCACCAGAGCCAGGGTTATCACAGACTACCTCCTGTGGGAGTAGAGAGAATGGAACGGCCTGCCAAGAGTCCAGACCTCAACCCAATTCAACACTTGTGGGATCAGCTTGGGCGTGCTGTACGTGTTAGAGTGACCAACACAACCACGCTGGCTGACCTACAACGAATCCTGGTTGAGGAATGGAACGCCATCCCACAGCAACGTGTGATTAGGTTGGTGACCAGCGTGAGGAGGAGGTGCCAGGCTGTTGTGGCTGCGTATGGATCTTCCACCCGCTACTGAGGCTCCTGACATGTTGTATTAAATGAATAAAGTGTAAAATTGCCAATATGTCTTGTTGGTTCCTTGTTACTGATAGAGAGTTCAATCATCCAATCCACCAAACAACTCAAACAAGAGTCAATACCAACAGGAGAATACACTGTTTACCATTGACGGAGCATTTTGGCAAATTTTTCTTGGGCGCTACCCACATAATCAACTGTGCTGCTCATCACACAAATGCATGATCCTTACAAGTTAGACATCATTGCGAAGGTTAATAAACAGGCTTTCCAACGATGTAAAATACAATGCCAATTAGCATTGGAACAACAGAGAAATAATCCACCAAACACAAGTTTCCGAACTTTGTTTTTTCAGTTTATAAATGTGTCCAAAACAAAAGAGATGATAGTAGATTTCTGGAAGAATCCTACGGTATCTCTCCTGTAAGGCTCAATGATCAGGCTGTTGAGGTGGTGCAGCAGTACAATTACTTTGGCATGGTACTGGATGACAGGCTAACCTTTGAGAGTCAGGTGGACACTGTATGTAAAAAAGCTCATCAGTGGATGTATTTTTACTGTAAACTTTGTAGTTTTAAGGTGGACAACACTTTTATTAAAATGTTTTATTCTTGTTTTATCGAGTCTGTCTTGACGTTCTCTTTTATCAGCTGGTATGGGTTGCTTACCCTCAAAAACAGGAACAGGTTGCAGGGTATAGTCAAAGTGTGCAGGCACCACCCTGAACGACTTGACTCCTCTATTCCAAAGTAGGACCTTGCAGAAGGTTCAGTCAGTCCTAGCTGATCTTAGCCATCCCCTGTCCATTGAGTTCAGGTTGCTCCCCTCTAGCCGCAGATACAGTTTGCCTAAACTTAGGACCAATAGGCTCAGAAATTCTTTTGTTCCGACTGCCATTGGTTTCCTAAACAATGCCCTGTAATGTTGTATGTTGTAAGCTTTTGTATTTATTGCCTTTAATAGGCTATTTATAGTGTTTATTGTATTTGTTTGATGACTGTGTGGTACTTCTGACTGTACAACAAATTGCCCCTAGGGGATAATAAAGTTTTCCTTGACCTCGATACCAGTATTTATTTAAGAAAAAGTAACTTAAACATTGCATGTGCTACTTTTTTTTCCACATTCTCTACATTTTAGTCTGTGCAGTAAACAGCCCAGCAGTGCTGGAAAGTAATTAAGTTAATTTACTCAACTAATGTAGTTAAGCACAGCTTTGTTTGTTATGTGCTGGATACTTGTACAGTACTTGAATATTTCCATTTTTATGTTGCTTTATACTTTTACTCCACTACATTTCAGTGGTAAATAGTGTGCTTTTTACTCAACTACATTTTTCTGACAGTTGTAGTTGATACATTGTCATAGATAAAACTACCCAACAGTGTATAAATCTGTTAAAATTATTTCTACCTCAAACAGCAACAACATTAAAATGCCGCTTACATGTTAATGCATCAATAATAATAAACCAATAGTATAATATATATTATAATAGGACACGCCGAAAGGGGCCATTCTGCATATGAGTACTTTCACTTTTGATACATTTTGCAAGTGCATTTTGCTGATAATACTAATGTATGTTTTACTTACAGTAGGTGAAACGCTGGACTTTTACTTAAGACTATGTGTTTTTACATTGTATTGTTACTTTTGCTTACATAAAGGATCTAAATACTTCTGCCACTGCAGCCTTGCAGACATCCTACCGTTACATAATACTACCTGTTTACATAATACTACCTGAATAGACTCATCCATGATCTTGCTGAATTTCTCCAATTTCTCTTTTTTAATTTGCCTTTGACATCATACCGACTTGCTTGGTGGGTTGTTGGTTATGCAACTCTGTCCTGAGGGACCCTTTTAAGAAGTAATGAGGATATTGATGAGCAGTTTGATCTATGGGTCATCTGGTTTGTGCTCAGAGTGGATGTGAGATTAAATGCAGCAGAAACAGCGTTACTAGCCTGCATGCTCCTCTGAAGTGTTGGATGTCCTTTGTGTGAGAATTCTGAGGCCCAGTGGGAGCTTTGCTTCTTTCCTCGTCTCTCTTTTCACGGTGCATCACTGAGGTATTTCCACTTGTTCTGGGAAAAGCGCAGCATCATTAGAAATGCAACAGAGACCACCCAGGCACACACTAGAACACTGATACCATTACATTTATCTCACCAAATTGTGCAGGGCAGAAAGAATTTCTGTGATAAGGCAAGGCCCAATCCCCAGGGAAACCTTGTTGTCCAATTAGACGGGGTAATCTGATAATTGAGGGATCAAACTGTGACTTGGGAGTTTGCACAGATGCTGATGCAACACAGGGGCTGTTTGTCTACACAAACATTAACTTCCAGCAATGACGCTGGAAGATTTTGATCTTGGTCTCAGTGGTACAGCCTTTGCCATTGAAGGAGAACATCAGTCCCATATCCCACATACCAACTGGTGAATCAATCAATTTAACATTTTACAGTACAGAAGAACAAGAACCACTTATGCAGAGCCTTGTTTTTAGTTAAAGGAATAGTTTAATATTTGAGAAATACACTCATTTGCTTTCTCACCGAGATGAGACAATTCTCATCTGTTCATTAAATATGAAGGTGGAGCCGGAAGACGGTTAGCTTAGCTGAGCATAAAGACTGGAAACAGGGGGAAACAGCTAGCCTTGCTCTGTCCAAAGGTAACAAAATCCACCACATTAACACATTATATCTATTATTATATTTATATCTACTTTATATGTTTAATCCAAACAAAAACCGAAGTGTAAAAACGGCAAGTTGTGGTGCATCCGATTCAACGGTTATCAGAGGTCATTAAATAGGCATTATCAATCATTACAAGCCTCATAGATGTGGGTCAGTAGGGGCCTATTAAGCCTACAGTACTACATTGTAAAAGTGAACGCGAAACTTAAAAGTAACATGTTATAACACGTAAAACTGGATGAAACATTATATTTTGAAAACAAAAAAAGGCTTCTTTAGGTTTAGGCAACAAGACTACAACTTCTTTAGGTTAAGGCAACAAGATAACAACTTCTTGAGGTTTACATTTGACAAAACCATTTAGTTAAGTTAAGGACAAGTGTTTTAGCATAAAATAACTATTGAAAAGTGAAAACACTTATGGTAAATAAACTTGCATTTATATAGCGCCTTCCTAGTCTTCCGACCACTCAAAGCGCTTAACACTACATGTCAGCATTCACACATACATTCATGCACTGATGGTAAAGGCTCATCAGGAACTAATCTAAATACTCATTCACACACCGATGGCACAGCCTTTGGGAGCAATTTGGGGTTAAGCATCTTGCCCAACAACACTTTGACATGTGGACTGGAGAAGTCGGGGGTCGGGGAACCGCTGTTCTTCCAATTGGTGGATGACCCGCTCTACCTCCAAAGCAAACAGCTGCACCGCTTATGAACACAAAGACAACTACGCATTGTTGGTTTCACAAGGGATGCAAAACCTGGCCTCCTGGGTGAATACCCTGTGTTTCGTGTCCCATCTGTCACCCCAAAGTTTCATGCCGTCTATACTACTATACTCCGCTTCTGCTCCTGTCATAATTACCACAGTCGCTAGAGATCACTGTCATGTTCTTTTATACTTTCTTTTAGTGATCTACCATGTAAATAGATGATAAAACATAATATTAGGTGTAGAAGGCCCCTATTGACACATCTATGGTGCTTTTAGCGACTGATAATGCCTATTTAATGACCTGATAACAGGCTGTGTGGTTATATACTTGAGGTTATGTGCTGCACAAGTTCTTGGCTATAAGCCAGTATCAGTCTTAATGCTCAACTACGCTTACCGGCTGATGGCTGTAATGGACAGTTATGAGAGTGGTATCTTGGCAAGAAAGCATATAAGTGTTTCACAAAATGTCAAACTTTTCCTTTAAATAACTATACCTACTGCTAATAATATTCTCATTTAGCAAGGAGCACGTGATTGTATGTTGTGTTTTTAAATAGCTTTCTGAGCAGGTGTTCCAGGTGTGCTCCTGAGGGACACCGCTGGTGCCTTGATCCTTGCTGTGACCCCCCAAATCCTCTGCAACCCACATCCCGTAATGGCACACGCTGCGCTGGCACCATTGCTCATCCCTGAACCCCATTGTTCATTGTTTGTCCACTCCAGTTTTTTCCCATGGGCCCCTGGCCAGTGAGAGGAAAAGGTCACTGTAAATATTGCACTGAAATCCTCCCTCCCTCCCATAGAGCTCCTGAAGATGGAACAGGCGACCAGTGGGTGAGCACTTCCTTCCTGCGCAGGGCATTTTCAACTGTAAGACATCAAACAAGTATGAATCCCTCAATGTCAAAGATCGCTGCGGTGAGATCATATGCTCAGTGTTGACATTACAATAACCTGGGCAGGTCTCGTCTCTTTGTGAAGCACATCAGCGCAATATCTACATATGTGCCATCACAAAGCTGCAATTTATCAAGAAAAACTGGGCCATGCACATCTATGTTCTCTCATATCCCATAGCTGCTCTTTAACCGGTCTCTGTTACTGTTAAATGAACAATAATATGTTATTATTGACTAAGAATGAATCCGATCCCTGACTGCATTTGGAATCTCATAAAATATGGATTCCAAGGAAAATTAAGTGAGGCTTAGCAACCCCTGACCCATGTGTGGCTAATCACTAGCCTGTAGCCCTGCTGTTAATATAAGACGGGGAGATTTTAAATAAACCCATGATATTTAGGTTTGTTTTGCTTTCGATTGGCGCTCCATCTCCCGCTGCTTCCCTCTCCCGGAGGAGTCCAGATCCCTGGGCTAGCATTTTGGGCTCCGGAAATTCAGGCCTGTGCCAGGCTTAGCTTGGAAAAGTATCCAGATGAACACAATGGAAGAGGGAAAGTCAAGGGGAACAGAGAGCCTTTCAGTCTGAGTGCTGACACATTGCTTGACACAGTGGCTGAATAACACAACCAATAAATGGATGGAAAGATGAAGGTGGGAGTACAGGAATGATTTTACAACAAGGTTACCTCTGATGATATCTCTACCATGACCTTAAAGGAACAGTGTGTAACATTTCTGGGGATCTGTTAGCAGAAATGTAATATAATATCTTTTCATTAGTGTATAATCACCTGAAACTAAGAATCATTGTATTTTCGTTAGCTTAGAATAAGACCTTCATATCTACGCAGGGAGCAGGTCCTCTTCACGAAGCCCCCCATGTTGCATCGCCATGTTTCCACAGTAGCCCAGAACGGAAAAAAAAAAAACACTGGCTCTAGAGAGAGCCTTTTACGTTTTTATGTTACCCGAAGGCCACCGTAGTTCTCCGACATGCTTGTGAAACTGCGGTAACGTGAACCGCAGAGTGCAAAACCGTGGTACCGCCAGCTGCCGTCTGACTTCCGTTGCTCCTAAAGTAGTGTTATTATGGTGAGGATGGCCTCTGAGCAAGGCGAACGGTGCTACCACTGCTTTGCACTATGCGGCTCAAGTTACCGCAGTCTTGGAAAGGGAGGAGTGAGCGGAGGGTACTCAGTTGGTTGCAATCTGCAACCAAACCACTACATGCTCCCATTAAAGATTATAATTTTATAGTTTTTAATGCACCAATCTGTCACTGTCAATCTAAATCTTACACACTGTATATATATATATATATATATATACACATCCATTCAGGATATATTTCTTTGCACTAGGCTATTTGTATTGTTTACAACTTACAGAATACTTATATATGTTTTATTTTTATAGTTGGTGATTTGGTTCTTTTTATATTTATTTATATATATTTATATATATATATGTGTACATAAGTCCTTTTTATTTCTCAACTTTATCGTCCAGCTTTGTTGTCGTTGTTCTTAGCTGCTATTTCTATTACTGTGTATATTGAGAGCAATGCAAAAAGTCAAATTACTTGTATGTGTACACATACTTGGCCAATAAAGGTGATTCTGACTCAAGTTATTGATTACGTTTTTGATGACTAATGAAAAATGTGTTTAGGGTTGCAATTGGGGGAATTTGGACTCAGTATTATGACCTCAGTAGTTCTAAAATCCTTGTTATGTCTCGGCAGTGGATTGTCCAAATAAATAACAGAGATGTTGTTTTTGGAAAGATGCTTTTCGGTTGATTTTTTTTTAACTATCATTCTTCAATGTTTTGTATTGTATATGTATTGCACAACAATAAAAATTCCATTCACCAAATTAAACCAAATCTATTTAAAGGTGCTATTGATAACATTGATAACATTCAGCCACTAGATGTTGCATTCTCCCTCCCCCATTCCATTGCATTTACTTCACAACAAGTCATTGCCAGGCACTTACCTTCAAACTCAGCCATTTATCAATTTTTTCCACACTGACTGACGACCCAGAGATACCACGTGATATACCAATGTTGTTTTACTTTTGGCTCACAAATCTTGTTAGAAGTGGGAACCAAACGGCAGATATCTTCCACAGAGATAAACAAAACATTCAATTTGGACCCGGCAAAATATTTTAAATTATTAATTCACAGTCATAATAATTTTTTATGTAATGTATGTATTTTTTATGTGGATATTCATCTAAATAAAAATGTTATCAATAAGACCTTTAGATGTTCAAATAGCACAAGAAGAAATATGCATTTTGTTTTTTTTATTTTGGGTGTGTGTAATTTGGGTGAACTGACCCTTTAAGTATTAAGACGCAGGGAAGATCGGAGAATTCCTGCAGCTGAATGTAAGAATCCAAAGAAAAAGAGTGGGTGTGAGAGGGTATAAAGGGGCATTTTCCTAAATATGTTCAGGCTTTTACCACCCAGGTTAACATAACATGTTCCTTGTCCTTCTCATAACAGCACTCCTTCGGCCCCCCCAGGCCAGACAACAGGCTACTGTGTCTCAGGAGGCGCAGACAGGATCAGCCCTGAGAACTCTGGAGGAACACGTTCTGGGAAAACGTCTAGAAAGTAAAATGAAAAATCCACAAGAGTGCTGAAGACGTGGAGCCAGAATGACTTCCTCTGACACATATTGTCTTCCAAAAGGTTGTTGTGGAGTTCAGCCTCATATTTTACTGTTACATCCCTCCTCGATTGAGTAACATAACGTTGAGAGGAAACAGCTTTCATCCACGGGGGCCAGCTGAAGCCATCGATGCATGCTGCAGTGTGTGCTCCGTCTTTGATGAGATGTGACAGGTCGGAGTGTGTTCATAACTGTTTGTGTTTATAAACAGGTGGACTTGGTTACAGCTGGAGGTTATTTGTGTGCTGGATGCATGGGTCCGAGCCAATCGCAATCAGGAAGGGAGCATAATAATATCATACACTCACTCGGCTGATGTTATACGCTCAGCAGGCTCTGTTTTCTATCGTCATTGGTCAGACGATGCTGCCATATTTTAATTTTTCATTTCATAGTAATATTATATATTCTTTTGAGACATTCCCACGGTAACTACAGCACCTAATTTAAATTAACCATAAAATGATAGCTCATTATACTAAATAAAAACTTAATTTATTGCAAAGATGAGTGACTTTAATTTCACACCACAACGATTGTGTTTTTATTGTCTTTCTTAAATGATTTTATAAGGTTACCGTTATGTTTTTTAATAGGAAAACCTATCTGCAAAGATAATAAACAAATTTCCCTGATAAGAATCTCATTTTTATTTGACTTAAATGCAAATTGAATGATGACAAAGGGAGAAAGACATGTAGTCTATGATGAATTTTTAATAAAATGTTATAAAGCGCTAAGAAGTGATGAGAAACTTAAAGTAAACCATACAGTCCAAAATAGACGACCTATTAAAGACGCATCCAAAATACCACATGACAAAAACTTAAATGATATCTTATTTTCCACTGTGTGAAAGGAAGAGAGGGTCTTAACTTGAATGAGCCCTCTAATGCCACACATGGGTTTTCTATCCCACGGATCAGCCTGTAAGGATTTAACACATTCAGGAGGAACTCGATCGGCCTCAGTGAATATTAACTGGACTTAATGTGCATCATATTGGCTCGCAAATGATTTAATAATACATCTTCATTTCCTTTGTTAAATAAATGACTGTAAGGATTCAGGCCATGGTGGACCTCACTGTGTCCTCAGGATTTTCCCTCTTTTTGAGCAGTCTAAATCATTTCAGAAACAAAACCCATTGTAGCTACAGTCCAGAAGGGGGCGCCCAAGAATGTCATTTATGAACTTGGCCTCCTCCTCAGAGCTCTTGTTTGCGGAGGAGGAGAGCTAAAGATGAACAGTAGAAAGAAGAAGACAAACAGAAAGTTTTGTTCAAAGGTTTAAAGATGATGATAAAAAGTGAATGAGAGATTGGTGATTGCAGGGTTAACTTACAGGGGGTGACACAGTATGTAGTACACCTTACAGCATAATGCAGGGAACAACAGCACCTGAAACATCCACAATAATCACCATTTAGTTTTGTTGTCGGTATTGTTTGAAATGTTTTGATATAAGTGCCACTACAATTTCTCAGTTTGGCACAATACCAAAACATTTCTTTTATTGATACTATACACTGAGAAAATATACATGTATATATGTATATATAATGTTTATTTATGTTTTTTAATGTTTTATAAATGTTTTTCTACAAAACCTCTTCTTTTATTTAACAAAGAAGCCAATGTTTTGAAATGATAAAAGTTGTCAAAATGCAAGCAAGACTTTTGCTAAATAAAACTGTCTAAAATTGGCAACATTTTGATTTAAATGAGGAACTATCTGATGAAAGAACAAATAAGCAAGACTAGAAATGTGACCAGATATACAGCTCTCACTATTTAGACATTTTTTGTTGCCAAAAACCTTGAGCCTTATTATTCAGCCCTTACAGTAATACAATTATTATTATTATTATTATTATTATTATTATTATTATCATTATTATTATTAATGTTAATATTATTATTAATATTATTATAAATAAATAAAAACAATAATGTTATTTACAGTATAAAGCATTTTTCAAGCAGGGAGCACAAAGTGCCTCCCTCTGGAGAGGAAAATAAATTTCAATAACACAATAAATGGTACTATAATGAGAATAGTATAAAAGTAAAAGTAAAATAAATACAAAACAACAATATAAAAACGTTGTTTCTTCCATTCTATGCATTAATAGATTGTGTTACATGTGATGTAATGTAAAAGATATACCATATAATAGGAGCTGGTCACGTAACCAGACAGGTGCATGAAGTAGGTAGGTGCCTATAATTTGGCTTTAGAATCCGTGCACATTTTAAAAAGGTGTGTATGAAGAGCTGAATATTTGCACAGTACATCAAACAAAAACTACAGGTGTGATCAACCAATCACATGCCTTTAAATCAGCAAAAAAAAACAAAAAATGTTTTGTTTGAGGGCATAAATGTATACGGTTCAGAGTATGTGTATATGTGTACACAAATACTGTGTGTGTGTGTGTGTGTGTGTGTGTGTGTGTGTGTGTGTGTGTGTGCGCGGGGAGTTGAAGCAGAGAGGCTGTTTGTAGTGAAAACAGTGAGAAAGAAGACACAGAGAGGAAGCTAAACACAGGCTGCTCTTTGAAGTACAGAGCAGGGTAATGCTATTGTGAGCAGGTTATTTAACCAACACAAACACAAGTTATATGTTCGCCTCGGACATATCTGATCATCTGTAAATCTGATTAATATGTGATATATTGTATAAATAGTGCAGATTAAAGTTAATATGTCATGGAGGCTATAAATTGCACTATTAATGGGCTGGAGGCGGCGAGAGATTTCCCGTGTTAAGTGGATGAGGTAGTATGGCATACAGGAAGGGAAATAGCATGTGGGAGGCGGCGGAGGGGATGTGAGGAGAACGATAGGATTGTGTATGTTGGAGAGGTGCGGAGTGCGCAGCGGTGCAAATTGAGGTCAGTTTCAGCCGAGTAGCCTTTTAGCTTTGATCCCTCAGCTGAACTGGATGAAAGACATCCTGCTTCCCTCGCCAAGGAGGGAGGAAGGGGAGGCGAGCGGGGAAGAGGGGGGAGGGACCTCAGTTTTCTACCTGACAGATATGGCTCGATGCAGCCCAAACCGTTTCCTCTATTACACCGATAATCTTTCATTTTCATCAGTCTCCTCTGCCTAACTTGGGACCGACCTCGCCCACGCCTTTCTGTAACTCACCCACCCCCCAGTTTATCCTGCTAATATAAATCCTGATGGGCTTTATCAATGCTTTGTCTCTCTATCTATTCTTCCCTGACTCCCTCTCTTCTGTTCTTTTCCTTTACAGTGCATTCAAAATCTGAACTTTGATCCTCCCACGACCTGTCAGACAGCAGACATGAAGCCTGGAGCAATCCGCTGTTTGCGTGTGTGTGCATCTGGTGCAGAAAAAGCATCCGAGTTCATGCCAATCACTGTGCGTGTGATCAGAAAATAATGACTTAATGGGATTACGGTGTTTAGACTTGACTCACAGTGTCACTAATGTGTCTTAAACACTGTATGTTCATTGCAGCAGCTTCCAGTCAGGCAGCGGGACTATTATCTTTTACCGGAAAACTGGTTGATGAATGGATGATTGCAGTTTATTACAAATTAGGTCTAGTTATGAGCATAATTTGTATGTGTTACAGTAACATTGTACTCACCAAAGACAATTCTGAGATCAGGGAACACGGGGGAAGTCAGTGCAACAAAGACCAATCTGCCAAGAAACAGTTACATAATCAAACTAGTTGGAGACAAACGCAGAGTTCAGCTGAAATTATTTGGAAACGAAAACAGAATTAGTACCCAAACTGTCAATCACCATTTAACGACTCAATTTCAACTATGAGCTACCGTATTTACCGTACTGTAGTTCAATCAGCAGAGACAGCACACGCAAAGCTAAAAATGCAGCAGCTTTATTTAATAAAAGACGTTAGCAATGTCCCCAATACAGCACTTTCATTAAAATAGAGCCCTATAAACAGCAGCCAATCAGAGATCCCCCTGTGGAGCCATAGAGGGTGCCTTGACACTGGCATTGGCGGGGTGGTGGAGGTCAGCCTGGTCATACAAAAAGGTGTCTGAATGACACGATAATGCGCAGGGAAAAAGCGTGTAATAAGAACACCGTTCTTGTTTAAGGCGTGTTATTTGAACACCACGTAATCTGTACTGACTGCAATGTAAATGTATTCGCGTGAATATGGTATGCTCAGAGCTGGTGACGTAGAATAAATGTTGTCTCCGTACATATTGTACTTGGTTTACCTACTTATTTTAAGGCCAACTAAGACATTTTATTTAAACCTAACTAAGTGGTTTTGTTGACCCCTGTTGGTACTGCACTTGGTACAGGCAAAACATGATACTGAAGCGCTATCCTCTGGTGGTGCGATATCGGGTTGTGGAGGTGCGAAGCTGCAGCATAGACTGCAATGACAGAAGAGACTGGTGAAGTGGTTTAAACATCCTTAGGCTAAGATGATCATTGGATGATAGGAAAGCCTGCCAACAAATCCAAGAGAAATTGTTGGATAATAACTGAGGTGGATGACGAAATAAAATAATACTTGTCTTTTGTGTGCCATCACTTTCTGTTTCACCCACAAATAAAGCGGTTTACACAACCTGTCTGAGTATATGACTTTGTTGTAGCGCCGTCTAAATTAAAGATGCTCTGTGAAGTTTTCTTGTAAACAAACAAAACTTGTGTTTCCATTGTGTGCAACAGTGTTACTCACCAAAACACATTGTGTTCATTCTTGAGGTTTAACAAATGTGTTGAAAGCATTTCCTTCCTCATGAATATTTGCAAAGCCAATTTGTATTTCTATTTTTTCGTTATTGATAACATTTTTATGTAGCTGAATATTTTTTGAAAAAATACATCCACAGAGCCTTTAGAGAGGTGCCGCATAAAAGTATGGCTTTTATTTTCATTGTGAATTAATCATTTTAAAAATGTTGGTGGGTCCAAAATTAATTTGATTATCTCTGTGGAAGATATCGGACGTTTGGTTCCCCCTTCCAACAAGGCTTGAAATGACGTTAGTATCACGTGGTATCTCTGGGTCGTCAGTAAGTGGGGATAACACACCATAAAAAATGGATAAATGGCTGAGATGGATGGTAAGTGCCTGGCAATTAAAGTGAATGAAATGGAACAGTAGAGGGAGAATGCGACATCTCGTGGTTGAATGTTATCAATAGCACCTTTAAATCATGCATTGTTTACATCCATGTTTACTAGCTTGCAGTAGTCTCCTTCACTGTCTTTGCTCAACGTATCCTCATACAACGGCTCGTATGATATCTTACAAAAAATTATTAATTTCAATACAAACTCATAAAAACATTGCTCCATAGTGCTACTAGTGGTCAAACACTCCACAGGGTACCTTTAACTTGGTGACTAAAATGTTATCATAATGAATATGAATAGAAATGGTGGCCAAAACTATGAAAATAAGAACCAAGCTTTGACAAACTGTCCAGCTCGTACCTCATCTTCCTTCCACACGTCGTCATTTCTCTTTTTGCGTTCTCTCTTTGTCGTCACCTTTCCGCTCTGAAGCCGAAATACTTCAAAGTGTTTCTTCACACTGGAAAGAACAGACAAGATATGGAACATAAATGACAGGATGGACCGATTAGTTCAAATACAATAGAGTTCAGGAACAAAGAGGATTAATAGAGGGCCACTTTCCTGTGTTTGACGTTGGACCAGTATAATGTAAATGTCCTGTATGTTTTTCATTTATTTATTCTTGTCAGAGTGGAGTTTGTAAATGAGGAAACCAGGAAAACAGTAATTTGGAAAAAGAGTTTGGACCGTTGAGGTCAATTCATCATAAACAGGAAAGAGACCTACAGTAACATATTAGGACAGTATGGGAAGTGCGCATGCAAGCATGGGTCTATTAGAGAAGTGGGAGGATGCAGATGATGTCTGTGAAATAAAATGGAGCTGCAACCAAATCTTGAGAGATAATCTTCAGTGGTGTGACATTCGGGGAGTTGAGCTGGCACCCATTCAGCCTGAACACTTTCACCCTGTGGGTGGGCACCACAGACTGTATATGAAGATGGACGACATGACAGCTCCCCAAAAGTGAAGCCAAAGCATCTTGCTCGCCTTTGGGTGGCTGGCTGCAGTATAGGTCATAAATCCCGCCCCCTTCATTTTAGGGTTAGGGTTATGAGACATGGGCCAAACTAAAAAGTCATAGTACAACTCAAATAAATTCTTACCAAAGATGTTTTTTTGTCAATTTAGGTAGATCTTACCACACTGATGTGTGTTCAGCTGTTCATTTTTCTGATGATTTCTGATTTGGTTTTAATTAGTTATTTGATGCTATAAAAAGGAGTTGAGATGTCATGATTGACAGCTGTGATTGACAGCTGCTCTGAGTGAAGTAGTGGTGCAGCCGGAGGCTCGGGAATTGTATGTGAGAGGAGATGTAACTTTCCATAACTGTCACAAGTCTGTGTAATAGAACGTGTGTCAATTTGATCATAAATTTAGTGATAGAGATATTATAGTTAGTTGTTGTGTCCTAATGTTAATGTTTCTGTGTAAATTTAAACACCCCTGGCTGATGTTCCGTCCTCCTTGGTTACTGTTTGTTTTTTTACGCCTCCAAGCTTCTCGTGTGTTTAACGTCACAACACTATGAATTGTGGGTAATTCCCTCAGGCAAAGTCTGCAGAAATGTGGACTTACTGAAAGTGTTCATAAAGGGCTCAAAATGTCTGTGGGAGAGCCCTCAAGGACTTGATGATTTGACAGTGGGACGGCTCTAAACCCTCACAGACTTTGCGGGAACGCGCCTCAAAGCCTGTGAATCTGTGAGTCTGTGAGTGCGGACACTGGGATTGGGCCTTTGGCTCCAAATGACGTCAGAATGTCAAGATGGCAGCTCCCGTATCCGGGATATTTTAGCTTCACTTTTGTACAGTGGGAGGAAGCGGAGACGCGTCGACCATCTATATAAACTGTCTATGGTGGGAACACATCTTCACTTCAGTAAACTGTGCGACAGAGCCTTGGAGAAGAGGCTGCACTCCTTAGATACCTTTGTAAATACTATAACAGGTGTTATTTTACCTGGTTATATAACCATACTAATCGGCCAGGTAATGATGACTCACATGCAGAATGGAAACATGCACACAAAGAATTCAGTTTTTAAATAGCCTCCATCATAACGCATGACTAACGTTAGCATAAACAATCCAATTATGACAAACAAAAGCAAATAAGATTTATTGTCTTGAGCTGTTTACCGGGTTGCTAATACAGTGCTCAGCCTTGATTGATGGGCAGGTTGACGTCTCACACCCAAATGCTAATGTGCCCTGAGGAGAAACAAGACGACAACAACACAAACGACTGACGAATGACCTTCTTTCCCTTCAGCCGTCTTGTTTCTTAGCATACTGGAATCACCGGCTTGCATAATGAGACAAGTTCCAACAGCCGGGGATCTCTCTGGCTCTCTAAACTAATCTTCCCTGACAAGTTCTCCGCAGCCAGGAAAGCACCTCATTCAATGAACTGAGAAACAGGTTCTTCTGTAATGGAGTAGTGCTCGGCTCAAGTCTGGAATTAACAGCAATGGGTTGTTGTTCACAGGTGTTTGTCATGTTGTGCATGCAAGCTGCCAGTTATCCTTTAGTGTGAGGAGTATTAAGGTCCTTTATTCAAGTAAAAGAAGATTAACATTAGGGGTGTAAGAAAATATCGAAATATCGAGTATCCCAATATTATGTTTTGTGATTTTGTATCGATTCTCAAAAACACTGTATTGATTTTAAATTAATAGTTTACCTGCAAAGATTAACTCTGTCAATATTTATTTCTTTTGCAAAGACATGCTTTGAGCATATTTGTTTATGCTAAATGCAGTACCTGTGAGGGTTTCTGGACAATATTTGTCATTGTTTTGTGTTGCTAATTGATTTCCAATAATAAAATATATACATACATTTGCATAAAGAAAGCATATTTACCCACTCCCATGTTGATAAGAGTATTAAATAATTGACAAATCTCCCTTTAAGGTACATTTTGAACAAAGAAAAAATTGTGTGATTAATTTGGGATTAATCACAATCAACTATGGACAACCGTGATTAAATTTGATTAAATATTTTAATAGATTGACAGCCCTACTATATATATATATATATATATATATATATAGTAGGGCACCCATTCATATATATATATATATATATATATATATATAATACATATACATTCGTTGCATGGTGTGTGTTTTCTGTTTTATCTTAAGATATTTTTAAGTTTTGTCTGTGCTTATTTTATTGTAAACTTTGTCACTATAATTTAAAAAATGTGATAAAAATCAATACTATTGAGATGATGATGCAACATGTTCTCATCCCACCTCGTCACATACTGAAGCTTTGTCAAACCCCTCTGCCTCACTTTTCAGTCGCAGTAAAAACTTGCTCAATGTTGCGAATTAAACAAAAACAGGTTTATACCTCTTCCTAACTGGATGCTATGAGAACGAACGAGCGAGCGAACATCAGATTGTTTCAGTTTCTCCCAATGAAGCTCCGAACCTGCTCTGTGCGTCAGCGAACAGGCGAGGTGACGTGCCGATTGCTTGAAAAATCGCTCGTCCTGGCTCTATTTATGAGAAGTTTTGTGCACCTGCTCCACCTCCAACCTATTTCCACTCAAAACGTCAAAATCGACGCTGACAGCAACTGACAGTTAGTCAGAATCACTCGCTCTATGTAATAGAGAATGACATCGCTCATAGTATATCTGGACAATTTTTTGCACTCCATTCGCCAGCCAGACATGAAAGAACAGCTGATTGTAACGTGAAAGTGAAACGTAATGCACGGGACACGAACAGCGGTCTCCTGGATGAAAGCCCTGTATTTGTTGGACCCATCCATTACCTTTGCCCCTCAAACTACGTCCTCACACTCCCGGGGCACTTTCTCTGAGCGTTTAATATCGACACGGATGGGTTTACATTGTAGTTAATTGAAAGCCCGGTGCTTCTCATACCGGTGCTAAAGGGTGCCGTGTGCGTTGGTAAGACATGCCGATGGGTGTGACAAAGAGTTGGTAATTTAAACTCTGGGAATGAGAACAGGCTGGTTGATTACTAACATAGCTGACAAATAAGTGCAGTGGAGTAAAAAGTACAAAGTTCCCATATGAAATGTTGTGGAATAGAAGGACAAAGTAGCATAAAAACAGTGCTAAAAGGTAGGTACATCCCTTCAGAAAATGCACTCAGTTACTTGCAGTCTCTGCTCCTGAGATGACTCGCAACGTACGAAAGAGCCCAACAAGACCCCTGAGAACTGTGTAAGTGTCCATAAGATGGGACAGGAAAGGTAGCAAACTCCAAAATCAATCTCCAACTCCATATTTAATTACCTCCAGCTCCCACACAACCCACTACTGTGCAGCAGGAAATGGAACGCAGGTCATTTGCATTGGTTAATACATTTCATAAGCGCAACAATCAGAGTATTATTAAAGATTAATGGTTTCCTCAACGCACATCCATCATGGGTCTACGGCCAGCAGACAATGGCCCCGCTCCACACACCCTATTAAATACGTTATGTTAGCCTATAGTAACTGGGACAGAGAATTCCCGAGATTTGCGTAACTGTCATTTGGTTTACACAAACACACACACTCACACGGTGACGCATGGCCGTGTTGTGATCTTTCCACACCCAAGGGTTGCCCATCGCGTGTGACTGCAGTGCAGAGAACGAGTGCACAGGGAGGTTTCTTGGATGTTTAACATGCCATCCAACCTGTTCCAGCTCATTATGAGGTGACAGTTGGATTGTTATCAGGGCGCCAAACAAAGGCAGGATTGAGACAGGCTGACACCTCAGTGGGCTGCTCGCTGACCTGGGATCAGCCCGACTTTAAGAGCAACATCAAACACAAACAGTCTGTGAAATACTATAAATACTATAATAAAACAAGCCATAAAAGAAAAACAGCCATACAATAACCTACTATAAATATCTTAATGTGGTTGATAGGCATGTACCAATATGCCCCTTTAATGACGTGATGATCTCCAAAATGATTTAGACACACAGAATCATAGTGATATTTTACAGAAATAAGATAACTTAAATCAGTATTAAATGTTTTAATGACAAAGGAAAATTGACACTGTGTCATTGTGTTCCGTCACCAATCTCTTTAAAAACATTTTCAACAGACTTTTTTTTCATTTTCGTTTCGTTTTCATTTGCACATTTATCTAAAATACCTGACACTAAAGTTTTAACATGATCATTCCTACTATTTTATATTCTTATTGTTGCAAAATACCCCCTCCACAGGTAGACACATATGTAAACACCTGCATGGTACTTTGTCTCGTCCATGGTGAGTGGAATTGGAGCAGCTCCAACATGACAGTTTTTATTTAAAAAATGATGGTAATAAAAACTGAAACTTTTTTAGTTTGTTGTTGTCTGGTAGGATCATCTATAGTTTTAGCCCGAAAAACGAGTCCAGTGTTGCCAACTCTTTTCCAATGAAAGCAGCTAGCGGTACTAGCTGCTGACTAGCTCCAAAAGTCACTAAATCTAGCGAGAAAGTTGCCAAGTCGGCAACACTGACAGCCCGTCCCTTCAAGCCTCCCTCCAAAATCATATAAACATAAACATATTCAACTTATTTCATTGATACTTTTTAATAATTTTTACCCAAGGGATTTACCTGATGATGGTTCAAAATAAGGATGTACTTTAACATTCACTGTTTTTTGTGTACCAGTTTTCACTCCTCCTTGTGGCTAATGATTTTTTCCAATGTCCTCTGAAAATGAACTTGTGGCTTCAAGCAACCCTATCTCAAATTCATCCTTTGCTGTGTTTTTGTAATGTGTCATCTCAAGCATGAGCTGCAACCTTGACATTGTAAATAGAGAGGCCATAGTGTGAAACAACAAGACAAGACTGACCTGAGGTGATTTTGCCGTAGAAGTCTCAGTCAGAGCTGTAGGTCATGTGACACCAACTGGCTCTGAAGACTTTTCCCCCCAAATAAAATCATTAGCCTACAAAAGAATCGTCCATAAATCGATTAATCAATTTTTCTGGGCGTCTCAGACACTCCAACATGCCTCTGTAATTTCACAATTTGAGCCATTAGGTCTAATAAACACTGAAAAGTTTCTAGGAGCCATATCAGTAAATTATTTTAGTGCTGTTCATCAGTGCGGGGAGCCAGCAGGAAAGCAGCCAGCTCACCCAGAGAAACACACTGATGCTCGCGCTCTATGGGCCAAAGAGGCCTAAAAATCTTTTCTGGCATATGCGGCCTATGAGCCACTTTCACTGGAATGACTGAGGCACAATCTTGGAAGACTGTATTCAACTCTCTAAATACATGCAGGGTTTGTGTTTAGTCTTTCTCACAACAACCATGCCTGACAAGCACTGACCCTGTGGGGACTTTATCACCTCTACAGGTACATAAGAATGCTCAGTTCAATAGGTCATGCATTTGCACCTGCTAGAGCAGTCAAATTTGCAATGGCGTACTATCACAGAGTATATCCATTCTTAGACCCAGTCTGTGGGAATGGAATTGTTTAAAGTCAATCTGAAACGGCATCTTAAGAGTATCTACGTATTTCCGAGTGAAACAGGAGAGGCAGGCGGGACATAACGTTGGGAGGAATTACGGACACGGAATACATGGAGCATTTTGGCAGCATACATCTTGTGTCAGTGGCTGGTGGATAATGTAAAGTTAATGCTAACGTTATAACAAGAAAACCATTGAATACTGTATGTAGGCCAAGTACATTATTTTTAAGTTTGCCAAAAGGTGCTTACTTTCAAAGTAGGAGAGGCACCAGCGGTGTACACAGACGGGATAGCAGTATCCATCAGGGAGAGAGAGACGGAGCATATCGCATGCTACATGCAGTTGCCGAAGCAGTTCGCAGTAAAATGGCTTGCACGTAATCTGGAGCTGTCCCAGATTCAGAAAAGGAACGACGTTTGAGGTGGCGAATACACAAAAACACACCGACATACCATAGTGTTAGAAAGCTAACAAAAGAAAGATCTTAGCTCTGACGTGGCCGTCTATAGCTCCAAGTGCCACTTAAAGTTGCAGATTGATTGACGGGTGGATGTCATGATATTATTGGTTGAAATTGGCTTGTACTAGTTTACGTAAGCATGCGGCATATATAGTTTTATGGGAAGAAAAAAAATAATTGTATTTTGATATAAAAATGCAAAGAAAGTGTTATTTTGTCATTTTTGGGGGAATTTATTGTTAAATAGGTGCACAATATGACCGGGGATGTGATCTACACTAAAAGGGTTAAAAATACATTTTTCATTTCAGCTCGCCTTTAAAGTCTTTGTCTTACTTTGTGTCTCACAAAGACCCATGATTGAAACATAGAAGAATGCATAAATTAGTTAGTACGGGAGCATAAAGCAGTGAGCGGATTTTGCCTTTAGTGTTTATAATGGGCATTAAATTGGAAGTATTGAACGGAAGTATAGATAATATTTAAAGCCAGCACTCAAGGCCTCCTTCAGTAATGTAAATCAGTCTCTGTGTCCCCAGCAGCAGCAGCTGCAGCAGTAGCAGCAGCAGTAGTAGTAGTAGTGTGGGACTACAGGCTGCAGTTTCACCAGAGAGGCTGTGTGGTCCTCCAGTCTCCTGCTATTAGTTTGTTTACAGAAGTTAAAGCTGTGAGCTGCTGAGTGCCCGGGGCCAGCATTCCAATACAGTGGCTCATACAGTACAAGCATGCACGGGCACACTCTGTTGTCTCTCAATACAATGTATGCAAACCCACAGCAACGAGCAGAGCGCCCCTACGAGCACTTCTTTTTTCGGTTTCTCTTCTGAAAGAATCCATCCCTCTTTTTCACTGCACACACTTCCTCTTTAGCTGTTTTTCTTTGCCATTTCTCCATATTTCAGAAATCTTTTAGTCCACACAATCATCTCCTCACGCCACCAAACATAAACACACGTGGCGGTATGGCTCGTGTGGTCGTCTGAACGGCAGGTGATAGCTGTTGCAGGTCGAAACGAGCTGTTACATGTGTATTTGAATGTACAGGTGAAGATGTGTCGCGCTGATAATGGCACGCCTGACATGAATAGCGGTGCATCGTATACAAATGAGTAATCATCCGCTTACCGCGACCAACCGTCGGGTAAAAAAGTCCACCTCGGCGTAGACGAGCTCGCAGTGTTAAAGGAAACTAACAGTTGATTGATGAGATGACACGCGGGGTGTAATTAGTGATGGGCCTGACAGCTACTTAAAACTGTTTCAGTCTTGGGGGAACAGACAAATATGCAGACATCATTCCTAGATGGGATACATCCTCATTTGAGAAATCTGTCTATCCATCTATAGCATGCACTGTTATGTACCTACACGTCAGGTAAAAAGGAAGGAATGTAAATAGCTTTTAAATGTGCAGTAGGAACAAAGCAATGATAAAACTGTGATGCAGTAATTAGTCAGGGCCAAAGGGTTATTTCAAGTATGCTGGTTGTATTGAAAAGGCTGTATCAACTGCCTCTGGGATAAAATGGCTGTCATTTCACATGCTGATAAGAACGCCATATTCATCTCCCCGTCTTTGTCTGAAGATTTTAGTAGGTAAACTTCTGAGTTACTTATCAGTACAGGTGTTACACATGTTGACTCGAAAGCCTCGATTCTGAATGGTCACACACCTGAGCTGGTAATGGACTCGCTTTATCTCGTTTAAACAGTTGTGATTGTCGATAGGCAGGCATGTTCACACCTAGAAACAAGAAACAACACTGCTCCAAAGCTTAGCTGCCATTGTTCTCTCAAACTATGGCCGCGTATAAACTATTTACTGCATTGTGTTATAAGAGATTGGCGGAAACTTGAGTAATCTCGAACCAAATCCTCACCGAAATACATATGCAGTTTCAGTATCGGACTGTTGTGCAATGTAACTCTTTGTAGAACTTCATACTTTGCTCAGTTCAAACAAAAAAAAAAGGTGATCTTTGGAATGTCTCCTCGTAACCATTGCACCCGAGTCGCTCCCGTCACACCTGATGGCTGCCTATTGGCCACGTTGCATCAATGTTTTACTCTCCATTCAACAGCCATAAAGCTGTCATCTCATTTGGGTTAATGTGAATGCTTAGTCATTTCACACAAAGCAGAAAATTGGACAGTATGCAGACACGCCCTGCACTAATGGCCCCAAACGCCGTTGGCCACAGGTATTGCCGAATCCTCCACTACTTGGCGAAGGGCCCAGGTCTTTGAACGCAGAGGATGACCTCAGTTTACAGTCAGAGTGCTTATGTAGTCTGCAGTCACGCTATCTGGAAAAAACGTTGAATAACATCCTTCAGCCGTCCCCATTCCGTTTCAGATGCCTTTCAATTAGTCTTTGTTTCTGTAAACTAGAAATAATTACCAGGAAGGAGGATTTTAAAGAAGCGGTAATGAACACATGTTGGACAAAGAAATAACATTTGAAGAATAAATTACAGTTTGGCATTTTTATTAGATTATAATGACATTATTACTGTAATATGTCTGTAACATTAACATGATGTCAAAAAAGTACACTCAAAAGTGATTTTGGGCTATACAAATAAAATTGACTTGACTTGATAGCTTTTATGTATTTAGAGTGTTACATTAGGGTGTATTTAACCCTGTACTTAAGGACTTTGCATAGGCTAAATTTGTTTGCAAAAAACTTCTATGATTTTTTTAAAAGTAGAAACTAACCGCTCAACAAGAAGCATGTTCATTTCTAGATAAAGAATTTTAATGTTAATGCCCTAAATTGCTGTGATTTGTCTAATTTGTGATTTGTGTTTTCAAGCTTCTTTTAATATAACTAGCAACAAATCTATCTTACTTCTGAAAGGCTTTTTTGTCAGAAAATCTGTACCAAAATCTGAAATAATGCACGATTTCCAGTGACTAAATACACACAAAACTTCTTATAAGTGTGGTTTTGTTATAATTGCTTGAGATTTTGTGAGACAGATTCAGTGCAAATTTTCGGTGTTTAACTCAATCGTTTGGTTGAAAAAATGTTGATTATATGCATCTTAGTTATTGTTAATATTTTGCCTTTTAAAGTTTTACTTTATTGAGTTTGGTACATCTATCAGTTTTTGACAAAATGTTTAAATAATCTTCTTAGTTTAATTAAAAGGCACCCTGCTATAGACTCAGTGACCTTTTCAGGGTGTGCTACTGTACGCCTCGCTCAAAGCATGTGTGACCATGCACAGTATAAGCAGGTATGGGTGGAATTTAAAAGGCATCTGTTTATAGTGATTTGATCAGTAGGTGCATCCCATGTTTGCGTCTCTGTTTAACAAAAAAAAACAAGACTTGTTTTCCTGTTTTGAACTCATATTCACATTTCAGTTGTACTCCATATATACAGTAATTATTCTCTGCGTGAAAGCTGATGTAACTCAATAAAGACTAAGAAAAAGATAGCTCAGTTGATTAAAAGGCCGTGGGTTCAACTTTTAAACCTTTAGATTTAGTATTTGAACTCACCTAAGCACATTTAGAAGGGCACTTTCATTTAGTATAGTACAGCTAGTAAAGTACAATCAAAGTAAACATGTAAGTCTATTCTGCATTAATATAAAACAATGCTTATTGACTGCCAAAGTAAAACTGACTTAGTACCTGAAAGCACTTAAGAACACTGCAACTCTGATAAAATATACTTGACACACATGCAGTAATACAAATATACTTTTAGCACAAGATATATCAATTTAGGGAGTGTTTAAGCAAAGTCTAAATATCCATCATATCACAAACTGTGTTGCATTAATCTCAAAGATTGTATTTGAATATACTAACCCAAATACTATCCAGTTCGTGGTGAAATGTCATGTGGGAGAAGTGTACCACTCTGCTTACAGCATATAACGATTACTGCTCATTGTATCTGCATCAACAGGTGGGTACTGTAGGTTTGCATACCCTGGTACTTATGACACATTGTGGACTCATTGTATACACATCAGCATTTAGGTGTGGGTAACCTACACACCAACGGCTGTGCCTTTTTCATGAAGTTCACCGCCTAGCCCTAAGGCCACACACCCATTATAAGACATTTCTGCTGAAGCCATGTCCCATTTAATGGTTTACACCTCGATGCCACATATTTACACACACTGGAAGTGCAGTTAAGGACACAGGGATAGATATATGTAAATGAGCAGGCTGCTGAACACTAGTCAGCTTGTATTATCATGCATTAGTAGAAAGGTCATAAAACCAATAAGCATGCTGCTGTAAACACTATATCACCTTAAACTATGTCTTTAAAGGGGGGAACTTGCATAATGAATCCAACGCAAACAATTTTAGCAAAAATGTACACTAAATGTGGCCGTCAAGCATTTCATCCCTCCTGGTAAGGAAAAAAAAAAGAGGGCCAAGACAAATGCGACGTGAGGCGATGCAATGGTCGGCTTTTATCGCCGCTAGGTCTTTGATGTCGGGTTGGTGTGTCTGGGCCTTTAACCTAACTGCGGAAGTTGTAGTTTTGTTGCGTGCCATATAAATGACACATGAAAAGGCTAAAATGCATCCTCAAGTCGTTCTATTTATACTCTTTCCATGAGATCGGGTTGTTTGATACATGACTGAAAATGCTGGAAGATCACATCAAAAAGAACCGGACTTTGACTCAGTTGATCCAAAACAGCTGGAGTTATGACAGACACACAAGCACATTCACAGCTTGTTGCCTTGGAGAAACATTATCTTATCTAAGCATTGATTTCCATCTGTTCCGTAATCATTTTTGTCACCTTTAGGTTCTGAAACTATATGATAGATGACATTTTTAGAGTTGAAGTGTAAAAACAAGATTTTCTGAAAGAAGTGTTGCAAAGGTCTGAAGTCAGTATTATGTACAGTTATGTCACAGTCTGTGCCGTTAACATGCAAATGGAAACAGATCTTTATGACTGACACCTAACCCATACTGTGGAGTATAACAATGTGTGTGTGGTACACATGTGAACAGGCTAAACATGATACTGACCGACTGCTCTGACGACCCCTCACTGATTCCCCCGGGAGTCCGTGTGAGTTGGCTGATGCTCATTTATGTAAGTCAGCGTGTTAGTGATACGCCAATATGGATGACGCGGTCCCATCTCACATTTGTTGTTTTGTTATGTGATGGGGATAATTTATATAACTGGGACACGTAACACAGCCACCTCAGAAGTCACTCAGAAGCTGGATTGTGTAACTGTCATGTTCCCAGGGGCTGCTTTTGTTTGTAATGTCTCCTGAGAGTGTCTGTGACTGTATATTGTGTAACGCTGCCACATGTCCCGAGGCCTTCGCCTGTGAAATA
The DNA here is from genome assembly GCF_015220745.1 of Sebastes umbrosus. Lineage (NCBI taxonomy): Eukaryota > Metazoa > Chordata > Actinopteri > Perciformes > Sebastidae > Sebastes > Sebastes umbrosus. The sequence goes on along the minus strand of NC_051273.1, from coordinate 27,169,248 downwards.
CCCATTTCTATTTTTGTCACCTTCTCCACAAACCCAACAGGCATTGTGTAACAAAAAAAAGAACATGTGATGTGTTTGGGTTTACATCCAGGAGTGTGTGGATTCAATGCATTTCAATAAAATAAACCATTCAATAAATAAACATTTTAATCACTTAGTTAATTTGATTTCTTTTTTTGTATGCGTGTGTGCGTGTGTGTGTGTGTGTGTTATTTGCATACATTTTTTTCTGTGCGGTTATGGGGAGTATGGTGGCAAAACGACAGTGCCTTTGGGACATAAAATACAAACCCTGAACTGAAATTTTCATGTTTGCATGAGATTTTAAAGTATAATCTAACCATTCGATGAATTCATTACACAACTAGTAGCATGTTAATTTCTAGATAAATAATGTTAAAAATATAAATGCCCTAAATTGTAAATTAATCACACATTTTTTATCTGTTCAAAATGTACCTTAAAGAGAGATTTGGATTCCTTAGATTTTCTATAGTATCTTCATTCTAAATTCATTCTAATCTTCTTCCAAAATAAAGCAAGATTTACATCTTGCATGAAATCAAGATCGTGGTGTGAGGGCGGGTTGATGAGGAGCAAACCTATAAAATTCAGTTTTCAGACACAGTGTTTTGCTAACTGTCAACCCTTTCAAAGCTCTTTAAAATGAGTCTTTAGGCTCCAGTGAATCTCCCGGAATGTACATGTGACAGTATTGCGTGGTGAAGTCTGTCTGTACAGTATGTGTGTGTTATTGGTCTCTCGCTGGGTAACCACAGGGCAGGTGAAGTAATGCCTGTCAGTGAACCCACGCAGGATGGCGTGTCTGGCAGAGCCAGCTGCTACAGAGGTGTCGAAAACCTCTCTCTGCTCGCTTTTACTCCGTCCCTGCCCTCCAGCTTCTCTGCTTCTCTGTTTACCTCCCTGCTTCAATTTTCAATCTCCATCACAGAGAGACCTTGTCACTATAATACATACATACTTTATCTGTTCTATTCAAATATTGTACTTAAGTACAAATTTAAGGTAGTATTACTTTACTTGAGCATTTCAGTTTCTTCTTTTAATCCACTCCTTTTCTGAGTGATTGAAATGTGATGTGTTCTTTACTCCACTACATTTATCTGACAGATTTACTTTCAGGTTTTACATTCAACATCAGATAAGTTCTTTATTTCCCTCTTACTCATTCTCTTTTTTTTTTTTTGTTTGTTTCCTTCATCAGCTGATCTGAATGCAAACAAATCCCCAAAAAATGCAAATATAGTCTTTTTGTGTTATAGCAAAACTAAATGAGTACTTTACAGTAGACATGTGGTAATACACATACTGTACAGTAGTATTCAGCGGTGGAAAAACAGATCCTTCAGATCCTTTTCTTACGGTATAGTACCACAACTCACGCTAATTTGATAGTTGTTTAATTGAACAGATGATCGACAGAAGATTTTGATAATCAATTAATTGTTTATGACATTTTCGAGGATAAATGCTCAGAATTCACTGGTTGCAGTTTCTCAAATTGAGGATTTGCTGCTTGTCTTTAGACTTCTATGATAGGAAATGGAATATCTTTGATTTTTGACTATTTAATAAGACGTCAAGTAAACAAGCAAGACGTCTAGTTAGCCTGTAGAAAACAGTGAAGGGCATTTTTTATACTTTTCTGCAATTTTGTAGACAATTAATCCATTAATCAAGAAAATAATCTGCAGATTAATTGTTAATGGAAATAATCCTTCTTTACAGCCCCACTTAAAATACTCTATTATAAGTAAAAGTCCAGCATTCAAACCCTAACCCAAAGTAAAAGTATGTAAGTATTACAAGCAAGTCATGCCAGCTGTATTTTAATGTTGCAACCTATTTACAGGGAACTACTTTTAAATATGATATTGTATTGGGTAATCCATAACAATGCATCATATTTTATAAACTGATCATGAATTCTTTCTGAAAAATCATTATCTGCAAAGTGACACTAGTTGTCAAACAAAGTAAAACGTGCAATATTTCCCTCTGAAATGTAGCAGTGTACACGTACAAAGTACCTTAAAGTGAAAATACTCAGTTCATTTACAGTACTTGGGTAAATGTGCTTAGCCATGTGTGATCACTGGGAATAATTTCCCACAGTAATCTTGCTACTTTTACTGGGGAAAAAAAAGACTTCAGTAGGCTACGAATTCCAAAACTGATTCATCATGTGTTAGGAGGACAAACAAATTAAATCAAAATGTGTCCTTCCTGGTCCTCCTGTCCTTCCTCCTCTGCTCTATCTTGACCTCAGTCTACACACACTATGGGCCTGAGGGAAAAGGGTGAACCTGCTGAACTAGCGAGCTAAACAAGGGCTGGTACGCTGTGTTCTCTCATATTGTCTTTCTCCGTCTGTCAGTCTGAGGTTTTTCGCACTCCAGATGCCCTCAGACACACCTAATATCTTTACAATGTAAAACACCCTCATGCGAGAGCAGCTCTCATGGTTCACCTGCAGGACAGGGGAGCTGTGAACTCCTGGTTCTGGGTCGATCAGTCAAGACGAGGGGGGAGATCAGGGCACAAAAAACCTCAACATGTACCTCCACTTAACCTGCAAGTGTTTGAGTGACTGGGCAAACAAAGGCTGGAGGTAACACCCACAGCTTACATGAAGTGTATCTGCACTCATTACTCAGGCCTGCGTGCCGCTACTAACACAAGAGGGCTGACCTTAGCTGTTGTTAGTGGGAGAATGTGCATGTGTTCATGCATGATATCACCGACTCCAGTCACGAAAGGATTGTTTGCGCAGATAAACAGCCTTCTTGTTTGATATCTCACTCTCAGCAGTCCAGAAAGCACCTGAACACATGCAGCTAAAAGTGCGAGAGACACACAAATACCTGCTAGTTGTGGGAATGCACGACAAGCTCCATGCCACTCAAAAACCTGCCTCTCATTGTGAGAGGTAATAAAGCCGTGCATATGCAGAGCGGGGATGTCTAGCACCCTTATTGTGTTTGCTATACAGATGTATTCAAGGCAGCGAGTCGCTGAAGAACAGGCCTGCTGTAGATTAGACGCCGTTACAGCGACCCTTGCGGCTAATCCTTGCACGCACGCCACCGGGAATGTGCTACTCCCAAGACACAGGCCTTGGATTAAAGCCGGGAGTTATCGACATGTGCAGCACACGAACAAAGGGAGAGCCATTAACATAGAGAGCGATACAAGCTGCTCTCCTTTGTGAGGGGCAGATGAAGCCGAGCCGCCACGTTCTGCATAAACAGAAGTCAGCGGCGACGGAGCAGCGAGAGGGGAAACAGACAACAGCGACGACGACGAGTGAAATTTGGTCTAAAACTCCAAAACCCCTATACACACCGCCGAGCCACATTAAAATGACAAAGGCTGGAAACTTGCTCTTTATGTTGTTGCTGTGATGCACCCCTCACAAACTCGGAAAAACATCCTTTTCATATTTACAATATGATTTCCCCATGGGGATCATTAAAGTTTCATCCTTCTTATAATAATGACTGAGCGCATTGTTGTGCTCCAACAACAAAAACTACTATTTGCAGTTGTGTACACTCTGAACGTGCTATACATTAGAAGCTTCTTGTTGATATTAAGTTGCATCTTTTATATGTTTCAAATCTCATGTTACAAAGTTTATAAATCCTTGTCTGTTTTTATGTATACCCTCCTTGGTGGTTGGGAATCAATAAGATTTAAAGAGTTGGTTCAGCCACATTACAAAATGATATTTTTTCATTTACTTCAAGTCGTATCTAACCATGCAAATAGTTTTAGGTTTTTATTTTGAGATATCTGCCCCTAAGATTTCTGCACCCACCCCAATATACAAGAGGTGAATGTGATTTTGTTTTTGGTGCTCACCAGCTTCAAAAACTACATCCTCTCTTTCCAGAAACACTATGAGCTGTTCACACAGAGAGACGTCACTCAGAAGAAAGGCTTTTGATCTCAACGTATTTCAGACAGAGAGAGCAACTTGTACTGTTATAGTGGGCCAGAGCAGCATGGTGACGTGGCCACATATTCTTGTCGTGGAGTGCACGGTGAAAAAAGCTAAAAATGGAGATGCACCGCAGATCACCTGTCAAACTAAAAAAGGTGACCAATGAGCAACAAACTGGGCCTTAAGGTGCAGTCACCCTCACGCCAGATGTTGTGAATACATTGCTTCATCTCCTATTCACAATCATTGAAACTTGAATGTTACTTGAAAGATACGTTTCCTTGCTCTACTCCTTTGCTCAGACCTGTGAATTCACATTGTCACCCACGAGAAGCAATGATGCATTGTGCATTTGTTTGGTACAATATAGAGTGCTCCAGGGATGACGTATATTTGTAGGCCAAACAGGCCAAAAGTTAGCATCGCCCTGGTTCCCTCGACAAAAAGCCAATGGGATTTTTTTCCATTGGCTTTTGGATTATTTTAGAAAATACACATTTATTATACTTAGACGTTTTGTTCCATAAGATTATCTTCTCATATGAACACCACTTTTTTGATTTTTGAAGTGTGTAGGCAATCACCAGAAGTAAAAAGCTAATGTTAGGCTATAAACAAACTACACCACTGTTGCATGAGCGCGAGTATACACAACGAGGCTGTAAAGACGGACGAGTCGGCGTGATGACGTTTAGTAGTCTCATTTAGCCACATGTCAGCAACCGTCTTTTTTTAAGACACATTAAGGCTTCAAAATTCACGAGTGGGATATTTACTGACGTATTCTATATCGTAAAACAAAACGTTAAAATCTCTTGTGTTAACCACAGACCTTATTTCAGGCATCTAACTAAGAACCAGTTCAAAAAACCCACTGGCTTCCAGACGAGGGAACCGGAAGTGCTAAAATGCTAACTCATTTCCGAGTTTTAGGACTCATTCCTGTAGAACTCAATTACTGTACCAGATTACAAAGTGCAGAATTGCTCTCATAGATTGTTAACAGTTTGTGATCATTCTGTTTAATATATATTTATAACCCACTTTTTAATCTACACACTACATCCTTTTAGGGGCAGTTCTGTTGGACGGAAGGTAATGTCACTGTACATTTAATCCGGATAATTCCCAGAACACAATCAACACTTTTCATCGGAACTTAAAGGTGCCCTCTGGAGGCTTTCACCACTAGTAGTGCTACGGAGCAATGTTTTTACAAGTGGGTTCCTGGTTTGTTTGATGCACGTGCACGAGGACACACTTGCGTACGTGTGAGGCAATATACATTCCTGCTGCTGGTGTCACGCTGTTCCACTGATTGACAGTTGGTGGAAGTTAACCTCAAAGAAGCAAAACAATACGCCAACAAAGGCAAGGAAGAAGAAAACTGCAAGCTCACAAACATGGGGTCGTGTCTAGAATGTAACCCACAAGTTGCGAAACTCTCGTGAGATGGTCAAGGTTAGGAATTGACCTTGAATAGTTATGGTTAGGATAGCGTCTCGTGAGAGCGGATAGAGTCTCGTGAGAGTTTTCGCACGTTTTGGAAACTTGTGGGTCTAGACAAAGCCCAGACGTGGATTTTTTTACTGATTTGATGCTTACAATGCAGGATTTAGAATATTCAAAAAAATCTGCTCTGCAAATGTTTAATGAGAGAGCAAATGCATTCACATTTCACACACATTTGCCAAACCTCAAGGATACAATGTGCTCTAGTGAGAAACACTGAATATAAACATGACTTATGTTTGTTTACCAGAAAACTCCATAGGGCCCCTTTAAAGTGTTAACAGCGGGTTCTGTGGATTATCTAGAGTAACAAGGACACTTTTTTCTGAGGGGAAAAAAACAAAAATCAATGCTGTGAGCACCACAAGCAAAATTCCCTCCCATTGTTGTGGGATGAAGGCAGAAATCTCGGAGACAGATATTTAAAAAAAAAAGTTTCCTTTGACCTGACCTGACCTTACAGTAGCCTCGGCTCTCTACGTCCAGTCACACTGCAGCCTGTCACAGACAGCGCAAGGCCGACAGATGGAGTGTGTGCAACCGCTCAATCCGCCGGCCGTGTTTGTGTCGAGCTGCTGAGTCTCAGAAAAGTTCCCGAGTTCGGTGACTCATACAGCTTGGCTGCAGCTGGATGCTTACAATGTGTTTTCTTCATATTCAATATCTAGCCAAGCATTGTGAAACCTGGGAGTATCCCGGCTTCATTAATCCACCTCCCAGACAACAGCGTGGAAAGACAAATGTTTGAAACACGTGTTAAGTACCTGACTGACTCATTGTTTTGAGCAGCATCAGCGTGACAAAAGGTTAAAGGAAAGCTGTGAGCCCCTCAAATGCCAGCACAGCACCCAGTCCTTCGACCGCTAACCCATATCTAAAAATACAATTAAAAAACATTTAGAAACTGACCAATGGCAATTCAAGATGATGAACAGCAATTCAACAGATTCCCCACTGTATAATTAAAAGTTGAATGGATTACTTTCACAAAATTACACTTTAAAAAATCTAAACGTCAGTTGAATAACATGTAGTAGCTACTTGGGTGGATAGCAAATCATCTGGCTATTTTTACTTTGGGATTTATCAGCCAATTTATCCAAGAATTTTATGAGCCTCAGGAACTAAACTGAGAAGCTGAATATAGATTAATAAAATTATGAAGATTAGACAAAACAGGCTGATAAAGGAATACAAAGTGATCGTGCTTTGTGTCATGTTTCCTAACAACAGCAACTGTTGGTTTCTTTTGGACATGACAGAAATGGAAAACTCTTTCTAACCTTAACCAAATAGTTTTGGACTAGTCCCTTAAAAAATATAAATGTAAAGTGATTGGTCGAACACATAAGCCAATGCAGCAACAGTTACTGTAGAAACATGGTGGCCACCGTGAAGAGGACCCGCTCCGTATGTAGATATAAACGGCTCATTCTAAGCTAACAAAAACACAACAATTCTTATTTTCAGGTGATTATACACTAAAGAAAACCTACTTTACTTTACTTAATATTATATTCCATTTCTGCCAAGATCCACTGGACCATTAGATCCCCCTAAATGTTACACACGTTACCTTTAACATAGTGAAAAAGTGCCATATAACTGTAATTAACTGTAAGGAATCTTGCTGGCTGAGTAGCTCTTCAAACCTCATGTAATAAAGCAGCAAAGCAGCTGCTGAGGTGACGATAGAAACCACAACGCTCCGGTTGCTTGAATCATCCTCTAATCTCCAGCAACTGAAGTTGTGAATGAATTTTGCAACGGTTCTGTTGCTCAAGTTGTTTTGTTTACATTTTTGTGATGTTGCATAAGAACCAAGTTTTCTTGAGATTTGCAAGGCCAACAACACACACTAAGTTTGCCAATTTGGAACTTTTAAAGGATATCATTTGAGCCATCACCTGCGATTCCAACATCCTCACTGATGCATCATAATATATAAAAAAAAAAAAAAAGTGCTGCCTTTCTCTGCTCAATAGGCAACATGAACTGTTAGTTTTTCAGCCATTAACAAATGACAAACAAATCAGTACTTTCCATCAGTGAATCACACGGAAGGGAACTACACCTCAGGTGATTCACATCTAAGTACAATTTGTATTAACCTCGACCACACCCTGATTAACCAAGCTTGTTTAAGTTGCTTTGACTTAATCATTAGCTAACCTTTCATCACTAAAACCAATTTGTGGTTTTCGAATGACTGTTTGTCCACCAAACACCTAATCTGTGTTTAAGGGTTTGTGCTGATTGCACAAAATGGAGCTGAATAGCTGTACAATTTATGTGATTTTAGTAGGTTTGTTTTCATGTTTTCAGTTCTGATGCGTTTGCAATTGGCTTATTGGCCTTTAATACATACAGTATCTATCTCCATCCAAATGCGTGTTTGATAAAAATAAAAAAAGACGCTTGGGTGTGTCAAAGGTTCACAATAACAAGGAAAAGGAAATTAAGGTCAAATACAACATGGAAGAAAATGTGCATTATTTACATTTGCTTAGTCATGTAAGAAATTATGTAACATTTCAAACCACTAAACATGTTCTGGGTATTTTTGTGGTTGACCTTTTGGCTGTTGTAAAGTAATATCACATATTTAGATAAAGTGGTGAACTTTGTCATGTGTGGCCATGGGCTAATTCATTTACAGACAGCCATTAAAACCACTTATCATCCTTAATCGATAATGTTGACACATATTGTGACCACACAGTCTACACATGATTGTTTTACTGTAAAACATGCTTAGTCATGTAAATTTATCCCATTTTTTACCTGTCTTTAGTCTGAAACATTGTCCACAAACAATATAGTAATGTAATTTATAGGGCTGTCAATCGATTCAAATATTTAATCGTGATTAATCGCACATTTTTCTATCTGTTCAAAATGTACCCTAAAGGGAGATTTGTCAAGTATTTAATAATCTTATCGACATGGGAGTGGGCAAATATTTAGCATAAAAAATATGACACAACAACTGTGAGTGTGTCAGTGTGCTGACTTGACTATGACTTGCCCCAAACTGCATGTGATTATCATAAAGTGGGCATGTCTGTAAAGGGGAGACTCGTGGGTACCCATAGAACCCATTTTCATTCACATATCCTGAAGTCAGAGGTCAAGGGACCCCTTTGAAACTGGCCATGTCAGTTTTTCATGGCCAAAATTTAGCATAAATTTGAGGTGTTATTTAGCCTCCTTCGCGACAAGATAGTATGACATGGTTGGTACCGATGCATTCATTATGTTTTCTAGTTTCATGCCAGTATCTAGCTTTAAAACTGAGCCCGCTACAACCTAAAAATCACAAGTTGCGTTAATGTGTTAAAGAAATCAGTGGTGTTAAAGCAAAGTTGCATTCACGTGTTATCATTGCGTTAACTTTGACGGCCCTAGTGATTTACAGTGAAATTAAAGAAATATTTTGTATTATTTTACAGTCGGTGTGTTCATCTTTTTGATCTTTCAAGTCAGTTATAGGAAATAATGGTTAAAAAATGACACATTTCTGCTGTATTTTACACTCAGCATTATTATAACATCGCCAGTAAACCTCAATATAAATCAATACCAGCTACACTATAAGATTATCAGACCCGGTAGCAGTGTATGTGTGTGTGCCATGGCTTTACAGTGTCAATCCTCTGCCGCCTGGCTCCCAATATGGATTGGTTAACAAGCGCAGGGCAGCGTTTGGCCTTGTGAAAGCCCTATCTGTGTTGACAGAGAAACAGATGACCTGTGGGCTCGGGCCAACACAGTGGCAACACACCCGCTGAGGGGAAGAATTGCTCAATAGGCTGATAATACAGCTCATGCTATCTACTGCTGATTGCTTTATAGCGGTGTAATCCGGGGACAGTTTGTTTTAGAGCTTAGGTGACCAAATATGGCCGAATGTCACTGCAGCAATCCGTGTGTATTTTATAATTTTTTACAAGAGCATGAATTCTCATTGCGTATTGATCTTGTTATCCATGCAAATAGAAATGACGGTAGAGGTTAATGAATAATAAATTGTCTGAATTGTCTGTGTTGTATCTGCTCCTGAAATGATATTCACAGTTGACAGTATGCAGCTTTCAATTGATAAGACCGTAGTGTCACTTCACAAAAAAACACCCTGGAGTCTTAGCCTTATACTCTCAGAGAGGATGTTTCATTACAAGCTGTGGTATGGCAGTTTATGTAAAAGGCCACATCCTGGTCTTAGTTGTGTTGCCATGTGAAGTGGGTCACGTTTAGCAGTGTGTGGCATAACCAGCTACACGTTGTCCCCAGAGAGCTTTGATACCTATAGACAGACGAGTGAAGAAATCAAAGCCGAGGTCAAAAGTGAAAACTGAGAGTACAGTGAGTTCAGTTAATCCTTCTTGTTCTGCCAGATTGGGTTGCACCAGGTATTCATAAATCCATCATGTGTAAAGTCCTTCCTGAGTTCTTTGTATCTACGAGCTACTTTCAAACTAGTGATTTACTGTATCAGGTTGTCGCCATAGACTGTATATAAGAAGTGAGCGTAGTCACCCATTGGTTTATGGACTGCCGTCTTGAAGCCTCGAGTTTGGCATTTTGGCCGTCGCCATCTTGGTTTTTTGCAACCAGAAGTGAAACGAGAGGGTGGAGCTAAGTACAACCGAACGCTGACCAAGACATTTTTAGATAACCAGAAAGTTACAATTAACTTTCATGTACTGATAACAAACTGTGAAAGGGTTAACGTTGTAAGACAACACTGACAACTCTCAGACCGAACAACGCAGTGGTAGTGACCTGTCAATCACAAGGTAGCCATGCCCTAAAGCATACTCTGCTTTATGGTCTATTTGACTCTAAATGGGACCATAATGAACTAAATGAACTTCATGCTGTATTGGAGAAGACTTTAAACTAGCGATTGAGACCATAAACTCATGTTTACAATGTTTACTGAGGTAATAAATCAAGTGAGAAGTCACAACTCATAGACTTCTATACAATCACACTTCTTTTTACAACCAGAGGAGTCGCCCCCTGCTGGCCATTAGAAAGAATGCAAGTTTAAGGCACTTCCGCATTAGCTTCACTTTTCAAAACCAGCAGATTCCGCCTGGTTGCAGCATTGAAATAGAAGTCTGATTGTATAGAAGTCTATGAGAAAATGACCCTACTTCTCACTTGATTAATTATCTCAGTAAACATGAGTTTTGATCAAGTCACATATGTTGCCAATATTCTATATTACTTCTTTTAGTCTTCACTCTGAACGGGTCATAGTGTTAATTAGCAAGCCAGCGTTCGTTTTTTCAGTTGGTTCATTCAGCTACACCCATTATACCTGGCAGTTACTGGGTGTAAATATTAACCTCTTAAGACTCACACTTTTTAAAGAATAACACTAATCCTTATACCATCATCAAACCATTGTTGATCATTATTTTTACCCCAACCTTACCCCTAACCCGCAGGCAGGAAGGTGGGTTTTAAGTGGTTAAGTAACAACTAAGCTCTACATAAGAACTAGTTTATGTGGTGTAACCCATTTGAATTCAGAGATGCATAAATCTTCTCTTAGTAAAGTCTTCAGTTTGAACATACAAAAAGCTGGTGCAACTGACGGGAGAAAGAACAACACTCTCCACCTCTTGTTTGGCCTCTGACAGATGCAAAAGAAATACCCTGATCACTAAAGAGCTTCCTACTTTCCAAAAGCAAACCTGACATGGCAAAAAAAAAAATAGAGCACATTACAGTGTTTTTTGTGTGTCTCCTCCTTTCCTCTGGGACCTACTACAGTAATGAGCCACACAGAGTGGGACGATGTGCCAAATGGGTGGCCTGGGGCAAGGAACACCAAGAAACCATCAAGTTTGGTGGTTTGAGTGCGAGCAGGGGGAGCGATTGGTTTGGTTTACATTGAAATTAAGGCAGAGAAATGAGAAACTGCTGTTTACATTTTAGGTGGACTGTTCTCTGTATTTCCATCCACACCCAGGGAAAACCTAAGTCAAGAAGTTATGAAAAATGCATCCTGTAATTGAACATGCAAAATGTGAAACAGAGCTTTGACTCGCTATAGTTTACAATTCAAAATGCAGGCATTATAGATTTGCTCAGGGTTATTATAGCATTCAGTCACCGGCGCATGTGGACTCTCTAAAAGGTTTTCTGCAACGTAACGTATATATACAGTAAATAAGTATAAATACAGTAATGAAACTTACTGTAGGACCATGGTTACCATGATTACACCACAGCAATGTTTAATGGGAAAGTATTTCTTTGCCCTGTGAAAAAGGAATGTATTGAATGAACAGACACATCAAAGATGTTCTTACTTTAACAACTACGCTGCTAAATGTTTCAAGTTTTATCTATGTAATTACAAATCATGAATACTTCACAGGCTACTGTTGACCATTTTCAAACGCATAGAGATCCAGATTTTTTAATACATTTGTTCTATCCAGGGAAGAATTGCTTTCGTTTCCAAATGAAATGAAAATCAATTATCAGAATCTTACAGTAATACTTAAAGTAGATATCCATCACAGTGAAGGTCGAGTCTGTATTGTTTTCTTTCAAAGTTATTGTGATGTTGCACAATAATTAAACTGTAAATGCAAATCATTTTAAAAACGGGCACCGCAAATAATGCCTCTGACAAAAATTGCTGAATTTAATGTTCATGTAAATGTGATCGATTATACAACACAAACACGTTTCAAGAGATATTGATATGTATGGAAGTTAATGGCTGATTTAAATGAATGGCTAGCTTTAATGTAACATACAGATTATTTATATTAAATAGTGTAAAACATGCAACATTACTGGTATAGTATTTAAATCTAAATCCGTATACATTCATTTAGATCTTTTGCTTATCATTTTACATTAAAAATTAAAAAGTTGATCACGTTTTCTTAATTGTATCTTTCAGATCAAGGGGTCATATTGTCAGATTTAAGTAAAAATTTACATTTTGGACTCATTTTTTTATTTGCTACTGGACTGTTGAATAAAAAAATGAACGAAAACTACAGTAGTTTTATTTCTAATGATGTCATGGGTTGACTGAGAGCAAAGGAACTTAAGCCCCGGGTTGACTAAAGTCTGATAGTCAGGTAGAAAATTGCAAAAACAAGTCCAAAATCTTGTCTCTGAAGAAGTCTTTAATGACTGCAATGTAAATGCATGGTGGGCGGGAGGGGAGATGGATAGGTCCAACAAACACAGGACTTTTAACCTGGAGACCTGTGTTCAAGACAGGTTATTTGTTTTGTAAATTACGTTAGTGACATGTTTTTTAGTGACCCGTTTCCTGTACTTATGTTACGTTGTTTCCGTACGTATTTTACTCATACATACTTATTTTAAGCCCAACCACGACGTTTTCCTAAACCAATCTAAGTAGTTTTGTTGCCTAAACCTAAGTGAGTGGTACTGGTGCCTAAGCCTAACTGCGAACGTTACCGTAGTTTCGTAGTTGGGCATACAAATGACACAGGAAAAGGCTAAAATGCGTCCTCATGACAGGCGAAATGTCCTTGTAATGTTGTGCTATTTATACGCCTTCCCGTGAGACTATATCAAATAGCACTAGCTCTTCAAGTTTAAACAATGCCAATACCGTACATGTAACCATCCATCCATCAGCTATACTCGCTTCTCCTTTAGAGGGTCACGGGGGGGGTCTGGAGCTGAGAGGAAGGGTACACCCTGGACAGGTCGGCAGTCAGTTACAGGGGCTGACATACATAAACAGACAACCCTTCACACATTCACATCTGTGTGCAATTTAGAGTCGCCAATTCCCCTAACCTGCATGTCTTTTGACTGTGGGAGGAAGCTAGAGGAATTGGAGAGAACCCACGTTGGCACTGGGAGAGCATGCAAACTCCACTCCAGCAGGTTTGAACCCTACATTTTCTTGTTGTGAGGCGACAGTGCTAACCACTGCACCACCGTGCCGTCCCATATGTGTCTCTTAACCTGCAAATCAGACCAGTGTTTACTACGAAGCAACATGAGAGTTTGCCACGGTTTATTTTTGGGAACCAGCTCAGATTTAATGATCACCTTCAGCGTTGCTACAAGTATGAGTCGATGCCGTATATTCACACAGACCACATGAAAGAAGGACATAAACGCCCATTGTCCTGGCGTATTCCTCATAGGTGTGACTCGGTTTCTGTGACAAAATGACCCCCGGGGCATTGCATGCTCTCAAAAGGGATTCTTATGCAATGAAAGATCTCACCTTCTAGAAACTGTAAACCCTGTCATCTAATCACCAACAACGGAACAAGGACAAAGACAAGTGATTTTGACTCATGTAATCTGCTGTTGTAGACGTTTTCTGTACATGTCAGTGTAGTGATGAAACTGTCCCCTGAGGATTTCACTGTCAGTCATGTGCTCAGCTACAGTGGGAAAAAGCAAGTCAAGGGAAATGTGAGGGGGGACACAAGTATAGCACCTGTGAGTATAGCACCTGTGTTTACTATAAATCTAATTTTGATATCGATATTATAGGGTTGACATTGGTGGGATGATGTCTGTGGGACAAAAATAAAAAATATAGAGTAATGCCAGCCTTAAGGCCTTTACACACCGGGGGTGTGACGAATAAACAACACGAAGATGCGAAATACTCGCCTGAGAATATTATATGTCTAGCGCTTTTATTGTGAAAGGTAACAATGGAAGTAGATCTGGTCTATGCTGCATTTGTCAAGGTTGAAAGGAGTAATTGTTTGCTGTCTTGGTTCGGACTACGGAGCATTCGTGTTGTTGTTATAGGCACAACTCAACACGATCCACACAACTTGATTGGTAATAAAAATTGACCTTGTTCTGGAAAAAAAAGTATGCCACTTTTTCGCCACGTAATATTCACATTATTGCGAATAGTGTATTGATTATACACTAAAGAAAACATTTGTATCAATATTATATTCCACTTCTGCTCATAGATCCCTCTAAATGCTACACACTGTTCCTTTAACAACAGTGTTAGCATAGCGATGTTGACTAAACAAAGCATTGATTATCTAGACTTGACTTCATGTCTATTTAATATACAGCATCACATGGTGGCACAATAAGCAGTTGTTATATTTCTCAGAATGCCGCCGCTTTAACCAGAAATCTGTTTGAATGAGAAGTCGTGGGGCTTTCCTTGGAAACAGTGACACAAGCATACAAGTGTACATGCACCTCGGATGACGATGTCAAACTCTTTCAAAGTGTTGACTGTGCACCAAAAGATGGCACGCAAGTTTATTTATATATATCATTTGCCTACCTCTCTGTAATTCTTTTGTGTTTAACGTGATTGCGTATACTTGTATGTGTGTGTGTGAAAAACCAGGTATGCTCTGCCACCTCTAATTAACTTGCTGGAGATGTGTATGACTCAGCAGCAGTTGACAGCATAATCACCCTGTGGCTCACCTGTTTATACGCGCAGACACACACACTCACGCATACACACACACGCATGCTTACACACTCGCATAGTCGTAGGCTGACGAACCCTTTGTGAACCCCTGAGAGACTTCTCACTGTGCATCAGGGTGAAACTCTTCCGTGGCAAAACGCAACTATAAAACAGAGGCATGCCATAACCCATCGCTGAATGCCAGCCGAGGTGCATTCTCGCCAATGTGTGTTTGTCTGTCTGTCTGATGTAACCTGGCAGCTCAGGTGCAAACAGAGGGCAACGCGCTGTTTAGAGGTGGCAACCTGCAGCCACAGGCAAGCATGAAAATGAACGTTCAGGTAAATCAAGCAGCAGCTATTTACAGTAAGAGCAATAAAACATAAACAGACACAAACAATCACCATGGTTTCACACAAAGCAGGAAATTCATTTGAATTTCCGTCTATGTAGCTGATTCAACTGATCTGATTCTCAGTGATTTAGTGCCTTTTAATGACTTTCCACTTTAGTCGTTAGTCAAGATTTGAGGAATGTCTCATGTCCTCTTTTGTATATTGTGTTTTTGCCTTCTACATTAAACTACATTTCCCCTTGAGGGACAATAAAGATGAGCTGAACTGAACTGAACTTGGTAAAGATTCTAGAAACATTTTTGTGATATTTGTTAAAATTCTTGTTACATCCCGACAGCAATCACACATGCTTGTGTGCACTCTGCCCATGCACTCATTGACTTTTTCAATCCCGATACCGATAGCGATACATGGGCTATGGGTATGTACCGATACAGAGTGCTGATCCAATACCAGTGTTTGTTTAATTGTCACCGATATCCGATCCGGTATCGGTATCAGAGTCTTCCACAAGCTGCTAACTTGAATTGCTGTGAGTACTAACATGTTCGTCGTTCAAATTCATAATGATATACTGTACTTACGTTCATACTGATAATCGTGGGGTGTCGGCTTTGGAGGGAGGCCTGAAGCGACGGACTGTCTGTGATGCCGACTTGCCGACTTTCTCGCACGATTTAGGGACCTTTTGAGCTAGTTAGCAGCTAGTGCTGCTAGCTACTTTCATTGGAAAAGAGTTGGCAACACTGGGTTAGTTTTTTCAGCTGGATCATTTTTAAAAGTCTAGTGCTAGTATCTCAAGATCGCCCACCCTGCCTTTAATTAGTGTAAATAAACAAATAAATAAGAGTGACCAGATAATCCGACAAAATGTATTTTAAAGTGAAACTGAAGGTGAATCTATTCAAAGTAGAGGTTGTCATGGGTCCACTTGGTTCCAAGTGTCTATAACCCCTGACCCAGGACCCAACTTAGGACAGGTCCAAAATGGGTCTCCTTTTGTTCTCTTTTTTTGAAAATGAATGCATTTGGGGTTCTGGTAGGTTTTACATGGATCAATTTAGGACTAGGTCCTACATTTTGGACCAGTGTAGACCTCTAATCCAAAGTGTAACTATAATTATACTGTAAAACACACTGCTTTGTTACTCTGTAATTTAAAGTTGAACTCAGTGACATCTAATGGATGTTTACAAAGGAGAGTTTGGGTATTCCAAATAACTGGTTTAATGATAACACGGTTAAAGGAACTTGTTATAAACCTGTCTAACCACTTGTGTTGTTTGTCCCAGTAGACTCTGTTGTTGGTGTTGTTGTTGTTGCATAGTATACATATATGTTCCCTGCAGTAAACCTAGAAATTTTGGTTGCAGCATGAGATTGAATGTCTATCTGAGACTGTGGCATGTCTACTATCACATACATTTTTCATAGTTAGAAAGAGAAGATAGCTGGTTAGTTCTGCTTGGCTCTGAAGTGGAAACCAAGGGCTACATTTTTGAGAATACAGATACTCATAGCACATACATATACAGTATGTACACAAATATACAGTATACATAAACACATATGTGCACACAATGCCAGCCAAAATCCATCTCACAAAATATATATAGTTATACTAACTATTAGTGATAGCGATAATAACATGTTAATGTTAACACACACATTAATTTGCGATTAATTGTGATTAACTATGGATAGTCATGCAATTAATCGCGATTTAAATATTTGAATGGGTTGACAGCCCTACTAACTATATATAATTATACTACAACTGCGACTGTATCTAACGGTGCAGGTGAAACGGTTACATCTGCATGTGCAAAATGACTACACTTCTATACTGTATGCACAGTACATATTCTCCCTTGTAAATACATTGTATCTTATGTGATATAAACAATGGATAGAAATATTTAAATTGCAACTAACTCTATTAACTTTCCTTCTCCTCTCTTTCTTTTGCTTTTACATATTTACTTAAAAACATGTATATATAGTATATAGGTATCTATATATGTGCTTATATTAATGGGCATATACAGTATGTTTGTATATATTTTTTCCGATATATGTTTTAGGTTTTAATCTAAGTTATTGTGACTGTATATAAACAAGGAAGCAGGAAGAAGAAGCAGGAACTGTGGCGTAGAAAGTAAAATTTGGCCCAGGTTCCTGCGGTCCACATGCAGGTAAATACCTGAATATGTCAAACAAATCTCAGGGAAGTTCAAAAGGTCTTTGTTTGTCTGTTGTTTGACAAGCAGAAATAACACACAGCAACACTGACATTACAACAGACAGGTGGATCAGACTGAAATATTCCAAACGCGGTTCATGACCTCCACAGGCATGCTGCAACAATCACAGGCTCATCATACTTTACCCTGCATCCTTTACCCTGACCTCTGAAAAATAACAAGTTATCATGTGCCAGGAAGCACCATCAGCTCTGCCAAGCTCTGGTGAAAGTTGTGAATTTAAAGAGATGCAGGTGGTGGCACAAAAGATCTTAAAAGCTGTGTGAGCGGAGATGTGAAGGAGTGGAAAGTTTGCCACTCTTGTTTGTAAAAATCTTCCACTAATCCCATCAGAAGAAGAAGAAAAGGCTCTGGTCGGTGTAATCTGTTGATAAGTGATCAGGCCTTGTTTACCACAACGTTGATTAGTGTATGAAGTACTGCAAAAGAATACAAAAAAAAATGAAAAAGAAGATTAATAAATACAGAGACAACTTCTAAAGTGAAAGGGAGGAACAATTTCCAGTAAACAATTTCACTTTTCAGTTTGGTTGAGAGAGAGGTGAGAAGTTTCTTAGACGTCCGTTTCATTTCGACGATTCTAATATGTACAGTAGGAGTGGGAAAAAAATCCATTCACCAATGTATCGCAATTAATTTTTTTATGATTTTGAAATCAATTTTTTAATGCCAGAATCAATATATTTGCTTTATTTAAGTACATGATGAGGCAAAAGGATATGACCTGCACCCTCACATGTTAAATCTAAAGTAGTAAACACTACACATACAGTAAAGCATGGAAACACTTTGGGTTTCACACATTGCCAGAAAAAGCAGAGCTAGACATCACGGCTAAAGCTGCATGATAACTCTGTCATGGACAGGAAACGTTATCGTATTGTGGTAACGTGCGGTCAAGCCGGCCGTCACTCTCATCTTCGTGGTCAAATCAGCCGATGCTTCAACTGTAGAGCACCCATATACTGACATTTATGTTAAATGCATTCAAACGGCCCGATGGAGCTGACCATGGACGTATAAAAAGAACAGAGCTGATGGGAGAACTAGCGACAGACTTGGCGAAATTAGCGCAAGTATACATGTGTGACTACGTCCATTTTTCAAAATAAGGTGCTAACAAAGGGAACTATATACAAAATACATATATGGAAATAACAATAAATATCAATAATCAATATTGATTGGATTATATTAACCAGAAGTGTAAAACATTACATGTTCCTTATAAATTAAAAAAAAAAATACCATTAAATCCTGAGGGAAATGTCTTTATTCTTTGATATTTGGATTGTTGGAAAAAAATGAATAAATAATTCCTGACAATGACTGATATATTTGACTTCAGGACATCTCTGACTACATATACGTATGCTGAAAGTCAATTATTCTTACTGTATTAATTAAGATATGTTCCAAAGTAAAAGTCCCTTGAATTGTATGATTCAACTTTTTCCCATGTTCTAGTTAGAAAAGTTAACAAAAATTGCAATAAATCGTAATATCGAATCGCAATACATATCAAATCGACACCCAAGTATTGTGATAGTATCAAATTGGGAAATAGGTGAATCGACCCAGACCTAATGTACAGTAGCAGATGTTAAATACATGTTAAAGGATAAGTAAGGCAATACTTATATGCAAATCTCTGTTTTGTTCTACTTTTTGTTGACACTGACTGCTTTCAGTACTATACCAGAATGTCAGTCTTATAGCTGAATGCTGTTGTGTATCGCACAGAGCTGTTTAGATTCCCACTTCAACAGTATGCAAAGGTTTACTGGAAAAAGTCAATACTGTAGGCTACAAGACTGTATACACAAAAACAGGATATGTATATTTGTGAGTAAATGCATTTGTGTACTAATGTCTTGCATGTATCGTATTCTTCAACACTTCTAAACATTCTTTCATCTCAATCCAATAGAGCACCATTGGGATGTGGTGGAACGGGAAATTCACAGACGACAAATCTACAGAGATGCGTAATTCTATCATGACAAAATGGACCAAAATCTCTGAGGAATCTTTCCAGCACCTTGTTGAATCTATGCCACAAAAAATTAAGGCAGTTCTGAAGACAAAATTTGTCCAACCTTGGTACTAGAAAGGTATACCTAATAAAGTGGCAGGTTGTAACCTGAATGTCTAAAAATGTTTGTCTAAAAAATTCTGTTTTTTTGTGCTCAACCAACACTCATGTTGATCATGTGCAAGTATGAAAACTTGACTGAAGTCCATGACTCAAATAAGCACAAACTCACACTGTTAATGTGTCAGCTGCTTTGCACGGGTGTGCTATACAAACATCACAGTGGTTTAATCCTCCCACGCGCTGTGACCAGGAGAGACTTCGGGAGATAAATGAACGGACAATCTGCAGGCGTTTATCAGATACAATCAGATGTAAGCAATATGTAATAGACTGTAATGAATCAAACTAAAATCAAATTGACCGCAGGGCTTGCACAGATCGGCCCTCGCAACAATGAAACCTGTTTGTTTTAGTGTAATGTGGGAGGCGATAACTCCAGGGCTGCTGCCTTGGAAACAAAATAATTTAAACTCTGTGTTGTGCAACGCCCTGACTCTGCATCTGTGATGACAAACCGAGTGATCACCTTTATGCCAAAACCATCAAACAGTTTTACGAGTAAAAAACGGAGCTGGGATGGCAACGAGAACCTGCTTATGCACACAGAAACTCTGCACAAATACACCTGGAACACGCCCAGTATACATGGCAACTGGGACCGACAACCACTTAAAACACAACCACAGAAAAGAGGTGCTGGGATTCACTACACCCCGGTCAAGTCTGTCGACAATAACTGAACAGCAAAACATGAACCCGCAATGTTAGTCTCTTTGATGTTCCCCGGCTCTTTTCCCCCCCGTCTTCTTTTTTTTAATCTTTCCTTCAATAGAGGGGAGTCTGAAAGGCAGAGTAGAGATGTTTAAGAACACGGTTTGCGGCGGTTAAAACCCGCAGATAACAATAAGCGTTTTACACTGAGCAGGAATTCAAAGAACTTGAGGAGAGAAACACAGAGACAATACTTGGCTGTGAAAGAGTGACGATCGCTCTAACATGCTAAATCTCTGCCTTTGTGCCCCGAAGCTTTGATCCCAAACTTCCAGCGGGCCTCTTGTTGAGTCTGTTTGCTCTTATTCAGATATATTAAGACTTGCCATTATGTGCAGACTTCAGAAACAGCCTGTGGTATTTGCTCAAAGATTAGTTTACTTAAAAGCCCTAAAAAAAAAGGTCCCGAAATCAGAGGGGAAAACCTTCCATTGACAGAGATGAGAGGTAATCTGTGCCCATTTCAAGGCTCTTCTAGTGTGTGTGTGTGTGTGTGTGTGTGTGTGTGTGTACAGATCGTGTGTGTGGCTGTTTTTGTGTGTTTCTTTTGCTGTTAGATAAATATGTATTGAAAGTGTTGGGCTTAAAAGAACAAGCGAAAGGAGCATAAACTTCTTCTTTCATACTCTAGAGTTCAAAACACTGTTTACTGAGACACACAGAGGTTAGAGCACCAAACAACCTCTGAGGAGCTGACGCAGACCTGTCAAGCTTGTGTGTGTGTGTGTGTGTGTGTGTGTGTGTGTGTGCGTGTGCTATTAAGGGCACGTATCTGAGTGCTTGTTTGGTTGATTTGTGTGTTGATTTGTGTGTTTGAATGTTGCCTACTGCCGTTCATCCAGTGAGCAGTCAAGGTTCATTGGGTCACTGTGGTTCCCCGAGGAACTGACTGTGCCGGCGGCCGGTCGGGCCAATGAACACCACTGACCTTTGACCTTAACCCTTGTCCCACGACTGACCCTGCCAGATGATTGACTGCAGCCTGGGAGGTAACTGAGGCGCCCATGAGCTTCGACAGTGTCAACAGATGACCTCAAAAATATCAGTGTTCACGCCGAGCTTGAAGGACGGTGACGCAACAGGAATTACGTTCATGTTGGGCGATTCTGCTTGATTTCTTATGTACAAGGCCAATGTTCATGAAGGAAGTAGTGTGCCATATATTTAATGTGGTAAAGGTTATGAATGTGTAGGTCAGGGTAATGGATGGGCTTGTAACTTGTGAGTTTGGCGGCGGTGACTGGGATTTGGGTTTCAGACCAATAAATAAAGTTGTTGTTTCTTAAAACCATGACCAGGATCTTTCATTTACTACAGCCAAGTGTTTTAGTTGCTTCACCTTAAAGCTTCACTAGTCAATACAATGAATTAAATGACTATGTTTAATAAAAGTGGTCACTCGCAGAGGATTATACCTCTTTCACACCAACAATGACCAGGGTCACCTGACCCATGTTCAACCCTTCTTTAGTCAATAGACCGGGTTAATCCCTGGTCATGACAATTCAGACACGACCTGGGTCAAAACCCGGGAGCAATGCATGCTAAATACCCCAGGTGCTGGAAATAGGCGGGGGGTTTACACATCTGGAGGATTACAGAGCGATTAAATTGTTAGTCAACTAACACTCATACGATTTTGTCGACTAATCAATTAGTTGATTTAAACGACGGATCTGCAAAACTTAGTTTCTCCACAAAGAATCACACAAACGCACCATTTTAAATCTCGATGTACTCCGTTTCTTTGAAATAAGTCATTCAGCATGAAAAATGACTAATCGACTAAAGAAATCTTTATCAACTACGACCAATATGACCGATTAGTCGACTAATCGACTAAGAGCGGGCAGCCCTAGATTCATACTTTAACCATAACATATTCATAGTTTACATTCTCGGTTATTTTTTTGTTCTTGGCTCTGTTCTTCGGGACTTTTCTGGATCATCCAATATCAACACGATGTTTTGATAGGTTGTGACACACACACACAAACAGATTCTTAAATTAGACAAGACGCATGACGCATCTGTATGGTATGAAAATCATTATGAAAACAAAGACAGGTGATGGGAGTGTGTTGTGTGGTGAAGTATGTGTTAAAATATCATTCCAAACTAATGTGTCTTTGTGGATTTGAGCAACTGATTGAGCAACATGGGTGTGCTGAATGTTTGTGTTTGACGGTTTGCATATGAAAAGTCATCAAAGATGATGGGAATTAGTCAAAGCACTTATGTGCATTTAAACACCCTGTAAACACAACATCTGACATATGATCACCTTTTAATACACAGCTTTGTTGAATACTCGATTCTGATTGGTCAATGATGGCATTCGGGGTCCACCCCGACGCAAATTGCCGTATTGCCCTGTTGGGGTTTATTTGACAACGATGACCAGCTCACTGTACATCATCTCTTACATAAAGTTGATATGGCTATTGGTATGGGTATAGATCTAGTTATTAGACGGTTGCTTTACACATCCAGCAGACACTTACAGAACCAATATCATCAATCATTTGGGGTTGTATTTCTAGCTACCTTAGAAATGTAAGTCCAATATTCACTTTCTTTTTTAGCTTTGTTTTGAGGGAAATATCTGGCTCTCTTGCTGCTAAATGCTCCACTTAGCTAGCTAGTTGCTAACTTTGTCTGATGTTTGTTGCTGGGCAGGTAGTATAAAGTGGCAGGTAGTACCGGCTGCAACTGGAAACAGGGTTGATGACACCGGTGAGAATGAACCAAAACTGTAAAGCTGCAAGTCGGACGACCAAAACAATGAGCTGAAAGATGCTTAAACACTGAGGGGAACTGCAGAGACGGGTGATAACGTCACCAACACATTACACGTGTAATTTGACACTTATACTTCTATTGATGGGTGCAGCTTTAATTAGTCCTCCTCGTGAACTTATGCAATGGACAAATAGAGTCCATTGGATACCATCAGTAAGCCTACCTGTCACACATTTCCTGGCAATCAAGGCAAAAAACAATCGTAGTCCAAATAAGTTCCTCAAGACATACAGTATTCAGTATATTATAATATTATACAAGGCTTTTAAGTCAAATGGTGCATTGAAGTTTGCTTTGCAAAATCAAATTCCATCATATTTGGTTGGTACACAAGGTCAGATCTTTTTTTCAAACATCATTCATAGTCCAAATATATAAAAGAAAAAGGACAATATTTGAACCTGCTGTCACTTCCAATTTGATCTTAATAGGGAGACTAACACTAGACAACAAGTACATCGAGATTATGGATGTTTACTTAGGCTGTTAAAAGGTTGTTTATATCAGTGATTGCTTGTGTACAGAGCTGTAAAACAGGCCAACACATGGAATTATGATTAAATGAGAAACCTACTCTGTTTTCACAACAACTAAAACTCTTCACTTATATAAGTAGATAGAACTTAAAGAACTTGTCACTGGACAAGTTATGTTATTTCTAAGACATTTTTGGGTTACAAGGCGCTCAGCGGTTACTCAGTGTTGACAGCTGTCATTGTCCAAAGTTTACTAGCAATCATAGGTTTAAATGTCCCAGTGAGGCTAATCTTCTGTCATAATTAGCATGACAGTAACATTGCTCTCCTAACTGCTCTCAGACTGACTGCTGACCTCTGACCTGAAGATGACCTGTGATGACCCCTGACTGATGTGCTTGTTTGCTCTGTAAGGCCCACGACATTCTGTCGACTGGTTAAGATGACCAGAAGGGGAAAGAGAAAACCAAGAAGGGAGGAACGTCAGAAGAAAAAGAGTGACAGACAATGTTAAGATGAGGAAAAACTGTGTAAATGGTTGTTGAGGCTTTGGGCCAAGGCTAGATAATGGTTTGTCGCTCTTATGTCTTTAAATAGAGACACTTTAATTTAGTAAAAACACAGGTGAACATTTTAACCCCGCTTAACACCCGCTTTGTAGCTGTCGACATGGGAACTGACAAAAACAATCAGACAGACATCTGTTATAGCTAACTAGCTAGCCTACAAAAAATGTCAAGACACTGCATGTCTTTGGTATTGTTTCAGTAAAACGTTCAAATGACGGTCCCACAGGAGTTCTATACAGTGTTTTATAGGAACAACGGGGTTCTGAAGAAGCCAATATGTGTCACAAATGTTGATTTACAGAAATAAAAATAAAAAGGTTGGTAGGTTTCCCTGTTATTTTCTATGTGTAATACAAAGTGCCACACCTTGGCACTATCTCAACTTACTCATCTCTCTCTCTCTAAACTCTGGTCAGGTTGTAGTGACAACATTAAAGTCCATTTAGTGTGTCTTCCAGTGTTTGGTGTTGATACAACCTGAGCAGGGTTTGAGCTGCAGGGAGCTGAGGGTCTGAGGTTTGACCTCATGTAACTCATATCTAACTCTACATAGATGCCAAGACCATAAACACTGTCAAAAAAAGTGGTAGGAAGGGAGTACGTATTTGTTCAGATAAATAGGCTACGTTTTAAACACATAACAGGCCCACTTCAGACCAGATGCATACTTTACCTTTTGATCCACAGTAAAGTTTTCTGATAAGATACGGTATAAATCTGTACCAGATTTCATCTTAACTAAAGGTACAGTTGTTAAAATAGCTCAGGGAAACTGGATGGGGCAGAAAGAAAAACACTCACCACCACTGCAGAGACCAGGGTTCACTTCCCAGCAGAGTTGCTTCCAGTTTGATCCTATTGAACACAATAAGAAGTGGGAAGACAGTGAGGGATCATCTCCTTGTTGCATCACTTGTGACTACAATGCTCGGGACTAAAATCAAGTTGGAATTTAATAGAACAAACACGTTGAATTTGTAACCCATTTAGCATAATCCTAAATTACATATTTACCACCTGTGGTGCCTCCACTGCTTGACTAACATATGACTCCTTGGATGTTGTCGTGGTAACAGTAGTGTAAAGCTGCCTTCACTCACCGCGAGGAAGGGCACAGAGATGTGCAGAGGCAGCAGGTATAAATATCTCCCAAAAAGAGCGCAAGGAACTAGGGCTGACCCGAATGCTTCGAAGCTTCGACCGTTGCCATGGTATTCAACCTCCAAATCACTATTCAAATGCTTTGTTGTTGTTGTTTTTTTTAAATATATATATATGTATTTATATAATAAATAAATAATGTAGATTAGGCAGTACAAGTTGACAGCCTGAATCTTATACATCATTTTGCCATCTATGGTGTAGAGTAGTGGCTCCTAAACATTTTTAAATCATGCCCCCCCCGAAGTGTCCACCCTAGTCTACACCCCACTACACAAAAACTGTGAATTAGCAGCATCAAGGACTGCAGAGCAGGGGGACACTATCTATCCAAATTCGGGAGAAAAATTGTCAAATTGATTGAAAACTTGATTTTTGAAATATTTTGTAATGCAATGTTCTGTCTAAAGGTACATTTTGCTTACCTTGGAGCATAAAACTGAACGTATACAAGTCCCTAAATGAACATACAAGAAAGACTATGTTGACCTAGTTGTACTCTTCAATGTAAAATACTTTTTTCATGTGTAAGTTCACCGGCTAAACTCAGGCCCTGGAATTCTCTGGGTATGTGCGCATGAGCACCAGCGGGAGTGTCCGTGTGTGCAAAGTGCAAACGAGAAGATAAGCGATCCAGTTGGAAGCCGAGCCAGGGCTCCATCCTGTGATGTAACAGCTAATGACAGTAAATGAGTTGAGTTCTTTGCTCGGGCAGATCAGTGGCTCCCAGAGGAAAAGAGCCCGCGGTTCACTCTAAGTGCTGTGTTGTTATTTCTGAAGTGAATGGAGTTTGTTATCACAGCTTGGCCCCCCCTCGGTCCCCTCCTCCGTCACTCCGCAGAGCGACGGAGCAAAACCCCTGCTGCGTTTCTCATGCTAGACACCACAGGACTGCACACACACACACACACACACACACACTTATATAAAGGGTAAAAGCATGCATGCGCATTTTTGTAGCAGTATATGGAAGCATGTAGAAAAGTAACTGAAGGTAAAGGAGATGGCGTGCGACTCGCCTGCTACCGCCATGACTCTGCTTACATGTTACTTATCTTATCTGCTTATCACGTTGGCAGACAATAAAACACACACACACACATGCACACACACTCTTTTTGGTATGTACCAAAGTAACCAGTATTTTGGCAGGTGTTCCCCAGTTTCCTTAATCAGGATAAGATAATCTTCCCTTTGAGTACACAAACACACACACACACACACACACACACACACACACACACACACACTAGAGGCAAAAAGTAGCCAAATACATGTACTCAAGTACTCTCCTTAAGTGCAACTTGCAATGTACTTACACACAGATACAGGTACTTTCCTTGAATATTTCCAATTCAAGCAACTTTCTAGTTTTTTCCCACTACACTTATGTGACAACTGTAGTTACTAATCACTTTGCAGATTAAGATTTTATATATAAAACTGATGAAATGTTGAATTCCTATGTTAACACATCTCAGTCTGAGTTCTAAGTCATACTTTTAGTACCTAAAGAGAGGAGACAGACGCTAGCTGAAGCATGGCCAACCCTCGGTATACCTGGCTGGCAGTGAAACATACTCTGCCCTAAAAGAAAACAATAACATGAACCAGCGGAGCAGGTGAGTCTTTCTGTCATGCGTCACTCTGCTTCGCTCTTCAGAGCTGCAGCATCTGACGTGGGTCGTCGGCCGATGGAACGTAGGAATGTCTGGCTCGGGGGACCCGCCCGGAACCCGCATACGTCACCTGCTGGTGTTAATAGTGATGCGTGGGTTTGTGTGGGAACATGGAAACTGTAGTGGGGAATAAGGTCTATTGTCTGGCCAGGTATGAAACACCAGATTAGACTATTGGAGGGAACACACTGTACAACCACACTGAAGTGGTGTAACTGCAGTACGGAAGATACGTGACAAATAAACCAACGTTGACTTCTGGTTTCACACAGGATACGAACAGCGTTCTCCTGGGCAAATGTCTGGTGTTTTTCGACCGTTATCAGCTGTAACTGCCGTATGAGAGCAGTGAAGAGCAGGGGCCGTCAGTGGGGCATGCTCACATGCACTAAAAGCATGTGCGGCCGGCCCAGCTATGTTAACAAAGCACGGAGAAACTCGGATTACAACACACACACACACAGAGGAAGAGTGACTTCATTCTCTGCTCAGGTAGACATTACTCCTCTATATCTTTATGTAACAAATAGTTGTTTGCTGCTTTATCAATGCTCTGGATGTCAAATTTAGCATCTTTAAAGAAAATACGATGTTAAGACCCCAAGTTGGCACTCAGCATCTCTGTTCTACATGCAGCTGTTGTAGCAAAACTAATTATACAGTCGTGACGTGTTGTTTTTGCTCCAGAAATATCTAAGATTCCATGTGCGGATCAATCTTCAGCAGAGCTCTTGAGTGAAAAGCTCAAGGATATTTGCCCTTTAGGGAAAATTTAGTGCAAATACCTGAAGGATTAGACACAAAGAGACAGGGTACAACGATGTGGGGTATGCACCTGGCCTAGGCCATGTGGACGAGCCCAGCATGATCACACCTGGGAGACAGGCTCAGGTGAGTCTGGAGAGCCTGTCAATCACAGTCCTGGTGGCCCCGCGGCAGGCTGCCACTTCAAATTTACTGCCCCGTTTGGGTTTAAACCTGAGCTCCTGTTCGGAGATCTGTCCTATATAAACATGCAACCACATATTCTACACTCTTGCGTGTGTGCGCAACCAGATTCACAACACACGAACAGATTATCTTGGATGTTTATACAGAACGACTCAAGCACAGATCTGATAAGGCTTATCTGATCCGAGAGCTGCAGCTCATTTAATCAAGTGTAAGAAATTCTCACGCACCTGTGTGCTGCTCAGAGAATGTGTTTTTTTTTTTTTTTTACTACAGCCAGAAAAATGACTGCAACATGTTTATGACTGTGTAAAAACGACGTTGGAAGTCTGTTTCAACAGCACATTACTTCACCTGCAGGTTTTTGTCCGACACGGGGTTGTAGTAGCTCTTGACATGTTTCTTAACATGTTTGTTACTACAAACCACTTTCAGTTTACATGGAAACATTCATAGTAATAGTCATTAGTCAATTACAAATATAAAGTTAAGCTGTTTTATAGCGATAAAGGATGATAAGATTATGATGGCATGCTGTGAGGTCTCAGCGCATCCTGCTGAACCAGTTAGTTAATCTCATGGGTTTACTTCCTGGATTAAAACGCAAATCTCAACAGTTTTACCTGTGTCGTTTTTATATAGTTATGTGATGGCAAACACCAAAAGCATTTCCAGCGTGAAAATTCAGTGCAATTCAGTACGCTAAAACAGTATGTGAGATTTTTTTTGTATTTTAGTCCAAAACCTTAGTATGAAACCAATAGTACGTGAATTGCATACTATTTCCGGTGAAATATTACAGTATGCAAACGCTGGACACTACGGTGCGGTATAAATATCCCACAATGCAATGCAGTAATGACAAATTTTCCTGTAAATTACCAAGGTGTTTTGATATATGTGTATTAGTTTATTATGGCATATGTATTGTGTGATGTTTACTTTATTCTATTTCCATATTTGTAGTGTATTGTGGTTTTGTGATATACAAAAGCTGGATATTTTAATTACACTGTACATGTAAAAGCCCAACTAGGGACACGAGTTGAAAATTAGCAATAGCTATAAACTCTCTGTGCAGCACATCAGCTTCATGCCCTGTATTGTAACTATGTTAAATTGCATCGTCCTTACCAAAATAAAAAAAAATAAAAAACATTAATTACAGAGGTTAGCGGACAGCTCTTTAACATCAATAACGCTTCAATTGAACTGTAAGTATAAAATTGCACCTTGCTAGGCGTAATATCTATTTTTCAATTAGTTCAGATTTTGATTCTCACAAATCATCGTTTTGGTCACATGAAGTCGGCATGGGTTACCATGGTTACACGTCTCCAACCGGCTAGGAGGCTCTCTGGAAGTGTTGACGTAAAGATACATACTACTGTTTATTCACACAAAAGTATGTTGAACAATAGTACACATGTTGGGTATGTAGAGCAGAGTATGCAATTTGGATGCAGTTTTTTCGGTTCCATTGTGGGAATTTTTGATGGCAGTATTAGTGCGTGAACTTGACATTTTGTGCACACTGAAATTAAACGACAGAAGGTAAATATCATCCACAAAGTATCAAATACTTTGTGGAGTTAAGTCTTTGACTACTTTAAGTAGGACAAATTTACTATGAATTCTGGGTAAATTAAGAAATTTTTTAAACTAAAACATAGCTGACCAAAGCAACTGCTTTAAGTCGAAAACTTGTACAAGAAACAGACACAAGGATAATTCACTTGTTAGAGATGGTGCGGTTGACAGGTTGTCATTTCACATATGTAAGCTGATGCAAACCTTCTAAAATTCACTCTAGATAAATTTAAGAGGACACTTACTGGCCACCATACATGAGACTAGTCCTGAGTAATACTAAGTGTACTTAATACTCTATGGACCAGTCGAACATATCTTTGTGACAGTACAGTATTTCCGTGTTTGTCAGGTTTAACAGAAGACTCATGATTGATACATACACATCCAGGAAGCCCACACTGCACCAATGGGCCCCGTGGTAAGGTATCTTTATGTTGCTCTCATGATTACGCGGATGTGCAGACGGCATTAGAAATGAGATGTTAAGATTAGATATGCAAGCACATGTTTAGTATTTAGTCATTCTAGACATGTGTATACCACATGAGCACCTAAAACACAGTAGCACTCTTGTTCCAGTTGTTAGTTCAAGACATGAAAAGGCGAACAAAGAGCAGAAACTTCACTTGATGTTTCTGTCATACCAAAACTTAATTTGAAGATCAAAAGAACAAAAATCTAGTTGTCTCTGTTCTTTGAAGTATTAAGACCTCTCAGGGAGTTTGATGTACTCTTTAAAAAGGCACACGATGTAGAAAACAGCTTCTTTAAAGCTTAGCGACACTATCTGATTGATTGTTTTGTGGACTGTGTTGTCGTGCTATGCGGCGCAGCGTGCGTTAGCTGCTCGTCTCAGTCAGATCACATCTACGGCTCCGCCTCTGTGACATCACATACCCCGCTGAGTGTGCCAACACTCTGAACTGACAGAAAATGCCCGCATACGCTGGCACGTTATTGTTGCATGCGTGATAATGTGGCTGCAGCAGAAACAGAGCGGTGATGAGGGGACTGATAGGCAGCAGCATGCCACTGGCGGAGCCGCTCCACTGAGTGTGCAGAGGAGGTGAGAAGGAGAAATGTGATAAGATTCTTGTTACATCTCTGTTTCTGATTGCTGGTAAAGCACATGGTTCAGAGGAAACCATTTCACCCACAGAAAAAATGCAGCAAGTTAACATGTAGCTCAATCAGACATACAGGCCTCCATCACCAAATCAGAGAACAGACTGATGTTCAGCAGGTGAGGCACTGAGTACACCTCATACAATTAATCTGGGATTTGGGATCTATTCCTAGGAAACAACTTTTAAATCCAGTGGAAACTTTCAACCCAGCACTATACTAAGGTAGTATGCACGGACGGACAGACAACCCGAAAACATAATGCCTCTGCGCCGGCGATCCATACAACATATATGAGTGGCTACTACAGTTCCACACTTAAAGTATGGTTAAGATTAGGGAAAGACCACGGCTATGGAAAGGGTTAAAGGAAACGTGGCAAATGATTGAGAAAGATCTTGGTTACGTTAGTGCGACTTGACTAAACAGCACAAAACATGCAAACAAGCAGATGTTACATTCTGTTACCACCGTCTGCTGAGTCACTGTCAACTCCAGTACATCCACAACTCCGCTGCTCATCTGCTCACCCATTCCAGCTACCCTGAGCCTTGTCCTTTCAGAATCTCCATTGGCTCCCTGTTACACAACGGATCCAATTCAAAGTCCTTCTCCTCACTCACAAAACCCTCCATAACCAGGCCCCCTCACCGACCTGCTCCATAACCTCACTCCTTCCCGCAGCCTCCGTTCCTCTGATGCCAACCTCCTGTCTCCACAACCCAGGACCAAGCAGCGGACAAATCAAAACTCACCTCTTCAGAACAGCTTTTAATGTCTGATTAATGATGCGTGTTGTATATTCTTGGTGTGTTGTTTTATATGATCATTTTAACTTGTGAAAAGTGTCTTTGAAAATGTATTATTTTTAAGATTACTTTTTAGGGCTTTTATGCCTTTTTAATGATGATTGATAGTTATGAAAGAGGGATATAGAGGGGGGGGTGACATGCAGCAAAGGGCCACAGGTTGGATTGGAACCCTGGGCCGCTGCGGTAAGGACTCAGCCTTGGTACGTGGAGCGCCCGCTCTACCAGGTAGGCTACCACAGCGCCCCAAATGTAATATTATTATTATAACTGATGTCAACCTAAAAAGTTATCACCAGCTTTCACCTTGTGTGTGTCATCATGGTCCTGGAGACACCTACTGTAGCGGGAACTACCACAGAAATGGTTTTGGGTACTTTGCCAGGTGTTTATATGTATGTCTGTTGACGGATTTTGTCATGGCGATAGCATCACAACCGTACAAGATGCAGTCACAAAACTTTATAGATGTGTAGTTGATATCAAAATGAAGGCCTAATCTCTTGTACTTCTGTTTGCATGCTCGCTTGCCTCGAATTCGGCCCCTTGATGGACCAATAAAGAATACTGAATTGAAAATATTACCAGCTAAACATCTGCATCTGTTAGCATTGTCATTGTCACAGGCCTGCTAGCACGGCTGTAAAGACTCTCAGTCTTGTTTAAATGTGTAGGGTTTTTTCAACACCGCCTGAGGCATTTAGAGGAATTCTGAGAGGTGACAATTTATCTTGCAGTGCCACGCCTCGCATGCCAACACAACAGTAGCGCTATAAATAAACTTGTGATTGTTATTGAGGAGAACCATCGGCCGAAGTTTCCATAGAAATATGAAGCTGTTGTGTTTGCAGCGCATCACTGGCTACGTTCCTGCGCAAAATCTGACTAACTGACGGCAGCGATGCCGTGAATCACCTGGGGAACACACACACACACCATAAATAAGCACAGGTGTGAATAAGCAAGGTAAGCAGGAGAATAGGAGGAAGGAGGGGGGCTTAAGGTTAAAACCATAATTATGGACTTGGTGTTATTTTTAGAGCTGCAGTCAGAGGGCCAGCATGTAGAACAAAAACAATAACAGAAACTTTTGCAGCCCTTAAGCCGCAGACAAACACGTCCTTACCTTCTATCCAAACCCTTATGAGTACTGTCAGACCTGATTCATCAGCGCGGCATTATAAACTAAGCCTTAATACCAAACCCAAAGCGAAATAACAGCCAGGAAATCAAAATGAGCTTTGTTTGTGAGCGTGGAGGGAACCCCCTGTACCTAGTGATCCCTGTGCTATTGATATCTATCAAAACAACATTTTAGAAGAACCAGTTTTTTAATAGCACCTACACACACACACACACACACACACACACAGGCCTAACCTCAACTGCTCAGCACACACGCGATGGCATACTCTCAACAGTGACTCACAGCTATTACCTGACACTATTAAGCATTGTGAAACACTAGCTGGGTTACCCTCAGAGTCACATACTGTCAGTCACCGTTTCCTCATATTTCACACTAATCCTTTTTTCAGACAAACATGGGCGAGCAGCTAAATAACACCAAATACGTTTGGACATGTCGGCCAAATGACCAGGCTGCATGTGACAGGTGATTTGTCACGCACACTGTACATAAACCATTGGTGAGCCCACCCCCCCCCACTATAACTCGAGTCAATATGATAAGATACAAGATAGGGGCTGCGTTGCACCAGGTGACGGGACAGCAGAGCCCCGGGTCAATGTCATTCACAAAGCATGCTCAATCCGCGATAAGAGAGGCCACAAAAACACGCTAGTTATGTAAAACGCTATCTAAACATTGCATAAAGCAGACTGGCGTCTGGTTTTGCCGGTGTGATCCCTCACCTGTCATGAAGATGAGGAATACACCCGTCACGTGACGTGTGTGTAGGTGTGAGGAATGTATTTTTCCATCTAGAATAGTAGTGCTGCGTTCAGAGGCCTGTGTCTCTCTGGGGCAGCTCACAATATAAACTATAAAGTATAAACAAGCACAGGAACCAGAGTCCTACAGTTATACTCATTGAGCTTTAAAGAAATACTAGATTATACTGAGTTTGACAAACATGCCACTTGAGACCAAAAACTTTAGACCTATATGATCTTACTTTTGTAATTGCAATCATATGAATGTATTTGGGTGTGTATCAAACTGAAGGTGCCAGTGTTTTGGGTTGTTTTTGGCATCGACACTCCTGTTTTTGCAAGTCAGGTCAAGCCCATTTATTTATAGAGCATGTTTAAAGAAAAGTAAAAACAAAATAATAAGATGGTTAAAATGAAAGTAATGAACAAAATAATTATAGCAATACAAAAGGTGTTTTGCTGAGGAATAAAGATAAAAATATGAGTAATATATTACCCACAATGACATTAGTGGAGAAACACAGCTGTTAGAAGGCGGAGACAACTCGATGTTTGAGATAAAAACATGCACTCTGAGAGGAGTGATTGTGATTTTCCGATAGACCTAAGATGGATAAAAAAATGTTTTCATTTGTTTGTTGAAAATGTTCTTTGCATAGGTGACAGCAGGGTGCATAAATGTGGGTTAGATTACAGCAGGAGTCTACAGCACTAAAGATGAGAAAAAGATGTTTTCTCTCGTCTCCCGACTGGCTTCAGCAAGAGTTTGATTGACAGATGGTTCATTCAATCACCTACCAAGTATTTTTTGGTTCAGGTTAGTATTTGTGGCCTACATAGTTTCAAACAAGATAAGTTTGTACTCGCATTTGCAAATTTAACTAGTTTCTATCACATTAGCGGTATACTTTACATTACTCAGTAATAATTAATGAAAATAAAAACTGACACTTAAGAGATAATGCTGTATATGTATATTTACTAGGCCTGTCAAAGTTAACGCGATAATAATGCGTAAACACAAATTTATTTTAACGCCACTAATTTATTTAACACATTAACGCAATCGATCTTTCGGAGGTTGTAGCAGGCTCAGTTAGCTAGCGTGAAGATACAGGCATCATGAAACTAGCAAAAACCTAAAGAATCCATTGATGCCATACTAGCTTGTCGAGAAGGAGGTAAAATAACGCTCCAAATTTAAGCTAAATTTTGGCAAGGAAAAACTGGCATGACCATTTTCAAAGGGGTCCGTTGACCTCTGACCTCAAGATATGTGACTGAAAATGGGTTCTATGGGTACCCACGAGTCTCCCCTTTACAGACATGCCCACTTTATGATAATCACATGCAGTTTGGGGCAAGTCATAGTCAAGTCAGCACACTGACACACTGACAGCTGTTGTTGCCTGTTGGGCTGCAGTTTACCATGTTATGATTCGAGCATATGTTTTTATGCGAAATGCAGTATCTGTGAGGATTTCTGGACAATATTTGTCATTGTTCTGTGTTGTTAATTGATTTCCAATAATAAATATATACAGACATTTGCATAAAGCAGGCATATTTGCCCACTCCCATGTTGATAAGAGTATTAAATACTTGACAAATCTCCCTTTAAGGTACATTTTGAACAGTTATTGCAAAAGTGCAATTAATTTGCAATTAATCTCGACTAACTAAGTACAATTGTGCGATTAATCACAATTAAATATTTTAATCGATTGACAGCCCTGATATTTACTAAAAGGAACACCCTTTACCTTACTGATTAATGTTAAATTATCGCATCTTTAGTTGAATATTTTAATATTAATGGTTTCACTGGTAAATTAAACCAGATTTCGTTCAAACAAATATGTGGAGGAGGAGAGGATAATTCTTCAATATAGTTTCTGCAGTAACATGAGGGTAAGGCAGCATGTATGTAGCCTGAGATGAGAAAGGGGTCTGACTGCTGGACACTGTTTATGCGTAACTGGACATGTAAAGGAATCAATACACAGAATTTTCTTTATTTTACATGTTCGAAATAAATGTTGAAATGAATTTGTGAGGACTTAAAAAAGGTCAAGTCAAAAGTTGAAATTTGCAGCTCTCTCAGCTACATTTTGTGTGCTTCAGTCTTCTCTAATTCCTTTGTGCAACAAGAATCAGACGGCTGTAAATACTATGAATCAGATCCTCATGGCATCAACAGAAGTTCAGACTTTTGCTAAGAGACGGAGGGAGCTCCTGAAATAAGAAGATCCAGGTTTGTGATTGCGGCAGCAGCCCTCTCAACCAGCGCTCCATTCCCGCTCTCACACATGGACCACCTGGGTGATCTGTTTATGGAAGCCATCCCAGCTTCTGGCCCTGAGCACAGTCGAGCTATTCGTGCCTCTTTTGTTTAAAGAAAGTCGATTTATAAAGTCTCCTGCACAAGCAGTATGCAGATCAGAAACAGAGTGACTTGTCCAATCAGTGCAATGCTTTCAATCTGGACACAAGGCAGCTCGCTCCTATAATGTAACCATCGCGACATTAAAGGCTTATTCCACTGTTTTGGATTAACATTATTCCTTTGGTGGATTACATATAGGAGACATCTCCTAAGAAATGTTTCCATGCTCCCAGTGGAGCATCATGTAAACGCATGTAAGAAAAAAAAATAAAAAAGGAGGAGCAGGTATTACGTGTGTGTTTCGTGCGAGGGCCAAAGTGTTTCCACAGGTTAATTTGTAGGGAGCCGCTCCCGCTGTTGTCACGCACGCCACAGCACTTTGTTTTGCCGCTGCCGTGAAAAGTGTTTTTGAGCTAACCCAAACACAGTCTATAGTAACAGTGATATTATCTACCTGAGCACGCGGGGCCCACCTGCAGGGCTCTGACACAGCGAGGGAGATGTTTTACCTCGTCTGCACGAATGGGCCCGGAGCAGAGGAGTGAGGCGGGAGAGGGTAGAGGGGGGGAGGGGGCGTGTGGGAGGAAACACACAGAGAGAGAGGGGGAGGGGGGGAGGCGTGTGGGAGTAAACACACGGAGTAGGGGAGGGCGGGGGGGCGTGACGGAGAGTTTTACAAGCTGACACGCATGATGCTGTTTGGGCAGGTTGAGCCTGCAGACTCGCTGACTTCTCATCAGCTAGTTTTTCTACACCTTAACGGCCACACTATAATTAATCAGATGTCTGGGTTGGATAGGCACGCAAGGGCTGGGTTCAAGACCTTTTGTTTGGTTAGATGCCTGGTCAGGTGTGTAGCTGTATAAATAGTTACTGCCTGTTTTTCTCACAACGCCTTTCAGAGAAAGTCCAATTAGGGTGGTGTGTCAGCGACACATTTCCTGACACGAACGGGCCGAACGGAGCAGTAACTATGGTTTTCTACTTTTTTAGCATAATTGGGGGATCATTGGACTTGAGTGTAGAAGAGGCATTCACTGACACTTTATTGTATTTTCTTCTACCCCCTCAGTCAGCTGTTCTCTCAGCGAGACACAGTCGAGGGTCATCGGACCGAAAGGCTTTGGGACACAATCACACTGCTGCATTATTATCCCATATTCCCACCGTTATCACGCCGCTTACCCATGACCGCCCATCCCAGTCATCAAGCAGGTGCTGCAGTTTCTGCCTCTAAATTTTTCTTTTTTCCTCTCCTCCATCCACCTGGCCGTCCCAATGTGCCAAACCTGTTTCTCTGGCATGCAGGGGGAGTTAACGAATCTTAGCAGTACGTGCATTCAAAGGCCGGATCTATTTCCAAATAAAACAGGAGAGTTGGGGATTGTGCCAAAAATCACACCAAAATGCGTATGCTCAAACAGATAAACATTGGCGGTTGATGCATGGGTGGCATTCATCCTAACTGATGATGAGGTTATATTGCGTGGATAAGCCTGATGTTGTCTTTTTATTTTCATCAACAAGTCCCTTGAAGAAACCATATCTAAGTAATAATTTAACTATTGTCTGTTAATCCACAGCCTGACATACAGAAGCTATTCCTCCATGACATAGAACTCTATTGTTACATAAACACATAAAAGAGCAATACTTTTGCTTTGGGTGACAATAGATTTTGGGCACCCCTGGTTACCGGAAGTCAGGCTGTACTCATACACCGTTTGTAGCTATACCTACGAAAGTCAATACACTGTAATACATATACAGTATATCCCACGTAATCATGAACCAGGAAGTATAAAGAGCATCAAATGCTGCATAGGGAGGAGGTCGGGGTGGATGGGTGGGGTGGGTTCGTACCCCGTGTAAAAGCAGAAGTCAACGTTGATTTATTTGTCATGTAAGTTCTGTACTTAAGTTACGCCACTTCCGTAGTTATTTTAACCCAAACCACAATCTTTTTCCTCAACCCATCTATTGTAAGTAGTTTTGTTGTCTAAACCTAATACTGTATGCATATAACAAGTGGAAATTGACACGTGCTACTGGACATTCGTAGGAAAATGCATGAGGAATAAGGAATAACTTTTCATAAGATATCATACGAACCGCTGTATGAGGATATTTTGCGGAAGTAGAATAAAAGTCCCATTATTTTTCCCCATAGATAATGTTAGCCACAGTTGAAGAACTTCTACGGCATGGAGCGATATGAAACTCTCTTGGTCAAATCGTCACTATAAAAGAAAGTACAACCTATGTACATAAAAACTTCAAGGTACAGTAGAAGTTAACTACGACTCCCAAGATGCATTTCAGCAAAAAACAAACAATAACAGGGCTTCAAATTCTGTAGCGGCAGAAGTTAAATATTGCACTGTTTAGAAAACTGATTTTACGATCTGCATTTTTGAACCACTGTCGTTTGTTCCCAACTGAAACAACGAACAGCTTTGAATTTGCTACTGCTCTGGTTTGTGCCTCTGGCTGGCTTCTTCTCCATGGCAATGACATGGGTAGTGCAGTATTGAGACTAGAGCCGTCCGCCATGCCAAAATGACAGAAAAGAAGTTGAAATAATTCAAACTGGCGGTCACATCATAAACCTATAGTGCCTTTCCATTAGCCAGGAGAGTCCCGTGTGCCTATGGCCTTGATTATTCTATCACATACCTAATACTCATATATGCTGAAGATACTGACAGACGTGTTCTACTGTCTAACATTTTATATGATCTGATATGGGTGCTGAGGTTTGCTGTGCAGCCAGGCAGCTGTTGTTTGCTCCGGTGGATCAATGCAGGAGCGGAGGCAGCCAGCTGGAGGAGATTAGGCCTTTTTTTCCCCAATCAAACTTCCGATCCTTAATGATAATAATTTACAAATTATCACCGGATCAATATCTAATAGCACTTACTACAAACAGTAGCATCTGCCCAGGAGCCCAGGTTTCCAATTACCCCTGCAGTGAGCCATGTAAAGTCTACAGAGATTAGAAAAAAAAATCTTAGAAATTAAGCACGTACACTTAACTCCACATTTGATATTTGAGTTGGGAAAAAATTATCAGTCTAAAGTTTCTTTACTTTGGAGTCAGGACCCACCAAGGGGTCACTTGATATGCAGTTATATATGCAGTTATGGTTTGGTAAGGCATATATCATTTCTTTGCAGGATTGGAGCTGCCTCTCTGAACGTAGAAGTAAATTACCAAACAATTTAATCAAATTCACATGACAATTTGATGTCATGAAAATTGGAGGTACACATTCAGTATATTTGCAGTATAAACAAACCCTCGAGCCACACTAAGGGAAAGCACCACTGATCCAATGACCGATGTACCTGCCTCAGAAAAGACCCATCTCAGTCTCTTTCTCTAGCTCTGTGTGCTTCCTGCAAGCTAAGTGGTGAAGTGATTAGGTGCTAATCAAAGCCTTGCTAAGGGTTCAAATCTTGGTCTAGGAAAAATTGAAGGGTCACACCAGTATTTAGTATTGTACTTCCATAAAGTTGGTGGACTTGTGAGAGAAAAAAATCAAAGCAGTATAGGTCGAACTATCCCAAACCACAACTTTTAGTCTTAAAGGATAACTTTGATATTTTTCAACCTGGACCCTATTTACCCATGTTTTTGTGTCTAAGTGACTAATGGGGACAACACTTTTTGAAAGTTGTCCAGTATTGAGGGATAGCGCTCCAGCCGGGAGCCACTAAACAGGCTGGGAATTCACATCCACTAAAAGTGCTTCTCTTTGCCACTGACAGACTCAGACTGTTATTGTCTGACAACATTATGGAAAGGACACTAAAGACAAAAATGTTTTTCTTTACCTTTCACTTGATCCGGTTGGTCTGTGACACAATAACAAACCGTGTCAAGCAAAAGGTAAAGAAGAACTTAAAAGGGAAACCCTGCGGCAAAAGATGCAAAATGACGGATTTTGTGACATACGGCGGACCCTCGCCGGCAAACGAGCAGGAAGCTCCAGGCCCCGGTAACACGGAAGGAAGCCGAACATCGTTCATTTACACATATCACCCACATTGCAACGATACAAAGCCAATTGAAAAAAGTTTCCAATTAAGAGAGGTCCCTCCAGAGCCACAGAAGACATTATAGTGCAACGTTTTTCACAGGCTGAATAATAATCTCTGTGACAATTAAACTGAATTTAATATGTAAATTTAAAGAGTGCCCCTTTAAAGTACTGTTCTACTGAAATATCTCAAGATACGTAAAATATTCTCTTTTGTCTTTAGTCCACCCTGCTGTCAGCTTGAATAAAGTACAGGCTTTTTTTCCATGAAGACAAATCATCTTTCTCTTCTAATTAGAAAAGCTTATAAAAAACCCTCTGAAAAACCCCAATCAAACTAAATTTAGATTAAAATGATGTATAATAATGTAAGTTGGCCCTTGTGGCAAAAGTACATAGTCACTATAATGTGCTGAATAACAAGCAAAAGGTGATATATTAAAGAAGCTAAAAAGTCCAGGATGTAAGCCTGTGATAGATCTTTTTAAAACTGTTAGTTGTGGTAACACAGAGAAAAGGGGATCTAAATATAACCCACAGACTAATGTTGTCAATCAGCGAGGTGTTTGTTGGGTTTGTCTGTGGTATGACTCCTTGGTAACTGTTCAAAATCAGTGCTATGTTTGCAGATAAAACCCCCGAGCTAGATGTTCCACCTCTCAATCAAAGAAATAAAGAGGGGCAGTTCAGGTTCAGACGGTGCAAAAATAGCGCTACGGAGCGGTATAGGTTGAGAGGCGGGCGAAGCATCTCGTGCAAACCACTATGCGTGAGTAGAGTGTTTGGATCCTATTTCAAGTTTAGACAGAAAAGGGCTGAACGGCTGCCAGGTAAACAGTGCAGCGCAGGTACTGATTTGGCCCTGTGTTTATGCTTACACAAAAACAGCCTACAGCACTGCTGAATGGAGTTAGGTCCTATCAGCTGCAGCGATAAAGCAAGGTGTCTATGGCTGAGATCAATCATTGCTCCTTTTTCTTCTTTATCCACCCCCCTCATCCCCTCCCAACCCATACAATCCCTCCACGCCTCCCAGCTCGGCATGCGAGGGGACTCTAGCGTGTGAAGAGCTGAATTGGACGATAGCGGCAGATAGGGCAGGTATTGAGCCTATGTTGCCCGCATGGAGGAGGTTCATTGACAGACACGCACTAACAGTAACATTTTATGTGCAGGATTAAGGGTTTCACTCAGGTCCGCTTCTCCCTTGATGGCGTTCTGTTTGAGTTTCTTTAGACTGCTGACCAACATCTGATCAAAGGCACCAGAGGTGTTCAGGTGATGGTGCAGATGTTGGGCAGTGCAATGTCAAGGATAAAAGTATAGGCATAAATATATGCACATAGAGTCAACATCGGCTCATGCACACTCTCATATATTGTACATGCAGGGTTAGAAAAATGCTTAGAAGAAGTGGTGTAAACCATCCATGGGGCACCTCTTCCGTTAGGGTTAGGATTCAGTTTTACCCTCAGGCAAATGGGACCTGAGGGGAACTTTGTCTGAGCAGAGGGAACTGGGGATCTAAGGGGTCACTTGAGGACCATAGGGGTGCATGAATGTACTACATGGGCTCTTTGGGGACCAGGGGGCCACTTGGTTAACAAGACTCGTCAAAACCGAATATATGGCTGAAACGCGTATGGTCAGTCTGTGAATTTGTGGCTAAATTGTTACAAAACTAGTTAGTGGTCATGTTTATAATGTTAAATCCAGTGGTAAATGTCCACCAGGTCCAGCAAGGACACTAGGGGACGCGCTGCTCCACTCAATTGGTCGTTGAGGCGGTGACATACCCTATTGTGGAAAGTACGTGATTGGTCCCTGGTTTTCTGCTTGCCTTTTCAAACAGGAAACAACATGGCGGCCTGCTCGTAAACTTTCTGTTATTCCTTCTAAACGATCCAACAAAATCTACTTTTGAAACCAATCCTGTAACTTCATAACTCAGTTACTCACTCAGTCAGTCAGTCACTCAGTGACAGACTTTTTCATTTGTAGGGCTGGCCCTCTGCGGTCCAGCTAAAAAGGGGATCATTTTAGCCAACCCAAATTGGCATTTAGGCTGAGCAAAGTGGCATTTTATTCAACCAAAGGGGCATTTGACTCAACCAGAAGCAAACTTGGGGTCAAAAAGGTCACTTAGTGGCCAGAGAAGCTCTTTTGCCGACCAGAGGTGCACTTCAGCCAATCAAATCTGCACTTAAGCTAACCAGATGGGCCCATGGGCTGACCATTGGGGTAACAGCACCAACAAGAGCTGCGTTCGGGCTCACCAGAGGGAAACTTGAGCTGTATTATGGCTGACTAACTATGTGGGCGCCAACCAGAGCTCCTCCTGAGGTAACCAGAGGGATACTTTGACTTATCAGAAGGGCTCTTGGGTTTACCTCAGGGCCCTTTCGGGCTGATCACAGGGGAACGTGCACTTGGGGACTTGAGATACATTTGAAAACAAGATTTGCATTTGTGATATGACTACACTTGCCTTTCTGATGTGAAATTAGAGCAAAAGTTGGGTAGATGGGTAGGTTACTGAGGAGGAAGTGGGTATACTCTCCTATATATTCCAATGGCTTTTTGGCTGATAGGTAGGTATACTGTAAACCACCAGAAATAGAGGTTGGTATACCCCGTATAACTGTGCATACCTTCCACTACCCCCCTTGTGCAGACATGTTGTAGATGATGTTGTAAAGATAATGATTAAAAAAAGACCCCCTCTTTGCACGCTCCTGGTTACAAGTGTAAAAACATATTGCATGTATCATCAGGATACAGCGGGGGACCCGGAATGACATCACTACCGTTGCATGTGAATTAGGCCCTGGCGGTGCCAGGATTCCTTTCACCTGTGCCTCACCTGTACTTCACCTCTTTCCTTAATTACTTTAATTATACCCTTGTTGGCTCCGTTTATTTATATGTATCTATTTTTTTTCTCTTCGTTGGTCTGGCAGGATGTGAGCACCTCAGGTAAAAATGCAGGAGAACCCAAAATAGCAACATGTGGCTGCCAACTGACTGCAGGATATGCTGCTTCATTTTATCAGATTTCATTTATTAATCGTTGACACAGAGGCAGCAGGAGAGATTTACGCTCCTCAAACCACGCTTATGAAACCTCTGAGTCACTGCATGTACTGTACGTGTTATGTCTGTGTGCGTGTGTATCAGGTATCAAACTATTAATTTATGCTGCATGCAGCAGTTGCCTGGAAAGTTCTTGCGTTATGTATCACAACAGCTTCGTGGGAACTTTTTGTTTGTCGCTGTTAAATGTTCAGGTGTGTTTCTGATTACATGGACGAGGCGCCCCCCCACCATTTATCTTCCAAAACACAAAGGTATGATTCTACGGAAGTGCAACAAAGCCGAATGTTTAGAGGGCCGAATTTTTGGGTAATTACAGTAATCACTCTCGAAAGAATAAACTAGACGGAATGTATTTGTCTTACTCACATATTTAGCTGAACATGCACAATGTCACACACTTTCACGCCCCCAACCTGAGCAGACGCACAGCTGCAGACAAACATACATCCCCATACACAAACCCCTACTGTGCCAAGTGCAGGAATGAGTGGAATTCATGTGTCTGATTTTTAGCTCGGCTGTGAAGTAGTTGCCGTGCCTACCCGAGCGCCCAAATGAAGCATGTCGACTATCAGCGGCCTCTGTCAGAGACTGAATCTGCTGCAGGGAATCTCGGGAATCTCAGCTACGCGGCATTTCTTGTTGCCGTTCCTCTCTGCCCTGCTCGCCCACAAGCCCGCACTTTTGTTTATACAAAGACATGGGGGCCGGACACCCTTCACTCACAGAGAAGAAAGCAAACAAAGATGAGATACAGGTAAGAAGTCATCCAGAGACATGCAGACAAGGGTTTGCGTGTGAGCGTAGACCGCCGCAAAGGTGGGGCTATTTTTGGAGCCGTGAAGGATTCACCACGACGAATTTACATTACTGGAATTCCACTCGTGTCAGCACTTAAAAGAGACTTCTCCTCTCGCTCAAAGGAGACACTTTGAATCTCAATAGGTGAGCTAAAACAACAAGGTGCCAATTTTAAGAGAGGCACGCTAACAGGTTATATAAGCATGATGTGTTACTCTTGTCTAACTGCGGAGCAGAATGGATTCCTTTGACCTCGATGACCTTGCAATTAAAGCTATTTTACTGCATTATATA
This sequence comes from Sebastes umbrosus, assembly GCF_015220745.1. Classification (NCBI taxonomy): domain Eukaryota; kingdom Metazoa; phylum Chordata; class Actinopteri; order Perciformes; family Sebastidae; genus Sebastes; species Sebastes umbrosus. Next base: position 27,125,163 of record NC_051273.1, on the reverse strand, counting down.
TATCATTTTCCATTAGAACCTTAAGGTAAAAGATGATCCTGGCCTTCTCAAATGATTTTGAAACAAACCCAAATATCCGGAGAGGAATTATAATATGATACTTTACTGTGATCCCTGTGGGGAAATTATCTTTCCACTTCTGATTTCAAATTGCCATGTGGAAGATTAAAACTGAAAACAGGTGTGCTGCCTTTCACACCAAATCACTTCAGCACAGGTGTGTGTAACTGTCTTGGCAGACGACCTGAAATAAAATATCACACTTCTGAAAAGACGGAAATCCACACAAGCGCACCTACCACCAGCCAAACGGTTTAACATTCTCTGAGATTGCTGTACAGTGGCGGTGATAATGATAGCACGCATGCCGCTGCTTTCCTCAGCTCTGGTTTTAGGCTCACAGCGGTAGGCCCTCCTGAGTTTCAACAAAAACATTTTGGTTTCAACTCTCCAGCTGCTGCAGCGACGTCCCGGTGAGAGGAGGAAGCAGTTTCCCAAAATCTAAATTTGATTAGAGGATGACCTTTGGTTTCTCTGACATCCTTTCTCCCATCACAACTACAGAGTTTCTGGTATCAAACCGACTCCAGATTTGTATGATGTACCTGTGTTTCCTTTCAGATTTGGACGCTAAGCATGTCCAAGACCCACAGGGGTTCACCTTCAGTTTACAGAGAAATGTCAGTATTGCACATTTAAAGATGTAAAGGCTGACAAAGCGTCAGACACACTATATACCAAGGTTCACTATCTCTCTCCAACAGGGCCTTCTCCATTGCTGCCCCCCTCCCTCTGGAAATATCTCCCCCAACACCTCACAGCTCGGCCACACGAAAAGAGTATGAATGACACAATAATGCACGAGGCAAAAGCGTGCAATAAGAACGTTGTTCTTGCTTTTGGCGTGTCATTTGTACACCATGGAGTCTGTATTAGTCAGAGCTAGTGACGTAGTGACAAAGTGAGAAAGAGTGCTTATGGGAGGTGGGAAGGGAGGTGGGTGGGTCCAACAAACACAGGACTTTCAACCAGGAGACCGGTGTTTTGTAAGCTACATCAGTGACATTTGTGACGTGTTTTCCGTACTTCCGTTACGTTATTTCCGTACATATTTTACTTAGTTTACGTACTTATTTTAAGGCCAACCGTGACGTTTTTCCTAAACCTAACTAAGTGGTTTTGTTGCCGAAACCTAAATGAGTGTTTTTGTTGCCCTCTGCCGGTACTGCACCTTCATACATGCGTGCCTCCTTCAAAACTGCACTCTAAACCCTCCTTTTTAAAACCACCTCACTGTTCCTGTTGTTGTTTTTTACCATGTAAAGTGCCTTTGAGTACCTTTTAAAGCACTACATAAAGAAAATGCATTATTATTATTATTAGTTATCTGGATAATGTTTCCCTATAGCTAAATTTGATTTGCCTTAACTTAAAAAAGCAATGCTGTCCAGAAAAGGCCAGCTGTCCAGACCTGGACTCCTGCAATCAACAGCCCCGTAAAGACACCCACAACACACAAAACACTCATTGGACCCACTGACGAGGCTGACGTGCATTAACAGAGATCCACAGTAAACTGGCTGATTCAGATAATGTCACTCATTACAAGCACACACATCTGTTCCATTTCTACTGCAGAGATGAAAAGTGACAACCGACAGATTGATAAAAAAAAGGAGCTGTCGTCGGGCCTTTCATTAACAGGACTGGAAAAACAGACGTAGGCTTCAAGTGCACATACGTGTAATTAATCTATTTACCCTCCGAATTCTGTTGCTTTCCCACACTCACACAAACACCAACAGCTCTGGAGATCTTTAATCACGCCTGTCATGTACACCCAAGGTGATAGTTAGGCAATAAAAATTGAACATGTAGACACACAAACCGCTCAGGATGCCAAATATAGATTCATATCTCACTGCTGTCGGGAACAGACTGATATTTACAGTGACCTTATCTTATATCCCATGGTATCAGTGGAATTCTTTATCCCGTAGGGGTCTTTCATGTGTTTTTTGTTTAGCATAATTTACAAAATTCATTACAGGGTCCCTATAAATCTTTTCATACGCAATGTGTAGGTGCACACACATGAATACAGTGTACAGAGTTGAACTTAGAGTAAGTTGTTCAGGTCCCAGCAAAGTCTGAGCAGCTGAGATGGGAGGAGTGGCGGAAGAGACAGTTTAATGATTATTACTGGCCCGAGGCCAAGCTCATAACTCATGTTAACTCTCCAGCTTCTCTCTGCACCATCAACTGGCTAAAAGCTGTTGACAGGACAAGAGTTAGTGGGACAAACAGACATTTGGTTTACAGGTGTCCGGGACGTCAGTTTACTTAAAACCTGTTAGGGTAGCTGCGCTCCCTACAAATATTAGGTTGTCGACTGTAGTTGACTAAACGTCTGCAGACAATTTGACCACGCATTGATTTATAACTCATATTAATTGGTCATTACGGTCAAAATGGTTATGTCACCAAACCTGTGTTGCAGTGATGCACGAAGTTGAAAAAGACTGATGGTCCTAGATTCTCCTCCGTACATCTGTAACCATTTTTGCTTTTACTCGTTTTTAAGTTTGCTCATAAGAACGAAACTGCGCTAACATGTTTTTCATATTACAAAGTGATTTTATTTCCATTCTTCCAATTATTTATTTCAAATGTATTTGCTTATGTTTCTTTTGAGATTGTTTTGCTAGAAGATTAAGTAGTTATTTATAGTTTCAATACCTTTTCAGCCAATTTATTGTATCAATTATTTATTGCACAATATTATATTACTACTTACAGTTGGCCAGTAGTAGCAACCCTCATTCAGTCAGAACGCTTAACACTTTAAAGGTTTTTTCTATACAATAGCTTGAGCATTAATATAATGTAGCAGCAAACAACTATTTGTGTTTGCGAACTGTATGTTCGTGCATGTGGGTGTGCCCACTGGCTAGCTCACAGCCACCACTCTGCACAGCTCTCATACAGCGGTTACAGCTGACAATATGGTTGCAGAAGTGTAGCGTCCAACCTCCGGTCCCCCCCCCAGGTTAAAACTGTTAGCCCTGTCAGCACTTTTGTTATTGTTTCCACTGTTAGTGCTGTTAGCTTGTTGTTTTGTCACAGCGATTAAGTGTTGCAACAGTGCAATATGCAGTCACAAAATGTGTAGTTGAGATCAAAATTAAGGTTGAGAACGAAGATGGGTGTGGTCTGGGTAAGGAAGCGAGGGGGCCATTAGCCTCTCCACTTTACAGCTTTGGCCCGATTTGGCATCACGGACTGTCGTGGCTGGTGTGATCCCATCACAAGATGGTCTCTAGTTTCAAATCATTCAGGCAGAATATTTTTAAAAATTGAAAATTACGTGAAAATGCTGTAAAAGACCACTTTGCGATGGGATCACACTATAGCCACGACGCCAAATCGGGCCAGGGACATAAAAGTGGGGGACAATGGTTCCTTCTTCACTTCCTGTCCTCCTACTTCCAGCCAAGGCCTATTGAAAGAGGCTGGGTCAAGCGTCATCAATGCGTCATATCTTTGGGATACAACACGTGCACAGTAAAATCTGGTCTGCACTCGCCGAAATTGAGCCAATCGCAACGTACGACCGCAGCTTCAGTGACACTGCGCATGTGTCATATCCCATACTCCAAGACCCGTGTCCGCCCGTGTCCCAGCCTCCTTCAATAGGCCTTGCTTCCAGCGCCCTTACTACATTATGTAAGACCACACCCATCTTCAAACTCCGCCTTCATTTTCATCTCAACTACACACCTGTTTCGTGACTGCATCGTGCAGACAGGAAAAACAAACTTGGCAAAGTACTCCAAACCGCTCCTGTGGTAGTTCCCTCTAGTGTAGGTGTCTCTAGGACCACATTTTGCCATGATGACTCACACACAGACACACAAGGTGAAAGCCACATGCTGTCACGGCTGGTAATTAAGATTCCATAACTAACTAAACTAATCACGCAATGTCATGCACCAAGCCTACTGGCTGTCTGTCTGATAAAGACTTCAAACTAGTATTTAACTGCATCAGTTTTCAGTTTTTGAGCAGTATGATGTGAGTTTAATGAGCAACATGTTACAGTACGAAACTTTCGGAAAGAAGCTGAGACTGATTGTTGGCTGAATTTATTGCAGGGCAGGGGTACCTAATAAACTGGTAACCCTGTGAAGTTGGAATAAGAGCTTTCGGTTTATGGTGATTTTAAGTGTCTTGGTTACTTGCTGCACAACAAGCCAGAGGGGACAAGCGGAGGTCATCAATGTCAGAAGACCTGCAGTTTCACCAGCAAAATAACCACCAGACTCACTCCACTGCAATAAAGACAAATCCTAGGACCAGCCCTGGCTTCCATTAAACCACATGAGACTAGGACTGACTGACTTAAGTTAAACTAATGTATATGATGTGATATGATCCTGGTGTACTTAACTGTATAAAAAAAAATGCCACCACAACTGTTTTTTTCATATTATACATTTGGATTATGTAATCTTCATCATTATGTCTGTGTTTTTTATATGTTAAAATATGAAATATGATATAATCTAATTGTAAACCCAATTAAAAACGACACTTCTAGTAAATAAAACAATACAGTAATATTGTTATTAGTATTCTGAGAGACACTACCTCCCCCTCTCTGCTTATTTGCATCACCGGTTTAAACGCCTGTTTTCAGTCTTCTGTTGCTCCAGTGTTTCTTTGCATGCAGGTGCGATGGTCCTCTGAACTCTCCATGACCTCTCTGACAATCTTTTTTTATTGCCTCAACACTCTTGCTTAAGCTGAGAGCTTACATAGACACTGTCATTCTTGGTGCGTTACGGTGGAACTCATCCAAACCCATCTCTTTCATTTCAGTTGTGCGTCCGCGTTACTTCCCCGTTCCACCGGAGCACCGGCGGAGTAGAGGGAGTAACAGGTTCAACTCAAGAGCAGTATAACAAACAACCTGGTCTAATATTTCTCCATTTATTTTCTCTGTTTTTTTCTGATTATTTCACATCGTTTCAGCTCTCCCCCGACAGCTTTGTCAATTTTTGTGCGCAATTGCACTTTACCTCACCGAACAATCTCAAATCTAATTGGCTCTATATCGCATTTATTTTTCCATAAGAAGTGAGTAAAGAGAAGAAATAGGAAGAAAAAAAACATTTGAAGAAATTTCTATTTGAATCTGGAATCCAGACAGAAAAAAAAGGTGATAAGTGATAAAACTTTTGTTGATTAATAATCCAGCAGAAGAAGTTTATTTGATGGGTTTAATGCGCAAAATCTAGTTCAAGAAAAGTCCAAGATAGACATATAGACAGATAGATAGATAGATAGATATTCAAGAAATGTCCAAGATAGATAGATAGATAGATAGATAGACAGATAGACAGATAGACTTGGTTGCATCTCTCAGACTAATTATTTCTCATACCTGCCCTCTCTCGCTTCACTCCCTCACTGTTCTTTTTTTTTTTTTTTTTTTCATTCCCTGGCGTGGCACTGTGGCGACCAATTGTAAACATACATCCACTAATTCATTCAATCGCTTCAATGGATTGGGGCTGTAAACCCCGCCTGTGGGCCGTCCCTTTGCCGAGGCATTATATTAAAGCAAGACAAGCGTGTCTCCGGAGACAGATCAGTGTTCAGCTGCTCCACACTGAGGCTCAGGGTGCCTCCAGCTACAACACACTAACACAGAGAGACATTACTACCGCTGTGGAGACTCCTACACCTGCTGCTGACATTTGAGGGAGAAGATCCTTCTCTTTTTGAGGAAAAAAAAAATGAAACTTGAAGTTTTCTCCGCGCACCACTTTGCGCAGAAGCCGCTGGAGTTGTGCATGGACGCGGAGGGCGGAGTTGCGTCTCTATCCGGAGACGAGCTGGGGTCTGACGGGGACTGCGTGGCCAACAGCCCGGCACCTGTTCTCCAGCAGAGCGGCAGCGAGGAGGGCGGCAACAACAACAAGGGCAACAAGCCCTACACCCGCAGACCCAAACCCCCCTACTCCTACATCGCCCTCATCGCCATGGCCATCCGGGAGGCCGGCAGCGGCCGCCTCACCCTGGCGGAGATCAACGACTACCTGATGAAGAAGTTCCCGTTCTTCCGCGGCGGCTACACCGGCTGGAGGAACTCGGTGCGCCACAACCTGTCGCTCAATGACTGCTTCCTCAAGGTGCTGCGGGACCCGTCCAGGCCCTGGGGCAAGGACAACTACTGGATGCTCAACCCGCACAGCGAGTACACCTTCGCGGACGGCGTGTTCCGGCGCAGGAGGAAGCGCATCGCCAAGAGGTCCGGAGCCGCCAAGGAGAGGGAGACATGCCCGGACATCCTGGGCGGGGACACCCGCCTCCAAGGCCCGGAGGAGAGGGTTGGAGGTGCCGCCAAGTTCTCCAGCTCCTTCGCCATCGACAGCATCCTCAGCACGCCCTTCAAACGGAGGGAGGAGAGCCACGTTGACGCCCACCGACTCTATTACTCCCACATACTGCCTTACAGTCTGAGCTACCCGGCACAGCACGGGTACCACCTGTCAGAGGGCGCGTGCAGCAGCAGCAGCAGCACGGAGCCCAGCTGCACATACCTCCATCACACACCTGAGCACGCTCTGCACGCGCTCAAGGTGCCCAACAAGGCGCGAGGCTTCCATATAGACTCCTTGTTGTCATAATGCATCCAGGACTGTGTGTGTTGTCATAAAGCATCCAGGACTGTGTGTGTTGTCATAATGCATCCAGGACTGTGTGTGTTGTCATAATGCATCCAGGACTGTGTGTGTTGTCATAATGCATCCAGGACTGTGTGTGTTGTCATAATGCATCCAGGACTGTGTGTGTTGTCATAATGCATCCAGGACTGTGTGTGTGTGTGTTTTGACCCCCATGATGTGCACTTTTTGTGGGCGCTCTTATAGCTGTTTTATCTGTTTGGGACTATCTGTCTGTGTACTGTAAGTTATTCTGCAGTGAAAACACATGTTGTCAACTGTGTGATGATTCAGCAAATATCATGTCATCAGCAGGGCATTCCACTGCGCGCGTGTGTGTGTGTATGTGTGAGTGTGTTAGAGATGTTTAGAAGAGAGAGTGTGTGTCTCCATGTTATCCATGTATGATGGTTCATTGGTCATTTCCACTGTATACGACAACGGCAACCAAGCGCCAAACTATTAATCTATTTATATTTTCATGGTTTTTTTTTGTATGACCTGCTGTATAAAATATTGTTGTGTATATATATATATATATATATAATGTATATATGAAATAAATATTGACAGAGCTATACGATGAGAATCGCGTGGCTGCACTAGAAAACGCATGGAAAATGTTTTGAAAATATGTTTTTTCCTCAGATTGATTGATTCATGCATGTCTGGTATTTTTATGAATAAAAAGAAATACAATGGGAGCCTGATGTTCAATGAGTTGTTCATTATAGAGACATGAAAGGGAGATGAGGAGCAGGTGTACAGAGCCGCACACCTGTTCAACAGGAGAGAGAACGGTCTGCGGTAGATCTGATGGCAAAAAGGGGATTGTTGGTCTCATAATCTATTGAAAATTAACTCCTAAATCATAATCATCAAATCCAAAAATAACAGAATTAAGTCCAGCCTCTTACACTGATTCACTCAGTACTGATTTTGTTTTTATGAAAATATATGAATATTGGCCATTAGTGCTTAATATTATAATGGAATAAAGAAAGTCAGTCTATTTAGATTTTGCAATCAAAGCAGCAACCACAGTAAATAAATCAAATAATAGATCAAAGAATAAAGATTAAACATAAAAAACACACTATTGTTATAATTGTTGTTATATTATTATGCTGTTTAGCGTGTCATGCACATACATGTGCCCAGCCCACATAAGACACTAAAAATACTGTTGCAGAAGTGAAATATATATTTTTAAAAATATATTAAATTTCAAACAAAGAACTTTTTCTAAGTTGTCTACAAATAAAACCTGCCTCAAAAAAGGTTCCCTTCCTAAAACAAAACAAACATATTTATAGTTATCTATCCTTAAGCACTTATCATAAATGAAGGACATTTTACTATAATTATTGCTATTGTTGTTATTATATTTCTATCTTATTTCTACTAATACTTTTACTGCTTCATCAAAAATAACGATATGAAATATGCCACGCACTGTTTACTGAAAAAATATGAAAATGATTTGGTGCATTATACTATCGGTTCTACGTCACAATCAATGGTTTCTCACAGACTATAATAAAGTCTATAATATAGACTAATAATAAATAAAAGACTCAACAAGGATAAAAAAATATTGAAACTTTCATCATGACAATAAAGCCCCACTGAATATGAATTTGATAAAGATGCGATGTGACATGCCCAAAATAAAAACATAAAACAAAGAAAAACGCTCAATTTGTTTCGTCATCAAAGCACAACTATCCGTTTTACGTCGGCCATATGTTCAAATATATAGGCACAGATATTATTTTCAACAACATGCGTCCACACAGAGTCCTGCAGGCTGTTTACTGCTGCTGTCCGGAGGAGACTGCAGTTGCTCTCCGCGGTCCTGAAACAGACCCCAGACTCATCAGCCGCTGGACCATGAGGGACGAGACACATCACTTATGTAAAATATCGACGTTATGTGTTCTTAAGAAAATGATTCACCTAAAATGGTACCCCTCAGATAACTCTGTGGTGCACTGTTCTGTATAACATCGAATAAAAACCGTTCAGTCTGAGAGTTTTCCTCAAAAACATGGCTGCTAAATAATGTTCACCATGTATGTAATCATAAAACAAGACTAATATACCTCCACAATGACAAGTCACTTCCAAAATTGTAACCTGCTCTCTGAGAGTTTTCCTCAAAAAAAATGGGTGCTAAATAATAAGCTAATGTTCACCATGTATGTAATCATAAAACAAGAATAATATACCTCCAAAATGACAAGTCACTTCCAAAATTGTAACCTGCTCTCCAACAGACCGATGCCACTGAATTACAATTACATGTATTTATTTAGCAATTTAATAGAAAGCGAGTGTAATGTTCAAGATTATTAAAAATAACAGATCCTCCATGCGTAAAAAGATATCAGATGAATAAATTCAAGTTTTGGACATGAATTCTTCTGATGCAGGTGGATGGTTCCAAATTAATTTGCACATTTCAACACTAAATATCCTGTATTTTTGTCACTGCAGTCATCTTAACATTTGACCATGTTTTTATAACACCTGTATCATGCCTACACACTGATCAGTCCTGTCCTCTATACATGTATCTCATGATGTGCCCTCCTCTGATCGTTACGCACAAACACGTTGAGGCTTTAAACCAGCAGCTGATCTCTGCGCTCAGAGTCTGACAGGTGACAGGTGAGACCAGCTCCTGTTTCCAGGGACAATGCTGCAACCTGCAGGTGAAACTTCGGAACAGCATACCTGTCTGCGAGGCTGTCACGTGACCTCCAATCCTCTCGGTATCCCTATACATTGTTAACACCCTTGTTGTCACGACGCGCATCCTTCATATTTGTAAACAGCCTTTCTTTGCATTTCGGCCTTTACATTTCAACCGGTCCGGTCCACATCATCACGCTGAGGGGAGCTCAGGCCAGTTCCAGGGTTGGCTGCTATACACGAATAATAAGGCCCACACAGTGTTATGAAACCAAACTGTAAGGCAGGCACAATGTTAGGAAGTCCAAACAGTCTGTCACTCCGGCAAAACTGAACCGCGCCTGACCTCCCAGAGTCCCGGAGAGGAGGCTCCAAAGCTCCGGCACCGACACAGGAAATACAGGAATACCCGAGGAATATTAGGTTAGCGTTAAAAGGAGCTGAACGCACTGTTTGTCATTGTTTTATTTTAATGCATTATGTTTATTACAAGCCTACAAAATACATAAGGACGGTGAAAACATGGGACATTTATTATTATTATTATTATTATCATTATTATTATTATCATTATTATTAATAATGATAATAATAATGTGTAAACGTTGTGTTTGTCATTGTTTTATTTAATGCATTATGTTTATTACAAGCCTACAGAATATATAAGGACAGTAAAAACATGGGACATTTATTATTATTATTATTATTTATCATTATTAATATTATTAATAACAATGATAATAATAATGTGTAAACGTTGTGTTTGTATATTATTTGGGGAAAACTTGTTTCTTAATATTTGTTGATGTTTATTTTTAATCAGAAATAGAGGATACTTGTGATTTTGTTTATGTAACATATTTGTATTTAAAAAAAGCATTTTATTTTAAAAATGGCTTGAAATAGGTTACCTGAGGCCAGAGACCTCGACAAAACATTCTCTCAAAATCGTAATATTTCACGGGGGATAAACAGTATACTTCAGCCTAAACATGAAAACAAACAGAGGGCCTTATTGTGTCGGCAGTAGGCTCATATGGGCCTCCAGCCGGGACTGTGCTCCAAAAGGCAAAACCCCTCTATCAAAAACCGCCGATCACTTGATATTTTCCAAAAGGCTAAATCAGGAGTTCCTATAATGTTCAGTGCGTAAAAGCAGCCGGAGGAGCCTCGCGGCGCGTCTTCAAAGCTCCCAGAACAAAGATCCCCTCTGCAGGCCGAGGCATCCTGATCTCGGCGGGGGTCATAAAAGTTTTGATGTCGCAGGAAATTTCTGGGGCTGTTAAGCTCCTCCGAACCGCTGTGTGTGTCACGGTGGAAAAATGATTTTTATCCTGCACATCCTTTGTTGTGCAAAGTGCAAAAGGTTATTTATTGTTTGGGGAAAATCCTCCAGGCTATATCTAAACTTAAAAAAGGGTTGTGTCGGCCAAAACACGTGCACACAAACACAGATTTGAGTTGAGTGAAATATTTTTTTTGTTCTGCAAAGTTTCCACTTGTGGTTTGTTTAATCTTCTACAAACATCATCATCATCATGGGCCAGAAAGGGACGCAATCAAATGTACCTAAAATTACGCATGCATGAACAAAAAAAACATATTAAAAAGAAATCGTGACAAACATGAAACACAATCAAAAAAGCTCTCGGTGCACAAAACTTTATGCCCCTTTTGTTTTCCTTCTTCTTCAACGATCTCCGCTCCGTCGCAGTATACGGATGTTGATATTACCTTTATGGGGATATAGAACTCCATCATGTCGGACAAATCTGCGTGTGATGTCTCCATAGGGGAGGAAACTGTCGACGCCCGCTCGCCTAATTTCGCTTTTCTCTCTCTAATGAACGCGGGGGCCCATGGGACCGGCTCTGGCCCCGGGGCCGGTAAGCTGACACTGGCTCGCTGTGTGTGGTATCCAGGGCCGGGTCTTGATGGAAAAAGCCTGCTTCCACTCATGTCAAAGTCATTTACTCAGAGCAAACCCCCCGCTTACACACACGCACGGTAAAAAAAAAAGACCACCACCTCTCCATCTCTCACACTCCGCGCAGCGCGACAGTTTGTTTTTGTTATCCTCTGGACTCGTTTGGGAGGAAATTATGAGCAAAATAATACAAATAATACGCTTTTTTATTGCGTTTTGGGTATCATCCTGCAGCAGATATCATGTATAGGGCCAGAGTGTTTTGTTGTATCATCATGGCTTCAATTGCTTCAGAGCTAGACCTTTTTTGCATGCACATATTGTGGTGGTTTATTCGTGTCAGGAAAATGTATGATCTGTGGCTGAAATCGCAACTTCATACATGCAGGACCAGGGGAGGGTGTGGAGGTGGGGGGGGGGCTCGTTTTTTATGCGTCTGGCGTGTGGCGCGTGTGTTGATTGGGATGTCTGGGGGAGGTTTGATAGATGGCTTAATTGCGTGTAGTCCGAACTTGGACAAGAGGTGGGGGTGGGGTGGGAGGAGGAAGGAGGCGAGGAGAGGAGAGGAGAGGAGAGGAGAGGAGAGGAGAGAATGAGGGGCTTTAAGGAGGCGAGGAGAGGAGAGGAGAGAGAGAATGAGGGTCTTTAACGCTGTTGAGAACGGTAAGTGGACTTGGGCCAGATTTGGCAAAGAGGGTGGAGGAGGGGGGGTGGCTCTATTCGTCACTGATTTCAGGGAGATTTGCAGGCGCAGAGTGCGGATGAGAAGAAGGGGGTGTGGGGGGTCTCTCAGAGGGACGACAGATTTATGTAATGATAGGTGGTCGAGCTTTGTTTGGCCGGACTGTTGCGCGCAATAAGTCGACGGGTTTTTTTCTGCGTTTCCTCCACTTGAGGGATTATTAAGGCGCTCCATGGCCACCCGGCGCGCCACACACAGCACCACTTAGCGCCGCTGTGACACCCAGTGGAGTCGACCTAAAGCCCTGGACACTCAGTCTCCAGTGGATAACCAGCTCCCCCCCACCTCCCTCTCCCTCTCTCTTCCTCTTCCTCCCTCTGTCAGTGCGTATACTCGCCGTGCGTCAAGGGAGAGCACCGTGCGTAACGGGAGAGTCGTGCGTAACTGGAGACACATTTCACTCCATTTTGCGCTGGGATTTCTGAGGACCACTGGCGGTGTAACGCTCACTTGACCACTGGATCCTGATCTATTTTCTCTTTTTGAAACATCTCACAACTCGTCTTTTTTCTCCCTCCCTCCTTTCCTTTCTCCTCGCTCTCTACGCGCAGTCGTATACGTCAGAGCTTGACATGACGACCGAGACCCCTCAGCAGCAGCTGGACCCTCCGCCTCCTCTGAGATCCAGCCCGGCGTCCGGCGCCCTGCACCCGGCCATGCTGAGCCCACAAGCCGCCACGGAAAGTTCGTCTATTAATAAAGGAAAGAAGACGACCTCCGGTTTGCGTCGACCGGAGAAGCCTCCGTACTCCTACATCGCTCTCATCGTCATGGCTATCCAGAGCTCTCCAACCAAACGCCTGACTCTCAGTGAGATCTACCAGTTCCTCCAGGCTCGCTTCCCGTTCTTCAGAGGCTCGTATCAGGGCTGGAAGAACTCGGTCCGGCACAATCTGTCTCTGAACGAGTGCTTCATCAAGCTGCCCAAGGGGCTGGGTCGACCAGGAAAGGGCCACTACTGGACCATCGACCCGGGCAGCGAGTTCATGTTCGAGGAGGGCTCGTTTCGCCGCAGACCCAGAGGCTTCAGGAGGAAGTGTCAGGCTCTGAAGCCCATGTACCGGATGATGAACGGCATCGGCTTCGGCACCTCCATCCTCCCGCAGAGCTTCGACTTCCAGGCTCCGTCCGCCAGCCTCGCCTGTCACCACGGCAACGGCTACAACTTGGACATGATGAGCAACTCGATGGCCGGTGGTTACGACGGGCTGAGCGGCGGCGGACACCACATGTCTCCGAGCCCCGGGTCCACGTACATGGCGAGCTGTCCGGTGCCGTCTACCGGGGAGTACGGAGCGGACAGCAGCAGCAGCCCGGTACCGTCCTCTCCGGCCATGGCCAGCGCGCTGGACGGACACTCTCCGTACGCCAGCTCATCCGCGCACTGGGCGTCCTCCGGCGGGTCGCCTTACATCAAACAGCAGCCTCTCACCTCCAGCAGCACCGCGTCCTCCGGTTTACACTCCGGCATGTCGCCTTACTCCCTGGAGCAGAGCTATCTGCACCAGAACGGCAGGGACAGCCACAGCACCGACATATCAGGTATGGAGCAAACTGGAGACGATGAACCGCGTAATGTCTTTGAAGGCTATCATCACATGTACATGACATGCACTATCTACCTTTAAACATGCACTATCTTCCTTTAAACATGCACTATATACCTTTTAACATGCACTATCTGCAACCATCTTGGACTCTAACCACTAACGCACTTTACACTATACATCTTATATACCACTTTATAGATTGCACATATTACATTTATTTATTGCACGTACTACATTATGTTACCAAACTATGTTCACCCATTCACTCTGTATCTTTTATATCTCTATTATTGTTTTCATAATTAATATCTTTGGCGGTTATCATAAACGATAATACGATAACGATAATACCATAATACTTTATTGTCAGACAGGTCTGAAATTTGTTTTGCATAACAGCAGCTCCATTTGCAATATCACCGAAAGGACAAAGACAAGAAACAAAAGATATGTACGTTTAAACATTACAATCACAAGAAGATGATATTCAGGGCCTTTCAATGTACATTTGATCTGGGATTAGGCTCTATATTTAGTTTTAGGATTGACTGGTGTACAAAAGAGTGCTTCAGTCTAACCTTATTAAGTCGTGGAACCCTGTATCTCCGATTTGATGGTAACAATTCATATTCACTGTTCAAATATGGTTGGGGTCAGAGACGGTGGTGTTTTAGCCAGCCTTAATATGTTATTATGATAGGCTGATTCATAGAATTTCCTAAGGGGTTGACCTACAATCTTTGAGCAGATTTTCATTTGGTGAAGCAGTTTTGACTTTAAAGTAGTGGACAAACTCTTGTACCATGTAGTATAACAATACTGTAGAACACTCATAATCACAGAAGTAAAAAACAAAAGAAGAATTTGTTTACTCGCCCCAAAAAATAACATATATTTGCCATAAAAATAAATGTATAAGAAAAGTCATGATAACAATCCTCAAAGCAACTCCACCTCATCTGAGACACAGCCACTGCAATATGCAACGTTTTGTTTGCATGTGCAGCAGAGGCCTGTGACAAATTCTAAATGTTTTTCTTTTTATTTGCCTTTTTCTTGACTGTATTTGATACCTGTTTATGTGTCTTTGTCCTCATTTGTTTGTTTTGTTGTGTTTTTAGCTTGACAGCCCTGTGCTTGTCTTTGCTACTTTTAATATTGACTGATGTATTTTTTTTATTATTGTAAAGCACTTTGTGATTTTGTATCTGTGAAAGGTGCTATACAACTACACTTTACTTACTTACTTACTTACTTTTAGGAGTGAAAACGATATTATGAAGTTATATATTTTATAAATATATCTAATATTTCAAATCAGGATTGTCGTCTTTATTTAAAAGGCAACACACCAAAAGGAGAGTTTACATATTTGTGCAAGGCCAATAATATAAAATCTATAGTATATTACCATTATTTTCAATATAAATAAATATAATAATTTAACAATTGTTTGATTAATTGTACTGAATAATAAAGTTACATTGCATGTTAATTGATGATAATAATAACATTAATATGGCCTGAGATTGGTTCAGTACAATTAACGTTATAGTTTTCAAAATGTTTTTGAAGCCAATAAATAAATAAAATCCAGATTCTAAGAGCTGCTACTGTGTGATATAGCCTATATCTCTTTAATCCACAGTCTGCAGGGGTTTTAACTCACATCTGTACAAGTGTTCACGGGTGTATTTTGCACTAATGAATAGATTAAGAAAAACATCTATTTTCGTGCTCGCGTTCTTAATTCACCTCCACAGTTCACGCTCATTTGCTTTAACACAACACACCGAGGCTTTACTAAAGTCTGGGGATTTCAGCGAGGCGAGCAGCTCCATGCTGGAGCCCGACAGGGTCCCAGAGGTTACCCAAACAAAGAGTGCGCAGGTCGGACCACACCGGCGGAGGATTACAACCAAGAGACGGAAGGCCTTGTGAAACTTTTACGCAGCGCCTTAATTGAGCCTGTACGGAGGAGAAATGTGTTGCAGGGTCGCTAGCTAACTGTACTGTCAGTCAGGGAGGTGTGTGTGTGTGTGTGTGTGTGTGTGTGTGTGTGTGTGTGTGTGTGTGTTGTCTGTGGAAACGGGCTCACTGTGGTCTGGAGGATAAAGCCTGCATGTCTTCCTCTGAAAAACAGTCACATCTGGAGTCCTTATGACCTTGACGAAGCCGCAGCCTATTTATTTTTTCTCTTTCTGGAAATAGAGGCTCACTTACAGACACACAATGATGACGGTCACTGAGTCTCATTTAAATATTCTTGCAGGTTTGGGGGTTCTCTAGGGGGGGGGAAATAATCATATCAAAATAAAAGCATTGAATTGATTTTGAAAAATATGAAGTGAATATAATATAATGCCTTTTAAAGTATTGGAAAGGAGTACAGTGTCAGCTTGTGGAAGGTGTATAGAAAGCAAAAAAATATTATTTTAAACAACAACAAAAAAAAACAAGTTAGGCCTTTTTCTGCTCTTGTGTAAAGAAATAACCAATTTCTATAATGAATCTATAAAGATGTGAAGCAGTTTTGGGGATATATATATATATATTTTTATAAACAATAATTATTTCTGTACAACAAGGCCTTATAGCAGTCAGTTATAAAGCCTATATGACATTTTTGCGGTTTCTGAAACATCTAAGGCTATTTCATATTTTATTTTGAAAATATTTGACATGTAAAACGTTGATTTCTGGTCACAAACAAAAGTATATTTACCTCCCACACACTGTTTTATTTATTTATTTATTTATTTATTTTTGCTGGTGCAGAATAATTTAAAACTCAAAACAAAATAAATGTTATTCATATAAAGCATATAATGCATATTAATGTATTTATCTCCATATAATATTGTCTATCTCCTCTCCGCAGTGGGGATTCCTCGCTATCAGAGCCACTCCTCGGTGTGCGACCGGAAAGACTTCGTGTTAAACTTTAACGGCATCTCGTCCTTCCACCCCTCGGCTGGCGGATCCTACTACCACCATCACCACCACCACCACCCCCAGAGCGTCTGTCAGGACATCAAACCCTGCGTCATGTGAGCTCACACTGCAGCTCCATCACAAGAGGACATTTTAATACATTTTTACTTTTTTTTTTTACTTTTGTTTTGTTTTTGGAGGATTCATACAAGGATGTATACCGTGCCTCCAACATGCAGCCAAAGTAGCTCTCTTGGTTGAGAATAACTATGCATTGAAGGAAATGAATGAAGAAACCCCAGAGGCCTTTTAAAAAAGAAACCACTCTGCCAATAAGAACCCTGACAAGCGTTTTTTCTTCTTCTTCAAAAGAAGCTTCAGAAACACGACTTTTAATGTGTGTTTGCTCCTGTAACGCGTGCAAACGACTTATATTCTATGTAACTATCCTATTAGAGTAACTACACACACGACGCTTTAACATGAACTGCAACAAACAAACCTTGCACTTATTGTATAACCCTTTGCCATTTTTTTTTGTCCTGTAAAAGGTTTCAATAAAGCTGATATATATTTTAGGCTATACATTCCTACAGACTTCTGTCTTTCCATGTAGAGAGGTTGTTTATTTTGGTGATATTCAGTGTGCATATAGCAGAAACACATAATTCCATATTAAATATTGCGTTCTGGCTGTTTACACATTTCCAGTCATGGTCAGCAGTGATGGAAAGTACATTTACTCAATTTAAGATATTTATTTCAATTAGATCTGCTTGTACTCATTTATTTGGCAGCTGGACTTTAATTTGCAGAATAATATTTAACATGCAAAACCTGAGATCAGTTTATAATATTTTAAGCATGATTATATATTTAACTATTCAACAGCAGAAACAGCTACAACATTAAAATTGTGCTCACATGTTGACACAACAATAAATATAATAAAATAACTAGGGGTGTCAGAAAAATATCGAAAAAAAATCGAATATCGTGATATGATGTGTTGTGATGTATCGATTCTCAAAAACACTATCGATTTTGAATTAATAGTTTACGTGCAAAGATTAACTCAGTCAATACTTATTTATTATTATTATTATTTAATTTGCAAAGAGATGTTACCTCTCAGTGTATGTGCCCTCTCAAAGTAGTGCCGTGATATTGGATGTTACAGTGACTGATAAATGCAAATGCAAATCCCACTGTTCTGATTGCAGAAAAAAAAATGTTTTTACTCAGATTTTATACATATTCAATTCAATTCAATTTATTTGTATATAGCGTCAAATCATAACAGAAGTCATCTCGAGACGCTTTATATATAGAGCAGGTCTTAGACCATACACCATATGGCGTTATGTTCATTATACTAAGGCAGTTTTCCTAAAATTAGATTAAAAAATCGCAATACATCGCCTTGCTTACAGTATTGCAATATATCACAATATATTGAATCGTAACCCCTGTATTGTGATATGTATCGTATAAGACGCTTGCCATTACACAGCCCTACCATAGACCATAGAGGGGCCTGCAATATGAGTACTTTTACTTTTGATACTTAAAGTATTTTTTGCTGTCAATCCTTCTGTATTTAAGTAAAAGGATAGAGCGCAAGACTTTTACTTATTAAGGAGCATTTTTATATTGTAGTATTGCTTATACTTAAGGAAAGGATCTGATTACTTCTTCCACCTCTGATGGTCAGGTTTTGAATTTATTCTTTAAAATCAATAACATTCAAAAACAACAGTATGACAACCAAATGACAAATGGCTGCTTTGAGTCTTATTTTTCAGTTAAAGAAACCTTCTATCATTCAATTAATAATGTTCGTTTTCATAGAGATTTTAAAGTGACATTTCAATCGTTACTGTTTTGGTGTGCAGTTGTGATTATAATGGGGGATGTTGCGGCGGGGGAAGAAGTATTTGGATCCTTTAAGTAAACGTAGCAATGCCACTAAAGCTCCATCTCTCTTTACTGTAATTCTATTACAAACAAAAGTCCCAGATTTTAATCTCTCTTTAATAAAAGCACAGAAGTGTTATAAGCAAATTGTACTTAAAGGATCAAAAGTAAAAGCACGCATTATGCATCAGAATTGCCCATGTGATTCTACATTTCATAATACTGATTTATTAACATGTAAACAGAATGTTAATGTCATATGGTTCTAAGGTCGAAGTGGAGATAATGTACATCCTGTTGGGTAGATTAACCTAAAACGAGGAATCTTATGTTATCAGCTGTTACGTTCCACCACTGTTGATAAGTAAGACGTGTTAGGAAACAGGATTACTTCAAGAACCACACAGGCTGATCATTAATGCAATAAAACATTTGTAGACCACTGATGTGAGGTGTGAGGCTCAAAAGATAAACGCCCTTTGAAAGTTGGATTACAATGTAAAAGGAAGAAGATACTTCTTAAAAAATCAGATTATTATTAGTGTGAATATTTCCACATTTTGCATGTTTTACAGCCTGTCTACAACAGCTGAAAGTCTTTCGCATCCGGAGGCTGCTCCCTCCCATGTGGACATCCAGGGCTGCCAACATTTTGAAGACGCCATATAAACAAATGAAACGACAGGGCCGGCGTCTATGGAAATGCAACAACTAGGTATTTTTAGAGTGCGGTAAACAGATCGGACTCGCAGAGAGCTGCCTCGTCACACAAACAGAAAGCAGACTTGTGCTACTATACTTTGACTTTTGGTCATGACTCAAAATGGAGCATCCCTCATGACTAACACATGCAGATAGAGATTTGGCAGCGGCAGCTCCTTATTAGGCCACTGACATAATCACAGCTTCTTAAAATGCTCTGTGGTGTCACTATTTGGGTCGTGAATGCAACGCCTGAGAAAATGTTCTCGCTGGGATGTTTAATATCTGTTACCTCAGTGTTTATTTGTCATGTTAAAGCGCACTATGGGTTTGAAAACTCGGCATAAAAGTAATTGTGCAGGAAGTTATAACATAATTCAACCAGTTTAAACATTCTAAGGTATTACAAATGAAAACCACATGTGAAAGTTGCTTTTCACAAGTTATTTTTCACATTTCAACTGCCCAAAAAGCCTCACATGTGCAACACCATGTGGACAAATCCTCATGTAGTCCTGCTTTGATGCACAGAATAAGGAAAGATCTGGCGGCAAATTCATTTTCTTCATATCTGCTTAAGCCTAAGATCCAGAATCCATATCAGAAAACACACAGCACGGGTGAGAGACTGACTGAATCCTGTTGGTCTCACTGAAGTGGCCTCCCTTGGGTGTTTTGAGCATTTTGGGGTCCAAGCAAATGTCATATGGGATTGGTAACGGAAAGAGGAAAGACCAGCATCAGCAGTCACATATCAAAAAGAAAAAATGTCTTTGACAAGACAACAAAGTCATTTTTAATTTCCCCAATGCAACCCTCCATGATGAAAAGTCACACACGTTGGCCCTGCAGCTGCTGGATTTTCCATGACAAGATCTTTTGAGGAGTGCTGAACTTTCAATATGGTGGAGTATAGCGCCATCTAGTGGATAGTTTCTGCAGTGGGACGATATTATGAGGGATACACAAAGCAGAGGCTCAGATGCATAGGCCCATTTTACATCAACATTTCTCTGATAAAGCAAATATAAAACTCTCTTACGTTAATAGTAAAAATGTGACTTATGTCACAGCCAATGATGAACTACACCTGCTGAATCCTACTCAATTTAATACTGTGTATATTATATTATGTTGTTCTTCTCCAGCTATCACCACAGAGGATCATCTGTTTCCATGTAGTTGGCAACCTGGGCCTTGACTGTTCCGGTTTGGAAATCTGATTTTTATGATCCACGTGTTTGATTTGGCATAGGTTTTACACCAGATGCCCTTCCTGATGCAACCCGGGACCTTCTTACTGTAAGGCAACATTGCCACTGCACCACCGTGCCGCCATGTGTATATTATATCGTATCGTATCGTATCGTATCGTATCGTATCGTATCGTATCATACTATTGATCCAGATTTGCATGACTAGGCTTTAAAGCGAGAGTAAACAGAGTTGAGCTGGTGATTTACACTTTTCCTGTGTTATTTAGAGCCATGGTCAGATTAACCCACTAGGGGGCCAAAATGTATAAACTAGCAGTGGGCCCCCTTCGCCTAACAGAACCATCTGAGAAGCCGTCATTGGCACTTTCAAAAAAATACTTGGAAGGTGATTGGATGAACCATTCGTCAATCAAACTCTTGCCGACACCAGTCGGGAGAAGAGCAAAAACATCTTTTCCACAGAGAAAAGCCTTCAGTGCTGTTCTTTGCTCTTTTTTCAATAAAAACATACTCTCCAGTTCTGATATAATGCTACTGCAGCATCTACACTAACCTCTTGAGGAGCCACCACTGTTGTTTTGAACTAACAGTTGCTTCTCTGTGTCACATCACACACACCTAAGCCATGCCTGTTGCTGCCAGTAGCTCCTCACAGGACGCCGATTGGTCCGAACAACTGTGGTTCAACAACACATCATTTGAAGCCGGACAAGATGGATTTTCGTGTGATCTCTACAAATGCAATTTGGGCCTCACAAGCTAGAGGGAAGGTCAGAAGATCCTAAAACTAGCTATCATGGGGGGACTAAGGATGTCACGAGAACCAATACTTCGGTACCAAGTCAATGCCAAAATTTTAAAAAAGTGAAGGTACTCTTTTTCTACAGTACCGCAGGAACCGTACGATGCCTTTAATGGTCACTGATAGGGATGTGACAGTGAAGAAAATTTACCCACCAGTTAATAAACTTGTGACAACACCGGTGTTACGATTACACCGGACATTTTAGAAGAAAAGATTACGGTCAATATGTGCAGAGCGCTGACTCTGATCTTTACTATCAGGTAGCGGTGTGTCTGGCCTCTCTGGTAGCGTTTCTGCTGCGGGGCTCTGCGGGGGGGTCTACCTGGTGCCGCTGCTCCTTGCACATCGGCTGTGACGGCTCCATCCACCTCACGGCGATTACCTCATTAACGTTATGGTTCCCTTATAGCATTGGGATTAAACGTGAAATATTGCCGAATAGGTGCGTTTGCTTTTTGCTTCGACAATAAATCCTCTGCCTCCTGCTCCTACTGCTCTGAGCTGACGGACCAGATGTATTCACGGTCAGTATGTAGCGTCCGTCATCTGACTATCAATTGATAACATGCCGCTGATACGCCAAAATGAACGAAATGGGTCAATTCTTGTTATTAATTACTTAAAGGCTACATGCCTCTGTTTTTTGTAATGTTCAAATGTTTTTAATAAAAGAGAGCGTGTTGAATTACATGGGATTTATTGTTGTTGTTTTGGGGTTTTTTATCGTGGTATCGAATTGGTATCAAGAATCGTGGAAATTCACTAGTATTGGTATCGACTACTAGATTTCTGGTATCGTGACATCCCTAGGGGGGACCATAAATGTCTGCACAATATTACCTGGAAATCCCTCCAAGTCATAAATATTTCCCTTCAAGCATACAACCGACAGACCAACTAGCTGACATTGCCAGAACCATCCTGCTAGTAGCAGGCCAAAAACATAAAACTGGAGTCTGACTGTAAATGTAATGATACATGCATTATTGTCAAAATAATCTAATAATCTAAATGTATTACATTTTGTCTAGTTATTACATAATGTGTTGTTGCAAACTTTTTTCCTTGAAAGCTTCCCAAGCTGGAGACCTCCAAGCATCCTGGAGCTAGAGGTCTGAAATAGTGTCTCAGCAGACTGGGTCAAATGAAGCACAGAAGAAGTGGGTAGTGAGACTGATAGTATGCTGCAGTAGCTGAGTGTGGAATTAGAAAGGGGATGGTTGCACTTGAGAGCTTGTTAGTGAAATCTCACCTTAACAGGCAGGATAACATCTGGTAAGGGCACATAAATGGATAGGGCTGCATTACCAGTCACTATCATCACCAGCCATTGGAGCATTTACACTCAGTGAGCCAACACTTGATAAATACAAATATTTTTTTAAAAAGCTTTACAGAAGAGAAGAGAAAGAAAGGAACAAAAGAAGACCAACCCTGAAGAGGAGAGTGATAGTGGTTGCAGGTAACCACTAGGGGGCAGAGTTTAGCTGCAGTTTAGGACTGCCGCTTAGTTTAGTAAACTGCAGTATAGCTTGTTGCTAACTAATACAGTACATTTGTAGTTGCAACATGAATAAAGCCACAAACTAACAAAACTCATAGATGGGTAATAATAGTTTTGCGAATGTCAGTAGCATTTTACAGACATTGAAAAAGTGATTTTTATGATGTTGCATCTTCTCTCTTTCCACTTTTTTCAAAATGGGAAATATTGAAAACTTGACTTCAATGTTACAAAATCCTGTAACACTTGTTAATAATCACACAATATTAGTCCAGGCTTTTTGGCTGCTGTTGTTAGATGGATAGATGGATAGATGGATAATCTATGGTACAGATGACGATACCGATTCAAATGCCTGGATCGGGTATTGACGACAATGGGGCCAATGTATTCAATTCAATTTTATGTTTATATACTATATATATATATTATACTGTATACTGGAATTTGAATTCCTTTTTAAGTTTTGACCAATTTGTTGCTGCATTAAAAAGGTTTACACTTGAATTGTAATTCTTGTTCATTTTGAAGATTTTTTACTAAATTGCTGGATTTATTATTTTAATGATAAAGACCAATTAAATAAATGTATATCTTTGTATTTACTGGTAACATTTTGTTTTACAAAGGAAAGCAATGTTTAAGTCAAACCTGATGTTGCCTTACACATAAAAGAATGATCCCAGTCACTTCCACACAGTGAGGCATACAGCTTATTGATTAAACACTGGTATCGGATTGGTACTCGGTATCGGCCGATACCCAAAGCCCAGGGATCAATATCGGTATCAAGACTGAAAAAGTCGGATCGGTACATCGATGTTGTTTGTATGGAAAAATACATATAAATATCGTATGAAGTTCCAAGGAGATATTTTTCGGGCTGTTTATTGAACATAAGAGACAAATAGATCTAAATATTTCTATAATCTTGATTTCATTTGAGATGGTGTGCAAATAAAGATGGATAAGACTGTTTGTCATCATATTAGAAGATTATGCCATTCATCAGGGCGGCTAAATCAGAACCAGCTCAATCTTCAGTCATTTCCCGTGACCTTATTTGGATTTTCAGAGAAGCTCTGCACATTCGTCTGTCTGTCTGGTCTTAAATGTCAAGTTTTGGGGTTAAAAAAAGGGGAAAACTGCCACACTGTGAGGCGCTTTGTGGCCTTGAGAACAGCTCTGCCCTCTCTTCAAACCAGTCACAGCCGGAGCACCAAACACAAGATTAATGTTTTGCACATGGATGATTGGCAGCTATTTATTTGAAAACCAATTCCAATGTGCTCTTTTGGCGCATGGCTTTGAGGTCCTGGGATATTTTGGAAATCTGTCTGTGTTTAATTAGGCACTTAATATAAACACTGTCGATGACACACTGAAGTGCCTGAAAAACAATTTCATACCCGATCCCTCAGGAGTGAGACTTTATAAGAAAAGACCACAAACTGATGAGAGGTCACCAGTAAAAATACTGAATTAAAATACTCTTTTTTTTTTTACAGTTGACATTCCTCATAGAATTGTGGACCTTAATGAACTAAAATGTGCTCATAAATCAAGATTTCCTGCTTTTTACTTCTCTGCTGCTGTTGCTGCTGCTGTTGCTGCTGCTGTGTGTGCATCAATGTGACAGCAGAGGGCGCTATGTTACTACTTAATGCCAGATTGTGTGTGCCAAAATTACTTACAAGTTCAAGACACTGGTGGCAACACAGGCATTCAGTGATGATGATGATGATGATGATGATGATGATGATGATGATGCCTACAAATGAAAACCAGGAATAAAGTCAATGTTACATTGCGTACAATAACTTTTTTTTCGTTCAGTTAATGCAACTCGCAATTTATAGGTTGTAGCGGGCTCAGTTTGAGGCTGGCTTGCCATTTTCAAAAGGGGTCCCTTGACCTCTGACCTCAAGATACTGTATGTGGAAAAGCCCTCATTTAAATCATTATGTCCTAAAAGTTGTCAAAATATCTAATAGCTGAATCCAGAGTTATTTTCCTCGGCATAATGAAAGTGCATCAGACCCACAGGACTGCAACGCCCTGCACGCTATATCCATTTCTGCCTGCTAGCTGTATGCGGCTGTAATAATGGATATATTGGCTGTAATTCATCACTTTTATTATTTTCTAATATACCCATGGGCTGTCTGCTGTAAGCCTGTACGGTGGTGGATATATTAACGTCTCTGTTCCCAAACAACCGGCTATCGGTCAGTAGCTAGTAGTGCTAGTAGCATGACATAAACAGAATTCAATGTAATTGCAGGGCAAAAGCACAGGACACAACCTCTTATACATCCATGGTCTGTGGTCTATTGGACAACTGTTTGGAGGTCCTTGACATGAAAAAGTTTCAGATTGTTTTCAAAAATCTGTGTGTTGGATTTTTCTAACTTCCATTTATGTCCATCACTCACTTTATTCTCCTCTGGGAAGTGAGTAAATACTTCTAATAGTATGCATTTATTTGCGATTAATCATGATTAACTATGGACAATCATGCGATTAATCGCAATTTAACATTTTAATCGATTGACAGCCCTAATAAAAACCTGTCACTGCATTTTGTGTCCGGGAAAAAAAAAATCGACATCCAGCCTTTTTTCTAAACAAATAAGAAAGTGCTATCTATTCAACAATAAGTAAGTATTGTGTGCTTTAAATCTGGGTGTCTGTAATCTATACATCAGAGTCAGAGCTGTAAAAGGGAACCAGCATTGTCCTGTGGATGGGCAAGGACACAATATGCTTCAGCAACGCCTTTTCATACAAAAGTCCACAAATGTACTTAAAAAGACAACAATAAATGCATCAAAATAAAAGCATGCATTTCTTGGGGAATATTCAGTGGTTTATAAGCCTTTTATTTTAACCTGTATTTGCTCTTTGTTTCACCTGGAGTCCCAAAAACATCTATAAGAAACTTATAATATATAACTGTAAAATGTGACATCAAAACTGAACAATCAAAACAAAAATGTCATCAAACTGAAGAAATTGTCACTGTGGAGATAAATGACATATTTAAGATGTGCTGTCAGCTGGGTAGACACACCTGTGAAGACACACCTGTGAAGACACACCTGTGAAGACACACCTGTGAAGGTACTGTAGAAACATGTTTCTTTGCCTGTGTGTAACTTTGGTATTTTTCCACCTGGACCGTATTTGAACATGTTTTTGTGTCTAATGGGGACAACTAGTTCTTAATACAAGTCCAGTATTGAGGGATAACACTGTAACCATGGCAACGAGCAGCAAGGACTAGTGAGCAGCCTCAATGTTCACTATTAAAGTGCTTGTTTCGTTCACTAAAAGTGTTTGTTCACTAAAAGTGCTTGTTTTTGCCACTGACAGGCTCACACTGTGTCTGAAAACATTACTGAAGGACCCTACAGAGAAATAAAACGTGTTTCTCACCTTTCACTAGAGCCGGTCTGTTTGTTATCCTGTCCAAGTCCCGCTCCAGGTGAAGTCTCGTTGTGAAATCTGAACATCCGTATACTCAAATAAGTTCAAAGACCTTCTCCACATTGACGAAGTTATCTAAATATTCCGCCATGACATTGAACATATTTGAGATAAAAACTAAGCGACGCTTTCTGTGCTCCAGCAGCAACTGACTCTGCTCGGCTAGCACGTCGTGTTCCCACGATGGATGTATTTCGGCAAATTGAAACATCGCGAGATTTCAAAACGACACTTCCCTGCTGCTTCCTTGGGTATTTTCTAGAAGGTAACCCGCAAATTGCAAAAACTTGCAAAACGTAGAAAATCAATCGATCAGTATAAAAAATATATCATTAATATATAACAATTGTAATGTTATGTTAATATTCATATTGATATTATTGAGTATTTGAGTTTTGATGCTTTGGCAACATTGTTTTTTGAAACTTTCATGCCAATGAAGCCACTTTGATTTGAAAAAAAACATTGGATTTAATTAATTGAAAAACTCTCGCGAGACTCATGACAATCCATCTGATTGTGGACCAGCTGACCAACATTGCCATCCATATAAAGCTACATCAAGCATAGCTAAAACACTGTGGGGGAAAACAGGAAAGGAGACGAATTTAAAAATCCATTGCTTCTAGTTTTATAATTCTCATTATGTTTATCAGGAGAAAGGCTAGTTGAGTCTGTAACATGTATTTTTTTGATACTGTCTGGCCTCCACATACTGTAGCAACACCTCAGTGACATAATTTGCCCATGACCTACACTCCCTGCTATACTCATAATCTCTCAAATACAGCAACTTTGTCTAGTGATTAAAATGCAGCCATTGAAGACTGAAATGTCAACGCAGATGCACTCAGGCTATTCTCAAGGTTCTCTAGTAGTTAGTGGGTTTCTAATATTGTAAAGGGAGCACATGTGGAGTGATGCTGATATCAAAAGACATCAGGTTTTAGGAAACCTGTTTGCATATCATATATTAGAAGTAATGTTTTATGTGTCTGTAAAAATCCTAAGCATTTCATTGTGATAGTTTTATGAGAGAAGAGTTGTATTACTGCAATTCTCTTTGTGCTGAATCACCCATGTACAGTATAGATTCCCACACAATTGAACAGACTTCCTCTGCAATCCTTTAAATGCAGTTAAACAAAACTCTGATACAGTAAAGAGCTCAGATTTCACTACATGCAGTGACTTGATAGAAGGGGACATTTTTGCTTCTATGTGATGCCATAAGAATATTGCTTGTGTGTGTGTGTACATTAACAGGAATGTGTATCTTACATGCTAAGACTCAGATATTGCAGCCTAGGTGTGCAGATATCACAGAGGAAACAGAAACAGAACATTTGACTTAGTTTCAACATTGCCTTTGGCATTTCCTGATTTATTGCTTCTTTCACAGAAGAGAACAAGCAACTGACAATGAGCTGATTTACTGATATATAAAGTTTAAACCTTCTGTGATCAGTAACATCAGACAGAAATGATAAACTCTGTTGGTAAATCCAACCACATATGCAGCTGGTTCAGTTTGTAACGGCTGGACAATCGGTGCAGAAGCGCCTGAGCAGAACATCAGTCTTCAGACAGGTTCCAGGAAATGACTGGTGAATGAGAGCCGAACTTGACAAGCAGCTAAAGTTCTCCACTGACATCACCACATCCAGAGAAGAGACAAGAGCAGGACAGGCTGATGAGGGTCAGAGCGTGGCTGGCCTGGTGCAATAGCTCGGGGTTATGGAAGCAAGCAGCTGAGGCAGGCAGATGCAAGGACAGATCCTGGAGACACAAGGAAACAGAAGAAGTTCAGGTAAAGCACATGGCACAAAGAAATAACTGTGATTACGCAAACTTTTTCTATGATACTGTATTTATACTGCACTTTTCAAAACAAAGTCACAAGTTATTCTATTGTAGACTATTCTAGGTCAATTTCTCTACAAAACAGAAGCTCTTACTACTTTTTTCATCCTCAGTGAACAACAGCAGCTCAGGTGGTGGAGTAGGATATAAAGAATGGTTAGTAAACCAATACAACAATACAGTAACACACAATTCTCTCTATTTCTTTACAATATAGACTATTTTACTTTGTTTACATGTCAGATTACTGACCTTCTTCGTCCTCGGTGAACGGCAGAGGCTCAGGTGGTGGAGTAGGATATAAAGAATGGTTAGTAAAACAATATTTGAATTATTGAATAAGTATGAATAAGCAGATTTAAAATACAATAACACACAATTCATACTATTTCTTTACAATATAGACTATTTAACTTTGTTTACATGTCAGATTACTCACCTTCTTCGTCCTCGGTGAACAGCAGCAGCTCAGGTGATGGAGTAAGAGAGGGAACAATAAATAATGGTTAGTAAGAGAGACAAATTATGTTTGAATTACTTATTAAGTGATATTATATGAACAAATAGATGTATAGCATATAGTTTGTAGGTGGGTTACATAATATTACTTTATCTTTTTTTACATTATAGACTATTTAAGATCACCTTCTTCATCCTCAGTGAACAAAAGCAGCTCAGGTGGTGAAGTAGGATATAAAGAATGGTTAGTAAAACAATGTTTGAATTATTGAATAAGTATGAATAAGCAGATTTAACACACAATTCTTACTATTTCTTTACATTATAGACTATTCCAAGTCCCTTTCTCAACAAAACAGAAGCTCATACTTACTTTTTTTGCGTCCACAGTGAATAATAACAGCAGCTCAGGTGGTGGAGTAAGATAAGAGTAAAGCAAGACAAATGTGGTTAGTAATTAAAATAATCTTTGAATTATTGAATATTTTGAATATAATAGATATTTTATATAGTTACTATACCTTTTTCGGCCGTATTAAAGGGATAGTTTTGGTTTTGAAGTGGGGTTGTATCAGGTACTTATCCATAGTCAGTGTATTACCTACAGTAGACGGCGGTCGGCACGTCCCCAGTTTGGAGAAACAGACAGGATACCAACATGGGAGCAAAGCGATGTACTGCTGTGGACGGGGCCGGCAGGAAAACATATTTTAGCTACCTAAAAAAAAGGCCCGCCTAAAAAAATCAATATCAGTTTAAGTGTACGCTATATCAGCCCGTTCTCATTCCTAAGGCGTCAAATACCGACGCTTTGTCGCAGCCGTCAGCGTTTGACACCGCCGCACAAGGCTCCCTTTAGCGCTGGTATGAGACGCACCGGACGTTCCCGTAACTACAATGTAAACCCATCCACGGCAACAGTAAACACTCAGGGAAAGTGCTGTGGTGACATTGTTTAAAGAGCGAAAGATACAGTGGGCGGGCGGGTGGCGTGGTGGATGGGCCATAAAAATAAACAAAAAACACTGGCTAAAATGTGTTTTGCTGCCTGCCCCATCCACAGCAGTACATTGTTTTGCTATTGGGCTGGTACTCCTGTCTGCTTCTCCAAACTGGGGACGCACCGACCGTCATCTACTGTGGGTAATACACTGACTATGGATAAGTACCTCATACAAAACACCCAAACTATCCTATACGGCATTTTTTTTTTTTTTTATCTCTGAAGACGTTCAGGAGGCATGCTAATAGGACACCTAACGTTGGGCAACTTTGAGCTAACTCCCTGTGGGAAGAAATATTGTGTTCATTTGAATACAGACAAGGCTGAAGATTCCTCGCCCTGCCAGACGCAAAGACTACATGCATGGGGTGTCGACAGCCCTGCCAGACGCTAGGACTACCTGGGGCATTGACGGCCTTGCCAGACGCAAAGGCCGGCCCTCAGGATGAAAGAAATAAAATAATGTCGATCGATCCACCGTTCAAAAATGAGGAATTACTGCACAAAAAGCCCCAGTGCAAGACGCTACGTGGGGTGTTCGCAGCCCTGCCAGACACAAAGGCCAGCCCTCAATCCAACGGTCCCGGTGCAAGAGGCTACCGGGGGTGTCACCAGCCCTGCCAGACGCAGAGGCCAGCCCCCGGTGCAAGACGCTACCAGGGGTGTCACCAGCCCTGCCAGACGCAAAGGCGGGAATGATTGGTCCTGTTGTGATGAGGAAGTGATGAAGGGGAAATGTGGACTCAGTGATTGCTCCTATGTTTAGAGTCAATCCGAGTCGCTGTTATCAGACCACCTCGGCCTCTTCGCAGCAGCCTCCTCCTCCCCGTCGCTGTCTTCCCTGCGTCTCCTTGTGGAGGGGCCGGGGCCAGAGTCTGCCTCGCTGAGTTCCTCAGGGGGATCGTATTGGCAGACTGGCCCGATGTCTTCAACCTCCAGGATAGGGAACTCAATCCCATTGTCCCCATCGTCCCAATCCTCAAGATGGTCCTCAAGATGGTCCTCATCCTCTCCATGTTGCCAAAAGGCGTACCTGTCAACAAAATACTCAATGGCTTCAAAATACTCAACGGCTTCAAAGCCACCGTGAGGGTCAGCAGATGGGAAACTATGAGGAAGACCATGAGGGTCCGCATGAGGGTCAACTTGAAAGTCACCAAACGGGTAGGCAGGAGAGAAAGTAGGAGGACGACCGTAAGGGTCAGCAGGAGGGCCAATGAAAGGGTCAGCAGGAAAACCATAATAGTCAGCATGAAGATCAGCTTGAAGGTTAGCAAAAGGGTTAGCGGGAGGAGGACCATAAGGGTCAGCAGGAGGGAAAGCATAGGGAAGAAGATAGGGAACAGGGTAATAAACAGGAAAAGGAGCAGCAGGACCCTGTCTCCATCCCAGCCCAAAGTAGGGCGGAGGGACCTGCTGCTCACCGTCCCCGTTACCTCCCTGAGGCTCAGCCTCAGCCTCCTGAAGCCCGTCCGCATCATCACCCCAAACAAGGCCAACCTCTTCCTCGTCCTCGTCCTCGTCCTCGTCCTCGTAATCAGGCAGGACAGGATCATCGGGGGGCCTCTCGACGTCAGGGCGCTCATTATGCAGAGGCCAAAAGGAGCCACCTGAGGAGGAAAAAAAACATTAAAATGTCACATTCTCCACTTCCATAAAACAGTCTTAAACAAGAAAATCGTTTTTGACCAGATACATTACCAGCACTTTGTAGAAAAGCCCCCAACAAACAGAGTGCCACCTCTAAAAGTGATATCACATATAGTGCAGTACTGAGTACATCTGATTTATTGATTGCAGTCAAGATGTGATGAGAATTTTAACAAATATAACAAAACAAGTCTCTTAACCCTGCCTTTAAAATAAGAGCAAATGAAACTCTCTCCACAAAAATATTTTTCAATGCACACAGAAATAGTTAAAATATGAATTAAAAAACGATCATTAAAATGACAAAAAATCAGTACAGAAAATTTGTATAAAATAATAAAATATTATAAAAATAAATTAAATACGTAAACAATGGAATATGTAATAATAATAATCATATTTATTATTAGACTTATTTTTATTATTAATAAAACGGTGTCAAAAATCCCCACACAAATGCAATGAAGTTCCCACATGACAAGCACTTTGTGAATGCAGGTTCAACAGTTTGTATATAAATGTCACAACATCCAAATATGTTTTTGATGAAAATTGCAAATACTTTTAAATACATATATTTGTAGATTTATATTACATGTATTTAAAATAATAAATATTTGTGTCTGCATCAGAAATATATTTGTGAACCTTATTTTTTATATGTGGATATATATTTGTTTACATTTATATATTTATATTTTTTAATCCTTCTGTGTGCATTCATTAATATTGAGACTGATCTGACTCCATAGAAGAATCGGTCAATTTAATCTTCGTTTGCATAACACAAGTCCACATAATAACCCTGTTCACATCCCTCTTTTTCTTTCTAAATACACATTTTGTTTCTTATAACCACAATTAAAGTCAGACCAGTATAACAGTAGTCAGAACAATAGGATGTAATTCTGTTATGTTGCATCACATTTCAATCATATTAAAAAACAGTGGAAACAGGTGGTTCTGACTCTATTCAGTGATATAGCGAGAAGAGATGATTGTTCACGACACTGTGTGTTTTTAGGAGGATGCTACTGCCTCCAGGATTCCCTATTAGTTTACAATAAGCTGTGAAAAACACTGCGATACCCAAAACGTTTGACGCGGACTGACCTACGTGCGTAATTACGTACGCTTAAACGTGGGTACCTTCATTAATTCACGCGCACTTAACGACAGGCCCTCTCCATAAATAACCACACCAAAATATATGTGAGTCTTGGTCCGGCAAACTAATCGCTTATATTTATATTTAGTTTCTCTCCTAGGTTGCAAATCTTAAAAGCATATTACAATGTGACGACAATACTATCATGTCAAGTAGAAGCTCTGAGTGGTGACTGAAAAGCTTTGGTTTTAGGTCCAATAACTGTCAGACACTTTAGTTGACTTCATGATAAGATAAGATAAGATATTCCTTTATTAGTCCAGCAGTGGGGAAATTTGCAGTGTACAGCAGCAAAGGGGATAGTGCAAAAAAACAAGATGCATCAGCTAACACAGTAAAAAAGAGCTAAACAAAGTGTAACAAAATATGAACCGTTTAAATAGAAGGAAGTATAAAAATAGGAGCAGTATATACAGTATTGACAATAAACAGACTATTAACAAAATTGCACAAATGGAAAATGATATTGCACAGTGAGAATGAAATGAATGAATGAATGAAATTCCACCTCAAAATATCACGTTATTGTCAGTTTTTTTTTCATTCAGGCTCATATAACAATATCGATCTGTTGGTGCATTTTGAGGAAAATCTAAAAATGAGTTCATAAATGTGATATATTTGAACTTAAAAAGGACCCGACAACATCTCCGGATACATTTTTAAGCCGCAATCTCAGCTGTCCACACAGAGGAACGTGACCTGTGTGTTTACACCTGCGCGCTCTGACGTCAACACGTTTGATCCTAATCGCTCGATCGTCTCCATGGTGAACTAAACAACTCATGTTTTTGGCATTATTCGAAAAATGACAATTTTCTTTCCGAAATTTTCGACGAAATTTTGGAAAAAATGTGTTTCCCTCAAACAAAAGTTAGTGTTTTCAAATCACTCCAGTTGTAAACATACTCCACAGCTGTCCTGTTACACTTCACTTCACACTTCTTATCAGATCATTATGATTTTATACCCAGAAAACATCAAGTATCACCACAACCAGTGTTTTCCTATAACAGGCCAACTAACAGGTGTATTTATCTATAAATCCAACAATTTAACATAATTAAAAACACATTGTGTACCGAAATTCTCTTTTAAAGAATTTAAGGAACATTAATAAATATTTATGACGAGATTAAAAGATGTCTTACTCGCAAAAGAAGCGATCCAGCGCCTGATCCTGGTCAGCAGGCCGTCCTCCTCCACAAGGGGTCCATTAGAGGCCATCTCTTCCAGCAGGTAGCTTTTAGCTGTACAGATGTTTCTTCAGCTCAGTAATCCAACAGGTTTGTTCTCCAAAATTTGCTCCAAAGGGCGATGAAAGATTTCAACTCACCAGATATTCACAGGTCAACTTGTGTCCAAGTCCAAGGGCGAATAGGAGTTAGTAGAAAGGTGTGCAGCTCTGACGTCACCTCGGTAAAACGTCAACGTTCCGTTTCCATGGCTTTAAGTGACGCACTGTACGTCAGATACAGTAATAGATGATATAATGTTAATTGTTTGGACTCTTTAGTGTGAGTGTGTACAGCAGGTGTTTCCATCAATAAGTGATGTGTATGATGATCTATGGTCACTATACACTTCACACCATCTTGACCCGGAGCTCACTGAACCAGGTCAGCACAGCTTCATTTTGTTGTTGTTGTATTTTTAGATACAAAATAATGTTGGCAGACAGTAAATGTGAATCAATGCATGCTTTGTATCAAAGATTGCATTATTAATTCATCTCCAGTTTATAGCCTACATCGTGGCATTTCAATGATGCTCAAGTGGCCTTTATTGTTTCTTCATTTGTTTCTTTCCTGATCCTCGTGCACCCTGTGATGCTTTTATTTTGTTTTGCCACTGGGATGATAAGATAAGATAAGATAAGATAAGATAAGATAAGATATTCCTTTATTAGTCCCGCAGTGGGGAAATTTGCAGTGTACAGCAACAAAGGGGATAGTGCCAAAAGACAAGATGCATCAGCCAACACAGTATAAAAAGAGCTAAATAAAGTGTAACAAAATATGAACCATTTAAATAGAAGGAAGTATAAAAATAGGAGCAGTATATACAGTATTGACAATAAACAGACTATTAACAAAATTGCACAAGTGGAAAATGATATTGCACAGTGAGAATGAATGAATGAATGAATGAATGAATGAATGAATGAATGAATGAATGAATGAAATGAAGAATACAGAGGAGCCCAGGGTCCCTCAGAAGCTCCAGGTTCACTGTGTGGCACAACAGTAACTTGAAGCAATAAGTGGAAAATCACAGTTTTGGAATATACAAATAAAATATGCATTTAAAGCCATTTTGAGTTAAATATGAGAATTATTTACGTTTTAATAAAATAATATTTTTGTTGACGTAAAAATAATAAAGAACATACAAGTATATCTGTCTAACATTTCCACAGCGGAACCAATATTCTTGTTACAGTGATGTCCGGCGGTCATTATTATGAGTGGCGCATTCTCTACACCTGAATGATAAGTTACGTTGCTGTATAATGTATAATGTTTTTGTATTATTATTTTTTTTAGAAAATATAATTACAATAACAATACATACACAACCTGCCAGGAGTACATTAATAAAGTAAAAAATTAAAAAATTAACAATAAAATAAACAATAAAAAAAATACATCTATATAAAGAAAAAGTAATACAAAATCAGAATAGATTCTCATCGGTCCATAAGAAAATTATCAAATACAGTAATGTTTCTTATTTTGGTGCCATATTGTCTCAGTTCTTCATAAAAATGTTCAAAATCAGGTTTGGAGTTACAGTACGTTTCTTTTTTTTATGAAGATTGAATGAAGTGAAGACTTGTAGCTGGAAGTTTCCAGCCAATGAGGGATCAGTAATTTTCTACATTATGCATTGGTTACTTTGCAGATTTAGCTTTCAGATGACATGAACTTTAATATACATTCTGATTTATTATTACAGGTTAAGATCAGATCCGATTGATCCCTGGGGGGGATTCACAAGCAGCCTATAAAGAAGAAAAACATGAATGCATCACCAATTATAATCCAATAATATATATATTATCCTGGAGTCATTCTGCATAATGAGTACTTTTGGTACTTAAAGTAGCCTATATTTTGATGTTAATTATGTTATACTTTTACTGAAGTAAAATGTGGAATGTAGGACTTTTACTTGTAACAGAGTATTTTTACATTGTGGTATTTCTACTTTTACTGAAAGTTCTGAGGACTTTGTCCAACACTGGAAATAAACTCACCGATTATACTGATAATGTGCATCCATTATGCACTTTTACAGACTGACCACTGGGGGGCAGGAATGTGTCGCACATTGAGAGAAGAATTCCTATAAAGTCTTCAGCTTTCTCTCTGCAGTCCAGTAAAAAAACTAATTAAAGTCTCTTATCATATAACAAACGATCATTACTGTATTTACTACTATTACTATTCTTATAATATTTACATATAAGGATGTTTAGATCCGGTGTGCTGTTTTGTGTCCCAGATATTATCTCTATAGGATGTTGTTGGTTTTCATTGGAAGCTCAGTGTAGTGACAGCTGGAGGGATCCGAGCTGCAGAAATGAACCTGATCCTATAACAAACACCACGACTGATTCATCAAATACATGTAGGCTAACCACAGCTACAATCTGGTGCACCCACCTGTGTGGGTTGCTGGTTCTGTTGTTTCCCTCCAAACACACACACAGACAGACAGTCAGATGCTGCGGAGAGAAACAGGCGACCCTCCATGTGTCAGCAGGGGTCACTGGTCAGCCGTGGCCGGCACAGAGGACTCATCGGCCGGACCACACAGGTGACAGTAGTCCGCTCTGCATTTGCTTCCAACAGAGAGAGACAACACATGCAAATCACAGAACAAAGAGAAGAATGAAAACACACAAGTGAGAAATGAACTGTTCTCACTGATCTGATCGTCACTGTTTTATCACAGTTTACTATTCATTGTTATTATTATTATTATTATTATTGTTTTATTTTTTTTCTTTTGTAGCTAAATCAAAATTCTGCTAATTCTGAAAGGTAATTTTCCAGAATAAAGACACGATAAAGAAGCTGACTTGTACCTCTTTTATTGGATATAGGCCTGATGTGTTTTAGTTATTTCCATGTACTCTTAGATGTATCGAAATACCAATGAACTGCATGTTTTTTTTTCTCCCCTAAATAGGATGTCAAGTTTAAAGGTAAACAAGTGTCCAACAAATTCACAGTCACGCTTTATGTTCACTTCACAGTTTCATCAGAATTAGTTCTGTCAATAGAGATATTTAGGAATACATTTTCGTTTTGAATATATATGTAGAATTTAAAGAATATTTCAGATGAATTTGTTAAACTTGCTTATATTTTTGTTGAATCCATAAAGTTAAATGAGAAATGTTGGAACATTTTTTATAAAGTCTCTCTCTCCTTTTTCTTTTTTTTTTTTTTTACATTATTTGCAGTATGCTACCGTTTAATAAACTCTGACACCATATACCAGCCTACATAATAAAACAGAACAACTCCAGCTTTGGTAACACATGTTTCAAATAAAACCACTTGATGCCACATGCAGGGCTGCTTCATACTTTTTAAATTATTTTATAGGAGCAGCCAGGCTTTTTTCCTTTTCTGATACATTTTTAGACACAACAATGTAGATTAAAAACAAATGTGAAGACAGGTTTAATACTGAACTAATAATATGTATAAATAATCTATAGAAATATAGTTATCTAAAAATACAGGACTATGAGTGGTAAAGCCGTTAACGTCCTATATCAATAAAACAAAAAATGTTATTTTATACAACTTATATATATATATATATATATATATATATGCGATTTTTTTAGTAGTTTGTAGTAGTTTGATAACAGACAAATTACAAAAATATTTTGTATTCTCTGTCAGCCTAAAATGACTGATTAACTGCCATCCTTCCCATAATGGTCTCCATCTTCTTTATGTTTTTAAACGCTTATTTAGGCTGTAAAAACCCACTCGTGTTGTTTTTAGGCTTTGCAATCAACACAACGAAACATAACTGTGTAGAAGCCTGATGTCTCTGTTAACACCCGCTCAGTGTGAAGGACATTTGGAGGTCTTTATCTTTAAAAAAAAAAAAAAAAAAAAAAAAAAATCCCACCTCTGTCCCAGCAGCCGCTCGCACCCAGGGGACCTTTTCTCACCCATCTCGACCAAATGATCTTCATTTAACCTTTAATTAGTTTCCCCACACCGCCCACCGACAGGGAGGCATCCTCACACTCTTTCATGATGTGCGTCTGTTTATTCAGAGGCTCAACAGCAGCTGAGGAGAGTCTCTCACACACTGATGAGTATTAGCTCGTTTTGCATTCCTAATCGGTAATACCTCTGCTCTAATTAGAGGTTTGGTGCATCCAGACATATTTTAAACCGTTCATTTTGGAAAAAGGCCTATAATTTCCGGGCCTGAGGGCCAATATGACACATAATATATATAATAATAGAATACATTTGTGGAATGCCGTTTTGGTACATTTTTGGGGAGCTTTGTTTAGGATCATTTCAGCTTTTACGCATAGTTTTGATATTTCGGAGATGAAGAGGAGGGTACACTATAGTTTGGTCAGACGTTTTTAAGGCATGTAACCCCACAATAAAAATCACTCATCGTTTCCAAAGCAGAATAATGAGAAAGTTATTTTATGGCTCATAATATAATAAATGTATATAAAAATAATAAATGTTTCGCAATTTGAGTCATTAAAGTGAACATTTTCAGCATTTAAGGCGCACTCTTAAGATAAGATAAGATAAGATAAGATAAGATAAGATGAACCTTTATTAATCCCCGGAGGGAAATTCAGGTGTCAAAGCAACAATATCAGCAAACAGAGTGAAACACAGGAGAGGTAAAGGTATACAAAAAATTATTATTATTATTATGCTGCTTATTATTATTAAAAGATACAGAGTGAATGAGTGAACATAGTGTGTAAAGTCCGTCAATAAATAAATGTAGTATGTACAATAAATAAATGTAATATGTACATATGTGCAGTCTATTAAGTGGTATATGTATAGTGTAAAGTGCGCCAGTGGTTAGAGTCCAAGATGGTTGCAGATAGTGCATGTTTAAATTTAACAGCGTTTTAATATAACTCCATGTCTGAGCTGAGCTGAGGAGAGGAGAGAGGGAATGAGAGAAGAGGAGGAGGAAGAGGAGGAAGAGGAGGAGGGGTGGTGTAGTAACTTTTGTCGCCATGCAGCTTTTCCACAGGTTCATTCCGTCCTCCAATTGGATGATGGAGCACTCATTCTGGGAGGAGCAGCCCGAGCAGCCAAAAGGGAAGAAAAAAATGTGAAGGGTGAAGAAAAAAGAAAAAAAAAAAAAGTCCTCTCTGTGTGTAGACTCATGATCCTCCAGTCTCACTTTTAGCCTTTCACCAAATGTTCACTGCGGCAGTGTGCGCTCTCTCCTCCGGTTCACCGTGGCCAGCTGCGGCTTAGAATAAGACCCAGAAGAGAAGAAGAGAGTTCAACAGAAAACCGGAGCACACACCCGCTGAAGTATAGTGAGAGTTTTCTGGAGAGGACGCAGTTTTGGGTCGGTTTTTACGCACATAGCGCAGGATGCAGGCGCGCTACTCCGTCTCCAGCCCCAACTCTTTGGGAGTCGTCCCGTACATCAGCAGCGACCAGAGCTACTACCGGGCCGCCGCCGGTGGAGGATACACCGGGATGCCTACACCCATGAGCATGTACTCCCACGCCGCGGCCCACCACGACCAGTACCCGGCCAGCATGGCCCGTGCGTACGGACCGTACACGCCTCAGCACCAACAACCCAAGGACATGGTGAAACCTCCGTACAGCTACATCGCTCTCATCACCATGGCCATCCAGAACTCACCGGAGAAGAAGATCACCCTGAACGGGATTTATCAGTTCATCATGGAGAGGTTTCCGTTCTACCGGGACAACAAGCAGGGCTGGCAGAACAGCATCCGGCACAACCTGTCTCTCAATGAGTGCTTCGTCAAAGTGCCCAGAGATGATAAGAAGCCCGGTAAGGGCAGCTACTGGACTCTGGACCCGGACTCCTACAACATGTTTGAGAACGGCAGCTTCCTGCGGCGCCGGAGGAGGTTCAAGAAGAAGGACGTGCTGAAGGACAAGGACGAGAGGGGGGACAGACAGAGCAAGGACGCGTCTGTGAGTAGTGAGCAGGACTCTCAGGGGTCCCAGCCGGTGAGAGTGCAGGATATAAAGACGGAGAACGGGACTTCAACGCCTCCACAGGCCGCTGTCTCTCCGGCTCTGAGCTCCACCGTGCCCAAGACAGAGAGCCCGGACAGCAGCAGCAGCAGCAGCATGTCGACCGGCAGCCCGCACAGCGTTCCCTCTACTCGGTCACTCAGCATGGACGCACCGGAGCAGCACCACCAGCACCAGCAGCACCAGGGCTTCAGCGTGGATAACATCATGGGGTCACCGCAGGCCGAGCTCTCCACGCCGCCTCTCGTCGCCTCTTCTCGGACACTGTCGCTCAGCTACTCTCCAAACCAGACAACCGCGTACAGCTCGACCTCCTGTAACCAGAGCAACAACGCGACCTATCACTGCAACATGCAGGCCATGAGTCTTTACGCAGGAGACAGAACGACCGGTGGTCACCTGGCAACGTCCACCGGCAGCACCGTGGTGGAGGAGGCGCTGCCAGACTACTGCGTCACCACGACCACCGCGTCTCCTCTCGGACACAGCAACCAGGACGGACACCACGCGCCGCACCACCAAGGGAGGCTCGCGTCGTGGTACGGAGACCTGAGCCACTTGAGTCCGGTTAGTAGTTACCCGGCGCAGCAGCAGAACTTCCACTCGGTGAGAGAGATGTTCGAGTCCCAGAGGATCGGTGGTTTGAACGGCTCCCCGGTCAACGGGAATAATAGCTGTCAGATGGCCTTCCCATCCGGACAGTCGCTCTACCGCACCTCAGGAGCGTTTGTTTATGACTGCAGCAAGTTCTGAGAGAGACAACAAGTTTCTCCTTTTTTTTTAAATTAATAACTCTTAATATATGTTTTATATATTTTTTTTGTATTTTTTATTCTCACTCCGAATGGACATAAGAGACTTTCTGTCGAGGTGCGTGTGTAAACACCGAAAACACGTAAGTTTTCTTCCCTGTTTATATAAAGCTGGCCCAAATACCATGCTTTTATGATGACCATATACTGTAAATTATAACCTAATATAGTAATTTATTTTTTAGGAAAAAAAAGGGAGTGGTTGGATATTGAGGACCAAACACTTTTAAACGTTTTCTTTCCAGTTTTTTTTTTTTTTTTTTTATTGCTGCCTTTATTTGTCCCAGTTCTTGTATAGAAATAGATATGGGGGGCTTTGTAGTCTGACTTATTTTATTCATTTTGTCTTATTTGTTTAAAAAAAACTATTTTTTGAAGGCATTACATTTTGTTTGTTTAATAAAGTGCCGTCTATTTGAACTTAATTTGAGTGATTTATTAGCAGTGCTATAAGGGAGTTTTTTTTCTAAATTAAGAGATACATAACCAGGTAGAAGTCAAAATATGTTTGGGGTATAAAATATTTTATATAATTGTTTTTAAAATTGCTGAATGCTCTAAAAATGGTGGCCACTGAGAAACAGTCTTTTTTATTTATTATTATTATCTAAGAAAATAAGCAAGCAGTGTGTAGTTTTAGTGGCGTTGCATTTGAGTCTTTCAGTGAATCTACATGATTTGGATTTACTAATTTATGATAATCTTATAGTAATTTATATTAAGGTTCATAGGACCTGTTCTTTTCAAGATGGAATATATTTTTTTTACATATAACTTAAAGTCATGAGACGGGTCTGCGGCCCTACTTTGCGCTGCGGAGGCCAGATTCAACCGCACAACCGAGATGACCTAAAATATCAAACTGTGAGAGGTGAAACAGATTCAAATTCATTTGAACTGTCAGAATAAAAGCTTCACCTGCAGTTTATGTATTTGTAACATCCGTGCGTAAAGGCAGATACATAAACACACGTGTGGCAGCAGATGAGCGGTGAGGTCTGATCTCACTAAAGGCCTAGTCAGCAAAAACAAATCAGTCATTACGAACCGAGCAGGCTTCCGTCCGACTGCTGTTTGGGAGTGCATGATGGGAGGGTTTGGATGCAAAAAAAAGAAAGAAAGAAAGAAAGAAAGAAAGAAAGCTGCAGCTGCATTTGTTTTGGATGTCTTCAGGGGACATTTAGCTGCACGAGCAGACCGGAGCACACCCTGAAGGCCGCAGAGATGCATGATGGGACGGTCTGATTGACATGATGTGTGAGGTGGAGAGATGGTGCAACCTGCTCTGCACAATTACAGCAGCACCACTGACCTGTTGGGACTGATTGAAACACGCTGCTGTCACATGTCGATGTATTTTTTATTTCAGTGCTTCCTTGATGACGTGGGCCCCCACTCCCCCTAAAAAGAAAGACCCAGATTCTTATGACAATCCAAACTTTTCAATTTTTCTAAATTTGTATACGTGCAGGCACATCCACATGACAGCGTGCATGTCCAGTTTCATATTCATTCGTATCATTATTAATATTATAGTACTATTCAATTCAATATTCTGTAATATTTTGAATGAAAAAACAATTAGAAAAAGTTATTATTATTATTATTATTATTATTACTATTATTATTATGAATAATTCAATAGACTGAACTGGTTTGGCCCACGCAATAATATTTAAATATTGTATTTAAATAATAATATACTTATCTCTAATAGGTGACGTGAAACTCATAATCAATTATATATATGAAATATTCACATATTAAAAGA
Source organism: Sebastes umbrosus (assembly GCF_015220745.1). Classification (NCBI taxonomy): domain Eukaryota; kingdom Metazoa; phylum Chordata; class Actinopteri; order Perciformes; family Sebastidae; genus Sebastes; species Sebastes umbrosus. The sequence continues at coordinate 27,082,945 of NC_051273.1, read as the reverse complement.
AAATATATAAAACCATTCTGAGAATTACATTAAATTCAGCAATAATATTAATACAAATATGATTATTAATAATAACAATAATTACAATAATAATGATAATAATAATAAAACATGATACTCATAATCAATTATATATAAAATATTCACATATTAAAAAAATATATAAAACTTCTGAGAATTACATTGAATTCCGCAATAATATGAATACAAATATGATTATTAATCATAACAATAATTACAATAATAATAATAAAACATACTCATAATCAATTATATTTAAAATATTCACATATTAAAAAAAAGTATAAAACTATTCTGAGAATTAAATTAAATTCAGCAATAATATTAATACAATAATAATAATTACAATAATTCGAATAATAATAATAATAATAATACATTAGAAGTCAATGTTGTTTCCAGGTTGGACAGTTAGGATGTTAACTAAGAATAACCTGATTTTGTTTGGTGTTTGTTTGCGCCTCAGCCTCTGATCCAGCAGCCTGACAGTAAAACTGTGTGTGTGTGTGTGTGTGTGTGCGTGTGTGTGTGTGTGTGCTTGCAAGGCCGTTCAGGCGGTGGAAGTGTAAACGTGACTGTCAGTTTCAGGCCTGTGTGTGTGGATGAGATTTTAATGAGTCAGTGAAACTAAAAAGTCCAAACTGTCCCCTGCAGGGCCAACAGCCAGTCAGATGAGTCAGACCCATAAAACTAATGTAAACAATGCGCTCTGCTGCAGCAGCACCTGAGGGGGGTTAATCCAAGTTTAACTGCAAAATGGCATTAAAAAATCACATCATCATATGCACAGAAAGCTGCCTAATAATACTCGTAATAAAGTAGATTATTGCCTCTAAACAAACGTCTTGGTGATTGATGCTGCACTCGAGGGTCAGGAAGGAAAACGCAGTACCGGCTGAGAATCATTTTTCATTGTAAGGACAAGACAGGAGGAGGTGATGGGGGTCAATGGAGAGGATGTCAACAATGCACTTTAGGAAAGGACGGCGAGAAAGGCTGCAGTAAAGCCTGTCACTAGCTTATCTAAAGCACCTGAAGCTGCAGCCGGACGACTCACTGCTGTGTTGTTGTTGAGGAGGGCTCTGCAGAAAACTGGAAACAAGCTGCCAAACAAGCGCAATAAAAGCGCACTGAAACGCGCCATCATGTTGTGTGTTTGAGGTATTTTAATGTTCAGGTAATTGACACCAGTTTCAAATATACATCGCCTCGAGGGATCCCGGTTGTGTATGTGCTGCAGAATGAATTCACTATGATGAGCATCACAAAGATAGATGTCTTATTAATATCCTGCTTATAGTGAGGTGTAAAGCAACCTGATACACACATCTTATGTATTACATGTTTGGCAGATACCAAAAAGGAAACATATCCTAGATTCACCGAGAAGGGACTATTTTCTTGCGCGTCACTAATTTGGAGTTTTGGCCAAAATTACCAAAGAAATTAAAGTCGAAATTAAGTTCTTTAAAAAATTTGAATGATCTTTAAAATTGGGACTCACTAGTGAGAGAGACCAATCTAGGAGGATGACTAGTAGAACATGACAAGCACCCACATCTTTTTCATCACAACTGACAACTCAGAAATCAATGTGAAACATACAGTATATTTACTTTTCCTTACCGAAGCACCGCTGTTTTTTTTTTCATGCGATATATAACAGCAACACTATATTGATCTGTTATAGTTTACTCATCGTTTTTTTTTTGCAGCTGGAGCCAAAAAACGCAAATATTAAAAATTCACGCGGATATCACTGATATGTAATAGTCATAAATTATATATATTTTTTAGTCCAAAACTGGAAGGAGATCCCAAAATATGAAATGTAATCTTATACTTGTGAGGTCAAATATATATATATATAAAAATATGCATTTTATATATAAAAACATTACAAAAAAAGATATTCTAACAGTATAAATAGATTAGAGACTGAAGGCGTTTCACTTTAAGTGCAGAAAATGTGTGGCCGTTTCAAACTACTAATGTAGGCCTGATTATGACAATGTGAGGTGTTCAGCTCAGCTCAGTCTGTTGTGTCTCAGGGGAGCAGATGATGGCTGAGATCAACATTTATTTCACTCTGAGTTTTCTGCCTCATATGTAAGTTTTCGTGTCCTGAAAAAAAAAATCCATATTCCAAATTCTTGATCTGGTTTACAAAGCAAAGCCTTCAGAGGCCTGATGTCCCACATTTAACACAAGCGAGGTGAAATCAAATGTTAACTATGTCCATTTGTTTTATGCTTCACTGACTGTTGCTGATATCTGGATGGATTCTCTTTAAAAACTTGATGTTTCCATCATCCAAAAATATACAGCCGGAATTATTGTTCACTTTTTGACTTTATTAATCTTTAGTGAGGCTTTGTGAGCTTTTATTTTTATTTTTTTATTTTTATTTTGTGTCTCTCTTATGTGTATTTGGGAGAGCTGAGGAGTTAGATTGCTGTTATTTCTTCCAATAACACGGGTTTTCTAGCACATAACCTCCAGCTGAAAAAGGAAAAAAAATTACAATATTCTGTTATTTTGGTGATATTTAGCCCTTAAGGCCTCTTATATGAAATTATGAAAACATCAGATTTTTGCTTTCCAGCGGACCTAAACAATTTCACGTTCTTAATAATACATTATTATAAAAACACAATTTAGACTCCTTAGAGTATGTTTTTATGACAATCAATCAAAGTGTGTGTTTTACAGTAAGTCTGTTCTCACAAGCATTAATACAACATTAACTTATGTTTTAATATTGCTGCTTTGGACAAAAGGCGCAGCTGTTCTTCCTCCTGCAGGTTTCATTTAAGAGCCTATTTGTCCTTAAACTAGTCCTACTCACTGTCCATTAAATCTGACAGAAAAACACAGTAATATTATTATCTTACAAGGACTTAAAGAATCAGGAGTTTAAATCGACCGTTTCATCTCTTTAACATGTTTGTTTAGCTGCATGAAGTTTTTTTTTTAATTTCTTTATATTGGTGGTCCAGATCCAGAATAGCTTTACTTTGTGAGAGAGCCAACAGTATATAAACCTGATCACGAGGCTCCTCTAATTGTTGTTGATCGGTGCTAGGTGCACCTGCGAGAGAAGCTGCAGGCTCACTGTGTGTTTCACTGTGTGTGTTTCACTGTGTGTGTGTTTCACTGTGTGTGTTTCAGAGGCCAAACAGCCTCAGAGACACATCTGGTTCCAATCCAGACTATAGTTCACACACACGAGCACAGAGAGACTTTAAATGTCCTGTAGGTGTTGTCTCAAAGAGAGAAACACTCCTCAGATTGCTCACTGAGACCCGCAGGCCTCCGGACAACAAGGTCAAGGTCAAACAGCTCGACCAAGAAACAACACCAGAGGGTGAAAAGTAACGAAATACTTTTACTCACCGTCTGTACTTAATTATAATGTTGAGCTAATACTTTAATTATTTTTAAATTCTTCTCCTTTATATTGTGGAAATACTATATATATTTTTTTCTCCACTTTATGACAGATTTCCTTACTTTATAGGTATCTAAGATTTTAGATATAAAATGTCAGAAACGCTCATGAAAAGGATGCATTGCTGTAGATTAAACTACCAAATATACAGGTAATATACAGGTTAGTTAAAATTGGCTACAACATTAAAATACATGCTTAAACTCTACTGCATCAATCTCCTCACAATAATCAATAATATAATATATTAAATAATATCAAAAAGGAGCCATTCTGCTGCATAGTAAAACTTTTACTTTTGATATTTTGCTGATACCTAGTACTTTTACTTAAGTAGAATTTTGAGTGTTTTTGCATTGTGGTCCTCTATTGGCTATATAGGCTAAATTAAGGATCTGAATACTATAGTATATTCCCCAAATCCTGCTACAAAAATACATCCATCGGCCTGAAGAGATATTATCAAATATAATGAATAACACGCATGATAAAGTGTGTATCAGGCTATATGTGCATTAATAATCCACAGGGATGTAAGAAAAAGAAAACTTGTCAAACACATTACATTTTTTTTACTAAAATAGCATTTTTAATTACAGTCAGACTTATTTTTTTGCAACAACAGTGAGAAAAATATTTAAAGATGAAAGAAAATGTTTGAATTGTCGCCTCAAGGCAGTTTAAAGACTTAAAGACTTCCCTCTGGAATTAAATGTGAAATGACCCGCAGTGCGTAACGTGCGAAAACCAAGTGGAGGCAAATATGTTGCTTGTTTAAGAGAAAGAAAACATCTCAGTGGGTTGAATTATCTTCAGTAAGATGGGAAGTGTTTTCACTGTATCGGTGTAAAAAAAGGTCCGGATCCAGGCAGCCAGTCTGGACAGACAAGAGGCGTTTGAGAGCCGGACTCTGGGACTCCGGCTCCCGGGAAAAAACGCACTTCCTGCCGAATACAAGAGCGCAGTGTGCTCGCTAATAAAAAGCCTGGAAAGCCTGGAAAGCCGGAGAGAGCAGAGAAGCGACAGGAGCTCAGCCAGCCGACCTCTGCTCATCCTGGGCAACACACACACACTCACACACACACACACACACACACACACACACACACCTGCATTTGAATCCTGATTGAAGACTTGCTGCTGCTTGCAGGCCTAAAAGAATAAAACACAAATCATACAAACAAAACCACACAAAGAAACCTCCATCTTAACATCTATTAATATGTATATTAACATAATTTATCACAGCATTGTGTAGCATCATAAAAAACATTAGGACACAACATGTGAAAAGAGCAGTCTTTATTGTACTAAACAGCACATTTGTTCATTTATATCATCGTTAGTCTATGAATAAACCCGTTGATTCCTATTTTCCAACATTAAATCTTCATATTTGTATTTATTTATATATTCTGTCATTTCATCCTCTGACATCTAAATCAATTCAACCACAATCGAAAAAGAAACAAAGACATAAATAAACCCTTAATCCTTTGTCATCTCTATAAATTAGATCATGATCAGTGTGGAAATACAAAAGGCATCTCTGCTATGTGATAACAAAACAAAATTAATTGACACATGATGCTAGAAATAGACACAACACACGAAGGCAATCAAAGGTTAAGCCAACCCGCAAATAACAAAGAAAGAAAGGACACAATTACATCATTTGGAAAAGTCATAAAGAAACATAAAAAAAGACAACATGTTCCTTCCTCTGTTGGTAGGACACCGGAGTGTTAAAATGTTTCCGTCCCGGGTGGAATGACTGATTTGGACTCAGGCGTTTGGGTTTTTCTTCATTAGCTCGACGTCTGCGTCCACCATCTCCTTCACCAGCTCCTGCAGAGAGACACCACGGTCACAGGTTAACACTTAGTTTCAGAAAGGAAGGGAAAAGGTTGACTATTCATCTTTAATGAAATACGTCTCTTATTAAAAACACAGTAGAGCCACTGATTGTAATTAAAATGCTTTGTCTTTATTTATAGTAGGCCTGCCATTAATGAAGATGAACTCTGTTCAGTATCAGCATTCATTCAATATCATCATTTATTGACTTTCAGACAAAATGTTTTTTTTGAAGAATGACTGATTACGGCTGGATATTAAACCTTCATATTTCTTTTGCACTGACCAAAATGCGTTCGTTGTACTGAATATGGAAAACTGTGAAGTACCGAAAAGTGGCATCGAATGTCAGGTCAGATTTGGAGTCTTGTTTGCTTATTCTGTGATCACTTAGTTCAAGATTTCATTTAAAATGTTGCTAATTTAATTTTATTTATGTAAAGTTCTTGTTTGGCTGCTTGTGTTTAGACAACTTTTAACATTTGAGAACTTTGGCTTTTTTAGTTTAATAGAAAACTGTATATATTTCTCAAAAAAAATGATACTTATGGTATCAGCATCAAAACTCTATAAAACACTATATGATCATATCATGTTATTGTTTCACTAAATTCTGTTGTCCATACTAATTCTTACGAGCAAATAGTAAAAAGATGTAGAGCTCCAACGATTAATCGATTAGTTGTCAACTATTACATTTATCGGTAATTATTTTGATAATTGAATAATCGGTTTGAGTAATTTTTTAATAGAAAAATAAGTCTAAATTCTCTGATTCCAGTTTCTTAAATGTGAATATTTTCTGGTTTCTTTACTCCGCTATAACAGTAATCTGATTATCTTTGAGTTGTGGACAAAACAAGACATGTGAGGATGTCATCTTGGGCTTTGGGAAACACTGATCGACATTTTTCACCATTTTCTGACATTTTATAGACCAAACAACTAATCGAGAAAATAATCGACAATGAAAGTAATAGTTAGTTGCAGCCCTAAAAAGATTTAATTCAAACCAAAATAGTGATTTGACTCTTGGAGACTTTTGTCTGGTATAATTCAAAACAGTTGAACATAGTTAATAATATCAGTTTGATTTTTTTTTTTTTTTTTTTAAATATGTGACTTACTTTGAATACTTTTGCCTTATCTTGAGATATATTGGAAAAATATTTTGTTTTATTATTTTTATTAAATTCCATGCCTTCCAACATGAAGTTCTTTTCAAAAACCTTTCCAATAAAGGAAAAAATATTATATTCTTTCCCATAAAACATACCAGGCTGACATAAGACATGATTTCTCTCTAACACATAAAAATAGGCCTGTACTTGTACTTGTTGCTTTTCTGTTGTTTCTTATACATGCACCTCAGTAGTCTGCTCACAAAAACTAGGCTACGCTCACTCACTATACAAGTAATATCACATCCTTCATCTCACTATCCCACCCACATACTCTGCTAACCCACCCACTTTCTACCACCTGTGGCTATATTACAGTATATTTCACCAAATCATTCCATGTCTGTATATGTGTGGCTAAAATATCCTCATTCACATCATCGTATTGATTTCAACCACATCATCCAGCTCTTATCAGATGTGTGACACGTACCTCAAAAGTGACCTTTGGCTTCCAACCCAACCTCTGATAGGCTTTGGTGCTGTCGCCTTGTAGGTAGTCCTGTTAGAAAGAGAGAGAGAGAGAGAGAGAGAGAGAGAGAGAGAGAGGGAGGGGGGGGGGGGGGATAGAGAGAAGAAAAACAAATCATCAGTCATGTCTGATCTGATGTCGACGAGGAGGAGGATCCTGCAGCCAGCTGATGTGTCGTCCGCACATAAAGACACACTGGATTCAACTCAATGTCCAAATTTGACGTCTTCAACAGGATGCAAGGGATGGAGGGTGATGATTACTCTCACACACACACACGCACACATGCACACACGCACACACGCACACACGCACACACGCACACACGCACACACGCACACACACACTATCTCCCCTCTCTCGGGGCAAAAGGGAGGTCACAGAGTCTCGCCGGCCATCAATCCCCCCTCTCGGCTCCCCACCACCGATCTGTCCGGACAGCCCCGTCGGTGCCAGAGGATGATGAATTGTGGGACTCTGGTGGCGTAACCCCCCCCCCACCCTCCCCAGCCCAGGACCCCCCACTCACCCCCCTCCACCCATCAACCCCTGACTCATTTCCCCCCCTGTTGTGTTTTGCACCGGGTTCAAGATCCAATGAGACCCTTCTTGAGACCACCAAAGAGACAGAAAAAACTTTTCTCTCTCTCTCTCTCTGTCTCTCTCTTTCCCCACTTCTATTTCCATCTCAATTTTTGGGGGAATTTCTTTTCATGTCTCAGGCATCATCCGTATTAAGTTAGTATCAGAAACACACATGTTGGCCTCAAGGGGTCTAATAAAACATTGTGGTGAAACCTGATACTGATGAATCTCCTTTTTCAATAAACTGATAGTGTACGTTCCCTAATCCTGCAACTAATTCAGAAATTAGTGACTACCCCGAGAAAGCTTTGCTGAAGTCGACAAAGGCTTCTATTTTTCTTTCTTCTTTTTTTTTTATCTTTAACACAGTCATGGCCTTGGTGCTTTCTCAAGAAGTGCGTGGTGGTCTTTTCCTTTCTTTCTTTCTTTGTTGTTTTCCCTCTGCATGGAGGTTCAAATTATATCATATTTATTTCCATGGCCAAAAGTATGTGGACACCCAAGCATTTCCACTCACATGTGATCGCTGAGCATAACTGTTGCTATAATAGACCTACACACTTCTGGGAAAGCATTCTACAACATTGTGGATGCAGGGATTCACTGCAATTCAGCCACAACAGCATTAAAGTGGATTTATACCCGAGCAGTAAGGAGGTACAGTACAGCTACGGAGCATACTGTATTCACGTAGCCGCTGGAGCTGACGGGCCCCTCCTGAAAGATGGCAGCAGAGAAAGCACGTGGACAATGGAAGGACTGTGATTGGTCAGTTTGAGCTTCTTGTGTTTTCTCCTACAAGTTTCTGACGTTGTTTACTGTGTATTTGTATGTTTTTAATGGTGAGTTGTGTTATGGGTATTGTATGTGCCTTTGTTGTATTTAGGAGAAGCCAAAGACAAATTTCCACTGAGGTGGATCAACCCAGTCTCCTACAAAATTACATTCCCATACAAATAATCTGCATTCTCAATCACGTTTCGAGGGAAACGTATTTTCTCCCGGTCTATGATCACGGTTTTAAACAGTTTTAAAGACGGGTCAACGTAAATTGAAAAAAAAACAAAAGTTCAACAAAACTACTTGGTTAGGTTTAGTGAAAAAACATCATGGTTTGGCTTAAAATGACCACTGTTGTTACGTCTTAAGCTACGGACATAAATTAAAATAAGCAAACATTGACTTTTACATGGGACATGAACAGTGGTCTCCTGGGTGGAGGTCCTGTGTTTTTTGACCCGTTCCCCACCCTGACTTCCTCTCAAGGCGAAGTTCCGTCTAATCTAATGCCAGTACAGATTGTTAAGAACGAAGGCAACATGTAGCAAATCGAAAAAAAAAAGGCACAGTCATCTTAACACACATCTAGCAAAGCCAACTCCAAGATCATATTTACGCCAACTGCACCGAATAGTCTCATACTCACTAATGAAACAAGGCAGAGGTTCCCACTGTCTCTTGTATCACACAGTAACAGAAGAAACATGATACGGCCTGATCACATCCAGTACGAGGTGTTGGATGTGGTTGAGGTTAGGACTCTGTGGAGGCCAGTTAAGTTCATCCACACAAAACTGGGATAACTTTATATGATGACTGTCTTTTTGAGGGCAAACCTACTGGATCTTGTGTAATAATTACATTTATTCTACAGCAATTAGGGCTGTAAGAAAATATCGAGTGTCGTGAGATTTTGTTTTGTGATACTGTATTGATTCTCAAAAACACTATACATTTTTAATTAATAGCTTACATGCAAAGCTTAATTCAGTCAATACTACTATTTCCTTTGCAAAGATATGTGCCCCCTCATAGTAGTGCTATGATGCTTGATGTTACAGTGACTGTGATAAATGCAAATGCAGATCCCACTGTTCTGATTACATAAAAAAGTAAACTTTTATTTTACTCGAATTTTATGCATATGGTGGTGTGTCCTTTATACTATGAAAGTTCTCCAAAAATTTGATTTAAAAAATTGCAATATATCACCTTGCTTACAGTATCGCAATATATCACAATATATTGAATCATAACCCCTGTATTGTGACACGTATCGTATCGCCAGATTCTTGCCAATACATAGCCCTAAATGCAATAATTGCATTCATACTAGTGCAATAAATACTCTTATTCTAGTGCAAAATTACATTGTATTTATTTATTTTACTCATTATTTTAGAACCTGTGTTGTCTGTTTCAGTTGTTTTGTTTTTGTGGTATTTGTCCTGTGTCTTTCAATGCATTGATCACGAGAAGTGCTCCTAATTACAATAAAGACTTTTCTACTCTATTCTATTTATGGACCTGACCTTGTGCACGGGGGCATTATCATGTTGAGACAGGAAAGGGTTTTCCCCAAACGGTTTCCACAAAGTGGAGGCGCATTCTTCTCTAAAATTTTGGATGCAGTGGCATAACATTTCCATTATTTGGAACCAATGTGCTTAGCCCAATCCATGAAAAACACAGGCGGCCATACAGTGAAAAAAGAGAGAGCAGTGTTTCTATATGACGTTGAACCTCTTGAAAATGTCTTTTCTGGGTGATCTTATTACACAGGAACGCTCACAGCAGCACTGGCATAGCTGAGCCTTTTAGAGAGCAGGGACCCACATCTCAGAGAGGTTCCACGCCGCTTAATCACACTCTACTGATTACACACACACAAAGGCAACAACACTGAACACACACACAGTGAACAAGTACAGGCCGATTCGGTCTGCGACACTGCTCGGTTTTTATTTTTAACCTCACATGGAGCACATACAGCCCCGCAGATGAAAGCTACAGCCCATTTTCTCCTCCGACTGTAACGGGCAGCACAAACAGCTCTTTCTCATGTGAGCGGCTCCGTACATTACTCACATCCATTTCTGGCTCTGAAGCCATAACTGGAAACATTTTCAGACTAATTACCTACAGCAATGAGACATAATTTATCACGGGGCTGAATGTAATTATTATAGGGTGACTTACTCCACAATTACATTAAATAATCCACTTGCTTCATAATTATATTGATTAGGGTTCGGTAATGGAGAACATTTCGTAGCTGGCACAGATGAAACATCAACCTGGTCTCGTCACGAACACTGAGGCTGGTCTCAAGTCAAGTGTTAACACGTAGTACATTTTTAGTAGAAACTGAACCTGGTTTAAGGTTTGTGTTTCTATGCCCTTTCTTGATTGGTTGCTAAATGCCAAAGAGGGTGGGTCTTATCTGATGTGAGCCTGTCAAAGGCCGATGCCAAAAAATGGGAAGGAGAACAAATGCAAGAAAGTTGGCGTGCCGTAAAACCCTGAACAAAAAACCTGAAGTAGCCTTTTGTTTAGTTTCTGTTGGCGTGCCTATGTAAATCCAATGAACTGACATAAACTCCAAGACGTCGACGCCAAAGGTGCCATCCATCTTTCATTCACTTCAACTGAAGTCAGAACGACTGACACATTCAAGAACGTGTTTCCTGTTTCTATTTGAGCTCCAATTGTTTCCCCCATTGCCCACCTTTAACCAGCGAATTGGCATAGATGACCAATACAAAGAGTGTTGGCTGTGTTGATAGATCTTGTGTTTGGAGATGGACAAATCATTATTCTAGCTGTGTGCCATCAGCCTGTTTTGGACAAGATTACACGCCGATAGTTCACATGGACTCTCGCGGACACAGGCAGATGACGATATTTACGTTGCAAGGACCCCTGTGGCAACACGAATGTAGAGAGCATAAATTGGCTTATCAGTCAACGTTGATTTATTTCTCACATAACTTCCGCATTTAAGTTACGCCACTTTCTGAGTTATTTTAACCCAAACCACAATCTTTTCCTAAACCTACCTAAGTCGTTTTGTTGCCTAAACCTAACCAAGTTGTTGCATGTGAAGACTTAAGTTTATTTTTGAAAAGACTGGAGTGGAAATTGACACGGGTGTCATGTGTGGTTGGACATTTGTAGGAAAACGCATGAAGAATGAGGTATAACTTTTCATAAGATATCCTACGAACCGTTGTATGAGGGCAGGTTGGATTATTAATGTAGCAAAGTTTCATGGCATAAAAGATGATCACTGTTTTTAACTGTAGATACATGTTTCTATGACTCCACCACTGGTAAAAAAAATCCAGCTGAGAGCTCTCTTTGCTGACCATCTGCAAATAATTGAGGGACCTGGAAACAGGAAGGAGGGCTGAGCATCCAACCTCTATACTTTTGTCAACTAAAATGTCGCGTATCGAAAGTTGACATCAGATGCTTGACATATCCTGTTCTCTTATTCTTGATCCGATATTGTTTTAGATTTTATTTATGCAAAGTTCTTGTAATGCTGTTTGTGTTAAAGACATTAAACACTGAGAAATCTGGCACACTTTGTTAAATGAAAGAGGAATTTTATAGAAAACATTTATATTGCTTAAAAGTGCAGTGTGTAGGATTTGGTGGCATCTAGTGGTGAGGTTGCAGATTGCAACCAACTGAAACTCCTCCTGTGTGCTAAGAGTGTAGGAGAACTACGGTGGCCGATGCAAAAACGTGAAAACGCGAATGGTCCAATCTAGAGCCAGGGTTTGTTTGTCCATTCTGGGCTACTGTAGAAACATGGCAGCCGGCTCTGTGAAGAGGACCGTAGATATAAACGGCTCATTCTAAGGTAACTAAAACATGATTCTTATTTTCAGGTGATTATACACTAAAGAAAACATACTTATTAATATTATATTCCATTTCTGCCAATAGATCCTCCAAAATGCAACACACGGTTCCTTTAAACTAAAATATTCCATAAATAACATGCTGTACCGAATCTCTGGTTTTGCATTGGCACCAATATTGAACAATTTCAAATAACCCCCATAACAGGAAGTAGGAAGAGTCATGCCTTGTATCATCATCATCTTCGTCATAATCATCGTCATGCCTGGCCTCTGAAATCCCCGTCTGAGCTTGGCAGGAGAACATCTGTTGAAATTGGACTCTTGTCTGCTAAATCCGCCGTCTTAGCACACAACCGCACGGTTCAGCATCCAGGAAGTTAATCCGGCGCCTGGTCTTTCTCAACCAGGATTTCTGCAGGTGACGGACCATCTCACCCTCGCAGATCCGTCTGCGGAGCGCGGCTCGCTGGAATAAAAGCTGCTTCCAAACTGCTAACAAGAGCGTTCTGCGGCCAAGTGAACTCACCCCAAACAGAGCATGTAGCAAATAATTCAACACGAACTACTAGCAGATGGGGGGCACAATATAATCTTCATATGGATCCGATTTGGAACCAAACCCAATGCTTTGGCACATCCTGTTTAAAGCAGCGCTCTGCCCACGTCTGAAAATATGCAGCGGTGATAATAACAACAGCTAGAGAGCCGAAGATTAGCCGTGACAAAATGTGTGTCACTTTTAGAGATTAAATGACAATACAAACTACGCCCACTCACCATGTGGGACCATGCTAGAGCATCACAGACTCTGAGCACTGATGTGTGTCACGAGTAGGAATAAACACGGGAAGAACACATATGCAAATGGTTTCATAAACCAAAGTTGGAAAAATTGAGACCAGAGTTTTATTTCTGATGATGTGTCTGACGGATTCAGAGTAGGCTGAGTAGTGGTATTGTGATACAGAAACATCACAGCTGTTACTGGTTACCAGTATCATCAGTCACCATGATGCCCATCTCCATCATCACCATCACCACACAGTACATTTGCAGTTTACTCATAACAGTCAATGTTACTCAACACAGACACAGATGCTTTGTTTCTGAAAGTGAAGAATGGAACTCAATATGACAGTATCCATTAGCCTCAGTGGTTGTTGCTACGGAAGATCCAAAGATGAATTGATTCAAGTCGCTAAATTAATTCCAGACAAACCTCTAATGCTCCGTTCACACTACGGACAACACAGCAACAGGCTACAAGTCATTTTCAAAGGAAGCCGGTGACATGAAGCTACGAACTGACGCCCGATGTGCTACAAATCAAAGTTGAGCTGGTCTCAACTTTTTCAGCGCTCCAATGACGAGGTGACGCGTCAACCAATCGTATGTTTTTTGTATCACCCTGTTCCATCGAAAAAAATGTCGTTAGCCAGTCCTCAGTGCTATTTAACGACATAACTATGCCAACTATGATCGTTTTGTTGTGTTTGTCGCTCGTAGTGTGAACGTAGCATTAGTTCACCTCACAATAACATGCACTGCGAAATAACCTAAAGGTCTGAATGGATGCTGTTATAGCGATGCTCTCAGGTAATTGGATTATCTCTTATTGTTGTCATGTACAGAATTGTGTATATTTTACCTTTTTTCAATTAACCATTTTATTTTTTCAAATCATTTGCTTATTGGTAGAACTGATGAATCAACCAGGAGACTATTATGGCTATTTGAGTGGTGGTAATGCTCAAATGGCTCATCATCTAACTGGGACAAATGAGAGCTGTAGTCGTGCTGGTGGCCTCTGTTCTACGAGCATCTGTAACTCAAAGGGTTTTCTCGTGGTGGTTTACTTCCAATGATGATATTGCGAAGTTGGAACATGTTCTTGGCCCATGTTATGTCCATATTCTACGATGAATAAATGTCTTTGTTTTTAGTGGACACGTAGCCGTTTTAGCCAAAATAAATCAATAATAGTTTTCTGACTACCTTCATACTGATCATTTGTTCAAATGCAAAAAACATTTATTTATACTAGCCTGAAAAGCCATGCCAAATATGACTTTTGTCACCAAGAAGTAAAGGCAGAAGTTGCATAACTTTGTTATAGCACGGGAAAACATCTTAGAGCAGAGGACAACTATTCACATCCCATTTCTTAGCAGCAAAGAGTCTTGGTATCCTCTAATCGTGACCACGATCTTTCCTTAAACGTAACCAAGTAGAGCTGCAACGATTATTATATTGATATGCAACTGTTTGAATGATAGATTAATCAGTTTGAGTAATTTTTAGATTTAATTTTAAGAAAAGAAAAGTCCTAATTCTCTGATTCCACCTTCACAAATGTGAATATTTTGTTTTCTTTACTCCTCTATGACAGTAAACTGAATATCTTTGAGTTGTGGACAAAACAAGACATGTGAGGACGTCATCTTGGGCTTTGGGAAATACTGATCAACATTTTTAACCCTTTTCTGACATTTTATAGACCAAACAACTAATCGATTAATTGAGAAAATGATCAACAAATTAATCAACAAGGAAAATAATTGTTAGTTGTAGCCCTATAACCAAGTAGTTTGGTTTTTATTTTTAACCACAATATTTCCTGAACTCTAACCAAATAGTTGTTGTACCTAAATCATCTCTGTACCTGCCGTTTGTAATGGTCTTGGACCAGATCAGAAAATGCTAATATGAGTAATGCTTGGATGACAGCTTATTTTTCCATTAAGTTTGGAGTACTTGGTTATTTTGTTTGATCAGAAGCTAGGGGGCATGACCTTGGCTCTCTATACGACTGTTACTGCCATAACCTTGATTCTCAAGCTCTGACGTGAAGAGTACTATTTCTCTTCAACTCTAATACAAATCTTTACTTAAATATCTACTCGCCAACAACCTATCATTGCCTATCATTCAACATCTCCGCCTCCTTGCCTTTTCCCTGACACTCTCCACTCTAATAAAGACGGGACGCCATAAAAAATAATCTTTAGAAATGTAAAAGCGAGAGACGGATGGAGTGTGATCATGGTTCATAAAGCACACAGGCAGTAAAAGGCACTCAGAGAAGGCATTTAACGCAAAGGAATTCTGGTATCACTGCGAGGCCTTTCAATAAATCACACGGCACACCGGGGCTGACCTACGAACACATAAGGGCACACACACACAAACATGTAGCGGCGTGTGAACACACACACACACACACACACACACACACACACACACAAAAGCACCTACAGCACTCGTATGTAAGGAAAAGGCAGAAAAAAAGTCCCTAATATTATTAGTTTTCTTCCTACATGGAATCCTTACGGGAGACACATCAAACGTTCTCAGGAAAACAACTCTCTTCTCTCACTCTCTCTCGGAGGGATGCATGCTGGGAGACTATGATGTGGTTTTTGAAGTCCAGTAGCGTCTCTGGTATTTGTACAGTAGTGGACATGAGGCTGCGAATACAGAGACTTCAAAGAAAATCAGATAAAGCGGCCGAGAATGCTGTGAGAGCCCGGAGCCCACGGTCTCCGTGTCCCCAGCAGACCCAGATGTTCCGAACAGACCCATATATCCTGACCTTTGACCTCGCTGGCTTTTTTGATGGAAGAACTCAACCCTGATCCTGCAGGGCTTTTTATACCCAGGATGAACTGCTACTACGACAGCGATGGGGACACGAAAAGGAAAAATCGTCTCTCCCTTCAGAGCCCTGACGCTGCGGCCTGTCTGTGGTAACATGGAGGCGGCTGCGTTCACCGTGCGACCAGGTGTGTGAGCGGGTAAGAAGTGTGTGCAGGTGGGGAAACACTGCCAGCAAATGAAAGAGAGAACTACATCATTCCTAGATGTTGAGACTCAGAGTCACAAATCTGTCACTGGTCGATTTCTAACGCAACGCCACCAGCATCGCCTCGACTTTCTTGAAAGCACAAAAGGGAGGAAATAAGAGACTTATGTGGTAATGTGCATACCACTGGTCGTCTTTCTTCTTCTTCAAGATCCTAAATTATTATACAGAACACACAAATTTGTGTTTTTTTAACCCAATTTTCTCAAATATATTTGCTTTTCTCTTTGAAAATCCGAGAGTTTGACATCTTCAAGGCTTTAAAACTATTCAAATGAAACAATCCAAGAATCCGAGGAGCATCCCACCGCTAACAGCCACTAACAGACACATTATGCAACAGGTGGTAAAGGGTCCACAGGAGACATTTTATTGGCTTTAAGGGCCACAAGCCAAAAAGGTTGTGAACCAATACACTAGAAGGTAACATACATAAGATAGATATATTGTTTAATCTTCATTTTTAATCATTTTCTTACATCAACAGGTTATATCGTAATCACTATTTTGTCTCTTTATGCTTCGGCGACACAAATGTATTTCGCATTTCTTAACAATAAAGCAACATTTTAAATTGAATTGAAAAAGATCTGAATTTAAGAGATATTATACAGAGCATTTTTTGTGAGGAGCTGAATTACAGTGATATTTATTTTATTAATGCATCATATTGCATTTGTATTAATATTTTTGGATTGTTTTGGTAATATATATGTCCATACGATAAAAAAGCTCATTAAACTAAACTGAGATTTCCTATTCTAAATATATGATTTTTGTAATTTTATGTATGTTTTTACATTTTAACACCTTAATACAATTTTTTTTCTCTCTTATATGTCCCCTTTAGTTGCGTTAAGGTAGGAAAACTAATTTAAAAAAATAACTGAAATTTAAAGAGAAATATGTAAACCCAAGACTTCATGTTTTCTAGCTGCACCGTTCCATCAAATGGAAACACTCTACATTTAGCCTGATTTATTTGGCATCTTTAGAAATCCTGGCATCTCACTCGAATTTAAATGAAGTTCTGCGGGTTTGATTTTGATTTGTGATGATTGGAGTTGGAAAGGTTAACTGTTTGTGTCTGTGTGTGTGTTAACATACTTTGGGGACACAAATCACTGCTTTTATGTTTACTTTTACATCAAGTTAATCACTGAAATACATTTAGATGAATTGTGAGATGCTGCGTCTTTAGGGAATCCAAGACAGTTATACGCCACTCCCAGCCAGAGGTCAAAGGTCAGGTCCAGTGTGTGTGTGTGTGTGTGTGTGTTTCTATATGTGTATGTGTGTGTGTGTGAGAGTGAGAGAGAGAGAGAGCTGTGTGAGTTATAGCTCAGGTTTCCTTCCCTGACTCCCCATGCAGCTTGGCCTGCACACAATGTGTTGAGTGACCTCTAAAGGGTGGCCCTGTCACCCTGATGAGTATGTACACTACACTACACACGCGCACGCACACGGCAACCTCAAATCTTAAAAGAGTTAACAACTCGATTTACAGATGGACCGATGCACCACACACACACACAAACACACACATAAATAAAAAACAACAACAGGAAATAATTAGCAGAAAAGCAGGAAAGTGTGAACCTCATCCAGGGAAACAGTAAAAGCCACTTGTGATATTGAAAAGCCAAAACATCACATCACAAACTGTCAGTACACTTCGCCTCCTCCCTCCTCTCTCCTCTGGGCTCGGCTGTGTTGATTGCTCTCCATCAGTGCTCATTAAAATTCCTGGGGGAGCCGTGTGATAAATATTTACGCGGCTGAGGACACACTCCACACACACTCCAAACACACTCGAGCGGCTGGATCTCACTGGCGATAGTGTTAAGTGCCCAGAGGGCTCTGGCAGCGAGAGAGAGATCGGTTGGTTGTATGCGTGAGGCGTTTACTGTCGAGATAACGGGAGGAGGGCGGCGATATATGGCTCTTAATCATCGAGGTTTAAATTTGTGTTTTTCTGCTTGTGTGTGTGTGTGTCCACGTCCCGAGGATAATCTTTTAATGTGTGAAGTTTATGGAAATGAAGAGGAAAATATCGCACGTTCGCACATCTGGATATAAAAGCACACACACAGAGTGTAACCACAGTGGAGCTGGACTCCTCACTACTGTTCCACTAAGCTGCTGCCGACCCCACCCGCCCTCCTCCTCCTCCTCCTCCTCCTCCTCCTCCTGTATTCTATTATTCCTGCGGACGGGAAACAGATCATAATTCCTGGAGTCAGCAAAAAGCTGCAGACTGAGAGAGTGAGAGCTGGAGGGAGGGGAGGGAAAAGAGAGTGGGGGGGCTCAGGTGACTGTTCACTTCCACTGAGGTCAAACTGAAACTGTGCAGTTAAGTCATTTCCAGTGAAAAGTGAAATGTGTGTTTAGTCTGTTTGCGCGTTTGTGTAATAGAGTTTGGGTGAAGTAGCGCTTTGTGTGTGTGTGTGATGAGTGTTTCATATTTCAGGAGGCATCAAAGGCCAACATGATTTCCCTTCTTTAAACAACATTCTTTACAATCATACTACAAAAAGAAAGAGAGAATGGGTGAGAAAGGGAGGGAGGAGGAGGAGGAGGAGGAGGAAAATGTCATCCAGTCTTATCTTAATTGTTGTGTAATCTCACTGATGGAGCTTTGACACCCAGCCTTGCTCTGTGTTTAGGTAGATGATGATTGTTGAGCAGCTTCTTGTACTCTGGACACAATCTGGCTCCAATTTTTTGTAGTTTTGGCCGTCACTCCAGTGAATTAACAGAACATTTTTCTCACCAGAAACCATGCTAACATAGCTACAGCTTGCAAAACAGGCAAACCACTAAAATGATGTTTAATGTCCTTTGTTTTTTTATTTACTTTTTATTGTTTTGCAGACTGACACCAAGTTGCCCTTTATGGTTACTCAATGTATTGCATAACTGTGTGCATGTTCATTCCTATCTTTGAGAGTCTCTACTGACTGAGGTCTGTATGTGGGAGTAATGGATATAATGCTATATTGTACTCGTGTTCTTGCACAACTTCGCTTGATTGAGAGGCTGCTTTTTAAAAGACACAGCAAATACATTTTATGAGGAGACATCATTTTGTGAAGCCTGTGTCTTTGTAACACACACACACACCCCGCAGGGCGTAACTGAGAATCACTGGTTTAGATCACTGGAATAAACTGGGACCTGTTTGAGATCCTGGTCGATTGCTGTGGTTGCAGTGTACCGTTGTAAAGCGGAAAATAAAGCTGATGGGTAAAATGTTATTATAATACAAAGGATTGCTGAACTACAGTAACCACAATGAACTACAAAAACATACCAGTTTTCTCTCTAAAATGTAGTAAGTCTGGAATAGTTCAGAAACTTGGCTCTGTATTTATTTGTATGAATCCAAATGTGGACAAATATTTTTTTTGATTCCAAATGTGTATTAGTGCATTGGTGGGGATGCCCCGAAGGGATAGCAAAATTGCAAGATTATTAACAGGATTAACAGAAAAGCAAAATAACATAATTCTGCTAATAAAATGACCTTAAAAAAAACAAAAAAAAAAAACTTTTCTCAGTTAAACTCATCTTTTTTTCTTGCTGAATTACTGATTTTTGGGCACAATCTATAGACCTACTGTCTAAAACAGTCTACATTCAGTCACCCATCAGTCACCCATAATACACAAACACATACACTCTACATAGGTTACCTAACAAGCCCCATTTTAGGAGCTCTTTTGGTAAAGGTGACATAAATGTTAGAGATACAGAGGGGAGTTCTAGTTGACACACACACACACATACAGTATGCACACACACACAGTGGATGTGATATATGTGGTCTACTTCAGGCCTTGGCTGAGCTCTCGGCGGTGTCGGGGTGAGGCAAGGTGGTTCCACACAAAATCTGCCGTCTCCAACTCTCAGCTCCCAACACACTATTTATTAGTCTCTCGCCCTTTTTCACCTCAGCTGCTCTGTGAACATGTTAACGTATAACACGCGACCTCCTCCCTCCTCTCCGACTCTCACAGCCACCGCCCATTCTCTGCATCGAGTCTGATGGTTTACTCAGGGTTAAGACAAATGCTTTGTTCTATATTTGTTCTAAACACTAACACAGTATGGTGAAAAACATGATCAAACTCATTCAAATATTCAATATTTTTCAGAAATAAAAAATATCTTAGGTTTGGGTTCTGATGGCCGTTTCTATTTTGGATGTTTCCAAGTTGGTATAGCCAGATTTGTTAAGCACTGATTCTAACAAATCTCCTAGCAAATCTTTTCTATCTGCTATTTTTGTTGATGATATTTAAAAAAAGGTCAGAGGTTGCAGGACTAAACTAAGAGACTGTGAGACAATTAACAGGATAGAAAAGAAGAAAAAACTGTTTTTCTTCTGATTTTCTCATATCTTGTTTATATTGATATTAAACAATCAGAGAAGAGAGCATGTCCACAATTGGCTGCACAGGATTTTTTTTTCAAAAGCTAAAGCTTTATAATAAGTGTTTCAAAAGGGTTCAAATTCAAGAAGTAGCTTCAATTCTGGATTTTGAGTCAATAAAATTATTTTAAATCCCGACCCCATGTCTGAGCCGGCACGTATACTTCAAACATCGGTGATCATTTAATTTACATAAATCAAACAAACGTTCACTACAAAAACATCCTTCTTAACAAGCCTTTTAGCACCAAATTCAGCCTTTAGAAATCCCAGAAAAATGATTAAACACAAGCTGATTTATATTGAAAATAGAGTGAAATTATTAGATTTTGTTTTTGCATGTTTTAAGAAAATAATGTTTTAAAACTCAATAATGGGTTAAATGTTTTACATACTTCAACCAAATTAAGAGAAAGCACATTCTTCACTTTCCTATAGCGGTATTTAGCCATCGGAAAGTTTGGGATTTTGTTCTCCAAGTTTATAGATATGTGTCTTGAAGGATTATTTTTTCTTCACCTCAACACAATGAGGTGAAAAATGATAAAACTCAACAGTAACAACTTGTTCCAGATATAGTTTTGGATAATCTTCATACTTCTTTCAAACAATTTTCCTAGTGGCAATTTCTTCAGTGGAAAGTGTTTCCAGTGAAAACTGTTTTGCACTGACAGTCCTGAATTTAGCATGTCATTATTGAACAGAAATGAAGTAACAGCAGCAGGTAAAAGGAGGGCGAGCAGGAGAAAGAGGGAGGCTTGAATGGGCATGCCCATCGGTCCTGGGTCAGTGGATCTCAATCCCTGCTCCTTTCCTTTCTCTATCCTGCCACTCCAGCGTGGAAGGAGACAGAAGGAGAGGAAAAGCCCGGTGTTGGGTGGGCGTTGGGGGGGTTGGATGACATATGGAGAGGAGGAGGAGGAGGAGGGAATAGTCCTCTATAGGCTACATCTCCTCCAGAACGGCGTTTCCTCTCTGAGCAGCATTCCTCATCTTATCAGCCCCAATAATCTGCCGTTCTCATCGTGCCCAAACAGGGAGAGCCAGAACCTGAGAGAGTGTGAGTCTCTCTCGCACCAACTCTCTCTTTCTATGTCTGGTGGCTGGTGATAGAGTGATAAAGCCGGGAGAAAAACAGCCAGCTGTCTGTCGCTCGGAGGAAGTGGTCGCTCGAGTCCCGCAGACAGAGCATGCTCAAAAATCAAGCCTCGAAGAGGGGAGGTGAGAGTTTGCAGATAAAGATTTTCATACAAAACATGATGATCTAAAATAATAATAAGCACTGTACTAGATTAAATTGTTAGGTTAAAATGTGGCTTATATATTACTGCATCAGTAATAATCCAATAAAATAACTGTATCATCCTGGGGGGGAGACAAGTGTGTGGGAAAATCTCCCAGCATTCACCGGGAGCAATCAAACCTGTGTATACAAGTCATATTTTATATGTGCTCGGCCTTTGTTAACGGTGTTAGTGAAAACATTGTGGTGCGGTCGGGCCGTGAGTAATGTTTAGTGTTTGAATAGTGAGGTTCCACCCAATGTGAATGCAAAGATTAGCATGTTGCTACCATGAAGCTGATGTTCATGTTAAAATCTGCTCACCACTGAGTCCTGCCTACACCTGTGACTCCTCATTCTCTGTCGTACTAACATAATACTCATTTTGAGGAGACATTTTGCAGAACAGTACTGGAACTTTTGATACTGTAAGAACATTTTGTTGATAATACTTTAAAGGAACACTACGATAACTCACAGCTTTGTGGTTCCTATACTTACTTGAAGTAAACAACAGGGCAATAAAAATTAGGTCAGACAGGGCGTGAAGCAAGTAGTCAGATGATCAGACAAATTGTAGCCAAACATTATTTGGAAGGGAGAACAATGGTGAAAGAAATGTAAGGCTATTATCCAAATTGTTTGTGGTAAACATCAATTACAGTTCACACACTGATCTACCGGTTGAACAACCATAATTGCCACACTGTGTGCCACACTCGGTTTTATTGTGCTATAAAGTATTATTAACGACATTGTGGCAGTGTTCACTCTGTTTTACAGAGCAGGAATAATGAATTAATTACACATAACATCCGTCTTAGTAATGGCAATAATGTTATGTTTGTACTGGTGCATGTAGATTGGTCTTGTTTAACAATCTGTAATATTGTAATGGGTTCTCGCCCACGAGATTCAGCTCACAGCAAACAAAGCTTTTGGATTTGTAAACAAAACTTTTTGATTTGCAAACAAAACTTTTTGATTTGCAGACAACATTTTTGGATTTGGATTAATACCTTTTTAATTACAATTTTATTTTACTTGGAATGAAACATTTTTTGATTGTAGTGTCGTTAGTTTTGCTCTTTAATCTATTTTTTTTTACTACAGTGTGGAAAGTTTTGCTCTCACATCTATTCTGTTTGATTTGGTAACAAAGACACGAAAGTCTCCATAGAGGTTTAGATAATTTAACTACACTGACGTCTTACTGTAACCGAACTGATGACTGGAGCTACAACAGTAAAACCCAAGTTTTAATAAAACAGCAGTATTCCTTTAAATACATTTTAATGCAGGACTTCTTGGACTGGAGTATTTATACATTGTGGTACTGCTACTTTTGCATAGAATGTGAATACTTCTTCCACTGCTCGAGTCGAAGCCGTTAAGGAGGGGAGGTGGGAGGGAGCGCAATAAGACAGACGAGCGAGCTTCGAGAATGATCGAGTGAGAAAGAGAAATAAATTGAGCAAGAGTGAGAGAGAGAGAGAGAGAGGGAAGAAAGAGGGGAGAGAGAGAGAGAGAGAGAGAGAGAGAGAGAGAGAGAGAGGAAAAATAATGCGACGAAGCAGCCTTAGGGTTACAGGAATGTCGGGGCTCCTGAGTTCAGGAGGGTTCACAAGTGTGTGTGTGTGTGACATATGAGTGTGTGAATACTGGGGCGACTGAAGAGAGCAGCCCCAGAATTAATTACCCAATCAAGATAACAAGCCAGGGAAAGACATTAGAGAGGTCACACTACAATTAACCTCTTTGTCTAAACCTCTCTCTCTCACACACACACACACACACACACACACACACGCACACACACACATACACACACACACGCACATACGTAATGAAAAAGTCATAGAGGTGGAGGTTCACTGCAGAAAACGCAGTGAATGAAAGTCACAGTTCGATATCACCTCCCATCACTGACCTTCGCTGACCACTGCGCTTTTATTTTGAAGCATTTCCTGTATTCTGTTATTTCTCGGGGGGGGGGGGGTTATAGTGACTCTACCTGTCCCGTTCTAGAAACCCTGGCAGAGCTGGCTTGTTTACAGTGGGATATTGAGTGAGTCGGGGGCTCGAGTGGAGTGGAGTCGGATGTGGTTCACACATTCCACCAGAGACTCAGATTACACTGCAGGAAACACCGGCCCTGCAAGACACACACTGCCTGACTCTGTGATTTATAAACACACCGCTCTATGGGACACACACACACACACACTCACACTCGCAGAGACACACATTAAAATCTCAGCGACTCAGCTCTGAGCCGGTGCTGCTACACCTCCATCCCTCGCTCACTTTCCTCCTTTCCTTTCCTTCCTTCCTGCCTTTCCTGTCATTCTCAACCTCTCGGCTCTCAGCTCCGCTTTACTCCTTCTGTCGCCGATCACAATGAAGACACCAGAGGGATGACATCATCTCAAGTAGACCTCGTTTCATGCATTTATGAGGTGGTTTCTCAAGACTGACAAATATCACAGTATCCCGCTTCCTAGAAAATGAATCACTGAGTCATTTAAATAATAATAAATTAAACACTGGCACATTGACATGTTATCATAAGCAATAGTTGGCTTTTTCTACATCAGCTATATTTACATGGAGCCTTTTAGTCACTACTAATCACAACCTCCATCAGCATGAAGCGGCCCATTCTGATATAAGGGTTATGGTTTAAACAAGACACTTTCTGCCAATACTTGCCTTCATTAGATAAGTTTCTTGGGAGAATGTCCTCATCAGAAAATTAATTGCATTGGGCGTTTGTCTCATCATTTCAAATTCTTAAAATGACTTATGCTTAAGATTTATATGACAAAAATAGGTGCCACAGTTCAGTGCCTGCAGGAGTAATACATCCTGACAGAACTGACGCTTCAGTAAAAAGCACGGCAGTAAATCAATAATGATTTCATGAATTCATTGCAGAATTGTATTTTTCTAAACTTTGCACGCTGGATTTAACTCATGTTAAAACTAAGCATGTAAACAGGACACGTTGCCCAATGACTTTATTTAATGCTCAAGGACTAATTGGCATCAATCAGATGGAAATGTATTTGTTTGCAATAGGAGTTTGTTTTAGGGCACAACAATGCGATGTTGGCAGCTCTCCTCAAAAGTGCAGGGTTGGGCGAAATGATGATATACTGTGGGACAACATAACTGTCAGCCGCCAGAGGTTTGGATCTACTAACTGTGTTTCCATTTGATTTTCAAGAGAATATTAAGCAAACTTTTGAAATGTCGCAATAAAAGAAATGCGAATTAGGCGTGTTTCCATTAACTGGTTTGGAGCGGATAAACTTGGGCGTAGTTTCGTCAGACGTTGCTGCTATAAGCTCGGATGGCTGTAGACCGCCAGTAAACCACAGGAAGTAGAGGTAGCGAACCAGAAACAAATCAAGTCGGCTTGGCCATCTAACCATCTACGAGAGAAAAATATAGAGAGGCCTTCAGGAATTTGTTTCAATTGGGCGAGTTTTAATTGTTCTTTCATGTCAGCTAGTACTGGCCATATTTCATGTCGTCCAGAGATGAAGACAAGCATCCGCACGTTGTGGGAATATCCGAGAAGACGACGACATCAGAAACAGCTGATCAGTCATGTGGGTGAAATGTTAGTGACATCAGAATATATTCAGCAAAGATGTTTCCATAATCCATTTAGTGCATCAACTCTTTTTTGACTAAGGCAAAAACCACCTCAAGCGAACGTAAAAACTTTTGTTCCGCAATGGAGGAAGTTTAATCAAATTTTGCCGTTTCAATGCAGCTTTTCTAAAGCAATACTTCAAAATGCAAATAAAAATGTGTGAATGGAAACACCGCTGCTGTTTCCTTGTTGCACATCAATGATCAGTACTACTTCCTGGCAGTATTGCACTTAACGGAGTTTTGGAACAACATCATACCTTGAATTTTCAAATATTTACTTCAGGTAATTAGCCAAAAATGGACATCTCCACTTTTTCAATTGGATTTCCAATTGCCCGAACTTAGTAGAGCTTGTCTGGGTTATAACATTCTTATTGGGGTAGGAAGCAGCAGACTTTATGGGAAATATAGTCCAAACACTGATGTTCAAAAATGCTGCATAGAGAACCTGCGATAATGTTCAGGACCTAAACTACATTTGGAAGATTGATTTTTTTCCTCATAATCCTCACATTACTGCCCAACATTCAAAAACAGAAAACAGCATCATTTATAAAAATGTCATGGCAGCGTAGGCGAGCACTGGTTCCAGTTCAGTCCGGGAGGTTCAGATCTGAAACCCTGCCCAGATCTCTCTCCTCTGACAGTCTGACGGCGGCCATGTTCCCCCGAAGCTGCTCAGTGGAGAACTCTGGGTAATCAAGCCCAGCTGGGACTAGGGGGCAAAGACACGGGCTGACATAGCTCACCCTATTCTCCCTCACCCTGTCAACAAGGCTCTCCCCCTCTCCTCTCTTTCCACCTCGTCTGGCAGGTTTCTCTCGTCAGGCCCAGCGCCGAGCGAGGCTGGCTGATAGCGCAGGAATCCTGGCCCGCAATCCTCGGTGCTCCCTCGCTATCTCTTCCAACGAATTACTATAAAGGTGCTGGAGATACACCTATCCATCACACCGCTGACACCAGGGTACAAATAACTGCAAAGTATTGCAAATACAGGCATCCCAGAAGCAACCAGACTCTCAGACCGTTGGAGAGCTGCCTACAGCCTGGAGCAGAACCCGAGACGCTGCCTTCGCTTGGCGAGACCACGCGTTCCTGCCTTAATAACAACCTGTGTGTCACCATCTTTATCAATGCTCCTTTATATTCGTACACCTTCATATCTAACGTGGCTCCACGCTGCTGCCATGCCTCTCTGTTTCTCTCTGTACTGGGAGCAGTACCGGGTCAGTCTGTGGGTTGGACTGCTGAGGGCCCCAGGGTGGTTCCGCTCTGACGGTAGGAGGAAACTCCTTCAGGAAATACCAAACTGCCAGACACACACACACACACAATCCACAATCTCTCTTTCTCCTACAAGCAGACTAAAGCTCCTGCACAGACTGCTCAAGGCCCAGCGCTCTTCTTTCAGTTAGTTGCAGCACTTCAAACACAGAGGAGCCGTCAGAAAACACAGCTCCGTTTGGTGTAGTCTACTATACTCAGGTATGGTAGATTGCACGTTAACCCATGTGGTGTTACACAACCCAGAGATTGGCTGGCAGCCAGGCTTTTTTATTGCATCAATTACGGCTCAATTAAACAATAAATCACTGCAGAGCCAAGTTTCTGCCCCTGAGAGCCCAACCTCTCCAGTCGCACTAGTAAAAGTTGAGTTATTTGTTTCCTGAAGAGTGAGACAAGTAAGTTAATTAGCATGCAGGGAAACAGACATCTTTATACAAGATTTTATAAAAATGAACGAAAGCTTCTGGGCTGCAGTCTGGTTGAATTTTTTTTAATGCTTTTTTCATGTTGAATGACTGATTTCTAAGAAACTTATGAGCACATCTCTGATAAACACAAGATTAAAAGTAGTGCTCTTGTGTGACTAGTGAAGTGCACGTTCGGAGCGTGTGCCCATCCGGAACGGGCCAATTGCTTGGCCCTCAGAAGTGCTGTTGGCAGCATTGTCAAGAACCGCTGTATGGCTGCTTGCATCCGCCAAGTTTGAGGTTGATTATATGAACGGTTCTCAAGATATGGGAAGGACAGTCATACATACATACATATACAGACAGACAGACAGAGAATATTTCCGTTATAGTTAGATGATGCTGCTACAGCGCCACGTATTGGCCAAATGGCACCAAATGGCACCAAATTTGCCATGGTCACTCAAACATCATATCTACAAATGTCCACCAACTGTGGTCGCAATAGCACAAAGCGTTCAGGAGATATGACATTTTTTTGTAATATAGGCCCTGCCCACAGCATTTGAGCAAAACTGTACGGAACATCAAAAATCAGAATAAGTAACTCTTTCCGGTTAGGTCTAGAGCTGTTCTGTACCAAATTTGGTGATGAACATTCGAAGGAGTAGTAGCAAAAAAATCAGATTTGGACAAAATTCAAAATGGTTGAAACGCAAATGGGCGTTGCTTATATAGATAGATTTGTCTGGACCCACAAAATCCAGGAAAAAATATTTTTGTTTCTGAGAGCTAAGGTTCATAAGTTAAAAGCCAAAACCTAAAGTTCATTGTTACAGCACCACCATCTGGCCAAATTGCACCACATTCAACACTGTGCTCCCTTGGGACCCCATCAATACACCCGCCAAGTGTGAAGTAGAACTGTTCTCGAGATATGTGAAGGACATACAGAAAGACTCAATTTTACAGATCTGTTGAAATCAACTAGTCGACAAAATCGAGTGTTAGTCGACTAAGAATTTCTTTGGTCGGGGACAGCCCTAGTTGAGCCTAATTTATCTTATTTTGTTGAAATAAGTTTATAAACTATACCAATAGCGTGAGATAAGCACTAGAATTACAGTTGTTTTCAAGAGTTTTGTTGAATCAGGAGATATTAACTTGACACTAGCGGAGAGATCCATCTTTCTTTCAAGACTTTAGTAATTTTCCGGTTATTTTCACTGCAGGTGAAACTGCAACAGTAACAAGCAAACCAAAGAGTAGGGGAAGACGGAAAGAGGACAGATGTGCATCTACAAAAAATAAATCATGTCCTCCTCCCCCTGACATATTCAAATCCTTATAGGTTAGTGATGACGCAGCATCCCCGGGCTGTTTTGCATGGCGTCGATATCGGTGGCGCTCGGCTTTCCTTTGGAACTAGTGTTCTCTGTAGATAAGCTCTCTCATTTTCATATTCTCTTGAAATCTTAATGGACCAAAACAATAGAGGGCAAGAGAGAAAATAAACTATTCATATGTAGATGAAACCACGCCAACCATGCAGTGGTGGCAGGTTAGAAAATAACAAAGTCGCAGTTCCATCATGGTATCTTCCTGAATTTCTAAAGTTTCATTGCTTTTATCAAGCCTTGTACCACTTTTAAGGCCAGATGCTGTTCATGTGGCCTGATTGGCTTGGATTTGCAAATATCTCCTGATTACACAATATTTGGCGTGTTTGTGGAAGGGTTTGTTTCGCAGCCTATCCCTGCCTAACATGAGATATGTTGTGATTCTGACTGCAGTGTTTTTTAAAAAAAGCTGAATTTTTGCATTTTTACATATAGTTCAATGTACTGTTTGTCTGAAATGTACCTCTGTGTGTGTGTGTGTGCACATTTGTGTGTTTCCAAGCAGCAGCCCTGTGGCTGACCACAGGAAGTTCTAATCAGCAGCACGGCGTAGCTGCTACCTTCCCTTTCCCCTGGTGACCTCCTCCCCACCCTTCTCCCTCCACAATAGAGATACCAGGATCACATTACAAACTCACAGGGTTAAGGGTCAATCCCATTTTTCAGCCCTCTCCGTCCCTTTTTCCCCTTACAGATCCTTTCCCAGGGGTTAAAACCTCCCGTCACCTAAATTCACATCAGTTCACGCGTGGCGAGGGAGTGGTATCCGTCGGAATCCCTCCGTCTCCTCTCCCCCCCTCTCCCCCATCTCCTCCCTCACCCACACACCCCTTTTAGTGTCCCCTTGACAGACAGCTCTCTGATCTCACACAAAGAACTGGACATGGGTTAGAAACATGTTTAAAACACTGCTGGCCTCTTTGCGTCATTGTGTTGGTGTGTCTCTGTTACACCCCGGTTAACGTCTGTGTTTTAGTGCTGCGGAGGATCGGGTTACTGGGAGGTAATGCTGAGCCTGTGCTGACCTCCTGCATAGAAAACCAACCATTTTACAACAATAATGTAAAGTAGGAGGATATATTTGGGGTTCTAGGTCATTTTTGGATGAATTCATCAACTATGGCTCTGTGTTGTTTAAATTTGCAACGTCAAATTGTTCTGAAATTGCTATGGCTCTGATTCAAGCATCTGAGTGACTATGTTTATATACACACTAATATTCCTCATTTATTCCAAATATGACAATATTCCGACACCGATACGGGTTCATGTATAAACATCATATTCCGTTTGGATATTCTGAATTAGGCCTTATTCCAAAAGGAGCATTTTCCGATTTAGACATGTGGAATATGCGGATATTATTCAGGCTTTAGGAGCACTCTTTGGACATGTATACAGCGCATTTGGATTATGCAAGTCAACTGAGTTTTTTACGGCAGTTTTTAACACACGGCCTCTTGCCTGTCTGCGGCCAGCTCTGTGCGTTGTGGTTGTACACGAACCAACCAGCTGATATTTTGCAGGGATGCATGCCCAAAAGAAAAGTTATTGGGATATGCACAAATACCGCAACGCCAACCTTTTCAAGAAGGTGGTAGAAGGAATGAAAGAGGGAGGCTATGTTTGCACGGTCAAACAAGTCTACCACTGGTTATGTTAATGATGCACGTGGAATATTAATTTGAATCAGACATGTTAACAGCTTAATAGGAATATTGTCTGTCTTGGAATAAGGGAAAAAAAACGGAATAAACATATTCATTGGCTTCCTCTCCGTAGCAATGGCGTCTGAGGCTCATGGATGTTGAGATATTTAGCTTAGTATTTAGCTTTAGCTTAACTTAGTTGAAGATATATTTTTAAAAAGAAAACGTTCAAATTGTAAATAACAGCGGTGAAAAATACTTCTGTCACCAGCGGCTCCTTCCACTTTGCAACTCAATACATGTGGCCGATTCGGAGAAAAAGAATACGAGTGAAACAAGCCACTTAGTGTGATATACACATGGCTGACAGCAGAGCAGTGCTTTAAATCATAGCTTCTATACTAAAGAAAACCGCACCCAGACCCAACATGAGCATGTGGGTGAACTGTGCTCTCCCTCAACACAAGTCTGCTTTTGA
This sequence comes from Sebastes umbrosus, assembly GCF_015220745.1. Lineage (NCBI taxonomy): Eukaryota > Metazoa > Chordata > Actinopteri > Perciformes > Sebastidae > Sebastes > Sebastes umbrosus. Next base: position 27,052,257 of record NC_051273.1, on the reverse strand, counting down.
TCATGTCGTGGTTCCTCAAGTACACAATAATCCCTTTTAATTATAGTTTGACTCTCAATCAAACAAGAGAGCAAGAGCTTAATGACACTGAAACTGACAGGTGATCATTTTCTCACACACTTACACACACACACACACACACACATTTAAACCCTACACGTTTAGATGCTTATGTAGTGAGATTTATAGCCGGGCACTTGCTTCTTTGGCTGTGTGAGTTTCATTTATTTTTCATTCAATATAGACAACAACACTCCTTTAATGTGTATATAATGTTCTGTATGTTTTTTTTCTTAATCAACTTATTGTAGATTATAGGTATTTTATTTTTAACCAAATGTTAATAAAGCATCATTGAATTGAATAGAGAGAAGGAAAGAGAGCATGGCTTCATGAGGAGATACTGATAGTTGGTGTAAATGATCGAAGAGGAAGTGGCCCTCATCAGATAATCAGGCCTATGGAAATGTGAGTATACAGACATGACGGACGTATTGCCAAACAGTAGACGGAAGCGGTCGTTACCATGACAATACATCAAACCCCACATTACTTTAAACACATTCATGGCTCAGTGGCTGAATGGATTCAAAACAGAAAGTTGAAAGATTTTTTTTGAGTTTTAAATTTGGATTATATTTGGAGAACGATATTCACTCATTCATACAGTGGAGAGTTCATGTGTTCTAAGCTGATCCACCAAATCATGTCCAGGACCTATAAAGTTATTCATCAGTATCAGCTACATAAAGCCCATTCGATTTCCATTTTTCTTTATTGTTAACCATTGCACTCTGTAAAAACACAACCTGTGTTTCTTGCAGGAGTTTAACTTAAGTAGGAGTCACACATTGTACACACCTGGCATTAAAATGTGTTTTGGGCGATCGGATTGCTATCAACTAGTGCTTGACCACATGAATGCGCACAAAACGCATTGAGGATGGATTGGGATCTGATTAGCCAAACCACCTCCAGAGGTGGTCGGGGATGCATGTGACTACATCGATCACAAGTGTAAATGTAATTGAGTTTTGAATCCACATACAACAACTACGTGTGCGGAAATATGTGGTCCTGCGCAAACAAGAGGAGTATGTGACCTTTGGGTTGTTTGAGCTGGACAGAACGATCGGATCTCAATGTGGACACTGGAGACACACATTAATACCAGGTGTAAATGTAATCAGGTTAATCTAGATACAATCTGAATACGAGACAGATTTTAATGCCAGGTGTAAAGGGAGTCAAAGTGTCTCTGCGGATTGATGCACACACATCTGACGCGTATTTAAAACTAACATGTTTATGGCATAACCAAAATCTGTACAGTGAGAGGAACTGATTTGGGTTCTATTTCAGTCACATTTTTCTGGTGCATCACACCTCTAAAAGAACTGCTGTTGTTTTAAAACTGCACTTGAAACTAGGAATACGTCATTCATACGAGGAAGAGAGGACATCCAAATTCTGTCTAACCTTCCTGTCACAACAGATCCAGATTAACATTCCTCTCTGTCTCCAGTGACGTTTCTTTTACACGGAAAATAACAGGAAAACTGTGATGTGGGGTATATTTTCCAAATGCAGAGAAATTTAGCTGTCAAACAAATAACTGTATTGAAAAACATGAATATCATAATGACACTCAGTATCAACAGATATTCAATATTAAAGGACAAAGGGCAAACAACTTGATTGAATTCCCTAGCATTATAGAAACTCTATTCATCTAGACTAAGTAGATCTAGTCTACTATTTATTTTAGCATTTTGAAAAGTTTCTGGGTCTTGATTCATTAAAAATCATATTCAAATATTTATGGAAACTAGCTGACAAGCTATAATGGACAAATGTAAACTACCAGGGAAAATGTGCGACCACTTTCTGCAACCTTGTCTTTTATCGTTCTCTATCATTTTCCATCCAGAGCAGCAGAGCGCCTGGCTGTCAGCGATCTTTCCAGACAGCAGAATTCCAGGTGAGAGAAAAGTGAATGGCTTTCCTGTGAACCATCTTGGAAAAGGACACCCAATTCCTCCCTAATATACGGAAACCTTTTAAAATAATGCTAATATTTCATGCTCCCTTTGTGTGAAAGTACCGCAGACCCCTGCCAAACATCCAAACTCAAGCACTGATAGCCCGTTTCGTGTGTCAAGTGCCATAAATTTAGCCGGCGGAGCTCCACAAAGCTTGTTCAACGGATAAATCTTGCTGCTCATAAAAAGCCATTTGCTCCTTTATGTCTGTCTGGTGTTCAAACATTCACCTCAATCCATCAACGCTGCAAACTGCTGTCAGAACACTAAGGCCTCTCCTTACCTCACATTTCCCCTTATCACTGGCTTCTACTGAGAGGAATCTGAGGAATCCTGGAGCTCAGTGTGTTCGCCAACACCCAATACGACACGGTGAAATGCACAGACACATGCTGCTTTTAAAACACAGGCTAATTTCTGACACATAAATCGCACAAATTGATCACAGATGCTGGCGCTAACTACTGCGGCTGAGGAACAAGTGTGGAATAAAACAACATAATTGACAATGATGTGTGAACCTGAGCTTTGGGACGATGTTTTGCATGATAATAAAGCCGTACTCTGGCTCACAGCCGACTGCCACCTCTCCTTGTTTTAAGACCTATAGTGCAGTATGGGAACTCCACCCAGTGAAATGGGCTGAGTTTGCTGCCTCAGCACTTCTCCATCCAAACGGCTGCGGTTCAGCTCGAGGTCTCGCTGCCTCGGCCCCGAGATGGAGCACCTCAGAGAGCCAGCAGTCCTAACTGGCCCCTGGCTTCCACCGCCGGCCTCTGACTGACACCGCTACACTGCCAGAGACATAAAGCAGGATAATAATAGCTGCTCATTCCTCCCTATCCCATACCGACCGACCAGACAGGCCCACATTGTCCAAATCCATATTTAACTGCATGATAAAGGTGAATACCTCAGCCTACAGCCTCACTGAAATCAGATCTATGAGTCCAGTTCAACATATTTAGTGAGTCACCATCTTGGCAGGTCATTGACTCCCACGGAATTTTGTGACAGCTTTGTAATAAAAGCGAAGTAGTCCCTTAAAAGGAAAACGCCATTTTATTCATGACCATGGTGTTGATTTTGTCCATCTTTCCTTTTGGTTATGATGATACTGTAGTTACTAATTTTGATTGTCAGAAACTGCTTTAGAAGCAAAGGCATTTAGGGCATCATTAAACTTCTTGTTTGGAAGTAAAAAATGAATTCCCAAAACATCCATTCTACAAACACTGTGATCTACAATGGAAGGGGTACAAGTAGCATCACCACATGAGCTTTCATGCAAGTTTTAAAGACGCCACGATGTGAAAACGTGCCCAAACTCTCGCGAGACTCGCTGCCCGATGACCTATCTTAACCCTAACCATTCAAGGTCAATGCCTAACTTCAACCATCTTGCGAGAGTTTTGCAACACAAATGCAATGGATGGATTGAGGGATATATTTGGATAACTCATCCCAGTCGGCAGAAACATTTTTGGCATTGGACGTGTCTGCAAACCACGGATTTGTTGAATGGCGACGTTTCTGAACCAAAAATAAGTTTCATAGATACATCTCATATCAGCCTCAAATCACTCATGCAGTAACACAATGCCTCGTGGTTAATGTTGTGAAACGATTGGTTAGGTTTAGGCAACAAAACTATTTGGTTATGGTCCGAAAAAGTATCACGTTTGTGTTCGCCTGGTGTGTGTCTTTTCGCTCTTGAAACTACGTCACTTGCTCTGACTGAATGCAAAAACATCGCCATTCAACGTATCCCTGGTTTGCAGAAACGTCCAATGCCAACATTTTTTCTTTCCTGGTGACTGGGCCGGATAACTTTAACTTTTATTCCTACTTATACATCAGCTAAAACCTGGTTAAGATATTTAGGTTTAACTGGAGTCTGATCCGTCGGGGTAAAAAGTTTCGGTCTCAAACATATCTCCTCTTCTTCATGGCTCTTGACAACTTTGTCAGCCAAAGTGGCAATCACACTAGACGACACAACAGGAAGCAGCACCAGTGGTGGCATGGGTTGGGAGTTACTTATAAAACTGACCTACTGAGAGCAGAAGAGTGAGCAGAAACAAGGGTGAAAACACATTTTCCATCAGTCCTCTCCCCGTTTTTATTACAGTGAGGTTGACAGGTACTGTATGTAATTTTGTGAAAAGATAGATCTGTCAAACTTTATTGCCTGTATTGTTCAGTGTGCATCGACTTTTAGGGGGAAGTCTGAGTGGTCTTCATTGTAGAGCTTTGTCTTGCAGTGTCGCCATGGTGTTGTATCTCTACAATCAACCTGGTGATTAAAATGCTATAATAACTCAAAGGCATAATGGCCACAAGGATGAAAATAAGACCCACATTGTAAAATGTTCCTTGAAGAAGTAGAATATGAAACAGCTGATGGCCTCAAGAGCAGCTTTTTCTTTCAACTGGATGCCTGAAGAGAATTCCAACCTAACAGTGGGAAACTCTGAAATAGCCACCATATTTCAGGCTTCGTTAAATAGCAGATATTACGCAACCAAACAGGCCAACTGCTAAAATCTTCTCTGGGGCACAGGGACAGAAGTGTATGAGTTACTGCCTGCCAGGAGCCATTATGTCAGCAGCAGCACATGTGTGTGGGGCCATACCTGTTTTTCTCATTGTTAGGATAAAGAATTGGCTCCACAGTGGGATCTGACACTGTGGTTGCTGCAATCATACTGTGTCTGCATGAGTTGTCTACCAGTAGTGTTATTATGTACTATAAAGTAAAAGCAGGAATTGGTGTGGATTTAAGAAGGGGTTATACGATATCTGCTGAAAAATTAATAAGACACCGGTTTTCTTTCAATCAAAGGAACTGTATTACTCATTGTGTGTGTGGAGACAGCACTACAAGGATCCTGGGAGCGGATTTATGAGGTCTGGACCGCCTGCATGGAGTCAAATGAAACCCAACACCGGCTCTGTTTCTTCAACGAGGCCTAAGAACCTAGCACCTCATGTCTGCTGCTACAAAAGACACTGTACTGACTCTAAAAGGCGTCACGATGCTTCAACGAAAGTGCTTGTTGCATGCTCAAACATCGTCTGCAACCCCTTCCTCCAACCCCATTTAGGCATCGGAATTGGGGGGGACTGTGTCTGACTCAATTTTACCAAGCATGACCACTTCACACAGAGAATGGTGAGAAGGTCAATGTATTCTCATACATTGATTTGTGTGATATCTATCTTGTTCCATGCATACAGTCTTTTCAAAATAAACTTTCGTCTTCACGGGAAACAACTTCCTTAGGTTTAGGCAATAAACCTACTTAGTAAAGCTATAGGAAAAGATTGATTTGGTGAGGATTAGGCAAAAAAAAAACTACTTATTTAGATTTAGGAAAAGATCGTGGTTTAGCATAAAATAAAATCAGAAGTGGCGTTACATAAGTATGTAAGTTACGTGACAAATAAATCAACATTGACTTCTGGTTTCACATAAGACACGAACGTCGGTCTCCTGGGCAAAAGTCTGGTATGTTTAGACCCACCCCAACTTCCTCCCTACACAGCGTTCGTCGCTCTTTATATTTCCTGGTTGACAATTATGTGGACTAGATATGAACTGATTTCATGGGATATACAGTATACGAATTACAGAGCATTACCTTTCGTAGATGTGCTGTAGCTACGAACAGTATATGAGACTAGCTAGTTCATCTTGAGCATACCCTCACCTTTAGGTCCCTGCATGGTTGTCCATTGTTGATTATCCTATGGTCATGTTGGTGAGACTCTCATCTAAAGTACTCATGTATGGATTCAGTGTCTTGAATCAAGGAAGTAGGGCTCTGGATCGGATTGAACCTGAGAACTTCAAAGGATTGTATGTTCTCCTACTATTACTACTAACTTAATTTTACTCACAGTGATGATATTTTTTTTCTTTTCTTTTACGTTTGGTTAAATATTTGGTCTACCATACTTTATCTTTCATTCGGACTAGTTTCTTGTGGTATTTTATTTAACCATCAGTTTTTCTATTAGCTTATAATACTGTTGGTTTTTAATGTTGTTTTTTGAATAGTGCTCTACAAATTAAGATAAATATTACTATGTAATTATTTTTCTCTACAACCCATCATTACTATGTCAACCTGTAACTGCTCCACCTTTACTTGTAGTAAGCTAGAGATGTAGTAATAGAAACAAACATGTGTTTTGGATGCATGCTGTTCCTCTGCTGCTTTGTTGTTCCAACTCTATTGAGCAATGGATTGCATAATCCTAGGGTGGTATCTTATTTTTTAAAAACTGAGTAATGAAACTAAGGTTTGTTTTTCTGGAATTAAGCTCCATCTATAGTGTATATTCAGAGATAATGGGGGGATGAGATAGTACTAGCCATTTGTTCAGCCTGGTACCACCTAGCAGACCTGCTAAATATACCATGTAGCTTTAAACTCTTGAACTCCAATTTTCCCCCTTAAATTTCTTTCTTAAGCAGCCTTGACATTAGAAAACACAGCTCTTTTCCGCATTGTATGAAAACATCACATATATAATATATTATGTCTCTTCGTGTTGTAACACTTCATTGAAACTATATAATGCTTACACTGAATGAATTATTTGAACCACCGTGTTTTCATGGCTGCACCATAACATCATTTGGAAACGTTCAAGCTGTCATGTGATTTTGTACACACTTGTCATTTTATACACATTTTCCCACAGTTTTGTGTGACACATTTTATATCTCTCGAGTCCTTCGAAACCCTGACTAAAAGTTAAAACAAAGTTTTATGGGTTTGAACGATCCCTGGCTGTACAACATTTATTGGGTTGGTAACAATGGTTCAGTTTGAAGAGAGTTCAAACACACTTGTTCAGACACACTTGCAAAGCAACATACAGGAAGTTACAATTCAGCCTTGCAGAGATCTAAAAATACAAGTGCTGCATAGCAGGTTTGGTGTCTGTCCCTCAGAATCAGATAGGAAGAGCTTTTTATTTACCTGTATCTTTTCATCATTTAAAACAAATATTCAACAACCGCGCAGGGAGAAATCCACTGTAAAACAGAGGGATGTTATCATAGTCATAGGTTATCATTTGTCATCTTTGAGGCAGGTCTTATATAATCAATACAAAAAATAAAGAACTCTGATTAGCTTTGGTATTAATAGCAGCAAGTGATGAACTGAGACAATGAGCGTATTGTGATGCTGCTTACGCTATTCATAATGCTATTTAAAGGGTGCACATTTCTGTTTTGGGTGTGTGTGCGATACAGTTATATGGGCTGTTCTGTACACACAGTACGTATTCGAGACCTGGAAAAAAACATGTTGTGTTCATGTTTATTTGTTCTTTTTGTTTTACTATTCTATCACAATGCATATCATTTTTGACTGTGCTTGTACAACGTATCCTCATACAACGGTTCGTATGATTTTTTACGAAAAGTTATTCCTCATTTTTCGTGCGTTTTCCTGTGAATGACACACGTGACGCACGTTTCAATTTCCGCTCCGGTCTTTTAACACTACCTTGAGGTTTAGGTTTAGGAAAAGATCAATTTAATTAGGTTTAGACAATAAAAGTACCTAATTAGATTTAGGAAAAGATCATGGTTTGGGTTAAAATAACTACAGAAGTGGTGTAATTTAAGTACGGAGGTTAAATGACAAATAAGTCAGCCTTGACTTCTGGTTTCACACGGGGGAACACCAGTCTCCTGGGCGAAAATCCGGTGGTTTTTGACCCATCCAACCTCCTGCCTACGCGGCGTTCGGCACTCTTTATACTTCCTGGTTTGCAATTACATGTATTACATACGAATTGACTTTGTGAGATGTATACAAATTATAGTGCATTACTTTTTCGTAGGTATAGCTCGAATGATGTATGAGAACAGCCTGACTTGTATGACATTGTACAATGCAACTTCAATGTAAACTACACTAGCTAGTTCAGTTCACCAATCATGCTGGTCTCAAACACTGTTCGTAGCTCTACCTACGAAAAAGTAATGCACTGTAATTTGTGTATATCCGACGAAATCAATTTGCGGTAATTAACATAATCGGAAACCAGGAAATATGAAGAGCTGCAAAAGCCACCTAGGGAGGAGGTAGAGGTGGATGGATGGGTCAAAAAACACTAGACTTTCACCCAGGATACCGGCGTTAGTGTCCCTTGTGAAACCAGAAGTCAACGTTGATTTATTTGTTATGTAAGTTACGTAGGTAAGTTACGTAGGTAAGTTACGTACTTAAGTTACGCCACTTCCGTAGTTATTTTAAGCCAAAACACGACCTTTTCCTAAACCTAATTAATAGTTTTGTTGCCTAAACCTAAAGGAAGTAGTTTCTTGTGAAGACGGAAGTTTATTTTGAATAGACTGTATGCATGGAACGAGCGCAAATTCACACGTGTTGCTGGACATTTGTAGGAAAAGGAACGAAAAAGGATGGAATAACTTTTTCGGAAGATATCATTCGAACTGTTGCATGAGTATACGTTGAGCTGCATAGCAATGTGGTTTGTTCACATGCATATCAGAGCCTTCCACCCGATCTGCGATGGCTCTAATTGGGAGTTTTCAACAACCCACTGCTTGCTAACTAGTTTTTGGTTCTTATGTCCCCCTTTGCTCAGTTCAGGCCCCGTCTGTGGGAGCAATCAAAGGGCGCTCTGTGAGACTCATGAGATCACTAACTGAAGCAGTGGAGGCAGGTCACAACACTTCATCACAAAGCCACGAGGAATGCATTCAACACCTCACACCGACGATACTCCGTGACGGAGTATCCAAGGGTGGAATCGTCCTTTAAGCTCAATAACGCTTGACTTTGCAAAACATTATTAAGTAACCAGTTCAGTCAGGTGTGTCTTTGTCACATTGATGACCTCAACAGATGGGTAGACGTTGCTTGCCAACGGTAATAAAAGGTTACCACAACACACGGCGTCTTTATTCTCCCAGATCACTGGAACTATTGTTTGAACTCCTCGTCCAATGACGACAGATATGATGACGTATGAAGAATATGCAGCGGAGTTTATTTCTGGTGAATTCGTTATGCACATCTTACCGCTGGAATGACAGCCATGTGAAGCAAGAAGGAAGTTTAGAATTGATGCACATACACACAGACGGTTGACAGATTAGGAGGTGTGGCATGTCAACAGGGTTATTGTGAGGAGCTTTTTATTCTGCAGTCTGAATAAAAAAAAAAAACAGGCCTGGCAACTTCTCTGTAAAAATCTCACAAGTGTGAATGTGACCCGCATTTTGCTATACGTATCATTTCATACTTGTTTCTGCCATGCTGCAACAACTCTTACATTTTTGAATTTGGTCTAGGTTGGAGTTATTGCTTTTAGCCAGATTGAAGAAATGTGAAATTTAGCATTCAGAGAACTCTTACTGTCAATAAATAAACAATGGCAACACTAAACAGCGGCAACATGGTCTGATGCAGTATCAGGATGTTGCACAGGGTGACAGCAAAGATAAGAGCAGGATTTATTTGATCAGCATCTTCCACAAACAGTGTATTATGCAGCACACACTTGGGTCACACAGGTGCAGGCGCAGCAGCAGCAGCGGCGGTGGTATGCAGCACAGCACTCCCGCTCTTCACACTTATTTGTGCCGCACAAGAATAAACTTGCAATGTCTAAACAAAAGGACGATCATTCACGTACTGACTCTACATGACTGTATCATGGGGAATGCTGGTATGCGACTCTAACAAAGCCTAATTTACATTTGTCGTTTTCGATACATGGGAACTTCTGACGGTGATTCCCCCCTGTCAATCAAAACAAGCCACAGCAATGAATAGCATTCAACTCATGCCATTGTGAACCGCAGTGATGTCAGCGGGATGATCGCGCAGCGATCTTGTCGTCCTGAGTTAGTTGATTAATTGACGGGCGGAAAATTAAACAACAACAATTTTGACAATCGATTAATCTCTGGAGCGATTTATCAAGCTTCTTGTTTAAGATGTCAATTTGCACCCTGGGAACTTATGATGTGAACTTCCTGCAAATATTGTATCGTTGTCCAAAGAATCAATATAATTTTGTATTGTGATGAAACTGGTGATGTACACCCCTAAAAATTATGTTGCCATACAAATAAACTGCATTCTAAATTACGTTTCAAGGGAAAGTATTTTCTCCCGGATTACAGTCGCACTTTAAAAACAGTTTTAAATAAAAGTTGTAAATTGAAACAAAACAAAAAACGCAACAAAACTACTTGGTTAGGTTTAGTAAAAAAACATTGTGAATGGGCTTAAAATGATGAAATTGAAACAAAACACAACAAAACTACATGAACACTGACTTTTCGTTTCACACGGGACACAACAGCAGCCTCCTGGGTGAAAGCCCGGGGTTTGTTGACCCATCCATCACCTCGACCTGCACCCTACGCAGACTATCAATAAAACATATTTGTGATACGTCAAAATCAAATGTAATCCGCGACAAAATACGTCTCCCTCAAAACGTAATTCACAATCCAGTTTAGTTTTATGGGAACAGAATTATTAGGGGACGAGGCTGCTGATGTTTAGATGATGTCTTCGCTTCTGGTCTCTACAGCAGAGTGAGAGGGTGGTAGGTGATAATGGGGGCAACTGTCTGTCAGCTTTTTCTTACATGAGGATAATCTCGCCTGGAGGGGCATTCCTGTGCTGCTGACCGATGCTCGTTACATCACTGTGACTGAGACATAGACGTAAGTGCAAAAAGGCCAAAAGGGCGAGAAAGTGCGCTGAGAAAATGACAGTGGAAGAGTTTTGCGAAACACTCATGGCATAGAGAGAGAGAGAGAGAGATAAAAATCAAGATTGAAAGACAACATCCCATTCATCACCACTTCTCTTGCTCCTCTGCATGAGAGGTTGGACAAAAACCGCAGCGCTGTCACTCAACTCGCAGCAGTTTATCCCCTGCAGCGACACATGAACTTGGAAGTATGACAGCCGGGCTGCATACCCACAAGTGGTGTGTATGTGCACATAGACACACACCAATTCAAATATGTGCACAAACAGTCCAAAACTAGGTCTACCAGAACAATAAGGGCTTCCACTGCTAACTGAGACAAATTGGGATCTGCCATAAATATTTCAGGTTGAGGTTTCAACAAAGGAAAAGAGAAAATTCTATTATCAATCATAGTTCACAAGTTGTAACTCTCCAATGAACGGAAATTGCCTTTTACAATTATTTTTATAAATCCTGGGCCAAATCAAACTACTGTATTGGATACATTATGTTATTTGGAGTATTGAAGGGAAACTGGACTGACATTCAGAAACATTTCTGTAATGAAAATCTGAGTATTAACATCAATTTAAGTCGATTTTGTATTAGAATATCTGTCAAATGCCTTGTCATGGGGTCATGGGGTCATGTTTACTGTGGTTACGCGAAGAGTCCAGTTGAGATTTATGAGTATTTATGACTACTTAGTGGAAATTATTTCATAAGTAGTAAACACTACAGAGATATTTTTTGATAATTTTGGAATTTGCCTTTGCATACTTTAATTAAAAAGGCTTTCCAATGATTGTACACATTACATAAGATCAGTTTCCAGGTCATGGTGAATATCTCCTGTGGTTCTGGTGGAGCTTCGACAAGTCCAGAAAATAGACCTGATGATGTCATGATGATGTCACCAGACTTATCATGGCGTTTTCTGTGGGAGACTTACATTTTTTAATGCAAAGCTGGCATTACAAACTGGGCTTATGGAGTATGACAGGCGTGGATGTTTACCACGTAGGGACGGTCCAACTAAAGATGCTACAAGCTGCATTATAGTAGAAGATTGTAAAGTGTAAAACCAACACATCAACAGTCGCAGTGGGTGTGAAACAATTAATTATTAACAGTTAAATTAACAATTAAGGTACTTCAAGTAGAAAAATCAAACGATGTTTGATTGCAGCTTGAAACTACAGGACCTAAACCAAAAAGAAATAAGATGAACAATGTTGAGCTGTGTTTACGTGGACTGTCTAAAGTGATTCTCCATGGCCTCAGTGTGTGACAAAGTTAAGTTTCGTGTGAAGTTGAAAGTTTATTTTGAAAAGACTGGAGCGGAAAATTGACGCTGGACATTCATAGGCATACTCATAAAGAATGAGGAACAACTTTTCGTAAGACACCAAACAAATCGTTGTACGGGAAATATAAGTTGTTCTGACATATTTCGTTCTTGACTACCCATGTAGAAACTATGCCACGTACACACCGTCAAGCACAAGATTACTCCACCTAATTCATCCATCATACTGTACTAATTCACACACCTATTGTCAATTTTAGCCTCGCTGTTGTTTCCGTCATGAACCACGTTCACACACAGCCCTGTAAATCCCACAAAATCTCGCAAATATCCACTGCCATGGCGCTGCGCATCACCTGGCAACCAAAACTAATCGTAACTATTAGAGCACAATACATCGTGACACACCTTTGCGAAGGCTCAGGCAGAGGCTGCTCACCTGAGCCAAACCTCACTGTTGGCAGAAACCCACAGGCTGACAAGTGTGACTGACAGCTCGGCAAAAACCAATACAATGGAAACAAACAGCAGCCATGACAGTTGGAGTGGTTTGTAACTTACCTGTAGCTTTATTCAAAACAACCCTGACAGCTTCAAACCACACGTCTTTTGCTCTCACATGTGACTATCTGCAGAAAATGGTGCTTGCTTTACTTTTTTTCCTTTTTAACCAGCATGTTTAACATCAAGTAAACAACTTCCATGACCACAGAGACAAATTCCCCGTCTTCCCTGCAGCCTCAGGGCGCACAGGCAAGTGCACGGTTATGCACAAAGAAACACACACACTTGCAGCACATGTGAAGCACACCTGCATATTCAACCCCCTCCCGCCCCTCTCGCCGCTGTCCCAAGGGGCTGGAGTGATAAATGAGCTCATGTCAGACACACACACTGACAGAGATAATGATGAATTACATATATATTAGCACACAGCCCGAGGACTCGCTCTTCTTACGTACAGCCACACCCACATCTGCACACAGGCCTCACACAGATCCAAATGTTCTTGCACCTAAACTCCGAAAGGGTCTGAGTCAGCTGAATTCTTAATGCACACGTACACACACACACACTTGATGACAGGTATTTCCACTTCAAGAGAGCCACAATGCTGAGCTGTGAGCCCGGTGTCAGTCACTTCCTGTCTGAAGGGGTCAGAGGTTAAACACTCTTCAGTCTCTTTAACCCCTACTACAGAAATAAAGAGACAGTGAGACAGAGCAGAGAAATCGCCCGCTGTAGCTGAACCGTCTCCCTCTCGTTATCGCTGCAATCTGTTCCCTCTGAGATACACGTGTTCTAAGTGATAGAAACTGCTGGTTACGCTACTAAAAAACTAAAAAGTGAAATGCTAAATTCAGACACGAAGTATCGATGAAGCAACTGACAGGACAGAAGAACAGCTTTAAAAATTGATTTAAGCTTAAATCAAAGATTTATTTGCTGGTTCCAGGTTCTCAAATGTGAAGACTTTCTGCTTTTCTCTATTTTATATCACTTTTTTATTTTCACTCTTTGGGTTGTGGATTGTTATATTAATAAGACGTCACCTTGGGCAGTTTGGACTTGTGATGCCTGATGAAGGTCCATGACAGCAATATAGTATCTCTAATAGACTATGTGCTGCAGTGAATTATTTCTTTTCTTTTCAATGATTTCATTTTCCTATGCACCGGTCTACCAGGTGAGCAGTAGACAATGCTTAGTTTGACCATATGGAGGAGCAAAATCTTAGGGCACTTTCACCAGACATAGACCGTTTGGCTAGTCCGAATCAGAGTATAAGTGATACTTTTCGTTCGTTTTCTATTTAGTCTGGTTCGGTTTCACAGTGCACAAATTAAAGCAGAGCAAATAAAAACGTGTACGAAGGAACGAATTCAGCTTTTTCGTCTCAAGAGCTTCCACTTCTGTGCTGGGAATCGCAGACTTTGAAATATTGCTGTCAAAGTTTTATCTCTTTGATTCAGCACTGATCTACTGTGCGCAAGAATCCCTTCTCCTCCAGTTTATCTGGAATGACTATATAAACGTCACTATTTTTGTGGACTTTATTTAGCACATTCTGTGTTCTTTTTGGCTCAGATGTCAAGCAAACATCGGACTTCTGCAGAAGTTCAGGTCAGTCATCTCCAACTCATGTTAACTTGTCGTTAGACCCGAGACCACCTCTCACAAGCGGTCTCGGACCGGTTGTTTTCAGCACCAGAGTACGATTACTGCGTTCACAACCGCGCAAATGAACCACACCATAGTTTGATTAAAACTGACTAAATGTTGGTTTGTGAAAGCGCCCTTAGAAACACCTTACAATATAATGCAATCCAATAAAACAACAGCACAAAAGACAGCAGCAGGACTATTGGATTGTGTGACAATATACAGGGGTTTCCGTTCTTTTAATCTATAACATTTAAATGTTTCAAATTCATTCAGCATCTCTCAAATTCACCAATAAATCTTCACAGGTAGGCAGGCATCAATGCTACAGGGTCCTGTATCACAAAAGCTCTTGTGAATGACACAGAGCCGTTCCTCTGCTGAGAGGTCACCGTTGGCTGATTTGACCAGTGTTTGGAGTGGTTTTCAGTGCGGATTCAGGGTTAAGACCTTGAATGAATGAGCCGACATGCACAAAGGACACAGGCCCAGGTGTGTGACCGGCGCTTCCATCGCCTCAGCAGTCAGTCAGCGGGGCCTCCTTGCTAATCCTCCGCCATCACTCAACTGGATCTCAGCTCTAATCTCGCCAGGCCAAAGCACAGCAGAGGGGCGCTCCTGCCTTTAAACTGAGAACCTGACAGCTAATCTCGGCCCCGACACCCCGGGGTAACCCTACACCCTCCCCAGGGGAGCAGCCACAATACCCATGGGCCGCGGCGATGAGAGAAAGACCTCCCAAATATCAGAGACACTTCACGCCTAGGCAGAGATGGAGGGATAAAATGACGGCTCATTTTTTGGCTTGAATGCTGTTATAGACACGGGTTCAGACACAAGCTGATAAAAAGGACACACATACTTTTCTCCTGATCTTTCAAAGCCTCATTCAGCAGAATTGCCTCACCAGTTGAGTGAGTCAATCCAACACACGCCCTCGCTATTAAACAACATTCTTCAAGGTTGCTTGCCCGAATAATACGAGCACCCATTCAGCACCAACTGGCAGGATGCAGCCTACATTAGTCTTAAAGAGGCGGACTGGCTTGTTTCCAGCCGTTTAAAAGCATACAATAAGCAGCCCGAGGCTGTCAACTGGACCCGTTACAGCTGATAAGTGTAAGGTCCCAGACACAATGACCGGTGATCAGATACATGCAGAGAAAACACGTTACATTCATGTTAAGGTCAGGTATATGGAACAGGAAAAATGTTTCAAGAATCATATAGAACTATATGAATTATTTACTATTATAGTGGACCGACTTCATTCTGCAGCAGCGAGTGTAGTTTGTTGATATGGTCCACCAGCATGGTCCTCATTAATTAAGTGACAAGTTAGCTTAGTTTGAAGTCTTGAGGAAAAACCTGTTTGTTTCCTACAAATCTCTAAAGTCAAATGTGCAAATGAAAGTGTGAAGATTGTGGTGGTCTGTCCGTGAGTGGGCTCACTCAAGGCATTATCATTAACAACAACAACAAACACACACATGACTAGGACAACTGCTGTCTACCGGGCTGTAGCTGTGACCGGAGACTGTAGGTGTTCAGGCCATTTGCTAGCTTTAAAAGAAAGAGCTCCAAGTGAGAGGGAGTCATATTTATTACTCCTCATCATCACCCATGAAAAAAATGTTGAAATAAACACCTTTTATGGCATTTTTGCCATTATTTGATAGTACGACAGTATAGTCAAATAGGAAAAAGAGGGAGAGAGAGAGAGTGGTTATATAACATGTATCTTAAAGAGGACCTCATTTTATTTCTGCTCTGACTGGTCAGCTGGCCCACTCTGTTGTGATTGGTCAATCAAACAAAACTCTTCGGACCCTGCTCCAGCTCCGCTCTAACTAGCTTTATCTGAGGGTGTGCCAAACTAGCCGCTAGGTAGCTATTATGCAAATGTGTTACTTGGTGACATCACCACTTTACGGAAGAAAAGGCGGGACTTCAATCAAAGCATTTCAGGCAGTTCAGGAGCAGTTTTTCTGTGGGGGAGAGTAGCTCTCTTTGGCGTGGACCTTGGGCTTTGTTACTTAACAGACCTTTTACATGCACAAAAAACTATATAATACACAAAAAGAAAAAGCACAAAAGCATAATAGGTCTTCTTTAAACCACTCAACCAGCAGGGCTCCCAACAGACAACAAACAATTATTTTATAGCTAAATGCTTGATCTACTTACTAGCTTTTTCAAAGATAGGGAATAGATAATCTGTGAGCTAACACAGCTAATGTGGACACACATTAAGACAGCTAAATGCTGGCGCCATTAACACTATATCAAGTAAATAATATATAAAATGGTTAATTTTAGTCCCTATAATATGTGTCATTGAAAAATATTGTTCCATTAAGAAGATATTAATGCTTGAAATGGTCATTGACAGGAAACAGTAAAACTACATTCAGGCCAATAGATGATTTAAACAAAGAGAAACAACGCATATACACACACGGACACAGGGAGAAACTTGACTTACCACTTCAGTAGGACGGAAGTATTTTGGGTCCACCTTCACATGTACCACTCCTGTCTCCTGGCAACGGCCAATCTCCTTCTCATCCTTTCCCTCCCACCTGGAAAAAAAGACATGTTAGCAGGAATACAGCTGCTGGAAAGTCCAGCTGTTCGTTCCTCTGTCTGCCTCCCTGATTATTTCTTGTGCAGTTTTGTTTCTTTAAAGTCTCGTGCAGACAAAACATGTCACCTGTCTTTTTTTTCCCCCTGAAATCAACACAGCAGTCACACCTTCACCAACATGTCAGTGTGTCCTCCACAAGAGGGAGGTGAATGAGAGGTGAGACAGAGGAGGGGACTGAGACGTGGCATTAAACAGGAGACACAAGTTTCCAAAATATCACATCTTTCAGAGATGGAACCTGTAACATTGCTGGCTTCACTGATGACTATTCTGCTGCTTCTCAGTCCAAGAAAATCCATGCATGTTCTCATCAATTTCATTATTCATTACATAGAATATTGAACTCCGATGCCTATTTCATACAGGCGGGCAGTGCCAAAGCATATTTAAGAAAGTAAGACATTAGGTCGTGACTTTAATTTTGCTGTATTATATCCAACATATTTTGCTGCCTAGCCTCGTCTAATGTGATGTAATTGTCTCTACATATTTAAATTGGCTCATCCACATTACATATGTGGTTTGTAAGTCTTATTTCACTTACTTTTGCATAGGAAATGAGAATTAAATCACTCATTTATTACAGCGCTTTTAAGAAGACACAAACTCTGCGTTCTATGGGTGTATGCTGTGACCTTTACTTTAATGTGACGGCACTTAAATCAGACTGGAAAAGTGTTGGACGTGTTATAAAATGTTAGTAGGTATGTCTTGTTATTGTTGTAGCTTTTATGGAAAAGTGAATGGGGGGCTTATTCATGATACGAGGGCTGCCCTCTCTTAGTCGATTAGTCGACTAATCGGTTGTTTTGGTCCTAGTCAACTAAGATTTCTTTAGTCATTTTTTATGCTTCTTCATGCTGCATGACTTATTTCCATGAAACTTAGGAGCACATCTCTGATAAACACAAGATTTAAAGTGGTGCTTTTGCATGATTCTTTGTGGAGAAACTCGGCTTCACAGATCTGTCGATTGTTAGTCAACTAAGAATTTCTTTAGTCGAAGACAGCCCTACATGATACAGACATCTAAAATTGTCTGAAATGTCTGAAAAAGTATTGTGTATCTGTGTGCACTCACACAATAGTCTTCCCCACACGCGTGAAGGCCTTCTCCACAAACTCCCTCACGCTGTGCACCTCCCCCGTCGCTATGACGAAATCCTCCGGCTCCTCCTGTTGCAGCATCAGCCACATAGCCTGAAAGAGACAGACGGAGAGAGAGACAGAGGACAGAGAGGTTAAACCACTGAGAGATCATAAAGACAGTTCAGCCCTCCACACTGGAGCCTGCCCAGCTCGGTCCTGACAGACAGGAAGTGAACCTGCGACCTCTGAGCGGGGCATTCGCTTGTACCTCTGTCCTGACGTCACCGCAGGGGCTCATGGGACAAATACCGTGGGAAAGGAGGACGGAGCGCTCCCGCAGGCCCGCTGTGCCGCTGGCACACACAGAAAACACACGTGGCCGTGAGTGCACATGCACCTATGCACGCACACACAACTGACACGGTCCAACCGCTTAAAACGACACCGAAAAGTTAATATAGCAAAGATAAAGTTCCAGAAATAAAAAGTACAGCAGCATCCGGTTCTGACTACACGGAGCAGGCAGTATTATCATTAGCCTATATACCCCAGTGAAAGCTGATAGTCTGAATCCCTTAATGGACCCAGCACTATATTAAAACAGCCAGCGAGGGCGTCTGTGCGTGGTTCCATAATATTTATGGTGAACCAGAGCCAGCAGGTCAGAGCTGCTGACCTCTGGCACGTCTAGCCTGATTAGGAGAGACTCGAAGGGGACACAAAGACAGACAGACAGACAGACAGACAGACAAATGCTCCCATCTGCACACATGCACTGACAAATCAAATCAAGACACAAGGATAGTTTAAAGTGTTATTTACAGTAAGGTTGGGTATGATTTAGACTTTATTTGATTATTGATTTCAGTTCTTACTGTATGTATTTCTGGTTTGGATTCTTATTCGTAAACTATTTGAGCTAGAAAGGAAACCAAAGTGTGTTGAAACCAAAGCTACGTTCATTTTCAGTAGATTTGTGTTGACATATTCAGTGACTGAGATTTCTGCCTCAGAGTCTGAAAAAAAACTAATTTGGATAAAACTGCCTTTAAAGATATGGATTGTAATTCCACACATTTTGCATGACACTAGGTGAATAGGGTAAAAAATGAACTAATAGATATTACCATGAAACTTACCCAGTTGATTATTTACTTTAACACAATTATTTTTTGTATTACAAATTTTCAGAAATTGTATGTTTAAATATGCAAATTAGGCATTATCTAATGCTAACTTTTGGTAAATTTAGGATAAATCTACAGACTCAAATAGACAAAGTAGTAAAAATAAAAATGTAGATTTCTGTTTTAAATATTAAGAGGAATGGAAAAAAAAGAAGAAATAGATTTAGTGAGCTGATCTGATGAAGAGATTAATGCAACAGGTGGTGCTTACAGACATTTGGGAGAACATCAAAACCCCAACACTTGATGAACGTATGTGACGCCTTTTACCTCTTCTGTTGTATGGAAAACTACTTGTTGAATGAAGTTGAAGCCACACTGTGCAGGCTATTGTAAATGGTGTCCAGCCACACTAAATTGCCGTCTGTTCTCTACAGCAGAGAGGTGGATAGGTGTGGAGCTGGTTTCCTCTCTGTCTCTACAGAGGGAACTTAAACACTTTGCCTGTCTCGTTCTCAGAGGATCACATCAGCGCTGTTTATGTGCTCTACTTGGATCCGTATTGAATGGTGTGTGTATGTGTCCTATCCAGCCACATCAGGATGTTTTATGTGATACAGTTGGACAGAGCAGAGACTGTCTGTCTCCCTGTGCACATTTAGCAGATTATGTGTTCCCTCTGCAGTAGTACTCATAGGTGTGTCTTTTGCAGAAACACACGGAAAAAAAATACTAAAAAGCTAACTTCCCAGTAGCAGCCCCTACTAGCTTCAATGTTGATCACACACCACGAAAAAAAAGCACATGAGGGAAACACCCTCTTGATGATTGAGCATGAATGTGCTGACTAGATTTCATAGCAATTTGCCCATTATATATAGACATTTCATTTGCAAAAGTAGTATATTTTGGTTTTTGTTTTTTTCATGAACTATGGTGTTGATCAAGAGGGAAAATTTAATCTGACAGTGGTCCCAGATGGAGGGTCAGAAAATCATAATAATAATCTTCTTGGGACCATGAATATTTTAAGTTTTCATGGCACTATGGCCATTAGAAATGTTGCGTACAAAGTTTATATTTAATGTGTTAGTGTTGGTAAAGGAAAGCTTATAGAGTGTCCAAAATGAGAAATGGTTAATCCTCTGGGGAGCAGGAATACATCGTTTTACTTTATGGCAATCTTCTCATAATATTTTCAAATATCTTGTGTATAAGCAACATTTAAACCTGTGACAATGGCGGTGGACGAAAGGTCAGGGGGGTCACCATTAGGAATTATGTTTTGGGGACCATGCACATCGATACCAAACTTAATGGCAATGGACCAGATTGTCAATCAGAAGTACTGACAGATCAAGTGTTGTGACACTCACTCAGTACTAAAGTACTGTATGTGCCAATTGTGGTATTGTGAAAGCACATGCCTGCTCTAAAACACACTCATTCACACACACACACACACACACACACACACACACACACACCAGCAGCGGTGGAATGCTCCTCCTCGGGGAGGCGAGGCCATCCTATCTCAGGATCGTTCAGGGTCGACTGACCGCTCAGCGCTGACGGCTCCCCTGAGCCTGACCCCTCACCCTCCGGCCCCTGATGAACACACCAGATTCTCACACCGCTACATGAGCCAATAATATCACCTCCTCCTCGGTGCAGGACTGACAGCGGAACAAACGAATCGGAGCATGTTCAATTTTCCACGACCAGAGCGCGATCAGAATCAGTGTTTCCCAATTATTTCCACATTTTGTGCTTTTTAAGCTGATGGGAGAGTTAAAATATCTGACAATACCATGTGCATCCTCACATATTCGCATGCACAAGATAAACAAAACAGGGACCCACTAATAGAAAAACAGTTCCATGGCGCTAGGTCTAAAACTGCACAGGGAACATACAGTATATAGAGACTGAATGGTTAAAAACGTACATGGAAATTGTCTTCTTTTTATTACCATATATAATAAAGCAAAGCAGCGTTTCAGCACATGTAGGACTATACGCCAGCACTAGTCCTGAATAAATCGATTAGCTGGTTAATGCACTGACAGAATTACGGTAAGTAATTAAATATGAATAAGTAAAAAAATAAATAAAAATAATATACATATATATATACATATATATAGATATATATATACACATACATATATATATATATACTGTATATATATATATATATACATATATATACATATACATATATATACATATACACATATTTATATATCATTTTATTTATCTTTGGGCTTTGGACTTTTGGTCAAACAAAACAAGCAATTTATAGAAATTCTGATGGTAATTTTAACAATTTTTTGGGCCATTTTCTACATCAAACATTTAATCCAACAAAATAATTTATTGATAATGAAAAAAAATCATTACGTGCAGCCTGACATATTACAATAAAATATTTAAAAAAAGATAAACAGTACAGGCCATAGATCTAGCCTAAGAATTTAATCAGATATGAATTCACATTCTGCCATTTTAAAATAATTCAACCTTTCCGTTCTCGATGTGAGCAGGATTAATTATCACTGGAAACGGTGGAACATCAAACACTGACATCTACACTGTAATACTGTTTTGATCATGTTGACTGGCTGATTATTTGAACTTGTAATGAAGCAGGCTCTTTCCCTTCTCCTGTGGACCTCTCTGCTGATGAATGTATGGCCTGCAGTAAACTGGATGGCCGTGATGATGGGAGCTGGGAACGCGGCTCGGCTCCTCTCGCAGCCAGAGAAAATGTTTACGGCCAGAGCTGAGTGATATGGCCTCTGCTGATTTTTAACTGGGCAATGTGATAAATAATACGATGTGTACTTTTCTGCTCGTTGTAGTAAAATCATGGGAGACTGTGGTTCATTCCTCTCCCCCCGTTCCGGGATAACAGCTAAGGGGAAAGTGCTGGCTTCACTGCGGGTATTCCCACATTCAACTCTCATCTTTTTCTCAAACTCTTTTACATCCGCCCCCTCTTCTTTTACCTTTAGGCCCCTTTCTCCTCCCTTTCCCCCTCTCCTGCCCCCTCCTCCCTCCACCAGTCTCTCTCAGGATTTCTCTGCTTCATTAGCTATCTGATAAACAGCTCAGAGGTTCAGCCCTTCACACTGATCCCGCACCTTCCTGTTCACATGGCCACAGGATGACCCCCATCACGCACTCGCCACTCGACTCCAGCCCAGAGACAGACACTGACCCCTGCAACCACCCGCAACCCCTTTACCTGAATTATACTCTGACACACACACACAAGGGGAAACCTGGTGACCAAAGTTCAAATGCTGTGTTTTTGTTCAGAGACTGTAGAAAAACATGGATGTCTATAAAGTCTGTGGCAGTGTAAGTTTCTGATGGGAATGTTTTGAAATCTGTATTTTGGTTTATCTCTCTTTGGCATTTTTGTCAGTTTGACTACCAGGGGACAAAACATTTAACATATAGGCAACTAATCAATTTTTAGATGTGGTTACAAGTTGGTAAAATACCCAGACTTTAGAGATGCAACGATTAATTGATTAATTGATTACCGATAATTAATCGCCAACTATTTTGATATGCAATTCATCGGTTTGAGTAATTGTTTAAGAAAAAAAGAATACCAGTTATGACTACATCAAATCGAAAAAGGCAGTAATTCTTCACAAATCAGCAACTTTTGATGCACAGAAACAGCCACTTTAATACAGTTCGAGTTTTCATGGCTTCAGCATTCAGCTGTGGTGGCTGCCACTTTTTTTCTGAATGTGTATTATATTTAATTTAATCCTTTCCATATGCCCCTGTTAGATAGAGCGCAGATAGAGCACAACCAGAGCTACTGGGCTGCGGGAAAATCCCTGGTACAAACCAACGGCAGTCTGCTGACTCAGAATACTTCTGCAGGTCACACAGTGCACTCTCACCACTGTGATACCAACGGCTGCAAACATGCTGTTTCAGACCCCAAACTCTGTATTGCTTATGCCAAACATCTGCTAATGTGAATGGAACAGAATGTCATAATTTATCAATCCATGTAGGTTCATTTTTCCTAGATTAGATGCTATTACATACAGGATCTTTAAATAAACAAACAAGTAGGTGTCTTCCTCGAAGACACTTCAGCAACCCACACTCCAAACCACAGCTTAAGCGATGACTTCTCTGAACCTCCCTCCTCTGCAGCCAGCTGACCCCTCCAGCCTCCCCTTCACCCTCCTGTCTGTCTCGCCTCCCTCCCAGCATCCCAGGCTGTTACGACCCCTCGCTCCTCCGTCTCTGGCTGCTTGACTACAGCTGACATGTGGCATGGCTCATGGTAAACACTTAATGGAGCTGCTATTACGGCCGCGGAAAGCCATCAGCCCCAATCACAGCCTGCTAATGCCATTAACCCCAGGGTTTCACACACACACACACACACACATGTGGACGCAGGTATCCACATGTGGGCAAATGCATAAACATACACACACTTTCTACCTCACCCACACATGCAAACATATAACAAAGCCGTGTTTACATGAAACCACAAATGCACTCGTGTAGGGATTCATTCACATTCCTGCACATATAAATGGTCTTTAATTTCTAATCACATAAAGCCACATGAGTCTGTCTGAATCATTACAACAGACATTGTATTCTCACAGAATTTAACATGATGGTGTAGCGCTGAGAGTTTTGGAGAAGCTGCAATTCCATGTCTTCCCCGCTACAGACCTCGACCAGAGGCGGCTTTTCCACATCATTAGTAGCTTAAGAGCTTCTCAGCTCTGTTCCACAACATGCTCGCACAGCTGCCAGAAAAGAATGTTAAAGCCTGAAAAATCAGAAGAAAAGTGCTCTTATTTTGGCGTGGACCAGAGGGGAAGTCTTGAATTGGAGCAGACGCAGCTCCGGCCCGCTGGCCCCACCTCATACCGCTGATAATGAGATTAATGAGCTGCACTCACAGCTATGATACAAGACATTCATGCACCGCGGTGCCGTGTCGCACTACTCGGGCTCAAACATAGTCTCGCTCATGTACGTCATACGTTGGTGTTATCAGCTGGTCTTTTCGGACCCACATCCATCAAGGCCACTACTCCCCGGATACACTGGCAATCATCTGCAGCCATCTCGTCCTGAGATTAGGCAAATAGTATTGAAATTACGACCTCAGAAGGCACCAAAACAGATACCACACTGAGGCCAGATAACATCCTACTACGTACTGTAGATATTTACATATGACTATATTTAGCAGCTATATTAATACAGCTCTATTTGCGTCACAACAATTCAGAGAATGACAAACACCTTGAGTTGCTTCCTCTACGTTCTCATACACAGATCTCAATCTTGACTCCAGTTTTAGTTTTTAAAACTGGGTAATGGTTGAATCCAAATCTTATCTTTATAAATAACAAATACTTTGTACTTGTTGTGTAACTGCTTTTTGTATATAACTTCCAGGGCCATCATGAAAAGATGCTGCAGCGGTAAGACCGTGTCCATAAGGAGGCTAAACTTGAAAACATATTTTTCTCCCAGCTTTGGCTTGCCATCGACACAAAATCTTTCATACCTAAAAACAATAATGTGGTCCAAAGTGGATATACCCACAGACTGTATATATAAAGTGTCTGTAGTCACCGTGACGTCACACGGTAGCCATGCCCTAAAGCATACTCTCGCTATATGGTTTATTTGACTCTAAATGGGACCATAATTTACTAAATGAACATCATGCTGCATTGATGAAGACTAGAGACCATAAACTCATGTTTACAATGTTTACTGAGGTAATAAATCAAGTGAGATGTAAGGTCATTTTCTCATAGACTTCTATACAATCAGACTTCTTTTTGCAACCAGAGGAGTCGCCCCCTGCTGGTTATTAGAAAGAATGCAAGTCTAAGGCACTTCAGCATTTGCTTCACTTTTCAGACCCAGAAGTTGCCCTCTGGATATACCCAAGTTTACCAGTGAGGTGCAGCAACAGACTTTCGGTCTATAACCTGGATTCATCTATAGTGGTTCAGCAGTCTGACAACAGTAAAATATGTCAATAACAACACCTGAACTACAGATGGGTTAAGCTCTTAGAACACTAGATAAATGATCACAGGGGGTAACTTATCTCCTGCACAATTTGAACTTTGCAAAGATAAATCATGTCACCAAACATTCTTAATGTGTCGCAACTGTGAGCTGCAGTTTAAAGTTTTGCAGTGAACGGCTCTCGAGCATGCACAAACAGAGCAACGCTGTCTTTCAATTTGGTCTTTCACCATCATCCACATTTTTCGGCAATGAGTTGATCACCATTAGCCTTGCTTTTTGGCAACCAGTCTCTTTGCGGTATCGTCCCCTTAAGGGATTTAAGTGTTACGTGCTCCTCTACAGAGATATAAAGACACAAATATATTCATTTTTAAATGTAACCTTTATTTATGTTCAAAATAGGCAACCGTCATATGTGTTTAAAGGGCATTGTCATTTGTATTTGCATACTCATGTAGAATTTGTTCAGCAAACCGGGCTGTGAGCTCTTAGAGAGAAGCGGCGGGACGAACTCTGCCTGTATCACATAGACAGCCATTTGACGAGTGGGTATGTTTGCCACCTGAGCGAACAGAGAGTGTATGAAGTTACATACAAGTGACTGACAACACATTGTGAGTGTGTCTGTCTGTGTGTTAAACAGCATTCCACAACAGTGAAGGATAATCCCAAACACCGGATTAGAGAAGAATGGACACGTTTGACAGCTTCCTCTCAAACTCTGCTCTCAAAGGATCCTTTGTTCTTTGAGCGTCCTCGCCGTAATACACACACACACACACACACGTACACACAGCCCCTCTGGGCTCTGACAAGGTGTTTGTAACTTTAACAATATGCTAAGTGGCATCTCATAAACTAGGTGATTTGAGTCCTCGCTGCCTCTCTAAACAGCGTATCACATAACAACTCCACAGCGCCGCCAAAACAACACTGACACACGATCTGTATCAATACAAACATTTGAACACTGCCAAAATGTGTCCGTATCGAGTATCCAAGTGTTTTTGAAACTTGACACAATTCTTTGATTAGATATTCCAGATCTAAATCAGGGAACTTTTCTAACTTTGGACTATATTTTTTAGGTAAAGTCAGAACAGTGATACATTTGAACCGTTTGGTATATTTTGTTGAATGAAGAAAAAAAGATTAAAACATGTTTATATGTTAACTACGGTATTATTTTGGTGTCGGTACCACATCTAAGGTATCATACTGACAAGATATCAAAACATCTCAGCCCTAAGACTTCAAAGCACCAAATTAAAGCGGTGTAGGTCTAGGCTTATATAACTAAAGCTACTTGAATGATAATCATGTTGAAGAGAAAAATAAGAGTTAAAGTCCCAAAATACTTTTTGTTAGTCATATTATATTGTATATATATATTTGTAACACTATAGCAAAACAACCAATCAGATCTTTTTATATTAACATATTTTCACACCTTTAGAATAATAAGATTTCTCAGAAACAATGAAGCGGTTTATACCATTGGATATATGACACTGAGAGCACTACTAGACTATACACATATTAGGGGCCAAACGTTGACAAGAATATTTCCCAAACAAAACCTTTATATTAATTACAAAAGACCACTGATTGGTCAGAGAGAATCGTCAGTAGCGCAACACAGGACATCCTGCACAAACACGCCATTTTTAAATAGCCAAGTTACTGTCAATGTTTTTATTCACTAGTCACTATTATTCTAAAAGACGACAGCCCACAAAACTACACCGTACACTACAATTGACGAAGCGCACAGGTTCCTTTGTTTGGTTGTCGATGAAAGGATTCAGAGTGTTGCTATGATGTCACATCAGTTTAACAAGAGGTCGCTATGGCGATCAGCTGAGAATCCCGCCTACACTGAGGGGGTACTGTCCGCAGTGGAAAACTAAATAGAGAAAAGGACCTGGTACCAAAACTGAGTCGAGTCGAACCGTGCAGTGGAAATGAGGCATTAGTGTCCTTAAAATAACAATACAGTATGCCCAGTGGGTCTTTTGATACACAAAAACATCAAGACTAGCCTATTTCATGAAATTATGTTGCATTAAACAGTATTTCCTGTGACACTACTCACCATCGCCCGTAACAACGTGACAACACAAAAAAACTCACATGCTTCTCAAATTGGGCCAGTAGAGACATTCAGTCTGAGACTCCGTGACTAAGTCCTGCCATCCGTTATAAACCAGTACAGATAAAACCAGCTGGCAAAAATAAAATAAACCAGCCGGTAAAAATAACATTTAAATGAATCTCAGTTTAGCACAATGAAGGCCAACACCCTTTCAACAGGCAGCCAGAGGGGCCAGATATCAAGCACTGAAATGGAGAGTGGTGGGCTAACATTCCACGAGTTCCTGCGTAGAGAAAGTTTCATCCAATGAGTTATCTTTTCCAACATATTTTATGTGACTTGACTGAGTTATGTTTCACTACAATCTCTTTTCTCATATAAGGACTACTTTTGTAATTCTGCATCCCACAATCCCTGATGTTCTTGTAGTGAGTCAGTAAAGGGCAGGGGTGGATTTGGCAGAACCATGATTCGGACCAGACCAGGAGAAATTGGGCCAGGCCAAACCAGGGAAGACTAGGCCATATCAGCCCAAACAAGACCGCTTTCAAAACCCTATTCTGCGTAAATACAAGTAAGAACCTCAATCATTCAATTTAGGTCTACATTTACACACGCACACACACGCACTGAGTGACATGCTAGTATGCACAGCTAACTTTCCCAGGCTCCACCTCAGGGAGCACACATCATCCAAATGGCTGCTATGGAGCTGTGATTTTTAGCAGAACAGCTTTTTTTCTGTTACTGAGCCCCCTATTTTTAGAGATGGCTGAAATTATTAAACCCCCTTCCCTTTCACCCACATACATACTCCTCTTCCTCCTCCCCTCTCTCCTCTCTCCTGTTGTGTTTTGACCAAAAAAGTCATAGACTGCAGCGTGTTTCCTCGTCAGACAGACCGTCTGGACATCGAGTCGAAGACAGACAAGGCTATATTTACAGTCTGACTTCACCCCCGAACGCACATACGCACACAGAGACCCATGCACACGCTGCTGCTATAACATGGTCGGGGGATGACGCAGGGATGACCGCACCTCGGCGCTGTCTGTTTCACCCTGACCATGTTCTGCTGGCCGGGCCTCACAGCGGTGGTTGACCTCAGAGGATGCTCTCTCGAAGACAACAGCCCGTTACCATGAAGAGGTCGCAGAGTCTGACAGATGAGGGAGATCGCAGTCGATCATAGCGAGTCCAGAACATTTTATTCACACAGTGCTGCTTCTGGTGGGTCCCCAAAGTATGTTAAATCAAGACTGTGTCCAAGGGAAAGACAATTTAAAGGAACATACCAACATTTTGCGGATTTTTAATCATTAGATAAGGAAATCACTCCTGTCAGCATAACCTAACCCACCTAGTTTCTTTAATCTGTAAATAAACACAAAAATTTAAAATGATAATTTACGGTTTTAGTTACATCCTAGCACTATTTTTTGGTAAACAACAGCTAGGAGCAATAACTTTCCACACAGTGAGGTTGCCAGGTCAGATACCATCATATCAGCACAGAGAGCTACACCAAAGTCTAACACCACCGGGATCTGGCAACCCACACTATAGCTGGAGAGACACTGCGCAGACGGACACATGAATTGTTATTTGTTAAACTACTGCTGAATTACAAAGTCTAAGCTAAAACTTATGTCCACTATTTTTCAGAGTTTTTTTCTCGTAAATTTACGACTTTATAATCTCGCAAATTTGTGAGTTTTTTCTCGTAAATTTGCCACTTCAATCTCAGAGGATATCCAAGTTATTTATGACTTTAATCTCGGAAATTCTGTTTTTTCTTGGAATATAACTCCCCTCCCCAGGTTCCGAAATTACAATGGTCCTAATATGCTGTCATAGATTCTTGTTGTAAACTTTTTTTTTTAATTCAACTATCACCTTTGTTTAATACTCATCATAACAAACACTTAACAAGCAACATAAATATGAAAGCTCTTACACACCTATTGTCCACCCCCACAGGTGATTTGTCAGATTAGACCTCCTATAGCATAACGCTGCCCAACTCATAATCACACAAGCATTATCCTAAAAGCCAGACAATTTGTTTTTGTTGCAGCGAGAGGGACATTTTTTTTGTTCATTTTAATGACACAAGTGTGTTTGAAAGGATTGTTTAGGGGATTAGTAAAACAAACGGAAAGGATGCACTCATTAGGACTTCTGTCAACAGCAGACAATCTGTCTTCCTGTGAGCAGTCAGCTGTAACAACTGAGCTTTGTTAACATAGCAAGGAAGCAAAGTTAACTGATGTACAGTAGGCTGCTACAGTCTTTAAACTGTTGTTTATGAATAGTCTGAAAGAGTCTGAAAGAACGGAATTAAATAAAATATGGGGGCTGCCCACTCTTAGTCGATTAATTGGTCGTTTTGGTCTTACTCGACTAAGACTTCTTAAGTTGATGAGTCATTTTTAATGCTTTTTCATGCCGACTGACTTATATCCAAGAAATAATGAATGAAGAATAATGAATTGGTGATATTTTTGATAACAAGCAGTCACTATGTCTTCTTATTGGAATTTCTGAGGCTGAGGTCTTTAACTTCAGTAGGTGTTTTCATCAGACAGGCAGGCTTTCAACACAGTTCTTCTCCAAACAAACTACTGTCACAGCTGATGAAAACATGAGAGAATGTTGTTTTTCTGGCTAAGACGTGTCAGCTCCAGCCCTAAGAGTTTACAAAACCCTGGTTCAGTGATGCACCACAACAATTTCTTACAGATCATACAAACATGTAGACAGATACATTGCCCACCTCTTTAAGTCATATTCATGCCATCAATCAAGCCTGCACCCGATCCTTTTGATATCATCAGCGTGTTTGTACATCTAAACATAGCCACATGCACGGGGAAGTCCACAAAAACACACGCACACACTTGAACTTGACTGTGACCTCTGGCTGTATGAACAGTGAGTCCTCAGTAAACAATCTTTCCATGTTTTCACCAGAGGAAGGGAAAGGGGCTCATAAAGACTGTCATTCACTATTTAAAACACACACTGCAAACTAAATCGCCCATGCACGCACACACACACACACACACAGGTTGGGCCCGGTTCCATGCATCGTGGACAGAGCTGCTGATTCTTGGAGCCCTGCGATAGCGTCATTTTTACACCGTGAGAACATGAGAAACACATTTCTCAAAGGAGCCCTCTCATTTGCCGTGGGTGTGTTACCATTTTTGGGAGGAGAAAGTGGGGGACAGGAACACACACACATGCACACCAGTTAAGTTAAGAGTTAAGTTAAATATAGTGGCTACATGATAATCTGTCATAGCTGGGTTATGAATAGGCTAAAGAGGATGTGAAAGGCGTTTAAAATAGTCGTTTTCAGATTTTCTGGACTTTATTTAACTGTGCTGTAACCCAGTATATCACACATGCATTTGTATACACACACACACGTCCTCGTCTGTCAGAGAGAGTATCAATAGCAGAGGGACGAGTGATGCTGGTCCAGAAAAGCACTTTATTTATTTTGCCCTCTTTGAACGGGCAGGAAGGAAAACAAGCATCAGCAGGAGGAGGAGAGCGATGTAAACGCTGCCTCTCGACTTAACGGACGCACTGATTTACTTCTATATCTCTCACCATGCACCACAGACTGCCTACAGAACGGAATATCACAGCATCTACTTCCTAGAGGGGAAAATCTGCAGGGAGATGGAGTACGTGCACAGACTATATGAAACACATTTCCAAAGAGGAATGGTGAACCCTGACAGGATGGGATGGAGAACAGGGCATCAATTTGTAAATTATATTAGAGTGGAAAGAAGTGGTTGCTTAATCGATTAGTCAGTCAACGTTTTTGTCAACTAGAATCAAAATTGCTAGTCACTTATCAAGGAAAATGTCAAATGTTAACTGGTTCCAGCCTCTCAAATGTGAACATTTGCTGTTTTTATATCATTCTATATTGAATAGTTTTGAGTTTTTGTCAATTGTTGGACAAAACAAATACTTTAAAAACATTTCCTAGGACTTAGGAAAAATGTTTAGACTTTTTAAAACGATTTTTCTTTTACATTTAATAGAATAGAGAAATAAGTGATAATAAAAAGTGATAATAAGTGAAGAAGTGAAGGGGGGAATTATGTTGTATTTAGGATAGTATGAACAATCTCTTATAAATTCTGAATCCAACTCAGTAATCTCTGTGAGATGATGTTGCCTCCCTTGCTACTTACAATCAGAGTATAAGGTCACACCTATAACTGGGACCATCATACCGACTGCTATCAAACGCTGCAGAAAGTAAAAAGAAATCAGTTGACAAGAAACCTTCATAAAGTCAAAGCTGGTTGGCTATTGTATCTTATCATCTGTCTTATTTATAAAGAAGGTGGTGACGGCACTGGAGGACAGGCAGAACTACGTGAAGGGAGTGCTACTGTCCATAAGGGCTACACACAAGACAAAAAAGGAGCGCTCCCCTTCTGCTATCCTCATCCATTCATCCCATTGCATCACTGCACCATCATGCCACCATCAACTAACCACTACACCGTCTAATAAGAAAGAAAAATGTTTTAAATATCAAGATTTAAGCAATGTAAAGCAGCGACCTTGGTTGGACGGAAGCGGGGGTGTGTTTTGTAATTTTTCCCTCCCTGAAATCGAGATGTGTGAAGTGGAGATAACACCGTACACAACACAGAAAGCTAATTTTACGTATGTTTTGTTATCGGTGATGGTGTAATGTGATTACACTGCAACAGAGAGTCTGACAGCGGGAGATAGATACAGTTTGAACTGTGGGAGTTGTAATATTTTTAGTCTTTCCACAAAAACTGAAAACAGATAACACCATGGGAAACTGGAATCAGACAGACCAGATGAACAGATGAGTGATGTATGTATGTTTGTTTGTTTGTTTGTTTGTGGAACAAAAAGGAAGAAAGGAAAGGAGACAGAGACTCAGAGATTCAATGGAAGTAAAAGTGAAGAGTTTAAGTGAGAAACCAGAAGCAGGGGAGACAGCGAGGGGGCGGCGAGTAAACTGTATGGGGTGTCAGTCCGGGCTATCTTTGTGAATTGAATTTCCAGACTTCCTCAACGGGTTGAGTTTGAACTTTGACCCAGAGACACATGACCTCTGACCTCGAGGAGCAGCGCTGCTAGAAGAAGACTCCGTTTACACTGTAAAGGCTCATAAACGCTCCGCTGCTTCTCGTCTGTCATACAGAACAATGCCTGCTTTCCTCTTTACAGAGTGTGAGTGTGTGTGTGTGTGTGTGTGTGCGTGTCTACGCTGGGCTCAGCCTCTCTGCTTAGAATACGGTTCCATCCGCAGTGATCTCATATGAGATTCTATCGGCCTGTTTACTGGTTCTCTGCTCCCCTGCGGCCACTACATCGCTTACAAATTGGACAATCAAGAGCAGGTGTGCGTATGAGATACGAATGTGTGTGTGTGAACGACTGCAGCCCAGTTTTTAATGGGACTACATCCTCTCCCCTCCTCAAATCTCCACTGCAGGTGGAACTCCTCCCCTGGTGAAAGCAGGGTGCACACAGGGGCCCAGCCTGTAAACTTTAACGGTATTTTGTCACATATTTAAGAAAGCTGTTAGTGTATTTATGGAGGTGCAGGGGCCACGGGCCCCCCGCGGGCTGCCGTCCAAACGAGGGACATGTTGGATTGATTAGGCGGTCTGGCAGAGGCTGCACCAACAGTTTGGAGGGCAGATCTTACACTGCAATCAATGGATGTTTCTTTCTTTTTTCGTCTAGCAAGAAGGTTGTGAATTTATTCCGACTGAGGCCATTTTTGAGGGCATTTCCACGTCCGTTTGAGTTTCCTACAGCTATTGCGTTTTTTTTTTACATCCTCAACCCATCCCAATTCAACTCAATGCCAATAATCCTTGTTTTCGTCCAGTGCAGGACGGGACAGACATGGTCAAGAGATCGATGCGATACACTGTCCAGGTTAGTCTGACTGTCAGATCCAGAGTCTTTTCCATATTTTAGTCATGGATGCTTTATGTCAGCCTCATCTCCCTTGGAATTAAGTTCATATTGTATTGTCATTCTGCAGCATACTATTCCTGTCCAATGTCAATGTTCAGTGCCAATGAAGGAAGCGGTGTGTCCTCTTTGCAGTGAGACAGAAGCTATAGGTGGGGGTGTCAGAGTGGTGAGTGGGCAAATGGAAAGTACAGTTTTACGTGGAAAACAAGTTTGTATTTAGTCTTAAAATTGTGTATTTTCCATCTCTGTCTCCCACAAAATCACGTTCCAATACAACTAAACTGTATTCTCATTACATTTTGAGGGAAACATATTTTCTCCCAAATAACATTGCAGTTTTAAACAAGAAGTCAACGTTGTAAACAAAACAAAAAATGCAACAACACTACTTAGTTGGGTTTGGCAACAAAACTGCTTGGTTAGGTTGAGTAAAAAAAACATCATAGTTTGTCTTAAAAGTGAACGTTGACTTTTAGTTTCACACGGGACATGAACAGCGGTCCCCCGGGGAAAAATGTTGTTTGACCCATCCACCTCCCCACCCGCGCACCCGTAGTGGACTTTCTTGCTTTTTCACTTGTTATTAGACCACGTAACTTTCAATAACGTTATTTTCCATGTCAATTTCATTAACAGTCGCTTGATAAACTACGTCACCTGCTCGGCGTGTCACTCATACTACATCACTTGCAGCGGCCTTCTATAAACTACAGAGTACTACTACTGTATTTGTAATACGCCAAAGACAAACGTAATTCGCGCCAAACTACGTTCCCTCCAAACGTAATTGGAGATGCAGTTTAGTTGTTAGGGGATGTATTTTTTAGGAGACAGGGCTGTTTTTTTTACCATGACCATAATGTTTCTCTGACTTTAATTAAATAGTTGTAGCTGCCTAAACTTTAAAAAATGTCAGAATTTAACATAATGTGGGTTTCACAGAATCGTCCAACATCAACGCTGTCTGATGAGTGGTTTGCCTTATCTTCATATGCTGAGACAACACTGATAAAGTACTGCTGGGTGACAGAGAGAGAGGGTGGGGAGGGGGGGCTAGAGGTGAGGGTTGTGAGATGGTCGGGGTCTTTGGGGACAGCTGGGAAACCGCACATTCATCATTTTCACAAAACATGAAGCGGGCACAACATAATATTTTAAAAACAGATAAAATCCCCTTCCATCCTCTTTATCTCTCTTTTGGGTGACTATTGATTCATTAACGTTATCTGACCACCGCAGCAGGAGCAAAGGGAGCCATGAAACACACACACACACACACACACACACACACACACACAAACACAAAAACACTCACCATTTCCTGAAACACACAGGCGCACACACACACAAGTTTCCTGTGGGAATTTGTTTTCAAATCAGCTATCTGCGATCACCTGCTGCCAGCCTCGTCCTCTGGCTTCTATAACGTCATTAAAACATCACGGTCTAATACAGAAACCAGAGAGAAAGAGAGGGCTGCGAGGACAAAAAGAGGAAAAGTTGGATGGAAATCAAGGTGACGTTGAGGGTTTCAGAGAAGAACAACTGGATGTAGTGACACAAAAAAAATAAGCAGAGAAGATTAATCATTACGATTAAAGAGGCACACCTGGGAAATCAGCAATACAATCTAATCTGACTGTTTGATAACAAGAAGTGATGACAAGTTTAACGAAAGTGACACACACACACACACCTGCAGGGCATCAGTTACATCTGTTTTAAACAGATGATGACTAAAAGTAAACACACGTGTTGATTTTGGCAGGGATTTTCATTTTCGTTTTTTACTAACTGATATATTAAAAAAGTTTTAGTCAAATTTACCTGACAAAACTGAGAAATTTAGTTTTGGTCTGTTAATTCAATTACTATTTCTTATATATTTAATATTCAGTCTTTTTCCTAATAACTTAATTTTAGTTAATATCTTTTAAAATTGGAATTTTATCTAAAAAAAAAAAATGGTATCATACTACTACAAGTTTTAATCAGATGTCGTATTAAAAGTAATTCTGCTCAGTAACATTGACATTATAGTTTAAAGATGACGGTTTGAACTTCAAGTCAAAAGCTCTTAAAATTGATAGAATTAACTCACATATCTATTACATGCATGGCTTCTCCCCTGGCTGCATTAATGTAGTGCATCCACATATTGTTTCTACTTTTTTCTACCCGCTGCTGTGGCTGAATAATCAACATCAATGGCACACTGAACATTTGTGTTAAATAAAATCTAATTCTGCCATGCTGTGAACTCACATAGAGGTGAGGTGCTTTGAGATAAAACATTACTGACGTTAAACTGTAACCTTTCATGAGGAAGTTTAACTGGAGGATCCTCTCACTGAATGAGCAGTATTTTGATTGGATGACAGCTCAGTTAAAAATTCAACATGTCAGTTTTGATTTAATCTTTTTTCAGTTTGGTCATGTTGGTAGGAAAATAAATATAAATGTACTATTTTCTCTAATACGTTCATCGCTTTACCATCATGTTGCATCATACTGCCTGTCAACAAAAATGTACATGTCATGATAACGCTGTGACACTTTGTGCACCACGAGCACAGAGCTCAATAAGCATTACTCTGCTACCTCATATACAGCGCACACACACACACACACACACACACACCTCGCTAGTGTTATCAGTAGGGAAACCAGACCAGATGAGAACGGTGTCCCTGTTGATACAGAGGCGATAACATCTGGACATTAACACTAAAAATCAGGGCCAAATGATGATGAAAAGGACAAGTGATTACCAGTCGGTGTCATCAAAACACTGCACATGGTCACTCCACGCTCACACATCCACACACACACACACACCATATACAGATACACACACCATCTCTGAGCCCATCAGAGGTGTGTATCTCTGAAATGTTCCTGTAATGTGTCCAATGTGTAAGATAAGAGAGGAGTAGTGTAAACAGTAGAGTGTGTGTGTGTGTGTATTGAACGTAGTGCATAGGAAACAGATGCCTCCCCCCCGGGTATGAGAGAGAAAGAGAGGGAGAGAGAGGGAGAGAGGGAGGGAGGGGAGAGAGAGGCTGTGTTTGTATTGGAGCTTTTCAGCAGGGACCCTGCAGTCTTGTGGCTGTTGTTCCACATCGTTCCACAGTCAGACACCCAGAGGGGTACAGGGGTAATAAAGCAGCGGTGAAGTTCGGCCATTTTCACTGGTTCATGCTGACCTCTGCAAATTCTTCACATATGGCAATCTGTGTGTCAAAGGTTCTCGAGAGAGCTTCTCTAAGTCTGCTCTGTGAAATACACACGGAGAGTTAAAATGGTACAGGAGCTGTGTAGAGTGAACTTATAACAGCTACAGCTGACAGAGAGGCCCTCCTATACGTGACCCACAAGCCAGTTAAAGCCCGACGATGAACTACAAAATTTGAGGTTGTTCCGTTTCGTCATTCTGTCAACATAACCTTATTAAAGCTGCAGTGGGTAGAAATGGAGCAAATATGATTCAAAAAAGTTATTTTTATAAAACGGTTATTATATCCTGACAGAAGATCTGGAGTCTGCCGTTCAGCTGCCGTCTATGAGAGCCACGGGTCAATGACTCGTAAAGTCCGATCAAACGTTCAAACTAAGCAGCGCTGATCAAATATGAATTAATATTCTGTTACTGTAATGCCTATTTCTCTCCTCAAATGTTTTCATAAACATCTTGTAGTGTACTGTTTAACTGTAAAATGTGAAAGTTTGTGACCCGGCAGCCATGTTGAGATCAGTTGAGGAAATACCAAGCACCGCCCACCAGCTGGAGCACAGCCAATAGGAACGCTGTTCCTCTGAAATGACTTTCGATCGGCCAAATTCTCCCATCACAGGCTAGATTTTTTAAAGCCTGAAAAACAGTGCCATGAGGCCCAATGATGCCAACAACTTTCTGCCTACTGAAGCTTTAACGGTGTACAAAAATTGATTTTTGGAATGATTTAGATCACACAAACTAAGACTTTCTACCAGTAACCAGAACAATACGATTTCTTGCCAACAAAAAAATACAGTATAACATCACAGGAAAAGAGTGAGGTGCAAGCCCTCACCTGCATACTTTGAGGTGAACTGATGTTAATAACCTTGTCCTTATAAGCCCCTGACATCAATCCCATCTGATACCTTTGGGATGCACCTGAGTGCAGGAAAATTAACTCATCAACAGCTGCATGAAGCACTGATATCTGCATGGTCAGCTTTAACACCTGGGATGCTACAGTTGAGTCACTAGTATGATGCATTCCAGTCCAAAAGGTGGTTTACCACAGCACCGACCTGTGATTTCTATTTTCCTGCTCACTGAGAACGTACATAAAGATGCCCATCCATCACTTCCCTCCTTTCCTCTCTTCCCCTCATCCATCACTCACACGTTCTCCCTCTCAGTTTTCTTCACTCAATCTCATTCTGCAAATCCCTTCCCACCCTAACCCTAAATGGATCCATCCCAGTGATGGTGCCTGAGGGTGCACTAACTCTGCCCTTACACTTCTGCTCCAGCCCTTCCTGTGGAGCTGCAGTGGGAGTCACTAAAGGAAGTCTTCATCTCAGAGGACAGCCCACTTCCTCCTGAGAAAGCGGGATGGAGTCGAGGGTTGAGAGTGAGAGAATTACAGAACAACAAACCTGTTTGTTTGCAACAAAGTGAACAGAAAAAGAGAAAGAAAGAAACCCCTCTCTGTTTTAGGGCAGTAGTTCCAAAATAGCGCTAACCGCTGTTACAATCCATTTCAACTCACTGGTTTGAGTCATTTTTGTTGCAATACTAAATGTTTGTCCACATTTTGTGAAATGAACAACATCTGTTTTATCTAATAAGACAGCTTTCATTCTGTTCAACTCAGTGTTTTTATTCACAAACTGTATCTTGAGGTTAGAGGTCAAGGGAACTCTTTGAAAGTGGCCATGACAGTTTTTCCTCACCAAAATTTAGCGTAATTTTGGAGCGTTCTTTAGCGTTCTTTCTGACAGGCTAGTATGACATGGTTAGTACCAATGGATTCCTTAGGTGTTCTAGTTTCATATAATACCAGTACCTTCACTGTTGCTGTAAGCCGCTACAACCTCTGAAAGATGGCGGTCGGATTGTTAAGAGTTAATAGTTTATATAATACTTTACATCTGTGTATCGATATAATATTGCAATGCAAAATGTTGCGATACTATGCGGCTTCCATTTTTTCCCTCACCCCTAATTCCCGAATCAGGTAGGGTTAACGTATGGTTATGGTTAGGCAACTTAACATTGCATACATTTTGGGAAAGTTCGTGGTTGGGGTTACAAAAAAAAGAAAAATGAACTGTTGGTCTGCGACGGGACATAAACGTCGATCTCCTGCATGAAATTCAGATGCATCCACTTCTGCGCCTTCCACACCCTTATTCTTCGCCTTGCCACATAAAAAGCCACATGATTTCCCGCACTGGCACTGAACGTTGGCACTGGATGTAACATCTTGCGCTGCAGAATCTTTTAAAACACCATCGTAACTCATGGGGCTGATGTTTTAATGAATAAGAATAATTGTGTAGCCAGAGGATAGATCAGCTGGTAATCTCTGCTTTAAGGGACGCTCCTGCTGAGGCATGATGAAGGTTATAGGGAACAGGCTCAAACTTTAAAAAAAAAAAATCGTCTGATTTTAAATTCAGCCAAAAGAAAGGTGATCGGCTGGGCAGTAAACAGGTGGGTGGTCATGTGTTCAGTGCATGCGGGTATGTGTATACTAGCAAACTTGATCCAGGAACCTCATTGTTGCCTCATCACGGTCGAGTAAAACTTCTGTCAAACTCTCGGTAATGCTGCATAAATCAGTGGAACCGCTTAATATTTCATCTGCCGCCGCTGCTGCCGGCCAAAGGCCTTGGCATCGGACTGCAGCCGTGAATTTCCAGCGTTTCAGCTGTATGAGCATGCATAAACATTGTGAGTAATGAAAACATGCACCTGCACACACACACACACCATAAACATGCACATTAAAAAATAGTGCAGAGCGAACTATAAAGTCAATCCAGCAGCGCTGTGAGACAGGGTTAAACAATTCATCTGTGCAACCAGCCTCTGAACAATAGAGCCAGTGTGATCGGAGGTATGTGCTACGAAAAAAAAAATCTGTCATTCTCATTCACTTTCCCTTTCCTAAACATAAAACACACACCCTTTCTGTCTCTACGCCACACGGTATTGTACAAAAAAACTACATCCACTCCTAGCAATGGATACAAACATGCACAAAAATCACAAGAAACAAAAGCACTTTTTGTCCGCTAGCGACAGTTGGCAGGGAGCGCTGCGCAGAACAAACGACACAAGTGTTTTGAATTTCCCCCAGGCACACTCGCCGAGACTTAGTGGGAAATATTTTCCTTCCTATCACACACACACACAATTGCCTGAGGGTGTTTCCCTAGCATCTAAATATTCAAAGAATCCTTTGTTTTGTTTTGATAAGATAACAGTTTAGACTCAGAGGGAGGCAGAGGCTTGAGTGAGGCACTCATACAACAGCAACAGTTCCTCTTTATGCATCAGTGAACTGTGATAAAAGAATCTCTCGTCGTCTGTATGTGAGTTTACTACACACAGAGGGATGCAAAAACACCAACGCCGAGGTTTTTATGTTTTACTGTAAATCACCCTTGACTACGGCTTTTCCATCACAACCCATAACTGGCGCTTGCAGCCTCTAATAGCTTTCGTAATCAGGATCGTGTAAAGTCAACTCAAAGCCAGACTGATCTGCAAATCAAAGCTGATGGCACACTTCCACGTTGAAAACAGTAAACATTTCTGCTAATACTCATATAATTAAGGGATGATTATGATTATAATTTGAGTTCAATCTGCCATTTAAAGACGAAGCGGGGGGCTGCAATATTATAACTGAAATCAAAATAGCATTTTACTACCGATAAAACATACTATTACTGTTACAAACTGCACCTCTTATTGAATGACACACATTTACATATGAGGGTTTACCTTAGAAATATGAACAGTCTGTCTTTGGTAGTGATTTATGTGAATGCTAACTGATGACATGTGGTGGCTGAACCAGGGGGATATTCCCAAGAGTGAGGAGACATAAGGAAATACATTACAGGTGCACAGTTGATTTAAAAGACCTTTACAGCCGCCCAAAAGAAAGAATGTATTTTTTTTCATGTGTTTTATTTCAATATTAATTTTTAAACGATTTTCTTTTATTTATAGCAGTGTTTCCCAAACTATTTTTTTCTGGGGACCCACTTTTCAAAACTGACAAACCACCGTGACCCAATTCACAATATCTGTAAATCGTGAGAAAAGCGAATTTGTGCGTAAATGAATGTTCCTGACCATTTTTACTGCCACTTCTGCATCACCTTATATTATCTTCAATAGGTAAAACAGCCATTTCGAAGAGATATGCGTTGAATCACAACTTTGTTTTATGCACGTGTTATTGAAAACATATACACATGTTAAAGATTTTTGAAATGAGACCAAATAAATACATTCAGGTGGAGTTAACAGGCTCTTGTTTTCTTCTAGAGCTGCAATGATTAATCGATAAATCAATTATCTTTCAACTATTAAATGAATCACAAAATATTTTTGATAATCGATTAATTGGTTTAAGTAATTTTTTAAGAAAAAAAAGTAAACAATTCTCTGATTCCAGCTTCTTAAATATGAATATTTTCTGGTTTCTTTACTCCTTTATGACAATAAACTGAATATCTTTGAGTTGTGGACAAAAGACATTTGAGGACGTCATCTTTGGCTTAGGGAAACACTGATCAACATTTTCTGACTTTTTGTAGACCAAACAACTAAACACTTAAAGGGACTCTGTGTAAGAATCAGAACTTGCTTGTTAACAGCGACACCTGTGGCCATTAAGAGCCGACACTGTTTTGCAAGACGGACTTCACTAGATATAACTTTGCGGTTTTGGTGCTTCCCTGTAGTTTGTGTTTGAACAGCGTAGCCACACGCGAGCGCGCATGAGACACCGACCCGATTTATACGTGTAAGAAGTTACAAACAGTCCCTTTAATTGAGAAAAGACACAACAGATTAATCAACAATGAAAACACTCATTAGCTGCAGCCCTATTTTCCTCTCATTAGTAAAACAAACCGAATGTACACTAGCCTTTTGTATTAGATTCAATGATATAAGTAGGCTACAATTATCAGAACAATACAAACATTCAGGCGCCCTCATGTGGCTTAAAAGTGTACTGCAGATGTAAATGTTAAATACAAGACTGTGGAAGAAATTCTGCAAATGTATTTGGTGACCCTAGTAAAATCTCCTGCGACCCACCTGTGGGTCCCGACCCAGTCTTTGGGAATATATTTATAATATATGATGTAAAAAATATAAAAATAAATAAAAGTACAATATTTACCTCTGAAATGTAGGAAAGTATAAAGTAGATTATAATGACAACTTAAGTACTGTCCTTAATAAAATTAATGAAAGGTTAAAAAAAACTCTCTTTATAGGTACATTACAGGCCTATTACAACCTGCTTTGGCAAGACTGTATTCAATTGTCATCAGGCCATTAAAGCAAATTTGAGAAGGAGAAAATGAAAGTGGGAGAACCGGGGAGCAGAGATGCAGATCTGGACGGGGTTAACCCCGAGTGGACCTTGTGGGTGGGTGGTATAGAACCAGACCGGCTTCTTTACATACTTGAGTTAAAACCTCGTTAAAAGCCAATTAGGCAAAATAATAATCCACGCCAAATTAAACACAAACTCACAATCTGCAGCTCTGCCTTCTACCAAAATAAAAATGAAAGAAGATCATTTTGAACAAAGGAAATATGATCTCCAGTAAAAAACGTTTTCCTCAGTGTGTGTGTGTGTGTGTGTGTGTGTGTATGTGAGCAGAGAGGCTGCTGGTTCCCAGGCTTGTGGACCACCGGAGTGAGCAGGTCGAGCTCCGAGGCAGTAAAAGCCCCAGGCGCTGTAAAGGACACAAGCTGAGAGTCCAGAACTGGACCGGGTCTTCTTTCAGCGGGACGGTTTATGTGACGAACACGAGGGGCCATGTGTGAAACTTCAGGGAGGCTAATTGCTGGGATTCCAACGGCCTCGACGAATGAAGCAAACGGCCATAAAAGCACATGGTAGTGATTAGGCCACGCCGATAAGCATCTACAGTATGTTCCTCTGTCTTTCACTCGCTCACACACCCACAGAGCTATTTTAAAAAATGATGCTAAACAGGCATCTACAGATAAGCATCTGATAAACACGCACGATCTAAAAGGAGCTGAGAAACACCTGCGGCGATGACATCATACGGGTGTGGTGACAGCTAACAGCTAAATGCATGGTTGTCTTCATGCCAAAGGGATCCCATTTATAATGTTCCATGCCTGAGTCAACAGCGATGGTTGCTTTGAGTACGTGCAACCGCACAAAGACCCTGCGGCCGAAACAATTATCCGCCATGATTGACAACGTTAGCAACAAATTATTGAATAATATCTCTGCTGTTGATCCTAAAGTTGATTTGTACGCCGGCGCTTGGCAGGGGATCATTCTGACTTAATGTAAACTTTCGCATTAATACTCACACTTGGGACGACTTCAAATGTAATATTTTCTCAATGGCGTGTTTCAACACACCCTGATATCTGGAGCTTTCAGTGGCGTCTGAATGGAGGAGCAGAAGCAACAACTATTCCTTCAGTTTCTATCTAGACAAAGTGGGATTGTGTGGATTTCGTCTTCTCGCCAGCACACACATGATGAGTTGTTATTTTTTCGGCAACTTCAAATACTTAAGGAACTTATAATAGATGAACAAAAATTTAGGATGTCAACCAATAACACAAGACACGTAACAGAGAAAATGAGGAAAACCAAAAGTGAAAATATTAATTGCATCCGTGTATTGTATTTGAGTTATTCTGTGGTTATAACCAAAACGAGACAAACAAGTTGAGTGTTTCCACTGCCATTGTTCAAACACGGCAGACTGCAGTGCCAAATACCAAAATAACCTCCAAATACCTTCTCAATCAGATATGGATGATCATTTGTGCTGCTTGAAACGCAGTTTCAAAACAAATGTGCATCAGACAAGCCTCACTGTTCTGACTGCAACTCTCCCAAGGTTTTCCTCATTGTTTTCATTATAGAGCTGCAAAGATGAATCGATTAGTTGTCAACTATACTACATTTATCCTCAACTAATTTGATAATCAATTAATCGGTTTGCGTAATTCTTTAAGAAAAAAGAAGTAAAAAATCTCTGATTCCAGCTTCTTAAATGTTAATATATTTTCTGGTTTCTTCATTCCTCTATGACAGTAAACTGAATATCTTTGAGTTGTGGACAAAACAAGACATTTGAGGACGTCATGATCGCCATTTTTCACCATTTTCTGACATTTAGTAGACTAAAGAACTAATCGATAAATCAAGAAAATA
The DNA here is from genome assembly GCF_015220745.1 of Sebastes umbrosus. NCBI lineage: Eukaryota > Metazoa > Chordata > Actinopteri > Perciformes > Sebastidae > Sebastes > Sebastes umbrosus. The sequence goes on along the minus strand of NC_051273.1, from coordinate 27,008,487 downwards.
ATCAACAGATTAATCAACAATGAAAATAATCTTTAGTTGAGGCCCTATTTCATTATTTACTACTACGGATCACTACACTGCTGCAGACAATCAGATTGATTCCAAATTGAACTGATCTATGTGATTCTACGCGACTAAAATGCTTAATTACAATTAAATGTTTTAAAGCTTGCCTCCTAAGTTATAACAATGACCTGTGTCAGTATCCCCATGTTTTGTTTAAAAGTACAATATGGTCACACATGGGATACATAATTGTACTTTTGAAGGACTTGTTAAGTTGTGTTCACTGAGAAAAGTAAATTTTTACCAAGAAAATTACCATAATAGTTTTTCCTCGCCAAGATTTTGCGTAAATTTGGAGCATTATTTAGCCTCCTTTGAGACAAGCTAGTATGACATGGTTGGTACCAGTGGATTCCTTAGGTTTTTCTAGTTTCATTTGATATATATGATATCGTCACTCTAGCTTTAAATCTGAGCCCGCTGCAACCTAACGATCGCAAGTTGCGTTAATGTGTTAAAGAAATTAGTGGCGTTTAAACAAATTTGCGTTAACACGTTTTCCTCACGTTAACTTTGACAGCCTTATTTTTTTTACTCAGATTTTATACATACGGTGTTGTGTTCTTTATACGACAGTTTTCCTAAAATTCGATTTACGAAATTGCAATATATAACCTTGCTTACAGTATTTATTTATGATTTATTGAATCATAACCCCTGTATAATGATACGTATGGTATCGCCAGATTCTTACACAGCCCTAGTTGTTACTATACCGCTGCTGCACCGTTGCTCTTTCTGCCAAGGCTCAAAACTGCATTATTCTGCAGTATAAATTCAAAATACATGCTACAGTGGCTTTCCTATCTGCTGTACAACTCATCTCAACACTAATCTACGATGTGCGATGCTCTGCTGCTGCTGTATTTGAGGTGTACAAACACACATTTCTGCCACACAACTACTGTCCTCAAATCCAGATGTAGACCCTAAAAACAACCTCAGGGCAACATAACCTCGCCCCTGTGACACACTAAAAGTAAAACAACCTGCTTGTTCATTAAAAGACGCGATCGCCACTAACGGGTTAAATCAGAACCATGTGGCTCGCGGGGAGCCTCTGCTTTTCAATATAGTGGGATGAACATCAGAAAGGATGGGCTGACGAGAGACATATGTTTAACACTACATTACCACATGTGGGTGTACAGCAGCAATCTCTTTGGGTCAAGGGTTTCACATTTTTCAGCTTGAGATCCAAATTACGTCTAAACAGTGATGCCCAGGGAGCCAGATTTATTGTTCTCCCATCTGAATTTTGTGTTCTAAGGAGATAGTTGGGAAATACAGCATTAAATTACTTCAAATTGAAATTCTTTGGTAAAGAAATCAGGGGTCTTAACTGGTACATTTTCTACTACAAAACCTTAAACCCAGCGAGATCCACAGGTACTATAGTTTAGTCTACGTGGCTAGAAACTTAAGCAGACATTATTGCTGTGTAGGCACTTGAGCTGGAATGTCTTTGTCTTATTTCCAGAGGGAAACCGTATCCCCGGTATTCCTGCCTCCGTTAGGCCATCGAGGAACGCCAGAGAGAAAGCGAGCCCAGCCCGCCCAGCGCATACCTCCCTCTTATTGGAAAACTGGGATAGCGCGCGGAGGAAATGCCTGGCATATTCCCAGAACAAAAGAAGCGATCTAGCCACCGAGGGCAAAGAGGAAAATATATTAAGTTAAAATTAAAGACATTTTTTTGTCATATTCAATACGCAAAGTCAAAAATCAGAATCAGATGAGGTTAACCAGGCGGCAGAAACAAGAGGAGCCGGGTGATGCTTTCAGCCTGGTTTGGATACAGCTCTAAGCAGTTCAGACACATATGTGAGTGTGTGTGTGTGTGTGTGTGGAAGTCTGAAGTGTGTTGTGACTTGTGAGTGGTGTAGACATTAAGTGGCTGACATTAGATCTAGTCTTTGCGGGTTGGTCCACTCGCGTGCCTCCTGATGCGTGTGTGAATGTGTGTGTCTGTGCACGCGTCGCGTACACGAGCGCTTTCCAGAGCGTGCACCTGTGTCATATAAATCCGCCATGAGCCTGCTCCCGTAGCAGCGCTACATTTCCAATAACAGTCACTGAGAGGGCTCGAGGCGAGGGGCGGAGAGATGGCTACTGTACATTGCTGTAATAGAGCACAGCTGTGTACGCATGAGTGCGTGTGTGTGTGTGTGTGTGTGTATTGTACGCACATGTGTTAAGACAGTCAGCGTGTTTCTGAGGGAGGGAGATGGCTGGCGAGCTGCTTGTAAATTTAAGAAATTGGCTTTTGATTGCATTTGGCTGCAGCTGAAACAAAGCAAATCACTTTTTGATGGGAGACAAGAATAACAAAAGATGTCTACTATGTTTCTGTCTGCACTGTGACATGCTTGCACTGTACAGAAGTCATGAAGGCGATATCAGGGCGGGTGTAAGAAATAAATTGCTGGAATTTGACCCAGGATTTGCTCCTTGGTCCCACGTGTTGTTAGGTTAGGGAAAAATTGTGGTTTGGGTTTATAAAATATTGAAGAAAGTCATTGCAACAAGTGAAGTTGGCATTGACTTTTTCAATATCTAACCAAGACCATAATCTTTTATTACACGTGGCACTGACTTGCCTATACATAACCAGGAAAACAAGGGCCGGATATCATTGGAAATGTTTTGATACTAGCACCACCATACTACCTGAATTTAACAAAAGAAGCTCTCAATTATTAAAGCTCGTCACATGTGCAGCCTATAATAAAATAGTGTAAGGTTATCAAAATTGTGATTTAATACAGAAACTTTCTGATCAAGGATTAAAATAAATAAATAAGAGTATGAACGTGATACCAGCTGTCAGTCCTTGACAGTTCTCAATCCTCTCAATGTGTAATGGACACGTTTGATAACAAAAGAAAGTATTGAGGCCTTATATTTACAACCAAGCCCAGTAGATGTTGTAGGGAAAAATCTGAATATGTTGACAGTAATAATTGTGTTACAGATAAGTACAACATGAGCGTGTACAGTTTCGCAAATATAGTCAATATACCATTTTAGCATCATGTTGCTAAAAAGATAAAAACATAGGCGGCATTACATTTCCTATAAAACATGTTTGTTAAAACAAATTAGTCGTGTATGGACTTAAATTTTAGCAGACGGGGTTGATCCCAAAGGTGTCTTTAGTTGGTTTGACTATGAAAATGACAAAATGTACCAATACATGGACACATAACAGAAAACAGAGACGAGGAGCAAAGAAAAGAGAGACTTAAAGAGTGTGAGAGGGAGTAGAGAAAGTCCTCGCCATCACAGCCTAGCAGCAGGCTGTGTGAGGGCCCAGGATGCCTCTCTGTGTTTTAACTCTGTGGTTTCACTCCGGAGTTCTTCTTCTCTCCTGGGAAATAAAAACATTCTTGTTTTCCCTCCAAATGAGCGTTCTGGGGGCAGCCAGATGTGCAGGAGGGGAGGAGGAGGAGGAGGAGGAGGAGGAGGAGGAGGAGGAGGAGGCTCCTCTCCTCTCAGACTAAACTGAGGGGCTAGGCGAGGGGACCTCCAACACCAGCTCCTCTCCTCCAGGAGAGGCAGCCCGCAACCTCGCCTCTCACCTCTGACCCATCACCCCTGACCTGAGGGATGGGGAGGGGAGGAGGACTGTGAAGAGCTTAGAGAATGTAAACAGCCAATCACCACATACAGAGTGACTTTCCCCGAGTCATTTTCTGTCCTTGCTGGAAAAAAGCCCAACAGATGATATAGATAGTGTTCTCCTCTGCACATACATCATACAGTATACTGTATATGTGTGCATGAGGGGTTGGCCCTCGTTTCGTCTTATTTTGGTCTTCCTCCTTCCCTAAGAGAGAATTGCGTCAGCCGTCTATTCCGGCCTGTTGGACGATCGGGAGGAGAATACCATCAATCCTTCCGGGACTTCGCAAGAGACCACCGGCTAACACGGAGGAGCTGTCGAGGAGGAGGAGGAGGACGACACGGGTTCGAGCCCTGAGCCATGGGCGGAGAGACAGAGAGGTGGAGGGAGGGAAAGATGTAGGCAGATAAGAAGGTGAGGGAGAGTGGGATGGAAGGGAGGGAGATGGGGAGGGCATGAGGTGTTAAGAAATAGAGGATGATACAAGAGCGAGGGAGTTGAGAGAGGAGTATGAGGTAAAGAGAGCAGGAAGGGGGGAGGAAAGGAGGAAAGGAAGGATGGAGGAGGCCTCAAGGGAACAAACTTAGTACAGGACGTCCTAATGTAGTGGAATGCTACTTCACTTCGCTCTGTAACCGATATAACTGAATGTGAAAAATAACCCTGCAAAATTAACTGACTTACTAGAGGAGTCTGGTCTTTATTCAACCAACATGTTTCGACACAGAGCCTACATCGGCCTGTTTTACAGAATTGCAAAGAGCACCGCCTATATAGTAATATACACATACCACTTTATCAAAAGTCTTCATCAACTATGACTGGACATATTGCGATAAACTTCCAATCTCTCCTCGAAGGCATTCATAGTGTAGAAAATACTGTGGGAAGAACTTGTTATTGGTTGTATCCGTGGCAACAACTGAGATCTGAAAGTCCAAAGTCTCAAAGCGCATTTTAGCCAATCACGGCCAAGCTTCTCTGCACAGTTCATGAGAAAAATTTCGACACGGTGTGACGTGACCAGAGACTGCGAGGCCCAGGCGGGCAAGTCCGGACAGTGGATGCTTGGATTCAGCAAGTCGTAAACGACCAACCTAGAAATGATGCTGCTGCTCCAGCAGACACATTTCAAATAAAAGTACATAACAAAACCACATAAATGCAGAAAAAACTACAACACAGTCACTAAATATAGCCAAAGAAATAAGGTATGTTTAAGGCCTAAGAAACACACAAGTATAAAAGTAGTTTTTGTTGTTTGTATAACATTTGTTTTGTGTCTTATTTTGAAATTTCTATTTTGGAAGTGTAGCATCCTTTGTAGAGAGCCCTCCAATCCATACGACCACATAGATCGTTTGTTTCTATCTTGTAATACGACCCACAGGAGCGTTTCCTTAAATAGCACCTCTACCAGTGGTTTAGGTTAAGGCAACAAAGTTAGGTGGTTAGGTTAAACTACGCAAGCCGCGAACGCAAGCCGCGTATATAAGCCACGCACGTAAGTGACGTAGTGACATAAAGTACACTTAGTTTAAGGTTTATGTAACAAAACTAGGTGGTTAGTTAAGGAAAAGATTGTGATTGGGGTTAAAATAACTATGTAAACTACATACATAAGTGATGTAGTGATGTGAAGTAGATGAAGCGACGTAAACTCAAATTCCTGAAGCGCTGTAATGACGTCACATGCTTACATGACATAACTGACATAAGTAAAAAATAACTCAATATTGACTTGCAAATTTCCCCGCTGTGGGACTAATAAAGGATTATCTTAACTCTTATCTTTTGGTTTCACACAGGACACGATCAGGGGTTTCCTGGGGGAAAGTCCTGTGTTTGTTTGACCCATCCACCAACACTCCCTCCCACCTTATGTGGATTGTACCCCGGACCCTGTAAAGCACCCTGTTGAAGGCTGTGTGTCGTGTTGGTGGAATAAACTGCAGACAAGTAAGTAAGTTATTTTTCTCATTTGATTCTCTTGTTACTCGAGCACCTACTGTAGTTTGCAGCGACAGCACACTCTTTCTTCTCCTCTGAACTGAATAAATGGCCTCTCTTTCCTACCTCTGGCCCCCGGGGCATCAGTTCAACGTTACTTTCACAACCTCTCACACTAACAGTTGCGAGATTGCTGAGAGTCAGATAGCTGGCATGGCATTCTTCTTGACAGGAAGCGGCTCTTTTCTCTGCACTCCCAGACCTGGCATGCTAGGAAATCAATGCACTGCCCTCATAAAAGCCCTCACTTCCTGTCTATACAGGAAACAGTCACTCGCTCACTCGCTTGCTCCTGATATCCTGCAGGTCTGGGTCTGTCTGCGAGATTGTTCTGCCAATCAAAACATGTTTATCAATGAAAACAAGTGCAAGAATGCGACCTTATCGGCGCGTCATTTGTTGTCTGAGAGCGAGCGCTGAGATTGAATCACGTCGTGTGATGAATGTGTCATGTACGGCAATAAAAGCCAATGAGATATAAACTGTCTAATCACAGACATGTCAGTCCTGAGGGAGCTGGCTGGTTGAACTGAATACAGACCAAGTTTCACTGAGTCTTTACAGCTTGCTTCCTTGCTTTTTTTCAGTATTTCCACAGCGTAGACCTTAAGTTTCTTTTTCTACTCTTTTTTTTTTTTACAGTCAGCCTCATCTGTACGTTTTCCCAGCAAGACTGAGTCTCATGTTACATCTTAAAACACATTAGCCGACGTAAAGCAAAATGGAGCGCCATCAATAAACTGCTTTGTGCAAACAATCAGCACTTGGTGCTCCGGCTTGTGTGTCTGCGGGAAACTGAAAAATGACATGCTCAAGACAGAAAGACAGAATCCCCAGCAGCATCTCTAGTGGGGATCATTTTATTCTTCCAAACATCACTAATCTCTGATATTCTCCTGTATTACTGCGTCTCACCAACTCCCACACCAGAGGTGTTAATCCAACAATGGTTTTAAACCGGTTGGATGGTTGTCAACTCCGCTTCCTCTCCAGGTGAAACATGCCCCCTCCCTTCAAATCAATTACCCCCCCCCCCCCCCCACCCTCTCTCCCTCCCAGCTGCTGAGCTCTTATTTATGGGCTGAACCTGGAGCCTGGGATTATGGCAACATTTGACCTCTCACCTTCGACCCTCCGAGACGACCCCGTGCGCCATTAAACTGCCTCTCTCCCGTTATTACCCGATCTGATGACTCACTTAAGGGGGGTCCCAGGTAACATGAGAACAAGATGGCAGATCTACCTGCTGTAATGGCAGCTGAGGAAAATGGCCGCCAATTAGAGGAGAGAGGGGGCTTCGGCGAACTAAGAACTTCTGAGATCACCAACGGCTCTCGGATGCAAACAGAGATATCGTTTTACATCTCTGTGGTTTGCCACCCAGTGGCTCCTTAGGCAACATCTGCACCATGAACAAAATCACCTAAAAGCACATCTGGGCTTATTTTAAAAAGGGAAATAAACCTGTGAATTAATTGCTTTATTTTGACTATCAATAACTACTGTTATATGACTATTAATAATAGCTTGAGCTTCTAACACCATAAGAGGACCTCATTTTATATCAGATGCGATTCTATGTACTCTTTCAATAGGAGGCACAATAACTTGTGGCTGATTGAGGAAATAAAATCCTGTTGAAAAAATGGCTTAAACTGATTTACTCCTTTAAAAAAAATCAACATTTTTCAGTTTTGACAAGGTCTATGAAGCAAAACATCAACTAGAGGGAGTGTGAGTGACCCAAAACTGTGTGAGATATCAGTTTAAAAACCGAAGCAAGTATAGCTTAGTCAGCTAGGATCCCTCACTTAGACACTAAATGGAGTTTCATTGGATCCAAAAGGGTCTCAGCTTTACAGTGATACCCAATTTATGCAATTCAAAGACTGTTTAAGGACCCCAGTATGCAGAAATATTCAAACACATAATTTTTAGAATAGGCAAAGTAACACATTTATACTGAATTAAAAAAAAACTGCATGTTTTTTGCCCCCAAACTGCATGTGATTATCATAGAGTTGGCATGTCTGTAAAAAGGAGACTCGTTGGTACTCATGGAACCCATTTTCATTCACATATCTTGAGGTCAGAGGTCAAAGGGACCCATTTTGAAAATCGCCACGTCAGTTTGTCCTCGCCAAAATTTAGCGTAACTTAGTAGCGTTATTTAGCGTTCTTCCCGTGAAGCTAGCATGACATTGTTGGTACCAATGGATTCCTTAGGGTTTTCTAGTTTCATATGATACCAGTACTTGACTCTAGTTTGATAACTCAGCCCGCAACAACCTCTGAAAACAGAATAGTGTCCAGGCCCGCCTGAGCGTTAAGGGGTTGGACAGCAATGGATGAAATGAGTCGAAAAACGAGGAACCAGCAGAACCAGAGAAAGCAAAGTGAGAGCCGCAGCCAGCGCCCCACCTGGCCTCGCCGTGTTTATTATTACCATTATCCAGTGGTAATGGAAAGTCGAAACAAACACTGGTGCACCTGTTAATTCCACCCCCAGGGAAACGGGCCCACAAACTCTCCAGCTATTTCCTGTGGCCTTGGGGAAGGCGCGGGATGGGCAAGCAGAACCAGATGATGGGGTGTTTGGAGGTTGTGGAGGTTACAGCTCCTCGCTAGTGTAGTGGCCGTCAGGGAGGTAGAGTCAGGGGGTAAAGGCCAGGGTGGAGGGGGGGCAGGGACACACCCAGTAGGACAAGAGGAGGACCTGAGACCTTCATGTGAATCTGTTCCAGACCCAGAGCTAAATGACAGTATATTGGATCCAGACATGAGCAGGAGGTTGTGTGTGTGTGTGTGTCTAAATGTACGGTGTGTGTGAATCTGTGTGTATATATTACATTGCATTACGATTGATTATATAAGAGTACAAAGTACAAATTATTTGGGTGTTCCAGTGTGGCCCCGGGAGATAAAAATATGTGGTGTCTAACGATTCAAACTGTTTGCATTAGGATTCAGTCCATGTCCATTTTTCTTATTAGGACCATTTTAAACATGGTTCATATTAAACAGAAGAAATAATCCTATGAAAACTGTCCAAAACTGCACACAAATCCTAAAATAGTGCAGCATATTATTTTATTATCCGCTTCATCAGGTTTCAATACAGATCCAGCTGAAGCTCATCTCTCTCTTAGGAAGTTTAATCACTTCCAGCTCTATCTACAGTTTACAGTTCTTTTTTCCCAAAGTCCCTCCATTCACCATCCAATTTAAATTTGTCCTCAGTTTATTTACCGTTTCCAAAAGAATTAGAGCATACATTTACAAGGCAAACATTTTTATGGATGGATGTTTGCCCCATTGAAACAAAGGAAAGTTTTTGTTCCTGCTGGATTTCAGGGATTTCCTAACAACACCACTAATCATAATCTACGCATCTTCCTCTGTATTCACTCAGTCCTTCAACAGGTGATCCTTGCTGACTGTCAAGACTAAAAACTGCATGCATGTTGATGATGTAATGTTTGGGGGTGTCTGGTCTTTGTAGGGATGAGTTGTACACAAACCAACTAGCCCAAAGTTTGCAAGGCTGGGGTAGAGATGCATGCCTCAAAGAAAAGCCCACATTTCTGGTCGGTAATGTGAAAGACTTGAATATCAACAAGTTTTTGGATATGCGCAAATATCGCTACGCCGACCATTTCAAGAAGGTGGTGGAAGGAATAAAAGAGGGAGGCTTCGTTCACATGGTCTAACAAGTCCGCCTCTGGTGGAAAACTTTGAAAGAATCTCATTTCAATCGTAGTGTAAACACCATGTAAACAGCTTAGTAAGAATATATTATTTTTGGAATAATGGCAAAAACAGAATATTTTGTGCATGTAAACAAGTCAGTGAGATCAGTGAATCAGTCAGAGAATTGGTGCACCCGAAATGTCTATGGGTCAGTATGCAAAGCAGGTGGTCCACTAATCGCAGGGTTGGTTCAATCCCCAGCTCCTCCTGTCCGTCAAAGAGTGCTTGAACTTTGCACTTGAGCAAGAAATTGAAGTCCAAATTGCTCCCATGCAAGGTGACCATCTGTGACTAAACATTAGTTTGGATAAAAGTGCTTTGAAAATGGTGGTATGGTAGGTATGAAGCAGGGAGTAGTTCAGTGATGGCTGCTTACAGTTTGTAATAATTTTATCACTTGCCATCTTTTTCTTTCAGATAAGTTTGGGTAACCCAGGGGTTTGTTTAAAACCGCTTGTGTTTCTTGATCTGTCTGACTTCTTTTTATAGCGATGTGTTCTAAGACCTCAGCAACTTGTTGGGTACAATGTTATTATTGACTGTGTCAGAAATAACCAATAAGACCCAGGTTGTAATAAAACTGAAGGTCCGTTCCTTGCATTATTTTGTCTCCATCTTCACATTAGGCTTCACCTCCTCTGGGCCTTCAGGCTTAGAGCAAACATAAAACTATCGACGTACACAGAGACGCTCCCTCAGCCCACCCGCCTGCTTCCCTTCGGTGTGAAAACATGATTCCTTCACCGTCATCATCCTCCGGCCCCTTCTGCTCCTTCTCTTCTCTGTTCCCCCCTGCTGTTCAGCGCTGAGGGGAATTAGAAAGCATAACAGCCGAGAGGTCCACTCTCATGGAACACCCAGGTCGCTCTCCTCTCTCCCCTCCCTTCGCCTCTGCTCCACCTCCTCCAGGCTTCCTGCTCACACAGCAGGCCCTTTCTTCTCTCAGGCCCCGTGTTTCAGGAGGAGCCAGTTCAGCAGCGCACCACACCGGTGAAGCGGGGCCATAAAGAAGGGCTCTGAGCTGTGGGGATGGACCCGTTGGTGAAATTGAGCATGGCAACACTAAATCCATCACAGAGCGGAGAAGGGGGATGCACATAAATATAGTCTAAAGAAGACAGGGAGAGGGCGGAAAGAAGCAAAAAAATAAGGGTGGTGGGGGAGTACAATGGACAGAGAGAAAAGAGGAGGAGGAGGAGGAAGAGGACTGAGCTTACAGTGGGTTTAACAACAAAATCCTGATGGGTTTCTGTGTCAGGGTTTTGCGTAGGCTCCATAGTTCGCCACACTTTATGTGCACTTCCTGAAAACTTGCAACTATACACGTCAGGGCTACAGAGATAGAGACCACAAGAGCTGTGTCAGCTTAGCAAGAGCTTGTGCTACATGTTTCCGATGCCGGCAGAGATCGCTGATAGTGACAAAAACATGGAGCAAATGGAACGGTGATTGTCTTTTTTTCAGTGACGCTAGACTAAATGCCTTTGCACACCCAGTCTATATTTGTCGTATGCGTTTTTTAATCCGCCATCCAAAGAAAATCATTATGCACAGAAACTTTGCACACTGAGTCCGATGTGTTTTATTATTCTATTAGGTATATATTCGTTAATACAAGACAAAACTGAATTAATTACATTGGTGCAATATGCAAAAATTACATAATAACCTTTCAGCGTATTGTAATTCAAGTGTTCTGAGAGAAAACTAGACTTCTGCACCTCCTCATGGCTCTGTTTTCAGGCTTTAAAAAAATCTAGCTCCCGACGGTAGACTTTGGCCAATCACAGGTCATTTAGAGAGAGAGCGTTCCTATTGGCTGTTCATTCAACGGAGGCAGCTGTCAATCGCTCGCGAACTCCGAACGGTCAAACTAGGCAGCGCTGATCAAATATGAATCAATATTCTGTTACTGTAACAGAACTGTAATAAAGTTTGCTTCCAGTTTGCTTGGTATTTCCTCAGCAGATCTCAACATGGCTGCTGGGTCACAAACTTTCACATTTTTCAGCTAAACAGCACACTACAAGATGTTCTCATTAAGTCATTTATCTGCTCATCGGTGTGAGCCGGGGCCACCGTGTGCCACTCGGCTCTGTGACAGAGCCGCCGTCATGGTCTCTCTGTCTGTCAGCGAGTGCGGGGCCTCGGCATCGACAGAAGGCTCAGCGAGGAGGGTGCACTGACAGACGAGACGGGAAAAGCAACAACAACTGAAACAGGGCAAGACTGAGAGAATGGGAGGGACAATATATATAGGAGAGCAGGGGTGAAGAAGAAGAGAGGGAGGTCGGAGAGACAAATTGACAAAAGCGAGAACGGTATGTTGTTCCATTTTAAGGAGGAGATGATTTACAAGAGCTGTGAGAATCCCTCCAAACACGATCTGACCCGACGCGAGCACAAATCACTGCTCGGTGGACGGCTGCCATCACCGCCGTGAACTAACCCTCCTTTTTCAGACCTGTGGCATGTATACTTCAAAAGACTCGTCACATTACATATTACCAATCCATTACGCCTCATCTCTGCTGGACCGTCCCTTCTATTAATCCTTAAACTTGTTAAAAAAGGAATTAATTCAAAAAGACCGCTATCTCCCACCTGGGCGAGGAATTCCCTCTCTGCCCCCTCCAACCCCCCCACCATCTCATATAACATGTCACATTGGATTCCATGTTCCTACATGGCGTGCTGTGCGAGTCTGTGTGGGAATGTAGGCAGGTTAGTCAGTGGCCAGCGTAGATGAACATTACTCTTCGAGGTTGATACCAGCCTCGCGACCCTGGAGCCAACTTCATCGCTATGGAGATTACCTACTCTGATTTATGACCCCCGACCCCTGGCCAGAGATCCTGCTGGTAACATCACTCACACACACACACACACCGACTGACACGCACACCTGTCCCCTGACCAGCTGTGAAAAATCACTTCACAAACGGTGTCATTCTTTCTCTCTCTGGCCTGCCTGGATGTGTTTGGCCAGGTTGTTCAGCCGCTTCGCCAACTCTTCTGGCCCCGTTACAAGGAGTTGCCAAGCAGTATTGCGTCTGCAAACTTAATGCAACCAGCCAAACCGTTTGATACGGGAGACTGGCCATGAGAATTTATGCTGGCAGTTGATTTCTGTTAGTGGGAGGATAAGGTATGATAGCTGGAGGATGAATGACTCCTCCTGTTAATTCGACAGTGGACAGTCTGTACGTTTTGAACAGCAACCCCCTTAAACTGCGGTCTCTTTGGTTAAAACTCATCCAATGCAGTCACTGTAAAAGCCACAAATTAGATCAAAATATATTGTGTTTCAGACTTTATTCTATTAGAAATTAGCTACTCTTACAGTCTCCCCATGTATCTGTAGTTAAATATCTGACAATGTGCTCATTGCAAATAGCCAGAAAGTAAATTTAAGGAAAGAAGAGACTAGATAAAGAACATGACAGATTCTCTTTGCATGCTTAGTTCAAGGTCACAAAGAGGCCACAGTATGGGATGACATATTTAAACTAGTATAAGATATGGACAATATACAATGATACAAAAATGGACTGCAATATTATCTGAATGTGATTATTATAACTCCCAAAAGGCATATTTCTGCATACTTTAAATGCCAGAGGGGGAAATTAAATGTCATCCATTAATGATGTATGTTCTCAGTGGTCCCACTTCATGACGACATCGTAGTCCGACCAAGTTTAGACATTTGCACTTTATCTTGAGGAGGCTCTTATCATTTTTATTCTTCTGTTTAGTTTTATGAAGATATAGATCTTCATGTAATATGCGCTGCTGTTTTCATTTAAAGAGGACCTTTTATGCTTATTTTCATACTTTTATTTTCTGTTTCTACTAAAACATGTTTACATGCTTTAATGTTCAAGCCTTATCTGCTCTGATTGGTCAGCTGGCCCATTCTGTTGTGAATGGTCAACCAAACCAAACTCGTCAGACTCTGCTCCAGCTCCGCTCTAACTAGCTTTGTTTGAGGGCGTGTCAAACTAGCTGTTATGTAAATGTATTACTTGGGGACATCAACACGTTACAGAAGAAAAGGCAGGACTTCAAGCAAGGCAGTTCAGGACCAGTGTTTTTGTGGGGGAGAGTAACTATACTACATATAATTAAAAACTATATAACACACCAAAGGAAATGGAAAAAGCACAAAAACATAATAGTTCTTTACAACACTCCATTATTGGCAATTTGCATTAAATCTACAAGAAAAATGAAAAGATCGGTTTCACAGGAAATAAATAAGTCATTTAGTTTAGTTAGCTGTCATTACAACTTTCCTTTTAAAATACTGTAAGGAAATTGAACAGCCAATCCCTTTATATTGTATCATACTGAATTGTGCTGACTAATCCTAGCATTAATATTTGTCACAGTGGAGTGTTAAATAATTATGAGACACAGGGCAAATGTTGGACCTGTTCCTGTTGCAATATTATAAAACTGAACTAAGATGGATCATTTTCGACATTACTAATAGTTTAACTGCCTACCAATCAAACACCCATTCAAGACGTCGGCTACTCAAACTCAACCCCCCTTCACTCCGACATGTGAGGAGAGAGTCGAACCAAACCGACTACAGTCCCTTTAGAAATGCGAGTGTGACATCTGACCTCGGAGTCAGATCGGGGCGCGCTGTCACTATAACCCTAACGCTCCTGCAGGAGCCGGGATTTCACGGTGAGGAGGAAGCCGGCACATGCAACAACAAATGGCAGACGTCAGCCATGCTGGTCTCTGATACCAACGCACACTTCTTCACTTCAGACAGGAGGACAGACACAAGACTCCGGAGAAGACAGAGAGAGGACGGGTCTGGAATTGGGGGGGTTTGCATGCCAAATAACCTTAAACCCCTTCACAGAGAGAGTAACAGAGAGACGACAGATGGTTGGTTTGTGTTACACACACATGATGCTAACACACATTCTCAGGCACTCGCACTCCAAGAAATCCATCGCACAGGGATGATTCATGATCTCTGGAGCCACGGGGGAGCAACAAACACACCGGACACACTTCATACGTGTGTCACGCGTGAGGCTGGTAACCGCAGAGATCCTGTTATGCATGTTATCTACACTGTAAAACATGCCGTACATACGGTCAGTGCTTATAGTCCTTCAGAGGGGATATAAAACGAAAGCCACTGGACTTATATTATACTAGTTGCCATAACAAATACTGGGTCTCCTCAGAGGTGTTTATTGTCTCCACTGCTTTTTATTACGTACACAGAACATTTATTGCAATCACCCTGGTAGATAAAAAATAGATATTGAGTGATAAAGAGATGACATAATAAAAGAAAAATAAATTCAGATAAACTTAATATGATGTAACCACTGACGAGGGGTCTCACAGAGTTATTGCTTCATATTAAGAAGTCACAAGCAAAGGCATTGGGAACCAGTGATTTACAGCAGTGATTCTCAAAGTGGGGTCCGTGGCACTCTGCCAGGGGGTCCGCGAAATGATGTATCATTAAAAAGTACATATCTGCAGATGGGGACTATTCGCACCAATAAAACAAGCATATTGTGTCCATTACTCCCACCCACGTATCTTTGGGTAAATAGAAACTCTCATATGATTGTGACGTTTCATGTCTATCTTTCATGAATCAATCACTTCACTCACGCTAATGCAAATATATTCCAATCAAAATTTCCTGAAGTAATATGTTAGGTTAAATTACTATGATGTGTTCTATAACACTGTTATGATAACTTGTGTTATTTGTTCAGAGCCTTCAGGCCATTGATTTGAATAAGGGTCAATATGTTCATTATTTTAAAGTTGAAGCACTTACTGAAAGTCAGCTTTCAACTGGTAATTTTAAATGTCTGGATTTATTAGGACTCTGTCAGTCTTGCTACTGTTTCTGAATTTTCTGAAAGCTTTTAAGATCAGTTACTTAAAGTATAAATGCTGTCAAGTTGAGTCCAAATGCAATTTGAATAAAATTACCTTTCTGTTTATCACTATATGAAACAAGTCTGAAGTATTTAAGTTGAAAAGATTACCACTACAAATAGTTCCAATGGCATCTAAGAGTACAAACGGTAGTAAGCATATGCTTCATTACGATTGTAGATTGCTATTAATCGTTACGATTTTGAGGGGGGTCCTTGGAGAATGTTCTCCCCTGTAAGGGGTCCCTTGTCCCAAAAAGTTTGAGAAATTCAAGAAAGCAGCAAAAAGCAACAAAACATACCCTAATGATAGCTCAGATGTATCAACCAAAGCAAGTTTCTTCCTTAAAAAAAAACAGGATTGGAATGGATGTACACGTAAGATGTTTTTCTACCTGATAAGTCAAGTCTGAAGTCAATTTCAGAGGTATCCTTTCTGTAAATAGAACAGATGTGTGCATCAACACCTGACAGGCAAGCATCAGCGTCAAGTATTTGACAGACGTGACTTAGGCGAGCAGACGTGCCGGTCACTGCTCGTCATAGTGATGCGATGTGTAATGCTTGAGTCAAAAATTGAAGGACCAGATTGTGGGTATAATACTACAACCATAAAGTCAACATAGATTAAAATCTATACTTGTAGTGGAGCATAAAAATGTATGGGTTACTTACATCTCTCACTCTCGACACAACTGTAAAAAGCTATAGAAAATACCATAAAATCAAACCACAGACAATAGACAATAGAGACTAAAAGGTGTACATTGTCCGGAGAGCTGTGAAACAAAGACAGCCGGAGATGTTTGTGTGCTCTCAGGTAATTGTTGAATGTGTGTCGACATGCTTTGCTGCGGGCGACTTGTCATCAGTTCTGTCTGTGGCAAAGTGGAGTGTAGCGGAGTAGACGGAGAGGTGCTAATACTCAGACAGACAGACAGACAGACAGACACAAGACTCTCAGTTAGAGATGAGCTGCGATCCCGTCACAATTCACTGGTCTCCTTTCAGCGCTCTGGATTCTGCTGGAGGCTTCGACACGCCACTCAACTCAACGCTGCACTACCAACGCAATACACACTCACTCAGTGCTGAGTATTTCTATTGTGCACGAGGTTAGAAACAGTGGTTCTCTCTGTCTGTCTTCTTACTCACATATACAGTAACACCTGTCTTCACTTAGCCAGCATGTACATCGATAACAGACTATTGTATAAGGGATGACAAGCAGACAGGAGACATGGGGGGAAAAGTAGTTCACATTTATAAGTAAAAATCTACTGATTTTGTCCAAGAATGCCAGAGAGTATTTGATATCAGACAAAAAAGTGGTGACTGCACCCCGAATCTCACTTACTGTAAGTTCTAAGAGACATTTCCTTTGTTTTCTGATGTTTTAGAGTAGAAATGGGGTTAAATACCAATTGAGTGAAATACATATTTTCCGCACAGGTGCTATGAAGCCATTTTAGATAATTGCAGTTTTACTGCCAAAGTTTTAAGAAATTCACCAAGGACATCGGTGAGAAACACAACCTCAATACAATGGAGGTTAATGGGATTCCATTTGCATCATTGAATTTAAAAGCCTTTCTTTCCATGAACAACATTCAGTTGCTAATTCAAACATGAAGTTCAGTTTACTTGTGACGAGGTAACGTATCCTCATACAACGCAAATTTTTTTGTGTGCCTTTCTACAAATGTCCAGTAACACGTGTCAAATTCCACTCCTTACATGCATACAGTCTTTTCAAAATAAACTTCCGTCTTCACACGAATCCACTTGGTTAGGTTTAGGCAGCAAAACCACTTAGTTAGGTTTAGGAAATGATTGTTGTTTGGGTTAAAATAACACCTTAAGTACAGAAGTTACGTGAGAAATAAATCAATGTTGACTTTTTAGTTTCACGGACACCGGTCTCCTGGGTGAAAATGTTGTGTTTTTTGACCCACCCTGACCTCCTTCCTTCGCAGCGCTCATTGCTCTTTATACTTCGTAGTTCACAACTTCGTGGATTACATACTAATAATCTATTTTGTGTAAAACAATTACTGTGCATTGACTTCTCAACGCTCCCAGTTCACTACATCAGTTCAAACCTTTCCATGACCCTTGAATGATACGACATTGTTGCTTTGCTCCTACTCTCTCTACTGTAAAAGGAGCTGAGCAGAAGATCAGGATGATGTAACTGTAGGTCACATAGTAAGATGAGATGTTCAGGGTCGGACAAAAATAATCAGCTCTAACTCTATTAGATATTATTTTGTTTTGTGTTTCTGTGCTGTAACTAAGGAGCTGACTGGAGAGAATCACAGCAGACACTTCGGTCAACATGATGTCAGCTCGCATGCAGAGAGAATCACACATAGTTTCACCACAGAATGTCCACTCACACAACACATCAATAATCGCTGTCAGTTCGGTCTCAAGCAGGCCGGTTCCACCTCATTGGCCGTGATTAATTGTCTATCATGGTTTCCCATGATTCTCAGCGTGGCCGGGCAGAGACTGACTCCAGCTCGGCATTCTGGGAGAGGACTCTGGCAGCGCTTCTCACCGGAGCCGTGACCTCTCCTTCCCTCCCTCACCGCCCGCCGCCTTTAACCTTTCCACTCTGCCCTCGGTGGGCTCAGGATGGGCTGGCAGCGGTCGGGTGGAGAAGGAGGAGGAGGCCGCGCTGCTGGTGAGTTATGGACGTGGTCAACATGCCAGGATTTCTCATGCAGACTGAGAGGCATGGCAATTACAAGTTTAGCCAATAATTGAAGCATAATGAAGATGGATGGGGTCAGCGGCGAATGCGGCGGGGTCACATCACCGGCTAATTCACAACATTTATTTCAGAGCATAACGAGCTAATTGCTGGGATACAACAGGTGAACAGGGCTAAACGGAGGACGCCCGTCACTCCAGCCAGCCAGAGAGGTAAACATGCAAACAATCAGCAGCTGCCTTCAGTGCATTCACTAAGGAAAACCAAATAACAGATTTACATGCCACAAATTTATAAAGACTGCTGGAGGCAAATTAGAGTTCTTGTGCTGAAATCTGGAAATGTAGTTGACATTTTCTTTCAGGTATGTTACATTTTAAGGCAAATATGGATTACTCAGTGCCTCTTGATTGCCTCCAAACTGTTCTCTATAGGGCAGTTGAGAGTACTTCTGCAGCATGAAAGTGCATACAGTATACAGTAGACTAATCCACCTGCTGATTTATGCGTTGCCCCGTTACTGGTGTGGTTGGAAAATGACCACTTCAATGGATAAGGGTAGCCTATGTGAATGTGGGTTTTTATTCCATCTAAAAATGGTTATGACATTGGGTTTATGAGGGAAAATATCATTAATGGACCAGTTTTTTTTCTGACCTCCACAGACTAAAGGTGCTGTGTGCTAAATAAGATGGCATAAATGTTCATAATTTGCTATATAATGATTACAAATCAACAAACTTGCACTACCTACTTTCTGTATAAAAAAAAATCTGAAATATATTAAATTGTAAAAGTAAAAAATTTCTCGTGGACAGGAAAGATAACTATGCACTGAGTATGGTTTTAGACGGAGCATGACGATTTCAAGGAGAAATTTATGGATCAGAGGCTTTAGATTTTGGTTCCTTTTTTTTGTTGAAATTTTGGAGCAGGTGATGACACAGCCAAGTAAACTGGTTTGGGATATTTACAAGTAAATACACGTATATGCGTCTATTAAAACATGACCCATTTTTTTTAAACTTTCTTTTAGATTACATATACCTATTGTTTCAATAATTTTTATCAGTGACTATAATCAACATGTACAGTAGCAGGTTGTAGAGCAGTTAAATAAATAATTTACATACATGCCATTACAGTATTGGTGCTTAATAGTTCTGTACTTTCATCTATAACCCGACTGTCCAGATCTTCCAACCAATAACAGCCGTAGTGGGTTTCTTTAGCCACTCACTGGTGCTAAGAACGTTGTACCACCTAAAAAGCGCCACTAACGCTTTGTCGAACTAAAGTCCAAGCTACAAAAACAGCCCCAAAATCCCCCTCATGCTCGGAAAAAGGATCTCGTGAGCAGCGGTTGTGAAAATAGACAAGAACGAGACACGGATAACATGTTAATAAGTTCACAGCGAGCTGCATGAAACACAATAGGTCAGGTTTTTGTCCGTAATCTTTGCTCAATCACCTATAATCTCTTCATAACTCAGAATAATGCCCAGTAATATGAACAAGCGACGAAGTCTTGGAGTCTCTCCTCCGTGAGTAAATATACAACAACCTGGGAGCCGCGGGTTCTCATATCGGACCCATCTGAACACACTAACAGTCGAACACAGGACCATCTGTGGATCTCTGGAAGGACATTGATGCCTTATTGGCTTCCTGTGAGTGAGTTTGTGTTAGCTAGAGTGAACCTCGGCCGTACCCGGGCCAGGGGGAGAGAGGGGAGTGGGCGGGTTGGGATCTGGATCTGCCTGAATCCACCAGTGGTCTCCACAACAAGCTCATTATATACAGTACGATTACATAAACGTACTGCTTATTAATCATTTTCCTTTAATCAATTTTGGTGAGATGCAAGATAAGATGTCAGTAAACAAGGTGCACACACACATGTAGAAGCACACACTGCGCGAACTGGACCTGAACCCAGCTCAGTGTCTGTTTAAACTAAACGATCCGAGTTAATGCGAACAAATATCCAGTGAGCTGCTCAGAGGTTTCTTCATATCCTGCCCTGGCCCACACACACACACACATACACACACACGCACACACACACACACACACACACACACACACACACACACGCACATACATACATACAATATGGAGGTATACGCACGATATTCTCCACCTCGTAAAGGGCCCCCTGGCTACTCTAACAGACAGTGTTAAGCCATTCCTGTGGCAATCGTGAGAGCCAGTCAAATCCCTCCATCAACAATGCCCTTTGTTTCTGTGTCCAGGATGTATTTTAAAAAATGGCGCCTGCCTAGGCTCGTTTGTCAAAACTGATATTTTTGTCGCTCTAAAACTCCCCAGCTTTCCCCCGCTCACTCTGGGCGTATACCTCAGACTGACTTTGCCAAAGTTCGTACAACAACTGCTTGGTAAAATAGTGCAAATGCAGTCTGAACAAACTCGCCAGAGCGTTTTTCGGCTAAAGCTGCCAGCATGTTTCTCCGACAGTGACCCACTGTGTTTAACATGCTGCCTGCCAAGGGTCACTTTCCATTTGGCTGAAAGACTCGAACGGAGAAAGACGTGGAGGGAGTGAGAGAGGAGACGCAGACAGACGGAGCAGGCATCTGCTGCTGTTTAAGCGGGAAACACCCTTCCTCTGTGACAAATAGATGAACAGGCCCACCTCACACTTTTCCCCTAATCAATAATTCAACAGTGACCTCATATGAATATAAAGAAGCATTGAATAAATTATTAAGCGCAGCTTTGTCCATAGCAGCCAAACAGATGTCATGCGTCTACAGTTTGTACTCAAAAATATTCAAATCCTATTATAAACCGTGTGCTGTTAATTCAAACGCTGTGTCTCTGAAGATGTGGGAAAGGAACACCCTGGGGTGTCAGTAGTCCGACGCTGACTCCTCTGTGTGTTTACAAAAGTGAATTCTCATGTCAAACTGAGCTCTTTCTCACAGCTCCTGTCTGCTTCTCTGGAAGAGCTAATGCTTCTCTGTCGGTTTCTGTCTCCGTCCACTGGCAGTGATAGTTGTTTAGAAGACAGGAGGTCAATAACAACTCGTCCTCT
This sequence comes from Sebastes umbrosus, assembly GCF_015220745.1. Taxonomy (NCBI): domain Eukaryota; kingdom Metazoa; phylum Chordata; class Actinopteri; order Perciformes; family Sebastidae; genus Sebastes; species Sebastes umbrosus. The sequence goes on along the minus strand of NC_051273.1, from coordinate 26,987,323 downwards.
GAGGTCTGATTTCAATCTGCCAGAGCATTGGACTGACGTCTGAGAGCAACAGAGGAGGAGGAGGAGGGAGAATCTGGTCTGTGGTCTGAGAATTTCAGGACACACGACGAGGACGTCAGAAGAAAACGGTGGACTGGAAACTGCTCATTTTGGGCTTTGTGGAGAGTGGGACAATACCAGCTGACATATACACAGACAGGGAGAGAGAGGGAGAGACTGACAGAGGAGGAGGATGATGGATAGCTTTCCATACAGGGCCCGTCCATTTTCCAAAGGCTAAAAACAGACATGGCAACTGAATACGACTTGTTTTCAAATATTTGTATGTGAAATGCGTTTTATTTTAAGCCCTAAAACTGAACACAGCATTAAAGGATAATCCGGGTTTATTACATGTTAGATCGTATTTTCGTGGTTTTGGGCATTTTTCTTTTGGTTACGAAAACAATAGAAAGTAATTGCTGAGATTTGGGAACAACGACATCCTTACAAAGTCAAATGGGGCAAAAAACACAATCATCAGACGGTTGTAAACATTATCAAAACCATTTATAAACTGAATGTGATTGCATCCAAAATAAAGCTTATAGTCCCTCATTGCACAAAAAAACTGTGAATGCAGTGAGCACAACTGCTGTAAGTACAGTAGGTCAAAGTTCATTCAGGAAACAGCTGTTTGACAAAAGAAATCTTAACTCAAGGTTCATTTTCTGGCATTTTCTGGAGCTTTCAACTGCATATCACAGCCTTCAGAGGTTAGTGTTTGCCCAGTTTTCATAATGTATGTAAGTATCAAATATTGGTTGTGTTTTGACTCCATCCCCAACATACAACTACCTTTTATCACATGACTGAAGTTCCATGTTTAGGTCATGTGATGACAACTACGTTATCTCCATGACAACTGAGCAAATGCCGTGATGCGGCTGATAATTCCGGAAAAAGCTAAAAAGTGTTGTGTTAAGTATTTTTGTCAAAATACCAGCTGTAAAAACTGTTAAAAAAGGTCAAATCGGGGCTGCAACCAACGATTATTTTCTTTGTCGATTAATCGATTCATTGTTTGGTCTATAAAAATGTCAGAAAGTAGTGAAAAATGTTGATTAGTGGATCCCAAAGGAGTAAAGAAACCATAAATTATTCACATTTAAGACGCTGGAATCAGAGAATTTGACTTTTGTTTTTTTCTTAAAAAATTACTCAAACTGATTAATCAATTATCAAAATAATTGGCGATTTATTTAATAGTTGACAACTAATCAATTAATCGTTGCAGCTCAAAGTCAAACTATTTTTTATTATCTTTTTAACAATTCTTACAACCAATCGCTTGCACTTTTGAAAGTCTTTTAGACAGGTGCGATCATTAACTCTGACTGTGAAAGAATTTAAATCTAAGATTTTTACCTGATGAAAGTCAAATGAACAGAAATGTAATTTAAAAAAGTGAGAATGTGGAATATTTTTTACTTTTTTTAACAATTCAGAATCTTTTTAGCTACTTCCAAGTCTCAAAATATGTGCCTGCAATTTATAAAAAGAAAACTCCACAACCCCACCTTTGTTTCTAACCTACTGAGGCTGAATGTAGGCAGACCCCCATCAGCGGCACCACCCACCCTATTTTACTTGTGTTGCCAACTGGAGATATACTGTAAGGAGCAAAAAACGACAGAGTGAAAGGATGAGAAAGTGTGGGTTTAAATGTGTGTGTCTGGGATATGAATAATGTATGAGTGGCAGGTCTGATTGATGTGGGGTATAGGGTTTCCAGCCAGCCAGTGGAGGGGCTGTGTGTCCATGCCCAAACCCCAACACACTGCGCTGCTCACTTCAAAGGGTGTGGTCTGGACTCACTCATATACAAACACAAACTCTCTCTCACACACACTCAGATGCACAAACTCACTCACTCACTCATTCAGTCACACACATATGCACACTCTCTTTCCTCACAACTGTGCACACTTGCGCGCACACGCAGACATGCTGGACTTCCTGTGCTCCCAAACAGGAACACACAGGGTGCTGTGTGCTGGACGGTGGGTCTGGGATTTTGGGTGGAGGGAGGCCTGGCTTTCCACACCTGTGTTTGCAGCAGTAATTGAGGGCGCATGCTATTTCGGGGGCGGCGAGCGTTCGTCCGTGCGCTCACACACACACACACACTCTGGAGCGCACAGAGAGAGCTCTCAGTGACTGGAACGTACAGTATATACGTAGGCTGGTGTTTGCTGTGCAGCAGCTTGTGTTTTCTGTGGTTGGAGAGTGTGAACGCCAGTGGAAAGCTCTAAATGGCCTGTAAATACAAACAGTCATATTTCCAGTTCCAGGCCATTTAAGAGCTCATCATGGTCTGCCCACGCGGGCCTTTATGACATGACAGACAGCAGAGCTCCAGCGTTAGCTCAGCTAAGATGCTAAATCACGTGATCAACCCATCGGCCTCACATCTTAGAGGTTAATACCGGCATTATTTCACCTTTTTGTTCCTATCAAAAAATACCTGAAGGAGACCAAAACCATTTATACATTTATCCTACTAACAAGTATTGTCTGTGTAGCAACCAGTGGGCAACCACGGGGTCTGAGAAGTGAAGCCAATGCGGAAGTGCCTTAAACTTGCATTCTTTCTAACAGCCAGCAGGGGGCGACTCCTCTGGTTGCAAAAATAAGTCTGATTGTATAGAAGTCAATGAGAAAATGACCCTACTTCTCACTTGATTTATTACCTCAGTAAACATTGTAAACATGAGTTTATGGTCTTAATCGCTAGTTTCAAGTCTTCTTCAATACAGCATGATGTTCATTTAGTAAATTATGGTCCCATTTAGAGTCAAATAGACCATAAAGCAGGGGATGCTTTAGGGCGTGGCTACCTTGTGACTGACGTTGTTTGTCACCAGGCAAAGTTAGAGACTAAGTGGTGAAGAAAATTATGCATTTATTAACTACAGAGCTAGATATTTTTTCTCAGGAGTTGGTGGAGACCTAAACAGAGCTGAAAGGAGAGTGAATTTTGGACTTGTGTTCATCAGGTGGAAACAAACCCAACTCCAAATGAATGCTATGTTGCTCTGTGCCTTCTGGATGTATTAACAGGTAACTGACCAACACTTTAGCTAACTTTATAATGTGATAATATGTCAAGGCAATGCCTGTTAGCCTGTCTTGGAAATATTCTGCCCCCTAGTGGCCAGAAAGTCATTAACAATGCTTTAAATACACATAGAGGAACCATACTGTATATATGTATTACGTGACATATTTCCAATGTGTACTTTATTCTGAAGCAAGTCCACCATTGCATTTTGATCTCTGGAGAATATTCCATGTCACATAGAGGTCACTGAGCTTGGGGACACAGTTCTGCCGTTAGACTATAATTACTGAGGTCATTTAAGGATTGAATTTCTTCATAATGAAGATACATGTCAAATAATGCAACCATATGGTTCTTGTATGTGCTTGAAGTGTTATAGTGCTATATCAGGCTGTGGTTTTGGTCTTTTAATGGGATTTATTGATACTATTAAAAGATAAAGCAACACCTGCTTCATCAAATACTGTAATTATTCAACACAGTAAAACATCATGGAAAAATAACTCAACTCAAAAAAAAGTTGCCTTGGACTAAATGAGCGCTGGTCACAGGTCAAATGCTGAGAAAAGCTTGGAGAAGCACATAATCACACACCTCTCTTACAGTAGCATCTATTCTGTTCTGGATTTCTAAATTTGCATCTGGTCTATTTTTGAATCCTCCCACGTGGCCAACACAAGAGACTACACCTCCCGGCATTTTCGGCCCAGTCTGCCGCTCAGCATCTCGAGGAATAAAACAAGCATGACAGGCCGTGACAGTCACCAATCAGCGAGGTCTATACTTTGAGGTTGCGCTGGTTTGGAGAGCAACGAGGCAAAGCTATTGCGTCGTGAAAAACGTTAAGATTTGTGAAGACGGGGAGTAAACACAGAGACGGTGAAACGTGCTTATACATTCTCTTTCCCTCCTCGCTCCCTCGCAATCTCGTAAACACGCGTGCACGGTAATTACGTCTCATTAGAGTGCTCGGGGCCTTTCATGTAGCTGCTGAACATGGCCACCGTATCTCCCCTCTGGCCCACAGACATAAACAAACACTTCAGCTGGCCTGCCTCCTGGAGCCACGGAGCCTCCGCTCCACAATGGAGAGCTAGGGATTCCCCTTCGCCACGGCGCATGTCCCCACATCTACACTCCACAGCGCCACCCACTTCTTTTTCTTTTCCCCCTCATGCTTTTCTTCTGTTCTTTCCTGTTCTCTAAACACACAGATAAATGAAAAACAGAGTTGAAAACAGAGAAGGAAAGAGGGAGACAGAAGTCAGAGCGCTGCCTGCCTGCTGTGGGTCGGTAATGATATAATGAGAGGACTGCAGTGTTTAGTGGGCGGCTCTTTTTATAGCAACTGTCAAGACAAATGTGCAATCATTCACTCTGATTGAGTGAGTGTGTGCGCTTGCACATTTGTTTGCATGTGCACGACGGCTCAGTGCTCAGTGACAGGAAGCTGACTAAGGGATTGTGAGGTGAGTCGAAAGAGAGAGAAGGGAAGGGAAAATGGAAGGAAAGGACGTGACTGGAGGAAAAAGAAAAAGGGAAAAGGCAAAAAAGAGAGGTGTCACTGGAAAAAAAAAGAAGAAAAAAAAAGCGTGTCCCTGGCATTGAGCGGAGGGTCAGCGAGAGGTGACGGGCCCGGTCAAGCTGAGGTCAAATAAGGTGCAAAACCAGTAACTCTGGGGCAAGTTTAGAATGAAAACAAACCGCCGCTATCACTGCAGGTCACAGACAGGGCCTCCCCTCAGGTTACACACACACACACACACACACACACACACACACACACACACATATATTGCTGGGGCCACTTAATTAAAAAGAGATCCCTGGCACTCCCTTAGAAAGTCCCACCTTCTGAAAGCAAATACACGGCTCTCCATCGCGGCTGTTTTAACAAGGATAGAGTTCAATACCAGCAGCGTGGAGTGAAAGCCTCATTGTGGTGGAGAGAGAGGCTCTGAACGCCATGTCAGTTCTCTCCTCATCCATCAGGCCGACACCTCTGCACAGCATTTCCTCACCAATTATGAACCTCGCTGCCCAAGTGCACACAAGCCTGTTGTTTTATATATAAAGTATTTTATATGCAGCATGCATCTGTGTCTGAATACAAGTTGTTTATTACCGTGACATTATTCCTCTCAAAAACATGCCCACATAGCATATTGCAAACACGTGTGTTTGTGCATGCCAGCATGTTAACGAGTGTAAAATATCGGTGTTTGTGTGTGAGCTCGTGTGCCATACGGGGACGACGTGCGCCCGGTTTAATACCATAAGCCTGTGTGAACGTGGATCTGCTATAAGTGTAATAAAAAACAGACAACATGAGGAAGCCATTTGGCGTTGCGCGATGAGGGAAGACAGGCTTTCAGTGCTCTGACCCAACAAATGTTTCCATTCCATTAAAGCCATCAGGCCAGTTTGAAGTGGACTGGTTGGGATGCTGTCTCTGCCACGCTCAATAGACTATCAGGCAGCTCTCAGCTCAGTGGGCCTGGCGGGAAAACGCTGCCTGGGTCTGAATCACTCTTTCTCTGTACCTGCAGTTGTGTTCAGCCCATAAAAAACACAATTGGGGTGTTAAATGAGGCAGTTCAACATATGTAGGGAGCTCTCAGTGGAGAGCAATAAAGACAAAAGCAATGTTTATGAGTTGGATGTGGACCAGAGTTGACTTAATTATGGAGTTTTTAGCCCGACGCTGCTGCAACTTACAACTAAAGTATTTTATGAAGTGTTTATTTACTCACACACAAGTGAATCAAATTTCTACCACAGGATGCTTGCAGATGTCAGGACAAATCATTGCAGAAGTTTATGGATAATAATAACGCAATAACATGATAAGAAATTTCAAAATAGCAGTTATCGCTTCAAGCAGCATTCAAAAGCAGCATTACTAAATGCTTTACAAAAAGCACCATAAAACATTAAAGATGGGAATCAAGTTACAAAAATGAAATGCATTAGCTGTAAATATAAACAAATATACACATATACATATATATATATATATACAAAATACAAAAAAAATGGAAGAAGTATATAAATTAAAATATACCACATAATATAATTCCTAGTGAATATAATATAATCTCTGCAAAAACAACTTTCTGTGTCTAATGGCAGATTAGTGGTCAACTATTAAATTAATCGCCAACTATTTTGATAATCAATTAATCAGTCATTTTTGAAGAAAGAAAAAGTCTAAATTCTCTGATTGCAGCTTCTTAAATGTGAATATTTGCCGGTTTCTTTACTCCTCTATGACAGTGAACTGAATATCTTTGAATTGTGGACAAAACAAGACATTTGAGGATGTCATCTTGGGCTCTGGGAAACACTGATCGACATTTTCCCCCATTTTACGACATGTCATAGACCAAACAACTAATCAACTAATCAAGAAAATAATCAACAGATGAATCGACAAAGAAAATAATTGTTAGTTGCAGCTCTAGTTTTGGCCAACCTGATGGATGAGAGCCCATTAATACAAACACATAGTCCAGGATATATTAAATCTAAAGTAAAACCAACATAACACACAAACACAAGAGAGGAAATGCTTTTCAGATGTGCACAATGGGAGCGATTTACTCTTATAGACCGAGTAATATTGATGCTCCCATGTAATGCAGTGTGAGTACATGTGCACACAAACACAGCCACACAAAGTGTGTCCACAGAGAGCTGAGTATCAGAGGGGTCAGTCAGTCAGACAAAAATGTAATCGAGAGAGAGAGAGAGCTGTGAGAGACTGTGACTGAGCTCTTGTGATACTTGGCTCCGTTTCGACACTCGGCAGTCTGGACGGAGAATCTTCCCACGAGTCCCCCGACCGTCTGACAGAGCGAGAGGCGCACGGAGAGCAAGCGAGCGAGGGAGTGTGAAGGAGCGAGAGAAAGAGAGAAGGTCACACACATTCCAGTCCCAAAGAGTCGGCCAGACTCCTCACACAATTAAAATAAGATGACCCCCCACCCCAACCCCTCTAAACATCCCTCCACTCCATCAGTCCTGTCTGCTGGACCACTGAAGGCTTCACTTCACTCCCTCGCACTCCCTAAAGTGTCACTACATGAGACTCAGCCTTTTTCTCTATGACAAACACACATAACAGACACACAGAGGCCTGGGAGGGATTATTGCATTAGGGTGCTTCACACACTTGTGCTTCCCGATCAGAGTGTCTCAGCTTCATGGACCAGCTGTGGACTCTCTACCTACTGCTGCTCTCTCTCTCTCTCTCTCTCTGTCTGTGTCTAGTGCAATTCAATAAAGCTTAGTTGGCATTGCCAAGGGTATCGAATCAATACTCGGTACCAACTGAAATGCATCTGTAGCACTGAGTACTGAAAACTGGCGAGTACTGAAAGCTGGTATCGACTGTCTGATCAGTCATCTTGTTTAGTTTTTTCTTTGATCAATGAGGTCCTGATTTAAATCATAATCTCGCCAATTTCAGACTATTTCATTTTGGCAAGGCAGCAGCTTTCAACGACAAGGTGATTCAAAGTGCTTTATGACATAACATTAGATAAACTTTCTTGTGTTTATAATGCATTTAATCTTTGAGAACTTTGGCTTGTTTTGTTAAATGGAAAAAAAGGGTTTAGCATAAAAACATCCTTATAGTATTAAGTATAAAAAAGCCAAAGATATAAACTAGGGCTGTTTCAGTTAATGCTATAATAATGCATTAACGCAAATTGGTTTTAATGTCACTAATTTCTTTAACGCATTAACGCAACTTGCGATTTTAAGGTTGTAACAGGCTCAGCTCTAAAGCTAGAGTCAAGATGGTATCATATGAAACTAGAAAACCTAAAGAATCCATTGGTATCAACCATGTCAGACTAACTTGTCATGAAGGAGGTTAAATAACGCTCCAAACTTACACTAAAGTTTGGCGAGGAAAAATTGTCATGGCCATTTTCGAAGTGGTCCCTTGACCTTTGACCTCAAGATATGTGAATGTAAATGGGTTCTATGGGTACCCACGAGTCTCCCCTCTACAGACATGCCCACTTTATGATAATCACATGCAGTTTGGGGCAAGTCATAGTCAAGTCAGCACACTGACACACTGACAGCTGTTGTTGCCTGTTGGGCTCAGTTTTAGCATATTTTCTATGCTAAATGCAGTACCTGTGACGGTTTCTGGACAATATTTGTCATTATTTTGTTTTGTTAATTGATCTCAAATAATAAATATATACACACATTAGCATAAAGAACGCATATTTGCCCACTGCAATGTTCATAAGAGTATTAAACACTTTTTAATTGCAATTAACTATGGACAATCATGCGATTAAATCACATTAATCAATTAAATGAATTAAACATTTTAATTTAATTGACAGCCTTAATATAAACAAAACAAAAAAGTAATAATATACAGCAAATGAATGAAACAAGTTGTTACCGGTAAAGAATGTCAATAGAGTGAGAAATAACTGTTGATTCAAGAAACAAATAGCATAAAGCAAAATAATGTAATGCAAAATAAATAAAGAATATTGGAGTAGTCTTGAATAAAAATATGTCTTGCTTTTTGACAAGCAATAATAGCTAACAGGAAGGAAACGTAAGTGTTGAATTTGGAGGGAAAATTCCAGGCGTTTTGTAAAGAATGGGTTGCGACATAACTTCACCTACATGCAAGCTGCATCGAAAAATATCAAGTTATTCTTTACAAATATTTTTGGGAGGCCCTTCTGCCTCAACTTCTCCTCTCCCACACCGCTACTCATCACCCCCAGCTGCCCCGACCTGTTAAACCCCCAACAGGGTACTGAGCCCTCCCACCACCTACCAGCCATCCATTTCCCCTCCTGCTCCTTCACCCCCTCCTGCTCTGCTCCCTCTGTCCAGGTGGGAGGTATACTGTAGAGGGTTTCACCCCACACACACACACACACAAACCCGTCACCAACCGAACCTGTCAAACAAACCGCAGGACAACACTGCGGCCGCACTGAATAACACACTCTATGGCCTTTGTTTCCTGTTTTATATCGAGACGACTGAAATAAGCCACATAACTACAGCGTTGTTAGCATGTTTACAACAATAAAGCATTCATGACTTAAAAAATATTGCACAATCACTGGCAACCTCAGTCTTTATTTACTGAATATAGCTTTGGGTACTTGGACCACCGGCTATAGAAAATACCAAAAGCTGTCATTCAATGTTTGGGCAGACTGTCAGCTTCGTTTACCCGTTCTGTGATCAGATAGTTCCTAATTTAACTTTACATTTTGTTCATTTAGGACTGTATGTACTTAGATTGAGTTCTTATTCAGCTTCTCTGTGTTAATACACTGATATAAGGGAGACATTTGACTTAGTTTGATGAATGAAGAAACATGTTTGTATAAAAACATGCAAGTACAATTTAAACTAAGGTATTGGGGTGGAAAAGAGTATCAGTAAAAAACTGATTCCTGGCAAAAGTAAGGGACATTTTTAAAAAACACTGGTTCAGATATGGTGAGAAATCAGCTCAGTTTCTGGCACGAAGACTGTTAAGATTTCTTAACAGCACAAAACATCAATTCCCATAAGGAGAAACATAAGTACATATTCATTGTTATTAAGAACCGTTATTGGCTCATATTCCCTTTCTTGGTTTTCAAAACAAATACACACAAGTCAACAGTTGGCTCTTATGTCACTCTATTATATTGTCTTTGTTTTGTTGCAGCCTGATGGGGAGGTGGGGGTTGCATTTGGGAGGATGGAAATATTTTGTACATTTCTTTTTTTTTTATGTTTGGATCTTATTGTTCAACACAGTCTCACAGCAGTTTGTAAAATAGTCATGAAATAGAATCTAATTGATTCATGTACGTAGACATAAATATCCTTTTTTTTCGTGACCCTCAGCACGACTTTCAACAACATATTTTTTGTGCATTTTCCTACAAATGTCCAACAACACTTGACGCACATGTACATTTCCGCTCCAGCCATCAATTATGTGGATTACTTACGAATTGATTTTGTGCTGACCATCACGAAAAAAATTTGAAATGTGTGTCTATGTACACACGAAGCATTACATTAAAATTTCGTGACTATTTCATAAACTGCTTTGCGACTGTGCTGTTTTGTTTATGACATGAAAAATTCTATATGGAGACTATAGAGTGCTGTATTGCAATTGACTTTGCCTTTGGGATTTCCTGCCTTTTATGAATAATGTCCATATCTTCATACAGTATATCTGTGCATCTGTATTTTCCTTCTCTATACCGGTGCCTCTGTATTAACTGTCGGCATGTCAATGTTCGTATGTGCGTCTTTGCTTTCTGCGGGACTCCGGGGTGCAAACTATCCTGCGGCCTTCATATGAAAGCTGATGACTCTGGTTACACAAGGCGGCGAGGAGAAAGGAGAGAAAAACAGATCACGAGAAGAAGGAGGAGAGCATCTGCTTTCATCCTCAACTCAGCAGGGGAGAGCTTAGGCCTGTCACTCTGAGAGAGACAGCCAGCTGCTGCTGCTGCTGCTGCTGCTGCTAGAGCGCGCACACACACACACACACACACACACACAAACACACAAGATACAAACTTGGGAAAAAACACTGACTATTCTGGAGTACCATTAAAGCTCAGTAGTACAATCATTTCTCTTGTTTTCACCATCATAAAGATATATTCTTCATATTAAGGCAATAAAATATACAGGGACAAGCATGTACTGCAAAGTTAAAGTTCTAATCCGTCCAGAAAGTTCTTGCCAACATGAAAGATTTCCAACTTTTCCTCTCTCTTTTAAAAAAAGACCTACAGAAAGACGTTCCTCATTGCAGAGTCGTCCAGCTGGACAGACATCCTCACTAAAAGGCAAAGACAAGCACCACTTGGGTGTTTTCGCCTCTTCAGGCAGAAAAAGTCATTGGCGTGCCCACTATAAATTTATTACAGGTCTCTGATTCCAATCATTTAAAAATGATTTGCACTCACCACCAACACGGCAATAAAACCTTATTAAATCTGACACACATTTACATTACAACTTCCAAAAGTCGTCCTTAACCTGGAGGAGGAAGATTATTTTGGTACAGTATTATTGTACATTTCGACTTCCAATGTTTTATGGAGTGAAACGGCCTTGAAACCGGAAAATAAAGTCATTACTCGTGTCAAATTTAATCATCTTCACTGCCTACTCCCGCACAAAGGGATAATGAGTTGTGCTAGTCGCTTCATTTCAGGGACAGTAAGCCAAAAGGGCCACAAACACCGAACAATAAGATTGGCTTTGTGCAGATGAAGCAAGTAAAACAAGGATTATTAAGTTAGAGACATGACTCAAAACGTTTAACACTGCGTCCAAGAATGAAAACCAAAACACGGAGAGAACAGCGACTGGATGATAGAAACACAACACATCTCGTATAGCTAACAAGAGAAAGAAAAATATGTTTAGCAGCTGTCCTGGAGCTTTCAATTGTATCATCAGATGCCCAGATCGTGACAATGTAGATGTTCAAATTTTTATTTTTCAAGGAATTCATGTTGGCTCAACAGATGAGATCGAAAGTTCATTCTGAACTTGGAAAAAACAATTGCTCACATTAGGTTTAAAGGACAATTCTCAGACTGGAGTGCATACAAAGATTCAAAGTAATAATATATTTCAAATTGTTCAAAATATTGATCTGTCCAAACTAAAGACAAAACTGTGGTGACGCTTTGGCAAGAAATAGTGATGTAACAGCTAATAATAAAAGTTCCTCCTTTATTTAGAATATTATTTAGAGCTTTCTGGTATCATTTTTACAGGAACACATATGGAGATGGTTCTTTAGCATTAGTATAGATGAGGAGGTTTGATCTCCCAAAACAAGCGAACACAAACCTTCACCAATCAATAAATGATTCAAAGTCACAGTACAGTCACAACATGAACATTTGTACATTTGAAATTAATATCAAAGTCGGCATTTTGGTGCTGTGTGTCTATTTATTTTTGCCTCTTTAAGACTTAAAACTGCAGTTGTTGTTGTTTTGTTCAGTTGAAGGCTGAGTCACTGAGGCTCAAACATGAATTAATGGTGCTGTATAAACTTGATATCCATCAAGGTACAAATAAGCTGAGGTTTTACCAAGTGTGTTATATTTATAATATTTTATTGTCTAAAACAGGTAATTTCGGTAGAATATGACAAAAAATAGAAATAATTTAGTTTTACTTTTGTACGGCACAGGACACAGGACTTCCAGCCTCCAGTAATCCTATCATTCCCTTTACAAACTGTATTCCAGCTACGATCCAACTCTTACAGCCAATCACCCCGAGCTGTTCGGCCAATACTGACTGGGAAGTAACAGAGGGGTGAGAAAGACATTAACAGAACAGGAACAGAGAGAAAAAAAAAAGAAAGCCGTTCCCTGAAAACCCCTGAATCTCACCCCAAAAATGAGGACTGCTCCTGGGTTAGGTTTCAGCCTGTAAAGCTGTAAACCTCACCATGGCCTCTTCACAAATGCAGTAACCCTAGAATCTCTGCTGTCATGGATCTGTCTGTTATCTGTTCCTCTATTGTTAGAGCAGCGAGAGGGAGTCACTTTTACACAACCGTCCTCCATTTATCTTCCCACAGCTCTAAATTATCTGGACTGTGAAAATCCTCACAGTATCGCTGCTCTGTGACTCCCCCTGAACCTCTCTCTCTCTGGCCCTCTGGTATCATGCCACAGTAAATACTCACCCCATGTCTGGTGATTTAGGATTTGGACTCCGATGGGGCATGAGTGCCTCCCTGGGGATCTATTTTAAGTATCTCACCTAATTCGTTATTCTTATCTTCATATCTAACCTCCCACGTGTCTTTCCTGTCTGTTTATCCAAGTGCAACTCCCTTCGGTCTACCTGTGTGTGTCTGTGTCTCATGTCATAATCAACAACAACACAACTAAGTTTCATTGCAAAACCTCAGCCCACATGTGTGTTGATGGCCTACATTCAAATATGCAGAAGGAGACGTAATGCAGACATAAATAAGCAATTTACTTTACAAAACCATGAAACCCCACAAACAGTCACAACATACAAAATGAGTCTATAAAGTTGTGTAAAACACACAGATATTCCAGTTTAAAAAGGGAACTTTAGTTGAAAACTGACTTCTAACATTTTTTTTAAAAAACATACTTAATATTATATATTATACTAAATACTCTCTAACCAATAGAAACTTGCTTGTACCAAAAAAAAATGTTTTTGCCAATGATGTAACCAAACATACCTTGATTAGATATAATGAAACTACCACTAAAATCAATCCACTACGAACACTATTGGTGCTTAAAAGTAGAGAAGAAAAAACTTGCAGGTGCTTGACACTAGAAAATATGTCTTTGATAAGAAAATGTAAGATTAAATAGTCCTATATGATACTGAATTATCCTTTTTGCAGGTTTTTATTTCCTTTGATGGAATCTGGATCAAAATGGTATAGCTAATTTCTTCCTATTTGTCTCTTGACTTTACATCACCAGATATTCTCTGCTGTTGTCCTTACAAGAAGGTAATCATCGTCTTCTTGATGCAAAACACAACAACTCCTGGGTGCATGAGAACGTAACAGATTCAAACTCATCCGTTCCTTTTAAAAAAAAATCCTGTTATTTTTTACAGTAGACGTCTGTGCGTCTTAAGGATTTTATTACTTTCATTACATGAAATCCCAGAGATGATGAGCATCAACACTGTTATCTATAATCTATAATCCATTTTAATTTAGAATCCTTAAAAAACAAGCCATTACTCTTGAGAACCGCTGTAAGAAATGTCTACGGTTGATTTTAGAGGCTCCATGAACCAATTAAAGTCTTCAGACCTGGGATCAGATATCCTTTATCAGTCATTCATGTTTTCATTATGTTCAGCCATCATGTTCTATAAACGTGCGTGTGTGTGTGTGTGTGTGTGTGTGTGTGTGTGTGTGTGTGTGTGTGTGTGTGTGCGTGCGTGTGCGTGTGTGTGTGTGTGTGTGTAGGTGTGTGGTTGCTGGAGGTTCAGTGAGATTTTATTGCTCTGAGCCACAGGGGGGCAAACCCCAGTTTATTAAGCTGCTGTTAAGACCATGGGTCGAATTTCACCTGCAATTAACGTCACAAAACCAGCACTAACACACACACACACACACACACACACACACACACACACAGAAATACATACACGTGCACGCACACAGCTGCTGTCGTTTACTCATCCTGCTTGTGTGGGATGCCAGGTCAACATGACGGCAGCTTCTGTCACAGTCTCTCTCTCACTGAATGATCTACACTCCCCCCTCTCCTACACCCCCCTGCAGAGCACACAAACACACTCACTCACACAGAGCTCAAGAGATGACATTATGATTATGCCAGGGTGGTTGTGTTGGGGCAGCAGTGGTTGAGGGGGATAGGTGGGGGAGGTTTTTGGTGATGAAACCTTACGCGCCCTCTCCTCTGCCCTATTAGCTCCCATTTTAGCTCTTTACCACTCCAGCTGTGTTTATTAAAACCTTACAGAGCAGGCAGAGGTATTTATCAGCTCTCTGAATCACTGCTGTAAAGATCCAGGCACGCATATAACACACACTCACTCACACACACACACAGCAAGGGGACATTGTCCTCTACAACACGTCAAAGTGCACCAGTGAGCCTTTAAACTCCTAATACTCATGGACATGATACTATCGTTATGTCTATATGGCCCTGTTCAGACCTGGTATTAACATGCTTCCTGAGTGATCCGATGACAAGTGGACAGCTTTAAGTACGTCTGTTCACACCTGGCATTAGAATGCGTCTCCGCATGCGTCTTGGGTGACCACTTGTGATCTCGGATCTCACTTCCCCGCTCTATATGCAAATAAACACGTAGTAAACACATGGCTAGTACAGTAGACGTTGTGACGTAATATTACATGGATGTCAGTAGTAATATCTTACATATTCATGAATTTGGGTAAATTTTATTAACATCAAAATAAAAGGTTATTGTCCCAGGGGACCACTGCCTTTGCTAGGCAACGGTGGCATACAGAACTTCAGAGCCGGGGTTGAGAGCGAGTAAGAGAGTGAGCGGGCGAGCAGGTGGGTGTCAGCTCCGTCTAGAGCACCGGAACAAAAACACTGAAACATCTCCGACAGTATGATAATAATGCACTTCCAATGCTTAGTCTGATAGTCTGTAGATATGTAGCCTATAAATAAGATATATTTTAATAAAATACAGTTGTACAGACGGGATACAGTAGTGCACAGAAGCTGTTTCCATGCCGCGAGGCTTGCGTCTGCCTGTATATTCACCTGAGGAGCGCAGTGAGACCCTGCGGATCCAAAAGTTGTGATCGGATCACCGAGGACGCATGTTAATGCCAGGTCTGAACAGGGCCTATGTGATATCTGCTATATGAAGTTGATGATAATGATAGATATTTAGCTTATGGAGTGTGTTGTTATTTATTACTGTGGCTATGTTATGTTGGAACCAGAGCTGCAATAATTCGTCAATTAATCAATCTGTTGAACGATAGAAAATTAAATCAGAAACGATTTTGATAAGTCTTTTTTTTTTCCAGCAAAAAATGCCAAAACTCTCTGGTTGTAGCTTCTCCAATGTGAATATTTGCTGGTCTCCTTGGTCTTTGGACTGCTGGTCTGACAAAACAAGACATTTGAGAAGTCACCGTGGACTCTAGGAAACTGACATCCATTACTCAAGAAGATAATTAACAGCTTAATCAATAATGAAAATAACTGTTACTTACAGCCCTGGTGGGAACTGTACGGTCAGTATCTGCAAATTATATCAGCTTGGTTGTGGCCACTTAAGTTAAATGTACTGAATTAAATATTGCCTCTTTAAATTAGTAGAATACCTGGATTTCTTCTGAGGTACCTTCAATCTCTTATCTCCTTAACCTTTTCTGTTTAGCCAACACCCCCCATAAAACACGTCTTATGTCTGATCTCCACAGCAAAACATCTAGTGTCCATCAGGTCTATCGTCCCGTCAAAATGTCTTTTAGAAAGATAATGAGCTCCTTTTACGTGCTGAGTGAGCGCCTCAGCAAGAATTCGAGAATGTAGACGTTACATGTCTAGTTTACTGTACCGAGTCCTGGAGCCTGCCCCCGCTGTCACCTCCAAGGCCAAAAACATGTGATGAATGGCCCGGCGCTCTCATCAATCATCTGTGATTGGCCCTGATCTGCGCTGTGATTGGCTAATTAGCCTCATCTGTAACCATTACTGCACGGAGAGGCAGCTGCGGCAGTAAAAAAAAAAAAAAAAAAAACGGATAAGAAAAATAAAGGGAGGTGAAAAATTACACCATCAGGGCCGTCCTGTCACCTCGCTGCCTCCACACAATGCCAGGAATCAGACAGCTAAACCGCCACACACACACACACACACACACCTGAAGACTGCAAGGAAACACCTTCCAAAGGCCCAGAATTTCACAAGTAATTATATTTTCAAAATAAATACGTGAACAAGACAAGAGCGAGGAGGAGGGGGTTGTTAGGACTGTGTGTGTCAGCGGGTCAGACACATCTCATCTGGCAACGGTTTCTGGTGCGCTACGGCAGCGAGAACAGCAACGCCAGCTCCAGTCGGGGGAGAAATAAGAGCTGGTTATTAGACGTCAGAGGGTGGTAACTGGGTGGTAACGGCTCGAGAGCCGGACAAGAGGGAGCGACAGTTTGGTGGAGCTTTGGTGTAGTGACGCAGCTTTTCAGGAGAACAAAACATCAAAAAGTAAAAAAGGTTAAGCGGTGGGGGGAACATGAAGAATAAAAAAAGGTGTGAGAGGAAACAGACGATAAGACAGAGAGAAAGTGAGCCAGCAGAATGGAGCCCGAGGGGGGAGAGAGGGCCAAAAGCACCAGGCTGACTTCTGCTCCTGCTCCCTCCCAGCCAGCACTCTTCTCTCAAACAGGAAATGGATCTCTGTAGCCAGAAGGAGGGGGGCTCCAAACAGCTGTACCCACCATGGCCACTTAGGATGGGGGCACAGGCTGAGAGGAGAGGAGGGAGTAGGGAGGTAAAGATGGTAGAGATGGACGAATCATCTTCATCTGCTCTGATGGGTGAGTTAGTGAGTGATTGCTGTGGGTTTCCTTTTCTCCACGGCATGCTAAAGATTTAGAAATTTGTTCTGTATTGCCGAATCCCAGAAAACCGCACTCAAAAAAAAAAAGGGGGGCAGCCAAATGTTTCAAACACCATCACCAAAACTCCAAAAGCTTAACCCCCTTTTGAGGAAAATGAGATCAGGAGGATTTAAATCATTTTATCTGCCCATTTTAAAGCGTTCAGCTCCCGGCGTCTATTCCATAATATACCATAATAATAATAAAAGGACTCCATTGAGAGTAGCCGGGCAGCTCCAGGTCTGTCTGCCTGCCTGGGACAGACACCCGATACCCGGCCGAGACGATGCCCAGCCAGCCGCACGCCTTCAGACGTCGTTAGAGCAGACACACAGCACGCCCCTCCTGCCACCCGCAATCCATCCACAGCCAATTACAAGCAATTTCCCTGTCCTGGGTGGGGTGAGGAGAGGGAGCGGTAGAGAGGGAGGAAAAGCAGTTGTCAGCCTAAAGCAGACACACATGGTTCTGTTTACAAATTGCCAGTTGTTTGGCTTCGCCATGGCAACACAGTGCTGCTGACGCTGGCTGGACAGATATTTCAAAGTGAGGCGGAGAGAGAGAGGGGGGTCGTGGTGACAGTCGCTGGCCTTTGATGGTCTGCAGGGCGGGGCGAACTTTCAGCGGGAGAGATGGTCCATTTATGCATAATGTACAAACGTCCCACAAACACGCGTCTGTTTCCCTCCTGCCTTCATCTTCCCCCCCCCCTCCTCCTCCTCCTCCTCCTCCTCCTCCTCTACATCAGTTCCCCTCAGCACCTCGGGCTTCTGTTTGGCTTCCCGAAATCCGCCTTTTCCGAAACTGGAGACGCACGGCGAGGAGGTGCCTGATTCACCAGAAGTGGAATGTCGGCCGTTCCCACAGGAAACCTGGGGCGTCTCAAGCCAGGGTGCCCTGGACAGGCGAGTGCACACACACGCACAAATGCAGCGACACAGGGTTGCACGTACATCACATAAGTACACAACTGGTCAGTCAGACTAACATAACAGGATGCTGGATGCTGACCCAACAACCAGAATTTTACTTCAAGAAGAAGAACCAGTCTTGTTGTTTCACATAGGAGCTAAGTGGAGTTTCTGGAAGGTTTTTCCTCACCGTAAACTGTCATTTAAAATGTTGTTTTTAATGACAACATCAGTATTTCTCAAAATAGCAATATTACTACACTACAGTCCCTACTGTCTGAGCCTCAGTGGCTGCTGGGATGAAGAAGACAGAGGTACAAGTCAGAGCTCATTTTGAACACTTCAGTTGCAATCAGGAAGCTCAGTCTCGTGATTTGTACATTTATCTTTTCATCAAAGAAGGAGGTTTCTTTCTACCAATTATTTGCACTCATAATTCATCGAGGAGAGTTCAATGCCAATCACACAAAAGACATGTTCACATTCAACGTGAAGCCAATTTTTCCCTCACTTCATTCCCGCCAAAGTGACTGCTGGACTGTTTGAGAAGTCCATGTTTATTCCTCACAAACTGTGTTGCAGATCAGATCAGTTTCCAGCTCAATCACAGATTGGACTGGGCAGAAACCAGTCCAGTCTGGCAACACTGCCCGAAGCAGAGACTGTACAGAGATTAGCTGTAGCTAGCTAGCGACGTGCTGTTCATGTGTCTCTGTGTGACAGCTCACACCTTCATCCTCTTGGTTCTGTATGTTCATGAAGTCATAAAGCTACAGGATGAGTGTAAACTGTGGTGGAAACATTATCAGCTCACATGGGCATGCCTTCAGTGGGTTTTTCCATTGACTTTGTGTGCACTTTTGCTGCCTCTAAAATTTGCATTTGGCGTTAAGTCAACTCCATTTACAAGTGCCCCCCCTTCCTGTCACCTCACATCTGTCTGAGAAAAATAAATGTTTACTTCCAAGATCACATCGATAAATCATTTATTTTGTCAGATGTGAATCCGTTTGTGTACCATCCCAAAAACAGATTATTTTCCCAAAACAAACTTTGTCTTTCCATCTCATCAATCCCAATTCCAGTCCGACTTCCTACCGCAGGAGGCAAATATTATTCAGTGCGGTTATAATCGAATATGACTGATGTTAAGTCTTCCCGTATCAGGCGGTGACCAAGTCACTGACGCCATCTTCGCCTCCGTGACCCGCATTAACAGCGTGAGCCACCGCCGCTTCGCCACCGCCCTGCTCTGACGCAGTGACCCCACGCTGCGATCTGCAGTTAAACCGAGGTTCCCCTCGCCGTAACCTCCTCACCCCCACTCCCATCTCAAAGAGCGCCCCCCGCCACCATCACCTCCTAATAATAACACGGTCCGCTGCGAGGGGTCTGCTGTCAGACATGGCAACCCGTCGAGTCTTTCATCTCGACAGCCACACACACACACCAACCTTAACCTATCACACACTTTGACACACACACGTAGGAATGTGCGCTTCCTTACAAACACACACACACACACATGCATGGAGGGGGAAAAACACATTCAGAAAGCCGCGTCTGCTCCTGGACGTGGCGACCCCACTGTTCGTTTCATCTCCCCACTCCTTTCTCTGCTTGCTGCTGGCACCATCACGTTAACACAAACACCATATTTCTGTCATCGTCCCCAGGACGCAGCGTTCCCTTAATATCTCTCTTTCTTCTGCGGGCGTTCGGGGGAATGGCGATGGGGGCCTAAAGGGATCTGGGACATGGGTGAGTTGTGGGAAACCAGAGTGCAGTCTGTGGCCTCGCAGCGTGAAGCCCCCTCTTTCCCTCTCCTCCCGCTCCCCCCCTTTCTTTCTTTCTCTATCTCTGTTTCTCTTTTGGCAGAGAATCATAGGAGGCTTCATGCAGATCGCATATTGCGGCCTCAAACGATCTGGGAAAACATGCCCCGTTAATGCTATGTGCACGTCTGAACCCTGTTCAACTCTGAAGCAGTGCACGCACACAGTTTGTGTCTGTTTCCCCGGGCCTTGTGTGCGGTTATGGTTGTGTGTGTGTTTTACCTCCACATAGTCTTTGGCGTGGCCCCAGTCCCTCTTGGAGTCCAGGTTGCCCAGGCTGAAGTTCTCCAGTTGGCCGAGGTGAATCTTTGCCACAGAGCGGCTGATTTTACGCGTCACAAAGTTTGAACCTAAAACACATACATTAAAGAATGCTTTATTGGCATCGTATGGATTCAATCATAGTTAACACAGGATATAAATATTACAGAGGTTTAGCTCGGTCCAACACACACAAACACGGATTGTTAGAAACAAAGAGCAGATAAGTGAAATCAAGGCCTCCTCATGGAAGAGTTTATAGATCCCTACCAAACTTGTACATCACACTATCACCACACACACACACACACACATAGACAGACAGCCTTCCAAACCTCTACTACTGCTCCAGCTCCTCTTTAGCCAAAGCAAAAAGCTCAAGCAAGAAGCCACCCCCGAGTCAAATCGATTCGTTACCACCTCACATTTCAGCCGCTAGATCCTTTTAGATTCCTCCTCTCTCATTTTCCTCTCTAATTCACTGTTTCAGTGTCAAATCTGGGCCGGGTGCCAAGACAAATCTCAGAGCATCAGTCTGTCTACACCAAAAAAAGCAACAGGGAAGTGCCACAGAAAAAAAAAAAAAAGAATGACAACCAAACGGGGACCACCCTGGCTGTGCCGGCGCGGCGTCCAGTTCAGAATCACCACATCGACAGGCCGATTCATTTGCCAGATCGCTCAGCGGTGCTCCTCATTCCTGAGCCGACACACGTGGCGATATTATCTGCGGGAGTTGAAATGAGCTCCTAATGACTATTTCTGTGAAGAAGGTTTAGACAAGTTTTTGGGTGCTTTTGGCGGGACACCGAGAGCCGGTGTCATGTTCTCTGTTCCTGCTGCGGCGGGAAAGATGCCGCAGAGTTGCCTGCGAATAAATGCACCAGTCCTCCAACCCAAACACAGCATTATAGTGATGGAAATCAACACTAAATATTAGTGTGTCACGTCTAATAATGCCACCATCTGAGTGGAAACAGCTTATTAGAGCTTGAGGAGTTTAGGACTCGTCTGTCTTGTGTTCAAATGGCAGATATGTGGGGATATGTGAAAGTCTGATTTCAAAGGAAAGCTTGAAGCTTGCATCAAAGCGTCGGCTATTTTTAGCGCACACAACATCTCCGCTGTACATAAATCTCCCACAACCTTGCCTGAACCTTTTGGAGACCTCTTAAGAGCCGTTTTTTTAAACTCGTCCTGTCTGAGATGAATGTTGCCTTTTAGCCCTGCATCGCCCCAACCAGTCCATAATGCTGTGGCCCTGTCTCGACACTGTATCACTGTTGCCCTGACATGGAGCAGAGCTTCCATTTAGACGCAGGAAAATCCCATGAACCCAATCATGCGAATGCACCAAATTTGTAGTAATTATTTCATAGGAGAGCAACAGCGCTGGGCAGGCTGAGCAAAAACAGACCGGAGAAGGTTAAGACACGCTTATTTGAGTAAATACAGCGTGTTGTGTGTTGGTGGCGGGTCACATGGCCCCCGTGTCAACACTGCTTTGTCGCCATGTTGAGCAGGAGTTTAAGAAAGTTTAAATAAGGCTCTGGCCAGTCTTCAGATTTTCTTTGGATTAAAAACTTAAACAAATCCTTCTATTTTTCCGAATTCGGTGAATCCATATTATTGACAAGTTTATTAGGAAATAGGCGCCTGGGTTAGCTCAGTTGGTAGAGCGGGCGTCCATGTATTAAGGCTTGGTCCTGACCGCGGCGGCCCGGGTTCGAATCCGGCCTGTGGCCCTTTCCGCATCCACTCTCTCTCTCCCCCCTTTCAAGACTCTATCCACTGTCCTGTCATTAAAAAATGGAAGATGCCCCCAAAAAAATAACTTAAAAAAAAAAAAGTTTATTAGGAAATAGCATGCGCCTACAGAGCGTAGATAAATTGTGGATGGAAAACCCCCTCCGATGTCAGACCTGTCCTGTCTTTGCATGATCGTCTCACGTGGCCCCGGGGCCCTTCTCTAACCTGGCAGGTCATCTGTTCTGGCAGGCACCACTGCTCCCCCTCACAACAGTCAACCATTATTCATCTGCCACTGACACATACATGATTGTCAGCTTTGCTCTCATCCATATCAGCAGGCTCAGCACAGGGTGAGGGATATTTATTTACCATACAGCTATGAACACGTCATATACCTGATATTCAGACGATTAAGCAATTAATCAGTGGACAGAAACTTAATCGACAACTACTTTAAAAGGGGAACTCCACAGATTTGACACATTAACATCAGTTATCCAGTCAAGGGGAATGAATACTCAGACAGAAACAGTTGAATCATGTTTTCTGTGGTGGAACTTTCTAAAGAAAATCACCCCTTGTGATGTCACCAGGGTTATCTTAGCTTGGGCTTTTTAACGGGAAGCCTGTGTTACAATCTGGGGGTGTTGAAGTTTTAAAGACATGGGTTTTCAAACCAAAAGATGCCATGATGAAAGATACAGTGTTTTTGGATCTTGACCCACGTTAGGGACTAAAAGTCAAGATATCTTCAGTTCAGTAACTTAAATAGACAATGAGGTTCTGCAAACATTCTACCAGTTCGGTTTTAATCCAAACTAGAAAACAAACAGCTTTGGTTCTCATTTCTGATTGGCCGAGTCAAAACAGCTGATAGATTTGACAACACAACATCTAAAACATATATGCTGCAACTGAAAGTAGTGGTCACATACGGTTATTATACGAGTAATTTCATAATAAGTTCTTAAAAGTTTTCTGTAAATTACTATGTTATTTGGTTCTAATTTTGGAGTAAATAGAGACAAATTCTACTATTGTAGTTTAGTTTGTTATGATGAGTTCAAAAGCAGTTGTTGAGAAGTTCAAGACTCTGCAGGTTTGACTTTAACTGTTCTTTTAATGCAATCTAAATTATTGGAATGCTTTTTAAATAATTAATTAACTCTTTTATCAAGCTAAAGAGAGAATAATTTGATGGGTTACCCTCTCTTATTTCAGTATTTGCTGCTTTAAACATTTTAACATTGCAACTGCTCTTTAAAGCCTTCTTTTTTGTTCTGCATGTGTCTTTGAGGCTGCAACTTGAGACCCACTGTTTGCTTTGCGTTTTCCATTGTTTCTCTATTTCATATAATTGTAAATGAGATATTTGAGGATTTTCGACTATTGGTCTGAGGAGCACGCAATTCTATAATGGAAACTTGTGATGGACTATTCCCACTAGGGGTGTTGCGATGTACCTGTATTGACGGTGATATTTTTAAAATGTAATATTGATATCATGTTAATAATACACATATGATAATATGGTGTAAATAATCCAGTGCCTCTTAAATCATTCGTTTCTTTCCGTTCTCACTTTGTCTCCCCAACTCCCCAAACACATGTGAGTCTAATTCATTTGCCAAAAAAAATAGACAAAATGCACTATGAACAAAGTTAAAGATACATTTTTTTTTATTTTCTATAGATATCGTGATAATATTATCGAGAATTCTTTCGGCCACGATAATCGTGTAGGGACAATCTGATATCATGACAGCCCTAATTCCCACTACTGGTTTTTACATTTCTAGAAAAAAAAAGATGAATCAAATAATCGATAGATTACACAAATAATGACATTTTCATTAGTTGCAGCTCTCTACAGTATATCATATATTAGGACCCAGGGGGGTAAGGCAATGTAACAAGAGCCCAGATTGGTAACTGCTGTAAATTGGAACGAAGGAGTTTGATTTGATCCAACATATCCAAGGGAAACTCAAGTTTGCAGGTTAAACACAGGTTGTCAAAACTCTGCAGGGCCGAGTTTGCTCTTAAAAAAGGTGGCAGAGGGATACAGTGTAGCACAGTACACCCAATGAGTAATAAAGTCCATTATTTCCCCCCAAGCACACCTGTAGTCTCCTTGTAAAGCTCACACCTATGTTTGGAGTGGCTCTGCTCCCTGCCTGCTCTAATTGGTGCGGTGTGTGGACCAGAGCGTGGGCCTAATGGACCGGCCTGCCTGGCTGTGGACAAAGCCTGCTCTGTTACTGGCCCGGGTGTTAATGTGTTTCCTTTACTGGCAGCGGCACCGCAGGACAGCCAGGAGGAGGAGGCGAGGGGAGCCGGAGGGGGCTAACGGGAGGTTTCGAGCCCAAAACGGGGCAGCGGTGGCCGTTTAACCTTGCCCACGGCCCGGCGGAAAGTCTAATAAAACCATGGGCCGTGAAAACTGAGCAGACAGCAAAACCCGTGCCAGAAATGGACACTCAATCTCTTTCTCTCTCTCTCTCTCATTCTCACTTAACCGTTGCTTTTCTTTTTTTTCCATCATTCCTTTTCATTTTTTTGGCCAGAGAAGCGACAGGAAAAACGTAACACACGGGCTTCGTTGGCACAGCTGGGCTGAACTATGGGGAGAAAAAAAGAGGAGGAGGAGAAATGTGCGGAGATGACTCCCATCCAGAGCCAGGCCATGTGGGCCCAGACAGGATGGGGACGGGAGCTGTCAGCTGGGGGCTCGAGTGTGGGGGAGTCAGGGAGGGGACTGTGGGTTTCGAGGGGATTTTGGCTGGACTGGCCTCGGTTACTCAACTGATTCTGTTGTTAGAACCACGCTGCTAAAGAAAGGTGACTTATGAAGTCTGTCTTCAAACCGTGTGACGGCCCAGCCCTTACTGTACGCTCTCAGACCCCGAGATGTCTGACTCACACTCATCTATATTACCGTCTGGGAGCATATTTATGTGCGTTTGCTAATTGAGATTCAACCGCGGTGTGATTTATTCAAATCACTCGTCTGTAACATTTATTTTGAAGACATAATATGTGGTCATGGCTCGGCCCAATGGCACATTAGCTCTGGAAAAATGGAGCAGATTCAAGTCTTGAATCATGTTGAACATTTATCAAGTTGATCTTTAATGTTACATTTGCACAGGTAGAACATCTACTTCCTTCCTCAGCCAAGTCTCCTGTTCCAACTTTAGACCTGGCGCGTGTTTTTCATTACCACGTAAATCTGTTCCAAGGTGATTTGCAGGATTTTACCAAGTTCTCCCTTTTCTTAATAAAAATGTGGAATGACTCGGTAACCCCAGACTGCTTTAATGAGCCACATTCCAAAAATAGGACGACGGATCGCCTACTTTTCTTAAAACACAAAGACTCATTCCAAAGTATTTTCCAGATATTTCGCAGTTGAGTCATTTCTGACGCGAGCTTGTCTGAACTGGCCACGTTCTGAAGCTGGTAAAGAAAAAAAAATAGCCAAGACTTCATTTGGTCACTTTCATTTTGGTTCATTTTGCCATAGAGGTGTAACAGAAACCCTTAGGTTACCTCGACACAGGGTTTTCACACCTGTTTTGGAATTCAACCAGAACTGCAAATCCCATAATTCCACTCTGTCTTTCACCAACAGCCTAGGGGAGTGAAAGGCTTTGTGGTAGATTTGAAGTGGAAAATGCAACACTTTAATTTCCACCTCCACCTCCACACGTTTCAGGATTTAGGTCGACCCTGTAGCCCTGTTTACATCAAACGTGTACTCATCTCATCTCCTTTATCTATACTGAGTTATGGACAAAATACCTGATTTGCAGGAGCACTGAGTGATTCCACAGGAGGAATCTTCCCCTCGTCGGGGATTGGCCAAATTCCACCCAGGCCAAAGACCTGTCAGTGTCTGCCATCGCCGTTATTGCACAATTCACATTCTGACTGATCTGTGGAGCCTCGACAAAGGGAGAATATTTGCGTTGCATCCAAGAGAGGTCATGCGCCTTGCTCCGCCAACACAGTGTCTATTCACACCTGACAGACTGCTGCCTTCGTTCTGAGCCGACTCGACTGACGGGGAGGGTGCCGAGAGAGAAAAAAATGTGATGCGAGGAGGGTTGGAATGGGGCTGGAGGGTTGTGAAGACAAAGACTTTTTTTTTTTTTTTTAAATTGGGTGTGATGCAACAGAATGGATGGACGGCACAGGGTGTGGGGAAAGAAAAGGAGGGTGTGGAGTAAGAGAGGGGAGTAGATGATACATGTTTTTCTTGAGCTCCAACAACGACACACCACCTCCAACTGTTTCACCCTAGTATCGAAAACAAAGACGTAATTGTGTCTAGCAGCATCCCGTAGTTTGACTAAATCAAATGGTCTCAGAGAGACATTTTTGGGTTCGATTGTCCTCTGAGTGGAACTGGCAAAGGTTGAGAGAGGCGACAGGGAGCCCTCAACTCACTGTGTAATTAGCGCCGCTCAAAGAGAGCACTCAGTCAACAAGATTCTTGGGTGCCATGGTGATCTGGGACAACAAACACAAGATTTGAGGGCGGCGATGGGGATGAGTGAAGGTAGAAACCTCAACGATCACGTGACATGTCTGAAACCGACGTAGTCTGAGGCAGAAGGAAGCACCTTTTTTGGCCACGTGACACAACGTGGTGGAAAGTGTTGAAGGAGAGAACTCTGTCGTCAGCTCTGCTCTGAGGCGTCAGACTCCGCTCTTCACCTGGCCACAGTTCAGCTGATGTTTAGACTGTTCTCACTCAACCTTTTCTCATCAACACCCGGCGAAACGAAAGACCGAAAAGCGCTCGCTCCGTGCCGAGTTCCTTCTTACGGAGATCATTCCAAATCCCCCCGACGCCCCCATGACCGAGTCATTCCTATTTGAAGATTTCCTCAGAAAATAACCTCTCCGGTAAATGGAAAACATATCCTCTTACAAATCTATCATGCGATCTGACCTTTTGGGCTCCGCCTCAACGAAAGCAGAAAGATGAAGCCGAGGCATGTAGCGGCTCAGTGGCTGTATGTGTGAGGGGGCAGCATTGACTTTGGCAGTGCTATTCTAACTTCCCCAATGCTAACCGGTCTTCTCTCCTAACATAACAGTATATTATTCTATACTGCCAAGCGTGAACCACAGAGCTCTCAGGGTGGAGAGATGGATGGGACTTCCCCAAATAAACCAGGGGATTAGCCTACAACTGGAGCTGGTCAGTAGCAGCAACGGTGGATACACACACAAAACATATTACTGCACTGATTTACTGCACAGCCTTAGATCAACACACGGCTAATAACTATATATTAAACTTGGGTTTTGTCTTTTATTGTCAAAATTAGATTTTTGAGGTGCTTTGTTTGTTGAATACGGTGACCAAATAAATATATGAACTGGTTATTTGCACAGGTTTCACTGCTGATCACTGTGGAGTACTGCACTGTCTCATGTGTCAAAGCAATATGGAGTCTATTTAGCGCCCCTGCTAACGCTAATCCCTCTCTTCAGAGTCAGTCTGAGGGCTGTTTGTTATGGCTAACAGCTAAGCTAACCAGAAAGGAGCTAGCCGCGGTGTGAACCGGCCGGCAGATGCAGGCTTCTGTTTGCTTTGCTTCACGCTGGATTTCCACCGGGATATTTTCTTCTTCCCGACTGTCCGATTCCGACCTTTTTCGCCTCAGAACAATGGAGGTCGGCTGTTTATTGGTTGAACGCTCAGGTGTTTACGAGAACTGTTAATAGAAACCAGAAGCGCATTCCTGCTGGGATTAAGTCATCCTGGGCGCTTTAGGAGACAGAGCCCCTTGTTGAATCCTTCACAGGGACAGTAAGTCTGAGGGGAAACTGGTGTTCAGCTTCGTACTTCCCTCTTCAGCCATTCCCAGCAGCCACCACACCGTCCTATGTGACACACCACACCACGCCACACCGCGCCACAGAGATGATTGGCCACTGGTAGGTCACTTTGGCAGACGCTACTGGAGTAAGACTCTGTGAGGGAAAAACTTCCCCATAAAGGCAAACATCTATTTGTTTCAGGCACACACAGCCACTGGCATGCAGGGACAATGACATCACAGCTCTTCCTGTGTGTGGGAGGGGGGTTGGTGATGTCAGTGCCACTGACACTGACATCATAGACTTCCTCCCTCATTAGTGACTAATTATCCAGAGGCACAAGTGGTGCGTAAAAGAACTGGAGGGGCAGCACACAGGTACTAAATAACCCTTTATCTCTGTGTTAACACACGTAGGGACACAAATACAGAACAGATATGTTCCGGGTGTGGCTGAGAACAGAGAAGAGATGAAAATCCCTCTGGCTCTGGTGATCTGCGGAATGTTTCACTAGATTCTTGAGTGATGTCATTGTCATTGGTCTGGTGAGTCATTTACCGAAATCACTTGGAGAGCAGCTAGTAGTGTGATTTCATTGATTTTTATTTTATATATTTTAGAGTTTTTGGTGTACTTTTTGCTGTTGAGAAGGTTTGAGTTCTATTGGCGCAAGTTTTATCTTTACCTGGGTTGCCATCGTCATAACTGCTGAGTTCTTATTTATTTTCTAACTTGAATTCAGTTAATTTTTTCCCCAGAAAGATCTATATTGTGTCCTATTACCACACTATACCCTAACATTATAAAGTATAACTGTACAATGATGTTTAAAGGGACTGTATGTAAGTTTTTACACGTTTATGCTACGTCAATGCTCTTTTTATTGCCAATGTGTGATTGTAACCTAACCTAAAAAATGAGACCTTCCACGACTTTCTGGGTTTCCTCTATCAGCCTGTAGACTGCTTTTAATGGGAAGAATGTGGGCTGTTTTTTTCTGGGAAAATCCAGCGGATCTGACGTCATGAGCGATCGCGGTTAGAAATGGAATCCACTAACGCCAACAAACGATCAGCCCCCACCACAACTCAGACTCCAACACAAACTCCAAAGAAGCACGAAAAAAACAAAGTTATATCTAGTGAAGCCTGTCTTGCAAAACAGGAATGGGACCGACGTCGGGGGGGGGACTAGGATCAACATCGGCTGGGCCTTTGACTCATGGAGGGACCTTAGTTTGGTTTTGGGTATCAAAACGGACCCCGAGCAGGGAAAATTCCTATTGGACAGGTTAGCTAACATTACTGCCAAGACCGTGAAATATACAGTGATATTGTGGTTTTAGCTGGCTAATGTTGCTAAAGTTAATCAACATGATGCCCGTCAATCATGTTCAGTCTCTTGTGTTTCGCCTCACTGTTTTGACCGATTGCTCGCTCGCGTCTTCGAGTGCGAGCACAAGCGCGATCAACAGGACGCTGACGGTCGTTGACTAAACGGCCACAGGTGTCACTGTTAACAAGCAATTTCAGATTCTTACATCTATCCCCTTTAATGTATTATTTTGAAGGTTAATATAAAAGAAATTGGTCTTGATCCATTTACATCTATTTTGTAAAATACAGAGACATTCAAAAATTATGGAAGGTGTGACAAAAATGATCATTAACACACTTTGAGTCATTGACACCAGAGACACCATCAATAACGTTAAATTCAAGAAACATTATAAACAGCAAGGTTAACGTTTAGTTCATGTTTCCCTTTTTTGAGATGTCACTGGAATCACCATTTCAGTTTCTTGTTGAACAATCCCCCAATGTTGTATATAACTTAAAAAAGTGAAGAGTCAAGGCAGCAAAATGGAATTCAGCCATCCATCCATTTTGTTATTTACACCGGCGCATCTCCTACTCTGACACGTCAAAACGTCTTCGGTGAAAAAGGCCTATGGCCAAGAGTGAAGTAATGTTGGATCAGCACGTGGATCAGTACGCTGTGTAATGTAAAGTACAACCTGACACACTAACAATGACAGAATGTGCCATGGGAGCGTTTTACAGCTCAAAGCATCGACTCCACCCCTCTAAAGCCCTCCTGTGGGTGGCGAAGTGCACGGCCAAACGCCCCCTTGGTGCGGCAGCGGCGGGGTCATGGCGGGCCCCGGGGGCCTGGGTAAACACTGGCCAGTCCAGCCAACACAAGCGCCACACTGGGTTGTGCAAGGCAGCAGCAGTGGGACATCTGGCCACATCACAGCGCAGCACGGCGTTCCTGCTTTATGAGCAACAACAGCCGTAACTCTGAGAATAGAAGTGGCGGGAGCAAACCCAACGGCCCGCTGCAGAAATGCTGACTGTGGAAAAAGGAGGATGAAGACATGGAGTGAAGCGAGAGAGAGGAAGAAAGAGGGAAGGAGTGTGTGAAGAAAGAGTGGAAAGATAGAAGCAGAGTCGGAGAGAGATGGGAAAGAGCTGACCAAGGACCAAAAGGCTAAGGACTTGTTATTGAGCGAGCACAGAGCTTTGCCCTTATAAGGTCATTGTGTGTACGCGTGGAAAAGGACACAAGCATCTCTGATTTCACAGTTCCAGCCAGTTTGTTTATCTCTAGAGTTGCAAATAATGATTATTTTCATGATCAATAATGATGATAGTTTGTCTGACCAACTGTCCAAAACTCAAAAATATTCAATTCACTTAAGAGGCTGGAACCAGAGAAAGTGTGGCCGTTTTGCTTGATAAATGACCCGACCGATTAACCAATTATTATTGTTGTTTTAGATCAATTTTCTGTTGATCAGCACTACATATATCCATCACTCCTCCTGTCATCCAACCCATTTGTCCGCTTCATTCCCAGAATGACTCTGTCTAATAATTCTCCATTACAAGACCTCAATCACCATCTTTGCTGAGCTGGCCGTAAACTGCACTGGTTCCCACACCTATCTATCTGTGGTAACCCATTAGGGTTTACTGGCTGACCCCTGACCTCGGCCGGGGTCGTGGCCGGGGCCTTCATTAGGGGATAAATCATAAACACCTGAGCGGCTGACCTGGGCGCAGCGCCGGGGCTGCAGTCATGTGGTATTCATTTTGGGTCGCGGTGGCGTGTAAATCGGGTTAAACCAGCGCCTGCGACCCTCGGGGCTCAGAGCGCATATTAAAAAATGCGACCACAGCCCACTCGCTATGTGTCAGAATGAGTGTCAAGTAGTTATGAGAAACCTGGCTCCACCAATAAATGGATATGGCATTATATGGAGCATGTAATTGAATACTTGTACACACTCTAACAATGGTTTACCTTCTGTTTTACTGCTTTATTGGGGGTTCAGCCTGTTGCTCACAGGGGAAGTGATGTCATTTTTTTATTTTAAAAACCTGTCCTGTATGATATGATATATTCATTCCTAATTGGCAAAATTGTTCTTCAATTAGCAAATCTAATAAAGAAACACCACAGTTGAGGGAATTATCTACATGAATCATAAGTCATAATCAAAATGTTAAATTATGACAATAATGGTGCTTCAGTGGTGCTTTTAACTGTGTTTTGATTGTATGCCAGGATTCAACTTTATATGCAGAAAGTGATTTGATGTTGTTGCTTCAGAGTTAGATTTGATTTTATGACTGAATATGCTTTTGTATTCATTTAACATATAAGGTGTATATTAAATAACAGATCAGTGTAATGAGCTGCGTCCAAAATCCCATACTATGCACTACATACCCAATATGTGTATCGCCATTCAATTTACTTTTGTGTGAATAAACAGTAGTATGCATCTTTTTGGATGCACTGAGCAGTAATATACGTCGTCACTTCCCGAGAGCCTCCTTGCCGGTTGGAGACGGGTAACCATGGCAACCCGTGCTAACCTCATGTAGCCAAACCATGATTTGTGAGAATCATAAAGTCTGAACTAATTAAAAAAAATATCATACCTAGCAAAGTGAAATCTTACATTTACAGCTAAATTGAAGTGTTATTGATGTTACAGAGCTGACCATCAACGTCTGTTATGAACGTCGTCACTACCGCATTGCATTGTGGGATATCTATGCCACCGTAGTGTCCAGCGTTTGCATACTGTAATATTTCACCAGAAATAGTATGCATTTTGTGTACTATTGGTTTCATACAAAGGTTTCGGACATACTAAATACCAAACATACTGTTTTAGCGCACTAAATAACATGTTAGTATGGAATTCGGACCGACCATGGTGATGATTCCTTACTTACTATACTGTAAAATGACGAATGATGGTTTGTTTACCGAAATATGCAAATGAGGAATTGAGGAATAAAATGGTAACTTGAGGACAGAGTTTTGAGAGATCTTTATGCCTCTAAGGCAAGTTACTGTATGTATTTAAAAAAATCTAAACCTTGAATATCCTTTTATGATTATTAGCATATGGGCAGGATTTTGATCTTTATTTGTTTCATGTATTTGTAAGAGGAATTATTACGTTCAAGTTATATTCTGTGTGTTCTACTCTTTTCCATCTCCTGCCTGATCATTACAAACAATATATAGCACACGGGAATAATGTAATACAAAGAGCCAATGTTATCAGTTAAATGAAAACATTGCTCAACCCTAGTGTGACCTTTAATAACGCTCTTCAAGTAGCGCATACTCTCGTCTTCTCCTCCATTACTATCAGATGCTGCAACAATCTCATTTCCACGTTAGGACAAAAACAACAAAACAACCACAACTTTGTGGCGACACTGAACAGCAGGATGCACGTCGTGCTGCGAGCTCACCTCTCCTCGGGCTCTCGTGGTTAAAGAGGATCCCGTTGACGGAGAACAAGTTGTAGGCCTCTCGAAAGTTCACCACGATCCAGTAGGCGTAGAGCTTTGCGGCACCTGAGAGCAGACGTGGAGGGAGACAGGAACATATTAGTGCCAGAAAAAGTGAGGAGATATCACTTCACACAAAACCCACTGATCCACCAACGTTCCTCGGAGTGCACAAGCAGACTTCACACTCACATGATGCTTTTATTCACTCAATCAACAACTTCAACTTTCACGCAGCTATTAGCACGGTTCAGTCTGACAGAGTGACAATGTAAGCAGAGAGAGACACACTGATCCTCTCTTCTCTCATTGTAGCTACACTACATGTCACAGTTCAACACAGCGGTACCACTGATCATATTTCACCGTCAGGAACGTGAACCGCAGACTCCTGCTGATTGACCGAAAGCAGGCTTGTACAAAAAGTTTTCCCTTCTTCTCCTCTCACCATCCTCCTCCTCCTCCTCCCTTCTCCTGTGATGAGGGGAATACCAGAGCAGGCAAAAGGGAGGCGCCCGTTGATTAAGCCGTAGGTCAGGATGTACACTGGAGGTGAAGAGAGGTCGCCACGGCAACCCCCCGCCTCCCTCCTATCCAAAGTCTAATTAATAGAGGAGCAGCCCTCCTCGTGATGGTATGCGCCTCCCATGCAGCGTCAGATTGAGTGCTGACAGATGGGGAAAGTGTCAGCGAGGAGAGCATTTAGACAACAGAGAACATGAAACCTGATCACTCACACACGTGTACAGCCTGCCCGTGTGTGTAAGTGTGTGTGTGTGTGTGTGTCAGCGTATGTTGAAAGTGAGTGCTGAGTGCTGTGGATATAAAGGTGTCTTTGTTAAAGTGAGAGCCACTCCAGTCTTCAGTCAGACGCTCTGGCCTCGAGGTGTGTGGAGAGCTCAAATGCTGGCTGAGCACTGAAGCCCCCCTCTATTTCACTTACTCTCACACACACACACACACACACACACACATATTCACAAGAGATATCAAGCAATCTGCGTTTGTATGCCCTTACATGGCCATACGCAATGGTTTGACGAATGGCGCAAGGTAGAAAATGTTAGGTAATCCGTGTGTGTGTGTGTGTGTGTGTGTGTGTGTGTGTGTGTGTGTGTGTGTGTGTGTGTGTGTGTGTGTGTGTGTGTGTGTGTGTGTGTGTGTGTGTTTCCACATGGATCTACAGTACACTGCATGTATTACCGTAAGGTGAGCGAGGGTAGAAGGGCGTAGTTTCCGTCTGAGGGATCTCCTGAACTTTGCCGTACAGCTCACTGGTGGAGGCCTGGTAGAATTTGACGCTGTTGGTCAGACCGCACGTCTTCACGGCATCCAAGAGTCGGAGCGTGCCAACGCCGTCCACGTTTGCAGTGTACTCGGCCAACTCGAAGGAGATCTGAGAAAGAGGGAGAGAGAGAAAAGGAGATGGAGGAATTACTAAGGAACCTTGATAGGAAAATGTCCTCTATTCATTAATAATAATTCTGTAAAGGATTCATACTATTTAACAATAAACCATTGTTGGAGTGTATTGTTAAAGTATTCAGAAAAAAAGATAAAACTTGAGATTAAAGATTTGGAGTAATTTCTTTTGGTACCAAAGTAACAAAAATGAGAATTTGAGACTTGATTTGATTTAAGACTGCTCAGAACTTGAAAGCATTCAGCTCTAGAACTGGGGAAATCCTGGAACAAAAAATAATAATAACACAGTCCGACTGTCAGGCCTTGCCACAGTTTACATAGTTACTTATTAGGCTAGAGCACAGAATGTACTTGGTTTTAGATATGTAATAAAACAAAAAAAAAGACAATTTCAGAGAGAAAATTGGTTTGAAGTTGTGATTTGCCTTGACTGACTTGGCCCAAACGATTTTAAAATACCTCTGCTATGGACGATGTTACAATTTGTTTTGATGCATTTTAATTAGGGCTGTCAATCAATTAAAATATTTAATCACGATCAATCTCATGATTGTCCATAGTTAATCCTGATTAATTGCAAATTAATCACATTTTTTATCTGTTCAAAATGTACCTTAAAGGGAGATTTGTGAAGTATTTAATACTCTTATCAACATGGGAGTGGGCAAATATGCTGCTTTATGCAAATGTATGTATATATTTATTATTGGAAATCAGTTAACAACACCAAACAATGACAAATATTGTCCAGAAACCCTCACAGGTACTGCATTTAGCATATAAAATATGCTCAAATCATAACATGGCAAACTGAAGCCTAACAGGCAACAACAGCTGTCGGTGGGCATGTCTGTAAAGGGGAGACTCGTGGGTACCCATAGAACCCATTTTCATTCACATATCTTGAGGTCAGAGGTCAAGGGACCCCTTTGAAAATGGCCATGTCAGTTTTTCCTCACCAAAATTTAGCATATGTTGAGTGTTTTTTAGGCTCCCTCTCGACAAGCTAGTTGGTCCAGTGGATTACTTAGGTTTTTTAGTTTCATATGTTTTCATATGATACCAGTAACTTGACTCTAGCTTTAAAACTGAGCCCGCTACAACCTAAAAATCGCAAGTTGTGTTATTGCGTTAAAGAAATTAGTGGGATTAAAATGTACTTGCATTAATAAGTTATTATCGTGTTAACTTTGACAGCCCTTTGACAGGTTTTAATGATGCAATTTATCGCTGATGAATTTTCAAAACCACTATGCCTAGTTTCACACCAACTTCTTAGTCATATGCAACACATCACAAATGGACTTTATCTTTAGTGGTTCAATTAACTCAAAGTTTACTAAAATCCCTTAAATCAGGTTTGCTGCATTTGCTCTGAAAGTTCAAGGTCAGACATATTTATATTTAAAGGTGCTACTGGTATTGACATGTCAGCCAATCAGGGTCCAGTATTATAACTGTTTTGCCTGTGAAGTCTCAAGTTTTCACTCTTTTAAGTCATCAACATGTAAATAATGAAGGGTATTGCTGAAGTATAGTGAATACCTCGACCATCTTCACAAGGTCGCTGCACATGTCACACAGAGTCACCAATATGGGACATAACAGAAGGTGGCGACAATGATGCAGAACGTAATTGGAGAACGTGTTGTTTCTGGAGTCCATCAAAGCCGATCAGAAAGCTCATACCTCAAACTAAATACTCCAACTCCCAGAATGCCCGTTTCCACTGCTGAGGGCCAAGAAGGGAGGGAACTTAATGAACACTTGGGGGGAAATTAAGTTTAAATTAGAAATGGATGTGTGCGTGCACGACTGTATGTGAGTGTGTGTGACGGTGTGCGCGACTGTGTGCTTGCGTGAGTGCCAGGACGGCTTCAGGCTCCAAATCAGGCGTGACGGTTAAAAGCCGTGCTGGTTAGTGGTCACCACACCTGGAGCGAGCGGCATGAGCCACGTCTGTACGGAGGAAACGCTTCAGCCCTTTAGTGCTTCCACGCCGGCGCTGTGCACTCGGCCAGATAAAGACCCCTTATTTAAAGCCGGGGCCGAAGAACACTGGGCCTCTATTCCACTCAGAGTCCATATGCACACATGCACTGACACACACACACATGCACAGTGAGCAGGTTTGATCAGGTTCAATTACACTCCACAGCTCGGGGTAATTACCTGTGACGCTCCACTCACGCTTTTACTTTACATTCTGGCATTTTCATTTACATTTACATCATTTACAAGAGAAAGTGAGGGGACACTTTATACACCGACATATACTGTACATTATATTATGACGTTTTCCACAGCAAGCACAAGAGGTGCACACAGTAACGGCAATACCTGTGCAATAGAATCTAAAATCACGACAAACTGAATAAATGCACAAAAGGTACACTATTATTTACTGAGGAAATGTTGTATGATGTCCATCAAGATCAGTCAGAGGGAGGTTTGACTAACTCATATAGCAATTCATTTGCAGCTACTTGCATCTTGAGTTAGACTGCGTTTCTTCAGCTCCGTTCATTTATTCATCCATATGAATTCAACTGATCATAATGATATTAAAAGATCATAATAGACTACCACAAACACATAGGTACAACAATATAGTTAGAAATAAATAACTAAATTGTACATTTTTGGCAAATGTAGTTCATCTTAAATTTGCAGAAAAGTGTAAAAATGCATATAGGAAGTATTGACTTTATAGAGTGCATTGAAAGCGGGTCAATGCAGACTGGTTCTGATGTAATGACTCCCTTCGTGAGTTTTATCTTTCTATTTTGAGCAGACCTGAATCCCACTGGTATTTTTATGGTCAAATTATCTAGTTTATGTAGCTTATTTATATTTTAGTAAATAAATAAAATGCCAAAAAGGAAATTTCACTCACAAGTCCAAGCTAAGTCTGAACAACAGCCAACAATCCTGAAGTATCTCATTTCTAATGATTAGGAACAGAGAAAAACAATGAACTCTTAGCATTTTTAAAGCTGTACCCTGGAAATGTCTAATTATAATACTTGAAAAAAAAAAAACTTTCAGTCAATTCACTTGCCATTAAACCATTGCAGAAGAAGAGGATGCAACAAGATGGCGTAAAATAGCGCCAATCAAACTTCAAACTGTGGAAAACAATGTATAAAATGTAATAGAAATATTGCATTTCTGTTTGTTTCACTCATGTATTGATGTGAGGAACATTACAGTCTCCTCAATGCTCCACGCAGATAAGATGTTTTCATCTGACACTATTTTTAGTCTCTTCAGTGGACGTTGAAGTCCCATGCTTCATGTGCGTCATGAATTATTCGCTAAGACTTTTTCTGTTGTTTGTTTTTTCTACTTTTCCGCATTTCCACTCAGTCACCCACTTAATGTGTCACTACAGAAGCTCCTACACTATATGACTTTTTGGTCGTCACCAAAAAACAGTCTGTCTGCACCACTGAGTATTGACAAGTAATGAAAGTTAGCACTAAATGTCAGGTCATATACTGTATATGTACTGATATCTGTCCTGGTTTCTACTCATACTCCCTGGAAGAAGAGATATTGTATCTCAATGGAACTTTTCTGGTTAAATAAAGGATAAATAAAATACAAAAATACAAAATAAATTGTAATCTTTTGTACTTATTTTTAACTTTATTTTATTTTTGATCATAGTCCCTGATTAAAATCAAAATTTGGCCATTTAATAAAGAAAATGTACTTGTGATTAGACAGTATTTTGCAATTTCAGCTTTCTTTTGTTAAATAAAGAAATCTTGGTTTTGCCAAAGAAAAGTAAGGTATAAAAATTGTTTTAGGATAGTTGAAAAAAAATATATAAATAGTACAGCCACTTTTCCTCAAATTTCCTCTGAAATTTTGAATGGAAGAATAAATTGTAAATGCGTCATGTTGGGGTTGCTCAGGTCAGGACTGGCATAGTTGGCGATGATGAAACAGACAATACCTGCTTTCATGTTCAGTGAAAGAGAAGGGACAGTCTCACACTCAAACACACACACAAGGCCGATTCCCTCTCCAACAACAGACACAATGTGATCCCAGCTCTTTCAGGTCCACCTTCAGCTTTTCCTCCTCCCCTCCTCCACCTCTTCCTTCCCTCCTGCTTCGTCACTGCTCACTCTCTCTGGACCTCATAAACCTTATTTTATGCTACTACAGCACCTTCCTCCCCAATACCCCCCTCTCTATCCTGCTGTCTGTCTGTGAGTCCCTCCATTCCTTTTGTTTTTCCAACACCAAAGAGGTCTGCAACACACACACACACACACACACACACACACACACACATATACACACACGGACTCTGGGTATCAAAACCAGCTGAGAGGGGCAGGGTCCAGGACGCCTTGACAACTTAAATCAAACAAATTGCCTTAATGCCTCCATTCTCTGTCATTATGTAAGGCAGGGCCTGAGCGCTGACGGTTTAAAGGCCAGACGCTTGTGTACAGCGCTATGTGTGTGTATGTGTGTGTGTGTGTGTGGACTGCTGGGCCCCTCGGTCGACCTGGCAGATATTGTTCTGTTCTGGGAAGTCAGCCAGGCTCTGTCAGCATTGGGGGTCCACCGCCGCCGACCCGGAAAAAAAGCGATCCGTTTAAAAAGGTTCTAAATGTACAGGATATACGTGCTGCATTTAGTGGTTTCATTTCTTTCCTGCTCACACAAGGCCTGTTGAAATGCATGCTTGAAACTGGGGAATGTGACTCTGTGCATGTGTGTGTGTGTGCGTGTTCACATACAGCAGAGTGTTGGTGTGTGTCTTGACAGATGTATAAATATGAGCTACATTTATTCAGCCGTGGCCTCCCTCTGCATACCTGCATGGCCTTCCATACAGGGTAATATGAAGGACTTAAACTGTTTATACACAGTGATGGAGGAATGTAGAGCTCTATTGTGCATTCAGAAAAAAAAGAACAAGTCAATCACTCAGGAGCAAAGAGGCACCATTTCTATGGGGACTTCCATTGAGGAGAACCACCGATATTCCACACATACTGTAAATGAGTACGGTTATCTTTATATTATTACAGCATATTTATTGCCCAATTTGACATCTGCTGCTACATCACACCAGTGATTAATCTGATGATAATCCTCAACATGAATGCAGTTATTCTGGGGCATGCTATCTTTGTTTTGTTTTTGCATTACAGGTTCATATTTGTGTGTAAATTTGTGTTGAAATGTATATTTCGTTATTGTCATTTTTTTTTATATTCTCTTTAGAATGTTATTCTCTTAGTCGACTAAGATTTCTTTGGTCCATTAGCCATTTTTTAATGCTTACTTCATGCTGAATGACTTATTTCCAAGAAAGTTAGGAGCACATATTTGGTAAACATTTAAAAAGTGGTGCTTTTGTGTGATTGTGTGTTCTGACACCTTTCTATCGAAACCAGCATTAACTTTTTCAGCAATTTGAGCTCCAGTAGCACTTCTATTGGATCGGACAACACGGGGCCAGCCTTCGCTCTCCACGTGCATCAATGAGCCTTGGGTCTGACCCTGTTAGCGGTTCACCGGTTTTCCTTCCTTGGACCACTTTTGGTAGGTCCTGTCCACTGCAGACCGGGAACACCCCACAAGAGCTGTAGTTCTGAAGATGCTCTGATCCAGTCGTCTAGCCATCACAATTTGGCCCTTGTCAAAGTCGCTCACATCCTTAGTTTGCCCATTTTTTTTGCTTCCAACACAAAGTTCAAAATGTTCACTTGCCGACTCTAATATATCCATTGTATGCCATTGTAACGAGCTAAACAATGTTATTCACTTCACCTGTCAGCGGTCCTGGCTGATCGGTGTATATATATGGGTTTTCAAAAATTTTAATTGTGAATAATCTGTATACACAATGAAAATCACATTGTTCTTCCTTCCTTAATTTGTATTATTTATGCACTTTAATACTGAATTATTGCATGAAAACTGTACATTCCCATGAGAGAAATGTATATTTTTGAGCTATCCTCTCCACCGTCTACTGTAAATTGTGGTGATGTTTTTTGGATCATAAAATCGAGGTAAAATTATGTAAAGTGTCTGATTTACTCTACTGTATATCACCAATTTTCACCAAGATTCTTCTTAAAATCCAAATTAGTTACTAGTTATCTCATCTTCAAAGTAAACAAAAGTTTTTTTTTGTTTCTTTAATTATAATAACCCAAAACAATAAGCCCTACACAACACCAACCTGCTCCCTGGTCCACTGCTGTTTGTTCAGAGGCATCACTACAGTAAAACACTGATGCGGCAGATTAATGACCTCTGTGGTAAACCGTCATCACACCTCATATTTCAGAAAATTACAGGAGAAAGAACTGCCCATCTGTGAGCGTCACTTTCTCCAAATTGTGGACTACGTTGTCAAACACTGAAAATCCGGCACATTCCTGCCAACCGCAAACACCCAAATAAAGAAATCACTACGACGCCCTGGAGGTGCAGATGACAGGGAGAGGGAAAAAGAGAGGCAGGTATGGAAGAGAAGAAAAATAGAGACAGACAGACATAGAGAGAAAGTGTGTGTGTCTATGTGTGTGTGCGTGTGTCTGTGTGTGTGTGTGTGTGTGTGTGTGTGTGTGCATGAGCATGGGTGGGAGTTAGTTGGGAAAACCACAGTCAATTACACCTTTACTCATCACATTACAGGCCAACTGAAATTAGAGCAGTCGTGTGTTAACAGGGCAAAGACAAACAGGCTGAATTCCCTCCAGGAGAGAGAGGTTTAGACCCGACCTGGCAACCCACACACCGCCAGACAGATCAATTACGCCGCTTTCATCAACTCAACTACACTGTCACTCATCTGCATCATGAAGCCAAGATATAGACCCCACTTTTTCCCCTGCAAACATGAAGCCTTAGTGCAGCGTTCCTCCTCTCAGTGTTTGGAGAATTATGTTTTTCTTTGCATCAGTAATCAGAAGGTGGGAATAATGGTTGGGCGAAGCAGTTTCAAGGTCGTAATTTGTGTAATAATAAACCTTTTACTTCTAATTCACAGCAATAACAAAGGATCGCCTACCACAGCTGCAGCTGTGCTAAAGACGTAACACAAAGTAGAAGCCTGGGGATTCATTCTTTGACAGCACATTAAAATCTGTAGGATTATTTTGTAATACTTCACTCACATTTGTTTGAAAGTCATTATGCACATGACCGCAAGAGGTCGATTGTCTGGAAATTCGAAACGTTTGAAGAGAAGACCAATGCTGCCTTTATTCTGGTGAGCACTTATTTTGATGACAACTTTTTATTTTTGGTCATTACGTTTAAACTGAGCTTGGAGCGAGTGTGAACTCGCTCCAAGCTCTTAGGTCTGCAACTCGTTCAACTATTCAATCCAGGTTAACACACATTTTCATGTACAGACTGTGGGTTTACAGATCACAATGCAAACTAATAATCTTAACTCCTTGGCTAGCATTATCTACAACAGCACCACTCTGCACCAGGAACTAAACTGGCTGTGTTTGCACAATGTCTGACAACATCCTTGTTTTGGGATGGCCAATCATATGACCTGTGCTGTGTCTCAATTTGCGTACTTCCGTATTTACATTTGCTATTTTGAGTGGCAAAATGCAGTGCACTCTTAGTACCCAGATGTTGTACTCAAAACGGTCAAAACGTTGAGGGTGGAACCCTGGACATTTCTCACCCTCAACGGTCGCCATCTTTGCTACGTAGCAGAAGGGGAGGGGCCAACAACCTATTTCAAACTTGTGAAAATTCCGGGCGAGAAAGCTGCAGTGGTTGCGATTGAAAAAGTGAACACTAAACTATACAAATTTAAAATTATACAATTGTTGTTTTTCAGTAAGTATCACTATACTGTAGTCGGATAGAAGCCATTAATGGGCCGATACGGCGTGATATCCATGACTGACTATCACTAGCTGATCTACCAAGCTTTTGAGTGCACAACAGCCTTGTGCGATTTGAGACAAAACTAGCCTGTCGAAATTCACGCACTATACACAAGTAAGTACATTGTATGCACAGTCTACTACGTGGAAGTATCCGAATTTAGACACAGCTCTGGTGTCTATTCTATATTGAGGAAATCCTGCTGTCATTTTCAATCCCTTTTACTGATTTTCCCAGAACCCAGTTCGACTTCTTCAAATGTCTTGTTTTGTCCGACCAACAGTCGAAAAAGATATTCAGTTGACGATGACATAACACAAACAAAAGCAGCAAATCCTCACATTGGAGAAGCTGGAACTACAGAATGTCTGACATTTGTTATTAAAAAATGACGAATCGATTATCAAAATAGTTGCCAATTCTTTTTCTTCTTGGTCGATCAACTAATTGATCAATCGGCTAATTGTTGCAGCTCTAATAAAGACAATATAAGGTCACTGTTGCTCAAAATAAAAGATGCTTCCAGAGTGTACAGGCCAAGTAAGTTTACACTTTTTGGTACGGTATATTACAAAAATACATTTAAGCAAATATCTACAAAAAGATAGCTTATTTCATCAACCATTAAGTTAGAGGTCAGTGAAGACTGTATGGTTGTAGCGTAACACGGGTTTGAGTGACTCCGTGTTTTCACAGCTACCTGCTGTATCCTAAG
Source organism: Sebastes umbrosus (assembly GCF_015220745.1). Classification (NCBI taxonomy): domain Eukaryota; kingdom Metazoa; phylum Chordata; class Actinopteri; order Perciformes; family Sebastidae; genus Sebastes; species Sebastes umbrosus. Next base: position 26,944,579 of record NC_051273.1, on the reverse strand, counting down.
CTACTGTTGCTGTATGCGTGCCCACGCTATCAGCCCACTCTCCAAACAGAGCCGTATCTCCATCACCATGTGTTGTGATGAAACTTGAGGGGGAATCTCTCCACCTCCAGTTCTGTCTTGTTAGAATTGTGTCACTCGAGCTCGTCTGCGCATAAACACACACACACCTGTTAGAAAAACAACGTGCTATTTTTTTTTCCTTGTAGTGTGCCAATTTGCCTTTCCCTGAGACGCAGACATAATACAATTCAAGAGTATGAGTAGCAGAGAAAAGACGTGAACGGTGAGTGACAGGGAGAGCAAGACAGAGGCGTGGATTTATGACATTGCGTCATCCATCTGGAACGTGTGTTGGCCCTTTGAGTGTTTTCTCGCTGGGAACCTAATGTTCTTAAAATGGATCTCAATAACAATATCACTCCCCAACCTACGTAAAACATACAGGTATGACTATCTCACACTGCTACAAGCGATTCCAAACATTACAAGCATGTCAGAAATTCTCAAATAACACAGAACATAAAATACATACACACACAGACGCTTGGCAACACGACCACGTCGTGCCAAGAATTTCCTTGTTTCCAAATTCCTTTGAGTTCCAGAGGTGACATTTGAAGGCTGAAGACTAAATAAAAGACACAGTGACAAGCGGAGTCAATAAAAGCCTCTAAAGAGCTTTAATTACAGAGTGCACCTGAAGGAAATACGAACACTGAGTTTATTAATAGAGCGCCTGTTTAACAAGAACTCCCGGAATAGCACAATAGGTTTACATGGTTCTCATGAATTACAGGGGTTGTTTTATAGTTAATGACGGATATTAGTTTAAAGGTAAGTGCTACGACAAAGAAGATGCTTGTCTTTGAATACCTGAAAGACACTTTGAAGACGTATGACGTGATTTGGACCTTTTGACTGAATTCCTCGACACCAAAGCTCAAACGATACTTTCCGCCCCCGCAGGGCCCCGAGGGTTTGCATGACATCAATTTGTGTCTGCAGGCATCCATGAGGCCCAAAACACACGAACACAGTCCTGCATTAAAGTTCTGCCACCACGACCTCCACACCCTTACTTTCTATGTCACTAAACAAAGGGCACACAACTTCCAGCACTAAACATGGACATTTGGATGTAAATCATGAGTTGCGGCATAGTCCAATGTAAACGTAATTCCAAAGGACTCTGGGCTGATGTAACAGAGCCTTACGAACCACAGGAACTAAAACAGGAAAGTCGCTTTAGTGCATCATTGTTTGCATTCTCATTGCATTTGAAGAACTATGAGGATTCGGTAAATCAGACTGACAATGGATTTACATGCAAAGGACTTTACTGTTTGAATGCAAAAGAGGCCTGCAGATGAGGAAAAAGAGGCTGAAAAATACAGATTGTTGCTACTTGGGAGACCAATCTGCCGAGTGTTTCATTTCTGCTTTGGTACATAACCGTAATGTATCAAAAACAAACTAAGTTTTGTTATCTCATTCATCCATTAACTCTCTTGTTTGCACATACTTTCTCTCCCTTTATCTGGCTCTTTAGACTGATCAAAAAATCAAATTCCATCAATAAACATTACAAGCAATGTCCACACCTAGTGCCATTAAAGATGAATATTGACTAGTGACACCCCATGCTTGTTTACTGTGTGAATGAAGCTGCTACACAAGTTGTAGCAGCCACAAGGTTTGACCAGTGAACGACATTCAGCAATGCAAACCTCGTCTTGATAGTTCCTGGACCATCGGAGAGTTGCAGGTACTTCTTTTCTGGGGCCAGGAACAGGCTAAATTTGGTCCCTGGTACAGCTACTCAAAAGCACAGGTAACATTCCTGAATTCCTTACATGGTTCTCAAAACATTGGAAAGGTTCCTGTAGTGAACAAAGGCCAATAGAATTGCGCAAACCTGTTTCATTGAGTGTTTTTTGTTTTGTTTATGATGCTGGCTGCACCCGATTCGGCTGTTATCAGCTCATTACGCCTACACGTTGTAATAGCGAAACTGAAAAGCAACACGTCGTAAAACTGCATTAAACGTTACGTTTTTAACACAAACAAACAGCTTCTTTACATTTACAGTAGGCAAAGAAACTACAAGTTCTTTAGACAACAAAAAACACTTGGTTTAGTTTGAGGAAAAGGTTGTGTCATGGCTTAAAATATCTACGTTTGAAAAGTGAAAGTGAAACTTAACGAACTATATGTTGTTGGTTTCACACGAGATGTGAACCCCAGTCTCCTGTATGAAAGCCCTGTGTTTTGTGTCCCGTCTATCGAACCCAAACTCCACCCAATATGGACTTTCACAGTGTCTACAGTGCATGACTTTGCTTCTGCTCCTGTCATTCCTTCTTTCAGTGATCGACCAGGTCAATAGATGATAAAACCTACTGATGGGTGTAGCAGGCCTTACTGACCCACATCTATGAGGCTGATAACCATTGAGAAAGAATTGTTAAAAGAGACATGAGTGTGTTCATTTTCATCCTGTGAGACGAAGGGTTTAGTCCCATTAAAGCTTAACCTCACTAGGGGATGAAAATGATCACTGATGTGTTTCTTGGCAACCTTTCATACAGAGACTGAAATGCACCAGCGTGCTTTCAAGACAGATTTTCTCCCTCATTTACTCAGGTGTTTCTTTTATTGTGTCTATTCACTGTTTAAGTGCAGAGACAGTTACAGAATGTGAAGCTTAACACTGAAATGTGTATCTACTTAAACAGAGCTTAAAAGATAGGATTAAAGAAATAAACTTCAGTACCTAAAACTTGAAGGCAAATTCAAGGTTAACATTCATTTTTCAAATCAGGGATCTGTACATGGCATGACATGCATCCACCCACTAATCCAACCCCACTGATGTTCACTCATCATTGCGAACATATCTCTAATTACAGGCGTCTTCTGCTCGGTTAGTGTGGAGGCCGCTGCAGCTATGGCAATGAACAAATACAAGTCAAACAGATCAGGTGAATCTGAGAGAGACAGATGGAGACATGGGAGTGTGAGCGGTGCACGTGTGGAGAAGTACGTGCTGTGGCAGCGTATGTCAGGGCAGGTAGACAGAGAGTTGGAGATCGGCTGTCAAACTGAGGATTTATGCAGTCGAGTCTGGAAAGTCCCTGCCTGCCTCCCGGCAACCGCTCTCTCACCTCTTTCACTCCTTCTCTCTTTTTCTCTGCATCGCATTCTCTTGATGGCATTGATGTGAACAGGTGGTGGCCGGTTTTTGCTCCATCTCTCAGGGCAACGCAATGAAGGAAATTTGAAGGATGCCTGAGCCAATGCAATCAGTCTGTAGTCCAAAACTTTTCCTAGTACCACTGCCAGACACACATCCTTATAAATGAAGTAACATGACTTTATTGAAGTAATATTCTACCAAAATTAGTTTTCAAGACAGAAAGATTTATCAAAAGGTCCACAGAAACTTTTCTGTGTAGTGATATTCCCACTGTTGAATCTCTACAGAGCCCATATCTTTAACAGTATTTTGGCAAAACAAACTTTATGCTGCTGAGACAGGATGTTTCCTGACTTCTTGAAAACCTCTTACCATCGGAACAGCCACTTATCAGTGACAAAACTAGCGTTACAAGTAGTGCTTATTTTCCCTTCTCTAAGTCCCACCAGCGCAGGGAGATATCTTCAGATTTCCTATTTTGTCCAACCACTAGTCCAAAACCCAAAGATAAACCATTAATAATGATATGAAATACAGAAAAACAGACATGTATCGGGTGGCAATGTGAAAACAATGTGAAAGATCGTAGTGATGAACCTACAAGAGAATCATCACCTGAATCTGCAGCTCCTCGGCTTTAAGGCTGACCCACACTAAAAGACTCTTAAAATCTTAACAGACTTTGAAAATGTGAGAGACCCAACACATAACGACATGTTATGATAAATGTAACAGTTTTGTTCCTATAGTGTGTGGTGAGCAACGATTTGGCCAAACAGCACACCACACACTAGCAGATTGCATTCATGAACAACAAGAGTCCCGACTAAAAAAAAACGGATATCTATATATCCATATCGATGAACAGGAAGAATTAGCGATGTTAGTTTTTGCATTACTTTGCACTGAAAATTCACAACTTCATGTTAAATAAACACTTTTCCTCCATTTCTGAGGTCCATCTTACTACTACTTTATGCTTCGCGTTTTGCATTAGTTCATGCATTAGCCGCGGCCTCCATAACGGCGGTGGTTGTCCTTCAGCCTCAGTCATCTACGATCCCAATTGGCTATCGTTCTTCCCACCTGACTGCGTCATCAGCTGTCCTCGGGGTTCCCCACCCACAACAGGATATCCGATTGTAAATACTGAACAAGTTTAAAATTTACGATTTGAGATCGGTGCAGCCAGAATGGACTTCTGAGCCCATCAGGGGATGTAATAAACACTCTTAACATACCTCATACCACAGGAATATCTGGAAAAATAATCTTTAGAGCCATCAAAAAAACAGGGCTTTGCTGACTATTGTCAAGAGGGGGGAAATCAAGCTTCATAGTGAGTTTCAGCTCATAGTTTAGCTGTCCGGTGCAAAACTTTACTGCATTGGTTCACTCTCACCGCTCTCATGGCGTCGTTTTCAGCCGCAGCAGTCAGCTGTTTTCAGCGATAAAGCTCTAAAATCCCACTGTACAGCGCCAAACTGCGGATAGACAAAGTTAGCAACTAGCTGGTGTCCTTTATGCCAGGAAGTCCCCATAAGAAGTACTATACAGTACAACACAATAAGAAAGAATAGCCACAGATAATGCTGCAAAATGCACAAAATGCCTGTTTTTTTGTGTACGAACAATTTGCTTGGTCACAATCTGACAAAAGGCTGGAGGTAAGAATGTCAGTTAAACTGCAACTCCTATGGTGACAAGAGTGGTTGCTACTAGCAACAAAATATTTGACTGAAATTAACAGGTGGTGGCAGAAAGGTATTCATTAAATGAGAAATGCTGAATGTCATTAGAGTCCTCCAGTATTTCAACAAGACTTAAAAGCATTCTAGAAACATTTGTAATCAGTAAGGAGTACAAAAGGTGTTTATTAGGAGAGCAGAGATGCAGTCGTACACTTCATTCCTTTAGCGTTGGATAAGAGCGCCAGACATAGCAACTTCCCGGAAAAGTCAGTCAAGAAAATAAGCACCCCCTCATTCCTGCCTTCCCTTGATAGCGTGATCTACCCTGCAGACATTTGCCACCAATTAACCACTCCGACCTCGCAAATATAATCACACATGTAAACATGGCAACAGACCTTACTGCAGCGGGCTGCGGTCATGCCCCCCGGGGGCTGTGTGGAGCAATCACACGTGCACACACTGACACACATGAATACACAGGTAGAAACAGCTTTGTCATAAGTGACACTCGTTTTTTTTGTTTTTTAAGATTATTTTTGGGGGGTATTTTCACCTTTATGTGACATAGGACAGTGTAGAGATGGGAGAGAGGGGTACGACATGCAACAAAGGTCCCGAGGCCACAATCGAACTCAGGACGTTGCGGTTATATGGCATGCACTGTAACAAGCTACCAAGGCACTGCAGTGGCACTCCTTTCAGGGATTTCACCAGTGGATATTGTGGGCCACGTCCACACTACAGTACAAACAATCAAGTACAGAAAGTATATGGATGATGTCAGTTGGCTGCAAACTACTACTAAACTTGGTGTCCAAACTACAATGAGAGACCAGCATTTCCAAGTCCCTCTACTCTGGAGAGTATAGACATGTCTTTTAGTTTATTTTAGAGCGGTGGAATCATTTTACTGGACCAAATTCATTCAACATGAATCTATTATCTCAATACAAAGGCTTTTATAATTTAAGCAGTGTGTCATTGCTTTATTACCTCTAACATATTACATAACCAGAGAGAGACTTGATGAGCCCTTAAAAACATAAAAACTACACTTAGAAATTCTGCCACACTGCCAAATACTGCGACCTCCACAACACACAGGAAGAACACTGAACACCACAGAATCACAGCAGCATCCTCAATCAGAGATAACATCTCTCTTTCTCCCTCTCTGGGCGTTTCCCCTCACACTTTTTTATCAGCTGACCAGGACCAGATGACTTCAAAGTGAGCGCTCAGAGGAGAGGTGAGGAAGGACCTCCCACGTCTGAGACCCCCTGCCAGGACCAAACTGATCCCCTTTACACTTCCAGCCCCCCGTCTTTCCTCGCTCACCTTACACCTGCCCCCACCGCTCCAACTCCAGCTGCTGCCCCTGCTCCATTTGGCTGTAATCAGCACCCAGCATCGCCTCTGATGAGACCAGTTGGGGGTGGTAGGAGGTAAAACTTGACAAATTGGCACATACTTCCCCACCCTTTCCCCATCCCTCCCAATCCTCTCTTCAGCCCCCTCACACACCCACAGACCCCACTTAAATCTGGCAGGACCTCTCCACCCACCCAACCCACTCTGCACCGCTCACTTGATGAATGCTGTCCTTGTGAGCAGAGGAAGCCACCAACACACACACACACACACACACACTTCTCCTGCCCTGGCGTTGCATGATCCTTAAATAGAAGTGAAGTTTAGGGACCACCGCCCCTGCAGGTGCTACCCCTCTTTAGTTATACACACATACACACACACATATGGACTCACATGCATACACCACCACATGAACACACTCCCATAAATACACACACAAACCACAGTCGGCCACAATAACGCATACCAACACACACACTCTGGCAGCTCTGGTAGCTGTCACAGAGCCATGCGACCAAAACGGAGCCCAGATTCTGATCCAACATTATGCCTGATTTACACAACCTCCTCTCTCTCTCTCTCTCTCTCTCTCTCCGCTGCTGCCCTCAAACCCCAGCCAGTCTATCCCGGCCCGCCCAGGACCCCCTAGACAGCAGCAGCACAACAGCTGCATGTGTGTGTGTGTGTCGTAGGGAAAGGAGAAGGAGCCAGGTTATGGTCGGGCAGTTACATGGGGCCTGTTGAGTTATAAATACCTTCTCGTCTGTCTTGCAGAGTCACTGCAAGTGTCTCTTTAGATGTGTTTATGGGGTGTGTGTGTTATCCTGGTTGCAAGGCTCTAGGCTATAAAAAACAGGACTGATCTGCGAAAGAGCACCGTGGCGTGGCGGAGCAGGAGACCGACCAGAGGAAGATTGGAAACAATTAGTGCGTTTACAGGCGCCTAAGTAGCTGGATTATTGTGGACTTGAAATCTGGTTTCTTCAACATCATGTAAACAAGAAACCCAGTTTCTGTCTGTCAGAGTAGGGGATTAGAGAACGGTGATTTCACCGAATCAATTTCTCCTGGAGGAAGCAGATTTCTCGGTCACATACATGTATATGCGAAATCAGTTACCAGCATGTTGACAAAAACTGTAACACAAAGTCAACTAACTACCATTTTCTGAAACTTTAAACCACATTGCAATGTCCTCCATTTGGTTTCTTTCATCTTTCATAAGTTTTTGAAACGTGCATATGCGTCTGGCAAAGATTTCAAACAGTCAAAGTGTTGCTGTGACACTAACTGCGAATATTATACTGTATATCTAGGGCTTTCATTGTGAAAGATAAGAACGGAAGGAGTGGATCTGGTCTGCGCTGCCTTTGTCAAGGTTGAAAGGAGCAATAAAGTGTGATGTCTTGGTTCAGACTATTGAGTCTCCGTGTTGTAGTTTTATAATCCTCATAAGTGCAACTCAACCCATTCTGCACAACGTGATTGGATGATGTCTGGATTCGCGGTGCAAAAGCTCGGAAAAAAATCGAATTTGATCAGAAAAAAACATTATGCCACTTTTTTTCGCTGCGTAATTTTCGCGCTCTTTGTAAAAGGAATCATGACAAAAACAACAGTACAAAAAAATGTATTGACGTGTGAATTAATCGCACGAATATATGGCCCAGTTGTGTAAAGGCCTTAAGTCTAAAAAGAAATTGGTCATCACACTGAACAGTTGACTATCTGGACAATTTATAGAATTGAAACACATCCGTGCTGTAAGGAAAAAATTGCACACTTAGACTCTTGTACAATTAAAGGACAAGTCTAGAGATATTCTAGGTTTTACACACTTTGATGGTTTTGGTCCATTCATTTGTTGATAATAAGAAAAATATTTAATAGCATCTGCCTCATCTTTTAAAATAAGTAAGCCGTGGCTTCAAAAGTCCAGTGGTTGTGGAGAAATCTCATTACTGACCTGCAGCAAATAAACAGTGGCTAGATGAAAGGTACTATTATTACTCACAGCAGTGAGCCCTTGAATCCTAACGACTAAATCCAAAGTCTGACTAAAACTGAAAGTGACACTAAAACAAAGTGTGGTAGATTCTTGAAGTCAACCAGGCTGTTCTCATACATCGTTCATAGCTATACCTATGAAAAGTTTATGCTCTGTAATTCATATATATCCCACGGAATCAACTTGTATGTAATCCACGTAATTGTGAACCAGGAAGTATAAAGAACGACAAACGCCGTATAGAGAGGAGGTCGCGGTGGAATGGGTAAGTCAAAAACACCAGACTTTCGAGACCCCGTGTGAAAGTCAACATTGATTTATTTGTCACGGAACTTCCGTACTTAAGTTATGCCACTACTACCGTAGTCATTTTAATTCAAACCACGATCTTTTCCTAAACCTAACTAACTAACTAAGCAGTTGCCTAAACCTAACCAAGTTGTTTTGCTGCGCATGTAACGAGCGGAAATTGACACGTGCCTCACTTGTAAATCGTCATTGCAACTGCAATGGGTGTAAACTAGATTAATGTTTTCCTCCAGTGACCTTGTTTTCATAGTAGTTAGTGATGAAGGTATGGTCTGGTGATGATACAGAAACCTGCAGAGCCGCCCTGGACTGGCACGCTGCTTAAACAAAGACAAGCGAAGAAAGACCAGGGCTGGGCGGACCAAACCGGCAAACCACCTTCTCCCCACAGTCATATAGATGCATGTTTGTGACCATGTGTTTGTGTGTTGCTCTCTCTCATTACTATGGTGATGGTTCATCTAACAGCACGAGGGGGCCGAGTCATAAAAGATGGTGTGATGTAGGAGTGGCCAACCTTTCCCATCCTTCCCCATCCCCGTCACACCAACAGCTTTCATCTGGAGCGTATTAGAGACATTAGCACTTTCTTATCTCTAAGCCTTCCTCCACGTCTTTCACCATCTCCCCCCTTTTTCCTGTCTCTGGCCTCCCACACAACACCCACCCTCTTTATTTCTCCATCTCTGTGCCCATGCATTCTTAAAATACTCTGAAAGGTATTTAGGAAAAGAAAGAACTTGCTAAATCAAGGGGTTGACAAAGAAGGAGGAGTGGACAACAACCTTAGGCAATGTTATTAGAGTCTGTTATTAAACTATTATACTCGTATTAAGAGAAATCTGTCTCTCATTCAAGCACATAAATCAGCGCACACAGGCTTATATTTTCATACGAGCGCCAGCCAGCCAAGTCCACTCTGCTCTGTTTGAACACACAAATATGCGGCTTGGTTAAGGGAAGAGAAATTTATCAATCACAACCCTGACACTGGATAAAGTGCATTATAATCACAAGTGACTCTACCACAATATCTAAACCAAGCTGTGTTTGTGTGTTTTGTCGCTGGAATGTGTAAGAGGCTTACGGATATTACAGGAGCGCTTGCACAGAGGCTAAAATTAGCCGTGCACTTATAAACAAACACACATTCACACAGCCGGTAATCCACATTAACACCAGACATCAATCTTGAGATGATGGCACGTTAGGCTGTCCTTACTGGGAAGAGATACGACAGCATTCTTAGTGGGAGTACGTTGTTGCAGAGCCGGGGTCGAGATGGGAATTTAATATCCATCATCTATCTCTATTAAAATGGCTCCAGATAGCCGCTGGGTTGGACACCGGTCTGACGAGGCTACGCCTTGGCTGATTCCGAACATCACAATATGTGGACAATACTTTGATACAATGAGCGTGAGTAACTGTCAACTGAACATATAAACTGCGCACAACACCGTCACCACCCTGCTTGAAGACAACTGCATCCTTTTGAGTATTTGCTGAATATAAGCCAAGAGTAAATACGCAATTCTTCAGAGTCAAATCAGGAACAATGTTTTTTTTTTTTTTTTAGATCTGCCCTTTGGCTAATAAGTGACAAGTTGTTGGTGACAAATAAGGGAATGAAGATATGGCTCATTTTTTTTCAGTGACTGTATTGTTCAGTCTCAGCGCTCTGACCTCTCATCAACCTGTTTTGAGCAAACAAACTCCAACGTCTGACAGCTACAGATTTGTTGGTAAAAATAGAGAGACTGCTGGACTTTGATTCATTATGTGGAAAGAGAGAATACTTCAAATTAGGGCTGTCAAAGGTAACGCGATAATAACGTGTTAATGCAAATTTGTTTTAGCGCCACTAATTTCTTTAACGCATTAACGCAACTTGCGCTTTTTAGGTTGTAGCGGGCTCAATTTTAAAGCTAGAGTGAAGATACTGGTATCATATGAAACCAAAAAAAACCTAAGAAATCCAAGAATTTGTGAAGGAGGCTATATGATGCACCGAACTTGCACTAATTTTTGGCGAGGAAAAACTGGCATGGACATTTTCAAAGGGGTCCCTTGACCTCTGACCACAAAATATGTGAATGAAAATGGGTTCTATGGGTACCCACGAGTCTCCTCTTTACAGACATGCCCACTTTATGATAATCACATGCAATTTGGGGCAAGTCATAGTCAAGTCAGCACACTGACACACTGACAGCTGTTGGTGCCTGTTGGGTTTGAGTTTGCCATGTTCTGATTTGAGCATATTTTTTATGCTAAAGGCAGTACCTGTGAGGGTTTCTAGACAATATTTGGACATTGTTTTGTGTTGTTAATTGATTTTGAAAACATAAACTGTATAGCTGTCTCAACGTAAAGTGGGGTGAATATTCTAAATATAGTGTAAACTTAAATTGATATTGATTTTTTTTAGGTGAGCCTTTCTTTTAGCTTAATTAAAAAAATAAGTAAAAATATAATAATATATGACCATGCTATCATAATAAACCTACACTGCATGTTGTCTTTTTTGCCGACACTCATCTGAGCAGTTCATAATCTTTTCCAAAGCCACTGCCCTAAATCTGACTCATCTCTCATCACTTTAACAACGACCGTCTCTCTGTGTGACTCTTTAGATCATCACGTAGAGGAATTACTGTCTGTGACCTTAAATACCAACAACACATCATCAGCAGAAACTCGTGATTCACACTTTGACAGAGCCACGTGGACACACAAACACAAATATACACACACACACACACACACAGAGAGAGAAAGGTTAGCAGAAGACAATTGCTTGGGTTCAAGTCCAGCCCGCCTCTCTCAACAGGGCGGGAACATCGGAGCAGGGGTCGGCATGCCGGGTCGGACCATTGCGGAGTGGCCGGTCTTTGAAGGAGGCCTGTAGCGGGGAAGGCTTTTCGGGAAGGGGAAGTGCTCTGCTGGAAGTTTTGGATATCAATGGAAAGGCTTTTTCTCTGCCACGCTGGGCAGCAGAGTGACTTTCCTTTATCTTCCACTACTTATCCCACCGCAACGGAAAGACAATGTCAAAGAAACATGTAACAGAAATATTTCCAGGAAGCGACGGCCTAAACAACTGCAATCCAATCCCAGAACAGGAGGATGTTTTGTAGTGAAACATTATGTATCAAGTTTAAACTGCAGTAAAATAAGTTAGGTGACTAAAATCTGACAGTGTTGATGTGGATAGAATACATATTACAGTCGGTGGCTGATGGACAGATGATGTTCAGCCCACAGGAGAACATGTAGGAAGAAAGTCTGCTGACCCCAACTATCCCACGATCCAACAGCAACCTGGCTTAACCACAAGCACAACCTCTGGCTATCCAGCTGTTTGCTCCAGAAAATATCACTATATTCACACACACTCACAGAGAGAGAGACACACTCACACACACCAGCAGGGAGTAGTTTGAAACTTACTCTCAAGTTACAGATAAGGTTGAAATGTGCTCTCTCAGTAGAGGGTCTGACAATGCCTCGGTCACCATGTCAAAAAAAACATTGTAAGTACACTACCGAGCAGCTGTCCTGGGGATTTGTATAGTGGAAACTGTTGATAAAATAGATCGATAACCAGGTTACGGGAAATAAAATATTTCCTTTAAAAGGTAACAAACAGAACACTTGAATTAGAATATGCTGAAAGGTATTAGGGAATTTTTGCCCGATGATGCCAAAAATATACTGCCTAATGCCACTTTAAGGTTGCTTCCAAATTGTCTTCTGACAATTGGCTGGTCCAAACTATTCAAAAACAGTGAGAACTTAAAAAGGAGTTCCTTTTCTCTTTGGATGCACATCATCTATATGCAACTAGAATTACCGCCTCACGGTTCGTGGCTATGCTTACGTCAACAAGTCAAGTTGCAGTTTACATCCATGTTTGTTCAAAAATGTCATCACTACATCTGTTTATCCTACTAGACATTTGTGTGAAATTGACATAATTAGCACATGAATTCTTGAGTTATGGCCAAAAATGTGTTTTGTGAGGTCACAGTGATCTTGACCTTTGACCACCAAAGTCTTATAAATTCATCCTCGAGTCCAAGTGGATGTTTATGCCCAGCTCATTGATTTGAAGAAATTTCCTCAAGGCCTTCCTGAGATATCACATTCACAAGAATGGGACGGACAACCCGAAGACATATGTCGCTGGCGCGGAGGCATGAAAACATCTAACAGCCATCGGCTGCAGTGCACACAGAAAGACTGTGAACCCTGTCATCACTCTAATGTCATCACTAAAAAGGGCGTAAACTATTTTTTCCCCCAAAAAAACTTCTCAAAACTGCTACCACACATCTGGGGACACTTTCCTTATGAGGCACCAGTCCACTGCAATGGGTTTCAGTCACTTTGTGGAGCATTATTGGGCCGACTACAGTGGATATCGACATTTAGAGTTGTGTGTGATCCACAAAGACATTAACGCCTGAATATCTTGCATGAGAAACTTTGCAATTTCAGTTGTGAAAGTGGTACCAACCTTATTGGTACACACCACAGACTACCAGTTCATGCAGACACGAGTCTCATATCTGGTGTCCCCCCCTTGTTTATCTTTTCACTGAGCTCTCTGTCCTCACCTCTCCTCCACCACAGAGCTTTCTCTCCTCCTCTCAGACCTCCGCCTTCCTCCGGCGAGGCTGACCACAACCCGTCCAGCCCGGGTCGCCTTTCCCATTTACCGCGTGGGAGCGGATACCGACACGGGCTCACAGAGACCCATTCAAAGCCCTGCATATGAAATCTCTTCCTCTGCAGTGATACCTTACACTTCATCTGCATATTCGCATATTCAGAGCCTGGTTTTCACTTCCTGTCTGTGTGAGATAGAGGGGGGAAAACTGAGCACAGATGAAGTTGGTGTGTTTTTATTAGTTTTCAAAGGGTTTTTTGTCACTGTGTCTTGGAAACCAACCAAAGGGGCAGCAGAACGTCTCGTATAAACCTCCTCAGACTGGGCGGGCATCAGTAATGTAAATATCTTAGTAGGAATCAAAAAGATGGATATTTCTAAGCCAAGGTATTAAGTCAAATAAATCACGTCTACTCCTATTAGACACAGATTTGTTGTTGAAAGCAATAAGAGAGAAAAAAAAAAACTGTAACTGCCATTTGAGGAATCCTGCCGGGACCTGCCCATCACGTGGCCGTCACGGATCATCTCTCGATCCGACAGCGGGTGTCAACAAACGTACACATGGAAAAATGAGAGCTGCCATTGTGTGACAAATTCCCAGCGCAGTTACACTTGTAAGCAAACAACAGCATACCAAAATGACACTCCTGGTGCTCTGCCATGTCAGCGCTGGTAGCTGCTCCGCTCGGCTAATCACTGGCACATTGATGGTTTTCATAGCGTTTTCTGCTGCTGCTGCTGCTGCTGTGTGGAAAACGTCCGCAGAAGATGGAATACAGATCGATGCAGCATTCCAGGTAGCGTACGATCAGTCAACAGGTAGCGTCGCTGATGCCATCATGTTCAATCAGTTATGTTCCTTCTGGATTCTTTAAATATCTTGGCACATAAAACATTTACCCTATAGGAGCCCAATTAACCCACTTTGGTTTAAAATTGTCCTGGCTTGAACTATCTGATCTAGCTTCCTGAAGGAAGATCAGATTTACTCCAGGACTAAATAAAGGCTATACATTGTTGCATGGCTACATGGTAAATTTCACTTCAGATAAATACTGTGTTTAAGGAACAACCTACTCAATCATTTAGATGAAATCAGATTTCCAAGAATGTTCCACCTAGAAAAACGAAATGCAGTGGAGATTTTTTCCCTGCTGGGGCCCAGGCTTCCATTATTCTCAGAAAAAGAGAAACGCCTCTAAGTGCTGGTCAGTTTAAGGTTTTTGGTTTTGTGTTTGTGAATGCGTTCTTTTTCTCTGCTCCCATTGTTTTGTCAGTTTTTATTTCTTCAACTCCAGTAAATTAGGGGCTTTTTTTGAGGTCCGTTCCAACATTTCTGAAAACCTCGAGGCCATTGCTGTGTGCACATATACTCTCTACAGAGGACAAACGAAGGCGGTTCAAGTGTATTCTTATTGTTTGAAATATTATCAGCGATTCAAAGCTTGTGCTCACTCAATATACGGCTCACGTTGACAATGGTATTGTTTTTACAATCATTTGCCAGTTAGCATGATATGAAGTATAAAAAAAAAAAGGCTGGAAGTAAATTGTTTGCATTGCTGCCTACATCACTAAACACTGATTTCAAAATGCTTTACATGCATCAATATAAATGAATCTATTACTTATGAGCTAGTTTGGAAGTCCTTTTTTTCCAAAACATTATTCATATGCAACTAAACCATAAAGTTGCCTATTCAACTCATACCTTAAGGTTAAGGGATTGCTGCCTTCCACAAGTTGATGCATCCTTTGATTTTGTTTTAAATGCAAAAATAAGCATTGTAACAGAAAATTCCTGAAATATTTGGCTCCTCATAATACTATAACATACGCTTACATACCTTGTGGGACTGCACATGAAATAAAACCCTTCCCAGAAACCCCGGCCTCCATTAACAACTTTCAAAAGAACCAAAAAAAACATCCTTCCAAACCTATTTTCTTTTTTATGTGCTGTGCTGTATGTGCAAGCGCTCAGCTGATGTTTCTGCACGTTGCCTGCAGTTTAAGGAGTCACGCAGACTCTTTAAAAAAAATCATAAAATCATCTTCGTCAAAGCAATGTCTTAACGTGTCAACGCACAGCGTAATGACAGAATCAGTGTCATGTTAATTCAGTTGAGAATAACAAGGCATTAACACAGAGCACTCTTTAAATTACAACAACTGCAGTTACATCCAGAGCGTGATCCATAAATCTGCAGAAATAAGGAACAGTAGCGTTGAGACTTCACATGTGGTTATGATGGGGCGTATTTTCTTACTTAACCCACAAGTCAAAGCCAATAAATGAGAGAAGAACCAACTCTAACCAGAAAACAGGCCTGCAACAATACAGCTACCCGTGGATAACTCTAAAGAAGTAGTGTTGCTGCGTCCCTCCCCGGGGCAGTGAGGTGCTGACTGACACTCTGGTAATAACTTTGTGTCTCTTGAACCTGAGCAGGGTCCACACACACACACACACACTGAGTGAACACATCTGAGAGCAGAGAGAGAGGAACGTCTGGCTCAGATACGTTCTCTCGATCGCTCTCCGAGGCCTCGGCTGCCAAAACGATGCAAGTTAAGACACAATCCAGAGCAACAAAAGACACCGCGAAAGTATTCTGCCACAGCAGGCATCACCAGCTGTGGACGCTCACACTGTAACTTACAAATAGTGTAGTATATTATAGGCTATAAGGTTGCTTTTCTTTATCATTTTTATATATTAAAAAATATTTATATTTATTATAACTTTAATTGGAAAGACAAGAAATACATTTGGTTAGTTTTTTGTCTTTTTTAAAAAAAACAGAAAGGAGAATATAATTCAGGATCATGCTCAAGATCCTATATTAAAACTTAATTTTTTTTAGCCTACAAGGGTGGAAAGTTAATGCAACAGGACTGACATAAACAATTACTTTGTGAACTTTTAATGTTTACCTTTGTTTGTTTAGAGTGTCAGAGGGGTATTGATTCAAGTATATGGTATTTTAAAGGGCATACTGTATGGTATTCCTTTTATACCACCCCTTTAATTAAGTCAAATTAGCAGAGCATATTTCTGAAGTGTTTAAGCAACAGTCCTCTAAAAAAAGATAAGACACTTTGTTAAACATTGTTGTCTTAAAATTTAAATTGATGATGAGCATACTTTAAGACACTTTATAGTCTAAATCATTAAAAAATAGATCAATTAATAATGAAAATATTTGTTTGATGCAAACATAGAGGTCATAATATTATGGTTATTAAACATTTCCAATGGCAGAAATGAAAGAAAACTTTAGCAGTAACAGAAAAACTGTTGAAAATTAAAAGGTTTTTCTATATCGAAAAGTGATTTAACTAAGAGAATGTTACGACTGGAGTATTTTAAAGTAAGCAATGTTTCGATATTTTTTTTTATCTAAATACTCCTATCCTGCATCCATTATTATAACAATTTATACTTCTATCCAGTATTTATTATTAAAAAAAATTATACTTCTATCCAGTATTTATTATCATAACAATGTATAATAAGATCATTTTGGCCAAGATATTCACACTGTGAAAGTTTCATAATATCATTGTATCACACATTAAAAGGCTGGGTATTGAACCTAATACTTTTGTGGTAACAACCAAAATATGTCTGTAGCATCCAGTATTTCAAGTACTGGAAGATGGCATGGAGTATCTGATCTAATAATCAATCTTGTTTACTTACTCTTTAATAAGATTGAATTCTCCAAATATTCTTATCACACACATTTGTTTTGCACACCAACGCACAAAACAGCAACGTGACTTTTAAACACACAAAACAGTTATGAGCTTGAAACAACTTCACCACGGTGTCTCCACATGCTGAACTGGCCGTGCATCTAGTACACAGACGGTATCGCACCTGTGAGCGGTGACGGTGGAGGTTCTGGCGAGCAACGAGTGTGTTTTTTTATTTTTTAGTTCCACGGGCACGACAGTTTAATTTGACTATAATAAGATCAGCGCGACAGATTGGTTTCACTGCAGCGGGGCAAGACGCTTGACTTTTATTACAACAGGCATCACTTGGAGACTATTATTGTAAACGTTTAGCTGTGGTGGCGAACTGCGCTGGCCACACATGACTATAAACCCGGAGCTTAGATTACTGAGCCAGAGCAGATATTACCATACCAGTGGCACGGAGACGTAGGAAAGATTTAGCATGGGAAGATCAGAATCCCAGGTGGATGTCTGTGTGTCTGTGTCTCTCTGTGTGTGTGTGTGTGTGTGTGTGTGTGTGTGTGTGTGTGTGTGTGTGTGTGTGTGTGTGTGTAATGGTCGCCACTGTCAAAATGACTGGCCGGTGAGGGGAAAGTGTGAATACTGCCCTGGCTTGTGTTTGTGTATCTATGGCTTTTTTTCCCCGTCATTATGTTCATAATTTGGGGAAGGAATGCTTGGGGGAGCAGTTAGGAACGTCAGGGGACCCTCAAGCTTCGCCGCTAAGCTACGGCTACACCCTGACACCCCGAATGTGACGAGGTCACCTACAGCGGAGAGAAAAGAGAAAAAAAACACTAACGCGGGGCGGAAACGCAGACACACAAGAAGTGCACGCTCACAAAAAAAATGCAACACCCCCTCTTCACTGTGTCATTTCTTGCTTAACTCTCTGTAATCGTTTAGCATGTGTGTGTGTGTGTGTTTGTGTGTGTATGTGTGTGTGTGAGGAAAGCAGAGAAAAGTAAAGAAAACAGTAGAGTGTTTTCTTTGGAGTTTGCCCACACTGCGCACACAGACGGAGGAGAGCAGAGATTATCTCCTGACTAATCGTGTTCTGTTCTCTGTGAGATGGCACTTATCATCATCGCCCCCTCACCCGACCCTCCCTCCCTCCTTGTGATCTTCATCACCACCATCACACATGGATGTCCAATCCCGCGGGCACACACGTAGTAAGGATGCAAACATATGCTCATGGCGTCCCAAACGGCTGCGAACACACACACACACACACACACACGCACAAATATCACTCATATCTCAGGGTCACTTACTGCAGCTTAAGCATGTCTGCGATGCGGCATCCGCTAAGAGGGCACTCTCACAAGTGATTTGCACGCCTGAGAGGGGGCCCGCCACGGTTTCATCCTAAAGAAAACAACTCTGAGATGTTTTTGACTTCAAAATGGTTTTCTGTTCATCCCTGACTCGGCGTCATGGTTTACTTTACTAAAAAAACAGATATCAAGAGCAGAAATGATTTGTTGATTAATCAATTCAGACAACTAACAGAAAATGTATTGACAACAATCCATTCATTACTATAATCATTTATAAGGCAATAATGCCAACAAATCATTGGTTGCCAGTGATTGCAAGCCAGTGGGCAACCTCCAGTTCTGAAAAGTGAAGCCAATGAGGAAGTGCCTTAACTTGCATTCTTTCTAACAGCCAGCAGGGGGCGACTCCTCTGGTTGCAAAAAGAAGTCTGATTGTATAGGAGTCTATGAGAAAAACCCTATTTCTCACGTGATTTATTACCTCAGTAAACATTGTAAACATGAGTTTCAAGTCTTCTTCAATACAGCATGATGTTCATTTAGTAAATGATGGTCCCATTTAGAATCAAATAGTCCATAAAGCAGGGTATGCTTTAGGGCGTGGCTACCTTGTGATTGACAGGTTGCTACCAGGCATTGTCCGGTCTGGGAGTTGTCCCTGTTTTCGTCTTAGAACTTTAACCCTTTCACAGTGTGTTTTCAGTTCATTAAAGTTAGTTGTATCATTTTGGTCGCCTAAAAATGTCTTATTCAGAGTTCGGTTGCTCCCCACTCTCGTGTCACCTGGCGACAGCCAAACACCAAGATGACTACTGCCAAAATGCCGAACTCGAGGCTTCAAAACGGCAGTCCACAAATCAATGGGTGACATCACGGTGACTACGTCCACTTCTTATATACAGTCTATGGTTCCAGCCCCTCACATGTGAGTATCGGTTGTGTTTCTGTGAATATATTTGGGTTTTGGTCTGTTTCTGAACAAAACAAGCAATTTGAAGACAACCCTTTGGGCTCTGGGAACTTGTGATGGGCAGTATTGGGCACTATTTTCTGACATTTTACAAACTGAACTGTTAATTATTTTGTTACAATTTAGTACCCAACCAATAAATAAGCAGGCCAATATTTGACAATATTAGTTGATCACAGATATATTGGCATTAAAGAAATTGCAGTACAGATGAAAGTGTATTCTTGATATGATTAAATGCTCCAGAACAGCTACTAAAATGTCAGTATCCAATGTTAACAATGAATTTTCTGTCTCAATGTTTGAGTTAATTTGGAGACTGTGTCACCATCATATAAATGTGTACCAGAGAGCACCAACAGGTTTATTTTTCAACTGTAAAATGTCAGAATTTAAGTGATCCTTGTCAAAAACGCCCATGTTGTGTCTTTTGTTAAAAAAACTTTTTAAAATAAAACATTATATAACTAAAATAGAAATACAGCATTGATCTCAAAAACCTAGTATCGGTCGGGCACTGTTACAATTTTTTGCAAAAATAATCAAGAGATTACTTGATAAAGAAATAATGAAGTGCAGCCCTACAGATAACCTCGGATCAGTTTATCTTTATGTTTAATGATTACGCCACGGCTGGCTGATTTATGAGATAATGATGATGAAACCAGGTTGGATTCGAACAAAAACAAATACTGGAATCTATCTGCAGGATGAGCTCAGGGAGACCGAGAGGTTACAAGCTTTAAGTCAACAGTTGGAAGTTGGCCGTGTCTTTGACAGTTCGGTGCTCGTCTGCCTCGCATGTCCGTCAGCCTCTCTCCCCGTCGCTCCGTCCGCCTAACCTTCCCCGCCAGACGCCAGCGCCGATGATGGATGGTACCGTGGAAAACTGGAAACCATTATTCTCAGTGACAGAATCAGCGTTCCCAAATGACAGAGCAGGAGCCATTTATCACACTTTGCAGCTTCTCACACTGCCGGAGACGTTTCTCGTCACTGCTGCTGATATATGTGCTAATAATGATAATAAGGAGGAGTAATCACGATCTAAACTACCATCCTACAGCAGCCTGAGGGCGAGGAGCAACACTCTCATAGACACCTTTTTCACATTTGAAAGATCCTGAGACACTTAAAGCTGGGGTAGGCAACTTTGGAAAAAGCCAGCAAGAGTAAGCTTGATTTTGAAAACATCAAACCCAAAAAATCCCAGCCCCTCCCTTGAGGCCTCCCTCCAAAACCACTCAGGCAGGTAGCTCGTCCAATCATGTCACGCGGGTCGAATGAAATCAATGGACGAGCTTATTGCAGCCCAGATTTGTTTTTCTTTTTTTTTAGTGAGATCATTTGATTTATTGATTGCTATCGGGATGTAAAGAGAATTGCAACAAATAAAAGAAAAACAATCCTTCAAAAATAAATTGCCTACCCTAGCTTTAAAAAGAAGAATATCTAAATTTCCCCCCGTTGCTAAGATGGAAAAAGTGAGAGGCAAAACAGCCCGAGGCAGGAAGGCCGAAAGAGAAACAATGAACGAGTGCAGATAGTTTGATTAATGATCATTTTTTCTATTTGCCACTCATACATCTGGCAGCATCAAACTGCTGGACAGAAGGTGCCGGTATACGGGCCATGTGTGTGACCAGACACTCACCTCCTGATTCATACATGAATAAGAGGGGCATGATGTTTAATTTTCATACATTTAATACACATCTGAACAGTATTCATATAGTTTTGTTCATAAGTACTATATGGCCCATATAAGTAGTGTGTATGGACATTTTTGGCAATATAGTGTTTTGTGTACTTTTGGCCTGTTAGTCCCAAGTAAGACAGATCTTAATGCTACAGATTATAATGATATTTTAGACGATATTTAATAGTGTGCTTCCAACTTTGTGTCAACAGTTTATGCCCCCCTGTCATTGAAAACTGTTTGGAAAAGGGCAGGCCCTTTCAAAAAATACTTGGCAGGTGATTGTATGAACAATCTGTCAATTAAACTCTTGCCCTGACCTTAACCCCATCCAACATCTTTGGTATGAACTGGAAGGCCCGCTGTGGGCCACACCCACAGTAATCAGGATTTTACGACTTGTAAAATGAGAGTAAAATGAGAAAGTGTGCTCCGGCTGATTGGCGGTGCTTGGTATTTCCTCAACTGATCTCAACATGGCTGACAGTGTCACAAACTTTCTCATTTTACAGCAAGATGATTCTGAAAACATTAGAGGCGAGCAATAGGCATCACAGTAACAGAGTATTGATTCATATTTGATCAGCGCTGACTAGTTTGATCGTTTGATCGGAGTTTGTGAGTGATTGACAGCTGCTCAGTGACGGCAAGGCTCCAGCTCGGCTCTGATTGGTCGTTTTCCTCCAGTCTGTGAAATCTTGCAGATGTCATGAGGAGCACTGGAGGACACTTGAGGACACTGGAGGACACTTGAGGACACCGAGGCACATGATTTGATCCCAAAAATATCACGTGTTGGAGTCAAAACAAAGCAATGTGAAGAGAGCACATCATGCTCACTGCTGATGAATAGCGCATTGAGCAGCTGTGCTCGCTGGTTATTGTACCTGAACATCTCTCTCTCTGAGAATAAAGGCCTGTTTGTTTGGCTTGACAGCAGACAAGGTAAGAGTGGCCCATCCCTTCATACAGGTATGACAGCCTGATTTAAAGCTGCAATTAAAAACACACACACTGGCAAAGCCAGCAGCCTACACACACACAAAGAAGCCACAGATAAAAAACAAATTCCACACTGTAGAATAACACCTTCATTAAGTCAACAAAAGACTAAAACAATTACACTCATCTAGATTAGTGTCTAACGCCGTAACTCATCTCTAACCTCCATTCAAACTCTCCTCCTCTTGTTTTTGTTCCCCTGATCATCATTATATGAAACAAGTGAGATCAGAGCTCATTACGGAGGGATTTTGTAAATAGATTGCGATCCCAACAGACATTAAAAAGGGGAGAACATGGAGCGCACCCACGCATGTTGTTAACCAAAATAATAGTGCCTTTTGGAATGATTACAGATTATGACACTTAAAAGGGAATTTATAGATTGTGAAATAACAATTACACCGCCCCTGCCTTTCATCCCCAATTGGAGTCATCGTTTTCTTTTCGAAACAGTTAGAAAACAATAGCGAGACCGGGATTTGACTGCAGGCCACGCTCGGAAGAAGAAATCCAAACACACTGCTGTATTACACAAACATGCCATTAGCAGGGGAAGTGTTGGTGTGTGTGTGTGTGTGTTGTATCTCCGAGGGTGTGAGCACACAGCAGAGAGTGGGCAGCAGCAGTCAGGACTTGTGTTCACAGATTAGCAACAGTGTTTACTGTGAGTAATGAGCTTATGTCACTTATGGAAGGATTGAGCGAGGCTGCATCTTTTCACTGTGTGTCATCGCCAAGTGTGGGTGTTTTGGGGATACGGTGTAATTAAGAGGCTGCGCTGATGACAGCCGAAAAGAGATATTATTTCTTCATGAAATAATAAAGGTGCAGTTTGGTAGCCGCCGCTTGATACAAACAAGTGAAAACAGACCAATTAAATGCACCGATCTCTTTGCGCATCTTCACTAAGCCGTGTGTATACAGTCAGTGAGTCCCTTTGTACACATGATAAAATGTCTATGCAAACACCACTATGTGTGCTCGAGAAAAACACCAATACCGCCAAATCTCTCTGTCAACTGAGCTGTCTCCATGTTCATTGTGTAAACTCATTTAGACTGAACGGTGTGTTCACACAGGTGTAATTTACTCTCCTTTTACTGGATGCACAACGCTAACTGATGCTAAATTAGAACAAATCGCACACGCTTGAAGCTTATAGCAAACGCAAATTGTAGATATACGTTACCTTCGGGTGCAGTTGCCTCAATATTACAGCTGCAGCTGAAGCATAAGAGGCCATCAGTGAAGCCACAATGTCAATAGCAAAACCAAACCCAACAGTGAGTGGCTATATTAAGCACTGCAGAGAATATCTAAATCATCCAAACTACAGAAATAAACTGAAATATCATGGCAAACCGTTTGAAACGGTGACAGATGTGCTCATTTTAATATCAAAGGCAACCACTGAAGGAGTGGGGAATATCTGTGATGGCTATTCAGTTAAAGTGAAGGTTTTTTATTATTTAAAAATCTAATTTTAACAGTCACGTTCGGCTGAAAAGCTACCACAAGCCATAAAAAGACAACTGTTGTGTATAATCACGTACTTTGCTAATGAATTATATTGACAATGCATTCACATACTGTATTCCTATTTACATTTTACACATGTGTACACTACAAAGTCCACACATAACTCTAGCTGACCTGATATAGCCGTCATTACTAGAAGAGCAAT
Source organism: Sebastes umbrosus (assembly GCF_015220745.1). Classification (NCBI taxonomy): domain Eukaryota; kingdom Metazoa; phylum Chordata; class Actinopteri; order Perciformes; family Sebastidae; genus Sebastes; species Sebastes umbrosus. Next base: position 26,920,932 of record NC_051273.1, on the reverse strand, counting down.
AAAAATGGAAACATATGAACAGACAAAAAAAAAAATATCATATATGCAGTGTGATATTGTCAAATATAGAAAAAATGTGTTGTGTTCTGCGTAGATGGGGGATATTCTTATAAAATCAAAAGATAAAGGTGTTGGGTATCTGAGCTTGTTAGATGGAAGAGTAATTAAAATGGTCAAGACATATTTCCAGTTCTTAGCATAGACGTTTGGTTTGTGCATCAGCCTGAAGGATACTCCCCGGCTGAAAGAAACACGTTACATTGTTTTAACATAAAAATAGGAGGCGGTTGACAGTTGCTGTAAGGTAAAACCAACGTATTCTCATACAACGGTTCGTATGTCTTACAAAAAGTTCTTCATTTTTCGTGTGCTTTTCTAAAAATGTCCAGCAACACGTGTCAGTCTCTGCTCGTTACGTGCAGACAGGCTTTTCAAAATAAACTTCCATCTTCACAGGAAACAACTTTGTTAGGTTTAGGAAAAGATCGTGGTTTGGGCGTAACTTAAGTACCGAAGTTACGTGACACATAAATCAAAGTTGACTTCTTGTTTCACATGGGACACAAACGCCGGTCTTCTGGGCGGAAGTCCGATGTTTTTTGACCCACTCCTCCGACCTGACCGTCTCCCTATGTGACGCTTGTAGCTCTTTATACTTCCTGGTTCACAATTACGTGGATTACATATGAATTGATTTAATGATATATATACGAATTACATTGCATTACTTTTTGTAGGTATAGCTACGAGCGGTGTATGAGACCAGCCTGGGTAAAACTCACTGAATCACCTTAACAGAACTGTTTAGTTATATTGACAAGAGTTGCTATAGTTAAGCGTGATTTCCAGTTGTTGTTTTTTTTACTTGTAAAGCCTGATTCATTGTGCACCACGATGCCCGATCATTACATTGTTTGCTGTACTGTTAAACAAGGATCAGTTCTGATTCATAAAGATGAAATCAGCTACTGTACCTTCATCATGGATTACAGTGTTATCATTTTAATGTGTAGACCATACAGCTCATCTGTGACAGTTGTATACAAATGCACATATCACATTCTGAATGTGATAACTATACATTTTAACTGGACATTGAGTTAATGATAAAAAAAAATTAGTTAAGTTAATTAAATGAGTTAGTTTTACAGTGGAAGTGCTGTCATTACATATTTTGTCGTTGGTTACATCTTTTTAAAAAAATTGTCTGGTTCTGTTAGTCCAAAAGTTTCTAGTTCATGATGCTATTTGATGGCTCAAACCTCACTTTTGGCAAAGTATTTATGTAGATATAGATAGAGATATTTATAGATATAATAAATACTAAATACCACAAGAGCTTAGACTCTAATGATAGGTTAGGTCTATTCATCACGAAAAAAAGTATTTTCATGCAGCACTTTCAGACAAAAGCAGATTATTGGAATTAGCTGATGAAGAATGTCATGACATGTTTCACTGATCACACAACCAGCAGAGCTGCACATAAATCATTACAGAACATCCAGTATGAAGCTATGAAGCTGATTATTATTGCCAAATGTCTGCCTGGAGGACATAGCAACAGGAAGATTGATGAGTTTGATAAATATTTAGTGTAATCCCTGGTTACCGGTGTCTCCTCACCTCAGCTCTCCTCTCTTACCAGCTACACCAAACTAATTAAGCACACCATCCCAGCTTTGTGTGTTTATTGTGGTAAGTTATCGTACCGACAAACACGCTACGGGCTACTGTCAGTCACTCACCGCAGACGTAAAAATGGAATATAGGACGTGCAGTAAGAGGTAGGAGGAAAAATAGAGGGGGGAGAGACTGAGGGATGATGTAGCAGATAGGAAAACAGTGATACTAAACTAAAATACAACAATAGTTTCCTCAGTGGCACCATTTTACCAGTTCTGATCTCTTCTCTGTCTAACTTTCCAATCTTTTCTTATTCTTTTTTCCTTTATTTATTTCTACTTTTTACTCATTTGTAACCCTGAGCCATGCCTCCGTCTCATAGAGGAGCTGTAATGTGACAGGCTGACCTGCAGAGGGCCTCATCCAGACCTGACGTCTGAAACAAATGCTTCCATCATTAAAACCACAGAGACACACTATTGTAGGGCTGTAACAATTATTTGCATAACAAATTAATCTGCTGATTATTGTCTTGAATAAGAAATAATAAGAAAGACAATTGTTTTGTCTATAAAATGTCAAAATTCTGGAAAAAATGACATTTTTTGTTTTCCAGAGCCCAATATGGCAACTTCAAAAATCTGTCCAAAACCACAACTATTCCATTTATTCCCACATATGACAAGTTAAGACAAGTAGCAAATCTACAAGTTGGAGAGGCTGGAGTTGGAGAAAGTTTAGCTTTTTTGGGAAAAATAAATAATGAAAAATAATCAATTGTCAAAATTGTTGCAGATTGATTTTCTGTGAATCAACTGATCAGTTTATCAACTAATCATTTAAATTCTACACTTTTTTTTATATCAAGTAGAGAAAGGATTGTTTTCCTCAGCAATTACTCTGTCAGTTACTTTTCAAATAATCAACTATTAGAACATTTTGTCTATAAAATGTCAGAAATGTTGTGTGTTGTATATTCATAGTGAGTGTGTTGTTTTATACGATCATTTTAATTTGAGTGAGGTGTCTTTGAGTACTTTGAAAAGTGCTCTTTGAATAAAATGTTTAAGTATTTGTATTATTACTAGAAAACAATGAAATGTTCATCGCAAGTTCCCAGAGCTCAAGCTGACATTTTTAAATATCTTGTTTTGTCCGGTCAACAGTCCAAAATCCTAAAATATTCAGTTTACTGTCACATGAGTCAGGGAAAAGCAGAAAAATCTCAGACTTGAGAAGCTGGAACCAGCACATTTTTTAAAAACTATGAATTTATCAATAAAAAAAATCATAAAATTACTTATTTTTGTTTCGTTCTTTCATACTACAAAAGCAGTTTAAACTGGATTGCTTCTGATAAAGCTGCATCCTCTAGATTTAAATTTACAATGATATGAAACAGAGAAAAGCAGCAAATCCTCACATTTGAGAAGCTGGAACCACTGAATATGTAGAATTTTTCTTGATCAATGACTGAATCTATTATCAACACTGTTGTTGTTTGACTAATATAATCATCTTTATTTAGATTAAATGCCTGAATTATTTGTGTTCATTTTTCTAATGATTATTGTTGTTGATTGATTTCTTATAATAAAGCTGAATCCTATAAACCCACCTGAGTACTTTTTATTCCCCTGACCTGACTGCTGTGTAATACCTGACTACAGTCGTGGCTGTAACTGTCAGGGGAGTCGTCCACAGCGGCTCACTGCTGCCATCTATAAATCACAGGTGAAACTACATCTGCACTGTTGACTTTGGCTTTTGTATGTCACACGAAACAAGACAGTTGATCTGGAATATTTGGGGTTTGATTTAAGATACAGACTTAAATGCAATCATATTTAGCTTTTTGATACTATTTATTGACTCAGTGTATTTACTTAACAAACCTCAACCCCCCCTCGCCTCCTCCTTTCTCAAACTGCATGTTTCCATGTGTTACAACTTTTTCTGGAAAACAGAAAAAGAACTGACTCATGAGTGGAGCAACGGATCTGACCCACAAAGCACAACCACAAAACATTCCCTGACTCTGAACGGGGAAAGTGCAGACGTGTTTCTCTTGGCACAAAAGAGGCTATTCTTAAGCTTAAAGTTCACTTTCGATCCGGGCCAGGCGGGCTGCCTCGTACGAAGGCCTAACCTTTCCAAACAAGGATTGGCCTGCTCAGGGAGCTATTCTGACCGCTGACTACCAGGCCACCAACGCAACACCGTCCCTGTTTCTGCTCATTCAATAGGCTGGAGGACGCATGAGAAAATGTGGGCTCAGAGATTATACTATGCATCTCCATTTGGCCAAAACCACCACGATTCTGATCCTGAACGGCAATTTTAAAACAATGGAAAACATGGCACCTTAAATACACACTAACCGCACACATGCAGCTAATGAGTCCTCAGAGACAGAAAACACATGCTTCACTGGGGAATGTGCTAGTTTGGTTCCAGGCGAGTTTTTATCCCAGTGAGATACGCACGACCGCAGCAAGCGTGCCACCGAGGGCTGATTGGACGGGATTAATATAAACACCAATCAGAGAGTGAGTAAACTGGCCAATGGGCTGTTACAGACACCAGACCGCTCATCATTCACTGAGGGGTTTGACGCTGTCCTGTGAAAACCTGGTTCCTCCAAACCTAAGCAAAAATCTTGTTTGTATCAATGAACTTTTAGAGATAATCTAAAAGGTTTGTAGCCCGAAAAGCAGGAGAATGAAGAATTGCCATTTCCGAAATGATCATTGCTGTCATATGAAAACTGTTCCTCTTTCAGCTTTCAAACATTTCAGCTTTTCCTTAATTTTGGAAAAGCAGTCTTATTTTGAGCTTTGTGACACTGTTTTTTTTTGTTGAGAAAAACAAAATCAATTTATTTTTACAATTGGAAAGAAAGGAGAATTGGTGTTTACAAAATGATTATCACTGCAGGGCTCGACAATTATGATTGCCCGCTTGCCCGGGGCAATTAAAATGTAATAAATCAAGCAACTCACTTGCCTGATAGGGCAAGTGGTAAAAAAGGAATTAAACACATCGTTTTTCCAGAGCTGATGATGGGAGTAGCTAAGGAATGAGCCATCTCGTTTCCTTCTCATCTCTGTTGAGAGTTGCACATGTACCGATCCGGCACTCATGAGAGAATGGCGGCGGGTAAAGAAAAGAAACAAAGTTTATGAGCTGAAGCGCAAGGAAGCATTTCAAATATCCTGGGAACAGGAGATTAGTTGGGTGGCATTAGAGGATGTGAGTGAAACTCCAGATTAATTTATTTAAATAAAGGTTAAACATGACTATTAACTTTGGTCTTTGTTGTTATTTGATAACCGCAAATAAATACAATTTGTATAGGGGCAAGTAAAAATGTACTTTTGGCAAAAAGATTTCTGTCCCATTTGCCCGACCAGGCAACGTTGAAGCCTGCACTGTCTGTGAGAACTATGTTTGAGATAGTTTGATGGGTTTTTACAGGTTTTTACATGTTTTAGCATCTTCCACATCTCTCAGCCTTCATCAATTTTGTGTGTTTTTTTTCTGATGTAAAGCATATACTTCCAAAATGTGAGCTTTTCATGAAGTAACGAGAAGCAGTCTTGTTTTAAGAACTGTGACAATGCATTCTTGAGATACTAAGGGTTTTAAAAGTTTTTTTTAGATAAGAAGCAGGGGGATTGGTGTTTGCAACATTTTTGGCACTGTACTGTGAAAGCCATGTTTCTCCAAAATGTCAGCTTTTTATGGTTTTATGATAAACTACAGCTTGTCGACAATGCAGTTTTGAGGTAATCTGATGGCATTTAAAAGGGTTAGCCTAACAAATAGGAAAATTGGTATTTGCATAACTGTCCTCGCTGTCCTGTGAAAAACATGTCTCCCCAAAATGTCAACTTTTTAAGAACAAACAAAAACTGTTTTGTTTTAAACTAGATCATCTGAGACAATCTAAAGTTTTTTTTTGAAGTTTTATTCAGCTATAGGCAGCAGTATAGGCATGTTCAATAACAATGTTATCTCTCCATTTCTTGTTTTAATCTTTCTGACACTGCATTTCTTACATAATCCAATGAGTCTTTAAACAGTCCTATTGGCCTGAGAAGCAGGAAAATCTTGGGATTTATTGTCGCTGTCCTTTTTAATATCAGTACATTTTTGACTTTATCCGATAGAGAGCGTTTTATTAGCCTCAGATGAATAATCCCAACCCCAGCATTTAATGCTTCAGTTTATCTGAAAACAAAAATCACCAAATTTGGAAATACATGGTTTTAACCGGAAAGCAAAGTTATGCTTTTTTGGAGCAGAATTGGCAAGTGTTGCATTTAAAAATGCATCCTCAACAGTTAGGAGGGCTAATACGGCAGGAAAATGAGCAGTCTAAACCCACTACAACATCTCCTACGCACATATCACACACACTACTGGATGACACACAGGGAGTCAAAACAACACTACTGACACGTTACAAGGATTGCATAACATGCCCACAAACTGTAGTAAGTAGTGGTATTACCGCCTGTGAGAGTAAACCGCTGGCAGGCTGCACAATAGCTGCTTCAGGCCTATAAACGCATCAACACGCCGAGCAAACAGCGCCGAGCTTTGAGGGGAACAACAGGCGTGTTAAATCCTGTGTGTGTGTCTCTGGCGTGGGAGCTTCTGCAAACCCGGATGGGGGAGAGACCAAAGGGTAGCGGAGAGAGAGAGAGCTGTAAGAAGATAATAGGATGATGATAAGTCCTTCTGAGGAGGAATTCGGATATGGATAATGAAGGATATAGATGAAGGAAGTCTGTCTCCTGGATGCAATCTGCACTTTTGTCTTCAAAAGCCATCAAACACAATGAAGTGGAAAACCTTCTGCTGCTTCATTATAGATACCCTCTCACCCTCTCACCCTCTCACCCTCTCTCCCAAAACTCTTTCCACCTTCTCTGTCTCCTCACCCCCTCCCTCCCACTCCTCCCAGTCATGTCTTTCTCCCTGTTACGAGCGAGTTGTGTTAATAATTCAGCCCGTCTCCCTGTGCGTCTGCTGCGACAGCTGCAGGTGGGAGAACTCGCACATAGAGAGCGATGGTGAGGGGTTTTGTTCGTGGCTTTCCTGTGAAGCGCTTCAGTGGGAGAACACAATGGGGTCGCGTTGAACCCTCAGACGCAGAATAGATTACCGTTTGCGGCCTGTAAGCACTTCCCCATTTCGGGTCCGTTGTTCATGCATATTTAACCTGTGCGATTTCCAAAATATTATTATTATTATAAAGATGCATAATTCATGAATTAATGCTATAGTATTGAGGAGGTTGGTGTCTCTTTTTCTATTCGGTCAGTAAACCTGTTCAACAGTAGGGCTGCAGCTAATGATCATTTTCATTATCTATTACTCTGCAGATTATTTTCTAGATTAATCAATTAATCATTTGGTCTATAAAATGTCACAAAATGGTGAAAAATGTTCATCCCAGTATATTAAAGTCCAAGGTGATGTCTTTCAATGTCTGATTTGCGATTCCAAAACCGAAAGAGCGGAAAAATATCCATATTTGAGAGGTTGAAAACAGCATTTTCTGCCATTTCTGCATGAAAAATTATTTTAATGATTAATCAATTATCAAAATAGTTGGCGATTATTTTTCTGTCGATCAACTAATCAATTAGTCTACTAATCGATTAGTCTACTAATCTTTGCAGCTACTGTATATTAAATAATAAAAACAAAGATATTAAAGTCAACCATACATATGTTTGTTATGTTTCTTATTTTTAGCACTACCTGCTACAAGCTATCAATGCACTATATAAAGCAAAACACATTCAATTTTCCAATCTGGAGACACCGACAAAAAAATTAGGGTTTTGACCAGCTCTTTTTTGTAATTGAAGCCCACAAACTACACACATTTCTTTCACTAGCACAGGAGTCCCAACTGACTGCAAAAGTCACACACTCACTCAAACTAGCATTCGTAAAAGTTTCTGACCAGAAACAAGACAACAAGACACAGAAGATGTTCTGGATGAAGCTGTGGCTGTGGTTGGTTTGTACAAACTGCAAAGTAAACTGGGAGAGGCAAACTTTGCAGTTTACTATTAGGTAACCTTGGTGCTTCCTACGTTTCTATGTAGCACTGCTTAACAAAATGGTTAGCATTATGTGTTAGATAAAAATGGCTCAGCTTTATAAGTTGGTCATACATAGAAGCTTAGTTGAATCGATATACAGTATAATCTGGGGGCTAGGACATTGCGATTTGGAGAAAATCAAATAGCGGTAGCACAATATTTTTGACCAAATACCACAATATCATTATTGCGATGAAGTGTTGAGCTTTTGGAAAATAATTATCAGTAATGTGAATATAATGACTAAGTGGGTAAAGGCAGACAGAACAACTAGAACAGTCTGGTAAGTTCATAAAATCACATCACTTTACTGTAATGTAGCCTTTAAAACCAGGAAAAGACAACACTTATGCCATATTACGATACGACGATATCTAATCTCATATCACGATATCAATATAATATCGATATATCGCCCAGCCCTAGCACCGCCAGACAGTAGAGGTTCTAGGAATACATCCCCCTTGTAGATGTAAGTAAGTTTGTATGTGGATATTGCAGTTTAATTTTTAGCCTTTTGACTTTGGTGATTCTCTGACTTTCCCTCTAGCACCGCCAAGAGGTTGAAAGTTTTGGCTTTAAATGAAACGACAGATGGATTGGTTCAGATATCCAAGGTGCCCAGCACAGGATGAATCCAAATGACTTTGGTGATCCTCTGACACCAGCAGATCAAAACTTTACTTTGTCCAGTACTTCGGTTTATGACTGAACATTCTCATCAGCCTCAGCTCTACTTTGTGTTTAGTAATAATTTAGCAAGTGTTAGCAAGCTAAAATAAAGTGGTGAATATGGTTAACAAACACCAGCAAGTTAACATGTGTCAGTTATCAATTATCTGACGTTAGCATTCAGCTCAAAACATCACTGTGCATCACACCACAAGTACAGCTGATGGTGTGACTGTAGACTCTTCCTCTCTATTAATCTTCAGGGCTTTTAAAGTACACACTCAATCACTTAATTGGTTACAATCCATAGCTTATACTAGTTGAGTTAATGCAGAGCACTGTAATAAACTATCCACCAGAAAGGTTTTACTTTTTACAAACTCTTTTAGCCATCTTTCCTATGGCGGAATATTGCTTTAAGGAAAGACGCCATGAGCACAAAGATCAAACTGATCAACTCTTCTGCTGTTACAGTTCCGTAGAAAAGACATAATGTGCGCTGGTCTTTTGATACTGCAGCTGGCTGCCTCTCTGGCCCTCCAGTGTCCGTCCACTATTCCCTGTCCACCTCCGCCCCTGCAGCATTAGAACATAACCTTCACTCTGTTCTCAGTGATGACTCTCTACAGCGGAAACCAGCACCCACACACACACAGACACCCCATCTACAACTCAAACAACTCAGGAGGGATTCCCTGTGAGACGGTGGGAGCGGGGAGAGGGCTGATGGGAAGGAAGAGAGAGAGAGATGCTGAGTAGCCGGTGTGAGTGATCTTTTCCTATGTGGTGGTGGGACAGACTGGAAATTGCTCCACACCGCTGCTGCCAGTAATCCTGAGTCCGGCTCAGCTGTTCAGAGCGGGCAGCATGTGGTGAGGAGCTACCAGAGTGGGGTTTATTGGTGTGGAAACAAATAAACACAGCAGAGCCTCGTACAGGTAGAGGGATGTTCTGTCACTCAGAGTGTGTGTGTGGCCTGAGGATGATCTACCATGTGGGAGGTGGGAGCAGAGTCCCGGCCTCTGACCACAGAGGATGTGGAGAGAGGAGTCATCGTTCGCCTCCCTTCTCACTCATTCTCACACTTTCTTTGTCTGTCTGTCTGTCTGTCTTCCTTCAGTCCTTTTTTTGTTTTTCCACTTTCTTCATTCTTAGTCCCACATTTATGCTTTAAGAGCATCAGCAAACAATTATCAGTGAGTAATCAATATTTTTTCAATCCATTGTTAATTGCTACACACAACTATGTTACTTTGATTGAGACAGTATTGCAGTAATAGTAAATCCTCACATTGGAGAAGCTAGAACCAGAAAATCTGGAACATTTACACTAAAAAACTAACTTAAACGATTAGTTTATTATCAAGAGTTTGTTTTCTAGCGGCAGCAGCAGACAGCTGTTTTCAGCAAACAAGCTCTGATAAACCCATTGTACTCTACCTGGCCAGCACCAAACAGCAGACGGATAAAGTTAGAGAAGAATGAGATACTTTTCTCAGAAGTTGGTGGAGACCAAACCAGAGTTAAAAGAGTGAATATTGGACTTAAATTCATCAGGTGGATACAAACACGTCTCCAAATGAATGATAAAGTTGCTACGTGGTTGCTGGATGTGTAAATCAACTACTTTATCAGGCAAAACATGTTTGTCTGTCAGCTTGTTTTGGTGTTTTTCTGCCTAAAAGTGCCAAAAAAGTGATTAAAGTAAGCTTTCTTACTAGTTTCAATATGATATTGAAGAAAAGTGATTCAGATTTTTGAAACCGAAACCAAGATTTTTTTTTTCATGATAACTGAGAAAATGGATTAATAGATCATTGGAAATATAATTCATATGTTTACCGTTGATTTACTGAATTAATGAATTCAGCAAAGCTTACTACACCACAGAGATGTGCGGGCTGACGTTGCTCTTCCAGTTTTAATATGAGATTCAAAGACTGGAAACAAACTAAGTTGAACTGAATGATGAAATAGTACCAATTTCATCCAAATGTGGTTGGATTCAATAAAGAAACTACTACTATTGAAAAGCAGCGTCTCATGTTCACATTACAAATGGCCTTATTATCTATGATCTGACTAAGCTCTTGGCTCCGTATCCTACCCAAACCGCCATGGTGAAGGAGGATCAGTGCTGCCTGGAGACTGTGTGTCAGATCCCGGTGTGGAGGGCAGGAGGAGGGGGGAGGGGGGTGCGGCGCGGCGCCGAGGGATCTCCTGGGATCACCGCGGAGCTCTGAGACAAAAGGGACATTGTGGCACAGACTGACCCATCCAAGAAAACATTACTTCCTGTCCCATCAGCTCCAGCGTCCTCCGCACGATCTGCTCACTTCCCAGAACTGAGAGCCCATTTTTAACATCATCTGCTGTTAACCATTCACAGCAGCAGTCAGTACCGACATACCCTGAAACTGAAGTTAATAGCCCGGGATTTTATTTGCTTCAATCACTGAACTCAACCGGTTCAGTTCAAGCTCAAGCTCAATTATTATAACTAATAATTTACAGAAACATTGCATGCAATAGTCCACTCCTCTCTCACACACACACACACACACACACACACACACACACACACAGCCAGCGACGCACCGCTCAATCCTCGTCTCTGTAATTGTCTCAGTCCTAAGTCCAAAGTCAAAATTTATTGAACAAAAAATCAATGAAATCATTTTCAACTAAATATTCTGCTCCAATCCATATTTGTTGGCGTTTAGCCTTTCAAAAACAGTTTCACTGCTGTCAAAAAACTGTCCGCCGCTTGCCGCACACAACGGGAGGCACAGTCTGAATTACCCGGGCGGTCTAGCAGCAATCTATCAGCATCATAAACCACAATAACAAAAATCATATTTTCCCTATTTTTTAGGGTGATGACATCATAAAATATGACAGCAGACATTCAAACATCCATTCGAAAAAAACCTCAATAAAAGCTTTGAATGTAAAAATAAAAGCTCTATTTACTAAGCCAGTAAATCTGAATGAATTATTACTTTGGTGCTCATGTTTTCCATAAAATGAACTGAACGATTAAATTGTGGAGAATCTAACTGATCTAATGATGTGTAGCAAATAACACTTGACTTGACAAATAACAATTTTAATAGACAAGTAGGTTTTCACATTAACTAGACGCTATAATGAAATCCAAAGCACACTCCTCTCTTTACTTGAGGCTCGCCGCTCTAGGCTACTACTACTACTAGCATAACACACCTGAACCAAACTAACTAAATAACTGAATCTCAAATTTCACAGTTTAGAATGTCCTTGAATGCAGCAATAAGGAAAACTATTATAACAGCCCATGCTCAAAAACCCATTATCTAAATAAAACCTACATAAAACTAAAATAAATGTTTACTGTGATGAGTACAAATCAGTCAAACCAGATCATCACCAGAAATGTTTAGCAACCTCTACCACCATCTCTTTTAACATTGTGAGTTATCAGGTCAGATTTTACTGTGAAATCTGTTTATAGTGACAAGGCTCAAGAGCTCCATGGCACAAAACAGAAACCAGTTTTACTTTGGAAGTCACCGAAACCGTATCCATTACTCCTGTTCACTGTTATCAGCTCTTTTCCATCATCTGGCTCTTCAAAACAAACCCATGTGCAGTGCAGTGATTCCAGGGAATGGGAAGTAAGTTAACTATGTTTATCAGAAAAAGTGGCCTTCATTTGGAGGAACACAGTGAGTTAGAGACTAAAGACCAATGACAGTGTTGGAGATGTGTTTGTGGGGTCACCCTACCTTGACATGACTCTGAGCGCCCAGGTTGTAGATCTCTGTGGGCTTCACCTGGTTGATGATCTTCACCAGGCACGTGCTGTCAGTCAGATCGCCGTAATGCAGCTTCATGTCTAACAAAGAGGGGGGACAAACAAACAGTGACGAACTCACAGTAATTCAAGCTTATTGGTCATCCACATATTCAACCATCAGCCAAATCTAAAAATGTGACACCCCATTTATAAAAGTTGGTTCCTAGCCATCTATAAGTCAACAATGTTCTGGTGTGTTACGACCTGGCCGCAACAAAAGGGAGACACACCACAATGTCATGGCACGTCATGTCATTGGGGTAAAACACGTGCGCAGTAAAATCTGGTCTGCACTTGCTGAAAGGCTCCCATAGCTGGAGCACGATCACAGAACATGGGGATGATTGATTAATTTCACTGAAGTGTCTGCAGTCTGCCTTGGGTCGGAATATATTTTATACGAAAAATAATAAAGGGATAACGTGCAGCGAGCTGGTCATTGTTGCGAAATAAACCCCTTCAGGGCGATGCAGGATCCCTCCGCAGCATCACCCTGGGGTGTCGGGGTCTCGCTGTACATTATACCGCTTATTACATGGCTACTTACTTAAGAAATCAATCATTTGAAACAAAAATGGTCCTCAGAGATCAAAACTATGTCCATAGCAACGGTCTGCTATAAAAGACATAACAGACCGTAGGATGTCGTAATTGACCAATCAGAATATGTAGAGTAGTCAACAAAGCTGTGTAATAAATTTAATTAATCTACATGTCGTTACTAGATCTAGATCTGGTGTGAGAGAGGAGACTTGCTATTTTTCGTCCGAAAAAGTTCCGTTAGGTCGAGCAAACCCAAAGAGCATCTGAGCAGACACCATCCCATTATTTCTAGCGCCGTCGGCTGTAACCCTCCAACATCACAGCTCCAGTTACACTGCGCATGTGTCATACCTCACAGCTCCCATGAGGTCAGAGGTCGTGACTCAGCCTTCATTTAATAACCTTAATGTAACCTAGGAACAGGTGTTCCAGATGCTAATCTACCACCTGAGCAAGAAAAGATACAGGTTAGGACCAGACCAAACCCAAAGAGGACCCCAATCAGTAAAGTCAAGGCAAAATAACCAAACCCGTACGTGGTGTGCCGTTTCCTGTGGAGAGGAACAGAGAGAGGGGTCATCACATGTGTAACTGCAATTCCTTTACTGCAGTCTAGAGGAAGTGTTCTTCTTCAAAGTTTTTAAAGTACCAAGCGCTCATTCATACTGTCCTGTCCTACAGCTTGAATATAAATATACACTGCCTGTGTTTATACTTATATATAGTTTAACATCTATAGGTTGGTGGTGAGGGTTTTTTGCGGATGGGAGGAATTCCAAAGAAAAGAGCTGAAAGAAATGTATCTCTTTGACTGGTTTACCTATTCAAGATGATATAAGTTGGTGCGTAAATGGCGGTAAAAATGGTCTGGATCGTTCATTTACACACAAATTCGCTCTTCTCACGATTTATAGATAAGGCCTATTGCGAATTGAGTCGAGATGGTTTGTCTTTTTAGAATGTTTATCGCTGCGTGTATGCGACCACACTCGCTCGTAGACAATACCGAATTAAAGCATATGGTCAAAGTGCTTGAGCCCCGCTACAATGGGCTTTCACGTGTGTGCCAGTCTGTTGTGCCTGCCCTGTATAAACGAGCAAAAGCTACAGCGTAGTTCAGGAATTATCAACAGGTCAGAGTCTTATGATGGAGCATTTGTGTTATTTATTCATTGATAATATGTCAGTATTTGTGTGCCTTAACTGTTACAGTAAGAATTGTGTCCAATGAGCGACTGTTGAATGCTTATATTTTTCAAAATAAATGAAAATATATATATATTTTCTGTAGAATTTATTTGACATGCACTTTGATTTTTTTAGTTTGGCCCATGTCCCATCCACTAACATGGAGGGGGCGGGGTTAATGAGCTATACTGCAGCCAGCCACCATGGGGCGATCGAGGATACTTACTGCCTTCCGTGTGCGTCTGTGGGTTCTGGTAAAGATGCTCAATGCGACCCGTGTTGAAGGAGCTGGAGCGACGCAAAATACCATGAACCTGTAAGAAAAGGAGACAGGATTTATAATACCATATTTCTTATATTTGACAATTATTACTTACACCATTTCAGTTTTAACATTACTACAAACACTACCATGCTTGGTTAGCTTTGTAGACCACATTCATATTGTCTTGAAACAATAATGTTTTCATGTTAGTATGTTGTTAATGCAAACTTTCTGCAGCTCCCACTGAAGAAAATTCTGCTGATCATAGCTTTTACTGTGAAGCAGCTTTAGGAGATAGTTGAGTTATTGCGACGTTTACACGTACTGACTGGAGAAGCCAATGTCAAAAGTTGACCATCATCAGGACTGAGGGAGCTGAGAAAAATTGTATGCAAATATCCTCTGAAGCACCGTGGCAACAACTGGCGCTTGTTTTGATTCTCGATACGTGCCTTGATTATATCATACAGATCCAAAAAAACATTCTTGATCAACAAAACACTGTAAGATAAAAATAATACAAAGCAGAGAGCTATTCTACACATCAAATCATCAGGAAAATCCTGCCCCTATTGAATTTGTATGGGGGAACCATAGACTGTATAAAATATGGACGTAGTCTCCGTGACGTCACCCATAGGTTTCTAAAGAGCCGCTGTGATGCTCAAAGTGGGTGGCTCCGGCCGTCACCATCTTGGCAGTGACGACAGCCTAACTCACAGCTAATCCAGAAATGACCAAAGAGGTGGCTCATCTGTGGAGCTGAGGCGGGGCCCGGGTGACGCAGCAGAGCAGAGCACCCACCGGTCACTGAAAGCAGCAACGCCCTCATTATGCCGAACTTTAAGACTTAATATAAGTTAAACGGGTGAGTTATATAAAAATGCAGCCCCCGTACAGTTGTCATGAACAAGAATACTAGTTTTAGAGTCCAAAACCGTTTTTTGTACGGGGCTGTAAACATGTTTATTTCAGCTGTAAAGTCAGGCTTTTAACATGGGGGTCTCTGGGGATTGGCAGATCAGCGTTGGCGACATTTCTCAGCACCGGAGGTTGCCGCTTTGAGTGAACAAAGGGCATCATAGTCACTGGTGGAGATCCAGTTTATGTCAGATGGGTTCAGTTGATTTAGATGATTTTATACTTAAAAATCACATTACTCTCAGTGGATCAAACTGAACTGGTTCTGCATTGAGATGCAGGCTCCTACTAAACTGAGTCAATTTGGTAATAAAATATGATGCTTTCATTTTGCAATACATAAAAACAGGCACATTTCATCTTGCCATCTAATAAAAGCCAGTGTTTTTTCTGGGCTCATCTAACGTTTTGTTATAAATGTCACGATGTCATTAACACTCTTCGTCTGTCTCTGAAATTAGATGTACTGTTTAGCTATAGTCTGTTTTTTTATGTATTTTTATAAATTAATTTGGATTTACAGTATAGTGTTTTTCTTCAAATGTGACAAGATGTCAAATATGATACAGCGTGCTTTGATTTATTGCGTTTCTTTGGAAGATATTTGGACCAGCACAGTATTTTTTTATTGCACAAGTTGATATAACAATATTTTGTCTCTCATGGCTCCGGCTCACTGTGTTTTTAATGCTGCCTGTGATCTGTGATCTGTACTCCGTGTTCTGAGGGGGGGGGACGTGTGAGGAAGCTCTGCTCAGAGAAGATAACAGAACCTGATCCGAGGGGAGTCCATTAGTGGGAGGACGCTGTGCCCTGACCTCACTTCCTTTATTCACTGTGCACTTCCTGCTTGCCTGTGTGTGCTCCTCTTTAATGCCACCCCACCACCCCCTCCACATGCAGCATCCCCAACCAGTCCACTTCCTGCCTGCTGTCTCTGAGGTGGGCGGCAGATGGCGAAGCTGACCAGGCAGGCTGGGATGAAGGTGTGTGTTTGTGTGTGTGTGTGTGTGTGTGCTGCTTCTGCACATCTGAGGGGAAATTAAGTCATACAGCTACTGTCAGGAAAACACAATGTGCACTGGTGTGACACGTATGTTTATGCAAGTGTGTTGTACTGTATGTATAGTCACTTTGTCAAACCAACGCCGAAACCTTACGTAGCAGAAACAGCTTGTTAACCTCTGCATCCATCGACAGGATGTTGACTTTTTGTGCTCCTAAAAACACACATAGCGCAGCAGGTGAAAGTTGGTGACCTCACTCGTATGACCATATAATAACAACTATTTCCCTGCTAATGGTTTGACCCGGGGGTAAAAGGTGAGGGGTTAACAGGCTCGAAGCAGCACACGGGGTCTTATCAGGGTTGAGGTGCGAGTCAGTCCGCGTACGAAATCATGTTACGTCACGATCCCTGAGGAGCTCCCACACACAGCGCTGTGGCTGGACCAAGCTTATCGAGGGAATGTCGCTCTGTGTGCGTCTGTGTTCGTTGGCATTTGCGAGTGTCTGCATTCATTCCTGTGTATGTGTGTGAGCGTGTGTCTGAGCTTTCACAGTAGGACAAATTCTTGGTACTGTTAAGTCCACAGTCTGGATTTCTCTCTCACCTCGTAGCCCTTAGCGAGCAGGAACTCGGCCAGGTAGGAGCCATCCTGAAAAAGACAGAAGACAACACCACTTAAAAACCTGTAATATTACACAAAATACACAAGTGTGTCCAGACGTAGTGATCAGAGTTTCTCGTACCGACTGAATCACAGCACATGAGAAAACATTCTCCGTCCAGGTTTGGGAAAACTGAATTCAAGATATCACAAAGTGTAAATGATTCACACACTCTTAGGACACAGGCTTTGTTGTAGTCTTTTCTACAGGCCGGGGAGAACCAGACCTGATGACCCAACCACAGATATATACACAGGCAGGACAGCACCAAATGTTGATGTAATAACTGTAGAGCTGCAACGATTAATCGATTAGTTGTCAACTATTAAATTAATCACCAACTATTTTGATAGATTAATAGGTTTGACTCATTTTTTAAGAAAAATAAGTCAAAATTCTGATTTCAATTTCTTAAATGTGAATATTTTCTGGTTTCTTTACACCAATATTACAGTAAACTGAATATATTTGAGTTGTGGACAAAAGAAGACATGTGAGGATGTCATCTTGGGCTTTGGGAAACACTGATTGATATTTTTCACAATTTTCTGACCATTTATAGACCAAACAACTATCAATTAATCGAGAAAATAATCAACAGATTAATCGACAATGAAAATAATCATTAGTTGCAACCCTAAATACCTGCTAATTGTAAAATTATAAAACATAACCGTGGGAGAACAGAGCTTTCAAAAAATCATCTGCTAAATTGATAGAAAATTAAAACTTTACATGCAATTAAATGCATGTAATAAATAAATGACGTAAGAGTTATTATATTTTTAGTCTGTTTAGGCCAAAATATGTTATAGCCCTTGAAAAAATATGAACTACCTATTTATGAAATAATACATTTATTTTTAAATTTTCAGATTATGCAAATGTGCAGATTTGTGATGAAGAATAAATGTTCCGTACACGCCGGCTAATGCTAATGCTGTTTATGTAAGTTCCTTATGTGTTCAGTGAAGCGTTAGATGTCTCAAGTATGGATGATCATTATCTTACAAGTACACAATGAAAGAAACACTGCAGCCTTAAAAAAGAGAAACACTAGAGTGAGGGTGAACATCAGTGTGGTTTGTTCAAGATGGACAAAAGACTTTTCAATGAAGCAGAAGTTGTTTTCTGCTGAATAGTTACAGTAAATACTCATTTTTATCATTTCATTAATGATTACGCCAACAGATGTCCAAATGTAGTGTCACATCGGATCTTTTAGAGACGAAACCCACCAGAACACCTCTTATAGTACAATTCTTCTTGGTTTAACTGGCTAGTGCAGTGATTTGTTGAAAAGTTAACATGCATATTGTTCACCCCATGACACATTAATGTAAACTCTTTCATGGTGTTGGATAACAACCCTCCTGAAACCTCCACACTGTAGCTGAACACTGAGCCCTGGGATCATTAGGTGTAACATCCACATGAATCAGGAGCTTTGGTCAGACATTGGGCCAATGTGTATGTGTATGTGTATGTGTGTGTGTGTGTGTGTGTGTGTGTCGGTGTGTGAGAGAGCGAGCCCTGTCAATAAGGTCTTGTTCCCCTCACCCATGTTACTCCTCGTCTTTTTTCCCTGCTCAGACTTTCCGACCGCACATTCTGGAACACTCTGGAACATTCCGAACTAGTCATGGCATTCATCCCTCAATCCCCCCCTCACATATGTGCACACACACATACTCTCACACTGCCAGCCCCATGCGTCCTCTCCAGGTCTGGGGGTAACCGTCGAGGTGGAGGGCAGGGAGCAGAGGAGGAAAGGGTTTAGGGGGGGCTAGAGGTTGAAGGACACCCAAGAACCTGCACTCAGCGCCGGGTAGGAACATGGCTGCATTGGGGCATGATCCTGGAGAGGCTGTACAGGTGGGCAAAGTCTGACACAGAGCAATTTGCCCATTTGTCCAAACTGACAACTACACGCTGGAAAACGTTGTTTAAAAAGAAACAGCAGAGACGTTATCTCTCAGGTTAAGTTCACAGCGAGTTGCATTAAAGGGTCACAGCTGATTTATGGCCACTAGGGGGCAGAAAAAAACAAGCCCACACGCACACACGCACGCAATAATTTTACAACAATGACCGGCTAGCTGTACATTATCCCTTACGTGTTTGCTGAAAACAGCTTTCCACTGCAGCTGGATATAAGGTCGATGAATAAATATCTCATTTAGATGCTCACTTTTCTGGTTGTTGATATGTCTGTTCTTTGGAAGAATTGGAGGCATGCATCCTGGAAGCTGTTTATATACTGTACTTTAGCTCCCGTCTGAAATGATAAGAGTCTGAGATCTGTGTATTATGAGGATGAGAATTTGCTTGCTTCCTTGTGTGTGAGCCGTCTAACAGAACCTGACCCACTGAGGTGGGATGTCACAGTGAGGACATTTTCCCACCGGTTAATAAACTTGTGACAACACCGGTGTTAGCGCTTACTTTGATATTTAAGACTGGATGGCGGTGTGTCTGGTCTCTCCGGTCGAGCTTTCGCTGCGGAGCCACAAGTTTCCACCCGGCACCGCTGCGCCGCGCAAACCGGCTGTGAACGCTCCGTCCTCCACACAGCGATTGCTTCATTAACTTCACGGTTCCCTTATAGCTTTGGGTTTAAATCCCAAAGCATTGCCAAATTGGCGCTTTTGCTTTTCGCTTTGACACCAAATCCTCCGCCATCATCTTGTCTGTCAACACTCTCCCATCCTGTGTGTGTGAAATATGATTCCTGCTACTCTGGGTTGAGACTCTTTCACTTTCAGTTTGTAGCGTCTGTCATCCAACTATATATTGATAACATATTTTCCTTGTGTTGTGCAACCTCCAACCTAACCTCATACCTGCCGTTTCAACACCCTGAAGAAGGTGTAAGCCAAACAAGTGGCAGTTTTAGTTTCTTTTTCCCCCCATGAACAGGCTTTTAATTTAGATTCACACACTTCTCACTTCCGTCATTGTTTTTGTCCTGACACTAAGTTGAATGGGCTTAAAAATGCTAAACAGCTAGTACAATCCTCAAAGACTCATTAATAGCAAATGTTTTTTTCTTGTTTCATAAAAATGTATGTATGCCTTAGTACTACTCTAAATGTTTTTTTAAGATCATTTTCAGTTTTGCAGGTTGAGCCTTCAGGTTGTGCGGTCGTTGGCACCGATTCTCAACCTGTTTCTGCCTAACCCAGAGGGGGGGGAATGGGCACGGGCACTGGCAGCCCCTCGCCCGTCCCCACGGCGTTCAAAGCTCCGGCCGGTGTCATGTTTTCCTGCCCCTGTGCCAGGGTCAAAGCGTTTCACGCCAGACCAATATGGAAAACAAGCCTGAAGAGCTGCAGCTCTGTTTCAAAACAAGAGGCTCCTTTGAGGCCGTATTAGCCCATAAACCCTGGCCTCACCTCGCTGTTTCCTGTTATGGGGAGCTGGGCGCTTGGTGGGAGCAGGGGGGGAATGGAGGACACACTCACAAACACACACACACACAACTATATGCTCACCTGCCAGGTCTGTGTCACAACACTAACTCCTCAAAGACTCATTTTGGTCTTTGACACAATATGATCTCTCCACTTTACAGCTACACTGAATATAAGCAAAGAGGCTGCCTCAGCAACAGGAGAGTAGATGCTAATTGAAGTACAAGACAATGACTGTCTCATATTTGAATACTGGTGTTGTGAAAATGTTAACTGAATGTTGATCGTCTGCAGTAGCAAGGATCGTCTGCAGGAGGAGCCAGAGTGTAAAAACTCATGCTGCATACAGGTACAGGTGTGAGATCCTTTAGTACCAATGAACAGTATGAGTATTAATAATTTTCTGATAATTTCATGCTAAGCAGACTTTGATTTTCATGTTTAAGGAATGTAACTTCTTTAGTCCTTAAAGGGGATATAATTAAATTATATGATATGTGTGTCAGTGCACCCATGTTGCATGTTTTTGGGGTACACAAAGACAGCACAATACAAATCAACTAGAAAACTACATCTAATTCCTGCTCAGTAATGTAAAGGCATAAACTGTATAATTACAGACAATAGTTATGTTAAATTAGACATTTTAAGGACTGAAACGTGCAAGTGCAGCTGTTTGGATGCAGAGCTTTGTGTGCGTTTTAATATATTCTAAATACTTTTCAAGTTTGTTTCTTCATTTTCTGTATTTTTTTGTCCTCCTTTTAGTGGAAAAAAAACATGAGGCCTTTAAAATCCCATTATTAAAAGAAATTCTCTATGAACAACATTACATAAACTAGAGAAAACAAAAGGGTAAAAAGGGGAAGCTTCGATAGAATTAAAGACATATGTAAACACAGGAAAAAGCTCAGGAAAGGGTGAAAGGACAGAGGGGAAGAAAACCTAAAGCTCATGTTGATGTTAGATTAAATCAGTCCATGTGTCTGAAAAATGTTAACAATGTTCGCTGTAGAACTACTCCCTCCGAGTGCCATCATTAGCTCCAATCAACATTCCCATCATCATCATTATCACATCATCATCGTGTGGTTTCATTAAGAGGATGGATACGCATCAATATCCGACGGTGGCACTGGTGGTTGTATGTGTGTATGTGTGCATTTCTCACAGGAAAGCTATACAGTTTTAGGTCTTTCACCTTAAAAATATTTCTTTTGTGCGGCTTCTGCAGTGCAGAGAGGTAACATAATCTTATCTGGCCGACACGTTTAGTTCATCGCGACAAATGCCTAAGGACACTAGCTGTATAAAATCCAATACCACTGCAAATTAAATACCTGAATTATCAATACGATGCAATAAACAGTACCCTTTTAACATCTTACTTCAAGAAACATAAACACGTTTTTCCACAAAACTCTTTTTTTGTGTAATTTTCTACTCAAGAACAGCCGCACAACAACTTATGATTTAAATTGGGAACTATCCCACTATCCGTAAAGAAGATTAGAAATCTGACCTGAAAGTAAATGCCAAGTTTTGTCACTTGACAGTTTTCAATATTAAATGCAGCAAACACGTTGCGGTTAATATCAAAAGTATGCTGCAACGATTAATCAACTAGTTTT
The DNA here is from genome assembly GCF_015220745.1 of Sebastes umbrosus. NCBI lineage: Eukaryota > Metazoa > Chordata > Actinopteri > Perciformes > Sebastidae > Sebastes > Sebastes umbrosus. The sequence goes on along the minus strand of NC_051273.1, from coordinate 26,899,039 downwards.
CAAGCATTAAATTAATCGCCAGCTATTTTGATAACTGATTAATCAGTTTGAGTAATTTTTTTATGAAGAAAAGTCCAAAGATTATCTGATTCCAGCTTCTTAAATGTGAATATTTTCTGGTTTCTTTACTCCTCTATAACAGTAAACTGAATATCTTTGAGTTACAGGCAAAACAAGACATTTGAGGATGTCATCTTGGGCTTTGGGAAACACTGATCGTCATTTTTCCCATTTTCTGACATTTTATAAACCAAACAATAGTCGATTAATCGAGAAGATAATTGACAGATTAATCACCAATGAAAATAATTATTAGTTGCAGCCCTAATCAATAGTAGCCAAAATATTGAGGTTCTATACCCAGCCCTAGCTGTGCTCAAAACTCTTAGCAGGATGGACCATCCCATTTGTCAGGACCACCCTTTCTGATATACTACATCTCTATTCATACAGTATAGTACAGGTTATGGGGAGGCAAGCTGGCAGACACCCATCTCCTATACAGCTGGTGTGAATAAGGCTGTAAGAAGCTAAACTAATTTTCAATCTTAAAATGGTGAGATGCACTCTGTGTGAACAAAGCTCAACAGATGATCATATGAACAATAAAACAATATATGCAGGTATTTCAGGACAATGAAAAGGAAATAGCAAAATGCAAGTATAATGGAAAAAAACAGCTGACCATCCCATTTAAAACAAATCGGTCAAGGAGAAAAGTTCTAAATAATATAACAGACATCAAAGATAAAGGAGCATCAGCTGACATCTGCTAAATAATGAATGGAATTGTGAACAATTTCATGTTTTAGAAACAAAGTTCTTCCTCTGAGGTCATGGGATCACTTTCACATGGATGGATAACTTGACTTAATCTGCCAATCCTTTTCTGGATTAAGTATGATTTGGTCTATAAAATGTCAAATGATAGTGAAAAATGTTAATTCTTCAGAGCCAAAGTTGACTTATTTAAATAGCTTCTTTTGTCAAATTAACGGTCTAAAACCCAAAGATATTAATTTTACTGTAATTGGAGAGAAAAACCTGCACATTTTCACATTTGAGAAGCAAGAAGCTGTGAATTTTTGGTATTTGATCATATTTGTAAGCACTGACCAGCATGCGCAAATATAATGTAGTAAACAGTCATAACCTCCTTAACCATTAAGACGATCAACACAACTATTGTCAGCTCTCCAGCCAAAGAGAAGGGAGGAATGGAGTGTGTGATGTCTTTACACAAACCCCAGCACTATGAGTTTAGCACCCCCTGCTGGTGGAACAGTGAATTACTAATCAATAGTATTACGAGGGCCGCTCTGTGACCTTTAATACCTTAGGGTTCGATCACCTGCCTAACATTAGCGCAAAATATACATAACCAAAACTTAAAGAGCGTGTGTCCGTGTGCCTGGAGGCATTATGCATGCATTTAAGCAAACACAGAGTTCAAGGCCGCACATGCGTTTATTTGTCATTTTGTGTAAACTACAAATGCATCAATTTAATGTGCTTACATTAGACCGCAAGGAGAAGCTGCCCAGCACGCCACTGCTCCGCAATTAGGCCTGATATGGTTTAATGACGCTGCAATCACAGACCACAACACACAGCAGCATGTGAATGTGCACACACATAATCACACACACAGCGGCTAAGTAGGAACACTTGGTGTGCAGCCTGATTCCTCCTCAACTCTTGGACCAACTCAGGCGTGACGCTGAAACCAATATAGAGAGAGCTTCCTGGTATCAATAGGACTTCCTGTAATCCCGAATGTACAGTGTGTAATTATAAATTTGCATTTGAAATCCATTCCCATGTGTTCGCTGCAGCTGAACTTACACCTCCTTCCTGTCCAACTACAAGTTAACAGACTTCAGGAATCAGCCTTGAAGGAGCCATCAGCAGCCGTTACGAGCGACAGAGGAGATGTGTGCACGGATTCTTAGCTTTATGATTATTATTGCTGGCGCTCGCTCCAGATTCTATCCTGTGCTGCTAGCAGAGGGAGTCAGTGAAAAGCAGGCGAGGGAGGGATGAGAGAAGTGTATCAAATGCCAACAAAAGGATGAAGAAAAGAGGCTCGCAGGATGAGCATCAAACGGCCCGAGAGGTCGCATCGCGGCGCGGCGTTGTTTTCCCAACCAGATGAGCTGCAGAAAGACGTGTGAACCTCAAAGCCAAGATAAAGTTTTACTGTCGAACAGAGAGGCCGGACCTGTCCTCTTCGTAACCCCGGATCGTAAAAACAGCTCTATCAGCCAGAGCCCCTGCCCCGGCTCTGCAGCTCTGCCTCCTTGGCACTCAGGTGGTCTCCCATAACTCTCACCCTCTCACCCCAGGGCTTCCCACTGAGACAGCAGTCAAAAATATTCAGACTGAGCAGCATGCTGCCCTGAAATTTATGAACAGTAGTTAGCCAGCCGATTTATGGCATCGCTGTGACCCTGACACCCCGCTAGTGACTCCTGAGATGGTCTATCCAGATGCCTGCCTGCTTGCCTCCTGCATGGGCTTTGGGTATTCAACAGTATCGCCATGACCGGCGGGATAAAAATGAATTAACGCTGTTATTCTTTGTTTTCTGTTAAAGAGGGTGAGGGGAGCTTCGGAAAGTGTTGCTCGACAAAAGGAATGTGAAATGACTTTCCAAGACCTCTGATAGTTAGACGGATATGGCTGCATTCTGGGAACGGTCAACTGGCAACTTTCTCCTCCAACCATGAAACATCCCCCAGGTCTCTGCTTATCCCCTGCTGCTTATTTGCTCGATTTTACTTGGAAATTAACGCCCAAAAACTGACAATGCTCCTCTTTGCGCATACGTGCACACACAGAACCACAAATGCAAATGTGTCCGACAGATTCACGCTGCCGCTGCCACTTCTTTGAGAAACAGCCATGCTATTCAAATCAAACCAAATACTGTGTTATCTATGGTGTTCATACCATTAAGCTTTCTAACGAGCATAGAAGCACTTCTTTACAGTAGAAATGACCAAGTGGAAGGGTTGAACCTCTTCCATTATGGCTTTTCAATTCTATTCCAAGTGTTATTCCCAATATATATTGATATATAGAACATTTTACAAAATGTATTGACATATTATGTACATTCAATTGAATTTATAGGTAAAATATCAGATTGGACTGTCTGACAAATACCCAACAAATCAAGGTACTTGTTCAAAAATCGTGTTAATCCCTTATTGCAACATTTCTTGCAATGGCCTAATAAATAGTGATAATGGGCCGATTAATGCCATTTTGAGATAATCGGCCGATGCCTGCACTCATGAGGCCGATTAAAACTAAATGTCTGCAGACACATCTGCAGGCAGCATCTCAGTGAGGCTACTGTAGAACAAAGCTAGCAAACACCAAGGAAGGCCACCAAACTAACATGATTTATTTATATTTTTATTTTTTATTTATGGAAGTTGACAATTTTGTATTCTCTCTCAGAAACACGGAGATGCTGCTATCTGCTGCCAAATACTGTTGTTAAGTGCACTAAAACAATTTTTTTTATCATTGATAAGTTGTTGTTTTTTTACAAAGTTAAGATTTTGATTACCTGTAGACATTTATTTAGTTGATAATTTTTTTATTTAAGTAAGTTTTATATAAGTGCACTGCAGACAGAGTACAGATTTATTTGAGCAAACGGAGACAATGCAGACAATAACAGTGTTGAAAAAATGTTAATTTCACTTCAGCAAATTTGGTTAAATTTATTAAATTGTTGTTATTTATCAGATGCAAAAAGAAAAAGAAAAAACTAGATATCTGTATTATATATCGGCCTCCCTGTTCTCTAAATGTCAGTATCGGCCAATGAAAAGCCCATATCGGTCAACCACAACTAATAAAATTACAGGTATTGCAGGAAAGAAAATGTCCAAATCTGAATAGCCTGACACAGTATCTATTGTCTGTATGCAGGACAATATCTGACTTATTAACCAAAACAACAAAAATTAGTGAGTGCTTCCATTTTACGACAAAAAAAAAACAAAACATAATTAATGTGTATTGTTTTCATATAAAAACATTTTGGGTTCATCCTTAATAATTATTTAGAACCAAATACACCAAGAATACCAAGTATAGACTGAAAAATACTGAACTTTTAAAAAGGCTAATACCAATATCGATATTAACGCAATGATGTTCGTTTGGCCAATATATTATTTATTATTCTATTTTTATATATTTTTTTACACATTAAATTAACCAAAGATCCATCAACTTTGGGTATAATAAAAGTTATACTGTATGTACTGAGGTAGTACATTTTAGAGTTATTAATAAACTAAAATGATCAAAGATGACAGTCACAATAAACAGAAGACAGTATATTTTGATCTGGAAATTTCACAAGAAATTAATAATAAAAACAAACCAATTAAATATAAAATAAAACTAATTACATTGGAATTTTTAATGAATGAAAAAGTGTCAAATATGCAAATCCGACATATGACGCATTAATGAATTGCAATTTTGCAAATGTGTTAACAGTATATGATAAGCAAATATCTGCTGATAATATCGACTAAACTAAAAACGAAAATTTCTAACCTCCTCACAACAGACAATGTTTCATGTTCAGTCTCTAACAATAACACTGACTGGACTTCGGCATGTTTGACTTGCAGGCGTTTTTCATGGTAGAGTGAAACCAGCTAACATGACAAGGACACAAACTTCCCAACCTCCAGGCAAAGAAACTACAATGAACAAAGCCATGAGAATAACATGATAGCAAACATCATTGATGACATCATCACTCTGGTCCTGTCATGTAACCACTGACCCATAAAGATGCCATTCAATATGTACATTAATACCAGTAAGGCCAGTTCAGCCAAGCTACCACTCCTCTCTTCCCATTGTCCTGATGTTTGTTCGGGTTACGATCCTTCGGGTGGCAAACTTTGCGTCTCAAACATGTTTCTCACCACAGTAGCAGCAGCATGTAGTCAAACAGTGAGTCATAGTGAAGTCACTGCCCTCCCACAGATCCTATACAGAATTAGATGCTTCCTCAATCTTTTTTAACAGCGACCGTAGCACAAATAATATAACATTTCTCCATTAAAGGCATCATCAAATCCAACTAATACAGTCCAAAAGCTGACAAAGACCACACATCACCACTTCTCAATTACATCAAATGGTACCCACACGTACATACACTGTCAAACTGCAACAGACGATTATCTTTATTCATGTTGGCCAACACATCCAGTTACACCCCGACCTTAGTGTCCCCTTTGCCCTCACATACTCCTCTTACATTCCTACACAACTCAAACACGCTTAATGCTTTAGAGTGCTAACCAATATCTTTAGGTTAATAAAGGATCAAATAACTTGAATGTGAAAGGTGTCGTGCCCAATTCCATTCGCTTTGAGCTGCAACCAGCAGTTGGGCTGTCGCCAAAACTTTCCACACCCTTTGGCAACCACAGTTTTCGCCGTAGGCTACTTAAATTTGGCGTGGAGGACAAGTGCGTGGGTGTGAAGGTGTGGGTTTGTGTTCATGCCAATTAACAGGCACCACTTTGATGGTGCGACTTTGTGTTGTGTGAAGTTGCCTCCGTGTCAATTCCGTCTGCTTTCAAACAGAAAAATGCCTAAAAGATGCAGGGTGTGGTGGCATGCACTACCAACAGAACTAATGTCTCAATTCATGTGCTTACTTAACACTTGCTATTTTGAGTGCATAAGTGCGTTCACACTGAGAAGTGTGGCAAAATGCAGTGCACTGCAAGTACCCAGATGTTGTACTCAAAATTGTCAAAACGTTGAGTGTGGAACGCTGGACACTTCTCACCCTCAACCGTCGCCATCTTTGCTACATAGCAGAAGGGGAGGGGCCAGCAACCTATTTCAAACTCGTGAAAATGGCGAGCGAGGAAGCTGCAGCGGTTGTGATTGAAACGGCAAACACCGAACTATACAAACTTAAGTTATACATATGGGGTTTTTTTTTCACCAAGTACCACTATACTGTAGTCGGATAGAAGCCATTATTGTTTATAATAATTATTATTGTATTATTGTTCATTTATACGTCTGAATTGAATTACCGCCGATAAAGCGTGATGTACCGTGGCTGACTATCGCCAGCTGGTCTACCGAGCTTGTGGTGAGTGCACAACAGCCGTGTGTGATTTGAGACAACGCTCACCCTGTCGAAATTCATGCACTACGCAAGTAAGTACATAGTGTGTCCAGTGTACTACATGGATGTACTAACGGAAGTATCCGAGTTGCCGAACCGAAAAACTGAGCCTTTAAGAAGACAAAAGTGGATACAGACATTTCTGTATGTAAAGCTAAAACAAGTTGACAGTATGCAACTTGTGTTACAGAGGAATGTGGATAAATCAGAAAGCTATGCATTATTATATTTGCAAATGCCTTAGCTAACTACAGTAGCTTGCTAACACATAGCTTACATTGGCTTGCTAACTTTTTTTTTCATTTTAGTTATCAGCTGCATCCCTGGTAGACATAGGGTCCTAAAACAATCCTTTGACATGCTGATGTTTTTAACTAGCTACAGGCATTTTGTTAGCGTTTCAGCCCTTGTTTGCATATTATGGTGCCGATTCCCTCTGGTAGGCGTGGGAGTAGGATGGTTTCATCTACTCAAATGTGAGGATTTGCTGCTTTTCTTTGTCATGATGGTAAACTGAATATCTTTGGGCTCTTACAAAGCAATACATTTGAAGAGGCCAACTTGGGCTCTGGGAAATTATAGTCATTTTTTCACTATTTTATTACATTTTATAGACAAAACAATGAGTTGAGGAAAATAATCAACAGAATAAGCAATAATGTAAATAGCTGTTTGTTTCAGCCCCAATTGTGATATATCACCAGACATAAAACTGTGATAAGGATTTCAACCATATTGCCTGGCCATAATTCTTCATCATCTACTTTCACTTTTGGGTCACCTGATTCTATTCTATTCTATTAATTTGCAATGCATGCTGTATAACTTAAAGGTGCATTAACATAGCAGCAAACAACTATTTGCTATGTAAAGATAGTGGAGTAATGTCTACCTAAGCAGAGAATGAAGTCACACTCCCTCTGTGCGTGCTGTAATTGGAGCTTCTCTGTGCTTTGTTTACATAGCCAATCCGGCCACGTGTGCATGTTAGCTGGCTAATCCTGCTGCTCTGCATTGCGCAGACCCACGGCGGCGTTGCGGAAGCATAGCACCACCCCGGTTAACACAGTTAGCTCTCTGTCAGCACTGTTGCCGTTGTTTGTGCTGTTAGCACCGTTAGCAAAGAGTATAGAAGCAAAGAGATAAAACTACTAATACTACTACTAATTTTGTTTAACTTTTGTACGGAACTTTTTAGGCGGATAAACATTAACAATAAAGTCCAAGACTTATTTCCACTGTGCTCCTTGGTGTAAAAGATAGCAGAGATGCAGGAGTGCAGGTGTCAATGAGACATCATATGAACAAACACAGTTAAGACATACAGTATAGCATCATATAAACCCATATAAACATGACAACTTCTTTGTAGTGACGCAGGTGTTTGAAATAATAAAGATAATAGGAGCAGAAAGGCTTTCTTCTTGGATAATAAACACTTCCCTTCTGCCAAGAACATAGAGGGACATAATATGTGTATAGGACATTAAGGCCAATAACATGGATATAATCATGAGCATTATGTATTAACCATGCACTCTTCAGAATGATACTGTACATACATATCCATGTACCACCTAGACTGATCCCTACCATTACCCTGCTTACATCTTTATGACACACTGTTAACCTGATTGTGGCATTGTATATACTGTATATGCACCCTATTGTTCTTGTTATCTCAGACTTTTATATTTGCACTCTTCTCACTTTGTCTTGCAGCTATGCAAGACAAAGTGAGAAATGAAAAAATCTTATTTAAAAATCTTATTGTAAACATTTTAATATAGATATATTTATGTATATATATATGACATGTAACAAAATACAAATAAGTTCTGTCTATTTATCAGTCATTAACAGTAATATCGTATAATACATACACAAAAATGTCAATAAAGTGACAGTGTATTGCAACCCCTCAGAGAGAGCAGAGAGATCAACCCTCCCATTGCAGGAGGCGTTCAGGTGTTGTTTAGCAACAGTGTTGCTAAGATGCTGCAGAGTGTTTACCTGTCCGGTGATGCCGGTGATAACGGCCACCTTCCTCTCCTTCTTCAGCTCTCCGTTCACCGCGGAGCTACCGGCAGCTTGCTCGGAGCACAGGGCCATGTCTTCTTCTCGGGTGGGTGTTTAAAAGTCTGCTGTCAAAAGAATACCTGTGTCTGTGCTGTTGTGTGTTTACAGTGAGAGAACCGACGAGCCTCCTCAGCATCCGTAAACCAAACCACAGGCTGCGGGCTGACGTGTGAGGAAGCGGAGGAGAGATCAGCCAATGGGAAGAGAGCAAAGGGAGATCAGCCAATAGGAAGAGAGCAAAGGGAGATCAGCCAATGGGAAGAGAGCAAAGGGAGATCAGCCAATGTGAAGAGAGCAAGGGAGCGCAGCAGAGGCGGCTTCACTGAAGAGGGTCAGAGTGTCTGAGAGGGCTGCAGGTCAGTAAACACAGCGACGCCTGCAGGATGGAGAGAGAAATGTAGCTTCCTATATCACACTCACAATCAGATTTATTTGCCAAGTGTATACATACAACTGGAATTAATTTAATGCATGTATTTCTATGTGCTTACACTGAAAGAGAAATAACAGATAGGACAGCAAATCTGCACAAATAAAGATAAGGAATAGGCAGGATAAGAATGATAAGAATGCACAAACAGGTGCAGTAAAAGCTGACAGGAGACTCAGGAAGATGTCAATAAATTACAATGGGCAGAGATCTAATCAACCAGATAAACTGGAATCACCTGTGCGGGTGTTCATAACTGTCACTTCTCTGTTGTCAGTGTCATTCCTACACCCAGACTGAGGTGTAGGCATTTGTGGTGTAGAGACTACAGGTAAAAGAAATGCACTGCACTTTTTTTATTAGCCACTGGTGCCTGTAATTTCAGATATTGTACTGTCATCACCTATAAATATGACTAAAAGCATATCAGTATGTCATTTGGTACCCCATTACATTCATGAAGTCAAAACTGCAGCTACTGGTGACAAAGTTAAGAGCGAAAAACAACAATGTTACTGGGTGAGCGATCTAATCGACGTGAGTGTCAAAGTTTGGGTGTGTCCCAATGTCACTCATAGGAAAAGAGGCTGTAAAGACAAACTTATTGTCTGTTTTAATTAGTGTTTTTTATGTGAATTAATCACACTCTACGGTGTTGAATACATTAAGTCAGAAAGATTAGTGACATGGTTTGATTTGAGTAAAACCTGATTCTATTGTGCAGGTTCCTCAGGCACGGCTCAACAATAAGGATTGCTCATTTGCCCGGGGCAAGTATAATACCACATTGGGCTCGTAAATCGAACAACTTCCTGTTTCCTTTAGGTGGCACTATGACTATCACTCATAATGGCACGTGTATGTCTTGATGCCAGGACTCTTATAAAACATTTCAAGTTTGGTGCAGATTGGACAATGTATAGTCAATTTACAACAGCTTCCTGTTTCTTGTAGGTGGCGCTATGCATATCACTCATAATGGCACATATATGTCTTCAGGCCTGGACTGTTATCCAGCTTGGGAAATCTGGGGCAGATCGGATGTAAAGTCAAGTTACAACAGCGTGTAAAGTTTCATGAGTTTTTGTGCATCCTAAAGTCCTCAAACATGTGTTCGTAAATTTTAAATAAACGCACAAAATCCAAGATAGCTGACTTCCTGTTGTCTGAAAAATCTCAAAAATATTTAATACGCTCTTACAGATGTGAGAAATGAGCTACTCAAATTTCGTGAAGATCGAAGCTACTTTTTCTCAACCCTGCCTGTATTTGGGGGCGCTATGGACCCTGCTGGCGGCGCCCGAGCCAAATCATTAAAGAACTTTGCAATTTTCGCCAGTTCTGATTCATATTCCAATTTTCGTGAGTTTTCGTGCATCCTAGTGCCTCAAAAATGTGATCTCGCAGCGGAAAAATAATAATCCTTAGAAAAACGATAGGTTTCCTTGTGGGCGCCCTTCCTCATTTTCTGCCTTGAGGTAACAAATAAAAAAAGACAGAAATACACTTTTCACCCCTGTAACTCTCATTGTAATGAAACTGACTCAACACTTTTAAGACAACGATATCAGGGACCAATTATTTATTTATATTATAATAAACATATTTATTTCCTAAAATAAAAATCTAAATGTTTGTCTTAAAACCAAGTTGCAGTTTATGGTGCTAGGATTAGGGTACTCGGGGGTTGAACCCTCAAGTGTCGCAGCAGCAGCGGTAGGGGTACTCCAAATCTGAATTTCAATTATAGGGCACCAAAAGGGCTAGAGCCTGCCCTGAATATTTTTAACCCAGAGATACAATATATATTATTCTGAAAAGGGCCATTCTGCGTAATGAGCACTTTTACATTTGGTACGGTGTGGTTTGAAGTATATTTTGATGCCAAATGCGGATTGTAGCAGGACAGGCAGGTAGGTGAAAAACAAGTCTTTATTTCAGAGGAATAATAGGTAAGATGAGATGGAGGCTGGCAGGAGCCTTGGCTGGGGAGTGGAGAATTGTATCCAGGGGGGAAACCCAGGAATGAGAGCTTTGATGTGGGTTTGGTCAACTGATGAGGCGGGTAAAGGCAGACAGGTATTCATGGTAACCAGGAGAGCAGGTCTTTCGAGGAAACAGGTACACAAACAAGCTGAGAGACAGATAAGATTAGCAGGCAAGCTAAACTAGTAACAGAGCTGGAAATGTGACACAAACACAAACCGTGTATGGCCTACCGGTCCAGCAGGGACTGGCTGTTGGTGCAGACTGCACATTAGTAAGCTACTTTCCTACAAGCCATCTCCACTCTCCATCTTCTCTTCCTGCATGATGGCAGACAGGTGTGATATTTGCAGATGTCAGGCAGGTGTGCAGTGAGAGGGAGACAGAGGGCAAGGGATGAAACTGACAGACAAAAGCAAACACACACCAAGCACACACTCACTCAAACAAAAGCACACTCACACACAAGCATCACTGGCAGGAGTCACAGAGGAGGAGTCATGACGCTTCAAGCCGTGAGCACACTGCCCGCATGAGGCTGGCGTGACGGCAGCGTCGCGTCGTGGCCGCGTGATGCACACCTAGGGTGTTCACACTAGACGCTAGTTAGCTGCCTGTCGGGAGTGTGTCTGCTACCTGTCAGCTGTGTTTTCTGCTGCTGCTGACAGCCCTTTCTTTCTACATAGAGTTTGCCTTTTAATTGCCATTTAACTTCATGATAAATATAATTTATATTTATTTTAGACAGAGAAAGGTTCAGAAACGTGTGGTAATTAGTAAATAATAGTAATAATCCACAATTAAAACTCCTTACTGTATTCATTTATGATGCTTTCCAAGTCACTGCTTGTTTCACAGCACTGACTGCACATATTTCAGAATAAAAGCCTCGTGTTAACAAATGAAGGAATTCTGTGCAAAGAAACCCCGCTTTAGGGCTTTTATTTCGAAATGAAAGCAGGAAGTGTTGATTTAAACCCCAAACTTTATCAAAAGCCTCGTGTTAACAAATGAAGGGATTCTGTCTATAGAAAAAACGCCTGACGGCTTTTATTTTGAAATGAAAGCAGGAAGTGTTGATTTAAAAACAAGTTTAATTAATTTTACTTTTTTTTCATCTCCGTAACATATTCTACAGATAAACCTCGAAACTGTAGTAAAGTCTTGCTGGTATGAAGTTAATATACAGTCACTAGATCACTTTCACTGTCTGTGACATATTCTACAGATGTCTAGACATGGAAACTGTAGTAATCTTGCTGGTATGATGTTCATATACAGTCAATAGATCACCTTCACTGTCTGTGACATATTCTACAGATGTCCAGACATGTAAACTGTAGTAAAGTCTTGCTGGTATGATGTTAATATACAGTCACTAGATCCCTTTCACTGTCTGTGACATATTCTACAGATGTCTAGACATGTAAACTGTATTATGTAGCTGATATGATGTCCATATACTGTCAATAGATCACCTTCACTGTCTGTTGCTGCTGGGACACGCAGCTGAGACGCGAGAGGCTCGCGTGTAAAATAGGCGAGCCTTCTATTCTATAAAATAGACGCGCGTCTCATGCGGGCAGTGTGTCCACTCTAACCTGTTAACATGGACGCCGAAATAAAAAACAACACGCCACGCGAGACTCACGTGAGCCTGATGCGGGCAGTGTGTCCACCATGTACTTTTGCTTAAGTAAGATTTTGAATTACTTGAAGAGTATTTTACACTGACTGTAGTATTGTAGCCTAGTAGGCTAGCCTATATCCAAAAAATGTTTTGCAGATTATTTTTAAATTTGTTGGAAATTTAACCCGTTACCCAAAGAGCATAGTTTTACTGTGCAAATCCACCAATTGATTTCGTAAAATTGCTAAACAGGGAATTTTTGAAAATCTTTTAAATTTTTTATGAGATAGGCTATTGTATTTTTAAAAAGCAGGCACATGTATTCCATAATTGTCTATAATTACATGTATGTTGATGTTGTTTGATGTTGTTGATGATGAATGTGCACAGACATACAGATTGATTTGAGAGTTTCAGTGACCTGAGAGTGATTCAGTCTTGTTGACTCTTTATTAGCATACCGGTACTCAGACATTTGCATTTGAAGATGTGGTTTGTGTGCTCTCAGGCATATTTTTCTCAGTTTGAGTCTGCATGCAAAGTCAGTTGATGTAGAAGCTAAATGGGGATGTTTTTTTTAGAAAGTAATCCATTTTTTGAAAATCACAGCAGCAGTGAAACGTGAGTCTCTTCTGGCTCTGGATGAAGCTGAAACACTGTGTGAACCAACAAAGTAGCAGAGGTTACCAAATGTCTCAATAATAACTGAAGATTTACTTTCCAAAAATACTTATCCTCTATCATCAGTCATTATAAACCAACCAGGGTAAAACTACATTGTTGAACTTTGATACAGCTACACACACACACACACACACACACACACACACACACACAACATAATGATGAATTCAAACTGGGGCTGTCAAAGTTAACGCGATAATAACGTCCATCCATCCATCTTCAACCGCTTATCCGGGATCGGGTCGCGGGGGCAACAGCTCCAGCAGGGGACCCCAAACTTCCCTTTCCCGGGCCACATTAACCAGCTCTGACTGGGGGATCCCGAGGCGTTCCCAGGCCAGAGTAGAGATATAATCTCTCCACCTAGTCCTGGGTCTTCCCCGTGGTCTCCTCCCAGCTGGTCGTGCCTGGAACACCTCCCAAGGGAGGCGCCCAGGAGGCATCCGTGCTAGATGCCCGAACCACCTCAACTGGCTCCTTTCGACGCAAAGGAGCAAGGACTCTACTCCGAGTCCCTCACGGATGACTGAGCTTCTTACCCTATCTCTAAGGGATACGCCAGCCACCCTCCTGAGGAAACCCATTTCGGCCGCTTGCACCCGCGACCTCGTTCTTTCGGTCATGACCCAACCCTCATGACCATAGGTGAGAGCAGGAACGAAGATTGAACGGTAGATCGAGAGCTTTGCCTTCCGGCTCAGCTCTCTTTTCGTCACAACGGTGCGGTAAAGCGAATGCAATACCGCCCCTGCTGCTCCGATTCTCCGACCAATCTCACGTTCCATAGTCCCCTCACTCGCGAACAAGACCCCGAGATACTTAAACTCCTTCACTTGGGGTAAGGACTCATTCCCTATGATAATAACATGATGACGCAAATTTGTTTTAACACCATTTAGTTTTTTAATGTATTAAAGCAACTTACAATTTTTAGATTGTAGCAATCTCAGTTTAAAAGTTAGATTGGAGATACTGGCATCATATGAAACTACAAAACCTAAGGAATCCATTGGCACCAACCATATCATACTAGCTCGTCACGAAGGATGTTAAATAACGCTCAAAATTTACGCTAAATTTTGGCGAGGAAAAATTTACACAGCCATTATCAAAGGGCTCCCTTGACCTCTGACCTCAAGATATGTGAATGAAAATGGGTTCTATGGGTACCCACGAGTCTCCCAACTAACAGACATGCCCACTTTATGATAAGGGTTTATGTGAGGGTTTCTGGACAATATTTGTCATTGCTTAGTGTTAATTAATTTCTAATAATAAATATATACATACATTTTGAACAGATTACAAATGTGTGATTAATCGCGATTGATCATGATTAACTATGGACAATTATGCGATTAATCGTGATTGAATATTTTAATCGATTGACGGCCCTATTTAAAACTATGCAAGTCTGCACCACTCACATGCATCACCATATTCTGGGTTGAAATTAGCTTGTTGCAAGCCTACACTCAAGGAACAAGCACAAAAACATCCACTAAGAAATCAATCTCCAGAAGAAACAATGCTGTCTCGTGCTGAGAGGACATCCGTGTGCGCTTGTGTGTTCGGGTGTGTGTGCATATATTGGGCCCAGTAAACATCCTGGTCAAACAACAAGGAGTAGGTCATGTCAACGACACATCTGTTGGTTTCATTATAAGGAACAAATATAATACATCAGCACTTTGTGAACATTATTCTTGTTTATGTAATGAGCATCACTGCAAGAGGAACAAATACACATTTCACCCTCAAGAAAACGTTTCCTCCACTCTTACGGATGCATGTTGGTGGACATGCGTTGTTCAAACCCACAGAACTTTATTTCTAATTTTAGTAAAGATCCAAAGTTGTTGAGAAATATGTCAGCTTGAAACATTGAAAAATGTGTGAATAACGATAAAAACGACGATGGTCCCATTTGCTGCAATGCTGAAGCGTAAAAGTATACTGTCTATGGCAGTGGTTCCCAAAGTTTTTCACGTCAAGGACCCCTAAACTGAAATTAGACCACAGAACCCCATTTGATACGATTTTGTCCCAGGGTCCCCCATCTGATAGGATTTTAGCTTTTAGATGTTTTATTACAGAAAGTGTATGAAGCCCATGACCAAAATAGTCATAAGAGAGGTAACATGATAAGATAGAACTTTATCAATCCCGAAGGAAATTCTTTTGACAGAGTAATACATATAAAGTGTATAAGAAGTAATATTAGCAACAGTTCCTAATAGAATAACAATGGGAGTATGATGCATTTAGTAAAATAAGTAAACTAAAATAGAAAAGTAATATTTTGCATGATATTCTGTCATTGTGTTACTTCTGATGGAAATATACTGAAAATAATAATATTCCCCTTCTTGCTGGGGACCCTCTGGAACCCCCTTAAGGACCCCTCGGGGGACTCTGGACCCCACTTTGAAAACCACTGGTATATGGTACTTTCATAAAGTGTGGAAAAAGGTGTTTTTCTAACTTTATTTCAGGGGAAATTTAAGAGTTATTACATTTGTTATAGAATTGACTTGTCAGCGTGCCAAAATAAACACAGTTTCAGGAGCAGAACTTGATATATTGACCCTGATAGAGGAATTCATTTCACATCACTTGAGATGCTATCTTAACAGGAGCGATCAAACAGCTCCTATAATCTCTTATTATTCTTGTACATTTGAGCACGTATGACAACATCTGCTCCAGCTGAGAGCGTCGGTAGCGCTGTGAAAGCTTCCCAGAGTGCACAGCGTGATGGGAGGTGTGATTTCATAAAAGCAAACATGATTGTGTAAAAAAAACACAGTGCCCGGGGCCCTGAGAAGCACAGCGGTCCGCTCATCCACCCTGCCTGATCAAAAGAGAACAAAACACACAGCTCTGTTACAGCCCGGGGCTCTTCTTCTTCTCTTCTCCTGTTTGGACGGCAGGTGTCTCGCTGCATGCTTCGAGGTATTCGACTCTCACTGCGTGTCCACTGCTGTGCAGAAACCTTCATCCTTCACGTGTGTGTTGTGTGTGTGGGAACACTGAAGAATGTAATAGGAGTAGAAATAGGAGATGGAGGGTCAGATCAAGCTACACTTTTGTTCTTCATGAAAATTCACCCGGAGTCCATGAGCCAGATTGAATCCACAAACAAAGTGTGGAAAAGTCAGTTTCCCAAATGGCTCCCCTTGTTCTTTTCTTTGTGCAAAGTTCTGTAGAGTTGACGCTGACACACTCTGAGAAATTCCCCAGCTATGTTTGTCATCTGGCACAACCTGCTGGTTTTCATAGTCTTTACTCCTTGACCTCCTGAACTCAAGTGCAGTCAGATGACATGCTATCACAGACGTCATCAGGCCCTGTGGACCTAGATTTTAGATCAAGAGGGCAATAGAAAAAGATCTGTTTAACTTTCTGAAATGTTTCTATCCTGATGGGTGTGGTCTCTTCCAAGTTGACAGTAGAGGATTTATTACACCTACCCGTGTGTATTTATCCAAGTGCTCAAATGATGAATATCCTTAACCAGCCCGTTCTTATTCCCAAGGTGTCAAATACGGACACTTTGTCTGACGCTTAAGGCACCCTTTAGTGCCGGTATGAGACGCATCGGGCGTTCTACTAACTACAATGTAAACCGATCCGCGTCAATATTAAATGCTCAGGAAAAGGGAGCCGGGAGTGTGGTGACGTAGCTTTAAGAGTGAAAAGACACACATTGGGCGTGCGGGAGGGGAGGTGGATGGGTCCAACAAACACAAGGCTTTCATCCAGGAGACCGCTGTTTGTGTCCCATGCGTAACGTTACAATTAGCTGTTCGTTTGTGTCCTGTGTTCACGTTTATCTCCCCCTAAAGACCCTCTGTATCCTCCTAAAAAAGGCAAAAATTAGTCTATGTGGGTTTCAGAGGGTTAAAAAAAAAAAGACACATGCTTCAGTATTTTCACTTTAGTACTTTCTCTTCTTTAGCAATTCATGTGTGCAGATTTAAACTTTTCTTCAAGGCTTCTGCTGCTTTGAGAGTGTGGACATACAGGAATTCGAAACAGAAGCTACCTAATATACACTTTATTAACATGTGGATAGACCTACATGTTTACAGTTTCAGTATGCATTTAGGTTTTTGTTTATATTTCATGCAAATGGTCACAGAATTTTAATATTACATTTTTATTTCCAAAGAAACACTGCAAATGTTTTCTAGTGTGCTTTATTTATTTGCTTATTTATATTCTACATTTAATTATGTCTCATCGTTACACAAGAAAACTTGAAAAAAAGGTATCATAAATTCAAATAAACAAGTATTCAAAATCACAAAGCTTTTCCATTTCTAATTGGAGCGGCCAACAACTGAGCGACGAACGTTCATCCGACTTCCCATTTCTTAGACAGAACGGGACAATTAATCAGTCGCCGCTGACGTCTTCTCCGCTCTGCTGTTGGCTCTCCATCAAGCTCAACTGTGCATTTACACACACGGTATGTGCAGAACTACGTGTTTGTCTCCCCTGAAAGAAATCCCATCTTGAATTAAAAAGCTTTGCACTTCAAGTACAGTCTGGTGTTGAACCAGCAAATAAATGAACATATGAATCCACTTCAGTCATAAACATGAATCATTCGTAGGTAGTATTCTGTTGTTCCGTTGTGCCTTCATGGAAGGTGAGAGGGCTACTCCAAACTGCCGAAGCGTAGGCGAGCTAGTGGCGTGAACGCAAACAGAAGGCGATCCAGTCTACGGTAGAAATGTACCAGAAATGTGGGCTCGAAACCAGGAAGTATTCAGTCATTGAGATATCCTCACTTTTCAGGGGGAATGAGAGTGTTGTGTTATATGCTGTACAAAATAAATTAATGTGGTGTGACTGTGACTTCAACCAAGTTCTGCATGTATTTTTACCTTATGTTCAAGAAAGAATAACATTTTATAAGACTTGTAAATTAAAAGAAAGAAAGAAAAATCTGTATTCACAAAAATATATTATTTAAATAATAGCAGTCTGTCTATATTTTTGCTTAAAGTTGTTTGATAAATCTTGTAGAAATAGGCCAAAAGGTGCAAAACATGCAACAAAACATGACAAACTGATCACTGTCAGAGGGAGAATAACAGCGTCTGTCTGATGCTGATTTTCAGTTTTTCCTTTACCTTTTCAGTGGTACATGTGGAAGTTGTAGAAGTGACAAGTAATTCAGGTCTTTAGTCTCTATTATTTTGGACTCACCATTGCGATACGGGTCGTTCTACACACCACCATAGAGCGAGCGAGTCCTCGCTGGGTCAGTCGGAAGTTTCGTGCTCTACATTGACAGTAAGCATGCTAGCAGATGGTTCGTGCCTCCACCGCAGCGTTAAAAAGAAAAGTCTGTTTTTCTCCTGGGGGCCTCAGACTATTCAGGTCAGAACTACAAGCTGTGGAGCTAAGCTAACATGAGGATGCGAGCGCAGTTATCCAGTAGCCATACAGGTACAGCAGCATTGGTCCAGTGTTGAGCTCCAGGGCCCTACGTTGTCAAAAAGGCATGCTGATGGCCTCACAGTGTTTCTAGGAGGGAAACAAAAAAGAGGAAGATTTCAGGTTTTAAGTTTGTAAGTAGCCAGATGGTAAAGAAGCAATGCTTTAGATTGAGAAATGAATCACTAACTAACAGGGAAATATGAATCTTACCTGTCTGGCTCTCCGGAGAAGGAGCATGTGTGGAGTGGCACTTGTTTTTCTGCAATGAGAGAGGATGCACTGAATTAGAGCATTGGAGCAAATACCTGTATGAACACTGCTTTGTTTGCCAGTCTATTAAAGTGACAGAAGGCAGAACGTTTTTGGCATAACAAATCCATAATAACCTTTCAGCATATTGTAATTCAAGTGTCATGAGAGAAAACTAGACTTCTGCACCTCCTCATGGCTCTGTTTTCAGGGTTTAAAAAATCTAGCCTGTGACAGGAGACTTTGGCCAATCACAGGTCATTTCAGAGAGAGAGAGCGTTCCTATTGGCTGTTCATTCAACGGAGGCAGCTGTAAATCACTCGCGAACTCTGATCAAATGGTCAAACTAGGCAGCGCTGGTCAAATATGAATCAGTATTCTGTTACTGTAATGTCTATTTCTCTCCTCAAATGTTTTCAGAAACATCTTGTAGTGCACTGTTCAGCTGTAAAATTAGAAAGTTTGCTCTGGCTGGTGGGCGGTGCTTGATATTTCCTCAACTGATCTCAATATGGCTGCCAGGTCACAAACTTTCTCACTTTAGAACCTTTCAAGTAAGGGATAATGTACAGCAAGCCGGTCATTGTTGTGAAATAAACCCCGACATTACCTTCTGGCTTAGTCGGTGATGCAGACTCCGGTCTGACAGCCAGGGGTGTCTGAGGGACTCTGTTGCACTCATCCTCCAGCTCTTGCTCTTCACCAGCAGAAGGGTGATGAAGTCTTTGGCCTCGTCGGAGATGTCCGTGAACTCCTCCTCCTCAAAGTTCCACTGGCAGGCCAGGATGTTGTTCAGTGTCTCGTTGTCGTCGTCCCCCAGAAACGGAGACAAGCCACTGAGCCTGGACCAAGAGGAAGCAGAGGTCAGGGATGCTACTGTGTGTCGGTAAAATATTTAGAGATGAATGAGCATCCACAACTCACAGCATGTAAGTGATGACACCGAGGCTCCACATGTCAGTGGGGAATGAAACAAACTCATAGTTGATGACTTCAGGAGCTAAGAATTCAGGCGTTCCAAAGTTGACCCTCAGCTTCTCCCGGGGTTTATACCTGTCAGAGACGCACCAGCAGAAACATAAGAGATACATCTGGGGCTGAGAGAGTCCTGTTATGAAGTTAACAAAGATTTTAACTGTATATAATAGATGATAGATTTTACCTCCTGGCCAGGCCAAAGTCAATGATTTTAATCTTGTTAGTAGCTCTGCTGACACAAAGAATGTTCTCTGGCTGAAAAGGAACAAAAGAAAAGGATTACAATCACATACAAGGAAACAAATAGGGGAGAGCGGGGCATCTTGTCACACAGGTAATTCAGATTACTTTATTTTGTCCCTTAGATTTGCATAAAATGGTTATTTGGCATATAAGACAACACACACCATGCACCACAATTCCGTATCTTAAAATCTTAAACTGACCAAGTGGCAGTAATAAAAAGTGCTGAGTGGATTGTTCTTCCACTGGCATGTAAGTCCAATAAAACATCACAATAGTGCATGTGACTCAGCAGAATTTAACAATGGATAAATAAATGTAAATTAAAATAAGTGATGGAATTGGTTGCAGAATGTCCTTAAAAGTAGCCTTGATGCTTGGGATTTTTCCATTTACAGTTTTTCTCAAACGCTTTGGCTCATTTTTTTTAAACAGTCTTGACAGGCTCTAATCTGTAAGTGCAATCGTCAAGACTGTTTGATGGGACATCACAACTCCAAGAAAACTGGTGTATAAATCAATATGACAGTAAAATGATAAAAAAAAGAGAGGGATATTGCTGGCTACTGCTCCTACGTTGAAGTAGGTTTACCTTGAGGTCCAGATGTAGGATGTACATCTTATGCATGTACTGCAGCCCTTCACAGATCTGGCGTATAAACAGCACCGTGTCCAGCTCTGTCAGGTTGTAGTTCTCATCGATGATGCGGTCAAACAGCTCCCCTCCCTCCACACTACGGCACAAAGGAGACAGGAAGACAGGGCTCTTAAAGTTGTCGTATTGACGAATGAGAACAAATACTGTGCACCCAGAGGAATGCAGGTACCCGGACTTACTATTCCATGACCAGGATGATGTCATGGCGCGACTCAAAGGCGGCGTACAGCTGGATGAGGTTGGCGTGGTTGAGCTGGTTCATCACCTGGACCTCATTCCTCACCACATCCTGAGAGAAAGACAGAAACACATACAAGTCAGTTAACACACACACACACACAGTGAGGTAGGGGTAAACACACAAAGTGTTAGAAAACCATAGAAGTAGATATAATATGTGTGTGTTTGTGGAGCGATTTTTAGAAGTCCATTAACAACAGAACTGTTAATGAAGTAATGAAGTTCATTATTATGTCCATTATTGTGTGAGCTACTGTTAATTTGATTTCTTGCAGCTGCTTCACCGTAAATACAGAAATTAACCTATTATGAAGTGTAGTTACCACTTAAATTAGACTTGATTCAGGGATTTTTTAGCACCTTTTTAGCAATAATTTATCAACGCATTGTTTCTAAATGTAGCACTTGGAAACAGTTCAGCATGTTTGATGAACTCGATGTACATGCATGATTCTTGCAATTTTGGGGTTGTATCCACATGGTTCAACATATATTCATATAACGGTTCGTACGATATTTTACTGAAAGGTTGTTCCTCCTTTTTTGTTTGTTTTCCTACAATTGTCCAGCAACACGTGTCAATTTCCGTTCATTACATGTACAGTACACAGTCTTTTCAAAATAAACTTCCGTCTTCGCAGGAAACAACTTCGTTTAGGCAAGAAAGCTATTTAGTTAAGTTTAGGAAAAGATCGACTTGGTTAGGATTAGGCAACATAACTACTTAGTAACTTACATGACAAATCAATCAACATTGACTTCTGGTTTCACACGGGGTACTAACAGCAGTCTCCGGGGCGAAAGTCTGGTGTTTTTTGACCCACCCATCCACCATGACCTCCTCCCTACGCGGCGTTTATATTTCTTGATTCACGATTACGTTAATTGCACACAAATTGATTTCATGGTATATATACGAATTACAGTGCATCACCTTTCGTAGGCATAGTTACAATCAGTGTATGAGCCCAGCCTGCATGTTGAAGGACCTTATTGTATAAGTCACTTTGGATAGAAAGCATCAGCTAAATAAATGTAATGTAAATATTCAATATTTATGTCGGTATTTTGCACATTCCTACACAAAACTTTGCAGCTCTTTCATTTTAACAGATATATTGTACATATTTTTATAGTATTTTTTCATATTTTGAATGTACATTTTTCTATTCTATATTTATGTTTCTTGACTTTTCATGTACTTGCTTTTATTTTGATTTATGTTTATTGTTATGCACTAAAACACTAAGGCAGATTCCTTGTATGTGAAAACCTGCTTGGCAATAAATCTGATTCACATACAGATTTTGCAGGGGATGAATTGAAAAAGAAGATGCAGCCACTGGATGTATGAAGATCTGCTGGCATCAGGTACTTGTTGTAGTTTGGGCATCTTTATTTAGGTTGTACTGTGTCACGGACTCTAACCCTTGCACACTATATTATCTGTATGGACTGTATATCACTTGCCTTCACAGTCAGTTTTGTCACAGAGGATCACTGACAGCAACATGAGCCAGCCAAGGATTTGGCTGTGTGTTTGGCCGGCTCTGATCTTTTTGAATATCTCACATGATAATGTAACCACAGAGCTACAGTATGCTCAGGCATCTGACCTCTCTCACATCCTTTTCGGATGACCCAGAACAAGAAAGACACAATAAATGAGGCTGACAAACTGCCACATGCCCACGCCCTCTGTGCTGGTGATCTATTTTTAAAATGTAATTCATTATGGTTCTTAGCAATGATATAAGTAACCATCCATTAGACCGTCTGGGAAAACAGGCATCCGATCATTACTGCACCTTCTCTTTCTGGCTCTTGGCCTTGATGATCTTGGCAGCCAACATCATACCAGACGAGTTCTCCACGCACTTGTGGACTTGTCCAAAACGTCCCCTAATGAACGAAAAGCAAATACATAGATGAGTCAAGCACATACGTGGACAGTAGGGGCAAAGTAGAAGAAGAACCATCCTAGAAATTTATAAATAATTAAAGCTGCGAGCAGCGATGAACGGGCCCTCGCCCCTGCGGAAACGTCTTGGGAACGCGTACGTTGGGGCACGTACATGTCTTCAGGCCAAGACTCTTATAAAACATGTCAAATTTGGGGAAGATTGGACAATGTATAGTCAATTTACAACAATTTCCTGTTTCCTGTAGGGGGCGTTATGACTTTCACTCATAATACCACATATATGTCTTCAGGCCTGGACTATTATCCAGCTTGTGAAGTTTGGAGCAGATTGGACTATGTAAAGTCAATTTACAACAGCTTCCTGTGTCATGGCGAATCATTTAAATTCTCCGCCACGCCACGTCAACACCGTTTCATGAAAAAAAGGTCTTAAGATACTACTGACCAAATTTGAATATGATCGGGATAAATCTCTAGGAGGAGTTCGTAAAAGTATGCATAAAATACATAAATTACATGAAAAACACAAAATTCAAGATGGCCGACTTCCGGGTGGCGGAGCTAATGAAACCCAATGAGGAATATGTTAGCAATAATGAACAGGATGTGCCTACCAAATTTCATGAATATAGGATCAACTTTGACCAAACTAAAGCCTTCCACGCGTTAGGGGGCGCTATAGAGCCGGCTAAACACGCTGAACCCAAAAACTGTACGTTCACGTAAAGTTCACAGGTGTCCATCTTTTTGACAACTTTCATGAGTTTTCGAGTATACCAAGGGCGTCAAAGGCATGTTCAAATGCTAAAAGACATAAGGGGGCGCTAGAGAGCCAACATGCCACGCCCAAGCAAAATTTCACCACTAAATCAAAGTAATTACTAGTTTGGATGTGCGTGTAAAGTTTCATGAGTTTTTGTTCACCCTAAAGTCCTCAAACATGTGTTCGTAAATTTAAAAAAAACGCAGGAAGTCCACGATGGCTGACTTCCTGCTGGCCGAAAAAATCTCGCAAATATTTATTCCAGGTATGAGGATGTGAGCAATGACATACTTGAATTTCGTGACGATTGAAGAAACTTTCTCTTAAAAACTGCCTACATTCGGGGGCGCTATCTCGCCCGCTGGTGACACCCGAGCCCAATCACTCCAGAACATTGAATTTCCCACCAGTTCTGACACATATTCCACTTTTGGTGAGTTTTTGGGGATGGCTAAGGTCCCAAAAAGGCAATCTCCCGGCAGAAAAAGAATAATACTTAGAAAAACAATAGGTTTCCTTGCACTTTTGTGCCAGGACACCGCTGGGGTCCTGGCACTTTCGTGCTCGGGCCCTAATTATAAAACACTTATTCTAGTGCTGAAAGGATTACACGATAATGATGATGCGCAATAATTTAAAGCTTCAGTAGGCAGAATGTTTTTGGCATCATTAGGCAAAAATTCCATAATAACCTTTCAGCATATTGTAATTCAAGTGTTCTGAGAGAAAACTAGACTTCTGCTCCTCCTCATGGCTCTGTTTTCAGGCTTTAAAAAATCTAGCCCGTGACGGGAGACTTTGGCCAATCACAGGTCATTTCAGAGAGAGCGTTCCTATTGGCTGTGCTTCCGGCTGGTGGGCGATGCTTGGTATTTCCTCAACTGATCTCAACATGGCGGCCTAGTCACAAACATTCTCATTTTACACCCAAACAGTACACTACATGATGTTTCTGAAAACATTTGAGGTGAGAAATAGGCATTACAGTAACAGAATATTGATTCATATTTGATCAGCGCTGCCTAGTTTGACCGTTTGGTCGGAGTTCGCGAGTGATTGACTCGTTGCGCTCAGAGATGGCAGCTGGACGCCAGGCTCCAGTTCGGCTCTGACTGGTTGTTTTCCTGCGGTCTGTGAAATCTTGCAGATGCCATTAGGAGAACCGGAGGACACATGATTTTTTTCAGATTACCTGTCTCATGTACTACTGTCAGGATATAGTGACCGTAATAATTTTTGCTCCATTTCTACCCACTGATGCTTCGAGTAATTTCTCATGGTCATCTTCCAAATAATTTCTGGTTCCAGCACATCAAACAAAGAATTTTCTGCTATTATCTGTTTTATATAATCTTAAATTTAGATTTTAGATTGGTAGTCTGACAAAACACACAATTTTAAGATGTCATTTTTGGCTCGGGGAACTTGTGATGAGCATTTTCTTTTTTTGCTATTTTTACCAAACAATAATCAATTAATTAAAAAAAAATAACTCAGATTAAAAACATCTTTTAAATAATTATTAATCATCATAATGGCTCCTTCAGTCATACAGCAATTAGGGCTTTATACTGTGTCATTATGTCAGTAATTTGAGGAATGTGCTTGCGTGCTGACGGGTAATCTCCAGTTCTAGAGGCAGGATTTAGCACCGGCCTATTACATCAGAGAGGCCCGCTATTTCACAAGAAATAGCGCCCCCCCCCCCCCCCCCCCCCCACCACCACCACCACCACCCAAGGCTCACAATCAAATGCCCTTTAGGGGGGCAATAAAAAGGTCTAGGAAAAAAATGATTAGGCGTCCCCACACAGGCTGAGGGACCGATGTGTTGAATTGTCTGCGTGGCTGTAACCGAGCAAAATGAAAACAAGCTCTTTAGAGGCGGGTATTCGGTGGTACTCACCCTCCCAGGACCTCGTCCCTGTTGATGGTGTAATAGGTGGCTATCGGATGGGGTTTGGGAGTCACGATGCGGTGTTCAAAAGGTGCCAACGGTGGAGGGCTCATGTCTGAAGAAACCATAAAGAAATACAGAATAAAAAGAAGAATTTGCTGTTGCTGAGAACAGAGAGTGTGAAACAGAGACAGAGGAAGAGGCCTCGGTTCCCAGAAACAAAGTGGATCAAAATAGCAGCATGCCAACGTCTCATTATCTGCTCTGCCAGCTGTGCCGACTGACATGTTAGTGACGCTCGAACGGCCATGGTGTTATGACACTGGATCTGCTTCAAAGTCTGAGGAACGATAAGTTAAATGTCACCAACTAAACAACCAAGTTGGGTCTCTCCATGGAGAGCCTGCTGCACATGAATGTGACACGAAGTGGATCCATTTCAAACAGGACCATAGCCAGGATCATCAGCCCTACATGCATCTTTAATGGATCAAATTATAAAAAAGTTGATTTGTTTCTCAAGCATTCATGCACTGTAAAAACATAACGTCTCACCAATAACAAATTCCTTCACCGCTGACTCTTCCTCCTTCCCCTCCTCTTCCACCTCTGCCTTTACTTCGTCAGACTTGGAGGCCCGAGGCTCGCTGCCTTTCACCACCTCTCCGTCAGCAGCTTCACTCTCTTCCACTCGGCTCTTCTTGAGGTCGTCCTTCACCAGGTCTTCTTCTGTGACACGACGTTTGCTGCAAGTGGCCACATCGCCGACCTCCTCACAGCTACACATGATGATGAAAGAAAATACTGAGCACTTTGAACATTTTACTTTATTCAATAAAGTATTGTAACGTGAGGGTTCGTTGTGTGGTGGTGGAGGAGAATAAACATGCAGGATGGAGACGGATAACTTTTTAAGCAGCCACTTTACTGTTCTTCCCGCTTCATCTGTTTCACAACAACAACACTTCCTTGTTCCTAACTCACAAGTCGTAGAACTAACCAATCAGAGGCCAGAAGGACCTGGACTAAGGTAAATGTCAGGAAGATACTGCAGATTCAAGATATCATTATAACTATTTCGAAGATGCTGCCGTAAATATTTGAACATGTAAATATGTAAATAATAATCTTGTAAACATAAATATGTAAATAATTAACTGTGTAAACATTGTAACTATATTTTTAGTAACTTAACTCAAATATATGAATTAACTTCTAAACCTTACAGTATTTTATGTTTTATTTTTCTTCTCCTTCCCCAAAACAATTTGCTCTTAACTGACTTGTGTGACTTGCATATACATAAAATAAATATAAGAAATGAAAATAAACACAATATTGACACACAGTTATATAAATGATAGCATCAGAATGAATCGTGATTGGCTGGAAATACCTTTCCTGTGGTAGGAGAGAGGTTGTGCAGATATCTGTGATGGCACTCGGGGCCTTTTCCGACTCTTCTGCCTCTCCTTTACTCTTTTCCGTCCCATCATCCTCCACTTTTACATCCTGTTCTTCTGCCTTTTCCTCCTCTTCCTCTGACTCCTCAAAGACACTCCCCTCCGCTTCCTCTTCTTTCTCCTTTTCTGACTGGGCAGTAGAGGTGTGTGAACCTTCCAGGATCAGCTCCGTCGACTCCTGTCTTTTTCCTCCACTTCCCCGGTCCTCCCCAATCTGACTGTCATCCTCTGCCTGTCCATTGGAAAGCTCAGCGTTCTGCCTGTTGAGCTTTTCCACCTGTTCCTGCAGCACAGGCTCGTTCAGCGAGGAAGTGTCTGACATGGCAACAAACAGAGCAAACAACCATAAGGGATTATCGCCACTCTGTGTGGACGTTTCTATTGCTATTACATAAAAAAAATCAATGTGTTTTGGAAATTGGTGACCCTGGCATGGATACAATTCACTCCTGACATAAACTAGTATATATTCTATGCAATATCTTTTACCCCAGCAGGGGCTGGATGGAAAATGCCAAATTAGGTTTGGAGGAAATTTAGAAACAGTGTCACCATTGCATACTTTGTCCACTAGAGAGCACTTTTCACACTGTAAAATGTCCCACTATTTTGGTTTCAATAAAAAAAACAAAAAACGAATCTAAGGGATATGTACCAAGATCGTTTGTTTAAAGGAACAGTGTGTAACATTTCAGGGATCTATAAGTAGAAATTTAATATAATATTCATAATGTTTTCAATAGTGCATAATCACCTGAAACTAAGAGAGCAAAGAGCCTTTGGCATTTTTGCATTACCTGAAGGCCACCGTAGTTCTCTGACATGCTTGTGAAACTGCGGTATCATGAGCCACAGAGTGCAAAGTGACACCGCCAGCCGCTGTCTGACTTCCGTTACTCCAAAAGTGTCATTATGGTAAGGATGGCCTCTGAGCAAGGCGAACGCTGTGCACAGTCTTGGAAAGGAATGAGCACAGGGGTACTCAGTTGGTTGCAATCTGCAACCACACCACTAGATGCCGCCAAATCCTAAACACTGTCCTTTAAGTCATGTGTTTTGACTATCTGCTGATATCTCATCCAATTTTTAAACACCCACGTATTGATATTGGTTTGAAAGATCCAGTATTGGTCGGTCTATAGTCCATATCTATTCCAGCAGATTGTCAAAGAACAAAGATAGAGTGCACGTCCCTACATAAACTCAGGTGATTAAAGGTTAAGAGATATTTCCTGTTGGAGCCTACCTGACGTGTCCGTAGGTCTCCTCTTCTTCTGGGCTTTCAAGCCCTTAAGGCTCAGTTTGGCTTTATCCTTGTCATCCTTTGCCTTGTTGCAGAAAGAAGAAACAAAGATCAAGCATTAGACAATGCATCTATAAAGTGACAGACGTGGACAAAACTTGAACCAGGTTTAACAAATCCAAACTCTGAGCTCTTATATTCGCAGCAATTCATTTTCACATCAATGGGGTCAATGGGGTCAAAAGTAATTCATGAGTCGGTGTATATGTGTTTCCATTTGCGCAATAGTCAGACAGCAAGTGTTTGTTAGTGTTGCTACGGTTGCCCCTGTAACTGAAGTATAATGTTCTGCGGGACGGATGCCTCGTCCAGGAGAAAGACCAAAGGTCACATATCAGCAGACGACATGCTGCACAACACAGGTTTTATTTACACTTATTCCCACATATACTATATAGCAAGAAAAGAACATGATATAAGAGCAGTATCAGTAAAAGATATACATTTCAATGCATGACACTTTACAGGATGGCAGAACAGAAGTTCAGGTGATCCCTGCTACCGTTTTTCTGTCATCTAATATGTCTGACAGAGGCTGTCTGGTGTAATAAATCTGTTTGCTTAACAACACACCCATTCCTAAAAACAGCTTCTGAATCAGCAGAATTCAAGATATCCCATCTCACACACAAACATACACAGATATCCTGCAAGGATAGGGCAGCAGAAACTATGCAACAGTCCTCGGTACATAGTTCATATTGCTCCAAGGATCAAGAATAACAAAGGCTTCAGAACAGGCCACACTATCGCTAAATAGGGCCTGTGCAGCCGCAGTCCAACAAGCTGCTGCGCTGATAAAGACATAGTTTGGATAAGATAACCAGTCTGACTCCAGTCAATTACACCTCAGAGGCAAATGAAAATCACCACACAAAGGAAAATTACTTAACATTACAGAGGCATGTACAACAGAGCTAATTATAGATGTACAAGAAGGAGCCATATCAGAACAATTAGGAATAAGTAGCAGCATTACATGCAAATTTAAAAAACCTGTTAGGAGCCATTTCAAGGACCAGTGTGTAACATTTAGGCGGATCTATTGGCAGAAATGGAATATAATATATGTTTTCTTTAGTGTGGAATCACCTGAAAATAAGAATCGTTGTGTTTTCATTTCCTTAGAATGAGCCGTTTATATCTAGGAGCGGGTCCTCTTCAAGGAGTCCGCCATGTTTCTACAGTAGCCCAGAACGGACAAACCACTGTGTTAACTTTTCCTGCTTGGCCCGGAGTCGATAACGTTACATGCTCCGAAGTTAACCCCAGGTACACACACACTCTACGCACTGGCTCTGCTATTCTCCAAATGACTTACGCTACTCTTACTACTCTTCTAACAGCTCTAGATTTGCGTTTTCACGTCGGCCACCGTAGTTCTTCTACACGCTTGGCACACGGTAAAGGTTGCAATCTGCAACCATACCTAGATGCCGCCAGATGTTACACACTGTTACTGTATGTATTTTACCTATACTACAGGTTTTAGAGCCAGCTATTTATAATGTCGCTGCAAAGAGGTCACATCAAAGAGGATTAGCAACCTTTCGGAGAGCGCTGAATGCATCTGGCGCCATGATCACAATGCAATTAGATCCCTCACTATGTTGACATTAGTGACGCAGCACAAAGTAATAGAGCCACTATGAGAGCATTGCACCGCACCTTCCACAAAGTACTCAATGTTGGAGAACAGAAAACTAGACGGAAAAACGTTTGATTTTGAGGCCACTTCTTGCAGGAAAACCTTGCTTGTAATAAATCTCTCACCTTCTTGTTAGCCTTCTTTCCCGGCTGTTTAAAGAGCAGCTCCACCAGCCTGGAGCTCTTCACCACCTCCCCAATGAAGCTGATCACCTGCTGGGTGCCCTCCACCAGCCTCTCCACCCCTTCCAGCCTGCGTCCCTGACTCTCCATCCACTCGCCGGCCTTCTCCACGGCCCCACGCAGCTCTCTGCACGCCGTGTCCGCCCCAGGCCCGCGTCTGCCCCCGTGGCCCTCTTCTCGCATAGAGGCCAGATCCCGACCCATGCCCCTGACGTCCAGGGACAGGCCATCCAGCCGGGTCAAGACGGTCTGCTGCATGCTGAGCAAGCGCTCCATCTGGGAGCTCAGTGAGTCCATTCTGCTCTCCACGCAGCGCAGAGTGGCGTCATGATTGGGCGAGGAAGGTGATGATGAAGAAGAAGCTTGGGACTTGTCTGATCCATTAAGTGAGAGCTTCCTTCCACCAGGCTTCTGACCATGAAGAGGCTTTGGATCATAGACTTTGGCTAAAGAGTTGACCAGGCTGGAGCTCATGACTGATTTACAGCAGACGTTCTCTCACAAATCTGTTCACTTTCATGCAGGCTCGATGGAAACGGCAACAAAAACCATATTACCAGAGAGGCAGAAGAAAAGAAGTGGAGGGAGAACAGAGATCTCTCCCTCAACGCTGCACCACAGAGTTGAGTTTTAAGAATAGCACATGGCTGTCCTCCAAATTAAAGCGCAGCCCCCCAGTGGACGTCAGGGCCTGTGAGTGGCCAGCGATAAGAGCTGAGGGCTCTGGTGTGCAGTTGGGGATTGATGTGGGTTAGGGGGGAGATGCTGGAGAGGATCGCTATGTGACATTTGAGACACTTCAAAAGCCCTTCAGTCAGGGTGTCAGAATCCCAAGAATCTGGGACTGAAATATGACGCCGTAAAAAGTAAGACAAACAAATAAAATGTACAGCCAATAACAAAGAACATCAAATCTGGAACAATTAAGGACTCGTGCAAAGTTTCAGCAGATGTGGTAGTATTAGTTTACAGTATATTGTCTAGTACATGGATCTTATTTTCTATATGGAAGTATATGGTTTTCACATTGTTCCATAATAGGAAGTGGGTTGACAGGTGCATGCGTGTGCAAGGCCTCAAAAACGTTATTAACCACTTGAACCTCTGTTAAAGACTCGAGCATTGTGGGTATTTCTGAACCTCGTCAAATGCCACACAGTTCTCATAATGTTTTTGTTGATGTGTCAGCAGAACATTGCATAACTGCCAATAATTCCCAAGGTCATGACTTGCTCAAAAAAACAACATCAACTACAAAAAAGTTCTTCGCTTAAGATAACTCAAGTCTTGTTTTTAATGTTGGGAAAGTTCATTCGAGTAATTCAACATATAATATCCTCATACAACGGTTTGTTGTTTCTTTTCAAAATAAACTTCCGTCTTCACAGGAAACAACTTGGTAAGGTTTATGCCACAAAACTACTTTGTTAGGTTTTGGAAAAGATGGTGGTTTGGGTTAAAATAATGTCAGAAGTGGCATAACTTAAAGCTGCAGTGGGTAGAAATTGAGCAGATATGATAAAAAAAAGAAGTTATTTTTATAAAACGATCACTATATCCTGACAGTAGTGCATGAGACAAGTAATCTGAAAAAAATCATGTGCCTCTGTGTCCAAATATGAATCAATATTCTGTTACTGTAATGCCTATTTCTCGCCTCAAATGTTTTCAGAAACCTCTTGTAGTGTACTGTTTAGCTGTGCAATGAGAAAGTTTGTGACCCGGCAGCCATGTTGAGATCTGTTGAGGAAATACCAAGCACCGCCCACCAGCGGGAGCACAGCCAATAGGAACGCTCTCTCTCTCTCTCTGAAATGACCTGTGATTGGCCAAAGTCTCCCGTTACAGGCTAGATATTCTAAAGTCTGAAAACAGAGCCATGATGAGGAGGTGCAGAAGTCTAGTTTTCTCTCAGAACACTTGAATTACAATATGCTGAAAGGTTATTATGGAATTTTTGCCCAATGATGCCAAAAACATTCTGCCTACTGGATATATACGAATAACAGTGTATAACTTTTCATAGGTACGTCCCTAATAATATACGAGAACAACCGGTAATTCTTCTATGGATACTTATTATAGCACATACACAAATTGAATCTGTATACTTTCTACCAAGTTCCCAAATCACCCCCTTTGTTGAATAGAAAAAGGAATGGTTACATATGAATATTAAATATTGCTGTAAAGAAAATCATGTACATGTATTTTTGTTTTTAAATACTAGTAATTATCCATTTCTTGTTAATATTGTGGCTTATTTAAAATTCTACTAATTGAATCACATCTTTTTTTGTCAATTTTTGTATTACAGTAAACATTCTGTTTCCCTGCCAAATGTTGTATTCAAATACAAAAAAAACTTTTTGTGAAAAGAAAAGAGGCTATCTCACTGAATCTGAAACAGAAGGTTTTCCCTTAAGCATTTTGCAAAAGGACATATTTGAGGACATTTGAAAAAAGATTTGTTTCATCTGGTGTCTGCAAAGTTCCCGATATAGACTGACAACTTGTGCAACGTGAGGGCCAAGACAACGGGAGAAAACAGGAAACAGGTGATGCCACTGACACCTAAGAACTGTTGATACAGAGGAGAAGGGGATTGTGGGAGAGGAAACTTAATGCACATGTGTTGCTGCTGAGAATTAAATAGGACAAACTGACACAGATACACACATGGACACGGAAGTTCATGAACAGAGACAAACGATTGACACTTATTGAGACGCGTCTGACTGTACACATTGGTCTCGAACTTTTCCACGTCACAGTGCAGCGATATCTGGAGTGGGCAGGGTGACAAAGCACCAGCGCCTATATACTGGCACCCATCTGTCAGCACCGGAAAAAACTGACCTATAACCTGTCCCTTGCACTGTTCCCAGTACAGACAGCTCGTCAGCTGTCAGGTTTAACACGTATTCCTGCTGCCCATTTACCAGCTAAGGTGAGAATGAAAGAAGACACTGTACAAGTGCAAACAGAGTACATACTGTGGACATACTGTGGACATGCTGTGGACATACACTGGACGGACAAAGGAGATCACTGATCAGGATGGGCTTTAACACTAATCCAGTTTGTAAACATGAATACAATGTCTTTGTTTGTCGGAGATTGACATATAGCACTGCAACTCCTATGTACTGTAGCTATCCAGGAATTTAAAGGGCCACTTCACCTAAAATTAGACAGAAACAACAGTACAGTACATGTCTTTCTAAATGCGAATGGCCCTAGAACCAGGGTTTGGTTTGTCTGTTCTGGGCTTCTGTAGAAACATGGCAGCTGGACCCGCTCTGTACATAAATATAATGGCTCATTCAAAGGTAACAAAAACACAACTATTCTTATTTTCAAGTGATTCTACACAAAAGAAAACATACTCATTAATATCATATTCCATTTCTGCCAATAGATCCCTCTAAATGCTAAACACTGTACCTTTAAAGCAGCACTGGTTGAGTTTTTGGCCACTTGAGGGTAGTGGAACAAGCAATAAACACAACATATTATCACCTTATAAAGTTGTTATGTCAAACATGTTAACCTAGAGTTGCTTATTTACACATCTAGCAAACACGATGCAACATTAGCATTCATTTGGAGTCACATACGTCTAACATTCACTCTACTTTAAGCTCTGTTTTGGTATCATGTAGCTGCTAAATGCTCCGCTATGTTCACCAGCTATAGTCACTAAAAGGCACTAAAATGCTCTGTAGAGCTGATGGGAACTGCAGAGACAGGTGAAAATTGTCTCTATAAGCGTCTCCTTTCATATAGTCATTTGATCCATTGTTAATAAAAAGAAATATTGACTATTGCAGCTTTAAACATTGTGTTCCTTTATCCCTGTGGTAAGGGGCTGTGGTATAAAATCATAATGCACTCATGGGTGCCCCATATAGATAACAATAGACTCAGTGTGGAAAACACCATTCCTATTGTCATATTCTTGGCTTCAAACTCTTCCATTATTTTCTTATATTGGACTTGCCACAATCACAAGATTAGGCGTCTGAAAACGTGATAGATGGCTGATAAAACTAAAGACAGATAATTGCCCGACTAAAACAATCCAGCAAAATAGATTCTACAAAGGGCGATGAGACAGAGGAGCAGGGTGATGGTTGATTGGTCTGGGTCTGGTGTTGAGGGCAGTGGGAGGTTTAACTGTGCCCTGTTGGACAATCACTGAAATCCCCAGTCAGTAAATGTGACATGGTAAGACGAGAGCCAGTGTGGTATAGCAGTACAGTTTAGGAATGGGAGTGACGCGGCCTCGCCAGTCTCACCACACATATAAAGTTACTCAGCAGCAAGACACAGACAATACATAAGCATTATGTATTGTCTGTGTCTTGCTGCTGAGTAACTTTATATGTGTGGTGAGACACAGACAATACATAATGCTTATTCTAGTTCAACAAACTGTCTGGTAATCCAATAACATTGCAGTGCAATGGCCTGGATGACATGGATGCAACAAGCTTTAGCTCAGAGCCACAATAATAGACTGGGTGACATGCAGAACAAATGTGTGCCTCAGTCTAATGGCTGATGACGTGAGTCCGCATTTAACAATACTGTAGCTTTGCAAGCAAAAGCTGAAATGAAAGCAGAAGTGGGGAAAGTAGCTTAAAATATTTACTCAAGTAAAGTACACATTTTCAAGTACTTAGATTTTACTTGTGTACTTCCATATCTTGAGACTCCTCTACAGTTTGTACTTTTTACTGCACTTATAGGGCTTTTCCATTGGCACTTTTGGCATGAGTGTGATGACATGCCGTGCTGATTTGTGTTTCCATTACCAGTTTTAGCGCGCCAAATAGTGCCAAGCTGTGCCCGAGAGGGACCATCTCCGGTGTCGGGCCGACTCCAAGCGGGTTGCGGTGATGTCTCACAAACTTTGCAGAAAAAGATTGTGCTTCCGTTTTGTCTTTTATAGAAATGAAAGTGTGTTGGCTTCATTTTTATTTTCACTAAATATTTTCAAACTGCAAATTACAGACCAACTCGCGATGGGATCACACCAGCCGCGACGCCAAATCGGGCCAGGGGCGTAAAGTGGGGGGGTCAATGGCCCCTTCCCTACTTCCTACCCCCCTACGTCCGTCACCCTTGCTCAGACTACACCCATCTTCGAACTTGGCCTTCATTTTGATCTCAACTACACATCTGCAAAATTTCATGAATGCATCTTACACAGTTGTGACGCTATCACGTTGACAAAATCTGTCCACAGACAGACAGACATATAAACACCTGTAAAACAGTAGGTGTCTGCAGGACCACATTTTGCCATGATGACTCACACACAGACTCACAAGGTTGAAAACAATATCAGCCACACACTGTTGCAGCTGGTAAATATTAAGATAACATGCAGTCGATTCAAATCTTTAATGATGTACATTCACTCACAGAGTATAATACCCAGTACCAAATTTACCAAATTTGATCTGTATACTAGGACTTAATTCTCATGAGCTGAACCTGCGTCACTAATAGGTGTGCCTTGTAATAGACTAGAAATGTTGGGCTCCCTGACAACAGCTCAGTGGCAGCTCTCTGATCTCTGGTGACATGTTCCAGGGCCCTGATCCAGCTCTGGGGTCCCTGAATCATCCAGGGTTCCCCCACCCCCCCCACGCCACCCTCCAAATGGCATCCCTGCCCACAAAGGATTCACCATACCAACATCATGACTCAACCCACACAGCCTCACTGAGACCAAAAATAATTGCATTCAAATGACGGCAAACAAAGGGTCCTTGACAACTTGTAAAGCCCGAAATTCTCCCAGTTCATCACCACTTGAACGGCCAACAAAGTGCCAAATACTCAGTGGTGATGCACTTTAACATGTAATTGATGACTGGAGAGCAACGCACCGAGCCTAAATATGTCATAATGTGTTGGTCTTTATCAGCCGGTGTATTATAATGAGTAATAACAGGTTGCTAAGCAGAAACGATATAATTTATGCACAACTTATTTACATTTTATAGTAGCTTTTTCAATAGACCTTTTTCACGGCAGACATTTGAACTTGTCGTAGTAGGAAAAACACAGGTGGAACGATGGCTTAGTTCAATTAGGTGTCCCGGTAAACCGTTGTAACAGTGAGATAGCATGCACAAAACCAGCACCCTGGGGCTAGCTCACCTGAGTGGAACGCAGTCGTTTAATGTCAACAATCGCACCTGTGCTTTTCCTACTCTGACAAGCCAAAATGCCTGCTCTGCTCATACGATGTACAGTACATACTTGTGATGTCTGACCGAATATTCAAACCCAAGACACCATGTTTTTATAGCAGCACTATGAAATGGAAATGTTCAATGTGTTTTACACAATCTAGTTAAGCACATTTCCCCACAATTGACCCTGACACGTTTGGTATTTTTGGAAACCTCTGCATCATGACTAGAATTCAAATCAAGTTATATGGGTTTGAACAATGCTCGAAGTTGCAACATGCGCTGATATTGGTGGAATCACAGAGAGGTTTGGCAGGTTATTTCATATTTCTCTTTTTATGGCGTATAATTCCTCGGTGCTTGAGGACGGACGTCTGGCGCATACAGTGACAATGGAAAGAAGGCGCATTATCTCTGCAGCTCCACCTGCTGCTGTTCTATCTGACAAATATACTCGTGTCACCACTGGCTGATGACAGTCTGTACTTTCACAGTTCAGCTGCGGCGATAACATTCATCAAGCTCTCTCTCTGCCGTGCCACCTAGGACAGACACTTATAAAATTCCTTTCATGGTATAGAGGTGCTGCATGACGTCAGCAAAGTGTGTGTATATGTGTGTGGTTGTGCTGGAGAGGGCGATTATTAGGCCTGTAAAATGTATGTTACATAAGCATCACAAGTATGTGCACAGACTCTACACACCAACCAATTTCCCTCGGTTGTCGTGAGTTTGCTGCTTGCTGTCAGCGTTACGTAACATAAAGACAACTGGGCGTGACCGGACTGGCGCTTGAAAGAGGATTCAGGATAAATGGTGACCTCTGACCTCGTGGAATGACTGTCAATCCCACCGTCCAGAGAACACACACAAACACATACACACAAAAACCAGCAGAGCTTAGTGGAGAATTCAAGCAGAGGATTTTATATCTCCATCGCTCAGTGTTACATCGTCGGCACAAACTTACAGCTTGATAAAAATTAAGTCTAAAAAAAGTCTAAAATTTGACTTTAACGAGGTAAACAAGCCCAAAAAATAATTGATATGAAAACTATTAACATGACTTCAATAATTTGGTGACTAACTCTGCCCTTTCAGCCCGACTTCCCTGGAGGAAAGGAAGAAAAAAGACATTTATGAGAAATTCAAAATTCTTACTGTCTAAAATCATCAATCAAGTTATTAAACCCTACATTACGCAGAGTGAAACTGGTCTTTAATATAAAAATGTAAACATGAATGTATTCTATATAATGGAGTTTATCATTCTGTGCTATTACTTCAAGATATTTAAGAGCGTGAAATTCAGATTAAGAATTAAAAATTTGGATAAATCAAACAAGAACGTTTATTTCTTCCTAAATGTATTACCTTAATGTAATGTCTTTAATTGTTGTTTACTCTGTTTAGAATTGTCTGAATTTGTTTATTTAAACTAAATTGCATAGGATATTTGTCAATATCTGCAACATTATTGCTGCATGATGGGCCTTATAAATGTATTGCACTGTTTGTTCTGCATACAGTAGGATAATAATATATTTGACAACAATAAGTCCAACATGATGTTCCTTGTAATGGTCCACCTAAGTGAAGCTTTTTTATGTTTTGCAAAAATGTCAGCAGCCATTTTAAATGTTTATATTATTATTAATATTGGTGTTTAAGGAGTAAATTAACTAAAACATGCAAGATCATCAGCAGACCATATGGTGTTGTAATAACAAGGAAGGTGCATTTCTGTCTTGCTACCACAAGATGGCAGAAGTGATCCACAGACCCAGGACTAACCTGCTGATGACTACCTGGGAGTTTAGAAGCAATAGGATGGCATTTTGGTGGAGGGTCACTGCCAGCTGTTCTCTGGTTACCTTGAACCCCGACCGACTAACCCCCTACACACACACACGCATGTATTCACACGAATCCAACTTGTCACTGTTTGCCATGTAAGATCTACTGCACATGTTGACAGATTATAAACCCCACCAGTTCCAGTTGTGACTTTGTGTCGGTCCTTAAAACTAATGCAGCTTCATTCCATCCTGCTCTCATTCACTACCTCTGCTCTCTCCAAGTAAACAAGCCAGAAGACCTCAAGTATCACACTAATTTGTATGCTGATTTTCAACCACTTCCCATTAATGCTCACCGTTTTTAATACATTGTGTTTTTGACTTCCAAATTTGTTTCTCTCCTTTAAATCAGGCAGCCACTGCTTGCCATTCATTTCCCTATAAAAATTGACTAGCAAAGATATGAAATGTGCAATAATCCATCACATTAACACTGTGTCTGCTTATATTAGCATTTTGGAGTGATGCCTCCTATCTCTTAACTCCAGCTACATCCACACTTCTGGATTCAAATGTTTTTTTAAATGTTCTACACCTGGCTGCCAGTTTATTAGATACACACATACACACATAATGTTTTTAAGAGGTATTGATTCAACTTTATGTTACTGTATATCCATATATCTTTGTACTGTAGGCCTACTGCCTTTCCTTGGGATTTGTTCTATGTTCTATGCCATGGGTCAGCAACCTTTACTATCAAAAGAGCCATTTTAGGCCAAAAAAAATCTGTCTGGAGCCGCAAAACATTTGCAGTGAGGTAGGGAAAAAATCACAACTGAGTCAGAATATTACGAAAATAAAGTCATAACTTTACGAGAAAAAAAGTCGGAATATTACCAGAATAAAGTCATAACTTTACGAGAAAAAAAGTCGTAGTATTACGAGAATAAAGTCAGAACTTTATGAGAAAAAAAGTCTTAATATTATAAGAATAAAGTCATAATTTTACGAGAAAAAAAGTCGTAATATTACCCGAATAAAGTCATAACTTTACGGAAAAAAAAGAAAATAACTTGTAAAATTACTACTACTACACTACTATACATATATATATATATGTATATATATATATATATATACTAATATTATGACTTTATTCTCATAATATTACGACTTTTTTCTCTTAAACTTCTGACTTTATTCTCATAACATTATGACTTTCTTTCTCGTAATATTATGACTTTATTCTCGAAATCTCAGATTTATTTTATTTTCCTCAATGTGGCCCTAATACTCCGTCGTTCCGTCGTACCATAAACCTACAATAATGATAAATAAAAATTTAAATGTAAACAAAAAAAAAACAGTTATTAATTTCTACTAATTTTAAAAAAAAAAATCCACAGGGAGCCACTGGAGGGGAGCTAAAGAGCCGCATGCGGCTCCAGAGCCTCAGGTTGCTGACCCCTGGTCTATGCACACTGATGTGCTTTGCTCGCTGCTTTGAACCGGTTTACCTCCAGTTGGTACGTAAAAACTGGCAACTGTGTGTAACAACCATATCTAAAATCATTTGAATGCTGTTGAAAGAACCGTACCTTAGTGTAACCCTAACCAAATGTATCTACACACCTGACAGTTACCTAAACCACGCTGTTAAGTGATGGGCGTGTCCTCTGCGCACTGCACATGCGCACATCGTGTCGCTACGTCATTCTCTGACCGGAAGCTCTATCTGTCAGAACACCTGTTGCCAACAGTTAGCATTAAACAAGTTTAGCCTTCTTCAAGACAGCAGACAGTGTTTCTCTGACTGTTGGACTCTTCCTAAATGTTTACTCACCAGGGGAATACTGCTTCACTTCACCAAGATAAGTGTTTTTTGTAAGTTTAGTGCTGAAATGTTTATTTGACTGAATTTGGCTCAATCTGATGCTGCTAAGCTAACCTAGCTTTAGCTAGCTGTAGAGCCTGTCATCACCTTGACAACAGAAACAGTTCATTATTATAGTCCCAATTTGTCTTTGTTTGTATTATTAATGTATTATTATTACATTATTGCTCTTCAGCCTGCTACTAGGGCTGCTGCATCTACTCATTTACATTGGTACAAAATTGTGATTAATTCCATGTAGTGTGCATGAGCTTATTTTTGAACATGTGCATTATAATGCACCATTATCTACCTGTCCACCAGACGCCCCTCTGACTTTTTCTCCTGTCCCAGTCAGCTCACTCCCACATCCAGTCACTACCAGTTGCCCTGTAATAACCCCTTTCCCTCCAGTACCTACCAATCAACTGACCTTCCCCACCCACCGCCTCACTTGTTCCCACTTTCCTCATCAGCCCTGAAGATATTTACCCGGCCCATTTCCATTAATTCTCTGCCATATTGTGAAAGTTGTGATGCTACTGTGCCTTTATATGGTAAATTCTCGAACTCTACCAGTCTGCCTGCTTTGTCTGTATTGGGGTCCTACTGTATCTCTGTTGCCTCGCACCCACCAGCCGTCACAGAATGCATGTTTCCACCGGTGTTGCTGGAGGTTTTTTATTGGCTCACTGTATCATAACCGGATGTCTAGTAGAGGATACCGCTGCCACTAGTGATATAATACAGTATGACTGTTGCCTATTCACAGAATTTTCCTGTAATACTAGCATCAAGGAAATGTCAGCATGAATTGGCACACATAGAACGCAAATTCACATTTTCAAGATTGGGGAAATACTCCAACTCAAAAGCATTGGGTCCAGTGTCTAGGATCTGGCGGTTTCTAGCGGTTAAGTGAGGAAATTGCAACTAACTGAAGCCTCTCCCCGTGTGCCAAGCCTGTTGGAGATCCACGGTGGCCAACGACAAATCGTGAATGGCCCTCTCTGGGGCCATTTGGAGCAGAGCCTGTATGTAGAGTGGGTGTGTATGTGGGAAATGAGTGGTAAAGCAAGAGACGTTATCGACTCTGGCCCAAGCAGGAAAAGTTAACAGAGTTTGTTTGTCCGTTCTGGACTACTGTTGAAACATGGCGGCGCAACATGGCGAACTCCACGGAGAGGACCCGCTCCCTATGTAGATATAAACAGCTCATTCTAAGGTAACGGAAACACAATGATTCTTATTATCAGGCAGGGCTATCCCAAATACCATTTTTTGGGCTTCGAAGCTTTGGTGATAAATATTCAAAGCTATTCGAAGCTTTGGGACTGTGGCACTACTGTACACACGCGCACCTTCACACATAACAAACAGCGATATCCGTCTAATAAGTAATGTTTAATATGAATAATGAATAATGCTGTGGGATTATTCCTTATTTCATGGGCTATTTGGGGATTTATACATTATTATTACGTACTTGTATATAAAAAACGAAAAACAAAACATTTGAATACTGATTTGGAGGTCGATTACCATGGCAACGGTCGAAACTTTGAAGCATTCGGGTCAGCCCAATTATCAGGCGATTATACACCAAAGAAAACATACTTATTAATATCATATTCCATTTCTGCCAATAGATCACACTGGTCCTTTAAATTTAACCTAATAGTTCAAACTGTGTGTGTTTGTTTCTACCCGTCAGTGTGCTGCTGACAAGTTTTTGGATTGAGGGAAGAACCTTGGAGACAGTTTAGAGCAGTCCTAACCTCGAGCACAAATAATTTCACTCGATGAACTTGACAGCTCACCTCAGAAAGTAAGACATGGTAAAGGCCAGCAAGCACTTACACTTGTGTGTACTGAGTGTGTGTGTGTGTGTTTTTGTTTGTGTGTGTATTAGGCCCCACCACTATGTATCAGCACTGTAATGAGTTATGCAAACGGCTGAAAGTGGACACCAGCCGAGAGGCCAGAGGAGTCCAGGCAAAAACAGCACATTCCCCCGGAGTCCTCATACCAGAGCGACACAGAGGAAGAAACATGGAGTCAGGGGAGCCGAGGATTAGAAGTCTAAATAAAATGTAGGTTCTAATTCAATTTATTAAAAAAAAAAAACTCATTGCAGACCCCTTTTTCTTCAATTCACACAATGTACAGATAGTCTTTGTGTGTAACTGATCAATGTAATATACAGTTAGAGGTGTAGGAAAATATCGATACACTTGAGTATTACGATATTTTGTTGTGCGATACTGTATCGATTCTCAAAAACACTATAACATTTTTAATTAATAGTTTACATGCAAAGATTCATAGCAGAATCCTAAAATTAGATTTAAAAAATTGCAAAATATCACCTTCCTTACCATGATTCTTATTGTATTGCTCGATTCTTGCCAATAGACAGCCCTAGTCATAATACAGAACATGTTTTTGAAGCAGAAATGTTGTAATCTATAGGAAAACTGTCCTATACTCCGGAGTAAGATGTGTCCATTAACATTCTCATCAACATTTTAAAGCCCTGACTTTAAAGTAAAGGCTTTTCTCCCCCAATTTGGATCAAATTCTACCATAGAATAATTTGACAATTCATGCCAGTAGAGTGAGAATGTATTAGTGTTGATGTTGTGTTTTTTTTTAATACTTAAGTCTTAGTTCAGGATATCTAAAGTGGTAATTTCATCATTCACCAGTA
Source organism: Sebastes umbrosus (assembly GCF_015220745.1). Lineage (NCBI taxonomy): Eukaryota > Metazoa > Chordata > Actinopteri > Perciformes > Sebastidae > Sebastes > Sebastes umbrosus. The sequence goes on along the minus strand of NC_051273.1, from coordinate 26,856,434 downwards.
GTGGCTAAATAAATGTTCAAATATTTACATTAACCAGAATGTGAGTTAGTCCTGAGTATAATAAAAGTAAACAGGAAATTCCAGTCTTTCTGTTTTAATAAAAAACTGGAAATTGTGATAGTTCTTCCTTACTTAATGTCCTATACCAAATGAAAGCCTCGAGCTACTGTATTTTTAAAATGTGATGTTTCTGTCAATTGTAAGATCAAAGATAAGACAAATACACACATTCACTATTAAATGACCTTCTTTGTCTCTTTAAATGATTTAATCCATCACATGAAACTATCCCTGTCTCTGTTCTTCCCTCCCTCCTCTATTTGTTTGTGTGCTAATTTGGTCCGAGCTATGTGAGTGTGAGAATCTGGAATAGGAGAAGCCCTTGTCACATTAGTCATGCTCACGCACATTAACACAAGCTACAATTTACTCTGTATAAGCCTCACATAAAACCATTTGTTTGTGTGCTGTATGTTCATCGTGTAAGACGTGCATAAAATTGATCTTCTTTTCTTCATTTTGATGATAAAGTTATACGTTTTAAGACAAAACGTTTATCACATCAATTATCCACATAACTTTTGACACAAGTGACACAAAACTACAAATACAGAGACTGTATTGTGTGCAAAAATAAAATGTAAATTGGTCAAATCGTCTCTGTTGCATGAATACAGACAATAGAGCATATAAAGAGGAGCTCAGTCTGATGTCAATCTTATGAGCCCACAAAGATTCACAGAAACGTGAGCTTTTCTGCCTGGTTAACATTTTACGGACACTGTCACTTTGATTTTCGCAGGATGCTGCAGGCTGGCTTTTTGTGTGTAAACCTGGATTTGAAGAAGAAAATCCTCCCAGTTCAACTGAAGATGCTCCCGCGTGTGTTCAGGTTAGTAAATTAAACCTGGCTATAGAAATCGAGTTTCAGGTAAGGAACGTTAATTAACAATCAGCTGAGGAACAGGGTTGTTTCAGCACCTTGGACAGATCTCACTTAAACGGGATTAATCTGTTCTACACCCAGGTTTCTTCAAAAACTTGACTTTGAATCCCCTCAGATCCGTCTGATCTATTATTTATGACCATTTTATTCACATTAAAACCACTATGACATCTCAACATGTTAACACATTTGGACTAAACTGTCCAGGGTAGTAGAAATGATGAATAGAGTTATAAATCTAGCGGTAATAAGCCCACTGTCAGCGGAGACAAGAAGAATGAGACTAATAAAAATATTGAGCTGACACTGACAGGCTTTAACTGCTCAAAGCATCGCAGCTCTCACGCTTTATGAGGAGTCAATTACATCTGCCTCCTGCTAAATTATGTTGACATAATAAACTGGTTATTACTGAACATGGTATGTGTAGCCTAGAGGGCACAGGCTTGTCTGGATGGAGTGGTGGAGCAGTTAAGTGCTATTGGACAGAATTGAGATGTCACTGCTGGTGACAACAAGTGTGTGACGCATGTAAGGTGACGTTGTGTTTTCCACTGACTGTCCCGTGCTCACACACTGGCTACAGATGGATGCGTCACCTGCCAAAAACTATTGTTGTTGCATTGTTTTGTCAAAGCAACGTGTTCAGTTCACGTCAGCAGTTCAACATAACAGCAAACACGATACAGATGCCAGAGATACCTCAGGTGATTAGTTTTAGTGCCAGTATACAGTAAATTCCTGGAAAACAGCTGTAGTCCGTACACACAGACCGGATTGGTCAGTAATGCTCTACAGGGGAAGATCAGTTCTGAAACATGTTCACATCACCAGAAACACAACTCCTCTTCTCGGAGTGAAAGCAGAAACTAGGCCACCCACAGATAAAGCCGGCATCGCTGAGCTCAGATATTCCAGGGTCTTCTTTCCAAAGTCAAAGATATGATAATCGAGCCACCCACACGTAATCTGTTCCACTAGCCAGAGCTTTGCTATGAAGTATGGAGGTCTAAGTGCAGCAAAAAAATAATATTTTTGCTGTATTATGATTTATAAAGTAGTCAGATAGCGCATATATCTTCCAATGCTTCCAATCCTTTAAATCTGTTAATTTATTATCACTGTAATAGAAATGTTTTTAATTCCGCCCTTTATCTTATTTAAACTCCACAAGAACCGTCTTTGCAGAGAAAAAAATTGACAGTCTGAGCTGACAAGAACCTGTTGATACATTTGTGTCCAGGGTGCTCATGATTTAGATCTGCATCTAAATGCACGTCGTGGCACACAGCCACCAGATTTTCTATTCAAATAAGTGTAATATTTCATGAAAAAATAGTGAAAATGTGCAAAAACAAATTCCCCTAGTTGTAATGTTAAGAGCTCCTTTAAATTTGGATCCAGACCAAAACCTCAACTCATGGGAAGGCGTGTTAATAGCATGACATTACATTGACATTAGCAAGGACAGTTCGCGTGTCACAAGGACGCATTTTAGGCCTTTCGCATGTCATTTGTATGCCACACAACGAAACTAACGCGGTAACGTCCGCAGTTAGGTTCAGGCAACAAAACCACTTAGTTAGGTTTAGGAAAAACGTCATGGTTGGCCTTAGAATAAGTATGTAAACTAAGTAAAATACGTATGGAAACAATGTAACATTAGTACGGAAAACAGGTCAACTACTAGACATCACTAAAAAACACGTGACAAACATCACTAACGTAGCTTACAAAACAAAACACTGGTCTCCTGGTTAGAAGTCCAGTGTTCTTTGGACCCATCCACCTCCACTCCCACCTGCCATAGTCAGTCTTTCTTGCTTTTTATTCAACATCAATAGCTCTGAGCGTAGCATATTTAATCGGATGCATTTACATTGCACATAGTCAGTACAGACTACATGGCGTACAAATGACACACCAATAGCAAGAAAAGCATTCTAATTACACGCTAAATGCCTTGCGCGTTACCATGTCATTCATACGCCTTTTCGGGCGAATGGGCTGAAAACCTAGTCACTCGTTCCTTGTTCTATGGCCTAACTTTCTGCCAAACTACATTGTAATCTGTTAACAGGTTTTGCTATCTAACAGACGAACAAAACCGGAAAACACAACTTCAAATGCAACAAACAACAACTTTCGTCAAATCTGTCAAAGTGACGAGATGAAAAGAAGCTGTCTAGTTGGCACAACTTTGGCCATTAAAGCAGCATTAGTGCGGGTGATAATGTGAGAACATCCATTACTTCATTTCCGGTTCATGCAGGCCTGCAGCTTATCGGGCTCAGCCTTAATCCCCAACATGACAGCTGAGTACAATAAACAAAGATTTGTTGATTTCTCCATTGTGCTATTCATTCAGATTGAATGAACTTCTGGCATCAAATTCACCTGTTCATATGTAGCTCAGGTGCACAGACCTTCTCTCGCTGTGTTACCTGTATGTCTGCAGATGGTGTGGTCCTTCCCCTCTTCTTGGTGGAGAATAATTTCCACAGCCGTCCCCACAGGAAGGTGGCCACCAGACACACACTCCCTAATATCCAAATATCTTTATCCCTTAGGAATTTCTCCATGATAGAAATCTTCCTCTTCCTGTCCCTGCTGTCGGCCTGCACAGGCAGTCTGTCTTATCTCCTCTCTGCCGCCTGTGGCGAAGGACTTTCAGGTGGCGTGCAACAAGTTGTTGACATGGGGCGAGACAGCGGGCGTTGATTATGAAATAGTCGGGCTCCTGTGGCTCTGCATTGAATACAGTCTCTTGCTCACTAGAGACTCGGAAGAGAACAGGGAGCCTGTGCTGTCAAGCCGCCTGCCCACCGAGCCAGCCATTCACCCGTCACACGGCTTCCTCCCTGCCTCCCGCCCCGGGACCTAAAAGGAGAGAACATGCTGTCTCTGAGACGAGAGCGGGACAGGTGGTGTTGGGTTCAGGGTGTCGTTGCTGTACGCAGAATCACATGCTGGTATGTTAGTGAGACCCCTGCGGTATCCTTTAACTTCAGACACAGCACTTCACGCATGCATGCATACTCCTCTAAGTATATCAGTCAGGCAGTCGCTTTGCCTGTTCACAAATGGACACAATTGTGTCGTGTACATGCATTATTGCAGATGCATACAATGGCAAATGTGCAAATAACAAACACCTGCATCTGTGTGGTGCTAAATTTAACCTTTTCTGTGGCCACATGTGGTACAGGGTAAAATAAGAAGTGAAGTAGTTGACTTTTGCTATGTCCACACTGTGTGAGAGAAAGGACGACTTCTAAATGTTATTGTCCATTAATTGTATTCAGTATACAGCTAAATGTTTGGGTGCGTAAAAAAATGATTGACACTCTTGCGAAGATAGAGAGGGAGATAAAAATAAATAGCAAAATTCTGATATTAAAAATGAAAAAAAAACACAAAAACACTCCTGTTCCTCTTATGTATATTCAGTAAACCCTAGACAGAGATGTACAGATCCACTCCATTTGCGCTGTCAGCAGAGAACTGCAGAGTTTCTTTTTTGGACTTTAAGTGCCTCTGTGTGTGCGACAGCTATCTGTCTGGATGGTGGCTGATGATTTATACTGGATAGTGGAATGAGACCAGTCAAGGAGTCAAGCAGATCAGATCCCTCCCCATGCCCTGCTCGACTTGTTGGTTAACAGTATGAAGGACTTTTAACCTTCATGCCTTTACAAATTTCTTTAAGAGAAGATGAAATATTTGATGTTGATTAATAACCTCAGGAAATCATATAGAAATATGTGCACTCCTCATTTTGCTTACCTTTAAGGATATAAAAAAAAAATTCACCCAAAAAAATCTTTGATTCAATGTCTATTGGTCATTGGCATTTTGATCTAGAAAACAGCATCATTCTATGAAAACGACAAAGGTTTTTTCAGGCAGCCATTTTTAGCAGGTTGTCAGAAAATTTGCTTTAGTTTTAAGATTTTCAAGATTGTGCAACAATCCAAAGTAAGCTTGATTTACTGTAACAAGCAGCAACAGGTGTAGGGCGGGTTACAGAGCATGACCCCTGGGAGGGAAATATTCCCCAGTGGGAATCTGAGGAGAACCTCTGCAAAGAGCAGGGCTGGAGTTTATTAAAGGGCGCGGGAAGTAGCTTCCCAGTGGTGTTTCTTATGTATTCAAACACTAAAATGTTGGTCAAAGTATGTATGTTTTAGTGTCAAAATGCTATTTACCCAAGCCCTTCTAAAGACTTCTTACCAAGTGACCTGATTTTGGTTTTCTACATGATGACACTGCTACATATACAGTATATATACATATAGTCAGTGTATTAACATCACATACAGTAACTTAGATGGTGGTTGGCATGCTCCCAGTCCGTAGAAGCAGACAGGAGTACCGGCACGGAAGCTAAGCAATATACTGCTGTGGATGCCACGTTAGTTCGGATCTGAAAGTCACACAATAACACAAACAAACTAACTGATCGATGCAGCGGTAAACTAGCAACTCCCGTGCTCTGTTAGGTCAAATTACTGTTTTTGTGAATGGGTCTGGTGGCTTTTAAGACAGCGATATAACAACTTTAGTTCTCCGTCGGAAAGGGCTGTCTGATGGCAAGGTAAAGCGGTTAAAATATTCTAAATGATAATGATTTTTTAAGTGTCTAAAATACGTTTTTCTGCTGCTCCCGTCCACAGCCGCTTTACCTCGTCATCAGACAGCCCTTTCTGATGGGGAACTGAAGTCGTTATATCACTCTCTTCAAAGCCACCGGACTACATTCACAAAAGCAGTAATTTTACCTCACAGAACGCGGGAGTATACATACAACCCCAATTAAAACAATCTGAACTAACCCTCTCAGTTATTTGACTCAGCTAGTGTTAGCATTCACATTATTCCTAACCTTACTCATTAGCTTTCTTTGGTAACCTACGTCACTGCTTTTCGCTAACGGGCGTTTCTATTTTAGTGGGGGGGGGTTATTTGAAAAAAACAGAAAAGAATGAAGATGGACCCGCCCTTTAATGAAGCTGGGGGATCTGGTGGCTGACCTGCAGGTTTGTAAAGTGTGGAACAGTTTGTAGTAGTTAAACTATGAAGGAGGATGGAGAACAGAAAAGCGGGGAGGGAATAGAAGGACAGGTGGTGGGACAAAGGTGCCACTGAGGTCAGAGTTCAGAGAGGAAGGTGAGAGTTATTCGCTGGGCACTACTGTATGATCTTAAATTACATTTGGTGCCTCCCACGTTATTGGAACATGTCCCTCAGCGCTCCCTGGTGGTCACTTCGAAAGCACCACTGATTTAAAGTTGGACAAGATAAAAAATAAATAATAAATAATATATAATTTATATAATTTATATAAAAATAAATAATAATTACAGTCAAGGCTTACAGTAGCTACACTGAGATCAACCAGCTGCTGGACTTTCTAGAGACCATTCATAAAGGCTACAATAGTGTACAGGCTCTCGTGCTGCTTCAGGTTATTTTTAATACTTTTCTGAACTGGACACAAAAAGTTGAAATTATGATAATGACTTGTAGAAAAAGCTGGTTTCCAACAATGAGTACAACAAAACGTAACACCTTGTACACTCAGTTTACTTTGCGTTTAGAAAAAAAACCCATTTAACTTCATACTGTATATTAAATAACTGTGTACTGTATATTTAACACAAATATAGATTTTTTTTCATTTACAGATGGACATGTCCAGATTTATGTCTTCCTTAATGTCAATCACGCCAAGGTGTTTGAATATAGACTTTCCTCAACTTCAACATTTATTTATATTCATAACAATTAAATAGTATATATTAATAATATTATTATTAATATTCTTAACAATTTAAGATTACCTTCATATAGATCATTTGAGCAGACCTAGCTGGCCACATAGTTGTTCTCAATTCTCATATGAGAGTGCAAGTCTTGTGTATTCATTTTTTCAAATGAGCAAAGCAAACTGGCCCAGGGCCGCCATCTGGTGGCATCTAGATCTGTGTGCATTGACCATTCATGTCAGTCTGTGGACTACTGTGTTTGTGAGTGTGAGTGTGTGTGTGTGTGTGTGTGTGTGTGTGTGACAGGCTGTGAGTTGAGGAGGTTCAAACAGACAATAAAAAACATTAAAAGATCTACAGCTCCCTCTAGCGAGCTTGCTGTATTCCACCTGTCAGGGCATGTTGTGCTTGCCAACAGGTGCCGACAACCGGAATAGTGTTTGCGAACGGTTTATTTCAGTTCCCTTCTTCCCCCTCTCTGCACAGCCTGCTGATTGTGGCTCAGGTTCAACACATTGCAGTATTGCCATCAGGGGGCACAACATTGTTACAGAGACAGTCATCCTCATGTTATCTCACTCCCATAAATGCCGGCTTGTGTGATGGACCAACAAAGTCTAGCCAGTGGTTAACTCAGTTGCTCATTAATTGATTTTTAGTTTGCAATATAAAGAGGGATTAACAAAAGATTAAGAGAACCATATTGGTGTTTTTTGTTTGAACCTATTTCTTTTTACAAATCTCATACTTTTTAGTACTGTTGAATGTTTTTCATTGCATGCTTTGGAAAGCAGTAATGTATGCTAAAGTTTTAGGAAATGGCCTAAACATGCGAAAAGTGTGGTATGTTTTTTTTGACAAATGACCATGTCAAGATTTGATCAAGTAGGTCCAATTTAAATATGGCAGCAGGGTGGCAGAGTTCAACTGTGTAACCCAAAATACCTGAGTTAAGTGTATCACTTTGTAAGAATGTATTCTACTAAGTGTCCTTGAGCAAAAAACTAAAGGAGGAAGGTTAAAAGGAAGTATTGGGGAGTCACAGGAAAGGTTTCTGTTTCCAGGAATCACAGATTTATCTGATCAACCCCAGCTCTGGAGTGCATTAGTTCTATGTGGATGATAAGAGTGAGGAGAATAGAGGCAGCGTATGTTACCTGCTGGCTCCCTCCCTCCAGCTCCACGTGTTTGAGCTCCCAGAAGCAGCGCATGGTCTCCACCTTCTCCAGGTGCCGGTAGAAGGCCAGCCGGCCCAGACGAAGGCTGTTGCTGCGGTTGCGGATGGCCTTCAGCCCCTCCATCTTTTCAACGATGGGGGACATGGGGATCGGCGGCGGTACGGCAGATGATGGGAGTTTGCCATTCTTCTTGCCAGAAACAGTCTCATTGCACTGAGTCTTCTTGTCTGACCTGGAATTACAACATGCGGTTTATTAACTTCTATCATTTAAAATATATCATTACATTTACAATGAATCATTCAACACAAATTAAATCATCAATCGTCAAAATTAATATTGACGATCATTCTTTTAAATCTTCTATGACACAAAACGTCCAAATAGGTGGTTCCAGCTTCTGAAATGTGAGAATTGTATGCTTTTTCTGGTTTAAATCTTTGTAAATGTAACATTGGGCTTCTGAAAAATTGTGATGGGCTACTACTAAAATGTTTTATTTGGGTCGGTGTAGTCTTTTATCACAATTAGAACGGAAATTGAGTCGGCACTCGTTCTAGCAAAAGTGCTAAACATTACCAGTTTCTAGCCCCTTTTGATTTTCTTTGTCTTATGTGAAAGTGAACTTAATATCTTTGTGTTTTGGACTGTTGGACTGGACAAAACAAAGCAATTTAAAGACTTTAAACTTTAGGAAACTGAGATGGGCATTTGTCACTATTTTCTCTCATTTTATAGACCAAACAACTTGATAGAGAAAATAATGTGCAGAATAATCGATAATTTAAAAACGTTGATAATAAAAGTAATCTTTAGTTACAGCCTTGTTCAATTAAGAAATAATCTATAGATAAACAAACCAGAAGGGAATGCCTGTTTTTGGCTCGCATTGAATCAAATACCTAAAAAAATCAATGTACTGCATCACATTGATGCAAAAACCCTTTAACTCCAACACTGCCATAAATCAGTCCTGTTCACTGGTTTGCAACATTGCTTCCACTTACCTAATGCAACCAGTGAAATTAAAGAGATCCCTGCTTTGGTATAAACACTATAACAAAATCTCATGCCTAATCTAATTGCCCAACTCTAATCTGAACTGTTGAAACAGCAGTGCGCACCATATGCTTTGATGCAGCCCTCCTGTGGACAGCAGTGTCTCTGATCCAAGTGGGATGACTGATGATGTGGTGGAGATAACCACTCTGACGCCTGCTGCCGACAGCTGGCTTTCTGCTGCGCTCTACCTGTTGAGCCTCTGGGGGAGTCATGGAAGATCACTGGAGATATTTATACCTCCAGAGTGAAAATGTCCTGCCTTTGCTTGACAATTACAAAGGTCAGAGCAGAGGGGCTGTAGTTTCAGCACAGCGCATGAGTCAGACTGTATGTAGCAGCCAGGGCTGTTCTTCAGCATCTCAGGGTAGGATTTCAACTCCAGTGCTAAAACCAAGAGAGTGGCCAAGGATGCACCTGTCACTGTTATTTATGTTGGCCTTTTTATTTACACATTCTATAATTGTTTTTTTACTGTTATTTATTATTCTGTGTATATGAGGGAATGGGTTAGGGCTGCAGATTCACCAGATGTGCAGATACATGTTGTTAATTAAATGGTGCATGGCACAAGGTAGATGATTATTTCAATTATTGCATTCATGAAAAGATATTTATAATATTAGAATAGATGGTAGCTTTTTCGGCGATAGTTTTTGCAGAACGTTCAACATGAATATTTGTGCAAACTCATTATCACACAATAGATGTACCCTGCAGACCACATTACACATCATAACAAAGCTCTCTCAATAATCACATTCCTCATTTGACATGTGTTGCTGATATTTATAAAGTAAGTGACCAGACTTCACTACATTATAAAGTGAATTACTCTACTTTTCTGTATGTGAGGACTGAAGTAGGCTAATTTTACAGATTAAGATTTTTCACTGAACAGAAGATACAGTGAGCCCACAAAATGCTGTTGTTCAGTAAAATGTGAACTGTATTTTTCTAAAATGTTAATTTCTCAGAGACTATGAAAAATACACCCTTGCTGTAGCATGATACGAATGTATCCAAAATGAGTTTTCTCAACCTGCTGTGTAGCATGTAATCTTACCAGCTAATCTGACTGCACAGAAACCCCCTAATGTTCCAGGCACATGTTCACAATGACTATGATATTTAAGTACATTTTACTTATAATACATGTGATTTCTAGTTTTCTAATAATACATTTGAATGTAGACGTTTTATTTGTAGTATTTTTACATGTATTACTGCTTTTACTTAGTAAAGGAGCTGAGTACTTCCTCCACCACTCACTGTGAGAGACAACAGTTGTCTCAACGCGTTCTCAAATCTCGTCACAAACTGCCGCTTCGTCACTCCCCTTGGCGTCACTTTATTTTTGGCATCAAAACCACTATAGTTACCCTTGGCGTAACTTTAGGATTAGGCAACAAAACCAATTAGTTAGGTTCAGGAAAAAAAAATCCTGATTGGGTTTAAAACTACTATGTTTGTGAAGTGAAAATGAAACCGAACGTTGTGAACACGGGACACGAACAAACATCTGATTGTAAAGTGAAAAACACACGGGACACAAACAGCGGTATCCTGGATGAAAGCCTTGTGTTTGTTGGACTCATCCACCTCCCTTCCAACCCACCCTGTGTCTCTTTTCACTCTTGAAACTACGTGTCCACACTCCCGGCCCATTTTCTCTGAGCGTTTATTGCTGCCGCGGATGGGTTTATATTGTAATTAATGGATTTTACGTCAATATTTGACGTACTAAAGGACTGGTTGTCCAACCTGACCACCACCCAGCCGGTTTCTTGGGGTCTTTCAAGAACTCTCATGCCTGTTTTGACGGTGTCGGCTGGCTCTGGGAAGCCCTGATGCTCCTTGTCAGCTGGGTGACCCTGGGTCACTCATTTTAAAGGGCTTTATTTTGGGATCTCTGTAGTACAGGGCGAGGGTCAAGGGGCACACTATCACCAGAAATGGAAAACGCCCATCAGTGAAAAACCGTTAGGAGGCAGGAGCTGTCACACTGCTGCCGGGCAGACAGGAATTAAAGCTGAATAGATTGCTTTCCATTGTGGTCACTGACTCATTGCAGTTGTCTCTTTAACCACCCCTTACATAAGGGGTATTGTGTATGGCATGTGTTTGTGTCTGTGTTTTATGTGTGCATGCGTTCTAGTAGCAAGTGTGTCACTGTCCAAGCAATGCTGTAGTTTGTGTATGTTTACTTTGCTTGGCGGCCCTTAGTAATCCCCCTCTATAAAACTGCAGGGGGGTTCCTATCTGTCTTCTCCATCATAATCCTTCCATGTAACTGATAGGAAGACCCCGCATGTGTCTCATAACTTTTAAAGTAGCAATGAATCATGGAGACCCCCGAGGACTGTGTGGGTGTATGTTTAGATGAGTAAAGAGCCAGAGAAAGAAAGAAGGGGCGGGTTGGCATCGTTCAAATCCCCTAAAATGCCAAATGCGCCAAAAGATCAAAGTGATGAGAGGGGACCTCACTGTGAAAACCTGCCCACGGGAATTAAAATATCCCAAAATCTATTTATACTGGCTGTCAAAAGGAATTAATAAAACATATGCACGATAAGTGTTGATCACGACAGAAATGTTAATTGGAGGGGGCAGCATCAGGATGTTTTTTAAAAATCATTTCTACATGTTTAGGACTGGGTCCAAATGCTGTACATAGCATAGACTGTATAAGAGGTCGCTATAGTCATCTTCACGTCACCCATTGGTTTGTGGACTGCCGTTTTGAAGCCTTGAGTTTGGCATTTTGTCTGTCGCCATCTTGTTTTTTTGCAACCAGAACTGACACAAGAGGGTGGAGCTAAGTATAGCCAAACGCTGAATAAGACATTTTTAGATGACCAAAAATGTTACAATTAACTTTAATTTACTGAAAACACACTGTGAAAGGGTTAAAGTTGTAAGACGAAAACAACTAAATTGAAACTATTTAGCTATGCCAAAGTTTGTGAAATACCCGTACTTCCTCAGGTAACGAGATGCAAAACAGTTTCATCTCTGTGCACCGAAGATGTCTTTGTTTTTAAACTAGCTTAGCTCAAAGAATGGAAAAGGGGGAGGAGGGGAACGGCTAGCCTTGCACTATGATAGCTACCTTAAAACAACTCCTATGCTTACGTATTTACACATTGTATCTTGTGTATTCAACACGTAGAAATAGAAGATGTGGTTTAACAAGCTGTTAGCTTACGCCATTGTGCTATTTATTGATTATCAACAGCATAGACTGTGTTTAAAGATGGACGACAAAACAGCTCCCCAAAAGTGAAGCTAAAACATCTCGGTTGCCCCCTGGTGGCTGGCTGCATTATAGGTTATGAACACCGCCCCCTCCATGTTAGCAGATGGGACAGGTTCATTTTTCTAATAATTTCGGTTTTAATTAGTTATTTGATGCTATAAAAAAGGGCTGAGACGTCATGATTGACAGCTGTGATTGACAGCTGCTCTGAGTAAAGTAGTCACGGAGCCGGAGGCTCAGGAATTGTACGATGTAACTTAAACTTACCATAACTATCAAGAGTCTGTGTAATAGAACGTGTGTCAATTTGATCATAAATGTAGCTATATTGTGGTTAGTTGTTGTGTCTTTCTCGCCATAGTGCTAATGTAGCAGCTAGGTGGCTCACGGTAGCGAGCTGCGACCATGCTCGGCTAGTGATTGGCTCGGGCAGGTGTGTGGGCGGGACCTCAATACCTTGGCTCCAGCCCCCCCATCACTGCTGCGCAGACTCTGGCTCCAAATGGCATCAAAATCTCAAGACAGCAGCTCAAGACCGCTTTGGCTTCACTTTTGTACAGTGGGCGGAAGTGGAGATGTGTTGTCCATCTATATATACAATCTAATGTCAGCAGCTGTTCACAGTGAGAGGTTTTCTTTGTACTCTTTCCAGACTTTAAAAAAACAACCCCAGATGACCCTTGTTTGTGTTGGTAGCTATCTTTATAGCTTACAAGGTAAAACACATAAATAAGAGAGCAATAAATACACTGAAAGGAATTTGTGAGTGACTGTTTGTAAGATGGCAAACAAGCATATTTCCCAAAATATCTAAGTGTCTTTACTCTAAAAGTTTAATTTTACAAAGTAGAGTTAGTGACTAGAATATGTTGATGTAATGAAATGTGAAATAATCACAGATTTTGAGGTGGCAGGTCATCTCCACATTTGAAATGCGCTATAAATTATTTATTTTTATCTGGCACTGCTGTGCCATCGGTCCTCTCAGCCTTGATCAGGCCTGGTGTAGAATAACAAGCCAGGCTTGAATATTGCACAATGAGTCAGGCTGAGCTAGTCCTGCCCATGTCAACATTTCATGTAGCTTATTCAGAAATTAGAATCTAAAAATTGTCTCAGCTTCTGCTTTGTGTGTATCCGCTGCTAGGTAAACAGACGTTGCAGTCGCTCTCAGCTAAGATAACATTAAGTGGCAAGGGGGGACGCAGAGTCTGCTGCATGCGTGTTTGCTCGTGTTGTGTTCACGTGTATACAGTATCAATGTATACACTAATGTAAAAGTGTGTAAGTAATCCAAGGCCTAACTCTGCAGGGGTTTGTTTGTTACATGTGAGCACGGTACAGCAACAGCAACAAGACAGATTAGGGGTCTTTTTTAGGTACCAGGCCGGACAGAGGATCTAGTCACAGACAGCCTGAGTGGGAGGGGCGGCCTCGAACGGACAGTCTTCACCCCAGGGTGCTATCTCTCTCTCAGGGGCCTCTGCTGTCCTGGTTTAGCAGTCGCATGGAAACAGCCATCAAAGCCTATAAACCATAGGAATGTGGGGGAGGTGTCTCTGAATGTGTGTGTGTGTGTGTGTGTGTGTGTGTGTGTGTGTGTGTGTGTGCGTGTGTGTGTGTGCGTGTGTGCGTGCGTGCGTGTGTGTGTGTGTGTGTGTGTGTGTGTGTGTGTGTGTGCATGTGTGTGTGTGCAGAGAAGAGAATAGAATAGTACACAACATTATCAATCAACCAGATTTGTCTTTGGTCTCAGCTAAAATACAATAAACACATAATGTATGGAGTCAAAAGACTTCTAAAGGGGCCTCAAGATCTAGATCTCCAAATTCTCTCTGCTGAACTCTTCAACTACAGCCTTGTGCACCAGAAAAAAAGGATTGTGCAAAGTACTGCACATATTTCCCAGCCCGCACTCCTTCATCAGAGAGGATACTCAAGTGGCCACAGCCGCTTCTCAAATTAATAGGCATCATATTAAACGTGTCGACGCCGACACGATAATATCAAGTGGTCAACAGGGATTATTTTTCCCCGTCTAAACTCGACATTCCCTCCTTTCCAGCCTGCCAGCTCGCTGCAGCTTTCACCGCGGCTGTCGCCAAGTCATGATCAACGTATCACCGCCATAGCTCTCTGGAGTGCCCGATGCAAATAGTTGGACTGAGGAGGTTCTCTTCGGACAGGGCCAAAGCCAAAGAACCCAAGCGACCTTGAAATTCTGCTGTAAGTGCCATATACAATACACTCACCCATAAACAAATAAACACATACACAGATATATGATCACAGCAACTACAAGAAAATGCATGAACTCCGCATCACACTGTACCTTGTGCACACAAATGTGCTGTTTTTGCACACATGTGCACAAACATGCTGTACAGTATGCACAGATATACGCACTCATCTGTGCCCCAACAGACATATTCGGTGCCCACAGCCCCCTCCAATCTGTCACACTGGCAACAACTCGCCAACCTCGGCAGAAGAGTGTAACTGTAGAACTTCCACTCAATGTACTTTTCCATTTCGCCAAGAACAAAGCAGGGCCCTTTTTTTAGTCCACAGCAGATTGGGTTGCATTCTGCTCTGCAACGAAATGATGTATGAACCGGCATCGAACCTAAAATAAATGAAATGATTCTCTCGCTTATTTTTTATTGGAAAAAAATAGATTCTTGTTTTTTTTCCCAGTTTGTTGAGCTACTGCACATAAATGTACATAATGACACAACCCTGACAGTGTGATATAAGAGGTCTTTTTTTGAGAAGTTTGAAAATGATAATGCCAAGGCGCGCCTTGGTAGCCGAGTGGTAACAGTGCATGCCACATAACCGCAACGTCCCAGGTTCGATTCAGATCTCGGGACCTTTGATGCATGTTATACTTCTCTCTCTCTCCCATTTCTACGCGGTCCTCTGTCAAATAAATGTGAAAATCTACCCCCCCCTCCCAAAAAAAATCTTCAAAAATTAAAAATTTCAGGTTGTTTTGTTTTTGTCAAATATTAGTTCAGACCAGTACATGACAGACAGAGTACATGTGTGCTAAATGGATCAGTTTGCCGGGTAACTTGACAAGTGGCACCTTGCACTGTGACGGTAACTGATACCACAGGAAGAGAAGGTGATAGAATTCAAAACATGGTCATCATGCAAGTTTAAGATTGCTTTGCATTTCTGAGGAATAACACGAATAGACAGTGCAGGC
This sequence comes from Sebastes umbrosus, assembly GCF_015220745.1. NCBI lineage: Eukaryota > Metazoa > Chordata > Actinopteri > Perciformes > Sebastidae > Sebastes > Sebastes umbrosus. Next base: position 26,841,010 of record NC_051273.1, on the reverse strand, counting down.
AGGTCAAAAGTGTCTCCTTAACTATTCCAATTAGGGACAGTGAAAATATGCCAGAGTTGCAACAAAAGACTCACCCTTGGTAGTTGGGCACATTGGCAATCACCAAAACCTTCTTCTCCTTTCCTCCCATGTCTCTCATGGGTGTGCTGGAGTCCGTCACTCCAGGTTTCCCTTCCTTCCTCTGCCGGTTTGTGTTTTTATGTCCAGGTGCTAGATGCTCTTTTGCTCCCTACACACACCAGGCAGCTATCGGGAAAATTGATCCAGTGTGACTGACAGACAGACAGATGAGGAGAGACAGCTCAATGGCAAGCTCTGGCTGCTTCTGGCTCTCTGCAGTGGGAGCCACGGACGCCGAGGGATAAGCACCAGAGGGGGCGGGTGAGGAGAAGAGAGGGTGTATGAGAGGGGGGGGGGTCTGCTCTGGGACGCAGGGACCACTAGCAGGGACAGAGCGGAGGAAGTGTTCCAGGGAATGTGGCTTGTTATAATGGAACGAGTGGCATGCCAGAGTGCCATGTGTCTCTGCAAGAGGAGGGATGAAAGACTGGGAGTGGGAGACAGATACAGCCAGGGGGAGACTAGGGGGGGCTGAAATAAGGAAAGATACAGAGAGGGGTTTTAAAAAAAATACTCTCCTTGTTTGTTGTATTTGAGCTGAGTTTTAAATCATCTTATGAAACTAGAAAACCCAAGGAAGCCATTGGTACCAACCATATCACACTAGCTTGTTGAGTATGAGGCGAAATAACGCTCCAAACTTACGCTTAATTTCAGCGAGGAAAAACTGTGTGCTGACAGCTGTTGTTGCCTGTTGGGCCTGATTTTGCCATGTTATGATTAGAGCATATTTTTTAGCTAAATCCAGTACCAGTGAGGGTTTCTGGACAATATCTGTTTGATTGTTAATAATAAATATATACATACTTTTGCATAAAGCAAGCCAATTTGCCCACTCTCATGTTGATAAGAGTATTAAATACTTGACAACTCTCCCTTTAAGGTACATTTTGAACAGATGTGATTAAACTGTGAATAATTTGAGACTAATCACGATTAAATATTTTAATTGATTGACAGCCCTAATTTAAACCTGATTGTTTTAGGGGGTGGGGGGGCATTTGAAAACAGTGGAAACAAGTTGTTAACACAACATTATCACCAAGTTTATATGGCAATATCATGGAGTAGCTACACCTACGAAAAATAATGCACTGTAATTTGGATATATCCCACAAAATCAATTTGTATGTAATCCACACAATCGTGAACCAGGAAGTAAAAAGAGCGAGAAACGTTGCGGAGGGAGAAGGTCAGGGTGGATGGGTGGGTCAAAAAACACGGGACTTTCAATGAAACAAGATGCTCCAGGCTTTCACAGTGCTGTCTCGTAATCATCTGTTGTGTTTATCACCATCATTTGTTGTTCTCCTGACCTTCCCATTAGGGAGCTCAGTTTTAGTCCTGACACTGAATCCTCCCTTACCCCTCTGTCACCCTCCTGTCCCTCCACCTTCTCTCTCTCTGTGCTAATTGGTCACACCGGTGCCTGTTGCTGTAAGGGTTTAACAGCGCTTTACATCGGTCCAAAAGTGTCACCCCGGGCCAAATGTGTTGTCTTCCACTTGTGCTATATTTAGCTCACACTCAATTAGATTATCTTGGATTAATAGTAATGTGTGGCAAAGGAAATGAGACAGCACAGGGTATTGTTACACTCTGTGTTATGCCCTGTGTATGTCACAAAAAATGCCAACAAGACGAGCTGCAGCTATAGGAACACTCAAAGCTGCAGCTTCCATGAACAGCTCCATAACTAACTGAGAGATAAGATAAAGCGTGCCAGACACTGTTGTTCAGACCTAAAAAGCAACATCCTGTATAATGACGGGAACAGCCGAGAAGTCTGCATCTGTAAATAGAATAAAACAAATATAAAGCAAACAAATGATAACACAGTTAAACAAACAGCTGCTGGCTGACCTGACCACCACCACCTGCCTTCACGCCCCATAGTCTAGTTTAAACTGGGCTTTCAAGAACCAGCATGTCTGCTTTTACCACACAGCCAACATTTGTTATTCATTTATACCATGACATACCAAAAGACCATGAACTAAAAAAAAAAAAAAAAACCCCGTCAAAAGGCAAATCTCCTTTCAATAAAATGACTCTATTACATTTAAAATTGAGATTATTAATGTCGATCAAGGTAAATTACATTGACAATTATGTGGTAATATAATTTTTAGAATGAAACAGACCTATCTTTAAGCTGCTCTTATTTCATGTATTTTATCTTTTCAGTTTTGTGCAATGTAAAGAAAATTTGTGATTTTACTTATCCAAAACTTTTTTACACAATTTAAAAAATATTTGAAAAATACTTTTTCTTCAAAACAGAAAGGCATTAAAAACTAACACTACCACGTCACGAAAAAATAACACTGTTCATAATAAGAAAAATCTCCTAAAACAAACAAATCTTGAGATCACACGTTGTACAACAGAGCCATGTAACACAGTTTCCCAGACAGGAAGTCATGAAGCAGACACACTGGCTGACATGCGGGCATACATTCACGTCAATTTTGAGAGCTGCGTTTATTGCGAGGTATTTTCAGCTTAATCTGTTGCGTAAACCGTCTGGTATGGTGGCGGCAGGGTTTTTAAGATGTATCATATCACGATTGCTGCGAGGGTCACTGACATTGCATCAAGTGTATAGGCCTTTTTCTCTCAGCCGCTGACTGCTCACACGCGAGCTGCAAAACAAAAAAATCAGACTTTGGAGGCTGACGGCTGACACAGATTTCCAGGTGCCACACTTAATCTAACCTGGAATATCAATCAGGAGGGCAGATTCCTTTGTGATCCCTGAGAAGGTCACAGCTGTGTGGGCACAAAGAGGCCGGCATGCCAGCTGACTACGGCGGTCGGCTGCAGCGGCGTCTTCCCTCGGCCGACAGAATTGAGGGCACCAGTGTTCGCCTTGACCTGAAGCGCATTCGTGGAGGATGGGGATGGTCAATACGGTACACTCACATGACATGATCTCATGTCTAGAAATCTGTAGCACATTTATGGTTCTGCTGCCTGGTTACAGTCAAGTGATGACAGAGTGGTAAATTAATAGACAACAGTTGCTGTGTAAACATTGGTTGCTGAATCAGCATATACTGTTCAAGAAAAGTAGACTAGGCTAACTGTAAACATGCATCTATGACTTCTTTCCTACTATTCATTCATTGTATGTAATGATGCAAAAAAAAAAACTGGAAGAGCGATAGGCTTCTATCCAGTCAGATGTTGTTGTTCGCAAACTACCAAACTCTCAAGCCAATCGGATCGTTATGCGGGATATCAAAACTGCTGTTGTTTAGAATGATGGATGATTCAAGGCTTTTAAAGAATCTGTCTGGTCAATGACATCTGGAAGATAGCTAACTAGTTAACCCTTTGATACGTAAAATAAACCTCCGGGTCTGAGAAGTGAAGCCAATGCTGAAGTGCCTTAAACCTGCATTCTCTCTAATATCCAGCGACTCCTCTGGTTGCAAAAAGAAGTCTGATTGTATAGAAGCCTATGAAAAAATGACCCTACTTCTCACTTGATTTATTATCTCAGTAAACATTATAAACATGAGTTTATGGTCTCAATCGCTAGTTTCACATCTTCTTCATTACAGCATGATGTTCATTTAGTAAATTATGGTCCCATTTAGAGTCAAATAGACCATAAAGCAGGGTATGCTTTAGGGCGTAGATACCATGTGACTGACAGATTGCTACCACGGCTTTGTCCGGTCTGAGAGTTGTCCGTGTTTTCGTCTTACAACTTTATCCCTTTCACAGTGAATTTTCATTTCATGAAAGTTAATTGTAACATTTTGGTCGCCTAAAAATTTCTTGTTCAGCGTTCGGTTGTACTTAGCTCCACCCACTCGTGTCAATTCTGGTTGCCAAAAACCAAGATGGCGACCACCAAAATGCCGAACTCGAGGCAATGGGTGACGTCATGATGACTACGTCCACTTCTTATATACAGTTTATGGTTTTTAGTTATTACAAATGTTTTTAAAGTAGTATGGTGTAATGTAAATATTGTGTATTAAGTTCATATTGTTCAATTTGTCATTTTATTAGGCTGTGTGTAAGCTGCCCACGGGCCCTCTCTGTGGCCAATTACTTGAATGTGTTAATTGCTTAAAGGGGTTAAGAAATCTTATGGATTACATGTTTTTCGTTGTTACACATCGACCCATTCACCGTGGAAATGTCTAATACGAGAACAAAAACACACACAGCGTTTTTTTCCCACTTTTTGGACCTTTACCAATGCCTGAGGTTTTCTATATCTGAATCTGCTATTTCAATGTTTACCTGCTTTCACACTGCACAGAGCATATGTTAAAATTAGATGTAGTTGCTCAAAACTTTACATAGAAATATACAGTATAAATACTGTATGTGAACACTCTTAACCTCCACCTTGTTCGTTTGATCTTGAACTTGATAACTTTCTAATTGCCAAGGTCAGGAGAATTGGGTTAAATCTTATGAAACCGCTACCTCACCGAATCATAAACACATGCTGCAGACATGCATAAGTCTTAACTGTATTCTTAGACCAATTTGTGCTTTGCTGAATGATCCTCTGTGGATATTTCATAACTATAGCACTGACAGCTGAAGGCATAAGTTACCATCTAAGGTGTATATTCTGTAGCAGCAACATCAGATGTAATTCTGCAAATAAGAGCATGTAATTACAAACAAGTTCTTTGACAAGTGTGTAAGTGCTTAGCTAAATAGCCGGAGAAATCTGAGCAAACACAGAAAGAGCTGGTACACAGTGTTCACCTTCTGTTGATTCAAACTGAGCAGCTGAATGGCTCCAGAATCTGTATCAAGTGCGTAACACCTTATTTAATTGCAGCTGAGGGGCGCATTTAATAACTCTGGAGTCGTGCATTAAGCTGAGGTCAGTATTGTGAACATGCAGCTGAGGTAGTATCTGGTGATATGCCATGAACTATTCACCATGGCACCGTGTGTTCAGCATATATTCAGTCAGATATAGACACACCCGTACACATTTTGTACATGCAGATACAGACTTGCACTCACTAACCCGCCATGCATGAACATTTTGCCTTCACTGCAGATTTAATTTAAAGCTCTACTAAGTAATATTTTATATTAATCAAATGACTCCATGTAATGTGACTAATTGATGAATCAACAGAGAATTATCACCCGACTCTGCAGCTCTACGGAGCTTATTAGATGGTAGTTTTGGTTTCACTGCACCATTTACCGTTTGGTTCAGTCTCAGCGCTCTTATCAACCCAATTTGCAGCAGGAAGTTGGATTTTTAGCAAACAAAGCTAAGTGGAGAGTGAATATTGGACTTGCATTCATTAGGTGGGCACAACAGAACTCCAAATGAATGATAATTTTGTGTTGTGTCTGCTAAATGTTAGCCATAACAACTTTATAAGGTGATAATATGTCAAGGGTGTGTGTCTATCAGCTTGTTTTGGATTTGTTTAGCCTCATGGTGGCCAAAAATAATTTAAAGGAGTAGATAATTTTGGAAAATGAAAGTACTTGCTTTCTTTAAGAAATAAAAACCCCTACCCTGGCTATGTTCAAGGTTAAAAAATAAAGCTACCAGCTCCTCTAAACCACTAATTTACACATGTTTCATTTGGTTAATCGGTATATAAACAGAAATGTGAAAAACAGTCATCATATTAAGCTAGGTTAAACACGTCCTGACTCTAGCTCCAAAATTAAACCTGCAATAATTAATTTGTTTGGCCACTTGTAGGTTGTAGAAACATCACGTTTGAAGTCGATATGCTAAACTTGTCAGCAAGCAGTTACTTATTTACACATCCATCAGTTACGGAACAACATTATCATTCATTTGGAGTCACGTTTCTGACCACATGGTGGATTTATGTCCATTACTCACTTTTAGTTCAGTTCTTGGCTTAGCTCTGTTTTTGGTCTCTACCAGTGGGCAACCTCCGGGTCTGTTTGGTTATACTTATCGCCACCCTCTCGTCTCACTTCTGGTTGCAAAAAACTAAGATGGCGATGGCCAAAAAACAAGATGTCAACGGCCAAAATGCAGAACTCAAGGCTTCAAGTCTACAAACCAATGGAGGACGTCACAGTGACTACGTCCACTTCTTATATACAGTCTGTGCATCTCTACCAACTCCTGAGGGAAATGTTTGGCTCTTTAGCTGCCAAATGCTCCACCAGCTAATTGCTAATACCCTTTGTCCACCAAAATTAGCATGTATATGTTTAGTTATTACAAAAGTTTTTAAAGTAGTGTGGTATAATGTAAATATTGTGTATTATGTTCATATTGTTAATTGCTAATACCCTTTGTCCACCAAAATTAGCATGTATATGCAGGTTTTTTAAACACAGGAAAACCTGCTAATATAGGCGATAGACTTCTTTCCCATTGCCGGTAGACGAGTGGCCTTTTCTGTTGTTTTTTTTTCTGGTGTGTCACGTTCAAGGTCACCAATGGTGTGTCGTTCAGTGCTGAGCAGATAGTGTTAAGGGTTTATTGACTTAAAACAGCTGCCTGCTGCAATGAAAGTAATGCTAGGAGAGCGATGAGAGGGAACCAAAAGCGTAAAGTTGTGGGCCGGACAGCTAAAATAAGGAGCTGAAACTGAAACTCACTAACCGACATGGGGTTCATATCGATCTTCTCATTTCACTTTCAAAAAGAAAGCAAATCGGCGCCTTTCCCAGAAAGTAGAACAACTATTTATATTTAGCTTTAAAAGGCAAAGCAAGGCCACAGTAAAAGTCCAGACCAACTCTGTCACCTCTGGCTTTTTCCAAGAACTCAGACTACCGAAGTGTGCTCAAGGTTGGAATCAAGTTATATCTGATGTCCCATAAATTCATGTTCAGTAAGGTAAGCTGTTAAACCTTGGCTTTACACCGACAGCCAACAAACAACTCATCACATCACATCTGCTCACTCTCTCGCATACAGTTTTTTCTACAACTTATACAGACTTCTGTTTTTCCGGCTCAGGCCTCCTGTGTCATGTCTGCCGCAGTTCAGCGAGCTGGTTTTAAGAGATACAAGCCATTATTGTTTTGTAATTTGTGCCCTTTAAGTCATGGTCCCCCAGAGTTTATAACTGTTAACTGCTGGTCTGGGGCATTAAAGTGTCCTTCATGAGCCTGCTGAAGGACAAAGGTAAAGTAAGTTAAACAATGTGAAACACACACACACACACACACTCCCCTAAGCCCCCGCCTGCTGTCGGCACGCTGCTACGTTTTCATCTCACACTCGTAAATAAATATGAATAACAACGATGAGATTTATGAAAGGTCATATACTCTGCCAACAGGCCCTATCTCCTCCGGCCAAGTGTAACATATCGAACAAGTGTGCCACTGTTGCACCCTTAAAGAGACATGACTCCATCTTCCTTTTGGCAACTTTTATTCTTCCCAGTTCTGTTGAAGTTATCTTTACACGAAGCAATCAGAACCGTTTGCACACATACGTAAACAACAAGCACGTTTTTTACTCGCTACTGCGCTGACTGATGACATCATCACACTCTTAACTTTGACCTCTGCGATAATAAAATTGCGCTGACTGATGACATCACATCCCTCTGAACTTTGACCTCGTGATAATAACATGAATCAGATAATAGTGTAGTGTAGTGTATATTTCCTCTTAGATAACTTAAATCTATTCTAGGTCAATAAAATGTAAATTATAAAATATTTCTAGTTCGCAACACCACCATTGACTTCAAAGTCAGTTAAAGGCACCAGTTGTCACTCTCAAAGTGAACAACAAAGGTTTGTTTTTCCGATTCTGTTTTCGGATGCATTTAATGTTAATTGTGATTGGTTGAAATGCTGATTATCCGTTTAAAGGGGCACCCCACTGGTTTAACATGCCAAAGTCAATTTAGTCATGGGGAGTTCTAGGCAGCTTGTAAAAACAGTCATATAATGTCTTCTGTTTCTCTTGAGGAGCGTTACCCAGTACGAACAGTTTACTTGTCAGGGAGGGTCTAATAAAAGACATCCATCGAGTCGCATCATTGGAATGTATGGGATTGTGTGTTTTTGAATGGTTACCCATAAAAGGGACTAAAGGCTGGGTTATGCTTGAAACTAACTAGTGTCGTCTGACCACGTATGAAGGCAGAAGTGTTCATAGCTGTTCCAAATGACCACATTGTGAAGGCGGGGTGAAAAGCCTGCCGTCATAGCGATGGACAAGGCGTGATAATTGTTAAAATGGGGCACCCACTGTTCACTCTGTACTTTTTGAACGCGACAGAAAAACCTAAAAGAGAGCTCGAGAGAGAAGCTCAAAATTTGCAAGATCTCCTTTAAAGATCGGACACATGTGAATAGACGTCAAAGTTTATATGGTGGGAAAAGAGTGACTTTATATGGGTTTTAAGCTTAAGTTTTTAAGTTAAACATAAAAAAATGTGTCAAAACAATAATTACAGCTCCATACAAGTGGTTCAATTTGTACAAATGGAACGTAAATTCTTCTAAAAACTTGAATTCAACTTGTAACGGAGACGCAAAAGTTTCAGAAGAAACCAAATCTATTTCAGCACTTTTATCTTGAAAAAACATCTAGCAAATTGTAATATGAAGTGATAGAAATCATTCTTGAGCCTGTCTGCATGTCAGACCCCATGTGAGGTCTTAACCCCACAGTTGAAGAACACTATAATGTCTAATTTCTGATGTCTGTGCAACAAGTAACTACAGTATATAACTGAGTTGCCTGAGTAGCTTCCCTGCTACTGCTGCATAAGCTGCACATGTACTTTTTCACGTGAGGTCTGACATTTCCCTCAGCTTCCTCAAGGCTAACCCTGTTTCCATGATCAGTTTCCCCTCACAAGTGACACAGCTGATGACGAGCCTACATGACCAGATCGGGGCCATGTTGACAGGACAAAAAGATGCTCCTGCTAATGGAAATGCCAACGTCAATGGCAGGAACAGAACAGCTACCAGAGGGAGGGACTGAGGCTGGTATGTGAGTTACCCACCGACCCAACACTCAGAGGGGTGTTACAGGGAGGACAAGCTGGGGAGGATTGTAGTGGAGGTTTATTCTCATGCAGATAAGATTCCTCATACAGTTGTTTACTATAGAGCATAAAGAAAACATTAAAGGACCAGTGTGTAGGATTTAGGGGCTATTTATTGGTATGGAATATAGTATTCATAAATATGTTTTCATTAGTGTATAATCACCTGAAACTAAGAATTGTTGTGTTTAGAATGAGCCCTTATTATCTAATATCTTAATATCATACACACTGCTCTTTTAAAAAAAAAAAAAACTAATATAATTTGTAATATATCAAATCGTAATTTATTAAATGGTAACTAATATCCAAAACAGTGAATAATGAAAATCGTGTTCCCTTGACTGGAACTGCAATGGATTAATGTGTCTTTTTGACCAGAAAAAAACAATTTTATGTACACTTAACCACTATCTAATTCAAGTAAAAAAAAAAAGGATAACCAACTAATTGAATAATGAGTGCAATATTTATATTGACCCACCAATATGTTTCTCTTTAATTGCCATTTTTACCTCTTCACTCAAGCTCCAAACACAGAAGACTCTGAGGACCAAACACTCACATAGACACATCATTCAAACATACTTTAGTAATAACAGCCAGGTAGGACAAGCTTGTGATAAACTTGTTTCCAAGTTGTTCAATGCTTTCTATGGGAGTTATGGGATGATGCACTGACAATTTTATAATATTCAGATACATAAAGCCGGAGGGACAACACAACCCTTCGACTCCCTCTAGTGGAAGACAGATGTTAAGTCGTCTCTGTTTGCATGTGCATTGATTGGTCATTTTTCATGCTGATTTTGGGCCCCTGCAGCCACCAAGGACCCCCAAAATGAGGGTAAAATGCAAACAATATAAACATTGTACTCATTTGTATATAATTTTCAAAAAATAATTATTCCATTTCAGTATCATCCAGCATGGCATTTTCTTCTTAATCAATTATTAGGTTTAAGCCTGTTTAGATTATAAATGTGATGTCTCAGAGATTCTCTGTTCATTTTTGTGATTAAGCTTTTTTTTTTACTGTTCATGTTCCACTCTCTGTGAGAAAGAAAGTGTACTGAACAGAGCCAATCAAAACCTACTTAGGGCCCAAGTAGGCACATAAATGCACATAAAAATATAATAATGTCGCTCTTTTTTTAGACAGTGCAGGAGGACGGGGTTGGTTATCGCTCCTCAATAATTTTTGGCATCAAGTCCTTGGTCAGATTCTTAGGCTTGTTTAGACTCCTTATTCTTTGACTAGATATGTCTTAAATTGGGCAACTTCTTTAAATTAGAAGTGTAATTTATTTAGGCAGAATGACTTATTTAACACTGATGCATTGAGCAATATGGCATGGTTTGTTAAACGGGTAAAATGTGTTTATATTTCCTAAAGGTGCCAAGTATAATATTGGTACATAATACATGAAAGGAAAACCTCTGTATGTGTAAGGAAGAAAGAGCGGAGGAGGGCTTCTATAGTGGGACAGGCTATAGGATGGTGTAATGTAACAGGGAGGGCTGGAGTCCAAGGGTTCCCATGAATCAGAAGTGTTTATTATGTTATAGTGGTTGCCAAGTAAGCCTCTGTGACGGGTGGAGACAAGATATAATCTCTACACAATAAATCACACAGACACGCCTTTCTACAATGTTGCAACTGGTTAATGTGGGGCCAATTTTAACTACTGTATGTACTGCTGAGTAGCTTAATCTAGGCTATAATAATACTTCAGAATTTAGTTGCTGATTATATATTCTATTAATAATCTGAATCTGCAAAATAACTAGTAACTACAGCTAGATACTGTAAATAGTGGAGGAAAAAGTATAATAATTCCCTCTGAAATGTAGTGCAGTAGAAGTATGAAGTGTAAATGTACCTCAAAATTGTACTTAAATGCAGTAGTTATACATGTAATGTATAAATGTCAATGTACTTACATTCCACCACTAGATCTGAGCAGCAGAAGATGTGAAATTTTGTCAAAATATTAATCACAATTGTGTATTTATTACAGTTTTATTATCTTAGGGAGAAAAAAATAAGTTCTCATTAATTTAGTATAACAGGATATTACAGGTGCCATAAAGGACACCAAGTCCATGCCCTAATAATATTCATAATATTCCTGGGTATTTGGGGGGGTTAATGACATAAGAGGAATTTATATTGCAATATTACACACATATAACACGTATTAGATTCTGATATTAAAATAAAATATTGACTTTTTTTTTGGGCATTTCCACCAGGCAGTGTAGAGAAGGCTTTGATCAAACATTTAGACTATAATGAAAGGAGATAAGATTTACAGTTACATGAATAAATTAAATGGGACATTTTGTGATTTCTTAAATACTTTGAAAATTGTACAGAGTTTGGTCTGTGGCTATGCGGGAATGTGTGAGATGGGTGGGGTTCCTCTGGGGGATTTTGGACTCATGGCCCCCTATTTCTAAAATCCTGGTTCCGCCCCTGTCTCTCCATCCATGCACGCTGTCATCGGATAGCAGAAAATATCTAATAAATTCGATATTAAAAATGTGCAAACTTTTTCACAGCACTGTATTTGCTCATTTTGTTTCCCTTCCCCAGTATACCAGTACTATAAAGGCATGTATTGTCACCAGTCGGTGACTTATCGCCCAGTCACGCGTCCCACCCACAGTGTGCCAGTCCCAACCTGCCTGTGTTCCTATAAATGAGCAGCGGTGAACTCCTGCCTTCAACCACCGCCTCTGCACTCTGTGCTTTCTCTATTGTTTGGAGATTTTTTGGGACTTTTGCGGGTCTTCACGTTTTGCTTTCACTCCTCCACACGTGTGGTGCGTGCGAGCACAGCGTGCAGCTTCAGTCGTCGCGAGAGGAACATCAGGTAATATAACACTAAAGCTTATAAGCCTGAAACACACACACACACACACACACACACATACCGCTATCATGTCAGCTAATCCTGATGTCTGACATGCATTCTGCTCTAATTGCGTATTTAATACCAGCTATAGTGTGCCATTTAAAGATGGACGTGTGCGGTGGGTTTATTTCCGGGTATTTCAACGCAGCATTACAGGCTCCAGTGAAAACTGTGATACTAGTCAGACATGTGGGAAAATACAACATTTTATACCAACTTTGTTTATAAATGCATTCAAAACTTTTGAAATTGTCAGAAAGGTTAAAAAAAACAAACAGTTAAATACCTTAATCATCTTTTGAATCTATGCAAACACCACCCAACCCTAACCCTATAGGCTATATACTCACTAGAAATGCAGATTTTCCACTAAGTGGTTAAACCATGGTGATAGGTGTAACATTACAGTGTCTTGGAGCATCCAGGTGACCATATAGGTGCATATAGGCTACATGTGCAAATGGATAATTAAAATGATTTAGGTTGTGGATCAAATTGGGGAAAAAAAGCTTTCTGTGACAGTTTTAGTGAGTAATGTGCATTCCTCTCAGAACAGATTTATTGAAAAACAAAAACAATTTCCTTGCAACAAAAGCAATGTTGCCTTTATTTGACAATTTGACAATAAAGATAGACAGAACTCAGGGAGGGTGAGAGCAAAGGAGATGTTTCCTATTAAATTCAATCCCCATTTCTTCTTACCGTGGCGTTAAACTTGTTGATAGATAGATAGATAGATAGATAGAAAGATAGAAAGATGTACTTTATTGATCCCAAATTGGGAAATTCTTAAGGTGTGAAATGTAGAGGTCCTCTTTCCTACGATATTTAGGATACAGTTTGTTTCATATTAACACCATCAACTATGAAATTTGGTATGTTAACATTATACTCTGTCTGAAATGTATTTTACAAAATGGAATTATATTGATTTCAATGTCATTTTTCTCTTTACAGGAAAACCGCACATCATCAGTCATGGCCACCATCAGCATCTCGAACACAGCTTTTGCCTTGGAGCTGCTCCGCACTCTGAGCCAAGCAAATCCCACCGGGAACATCTTTGTCTCACCGCTGAGCATCAGCTCGGCCCTGGCTATGGTTTACCTGGGGGCTAAAGGAGACACTGCTGCTCAGATGGCACAGGTCAGCAGCACACCGTCTCTCGATAACCTGATGTCATACAGTTTATGAAATACAGTCATCCTGGCCCGTTTCCATAAAACGTTTTATGAGTTCTGAAGTTCAGGCTGTTTGCCCAGGTGTGTGTGTGGCCACAGACTGAAAGGTGTGTCTTCAGACAGGCGAAGTCTAATGGCACCTGTACTTTGACCTCAATGTACTCCTCTGAAACAAGTAATGTATTGTTTGCTTAAAAGCAGATGTGAAAACTGGAAGCTCTACACTGAGTTATGGTTTGAGTTCCTAAAACCTGTTCTCTTTTTAAAGTACAGTAAATCCTCTGAGCTTTATTCTCTGTTCTTCTTTATCTTATATTGATTAATGACTTCTATGTAAGTGAGATGTGTTAGCTTTTAGCCAAATGGCATTTTTTTTATCTGCAGTGAGTCAGCAGGTTGATGATAAATGAACGACTGAATGAAAACACAAAACACAACAGCATGCAGAAATATGGATATGCATTTAATGACCAAAAGTATGAGGGCACATGAACATTACACCCGTATGTGACTGTTTGAAGATGTCATTCCAAAAATAATGGGTGTTAATCTGCTGCTATAACAGCCTCCGCTCTTCTGAGAAGACTTTCCACCTGATTTTGAAACCCTGCTGCGGGGATTTGATCCTATTCAGCCACAGTGAGTTTGGCCACTGATGTCTGGTGGAAAGGCCTGGCTGCCAGTTGGCATTCCAGTTCATCCCAAAGGTGTTGGATGGGGTTGAGGTCAGGGCTCTGTGCAGGCTAGTCAAGTTATCTCACAACAAACTGGGAAAAACATGTCTTTATATTCCAGGCTTTGTGTAGGGAGGCACAAACGGGGAAGAGCCTTCCACATACTGTTGACACTAGTGGGCAACCTCTGGGTCTGAAAAGTGAGGCCAATGTGGAAATGCCTTAAACTTGCATTCTTTCTAACAGCCAGCAGGGGGCGACTCCTCTGGTTGCAAAAAGACGTCTGATTGTATAAAAGTCTATGAGAAAATGAGCCTACTTCTCACTTGATTTATTACCTCAGTAAACATTGTAAACATGAGTTTATGGTCTCAATCGCTAGTTTCAAGTCTTCTTCAATACAGCGTGATGTTCATTTAGTAAATTATGGTCCCATTTAGAGTCAAATAGACCATAAAGCAGGGTATGCTTTAGGGCGTGGCTACCTTGTGATTGACAGGTTGCTACTATGGCGTTGTCCGGTCTGGCAGTTGTCCGTGTTTTCGTCTTACACCTTAGAACTCAGTTCATGAAAGTTGCAAGATTTTGGTTGCCTAAAAATGTCTTATTCAGCGTTCGGTTGTACTTAGCTCCACTCTCTTGTGTCACTTCTGGTTGCAAAAAAAAAAACAAGATGGCAACGGCCAAAATGTCAAACTCGAGGCTTCAAAACGGCAGTCCACAAACCAATGGATGTTGTCACGGTGACTACGTCCAATTCTTATATACAGTCTATAGTTGAAACAAAGCTGGAAGAACACTAAATTATAATAATACTATAGCATTAAGCTTTCCCTTATTTGGAATTAAGGGGCCTTGCTCATACCATAAAAAATAGCCCTAGACCGAAAGTACACAAAAGTATGGGACATGCCTCTCTGAATACTTTTGGCCTTATACAGTAGTGCAATGTGTGTAGAAGGCACATAACTTTAACAACATTAAAACAGCAGACATGACTAAATATTACAATTGCAGGCAACAAAAACGCACATAGAGAATAGAGAAGAAGATCATACAGTGTAGCAGCCACGGAAAGCAACACAGGACTACACATAATGTACATAGAGGCTTGTAATATTGCGCATCATATAACCTGCAAATTTAACAATAAGGTGAAGATCATTTTGAAATATTGTGTTGCCACTGTCCAATAACCAGATTCTTTTCCATTTCCAGCAGAAGTCTTTCAAGTTGTTACAGTAGCTCAAGAAAACTGTAATGTCCTGACTTTTCACTCTCTGTAACACACTTTTTTGATCCCAGAATAAAGTCTGTTGTTCCAAACCTTCACACAGGCCCTTTCATTCGGCTCTGGTGAAGGCGTCCATGCAGACTTCCAGACACTGAACGCAGACATCAACTCACCGTCTGCATCGTACATCCTGAAACTAGCCAACCGTCTATACGGAGAAAATTCCGCCAACTTCCTCCCGGTGAGTATCGCAGAAGACACAGATACTTATATTCAATCAATAACTTTATTTGACTGAATTCATAAGATGTTATCTGCTCACTGCAGAAATTCCTCGAAGCCACACAGAAGTACTACCAGGCAGACCTGAAGGCTGTTGATTTTAAAGGGGCTCCAGAGGCATGCAGAGCGGAGATCAACAGCTGGGTAGAGCAGCAGACAGAAAGTGAGTCCACTTAATTGGACACAAAATGATTCCTATATCAACTAATACAGCAATCATTTAATGGTGTACTCTGTGAATCAGTGTTCAACGGTTGCTTTGTCTCTGTATTTCCTTCCAGATAAGATTAAAGATCTCCTGAAACCAGGAACAGTCAGCGCTATGACAAGATTGGCTCTGGTTAACGCCATCTACTTCAAGGGAAACTGGTTGCACCGCTTTGATGTGGCAAACACCAAAGAGATGACCTTTAAAGTCAACCAGGTGAAGTTTAAATACACAAAACAGTTTAACTTAGCCAGATGAGATCTGATCCGATGAGATCTTGATGTTCTGTTTTAATTGTGCGTCAGAATGAGGCCAAGCCGGTCCAGATGATGTACCAGATGAAGAAGCTGCCCTACAACTACGATCCCGAGCTTGGTCTGCAGATCCTGGAACTGCCATACGTGGATGAGGAGCTCAGCATGTTCATCCTGCTTCCTGAGGAGTCCGCAGACGGCTCTGACCCTCTGCTGAAGGTACACAACAATTTAACAAGCACCTAGAAGCTGCTGCTTACAACATCTTAATATAAATATGATCTAGAGATGCAATACAGTGTGTGTGTGTGTTTTGTTCCAGCTGGAGAAGGAGCTAACACGGGAGAAGCTGGACGAATGGACCAACAGGGAAAACATGGACGTCCACTCGGAAGTCCTCGTTCACCTGCCCAAGTTCAAGCTGGAGGAAGACTACGAGCTGAACGAGCCTCTGGCCAAACTGGGCATGACAGATGTGTTCTGCGGGGCGAAGGCCGATTTGTCTGGCATGAACGGCGAAGGAGGACTGTTCCTGTCCACGGTGGCCCACAAGGCCTTTGTGGAGGTGAACGAGGAGGGGACGGAGGCGGCCGCAGCCACAGCAGGCATGATAGCATTGTGCATGTTGAGGGAGGAACACTTCATGGCGGACCACCCCTTCCTCTTCTTCATCAGGCACAATAAGACCAAGTCCGTCCTCTTCCTCGGCAGGTTCTCGTCTCCTCAGTAGACAGAACCAGCTGAGGAAGATGTTGGGCCAATTGAAATAAAAAAACATGCAAAATCCTTGAAATTAAGGCTGTATTTTCTGTGATGTTTTGCTAATTGAAGAGCTGTCTGCCTTTGAACTGAAATTGTAGCTGTAGATGGAGTTGGAGTGTTTTTGGTTGAATTAATGCATTGTAATACTGGAGTGAACTTAAGTGAAATATAGCAACAGACTTTGGGGTTTTAAAGTGACTACACTGTTAAGATTTTTCATAAGGACTGTTACTTCAGTTGACAGTACTTCTAATGAAGTGGGTTCACCCTGAGGTCTGTGGGTTTTCCAGAGGAACTGAACTCATATTTTAGGATTTTTAAATATAGATAAAGCATAAGAAAAATGAATGGTGATGAATGTAGTAAGTGGTTTATTATGTGTTACTGCTTTGATGATAAATTTGCAAGATGTGTTTTTGCAAATCCTTACAGTTTGTGACTCCTTTTACAATAATTTGTTAAACACTATTGCATAACGCCACAAAGCTGTGAAAAACAGTTTTGAAATGTGAAACCAAATCAATGCAGATAAAGTCCAGATAAAGTTCTTCGACAGCATTCTTACCAAAGCAAATGAAAAGTCAGCAGCATACCATGCATAAACTGAGGAGGTTCTGTATATCCTGTTAACTCCAAGTGACCCCTGTGTGGGTGTTCCTCTTCTTCTGGTCACTAAGGGGCAGTGATGACTCAGTAATGTGTTTCTGAGACAAACTGTGACACAAAATATACAGTACCTACACTAGTAATACAAATATTGCTCCACCATCCTGATCAGAAGCAAATTAAAAACAATATAAATGTATCAATCCAGTTCTAGCAAGCAGTGTTCTGCTTTATGCATCTGCTCTAGATGTATATAGCATTGAGCATGGACAGTTCAAAAATAGATTCAAAGAATAATCGTGAAAAATATATAAGAATATATATATAAGAAAGATTTCACAAAGTTATATTAAATGGGCTGTGTTTGTGATTTTCTGTTAGAGATAGTTTTATGGATACCTAAGAAACTTTCACATCAATTGAAAAAAAAAAAGTTGATTTAGGAATATTGTTCTTAATTCATGGTAATTCCCTGATAAAAAAATAAGCTTTATACATTGTATGAGCAGATAAAAAAATGTTTAAAACATTTACAATAAATGCAAAAAACAGAAATAATCATATTCTATGGCAGAAAAAAAATAGTGCTATTACCAAACCGGAAAGGGTATTTTTATGCATAAAAGTAAAAGTTACAAATCGTGAAAAAATGCTGTGGGGGAATGGTTATTAAGTCAAACTTTACACTTGATGCATTATTTACGTCTTTCCACTTTGAGAATAATTGGAACACTTCATTATGTCTATTTGAGGCATGAAAACGAACCCAGCGAACTTTATTTTGAAGGTTTAGACCGGAAGTGTGTGTCTCTCTACCGGCTCCCCTCTGTGTCTGTGTAGTCTACAGCCAGCAGGTCAGGAACAACCACGATACACAGTTTAGCTCAGAGTTAACGCTGTTTTACTGCTCTAGCGGCGGAGAGGGACATTGTTACTCACGGTATAGTTGCCACATCCAGGTTTATCTAAGTTAACTCGCTGAGAGGAATGCATGTGACATATTTCACCTGCTAGCATTGAGAACTAGTGTTGTTAAACTTGTCTGGCTGCTCTGCTCAACTCAACACAGCTCAGTGCAGACTGGTCTCCTCCAATGACAAGCAGGTAACAACACACGAGCTGTGCCTTTGGAAACCCGGAAAGAGCGGTAAGATAACTACGTTAGCTGTAGTAACTTAGACAGTGTTTGTTATTTGAGTGTGACTTGATGTAGTTTGCTGAACTGAGCTGCTTAATGACGTGGCATTTACCTGCAAACAGCTGAGCAGAGCTGCAACACCCACCCACCTGTAGTCACCTGTCAGGCAGCCTTCAGAGTTAACCGCTCCTTTGTTTAATGAAGCCTCATTATCATATGCAAACACACTCATATTCTGTTTTGTTTGTATCATGCTTATGTCCCTTTAAACCTGCAGTAGGCAGAATGTTTTTGACATCATTGGGCAAAATGGGACTGAATTAATTAGTTTGCTTGCATGAACATGTTAGTGTTTTTCACAGATGTCAGTGATCTCTTTTTTTTATTTAATATATTGCCTTAGACTTGTACACCCTTTTCTTTTTTGCATGCTCTCATGTCACTGTGTCAACATTTGTCAAGCCTTGTGCCTTTTTACTAAGAACAATTTACATAAGAGTGATGGGAAAACAGCACTAAAGTCTTGGTTAGACATGCAACATTTGTTATTTTGTGTATTTTGAAAAGCCATTTATAATCCTCAGACTGCAGCTGTATGTTGTGAGTACAGATAATGCTGCATGATCTGCATTACTAACTATACAGGGACATCCACTGAATATACATTCTGTAAATGCCTTTGTAGGATGAGCATAATAACGATGCATGGGCTATAGTGTTATAATGGCAATGCAGAAAGCTACTCTATCACTTAAAAGCATATAGAATAAGCTAAAAACAAACTCATTTTACAGCTTAGCAGTACACTACGAGATGTTTCTGAAAACATATTCATATGTTTCATGTGAATATTGATTCATATTTGATCAGCGCTGCCTAGTTTGACTGTCTGATCGGAGTTCACGAGTGATTGACAGCTGCTCAGAGACGATAGATTTGTTAAAGCCTGAAAACAGAGCCATGATGAGGTGCAGAAGTCTAGTTTTCTCTCAGAACACTTGAATTACAATATGCTGAAAGGTTAATATGGAATTTTTGCCCGATGATGCCAAAAACATATACTGCCTACTGCAGCAGGTTTAAGTATCTTTGTGCCTTGCTCTTTCTAGATGAACTGTCAGGCTGATCAGACTGCTCCATTGAGGGTGTTGGTGACAGGAGGGTCCGGCTTGGTGGGCAGAGCCATACAGCATGTGGTCAAAGAGGAGGGGGGAGCCAAGGAGGGGGAAGAATGGATATTCCTCTCCTCCAAAGATGTTGACCTCATGTGAGAGCATGCTTCTGTCTACTGCTAATATGCAAACACAGCATATGTTTGGGCACGAACACATAGAATTTGTGTCTGCACTTTTCTCATTTTGTGTTATTGTGGCCTCTCCTCAGGAACATGGAGGCGACACGGGCAGCGTTTGAAAAACACAGGCCAACCCACGTCATTCACCTGGCTGCTATGGTTGGGGGGCTTTTCAAGAACATGAAATACAACCTGGACTTTTGGGTATGAGGAAGTCACACTTCACACACTGCTAATAAACTATCACATATGTCTGAAAAGGTTGTTGGACATGTGTTGAAAGTAGAATTTGTTGTTATTTATGTAATTTGGTAACACTCATTTTCAGATTTGTTTTTGTTGCTACTGATGTGTCTGTCCCCTCCAGAGATGCAATGTCTACATCAATGATAACGTGCTGCAGGCAGCACATGAAGTTGGAGCGGTGAAGGTTGTTTCCTGCTTGTCCACCTGCATCTTTCCTGATAAGACCACCTACCCTATCGATGAGACCATGGTAAAAAGCCCCTGTGGTCTCCTAGCTCTGTGGTTCCCAACCTTTTTCTTTAAGGGACCCCTTTTCTATCATTGAGTAAACTGACGACCCCTGACCAAGTGCATAACAATAACGGTACAGTACAACTGATAAACTATATAATTGGCCCAAATAGTGAACGTAATTGGAAGTTTGCGTAAAACAAGCCATTTAGATGACTTTTGAGCAGATTATTTCCTGCCAATATTGCATCAGAGATGAGTCTTCCTGTTATTTTTAGGAACTTTTAATACAAATCTCTGTCTGTATTATGTATTTTATATTTATTTTTAACAATCACACATACTTAATAGGCTTCTTCTTTTCTTCTCCCTGACGCTTAGCCATTGTTCTGTTAGCTCTTTGGTTGTGTTAACTGCGTGGTTCTCTAAGTTTACATCTTAAATGATAATCCAAACTTTAAGAACAAAAATGTTGTTTAATTTTGTTCCCTGAAATGAATGAAATGCTGAGACATCGGCCAACTGTATAGTTTTTTAAAAAGTTTTCTTACACCTCTTAAAATCGAGAAGGCTTCACGACCCCCCGTGATGCTTTGGCGATCCCTAGTGGGGGTCGGGACCCCCAGGTTGGGAACCAGTGTCCTAGCTGGTATGTATCAGTAAATTTGTAAATGGCAACTAACTTTACTTCTTTTGCTCAAGATCCACAACGGTCCACCTCATGAGTCCAACTTCGGCTATGCCTATGCAAAGAGAATGATTGACGTTCATAACAGGTGGGAACTCAGTCGTTGGTTTTGTGCAGTAGCGTGTTCAGTAAATTCACAATGTTGCATGAATAACAATTGTCTATAAAACTGTGTGTACGTTTCATAGGGCGTTATTCAAGCAGGATGGCCGTTGCTATACAGCTGTGATTCCCACTAATGTGTTTGGTCCACATGACAACTTCAGCATTGAGGACGGTCATGTGCTGCCAGGCCTCATACACAAAGCTTACATTGCTCAAAGTAAGTCACATAATCCAATATTTCCCTGTTGATAAAACACCTGAACACAGGGTTTTGGACAATACCAAATAACCATCAGTTCTGGGGTCTGTGTATCTTTTGGTCATTCAATTTTCCTTTCAGAAATGGGTTTTAAAAAAACAAGTGGTTATTTGACTTTCATTTTAAAATACAGAAATTTGAATTGAAATACAAGGTGAGTTTTTCTTTTTCATGGTTAAAAAGGGATGAGCGAAATTTAAAAAATGGTTTGATTTTAATTTTCTATTTTGTGTAACCAGACAATAGTCTCATTTTCTGAGACCGGTGTGGTCAGAAGGCAAGAGCGATAAATGTAGGATTGCCAGTGTAGCTTTAGATGCAGGCTAAAATGTCTACTATACAATATGATTTTTTATTTTTATTTTTTTCGTTTGTTTTCTGGTGATTTTATTTTTTGTTATATGAAATAGAAAATGAAAATCAAGCCATTTTTAGAATTTCGCTCACCCCTTTTTGACCATGAAAAAGAAAAACACCTTGGATTTCAACTTTAATTTTTGTATTTTAATATGAAAATCAAATAACCACTTGTTTTTTGTTTTTTTAATGCCTGTTTCTGAAAGGAAAATCAAATGACCAAAAGCTACAGGGACCGCTATTGTCACTCTTTTCTTTTTCAATTTAGAACATGTCTACCTCAATTATTTTGTTTTAGAAAGTTTATGAAGTTGTGTTGTTACCAAGAACTGTGACAGAAAATCAATATTAAAATAAGATTGGTAACAGCGCTGATACCAATCCCATGTACTGGACTATCAGGGTATAGTGGGGGATACATGGAACCATATAAATCGTGTACTCATTTATGTGTATGATCAGAGGAGGGGAAGCCGCTGACGGTCTGGGGCTCCGGCACTCCCAGAAGACAGTTCATTTACTCTTTGGACCTGGCTCGTCTCTTCCTGTGGGTCTTGAGAGAGTATCCCGAGGTCGATCCAATCATTCTCTCCGGTGAGTCCTCATACACGGCATATTGATAGTTACTGTTGGTAGTTGTTGTTGATTTTATTTAAATATGCTGAATTATAATTTGATGGGTTATTGTTGTCCGGAGGATTAAGCTAAGACAGCTAATATGTGCAAATGTCAGTTGTCACTTGTTGCCATGGTAAATATTCACTCATTCTGCAGCCTGAAGGAGACACCAGTGTCAAACAGCCATTTATCTGTTTTTTTCCACACTAACTGGCAACATGATCACTGACAACACAGAGATACCATGTGATACTAACGTTGTTATACTATTGGCTCACAAGCCTTGTTAGAAGTGGGAACCTAATGTCAGATATAAACAGAACATTCATTTTGGACCCATCAAAATGTTTGTAATGATTAATTCGCAATCACAATATTTTTTTTAAATAAAAGCCTTGCTCTTATTTAGCACCTTTCTAAAAGCTCTGTTGATATATTACTTTTTTTAATTATTCATCTACATAAAAGTGTTATCAATAAGACCTTTAAATTCATAGTAATCACTGTGTTGTGTCCACTGGTTCCAGTTGGAGAGGAGGATGAAGTGTCCATCAAAGAAGCAGCAAAAGCAGTGGTGCAAGGACTGGACTTTAAAGGGGAAGTGGTGGTATCCTTTTAAGCATGTCGAGTTATTCGTTGTCATCACAGCAAATCTTTAGAGGTGTTTACCTCGGAACAGGTTGTTTTACTATATATATATAGTCCATGTTCCAGATTTGAGGCAGTTCGAGGTTTTTTCAGCAAGGTTAACTCGGTAAGCCTTTCCTTTTGGATCAGACTCCAGGCAAGCAAATAATGTTTCATGTGTTTGGTGGGCGTGCTGGTGGTTTAGATAAGATTGTTTATTAGCCACTCGACCAAGGCCAGTGGAATTTGTTTTGGGTACAGTATGTCATTCTCTGCAGCACAAATACATAAATGGACAACATCAGACAATCATGGTAATTCATGTCAGTGGTATGTGAGGTGGCACGAGTGCAGAGTCCTGATGGCTGAGGGGGGGAAAATTGCTGTCTGTGAAGCGTTTATTCTTAGTGGACAGTGACCTGTAGCGCGTAAGGGGAAGGAGCTGGAAGAGGTGATGAGTAGGATGTAATGTGTCGGAGATGGTCTTCTTTGCTCACTTTCTCATTTTACAGCTAAACGGTACACTACAAGATGTTTTTGAAAACATTTGAAGCAAGAAATAGGCATTACAGTAACAGAATATTGATTCATATTTGATCAGCGCTGCCTAGTTTGACCGTTTGATCGGAGATTAGATTAGATTTAGTGACTTTTGGAGCTAGTTAGCAGCTAATGCTGCTAGCTACTTTCATTGGAAAAGAGCTGGCAACACTGGGCTTGTTTTTTCGGTTGGATAAATGTACCTTACTCTTGCTGGTTTCTCCAATGTTACCTACCCGAGCTTCATGCTTTTGTAAATAAAGTGGTTATTCAAAATATTTCTTATCATCAGTTCCATGTAGTTTCCTTGACCTTTGACCTCTAGTTTGATACCAGTAAAGCAGACGGCCAGTTCAAAAAGACAGCCAGCAATGCAAAGCTGCACCGCTACCTGCCGGACTTTAAATTCACACCCTTCAAACAAGGTGAGACTGACTTAGTGTGTGTTTGTTTAGATGCCATCAGAGCAGAAATACTAAATAATAAAATACTTGATAATTACAAGAAGTATGTTTTGATACATCTGCTGCCTGTCTTCACTGATTCCTCTCGCTCTCACTTTCAGCTTTAAAGGAAACCTGTGATTGGTTTGTTGCCAACTATGACACAGCCCGGAAGTGAAGACTCTGCCAAACAAGTTGGTACAAAGTCTGTCCATTCATGACTCTCTGTTGGAAGAGAAGGGGAATAGAGAAGGTGGTGGTGGTGGTGGAGAAGGTGGTTCATCTGCAAATGGAGGTGAATGTTACTGAATGAAGTCTGTCAGTTTGATTCTGTTACTCAAGCCAAATTCAAGTCTACAACACCATACTGTATTATGCTGTGAATGTTGACTTGTTTAGGGTTTAAGAAACACAATCTGTTGTCTACCTGTATGTGTACTTTTTCACTATTTTAGCATTAATCATTTGAATTGTTAATAGACTGCTTCAATCTTGGAATCCGGGTGCTGGTACAATTTAATAATTTCAGTAATTGTCTAGTATAAATCTTTTTCAGCTTTTCACCACTGAATTACCTTAGGTCTTGAAGGGTTTGGGATTTTGAAGTTTAAGTGACCTTGATTGACTTTATTTAATGAACAGAAGGTTATATAGTATGTGCGGTTTAACTGCTGTTTTTTCCACACAGTACTTTAGCACTGAGAAAAATAAATATTTTATACATATAATACGTCTCAAGTGTCTTGCCTGAACCTTTAAGGGCAGAGATTTCTGCTATTTACGAATTTTGTAGGTTTTCACATTTTACAGGAAGATGAAATATAAAACGGTGATTGAATTGGGACTACTACTGCCGCTCTTTTTGAATACACAGAGACGGATTCATAGGTGAAGAAATAATTTATTAACTTAAAAATGGACAGGCAGAATTTACAGTGACATCACAGTAACAGTTCATTTTTGCAGAGAAGGCCCCCTAGCAAAAGAGAAAATGCTGTTTGAATACATGTACAGACAGATTCATAGAACAGTTAAAAACATGGTAATAAAATGTATTAAAAACACATGTAGTCTTAAAAAAAAAAATGTGTGGTGCTTGCTTATTTAACAACGTAGGAGGTCTGCCCCCCTTCGTGGACTCTGCAGTACTCCTGTCCTGGCACGACTCTCTTCTTACAGGCCTTCCCTTTTTTGGTGACCCCGTTGCACAGCTGACGGCCTGATAGGGAGCTGCTGGGAGAGAAACAAGAATGTTGTGATCAGTTTATTGTTAAGAACCAGCAGAAAAAGGCCTAATCAAAACATTTTTTAACAACATACTTGGAGTTTTCATGTTTAAAGCACTTAGATGTGATCAGAAAGTTAAAAACCCTGACCTGTTGCTGACTACTGACGGGGTAGGACTCGCACTTCGCGAGTCGTTCGCGAAATCCCAAGAGTCGCTCACTGCATCAAAAACACTTCCCAGGTTCCTCGGGGGGATGTCAGCAACCAGAGCCTATAAAATAAAACCACAAAACATGTGGTGGATCCTATTAATAGTTTGTGAGGTACTGAAAATAGATATTCTTCATATGACATTCACTCAATTTGCTCACCGCTGAAAGAGACGGCTGAGGTCTGCGCCTGGGAGTGGAGTGATTGGATGTGCCAATAATCGGCATGAACCTGGACTCTGATATTGGCTTCCTGTGAGGGGGAGACACTGCTGATATGTCAAAGTTACCTGTTTACAAAGACATAAGAGAGAGCAAATATGAGTAACTGAATCTACGAAGGTATCTTTAAAGGAACACTTCACCCCCAAATGATCATTTGTGTATCAATTACTCGTCCCATGTTGCCTTGAATTCTTGATGAAAACTTTGTTTTTCTTGCGTGCCTCTGGTGAACAGAGAATCCAAAACTGAGAAAATACTGTTTACGCTGAAGTTGTTTAAATAGTAAGGTTTTAGTGAGAAAGCAATGCGTTTGGGAAGTAGTGAGCATACAACTGAATAAGTGAGACTTGGGTTATACTGCACGAGTAATGTGAAAGTTTTGGGATTTTTCGTTCACCGTGGAGGCATGCGAGAAAAATAAAGGTTTCTTCACAAATTCAAGGTAACATGGAGTGAGTAATTGATATACAAATGGTCATTTTGGGGATGAAGTATTCCTTTAAGGGAATTATTTGTTAAATATTTTTTTTACGGTTAAGGTACAGTATATAATTCAAACCTGATGTGAAGCTGTCCTGATTCAACAGGTCATCTTGCTGCGTGAAGTCATCATTTTCATCTCTGAGGACATAAAGAATAAAACAGACTACATCAAAAAATAAAAACTACAGAGAAATAAGGGCACTTATCTCCTGCATTACTGCACAATTAAATGTGTTATGATGCCAATTGTTTAGAGGTTTTAAATCAGGATCTGCATCAAACTGCACAATCAGGGGACGCATATACAATAGTTCATTTGAAAGTAGTAAGAATAAAAAAAGGGGGAGGTGTCAGAGCTGAAATAATTATAGGCAATTAAGGGATTAGTCAATCAACATAAATTAATCAGCAACTACTTTGATAAATAACAGATTTTTTTTAAAGCAAAAATGCCATACAATCAAGTATGTTCTGCTTTTCTCTTTATATCATTGTAAATCGGATTTCTTTTCTACCGTAGGTCCGCCAAAACATTTTGAAGACGTCCCCTTGGATCCTGGGAAATTATACCGAGCATTTTTAACAATTTTCAGACATTTTATATACAAAACAATTAATCAAGAAAATAACTGTCAGGTTTAATCGATATATATAGTATATGGATATATACCCGGCAATATATATAGTTTGTTACAGCTCTAGTCGTGTATAATGAGCTGTGCAGACTCACTTCTGCAGTGTCGAGGACAGTGGGTATGAGTGGCAGGATGAAACTGGCTGCTTCAGTGGCTCCACAATGTCACATGGGGCCAGTGGCAGCGGGGCCGCCGGCTTTCCTCTGATCTGGAGGCACGCCCACAACTGACTCACAACCCAGTGACCTGCAAGATATGAAAAAAAAAACTTTCAACACTGTCACAAATACAGGAGAATATTGGAGACATTGCACAGAATTTGCCATGTAAGCAGCTTTAAGTCTGTACCCATAGAGAGAAGGAGCAGCAGCAGGCTGAGGCCAGTGAGATCCAGCGCCGGCTGCTGGTTGACCTCGGCCACTGCGTTGAGAGGCACGGTGAGCAGCAGCATGGCTCGAGAGAAACCTGGACAGCGCAGGAACGTCAGCAGGACGGCACACATGACAAAGTAGCCTGTATGTGCAATACATGTCCACATTGCTGTCAGGCTCAGATCTGTAATCACAAGGGAAATAAAATAAATCAATACAAATCTTAACCATATCTAAGTGGTTTTAGGACATCTTAGACTACAGAGGATATTTGGCTCATTTGATCATCCTAATGGTCGACTGTGGGATCCGTTACCACACTTTCAGTTGTGTGGTGTTTATGTGCAACTAAACCAACACTTTCTATTTAAATATATTTTTAAGAGAGTTGTTTTTTTTTGCACAATTTGTAGGAAAAGATGCTTTTAGCACCAGAGTAATCAATTATCTTAGATCAATACAGTGTTAGTTATTAAACTAAAAGGCAAAAAACATGTTTTTATGAATAACATTTGGCATTTTTTCTTGAACTGAATCCCCGGTCCTAAAATCCTGAGACTCCACTGACATCTGCTTTTGATATGATTAGGGATGCAATTGACGCTTATTTTCATTATCAGTCAGTCTGCTGATTATGTTCTCGATATCATATATGACAAAGAAAAGCATTACATTGAGATTGAGATGCTGGAACCAGAGAATGGCATTTTTTGCTTTAAAAACAAAAAAAAAATACTGGAATGATGATCAAAACAGTTGCCGATTTCTTTTCTGTTGATCATGATTAAAATGATTTTGTAGCAGAAAAGATGACACACGTGGACAAACTTGGTCGTTGTACTGTGTGTGTGTGTATGTAACGTCTCACCTGCCCAGCCGAGGTAGCTCTGGATCATGTGAAGCCTCTCCTCGATCCGGCTCTGCATGTTATCCAGGTAGTGCAGCGTGGCTCCCAGGGTGCTGTTCATGCGCTCCAGTTTGGTCATCAGGTCGGTGTAGTACTGCGAGGTCTGGTCCTGGTACTGCAGAAACTCCAACATGCTGTGGTCTGAGATCAGGCACAGCGAGAACACATAAAAAAAACAATGACAGGACTCATTTGACAGACATGTTTTGAAAAAAGATGTGATGAATTTAGATTTGTGATGCTCTCTCTTTTTTGATTACCAATTTTCTGGTGGATGTCCTGAGCTTGGTGTCGGACATCTGCGAGGTCTTTGACGATTGCCTTGTGGCTGTCCTGCACCTCCGAGCCCTGGATCTGCAGATGTTCACTCACATTCTCTAAAAGGAAGACAGGCAGAGGGGAATAATTATCAATTTCATACATTATTTTTTTTTGCAATCAGATTACTGCTAATCAAGCTCGCTGTTATATTAGTTGTTTGAGGTTAATGTGTTGCTAATACAACATTCTATATAAGTGCTAATTTACTGTTGGGCTAATTTATGTATTTGACTGGTTTTACTTTGACTCTTGTGGGCTCTATGCGTTTGCTATGTTGTACTTTCTGTGGGGAGGCTGTTCTTTAACTGGTAATACTTTGTTTCTTCCTGGCATGAGAAATAGTTCAACTAATGTGACAGCTATGTCTTGTTCATGTAACTGTATAAATTCATTCATTAAGGTTTACAATACCTTTGGTCTATCTCTTGTTTAAGATTAGTAAACACTACCATTGAATTTGTTGTCCAAAACTGTTGTAGTTTGTAAAGAGGAATAATTAAGTCCAATAAAAGTTCCTAATTTCTTTCTGAATATAAATGTTTTATGTATCTGCAATGAGCGATATTGAGATAAGCGAAGGTAATTTTGATTAGGCATGGATCATCTCATCCGTAAACTGGCAAAATCTCTGAAAAACTTATTGAAAGATTTTAATTAAATTTGGGGGTTAATTTAACCATGGCACAATTTTTTAACATGTGCTATTTTCTCAAGACTTATTGTATTCACTAAATAAATACTTGTCATATGTATCCTATGATTGTCTACCATTATGCTTATTTTGATGCAAATGAAAATGTATAAAAAAAAAAAAATTGTATTATTTAAGGTAAAAAGGATCTTGCTCTTTGTGTGCTTAAGACCGTAGACACAGAGATACAAAGCACAAATACAGGCACACATTTTGGTATGTCGACACTTCAGACAACCACAACTGAAATCACCACTGAACTTCAAAACTATTGTATACAATAGCTAATTCTGTGTAAAAAAAAAAAGAAGCTAAATATTTTCAATTTATGTAAAACATGAAAGCACTCACCCATTCTATTCGTAATGCCCTGAATGAGCTGGGCTACCAGTTGCTGTCCAGAGGCGATGAGGGCTTTTTCCTGGCCCAGTCGCTCCAGGTTGTCCCTCAGTGAACTCTCCATTTGCCCCTGGCCCTCGTATAGTTTGCCCTGTTGGGCTTGCAGAGTGCTGTGACCGTCCAGCAGCTTGTCCAAGGAGGCTGCAGTCAGTTCCTTCAGCTCCAGCTGGCCCTCCTGTTACACAACACCATGATCAGAGCAACAATCAACCTGTAGCATACTATGCACATGAAGATGAAAAGACAACAGAAATCTACCTTGAGGTCCTTCATTGCATCTAGCTGGCTCGTGGCCGTGGATATGAGAGCGTTGACGGTGTGCTCTGCTCGGCGACGGAAGAGCTGCTGCCGAGTCGCGTAACAAACTGAGCGCGCCCTGTTGCTCACTATGTGGTAAGCGTTCCATGTGTCTGGATCCATGTCTGCTGTGCAATCTTTTATACTCTGAAATGTCAAAATGATATTAAAAAAATAGCTCCACAATGACACAATATTTTGATTATAAAATATAAATCATAACTTTATATTTTACCATTTCCTCTGTACATGGGTAGATTCGGCGCCCCTCATACTCTGCCTGGCAGTTAAACAGTACGACTCCAAGCTTCGCAAGCTGCTCCTCTGGGAGGCTTTCACAGCTCGCCTTCAGCCGGGCAACCACCTACAACGGAGCACAGCGCTTTATTCAAGTAATTTGTACCAAATGCTACTGTGAACCTGCTGTGGCGAACAACGATTGTCAATATGTCCAATTTGATGAAAATGCCCAAAGACGGAAAAAAGGCTTTACATCAGTGTTTCTCAACTTTTCTGGACTGTAATTGCATTTTTAATCCTAAAACATCTCATGACAGGTCTCGAGTTGTCATGTGATTTTGAGACTACCACAATTTTAGCAAAAATCCCAAACATTAGCCGGTTCCAATTTTTTAAACGTGAGGATATTCTGCTTTTTTTCTTCTTTTTAAATCATAGTAAAAAAAATTCTATACATTATTTTTTTTGTTTTGGGACTGTTGGTTATGGAGGACGGAACCTTCCAAAATAAAAAATGAATGAATAAATAAATAAATAAATAAATATATATATATATATGACATTAAAAGTACCAAAAATCATATTTTTTAAAATAAATGTAGGTCATAAATAATTAATAAAATGTGACAAATTGATATTTCTGTTTTAGTTTGCTTCTGTATTTATTTACCTTTGTATTAATTTCCCTATCTAACTACTCTTCCACCTAATTTCCTCTTTTATCTATTTTTTCTTAACTTTTAAATGTTTTTATTATTTATTTTAGCAGGTCCCGTTTCCATAGTTGGTCAGTCAAAACAAGCAATTTAAAGGCATCACCTTAGGCTTTAAGAAATTCTCAAAATTAAATTTGAAAAAAAATATTTGTTATTTGCAGCTTTACATATAATCACACAAATGTCAACATATATGTACTTCTGATTCTGATAAGTCTCGATTTGACCCCGTTTGCGTAAATGACTCAAAGTGGATTCTGAGTCACAGACCGAGAAAGTCTGAATCTCCAAGTTTACCCTGTGATGGCAGCTGTCTAACGGGCTGAGCTCAAGCTGCTTCGCCTCGGCCAAAAACCTCTCATCTGCAATGGTCATCTCAAACTGAGCATCCTTTGCAAGCAGTGCTGGGACTTCTGCTGCTGCTGTTGGTGGAGGAGGCGCTGCTGCTGGTGGAGGTGCCTGCGTCCCCTTCATCCACTCAAACAGCCCGCTGACTGCCGGACACTGACAGGCCAGCATGATGATCAGCAGGAAACACAGGTGGTGGATCAGGAGACGGCCCATGTCTGGCAAAGAGCACAATAAGAATGCATAATCACTTCAATCTTTATTAGCAAGATATTTGCAATATTAAATAACAGCAAAAACATCCTTGTAGTCCTGTTCATGGATTCAATTGCAGCTCGGTTCAGATGTCTTGTACTATAAATTCAGCTTCTTGTAGTCTAAAGCTATACATCAGATTTTCGATTAAGAAAATTTACTCAACAATTACTAGCATCTGTTTGTGTGTCGGGGGAGCTACTTTACCTAATTCCTCATATTAGCTTTTTTACTTGCTATTAATAGTAATGTAAAGAGGACCTTTTATGCCTTTGTGCTTGTTCCCTTTCTTTAGTGTGTCATATACTTTTTTGTGCATGTTAAAGGTCTGCAAAATTACAAAGCTAAAAATCCACGCCAAAGGGAGTTACTCTCCCCCACAGAAACACTGCTCCTGAACTGACTGAAACTCCTCGCTTGAAGTCCCGCTTTTTCTTCTGTAACGTGGTGATGTCACCAAGTAACACATTTGCATAATACCTGCCTAGCAGCTAGTTTGGCACGCCCTCAAACAAAGCTAGTTAGAGCAGAGCAGAAAAGAGGTGCTGCGTTTTTTGAAATGTAAACCTGTTCTACTAGAAACCCCAAATACAAGTATGCACCTGAGCATGAGCATGTCATCTTTAACAAAATATCTGTTGCGTCTTATTACACTCTTGAGATAAATTCCAGTGCCTGCCATACAACTCATTGTTCAACTCAGGGACCATTGTAGTATTTGTTGAACTTTGTTCTTGTATTTGTTCTACTTAACTGTTTAAATAGGACCATTTCCCAATACAGTTATTTTCCAACTTTTCACAAAAAAAAAATGATTAATTGATCCACACTCTCTACAACATATCTGACACCTACAGTGTGTAACTGATGACTTACTTTTATCACTATCTGAAATCTCAATTTCAGGAGAAGGTGTGTTCTCAAAATATTCAATAATGACACTAGATGGCGACAACAACAGAGTTAATATGTTTGATTGTTTGAAAATGTATATGCATCACTCTGGATCTGGTTTACAATAATGTATATGGGGTCCTGTAAACCCATGCGGAATGCACATAACTGTATGCATGATGGGACATAAATCCAACTATAAATACAAAGTTTCATTCATCATATGTTTGAATGATCAGAGCACACTGAGACTTGCCCAGGCATGTCTGCTCTGCTGCTGCACAAGAGGCTCCAACACAGCACCTGCAGTGTGTGTGTAAACCACTTACACATTATTTTCGCACTATTATACTAATTGACAAGACATTTTTTGTTTTAAATGGGAAACAGAGATATTAAAATCTACCAGGGTGCAATTTAAAATCTACTTTCCGTCTGTGTTAAGCACAGGGAACTCATCATGCCTCCTTCAGTATGCCAAATAAAATGGGAAACAAGGAAATCCATTTAAAACTCTAATAGAGTTCAGCACATTCAACACACTACAACTTGTTACAGCAATATATATAATATATATATCTATATATAATATATGCGAGTACAAAAAGTGAAAATGAATAACCTTGCTATGCAATGCACGCTGGATTAAGGCCACAATTTTAAATACATATCTAAATCATGTACCTGTTGTTTAATGTTGCAGGTCCTTGTTCGTCCTGTCTCCCTCTGTCCCCCTCACACAGCTGATTTGAATGACAGTTAATTGTTTTTGTCCACAACCTTTTCTCCCTATAGGACCATGAGGACGAGGACACAGCCAATGGAATCACTCGCATGTTTTTAGGGACGTACATGTGGGTGTGTTTGATTTATATCACGGCGGAAACAGAAATGGTGAGTGTGGCAGGAACGTGTGGAATGTGTGGCTGTGTGGCCGCCCACCTGGCGCAGCAGCAAAGACGTTGAAAACAAACCCACCGATAGTTCATACTGGAGCTCAGTAGTGATGGGAATTCCGAATCTTTTTAGTGAGCCAGATCATTTGGCTCAGCTCACCGAGAAGAACCGGCTCTTTCGGCTCCCAAACGGCTCTTCGTTTTACCACTTCTGCCCTTTTATAATTCAGCCAAATGTAGCGCTGTTTTGACCTATGATTAGTATGTGTGCACATATATCACTTAAATTATTCAATCTAATTATACTAAACCTTATAATTTCCAGAATACCATAATTTTACATGCTGCTTCGTTTCCGACTGTCACTCATCTTGTCTGCTATTTGCGCACCGCACTCCTCTCTCTCTTTCTCTCCTCCTATCCCTCCTGTAGACAGTCAACACTCCGTGCACCCCCGCCCCTCCCTGCTTGATGGCATGATTCTTGTCTGTCATCACCTGATTGGTCGCACGGACGTCATTAACACAACATTCAGTCAAAGTCAGTGCATGGAGTGCCCGTGGTGCGGAGAAGATCGTCCTGTTATACTGCCTTGAAATAATTAAAGAAAGAAAAAAAAAAACGGCTCTCGGACGGAGCCGGCTCTTATGGTACATGTCCACAGGGGCATTTTTTATCGAGAGGGGACGTGACGCTTCCCAGCATTGGACGCTTGGTGGGCTGCCACTAGACACAGGCTGTCCCCACCTGATTGGACGAAGGCTTTCCCTCCGTGGGCTGCTGCTCCCAGCTTTCAAACCGGAAACAACATGGAGGCTCGTTTGGAAACTTTCTTCTTTTATTTCATGAAAATAGTTCACCGAATTGTGTTTCTGAAAACATTTGAGGCAAGAAATAATCCGTGCTGTTGCTGAATCTGTCTTTATTTTGGATCGACAACGTTTATTTTAAAAGATTCTCGGGAGTTTCGAGAGGCGGCGAGTCGCGTCGGACGCCCGTGATTTGCATAAAGTAGACGAGCCCTCAACTTCATGCAAATGAGGAACGGGAGTCGTGATGCTCCATTTCTCGTATCACGCCGCCACGCTACCAGAATGCATTGCACGGCTGCTTACATAGACAATGAATGGTGAGCGTGGAAATCACGGAGGCTGTGGACACGTACCATTATCGTTCACTTAAAAGAGCCGGCTCTTAGATCCGGCTCGTTCGCGACCGACACATCACTAGTTCATACTGCAGCTCAGCTGGTGTTGAGAGGTGCAGCTGGTTGTACCGGGTGTTTCCGACCTCACACACAGTTTAAATTAAACTACACTTTGATCTTTACTTAACGTCGGACGTCAGCAAATCTGAGAAACAAGCAGGTGAATGAATATCCTCCCTCAAGCGTTAGCCGGTGATACTCACAGCGTCGCCTGACACATGGTGTTTATGTCACTCCGTGTTACTTTATGGTTGTCCAGTCAACAAGTAACACGTGTTTTGTATTTCTAATCTAATCTAATGCTGGATTATTGTGTCGCTAGTTTAGATGCAGCTGCAGGGCTGGGTTTATGCTATCCTGGTTATTAAAGTTACAGGATTTTAACATTATATCAGCACGCATTTCACGTTAAAAGCTAGCACCACTCCGCCCGGCCACCTCAGACATGCTAGCAGCTAACTAGCCACCCAGCCGTGACATTGTATTAACATTTACTAGCATTCGAGCTAGCTAGGCTAACGTTGCTAGGCTACGTTGCTAGGCTAACGTTGCTAGGCTAACGTTGCCATAACAATGGAGGACTCCGGCATCAAGAAGCAGAACTGGGACGTGAAGGAGACAGAGTTGTTCCTGGACATCCTCAAGGAGCTGGACATGAAGAAGTGCCTGGACGGGAGGAAAGTGAGGAATAACAAACTGTTTAAAGTGGCCCACAGGAGGATGACAGCGGCTGGGTATCACAGGTCTGTGGACCAGCTAAAGTTCCGCTGGAAACTTCTCAAAAGTGCGTATTACAAGTGCAAGAGAGAGCCCGATGCTCCGGCTCCGACCAAGATACAGGGCTGGTGGCGCTATGAGAAGACGATGGTAGCCATCATGGAGTCCAGACACCCGCTGGTCGGAGCTGGGGTCAACTCTGACAGACATGATGAAGTGACAGAGGACTCGGACGGAGAAGCATCGATGCTGCCCTGGCCTCAGCAGCCCTGCCCGGACAGTTCAGCCCAGACCCTGGGGTTAATTGTAGGGGTGGTACCGTGGATGCGATGTAGTCTTTGTCATTAGATCATAACCGTGATTTATTTCATTTCTCCCATGTGTTGTCTAAATGCATGCATCCATCATGTGAATATGTCTCTGGGTTGTTCTCGGATATATACACTCATTTACAAGGTGCACCTAAACTAAAACTAATGCAGTCAAATGCAAAAGTCCTGCAAGAAATCCTCCCATCATGACTGTGTTATCATGTTTTAGAGAGGTGTTGATTCACATTTATGGTCATTTTTAAAGGGACTGTTTGTAAGATTCAGAAATGCTTGTTAACAGCGACACCTGTGGCCGTTAAGTCAACGAAAGTCAGCGTCGGGCTTGCGCTTGTGCTCGCTCTACATAGACATGAACGAGCATCGCTCAAAACAGTGAGGCGACACACGTCAGCTAAAACCACAATATCACTCTATATTTCAGCTGCTTGGCAGTAATGTTAGCTGACCAGATGAAGGACTCTCCATGAATCACTGCTGATCCTAGTGTTGGCTTTTCCTGCTTCAGCCTCCCGACTGTGACCGGGGGGAACAGGGGAGATACTGGCACCCGATCGGAGACGATAACGTTTCTCGCTGCGGAGCCCTGTTACTTCACAAAACACAGAAACCTCTGTTGGTCTGGAGGAGCTGCAGCATTTATTTCTGCACAAACGTCCACTGTACATTCACTAGATATTCTCAGAGCTACTAACTCTTCTGCAGTGTGTAGTGTGCGCGCATGAACGTGAGGTGGAGCGAGCTGAGTGAAGGCAAGCAGGCAGACAGAGGAGCAGAGACTCCGGCCCTGGAGACCAAAGCTACGGTCTCCGACCGCGGCCAACACTGTTTTGCAAGACAGGCTTCACTAGATATAACTTTGCGGTTTTGGTGCTTCCGTGTAGTTTGTGTTGGAGTGTGAGTCTGAACAGCGTAGCCACACGCGCATATCGACCCGGGTGATTTATACGTGTAACATGTTACAAACAGTCCCTTTTAATGTTTCTAATATTCTGTCCACCTTATTTATATCAATAAGGATAGACTAAATATTAAACGCTTACAATACAACTTTTGCTCTATCATTTTATTTCAACAGGTAGTCTTATCGACAAACACGTAGAAATTCACAACAAAACACAGTATACATTCTACATTACTTAACAATCAAAATGCTTGAATAAAATATTGTAAAATCTTCCAAAGAAATGAGAGAATTCATAATCTACAGCCTCCAAAAATGACCATAAAGTTGAATCCACGCCATTTCAACAAAAACTGATATTGATCACGTTCATGAAGGTAGGATTTATTGCAGGTCTGTGGTGTTAAACTGCATGAGTTTTACCTCGGACTTACTAAACTGGCAACTGAATGTAGTTAGTCTCAAGAAGGGGTGTGGAAGATAATTGCTTCAGCAACATATAGCCGTACACTACTCTGGTAAAAAAGCCTATGTACGTTTTCTTGACACATCTATACGACTGTGGCATTTTCAGCGCTATCGTTTCGTCGATCAATTGTTTTCTTTTAAGTGGAAAATGGTGAAAAATGAATGTGTGACCTCTTCAACAAGCAACAGTTGAAAACCCAAAGATAATCAATTTACAATCATAAAAACAGAGAAAAGCATCAAATTCTCACATTTGACGAGCTGGAACAAATGTTTGGGATTTTAGTGTAACAAATAACTGACTGTCAAAATAGTTACTGATAAATGTTCTGTCAGTTGACAGATACCGATACTGTGAAGCCCTCTCTTTGTTTACTGTAGATGCATTTCAGATATCCCAGTGCTCCCGACTCGTAGCAGTAACCTGGTTTCTGAAACATCATCAGGTTACAAGATCAAGAGAGAAATGTGATTTACAGACGGAGGGGTGGGGGGGTTCAATGTCGATTAATCTGATGATTATTATCTCGATTTATCGTTTTGTCTATAAAATGACAGAAAACAGTGAAAAATGTGGGCTGTAATTTTCGTCCTGCCGAGGTGATTTATTCAAATTGCTTGTTTCATTTGACCAACAGTCCAAAACCCAAAGATAACAGTTTACTGTCACAAAGGACGAATAAAAGCATCAACTCCTCACGGTGAATTTTTTTTTAGCATATTTGCTTGAAAAATATCTAAAATGATTATCAAAATAGTTGCCGTATCATTTTTTCTGTCCATGAACTAATCAATTAATTGACTAATCCTTGCAGCTTTCATTTTCTTGCAGTATTATCATCTATAACAGAATCCTAATGTATGTGTGATATTGTGTGATACCATTGTCAATGTGGGAAACGTGTCATGATGGTGTTGTGCCGTAGGTTGTCCTGTCCTGTGATTCACACCCTTAGTTTTCACGTAATTGTTAAACTATGATGTTGATGTTTCCACTCAAATCTGTTTTTCTTCTTTCCTTAAGATCAAAATGGACCCTGAGATGGACTCGCAGCTGAAGATTGGTTTTATCGGTGCAGGGAACATGGCCTTCGGCATCGCAAAGGGCATCTTGTCTGGTGAGTCATGAGAGTCGTTGAAACAGAGCAAACAGAGAGATGTTCTAAATAAAGGAGTTAACAGTCTCTTGTGTGTTCCCATTAAAGGAAGTGTTCTTCCCGTAAACGTCAAAGTGAGCGCACCATCCTCCAGGAACCTGGGGCGCTTTCAGGTACTTTTATCACCTTCTTCTTTACTTTTCTGCCAGTTCTCAGTAGTATGGGTTGGATTGCAGGGCAGTGAGCAGTCACAGTCAGGATCATGGTTACTGTTTGTAAGATCAGGTTCCTTGTGAATGGATGGTTTTCCTGCAAACCAATCCATTTTAATGCTGACCTTGTTCCGTTGCAGTTGAGTCCTGCAGGTGTTCTCGAATTAGATACTTGCGTGCATGAATCAATAGAACATAATGTTAAACAAACTGTCATCCAATAATTAAGCAATTAAAAATAAATTATGAAAGTGTAGCATAGAACATGATGATATAAGTTTGTGATGGCCATCCCCATGCTCACTTATGTCTCATGAATAGTTGCAGCAATTTTGGGTTTGACACCATTTGTTACACAGATTTGATGCTAAATTTAACCATTTTTTTTTTACCACTCGAGAATTAATAAAAATGATCAATAATCCCTCCAAAATCCCACTTTAAGACATTAAGACCTTGAGGAACACCATAGAAAAAGCCATGCTGTGATTTGGTTTAAAAAACTTTTGACATTTGGAGATTTCTGCAAGAATTGCATTAGTCGGCGATTGGATGGCGAGCACTTCTGTTCTGGAAACTGCTCAACTGCCCCTTATTGTCAATATAGCTGTTAAAGCCACCCATCCTCTGAATGCCCTAGGTCTTTAGTTTGTGGTTGTAAAGATTCATGAAGCTGTGATTATCCTAGAGGTCACCACAGGTCATTTTATACAGTGAGGTCAAATTTCAAAAAATGGTCTCACTATAATGAAATGGCTACTATGGGGACTAACATCACATACGAATAAAGTTGGGCTCATTGGGTCCACAAGAGTCTCAGCTTTACAGTGATACCCAATTTATGTAATTCCAAGACTGTTTAGGGACCTCAGTATGCAGAAATATTCATTCATTCATTTAGAATAGATGAAATTAACACATTTATACTGTATGTATGCCCCAAACTGCAATTGATTATCATAAAGTGGGCATGTCTGTAAAGGGGAGACTTGTGGGTACCCATAGAACCCATTTACATTCACATATCTTGAGGTCAGATATCAAGGGGCCCCTTTGAAAGTCACCATGCCAGTTTTCCCTCGCCAAAATTTAGCGTAACTTTGGAGCTTTATTTAGCATTCTTCCTGACATGCTAGCATGGCAAGGCAGTAAAGTCGTCCGAGGGCACCAGTGCCTTCAAAGAGGTTAATGTCAAATTAAGAATGTGATGCACAAATGGTCTAACCTAACACCTGCCTCTGTGTAGTGGTCCTGTCTGTATGCTGTGTTTTATTTGCCTTGTCAAATAAAAGAAGGTGCACTGTTTACTCTTCTTTACCTGTGGGCATGGATTGATTTTATGTGAGTCTTTCTGCATGCAAGTAGACATGTGGGTCAATATAACATCCCTTCCATTGGCTTTCAGGAGCTCGGGATTGCCGTCACCCACTCTAACATTGAGGTGGTCTCTGGGTCAGATGTGGTTTTTGTAGCAGTCAAACCTCACCTGGTTCCGCTAGTTCTCAATGAGATCTCAATACACGTCACTGACCGACACATTATCGTGTCTGTTGCAGCAGGAGTAACGCTGGCAACACTGGAAGAGGTGAGAGCCCATAAGTAAGGATTTTTCAAACTAAATGGTGTTTTTTGTGGTGATCTAAAAAAGTAATATTCTTTTTTTTATCTCTCTCCTTCAATTACAAGCTCCTCCCAGAGAATTCAGTCGCCATCAGGCTGATGCCAAATCTCCCATGTTTGGTTCAGGAAGGGGCTCTCCTGTTTGCACGGGGATCCCATGCGAAACAGGAGGATGGAGCTCTGCTTCGCTCCTTGTTGCACCTCTGTGGTTTGGTGGAGGAGGGACCTGAGGCCTGGATCGACATCCACACTGGACTGAGCGGGAGTGGAGTCGCTTTTGTGAGTGTCCCCGGATTGTATGGTTTGTTTAGAGGGAGGTGTTTGTAACTGTTTGCAGACTGTTGTATTAACACTACCTCAAAACAAAGAAGTTAATGTTGATTGATGATGAGACTCGAGCCGGAAAATAGTGAAACCTGTAATTCTACTAACCTTTTTTTATAATGTAAGATGTTGTACTGTTTTAGATTTCTGTTTTCCTACCTTTTACAGGTATGAACTCATTTCACTACAACATGAAAATCAACT
The DNA here is from genome assembly GCF_015220745.1 of Sebastes umbrosus. NCBI lineage: Eukaryota > Metazoa > Chordata > Actinopteri > Perciformes > Sebastidae > Sebastes > Sebastes umbrosus. Next base: position 26,801,006 of record NC_051273.1, on the reverse strand, counting down.
TGTGGAGACATGAAAAAACGTTGTCATTGTAAATTATTGTTAAAGGTGCTCTATATGATATCCAGAGCATTAATATAGCAGCAAACCACTATTAGCTATGTAAAGATATAGAGGAGTGATGTCTACCTGAGCAGAGAATGAATGAAGTTGCTCTCCCTCTGTGTGTGTGTTGTAATCCGAGCTTCTCCGTGCTTTGTTGACATAGCCGGGCCGGCCGCGCAGGCTTTCAGTGCATGTTCATGCATGTGAGCGTACCCATAGAGCGGTTACAGCTGGTAACGCCGTCCCAACCGATGGCGCCGTCGCAGGAGAGTAGCACCCATCCTCCGGTTCCCACACCCAGGTTAACACTGTTAGCTGTCAGCAGTGTTGCTATTGTTTCCACTGTTAACACCGTTAGCTAAGTTTGCATTACATTACCACAGAATATTAACATGGCTTGGAAAGAAAAATTCGGACTCTGAACTCCATAATGAAAGGCAGACCGGCTCTGCCTATTTCTTCTTATGCAACTAAATCCAAGCATGTACATAGTTGGAACAAAATCTTGTAAACCATATTCTTCATTTCAGTGTTTTACTGAGACTTGTACTTGATAAACACAGTACACAGAGTACACAGACTCGAAGACAAAATAAAAAAAGACCTAAATAATAAAATAATAGCTATAAAACTTGATACTAGCCAATCAAAAGGGAAAGCTCTTTGCTGTGTCTATTGGTCCACATCAAATCCTCAGTGAAAATTACAAAATATCAGCTCTTTACATGTGCATATTTCTCTCCTGTATGAATGGTATTAACAATGATGGTCCCTGGGATGAATGACCTATCTGAAGTAACTTTCAAATCTAAGAAAGGTCAGAAAAGCACAGTCAGATGTTACAACCTTATATGATACTTAATATATTGTTTACCTTGCAGTAATACAAAGTCATCAACACGTGTGATTTAAAAAAAATTGTATGCACTTTGTGCACCTTTTGATTCTGATGCATGTGATCCCTCTCTGCAGGTGTATCTGTTTGCTGAAGCGCTGGCAGATGGAGCTGTTAAAATGGGAATGCCAAGTGCTCTGGCACACAGCATCGCATCTCAAACTGTTCTGGTCAGTTTTACTGTGTGTGTGCTTTTGTTTCACTGTTTTTAAGGGACAGTGTGTAGGATTTGGCGGTATTTAGTTGTTTGGTTGCAGATTACAACCAGTGAGTACCCCTCCACTCACTCCTCCCTTTCCAAGATTGAGGTAATGTGAGCCGTCAACTGCAAAACCGTGGTAACGCCGTTCGCTTCGCTCAGAAACCATCCTTACCATAATAACACTACTGACGGCGGCTGGCCGTACCACGATTTTGCACTCTGCGGCTCACGTTACCGCAGTTTCACAAGCATGTCGGAGAACTACGGTGGCCTTCAGGTTTAGTTCCAGGTGATTCTACACTAATGATAAACATAGTTTGAATATTATTCCATTTCTGTTAATAGATCCCCTGAAATCCTAAACACACTGTCTCTTTAGTATTTCTAAAAATACTGTGTTTAATGTTTTGCCAGCACAATATTTGAAACCACCATCATTAATTTAGTCTCTCTTCCATCTGTTGCAGGGTGCTGGTAGATTGTTACGCGAGTCCGGGAAGCATCCAGCTCAGCTCCGCTCTGAGGTCTGCACCCCAGGTGGAACAACCATCTACGGGCTTCACACCCTGGAGCAGGGCGGTGTGAGGGCGTCCACCATGAGCGCCGTGGAATCTGCCACCGAGAGAGCCAGGGAGCTCGGCCGAAAGTCAGCAGCGGGATCCAGGAAATGACAGCTGCTTTTTTGCCTTTAATAACTACTCAACGGACTTAACTCAAGCCTTACAACAAACTGACTTTTTGGCTCAACTTCACCATGGAACACAAAGACAAAGCAGGACTTGTCACTTTTTTTTATTTAATTTTCTCCCTGTTATTCTCCCTTAAACAAGTGCTGTTCATACTAGTTCTTTTTCATGCCTTTGACCCGAGGGATTTGTTGCGAGCAAAAAGGAAATGTTGGCTAAATCTTAACACCGACAAGTAAATTATTTGATCATGACCTTGTGATTTCTGAGAGAATGGCTACTTTTACATGCACACCAATAATCCAGTCTCTAATGCAAGTAAGGTGTAACCTAAATTTGATTACTCCCATAGTTGTGGATATCGTAATCACAATTAGATGCACAGTATCTTTATTTTAGTCACATTTATTGAGGGCCATGTCATAGAGTAATGTAGACAGACAATATTCTAGCATTATCAGTCCAGGAAGCAACTTGTATAGTATTGCCTTACTAGCCATGATTGGGTTATTATGTGCATGTAACATGGTGGAGTACAGAATGGAAGTAAAATGTGTGGATGTATTTAATTATATTAAAAAATACTATTTAATAATATTTGGCCAAATGAAGCATAAAAGATACATTTTGGATAATTAAAGAATGACTGGTTGTGCAGCTGCTGATAGTTTCTGTCCCAGGTGTATTTAACATCTAGTAGCTGGCTTTGTGTACAACACAATGTTGAGAAAAATATTCATGATCCATGATGCCAAGTGTGTACGGTGGGTTTTCATAAAGTGTCCTGTGAACCAGCATCCTCTGTGCAGTGCCTCATTTTTGTACTACCGGTGTAATGGATGGATGGATGTGCAACCATTATGATAATCGATTAAGTCATTTTCAAGCAAAAAGGAAACAAAACAAATCAATATTTGCTGGTTCTAGCTTCTCAGTGGTATGGATTTTCTGCTTTTCTATGTTTTATTCATATATTTGATATTTTGGGGTTTTGGATTGTTGGTCGATTGTTGGCCGCTCACATATGCATATGCGCGCTTGCATATGCTCGCGTGTGGCTATGCTGTTCAGACTCAGACTCCAACACAAACTACACAGAAACACCAAAACCGCAAAGTTATATCTAGTGAAGCCCGTCTTGCAAAACAGTGTTGGCCGCGGTCGGAGGACGTGGGGGAGACCGTAGCTTTGGTCTCCAGGGCCGGAGTCTCTGCTCCTCTGCTGTACTCTGCTCCTCTGCCTGCTTGCCTTCACTCAGCTCGCTCCACCTCACGTGCATGTGCGCACACTACACACTGCAGAAGACTTCGTAGCTCTGAGAATATCTAGTGAATGTACAGTGGACGTTTGTGCAGAAATAACTGCTGCAACTCCTCCAGACCAACAGAGGTTTCCCGTGTCTTGTGAAGTGACGGGGCTCCGCAGCGAGAAACGTTATCGTCTCCGACTGGGTGCCGGTGTTTCCATCCCACTGCGGTCGGGAGTCTGAAGCAGGAAAAGCCAACACTAGGATCAGCAGTGATTCATGGACAGACCTTCGTCTGGTCAGCTAACATTACTGCGAAGCAGCTGAAATATAGAGTGATATTGTGGTTTTAGCTGACGTGTGTCGCCTCACTGTTTTGAGCGATGCTCGTTCATGTCTATGTAGAGCGAGCAAGCTCGAGCCCGACGCTGACTTTCGTTGACTTAACGGCCACAGGTGTCGCTGTTAACAAGCATTTTTGATTTTTACAAACAGTCCCTCTAAGGAAAAAATCAGAGTACTTCTTTCTTTCCATTGGATTACCAGGTTTAAGATTAGGGAAAATAAGTAAAGTTTTACAACCACACATGACGTGTCATAAACAGTTAAGACTTGCCACACTAGGACAAAGGTTGAAATAAAGAAAGTGATCCTTTAAACTCAATTTAAATCCTATTTTTGCCTAAATTATGTAAAATAATCCACTGTAGTAATAATAATAATTATAGTTAATAATAATCTGAGTGTCAACAATACATGAGATTTAACATCAGGATACATTAATGATTCATAACTCCCCCCCTCCCCCATCCTCTAAGGTCACACAATCACCGCTTCTTGCTTCCTCCTCCTCTTCCTCCTCCTCTTCCTCCTCCTCCTCCTCCTCCTCCTCTTCCTCCTCTGGCTGGAGAAACACGCGTTTTGTCCACCGGCCTGCTCTCACACCGACAAGACAACGAAACAAAGCAGTAAGTATCGTTGACGCTGACTGACAGCGGGGGTTTCAGTCAGGGGAATAACGTTGTGAATGAATGAATATTCAGCTGTTCACAGGCAGCAGGCAGTCTGCGCGTGTTAGCCGAGGCGAGCTCCCTGCTAGCACACGGCTAACCGTGGTGCTAACGCTGCACGCCGGCTTCAGTGGCCGCTGTTCTACATTGACATCATATATAAGAGTCTTACTGACAAACTCATGCTTTAGTGTCACATATTAAAGCATTGTTGATGGTTCCCACCTAAGGACAGTGAAGCACCCGAGCTATCTACCAGATGAGAGCTAATGTTGAGGTTAGCAGGTTAGCAGGGCACACCTTCTGATGCTGACAGCTCTGTTGCTCTGTGGAGGCTTTGATCTGCCTTCATTGTTCAACATCCTGCACGACAGGCTTTTCTTCATGACATGTACACATTACCAAGCTTGAAGTTGAAGTGTTTTCAGGGGTGTAATGTCTTTTAAAGAGGACCTGTTTCCTCAATGAATCTAAGCTGTTATTTTCAGATTTGATGATTTCTTAGTGCTGTTGAGGCTGTGTGTGTGGGTATTGTGTTTAAACTCTGAAATACAGAATGATTAAGGGGTATGATGGTAAGTTAAGCATTTTCCTTGCTAAGTGTCATTGAGCACATCACTGTATTTCACTGTTCTCTACTTGTGTTGTGCTGCATCTGAGAGGTTATTTGAGGTGACTTCAACCTAATCATGACATCATGGGGATGTGATCTGATGTGCACAATGAAACAAGTGAACATTTAAAGGTCCCATATTATAAAAAAAAGTGAGATTTTCATGTTTTTTTTTTATTATAAAGTAAGCTTAAGTCCTATATAAATACTGTGAAAGTATCAAAACGCTCAATCCACAGGGAAATACACACAGCCCGTATTCAGAAACTCTGCATTTGAAACAAGCTGTCAGGATTTCTGCCCATTCGTGATGTCACAAATATACAATATTTAGACCCTTGACACAATTTAAAACATAAACAGTCTAAATGTGTCCCAGTTTATTCCTGGTTGCAGTGTATGTGAATGTCATGAGCTGACAGGAAGTACACATGGACCCAAGCTGTTGCCGAGCAACGCAATTCTGTTGCAATTCTGTCAAAATGCACTAAAACGGAGCGTTTCAGACAGAGGGTAAATACAGGCATATTCAGGCTGACAGTATGAGGAAAATAAAGTTTTTTTTAACATTACAGCATGTAAACATGATCTAGTAGAAACACAAAATAAAAGTATGAACCTGACAATGAGCATAATATGGGACCTTTAAAGGGTGAAGCTCAGGCTATGAATATTTTTATTTATTTGTTATCATCAACCCCATTTAAAGACCAAAACTAACACTGAATTGACCCTATCTAAAAGTATTGTCTGTGTATCCAAAGCCTGATATATATCGTATCTGTGCCGCAGAGCTCCATTGTTGTCCGTAAACTATTAAAAACATCAATGAGCCACATCGTTGCACTGGGGGACATGTTCCTTCAGATTAACACGGGCACTGTAGTTTATTTTGAGTCAATCTCACATACACCGTGCTGCTGCCAGAAATACTCACTAGAGCACCAAGTGATGCTTAAAATAGCCCACTGTTTGAGTGACGTTTGCTAAAAACTACATTGAGCAGCTATTATAGGAAATTTAATATTAAAATGAGAGTATGTATTCGTGAACCCTTTTTTAAGATCTCAGTATGAACAAATAGATTTAGAGCAGAGTGCCACAGATGCTGAAGAGAAGTCAGAAAGTATTAAGAGATGCAACCATCGCATTGTTGGTTTTGATGTTTTTAAGGGATTTGTTGAGAACAAGATAAATATGGAAATATCTCCAGCCTTACCCTTTAAATAAATGGCTGTGTCATTAGAGCTGCATCTAAGGGGTGCATCCTAAAAGCTAACATTTTAGACAACACAAAAATGATCAAATGTGGCTGAACAATCCAGCACATAGGGCAGTTTTCTAAGTTGTAACATCATCACTAATGTGATTAATTGGATTGAAGGGTTTTGATGTGACTGCTCTTTTTTTGATGAAAGTGAGGAAAATGAACTGTCCCTAGTGCTTTCCATTTAAAGAGAGGGGGAAAGCTTTGGGATGCATCCAAATTGTTGCTTGAAGTTCTTGCTTAATATCCGACTCTTTGATTTTAACAAATAATAGTGCAAGTAAGACTAAAGGGGTAACCTTGTGAAATCTGTAAGACTGCAGAGTTTCATGGTATTTATTTAGAGAAATCTTTTAACACGTAGCTTCTTTCCTCTCATCTTGCATTCAGAATTTGACAAGTGAGTATCCCTGATAACATTGACATTTACATGGTTTTGAGTTTGGTTGTATCCATAGTTAGACCCTTTGTACCAGTTCCATTGTTTCACAAGGTGGTGATTGTTAAATTTCTTTTTCAATGGCTTGCGGTTAACTGGATGAAAAGAACGTGTTGAGCATTTGACTTTGAATACTAGTTTAAGCTCAACACCTTTACCCAGGAAGGTGAGTTAAGAGCTTGAATATGATTTTCTAATAGACATTAAGCAGGAAATGCCTTCCCAAAACCCAAATCCATTTCAGTGGTCTATTAGTGTTCATCAATATTAATATTTCTAACATCTACATGTTTTCATGAAACATTAAGGGAGTGCATTTCCTGTATTGCAACAGAATAATGTAACGTCATAAAAAGGGCATGGCTTGTGCAATGTGTGATTTGTTTGCAGAGCAAAACCTCAATACCTACTGAATTAATTAGTCTGCTTGCATGAACATCTTAGTATTTTTCACAGATCCATCAATGTCAGTGATCTCTTTTTTTTATTTAATATATTGCCTTAGACTTGTACACCCTTTTCTTTTTTTGCATGCTCTCATGTCACTGTGTCAACATTTGTCAAGCCTTGTGCCTTTTTACTAAGAACAATTTACATAAGAGTTATGGGAAAACAGCACTAAAGTCTTGGTTAGACATGCAACATTTGTTATTATGTGTATGTTGAAAAGCCATTTATAATCCTCAGACTGCAGCTGTATGTTGTGAGTACAGATAATGCTGCATGATCTGCATTACTAACTATACAGGGACATCCAATGAATATACATTCGGTAAATGCCTTTGTAGGATGAGCATAATAACGATGCATGGGCTATAGTGTTATAATGGCAATGCAGAAAGCTACTCTATCACTTAAAAGCATATACAATAAGCTGAAAACAAAGAAATTGCATGATGATAAATAAATGTTCACATCTGGCTAAATATAGCTTAACACGGCAGTAGGCAGAATGTTTTTGGCATCATTGGGCAAAATTTCCATAATAACCTTTCAGCATATTGTAATTCAAGTGTTCTGAGAGAAAACTAGACTTCTGCACCTCCTCATGGCTCTGTTTTCAGGCTTTAGAGAATCTAGCCTGTGACGGAAGACTTTGGCCAATCACAGGTCATTTCAGAGAGAGAGAGCGTTCCTATTGGCTGTTCATTCAACAGAGGCAGCTGTAAAATGAGAAAGTGTGCTCCGGCTGGTGGGCGGTGCTTGGTATTTCCTCAACTGATCTCAACATGGCAGCCGGGTCACAAACTTTCTCATTTTACAGCTAAACAGTACACTACAAGATGTTTATGAAAACATTTGAGGTGAGAAATAGGCATTACAGTAACAGAATATTGATTCATATTTGATCAGCGCTGCCCAGTTTGCCCGTTTGATTGGAGTTTGCGAGTGATTGACAGCCGGGTCATAGAAGGCAGGCTCCAGCTCAGCTCTGATTGGTTGTTTTCTTCCGGTCTGTGGAATCTTGCAGATGCCGTTAGGAGCACCGGAGGACACAGAGGCACATGATTTCTTTCAGATTACCTGTCTCAGGCACTTTGATCAGGATATAGTGACCGTTTTATAAAAATAACTTTTTTAGTCATATTTGCTAATATACATAATATATATATAATAATAATCCTCCCTACTGCTGATTTAATTTTTAATAAAAACAAACGCAAAATGACATGAAATACAAGAGGCGCTTTCTTTTTTACTCTGGCGCTTCACTGACTCACTGAGTTTTGTAGCTGCATTTCAAAGCGCTATGCATCCATCCAATTTGAATGTATGATTTGTAAATGTCTTGCCTTTTATTTTATTTTGTTTTGGCTTGGCTGAAGCTTATTGCCGCATTTTGAATCAGGTCAGGGGCGCACCAATCGTTATCAGCTGATATTCGTTCTAAATAATTTGATCGGTGGTTTCTATGATGGCCGATCAGAAGAGCTCATCGGAAGAGCCAATCAGATGATGCATCGATTCTGAATTGAAACGTTTTCTTTACTCTTTTGTCTTTTTTTTTCCGCCTGCGCTTTAATTTGCTCTGAGAGCAACACAGCTACAGAGCTCGCTGCGGTGCATCCTGTCTGAACAGCTCAATAGGTTAACCGAAAGGAAGCTTCGGCGCCCATGTTAAATTAACATAGAACCTATAAACAGACATGCGTAACCAGTAAAAAATGCTCTTGGTGGTTAACTGCTTAACAGTTAACCGTTGACATCCCTAGTAGCAGGAAAAACTGCCACTCGGCATTTAGACTCAAAAGCATGAAAGCCAGTGTTAATTTTCCGTTACTTATATTGTTGAGTTTATAACATGCAAGCTTAGCTGGACACTTTCCAAGCTTTGGTGGGACTTATTCAGCGTGTGCTCTGCATGACTCTATGGATGATACTGACTCTTGACAAATCACAAGTAGATTCCATTCACTAAACATTTTTAGTTCATCTGCATGGGTTTCTTCTAATTTCCTGCATGCTTCTTGGCTTTCTCTGGGACTGATTTGTAGACTCTGTTTTGTGCATACAGCTCTATAACAAAGAAAATGTAATGTCTATAACAAATTAATCAGTGTTTGACACTGATTCATTTGTTGCCATGAGTCTAATAGATCAGTCCCTTTGTGTCTCTAAACCTTCCTGCGTCTCTCTAACTAATCCAAAAGTCTGTACCTGTTATTCTCTTTTATTTCCGCTGCAACGGATCAAAGATGATGTCTAAGAAGATCCCCCAGTGCTCTGCACTGGATCAGTCGGAGCATGATTCGGTGGACCAGTCTGCGAAGGCAGCACTGGGGTGTAGGAACAAGGCTGAATCGGGTCAAAGAAATGGAGAGACGGCGTCATCGTCCCCAGAGAGCGGCAGCTTGAACGGAGATGGAAAGCGCAGTGGGAAAAGCCGCCGCCGCAAGAAACGTTCATCCAATCCCGAGAGTCGCTCCGAGGGGAAGGTTGAAAGTAAGACCAAGCATGAAGAGAAGCCAGACAAAAGGACCAGCCAGCCACCACCTGACCCCCCAGCTGGGCTGATTGGCCTGCAGTCTGAGTGTGCTAATGTGTGGTTTGAGCGCAGCACCTACGAGCGAGCCGAGAGCCTCTACCAGTGCTGGTTGGCGAGCTCCTCCAATGGGACCACCAAGTCAAACCGGTCACCTCCAGCCCCTGGGAAACACTCAAACTCTCCATCCACTCCATCTTCCTCGGGACTGGTGTGCCACCATGGCGACCAGGTGGCGTGCCGCCATGGTGACCAGGTGGCCTGCCACCATGTCGTCCAGGCCGTGTGGGTGAACAAGACCACCTTTGACCAAGCAGAACGCCGCTATGTTGAAGAATCCGTGCAGCCGCCAATTCCAAACTCTCTGGACCTCCCATCCCCACCAAACCGCTCCATTGCACCTAGAACACCTGATGAAGGGTACCAGTCTCTAACCCCGACACCCGCAACTCCTGTCGTCCAACAAGCAGCTGTCACACCAACCAATCGGCAGTCGATTAACGGACTGCCCCGCATCCCGGTGGAGCTGCTTAGAGACGTGTGGCTGGAGAAGCCGCTGTATGACCGCGCCGAAGCGGCCTTCTACCAGAATCTGTACGGTAACAATTCCTCCAAACGGTCCAGCTGCGCCTCCACTTCCAGAAGTAGCGACCACCCTCAAAGCCTTGTAGAAGAGGAGGAAGAAGAAGAAGATGAGGAAGTGGCGGTGGAGGAAAGACGGGTGGTCCCGCACAGTAAAGCAGAAGTCTTCCACGCTCTGCTCCCTATTCAGGAGGAAGAGGAGCCAGCTGAGGTCCCAGAAAAGGAAGAAGCGATAGGGGCCGGAGTCTGCTACTTCAATCACCCAGACAGCGAGCGGGTGTGGCTGGACAAGTGGCGGTATGATGCTGCAGAGAGCCGTTTCCATGGCTACAATAGGAGTGAAGCTGTGGTGGTGAAGAAGGGTCGGAGGCCAGAAGCACCATCAGTTGCCTCCACCGCCCCACTGGGGGACAAGTATGACCAAACCGGGAGAATGGAGTCGCTCCAGATGTTTCTGTTTTATCTTTCATTGTTTTTCTTTATGTATTCATGGGTTTCCCTTTTTATTTTGTTTTTAATACGTGAACGTTTTTTCTTTTTACATCTCGTTTTTTTCATTAATTTTGGTTCGTTCATTCTTTATTCCTTGTGGTCTGTTTGAAACTGTTCTGAATGTTGTTTGTATGAGCCGTTGTTGCGTTTTGCCAACTTAACTTCATTTAAAGTTTCTTTTGTATGGTTGTGTTGGGATGGTCTGTTTGTGGGAAGTGTAGATAAAATAATACAATAAGCCTTTTTTAGTATGAAAAGTTAAATATTTCACAGCTATTAAATCATTGTGAATATTGATCACATATCAGGTGATTTTAAGTATAAATATTATAAGTAGTAGTAATACTTAATAATTTGTTTCTTTTTCCCTGACCTCCTGTGTCCTGTTCATACATCCCTCTCTTGTCCCTCCTTGCTCTCTCCTCTGTAGCACCATGAGTTCAGTGGACTTTCTGGCCCAGGAGAAGATCTGGTTCGACAAACCTCGCTATGACGAGGCAGAGAGACGCTTCTACGAGCGCCCGAACGGCTCCTCACAACCAACACAGGTACCCACGCTGTCTCAGAGGCTCAGCTTATCTTCTGCTTTAAGTTGTCACTCCTCCCATCTGAAGTAGCAAGATCGCTCCAACCAGTTGACCATCATGTCGACATTATTCATGTTGATTCTTCAAGTTCTTTATTGTGTGAATATCTTCTATCACTTGGTATCAAGGTTATAATAGTTTCAAATTTTGAATTAGTTTTAGTTTTGACTTTTCTATTTCATTGTAGTTTTTCAGAGTTTTAGTTTTATATATTTAGTTTTAGATTGATTTTGTTAGGGCCAGCAATAATATCTCAGAAGTATGTAGCTAGCTATATATATATATATATATATATATATATATATATTTATATATATGGTTGCAGAACTGTGTAGGAATCGCCATAATGTTTAATATTCACACTACTTTAGTGAACAAATTCTCCTGGAATGGGAAGTCCGTTCAATTTCTGTGGTTCAATGTCATGAGAGTTGATGGAAATTCATGCTGTATTCTTTTTTCAGGAGGGATATAGCTAAAATAATTAAACTGAAATGAATTTATATTCATTAATATTTTATTTTTATTCTTTTTTTTTAACCAGTCAATATCGTTTAAATTTTGTTATTCTTAAAAGATATAGTTTTTATTTAGTTTCAGTACAAAATATTTGTTCACTAATTTTTGTTTTAGTTTTAGTTCACTATAATAACTCTAGTTGGTATCCGGTCAAATATACTGTGGTATTTGATTTTGTGATTTTGGTATTATTATTTTTTCAAAATAGCTATTATTGTTATTGCTACGCATCTATTTTTAAACACCAAATTTCTGTACATGTCCCAAAATGTTTGTAGGCGCAAAAAGATTTATGTTGAATTTGCCAGATCTGTAGTTGTTTAGACTTTAAATCTTGATGCAGTCTATCCACACTGCACATAGAAAGCCACGTGATAGGTTGATGAGGGAGAGGGCGAATGTACGAGATTTAAACAATAAAGCCACACATTGAGACACATTGCACATTGAATCTTTACAAAGTAAAAGATGAGTCAGCGTTGACTTTCATTCGTTTTCTTTCAGGATGTCGGAGCTAACACCATTCTGCAAGACATTGCTCGGGCCCGGGAGAACATCCAGAAATCTCTAGCAGGAGTGAGTACATGTTTTGTGCTGGACCTGCCTCTTATCTCACAATTCCTACAAGTACTGTACATGTAGCCTGAGCAATCAAGGTCCCACTTGACCTATATAGCGCAGTGCTTCAAAATGTCCAGGATAACAGGACGGGTGTGAAGATGAGGTTTCATGAATGGTTATTACAATCAGATTTGTGTATCTTGTGTTAATTTCTATCACATAGCCGTATGCTAGACACATTGCTGCCCAAGCGTCACACCTCTTATACACATGACTGAGTATCTGTATATTTTAGCTGTGAAAGGATTTAATTTGCCACCACTCCATGTTCACATGTCCAACTTAATTTGGACCTGAACATTACCTTTGGAAACACCTGCTTAGAAAAGAGAAAACGTCCCTGCAGCTGCATAAACGTTTTTCTGCTTGTTACTATTGTATGGCCTGAAAATCAGATCTGATGAAACGTGGTTAAAAAAAAATAACTTGAATGAAAGAATCACCTTTCTAATTGAATAGTGTGCTTTGCTAAGATTATTTTAAGTGAGTTATGTGTTGTCTCCTTAATTGCAGGAACAAAATAGTAACATTTAGGAAGATTATTGTATATTATGCTAATTATGACAATTTCACACAAATGTCTAATAGGATAAAATGATAAAGTGATGACACTTTAGAAAGACATGGATGTAAACTGCAACTTGACTGGTTGGTAGAGGCATATAACCCGTGAGGTGATAATTCTAGTTATCTCTAAAATCACTTCCTTCCTTTTTCAGTTAGTTAGGCCCAATCTCTATGTCCACACTCACAGACTTGGAGGCGTGTTCTTGCAAAGTCCATGAGGGTTTAGGGCTGTCCCACTGTCAAATCACATTTCAACGACATTTCGACTCCTTAATGCACACTTTCCATGAGCTCTTGCCGACTTTTCCTAAGGGAATTACCCACAATTCATAGCTTTGTGATGTTAAACACGAGGCTTCCACGGGAAGCCAGGAGGCGATGGTACATAAAAAAGACACATGAAATCAGGGTAATGAAAGTGTGTATATAACGTAGTTTATTCATCAACCTTTTTTTTTTTATTTTGCTTAATGATGCTGTTTTGACAAAAACAAGTCAAATGGATTATTTGAATTACCTCTCGTCTCATAAGACAAGAAGCTGGAAGACATTCAAATCAAGCAGTAACAAACGTAAAATAAAAACCAACAGTTGTACATTAGGTGTTTTGGCATCGTCAAGGCAACGTGATATATCGCTGCAAAGTGTTGTCCCATTCCTATTTATACCATTTCAAGCCTTTGCAGCCTCTCTCACTCAACCATTTACCAGGTGATGTCAGTCAAGTCCCTGTTCAGGGCTTAAGGCCTCAGGGGGGACATAGAGGGATTGGCACCTTTTATGATTTTGAGCATGTAATTTGTACATGCTTATGATTTGTTTGACATATTTGAGCTTGTTTATTTTAATGATATGTAATTTCGTTGTTGCTGATAGGTCGAAATAATTTGCTTTGCATATAGGTTTAGTTAAAGTTAAAGTAGAAGCTTGGTGGTCAGCTGATGCCATACGAACCTTACTCTGCAGAGACATGGGTGTTATCTTCCATTACCTCCCAGCTCTACAGAGTGTCTTTGGTTGCTTGTTAGCTTTCTGTTTTCCACTCCTCAGTAGCACTCATTCAGCATGTACTTCATTCAGTTCCCTCCCTTTATTCATGCTTAAAATCCCCTCCTTCCTCCAGCTGAAGACTACACTGTGTAACAGAGGGTCTGGCCAACCTTCCCTCAGCCAACAGTCCCAACTTGTAAGTGCCACCAAGCCTTGTGTGTCCCTGGAAGCACCTCTGCTGCCAATCGCGCTGTCAGTGGACCTCGCTGACATGCACGCTCGCTTTAGCTTTTGGATGATATTTTGTGTGGAGTGTTGAAGAACCCCGTCCGAGTAGCTGCTTATAACTCATATTTCTGTCAGGCTCCATCTACAGGTTGTGTATTTCTGCTGAAATGGACACTTGGCTGTGTGTTGCGTGTTCACATAATGGGGTCTGCTTAATAGTCCTGGGTGTGATGAAAGGACTAATATTCTGGTTTGGTCATCAGATGACGCTCTTACTAAACTGTGTTGATTTCTTTCTCTCTTTGTGTCTTTACTGTGCAGAGCAGCAGCGGTGCAGCCGATCAAGGAGAAATAATCTCTCGCATCAAGAGCCTGGAGCTGGAGAACAACAGCCTACACAAAGGTGGGTTTGTTTCTTTAATTAAATATGAATGCATTTTGTTTTCTTTAGAGCCACCATTGGTAACCTATCAAATATAGTGCTCACATGACTGTTTGTGGATTCCAGCTTTTCCAGTTTTCTCTCAATGTTATGATTAACTGGCGTCGGGACCTTGTGATGTTCATTTGTTCTTATTTTGTGACATTGTGTTTACTCAACAATTGTTTCATTGCATAGGTTAGGAAAAGGAAATATTTGTTGCATAATTATTTGGAGTCCAAATCAACCAAACTATGTTTTTACAGTTAATTAATGTTAGGACAGGCAATTTATTTTGGAAGCATTATTATGCCTCCGTGCCGGTGACGGCTGTGACCAGAGGCATTATGTTTTTGGGTTGTCCGTCCATCGGTCCGTACCATTCTCGTTAACGCGATATATCAGGAATGCCTGGAGGGAATTTATATTATTATAACATTTTATAATTATACTACAACATTTTTAAAAACATTTTTATGGCATAATATACTACGACATTTTTTGACATACTATACTACGATTGTTTTTATTGATTTTTTTTTTCCATGACATACTTTACTATGGCTTTTTTTCAGGACGTTTTATATTATATTTTTTATGGCACACTATACTATGACACATGATTTTTTTTTACGACCTTATATATTAAGACTTTTTTATGACATTTTTGTGACAGTTTTCACGGCATACTACTATGACTTTTAGCATGACTTCTCACAACACAATACTATGACTTTTTCTGATATTTTCCGACACACTAATTACTTTATTATTTGTATTTTTATGGCAAATCATACTATGACTTTTTCATGACCTATTAATTGCATACTATACTATGACTTTTTTATGACATTTTTGTCAGATTATACTATGATTTTTTTACAAGATGTTTTTTAATGGCATACTATATTAGGATTTTTTTTATGGCACGCTATACTAAGACTTTTTTATGATATACTATACTATTTCTTTTCCCGATGTACTATAATTAAAAATACGCACTATACTCTGACACTTTTTGTTACATATTATACCATGACTTCAAAAATTACTTATGACATATTATGATGTACTATGACATTTTTTCAGACATTTCTATGGAATAATATATTGACATTTAATATGATATACAACATTCTATGATATTGTTTTTGACATTTTTGATCTCATAATATACTAACAAATTTTGAGATTTTCTTTTTATATTTTTATAGCACTATATAGTATGACATTTTTTATGACACGCTATACTATGATTATATTTTAAAGAAACATTTTATGGCCTACTATACTATGACTTTTTTCATGACATACTAGGCTGCGACCTTTTTTTATTTCATACTATACTATGACTTTTTATAACGTTTTTGCGATGTTATACTATGAATTTTATTTTACAACGTACTATATTGACGTTTTTTTAATAACATCTTCATGGTAAAATATACTTTTTATAATTTTCTATGACACTTTAATTTTTTTTTTTTACATTTTACACATCTTTTTATGACATAATAATGTCCTAGTACAAGGCTAATCAAATAATTAATGGTGTTTCATTGTCTTACCTCTGTTACCCAATGCCGTTGTCTTAGCTTGATTTTCATCTTGAATACATGATGATTTCTATATTGATTTTCCTAAGTGTTCCTTTTTATACACAACACTCTACTACCATGGTGTATTTTGTATGTAAGACTTATGGTGTCTGGTCCTGTTTCTTAAGTGGTGGATGACTTGAGGGCTGCACTTTCCAAACTGGAATGTCGGGTGTCAGTTCTGGAGAAATCTCCTGCGGTTGTGACCCCTGCTACCACTCCTTCAGTGCCCTACACAAATGTGAGTTTATACAGACTGCTTTTATCAAATCAATCCTTCTTGTTCATTTTATTTGACCTCCCGTACATCATATCAGACCCCTGTGTAAAGCATGTGATTATTTTGACTCTGTTCAGGGTACTACCGTCCAGCAGAAGGCCACCGCCCCAGTTAAAGACGAGGAGGAAGAGGACGATGATGATATTGACCTGTTTGGTAGTGATGATGATGATGATGAAGAGGCCGAGAAACTCAAAGAGCAGAGGTTAAAAGAGTACGCAGCGAAGAAAGCCAAGAAGCCCGGCCTCATCGCCAAGTCTTCCATCTTATTGGATGTCAAACCTGTAAGTCTGCGTTCTGACCGGATTTACTCTAAAGTCAATGTCTCCTCAAACTATAGATGAAACCAAGCAAATTACATTTCAGAATCTGCTTTATTGGGCCAAAAATGTGTACACATATAGCCAATTTGACTCAGTTTTAATTTGCTTTTAATGTACTTACACAGTTCCAAGTACAATTTACAGGAAGACAGAAATAAAACATAGACCTAGGTAAAAGAATAGATTCATATATACAATGACCAACAACATACAATGTCTATATATACACAATATCATTTTTTTTTTTTTAAAGCTTGATACTGACAGTGCGCCCCTTTCACCTTGTGTTGTATGACCTCTCCTGCCTTTTTTTTTTTTTAGTGGGACGATGAAACTGACATGGCAAAGCTGGAGGAGTGTGTGCGTTCGGTGCAGGCTGACGGCCTGTTATGGGGGACGTCTAAACTGGTTGCTGTTGGTTATGGCATCAAGAAGCTCCAGATCGCATGTGTGGTGGAGGACGACAAGGTGGGAACAGACCTGTTGGAGGAAGAAATCACCAAGTTTGAAGACTATGTAAGTACTGTGCAATACAGTTATTTGAATGTTTCTGGAAAGGTCACACACACACACACACACAGACCAGTCTCTTGAAGGAAAATAAAACCATTCAACAGTCATTGTGACCAATGAGGTTGATATTTATTGTCCAATTTGCCAAAATCAGAAGGATTTAACATTTTTTTTGAATGATTTAACATTCAGTAACTTGACAAACAGTTTTGCAATAGCCTCTAAACACATTAAAGTGTCTCCTTTTTTATCTCTGTTTCAGATCCAGAGTGTGGACGTAGCAGCTTTCAACAAGATCTGATTCCAGTGTCTCTCTTTCTGTCTATCTTCCTGCCTTGTTTCTCTGCTGATTGTGTCAACGGTTAATAATAATAAAAACAAACTCTTGCACTTAAGCTATGGTCTCATGGTTTAGTATTCTTGTCCTAATTTTTAAAGGACCAGTTACATCAAATGACAAATGCTTACTTCTAGTTTTGGTTTAATTTGTCCTGAATTTTAGACGTCTTCTTACACCTCAATACATTGAACTTTCAGAAAATTCAGCATGTCTTTACAAATAATATTCTTAATAATAGACTTTTTTTCAAAATATGCTGACTTTTTTTTAACATACTATACTATGACTTTTTAAAAAGGTTTTTACATACTATACTAAGATTTTTTTAATGTTTTCAACATACTATACTAAGACTTTTTTAATGTTTTCAACATACTATACTATGACTTTTTTTTTTTTTTTTTTAACATACTATACTATGACTTTTTAATTTTTTTAACATACTATTCTATGACTTTTTCGGCATACTTTATTATCACTTTATTTAATTTTTTTGACATACTATACTATGATTTTTTTTCAACATGCTATACTAGGACTTTTTTTTTTAAATGCAACATAATATACTAAGACTTTTTCGACACACTATACTATGACTTTTTCTTTCAACATACTTTACTATGACTTTTTTAATGTTTTCCACATACTATGACTGTTTTATTTTTTCGACATACTTTACTATGATTTTTTTCAACATGCTATACTATGACTTTTTGGTAATTTCTTACATATACTATGACTTTTTTTCGAAATACACAGTATGTATAGTTGACATACTATACTATGGCTTGTTTTTCAACATACTATACTATGACTCATTTTTTTTTTCAACATACTATATGACTTTTCGACACTACTATGGCTTTTTTAATAATTTTGACATACTCAAATAATGTTAGCACTAATCCTGATTTGTAGTAAATGGAATAAAAAGTGAATTTCTTTTGTTTGTATGTATGCAAAGTTTGGGACTTCAAGCATATTATCCGTTTTTATGGTTGATACTTATAACATATTAAAACAATGTCAGGTTAAGAGCGGGAGCTGTTGCCAAAAAAATCATTAATTATTACTTAGTTTAAAGTTACTGATCCTTGTTTGGAAGTCAAGATGGAAATCTTTCTTGGACTTTACATTTAAACGGTCACCGGACGTCACTGCCGACTTCCAAAACAATATTAAACTCATGTCGCACTGTGCTGCAAACTGTATGGACTAATGTCTCAGTTTATGTGATGAGTTTATGGCCCTTCTTCCATTTACTCACCTGATGGTCTGCCATCACTGTGTCATGTGGTCTACCTGCACGCAGGTGTGAGGAACAGCAAGCATGAAGGATCTGAAAGGAGAGAGGAAAAGAGTTTGAGTTTGACTACCTGCTGCTGGTTAACTACTGGATCACAGCAACAAACAATGACATTATTACAGACCACACTATCGACAGTTTTCATAGAAGCTGTTCTGGAGGAAGATGACGATTCAACTCTGGTGATTTTGGAGACTTTAAAGGTTCTATATATACAGGATTGAGAATTAATATAGCAGCAAACAACTAGGCCTATTTGCAATGTAAAGGTATCGTGGAGTAATACCTGAGCAGAGAAGGAAGTCACACTGGGTGTTGTAACATTTAATCCGAGCTGTCTGTACTTTGTTCAGTAATGGGCCGGCTAGTGTGCGTTTTAGTGCATGTGAGTCTCTCTGTTGTGCCTCACTGGCTAGCTGATGGCCGCCTCTCCATGCAGCCCACTGAATATGTAGTAGCAGTAGTGTTTCCCCTGCTGACCCTTTACATTGTGATGCCGTCACAAATCGCTTTTCTCGGCTCGAGGAAAGTTTTACAAATATAAAAAAACCTCTAAGGATCAAAAGGTTGCCTGTAGCAATAGGAACTTACTGTATGTGCTGCATATGCAACACGGAGCAAAGTTGTTGTTGCACCTAGAGGAATAAATGTTAAAAAAGACGTGTGGAAACTGGTGGAAAAAGGCTATTTTGCACACATGTGCCAACAACAACAGCAATATGTCTCACACATGGTATCATGTCATTTACCTTGTATTTCTTGCGTGTGTTTTCGTGACAAAATGTAGTTTAGAGACCTCATCCATGGGCCTAAACCACGGCGTCGTCTCCATGTTGAGAGCCCTGTGGAGGCAATAGATATGCTCTGAATTCTGCATTGAGCACCTTTAGTGGTGGTGCTTTTAAAACAATAATTAACTTTTGAATTAGAATAAATAATGAAACACACTTACTGATTACTTAGAGTTAATGAATTTCAATCTGGGTCATTAGGTCGCTTTTTTTTATTAAAGATGTAATGAACTCAGTTGCCCACTGGATGGAACTGTTTAGCCGAGTATGACTGACTAGGCTGGGTAGCAACTATAGAGGAAAGTATCCATATGGTTATATCAAACAAATATACACAGCCTACATCTCTCAAACTCTTTCTTTATTTACAATAAAGGATGTGTTGTATAATAAATAGAGGGCAGTGTGTAGTGGGTACTGATAGCCACACACACAGAAAGACTGAACAGCACTTTCTCCACACAATCTTAGAAAAACGGTCAAACCCGAGAATATGGCTGGACCGTGTATGGTCAGTGTGTGAATTTGTCTAAATTGTTACACAAATAGTCAGTGGTCATGTCTATAATGTTTTGTGAACAGTTTTTTCCACTTATGTTTGTTTGAAAGACAACTTATAGTGAAGCAAATGACATTCAATAATAGTAACATTTACTAGTCAGTATATTATACGTTTTATACAAGGTGAAAAGGTATTAGCATGACATACAGTATGCAAAGTTTAAAGTATTTCAGTTTTTTATTAAAGCGGTGTGTAACATTATATACATATGTCGCGAAAGTTTATCAGCATAGAGATATTCCCGCTGTCATCACTAACGTTGTTGCTGCCGTATGGAATCCTAGATGGAGTGTTAATGGAGCAGCTGCATAGCCTGGCACTGATCGATCCGAAATCCAGTCAGAAAACAAGCATTTTAAAAGTTGTTTGCTTGGCGTCTTGCGGACAGACCTGACAGAGCATAAATTCAGACTTTTTTACTAATCAGCATCATTATGTAGTTATTTCGGCACACTTTTGATCAGCTGTTTTGAATGTAATAAATACATTTAGTGAATTTTCAGGGTATAAAATTACTATTTTTTTTAAAGTCTGAAGTCATTAGGCAATGCTTATCACCCCATCCCATCTAACCCATTTAAATGGTCACCCAAAGGTTTTACTTACCTGGGGATCTCGATCAGGAGTGTTATGGACAATAACGTGATAATCAGAACGAGTCTGCAAGTCTGGCAAGCAATAAGAAAGATACAGGGTCTTTCCCTGGCTCCCATACAGGGTAACAATGATTTTTGCTCCAGCTTGTTCAGATGGAGGATTTAACATCTGGAGAGAGAGGGGGGATCTTAACTCTGGGGCATTTATTTGATAAAGGAGTTATGCTTACATTTGAAGAAATCCAATAGAAATATGGTCTCTCTAGAAGTAATTTCTTCATATATTTACAAATTCATAGCTTTATTCAGGATCAAACCACTTACTTCTCTGACTGTCAGACTTCGCAGATAGAACGTTTACTCCTCAGCAGAGGCGAGAAATCAGTTCTTCGTCAGGGGTATAAAAATATATAGTATAGTATGTCGAAAAAAGTCATAGTAATCTACGTCAAAAATAGTAATATAAAAGTCCTAGTATAGTATGTCGAGTATGTTTTAACTTTTTACATTTTACATTTTACAGCTAAACTAGAAGATGTTTCTGACAACATTTGAGGCGAGAAATAGGCATTACAGTGACAGAACATTGATTCATATTTGATCAGCGCTGCCTAGTTTGACCGGAATTTGTGAGTGATTGAGAGCTGCTTCTGTTGAATGAACAGCCAATAGGAACGCTCTCTCTCTGAAATGAGCTGTGATTGGCCAAAGTCTTCTATTACAGGCTAGATTTTCTCAAGCCTGAAAACAGAGCCATGAGGAGGTGGAGAGGTCTAGTTTTGTCTCAGAACACTTGAATTACAATATGCTGAAAGGTTATTATGGAATTTTTGCCCAATGTGCCAAAAACATACTGCCTACTGCAGGTTTAAGTGTGGGATATTTCTTTGCCCTGAGCGGGTGGCAGGCAACCAGTTTAGATGGAAGTTACAGAGAGGTAATAACTGTAGAAGTGAACTTTTGCTTTAAAATGACGATACCTTTTAGTGACAAAACAAGTTGACAGTTTGACCCAATTTTATTAGTTTCCTTTTGAAAACCTACCGTATTTCATTGCAACAACACATTTCAATCTACAGTGTACACTTACAAAGGGTTGTAAATAGGAAGGTCATCTGAAACACGACTTTGTGCATTACAGTTAAAGCAAAATGGTCCAGCGACCAAAGAAATTACCATGAAATTGGTGCTGGGTGGTGAGTGACTAACCGTCTGAAGGAAGAAAGGACTCAATCCCGACGAGTAAAATATTTACATAGACAGCATTTCGATGCTGTGTAATTCTACTGTCAGGAAGACAAAGTTTGAACACAAAGGCAACAAAAAGAAAAATCAACAGGATCTTAAAAAAGTACAGCAATGAATATTTAAAACCATGTCTCATGTTATTAACACTTTAGTCCTTGTTTTCACGTCTTTACAAAAAATTATTTGACGGCTTTCCTTCTACAGTTAAGACAACAAATCTTTAACTTTGAGTGATCAGGCACAGACATGTCGTGGCCTATATTAAAAATATAAAAGAGGATAGTGGAAAGAGAAAACATGTTTGGGATGTTTAGTCACTCATCTCCATGTCTTCCTGATGGTGGTCGTCTCCATTCAGTTTGGACTTTTTGGGGATTTGGCCCTCTGATCTCTCCATCTCCTCCTGGCCTTTGGGGGATGAGGCAGAGTCAGAGTCGCTCTTCCTCTCATCGTCTTCCTCCTCTCCTTCCTTTTCACTGTCATAACCTTGCTCCTCTTCATCGTAATCCCGGGTCACCTGTCAAGACAGTTTAAGTTAAGTTTAAAAAAAAGAAATTTAGAAGCTTCAGCAAAAAACAAATCACATGAAATGTAGCCAGCTACTGGGATGTTCTAGTCAATACCAGTAATTTCAATAGGAGATTAAAATACTCTAAACGTACCTTAACGTCTCCTTTTTCACTGTCGGACTTGCGATCCCGATCTCGCTCCTTGTCTTTGCTCTTCTTCTTCTTACTGCTGGAGCGTTCTCTTTCATCTCTGCTCCGGTCCCTGACCTCCTTCCTCTCTCTATCCCGGTCCTTCTCGCGCTCCTTGTCCTTCTTTTTCTCTTTCTTGTGACTGAACATGACAAATGTTTCATTTTCAGTTGTTGTACTCCACATTGATATATCTATTACCACTCTATTGATTGTTGTTGACACTATTTAAAAATACATTGAATTAAAAAGTACTAAATGTAACTAAATGACTTGCATGTAAAATGTGTTTGACAACTCACCGTCTGAGCGAGGGAGACCTGGACAACCTCTTCTTGGGGGACCGAGTTGCACTGCGGCTTCGCCTGTGCCTCCTGAGACACAAAGTAGAAATAAATAAATATATATTAAGACTCCTGTCATTCTTGTTATTTGCTTTTGTGAATGTAGCATCACATCAACTGAAAGAAAGTACACGTGTTGTGATTGGCACGTGTGCCTTTAGTTTACCATAACACCAATCAACACAGTGCTCAGACCACTTACCGATTGATGCTTCGAGACCTCCTGGCACTGCTGTAGCTCTTGGGGGGCGTCTTTGACCTTTTCTTAGCCTTTTCCTCCTTCCTCCTGTCCCTGATCAAGACGAGCAAGGTCAACAACGTTAGCAAACAGCAGCACATTGCAGGAAACAAAAACTGGATGTACTGGCAGCTCTTGCAAGTGAATGTTTTTGCAAAGTGTAAAAATGTGATAGGGTAGCACATCCCATATTTCAAAAATCAAGGAGGACAAAATACTAACATTTCACTTGTTTAATTGGCTCACATCACAATAGACATACGCGTTTCGGCACAGAGCTTTCTTCAGGGCGTTTTGTTTTTGCAAAGTATTGTGTAATAAACTCTGCAATAGAAATGGTCCACCATTGTGATGTCTTTCTTGGGCTATCTTCAAATGATTCATATCCCTAAAATCTTATCAAAAGTTAGAAATTCCAGTATTGTGACAACACTACCGCACATAACATGATGATGCGAAAGACAGAAGCCTTAGCTTTCCACTGCCAAAAGAGTGAATACACCAACTACTATGGTTTTTATTTTACTTTGATTTAAACAGGATCATGCTTACAAAGGGTTAAGAAAGTGTCAGGTTTAAAAAATAAAATTCATGACTACAACTACAGCTCAAATTCTGCAGCGGTGGTCAACTCATGTGGTCGGCAATAAACTTTAAAAAGGCAGCTGTTTTAGTACGGAGGACAACAGTGGAGATGCTGACCTTGATCTACTGCGACGGCTTCTGTCCCGGGAGTGGGTCCTCTTCCTCCGTGGACTCTTGGACCTCCTCCTACTCCTTGAATGGGACCTCCGCCGAGACCTGCTCTTCGATCGTCTGCCAAAATGAAGCAGCGACGATTTTAAAACATTGCAAACTACTGTCAGAAATTGATTATACTGTTCATGAAGACACCAAAGTTCATTTTGTTCACTGATACGGTCCACAGTAGGGCTGCACGGTTTTGAAAAAATATCTAATTGCAATTATTTTGACTGATATTGACATTGTGATATGATTTGTTATTTTAGAGGGAATGATCATTTTTACATAATTATTCTCATTTTTATTGAAAAATATCAATAAAATACATGATTTTTGCGGGGATCTGTACCAAACAAAGTTTGTAGAATATAATGTGTAGGCCAGGACATCTCTACAGTATGACAATATTTAAATAAAAATGGTATTTTAACACAATTCACCTCATCTTCACACCAAATATTGCAATTTCCTCCTCATTCTGCAATTTGAAAATTGCAGTAGGCCATACTGTGATTGTGATAAAAATTGTGATTAATTGTGCAGACCTAGTCCACAGACAGAATTTGTCATGCAGCTGTCTTTACCTGTGTCTTGAGCGAGATCTAGACCGCCTGCGCCGTGACCGCGAACGGGAGCGGGAATGTTTGCGCTTGTCATCTTTCTTATCTGCAAAAAACAATGACGAAGTTAAATATCTATCAGGTAGTAAGAGACTTATTTCTCGCAAAGTGGAACAAATATTCCACAGTAAGAACAAAGTGTTTTTATTAAAACAGGACATTAGCTTTTTCACTTATCATATTGTACTATAAAGTACTAAATAAAGCAAGTAGCCTTCTCTGCAAAGAGAGGAGGAAACGGCACACTCACTTCCTGGTTCGATGGCTGCAGAGATGAGAGACTGGGCCTCTCGGACTCTCTTCATGGCCTCTTCAATCTCCTTATTGGAAGCATCATTCTTCATCCCTGGATTCAAGTTCAGTCCGGCCGCTAATGGATTCAGTCTGCAAGTGCCATCAATTATTTAGTTTTTTTCTCCAAAAAATTAATTATTCGGTATTGCGTACCCGGAATTTGAGTGTGTATAGTTTCTTACTTGGGGTCCATGGACTGCATGAGCTTCAGGAAGTCTGCAGAAAGAGCCTGAAAGAAATACGAGAAGGATATTACCATTAGAAGGAAGTATTGTTTTAACATACTGCAACTATGAATGTGACTGATCAAGTGCTCACCTGGGGGTTCATGTTAGGGCCCGCAATTCCCATGGCAGCCATTTGTTCCAGGTTGGGACCTCCAAGACCTCCAAATGGCGTCCCTCCCATCTGAAATTACAGACGCAGACACTCTTAGAAGAGCTAAATTAACAAAACGTTTTATTAAGAATCCAGCAGATGCAACACAGTATTATGTCTTAATTATCAGCAGCATGTTCCAATAAACTGAATTATTGTGCCTATTTACATCCGTGTTACTAAAGGAAAAACTGTGCTAATACACTAGTTTTGTTTGCTTATACAGGCCAGGTTTTTTTCTATCTATGGTACACGAAGCAAGCTCAACAACAATCATCACTGCCAAATCGGTAGAGAATACTGCAGAGACCCTCCTCACACCATTCATTCATATTCACTAAAACCCACTCTTCCCAGCACACACTGACTTTGACTTAAACCTTATTTTTTTGTTCATCAATTCTTCTAAATACGTGGTACCTATTCTGCACAACCACAGTCTCCTGCATCTTCATTGAATATTGTCAGCTGTGTAATTGTTCCTCCTTATTCTACATCTAGAATCTTAAATCTGATGAAGTCCACACAATAATGGTTATTATTTACATGTTCATAACTTGCGAGTGATATACAGTAACGGTATGCTACACTGGCTCAAACACTATCAATTAGTGCTCAATAGGTTCCATTCACACTAGGGCCACCATGTATTTAATGCAATGAGGGGGATTTAATTCAAAGGACTGCAACAGTGAATGATCAACGTTCCCTCTCTGCATGTTATATTTGATTATTTTTTTTGCAACAGTACTAACAATTGTGCGGTATTTTTCTTTTACATCTAGTTCACATTTACCCCTTTCAACTCAGTAATTGGTCAAATGCCAATTTGTGAGATTTTCTACCTCTTGAACTTTGGGTGTTGGAAACAGTGCTGCCTGGAGGGTACAATCATATGGCGTGTTTTGGAAAATGGTCAGGAGCTACAGAAGTGTAAAAATGTGACTAATATCACAGACTATAAATTGGCTTACAATTAGGTTTAGTTTATTAGGGTTACGTTTAAGATGAAAGAAACTCTTCGCAATAGAGAAGAGAAACCCAAAATGATCATGAACACAATGTAAGCTTTAAAATCAAACTTAATGTCAAAACTCACTGTTGCCAGAGGATTGGGTGTTGGAAGAAGGCCTCCCCCAGGCATCATTCCTGCTACGGCATTGGCTGGAGCCAGCAGCGACATAGCTTTAGACTCATCAGGAATGACTCCTGGAGAAAAACAACAACATTTCAGTACATGCTCCAAGCAAACATCGATAAACACTCAGACAAGACTTGCAGACAAGCCACCTCAGTCTAACTACTCTGTAGTAAAAAAAAATAAAAATAAAAAATGATAAAAAATCCACTTTTTTGTCTTGTCTGTAAATCTTGTTCCCTGATTTTTTTTTGTGAAAGTATGATTGTAGGATTAGCAGCTATGAATTTATAAGTCACAATACACACTGTGGTCAACACTGCCAAGATTTTATCACCTGTACTTGTTTTTTAAGTCATGAACCAAACGTAAGCAAGCACAGCCAGTTGTCCCGTGGGATGTGCTCTCAACTTTCATTAGATGTTTTATGTACAAGCGAGTCGTGCCGGCTGCTTCGCTATAAAGCACACAAAAACATTGAGATACAGAAAAGAAAGTTCATGATTTGGGTGGAGACAAGGGTACATTTCAACATCACTTACCATCACCGATACAAAAACAGAAAAGGTTCAGACATATTACCTTTTCTGGGCTTTTGTTGGTGGTTACTTTGTACAATCCCACCACAAAAAAGGAAAAACTTACTTGGCAACCAGATAAAGTATTGCTAACAAGCTACAGTACTGCTAGGTTTTAGCCAACAGCATGTCACTAAAAACACTAAACAATGGCAAAGATAAACTGCACTAAACAGTTAAGGGCTACTACCAGCAAAATCTGAGATAAAATCATGACAAATGTGCCCAAAGCTGAAGAAACCAAACAGTAAAATCAAAAGGGAAAATCTTATGGAGATGATCATCCATGGTGCAATCTGAAAACAGGCTATTTTTAATCTGACATTTTTACATTTTAAAAAGGGGAGAGAGAGAGTGAGAGAGAGAGAGAGAGAGAGAGAGAGAGAGAGAGGGAGAGAGAGAGACACACACACACGCACGCACACAACAGAAAGGACACTTGAGAAACAGGATAAGGCTGCAGAAGACAAAACTGTTGGTGGCATTTTCAGCAGGGCCTGGTATATAGGGCTGGCTGAACCAGGAAAAAGAACTGTAAAACACAACAACAAAAGAAACACCACTGTTAAACGTGAGATTCACTCAACTCTTTCAGAGTCATGTGTGGAGAGGGTCAATAAAAAGCATTTTTTTTTACTGCAACATCAAGCAGAGGCTTAAAACTACTTTTATCTCGTGTGTGTGTGTGTTAGTGAAAAATTTGGAAATACAGATGCAGTGTAAAAGCATACAAGGCTTTGGCACATGAAGCAAGTAAATGCCAAAAGGCAGTTTGTGTGCATATCATGATTAATAACCAAATTATAAAGCTACTCAACTTCCACATCTGCTCAAAGTAACTGTGTAGATGATGGCACACACACCTTCAAAATCTATTCTAGCATGCACAGCTGATTAGTTAATCTATCCTGCATGCTTTGTGCTGTTGTAGGGATGTCCCGAACATTTTACCCTGATCTGAGCCATTTAATATCAGCATTCAGCCCATACCAAGTCCTAATCCAGTATTTATATTTTCCTCTGTAATGCACCCTATACTATAAAGTATGTACTATACTATATGAGCCACACCCTAAACACCCACACAGGTAAAGTTTACACTTACTGGCTGATTAGGCCTCTCCTCAGAACTGTGTAAAGACTGTGCTTGATTGACATCTTCCTCACTCTATTGCTAGGATTTGTTGCATCTGTTAGTGCTGGGCAACTTACACCTAGACCTTATCAAACTCCCACAATAGCCCTGCAAAACTTAAGCTTAAAATATTTCTAATCAGCCAGTAACTGAAAACACTAGTGTGTGTATGTGCGGGGTCTTTAATGGTTTCCTACACGTTGCATATAATATCCATGGACAAAGGAGTGGCAGCGTGGATCTGTTGTGGCAGCAAATCAACTACATGTATGCTACGTACACGTGTCAACAACAACAACAACATCAGCAATGTGTCTCGCGTATGGTATCATGTCATTTACTGTGTATTTCTTGCGTGTGTTTTCATGACAAAACGTAGTTCGAAGACCTCATTGGGGATTCCTCCCAGTGAAAGATCTTGTAGCGTTTCGCCGGTCAATCCTGTAGTGTGATAACCACGACTAAAGACTCCCAATATAAAATATAAACAGAGGATCAGAAATGGTTCAAGCTTGAAGTCAATACCATTTAGTTAAAAAAATGTCTTGAACTACCTCGATACAGATACAGCAGATCTGCTCGGGGCATCCCTAGTTTGGTGCATGCCTAAAAATCGACATACATTTTTTTGGAATAATATTAAAATTCTTTGAACATGTGAGGAATTGAGATTGCCCTGCACCCTCCCCCCACCACCACCCCCTCATTTTGCTTAAGAGTTGTGTGGCTAATTTTTTTTTTTTTTAAAGAAAAGATGCCTTGAACAGAGAGAAAAAAATAAAGAGTTAATATTTTACTGCAGAACAAGAGAGAGAAGGGGGCTTGCGAGCCTGGTGCCATTATTTTGTTCTAATCTCCTGATGGCAGCAGAGGACCACTTTCAGCCAGCAAGGAAGGGGCTCTCTGCAAATGACTTGTCCACTATGAAAACCACAACACAAATAACAGAGAGAGAAGTTTACAGCTAGATTGTCAGACATGGACACAAATGTACATTTCCCTTTTTACATACCTAGAAATGCCAAGCATTGAAAAGCTTAGCGAAATTTGCTTGGTCACAAAAAAACTCACAATGGCTCAGATAGTGTTTGCAATTCTATCAAAACAACCTACACATTTTGATGTATGTTCAGAGATAGCCGTGTGGGTGCGACAAAGACAAAAAAGACACCCACCTTCAGCGAAAGGGACCACGATCAAGGCTCGGTCCACGAAGACGGTGTTCGTCAGGTGTTGGGAAACTCCCACCGACTCAGACTCAAGGAACTTTACAAAACAGACACGTGAAGTCACAGGCAAGGGAGAGTCACTGGAAGAAAATACAGATATGTTGTGCAAAGAATACAAACAAGGAGACCCAACATGCCTTCTTCAAACTGACCTCAATGAGTTTTGTGTCCCCTGGACAACTACATTTTAAAAAAGGTATAATATGCAGCATTTTACTAAAAAACAATGTAAATAAAAGAATAATCCCTCTCAGTCATCATTTATGACCCACTACAATTGTGTGGCAGTGTCTGTATCTACTGAGACCCTGCCATCTGCCTGTATTTCCTCTTTTCTTATTCATTTGCTGTGTTTGGAACGTTTCTCGGCTTCAGCAGAGAGGCCTTTGGGCCCCAGGTGGGTGTGTAACTCCAAGCTAATGATAGCATGTAGGGTGTGCACCCTGTTCTCATTCCCATGCCAACTTTGAATGCTGCGTGTTTACAAAAAGCAATTGATAATGCTACATAATATACCTTTAATAATGGATTATGGGCTGTACAATCTCACCCACCCTGACCTTTACATCCTCTGCTTAGTCCAACAATGTATCTTAGAGATATCTTTTAATAATGTGTTGTAGTTAGCACATCGCTCATCGACTGTGGCCCTGTTCAGACCTGGTATTAACATGCGTCCTGCGTGATCCGATCACAAGTGAACAGCTCAAAGTAAGTCTGTTCACACCTGGCATTAGAATGTGTCTCCACATGCGTCTCCAATGACCACTTGTGATCTTGGATCTCACTTTCCCGCTCTATATGCAAATAAATATGTAGTAAACACATGGCTATACAGCAGACATCGTGATGTAATATTACAGGAATGTCAGTTGTAATATCCTACATACAGTATTTGCGAATTCGGGTACATTTTATTGACGTCAAAATAAAAGGTTATTATACCGGCGGTCCCCGGGGACCTCCATGCCGCCAACACCGCTGCCTTTGCCAGGCAACAGCGGGGTACAAAGCTTCAGAGAGCTGGAGATGAGAGCGAGCGAGCAAGCGGGTGTCAGCTCCGTGGAAAGCACCAGAACAAAAACACTGACACATCTTCGACAGTATGATAATAATGCACTTTTGAGTGCCTAGTCTGTAGATATGTACCTTATGAATAAGATATATTTTAGTAGAATACAGTTGTACCGACAGGATACAGAAGAAGAGTAGGCGGTACTTCAAGGTGGCCCAGGACACATTCACGTACACACTGCTAAAAGAATGTGGCCATACATGGCCCAGACCACCTCTGAGTGTGGTCTGAGCGATCAGATCTCAAGGTGTCTTGAGTGCGTTCACACCTGTGCTTAGAGCTGTTCACTTGTGATCGGATCACTCAGGACGCATGTTAATACCAGGTCTGAACAGAGCCAATCTGTTGAGAATCAGAGATCACTGTCAATCACTGACGCTTTGAACCTTTGCTGTTGTTGTTGTTACAGTCCTCGACAAGTCCTACCTGCTGAGAAGCCAGGTGTATTTCGATACAGGAAAATACAAAGCAGAGAACAATTATTTCCTACTATAGTCAATGTTAAATACTGCAGAGTATATATTGCAGTAGCTCATTAGCATCCCAGGTGAGATGTAGGGAACCCAAGGGATTGCCAACAGGAAGTCACTGACGTAACATTATAAAGTTAATTGGTTTTTCCACTTTGTATAAATCAACATTTACAACATCAAGATGATGCTGCAGCTGCTACATCTAGGGCTGCAACTGTTTATTGACATCATTGATTAATCTGACAATTACTTTTCCAGTGACTCAGTTGTTTTGTCTATAAAATATCAGAAAAGAAAATGCACAAATTATTCAATTTACAGTGATATAAAGTAGAGAAAGAGAAGAATAAGCTTGGACGAGCTAGGGTTTGGCATTTTTCAGGGCTGAAACAATCAATTTTTATAATCAATTACAATGATTTGAAGGGTTATTTATAAAACTTAAATGCTGTGGCAAAGCTATTTTTAGTTACTGAAATGTGAGGATTCACTGTTTTATTTGTGCATGTTTTTTAATCATTGTAAACTTTGGGGTTTAACGTTAGACCATTTAGACTTGACCAACAATATGGGAACTTATAACGACCTTTTCTCAAACTATTTGTGACATTTGTGGGCTAGACAAGTAATCCCTAAATAATTGACAGATAACTAGATGATAAACATAATCTTTACTTTAAATCCTAGCATTTTGGCTTGATCACCGACTCAAACAGAAGTTAATTGGTTTTTCCACTTTGTATAAATCAACATTTACAACATCAAGATGATGCTGCAGCTGCTACATCTAAGGCTGCAACTGTTTATTTACATTATTGATTAATCTGACAAATTACTTTTCCAGTTACTCAATTGTTTTGTCTATAAAATATCAGAGAAAAAAAATGCACAAATTATTCAATTTACAGTGATGTAAAGCAGAGAAAGAGGAGAATAAGCTAACTAAGGTTTGGCATTTTTCAGGGCTGAAATCAATCATTTTTTATAATCAATTACAATGATTTTAAGGGTTATTTATAAAACAAAAAAAGCTGTTTTCAGTTACTCAAATATGAGGATTCACTGTTTGATTTGTGCGTTGTATTGTAAACTTAAATCCCTCACATAAACCCCCAGCAGGAGCAGTGATCAGTGTGATAGACCCTCATGGTGTGTAGTTAAGAGGAGGCTGCTGCTGTATCCTCTAAAGGCGCGGGGCTAACGTTAGCATTAGCATTAGCACACCGTGCAGTGAGGCCTATACTCGGCACTACAGGCCTCTAGAGAAGCCCAGCGGGGGATAGCAAACACAACTCATAGTTCAGACAATACTCACTCAGGTGGAAACAGTTTGAGCTCCTCTATGTTCCCCAGGAAGCCGAACAGAGTCCGCATCTGCTCGGAGGTGGTGCTCGGGGAGACGTTAGTCACCTGGATGACGTGCGTGCTGGAGCTCATGCTGCTGGAGTGATAATAGAGATAACTATCTAGCTGTATGAGAGTTTAAAAACAAAAACACGACGAGCTGGTTCACGTTTACGAGGAAAACAACAACATCAGGCGGGTGTAAAAGCTAGCATTGCTCCTGTAGACAGAAGGTGGTTATAACGTTTGCTGCGGTGCAAATCTACCAACGGCCTGCAGCGAGCACAGAGCAACAATACCACAGAGAGCAGGGAGGCTGCGTTCACGGGCACGTTTCTAGGCTCGTATTTTTATTTTATTTTTTTCAAGAGTTTTATTTGTCATGTGCACCTCAGTACATTGGAGTTTTGAGCAGTTTACACCAAGTCAGCTTTAAGAAAAGAAAAAAGGTAGAAAAGGCATGAGGTTATTACAGTACAAAAGAAGTAGCACATTCAACTACAACACAATAAATAAATAAATTATAAAAATGTAAAACGCCCTCAGTGTAGTCAATAAATAAACTAAACTACCCTCTGCATAAGAATGATACCCCCAGAATACAAATATACAGTATATATGCTCCATGACCATGTCAAAAGAACTTGTAACTCTCAAAAATATTTCAAAAAATAAATAATAATATATTTCAGACAATTACACAGTGGAAGGCAGCATATTGCACAGCATTACAGTCCATTCAGTTCAGGTGTACTGTGTGTCAATAATGGTATGGAGGTGAGGTGTGTGGTATCCCTCTTTAATGTCCTACTTATGAGTGTCACTGTAGGAAACTCGAATTGTCCCATTCAAGAGGGGCAAAATAATATTTTTGGTAAATATCTTATCAGTGGTGGAAGAAGTAAAAGTAGTAATACCACCTGGATTTTGAGGCTGATACTGATATCAATATTTAGATAGAGTTTAGATAGATAGATAGATAGATAGATAGATAGATAGATAGATAAATAGTAACTTTATTGATCCCGAGGGAAATTCAAGTTTCCAGCATCACAGTTCCATAGTGAAAAACATGTTAGTAAAAAAGTTAGTAGTGCAAAGTACAAACTACAAAAAAATATACCAGATATAAAAATTCAAGGAGATGAAGAAAACTGTTAAATCTGAATATAGTACAGGGTAACAGCTGTGATACACGACTATTAAAAAGGTGAATATAGTGCAGAAGAGACTTAAAAATGAGTATAGTGCAGGGTAACTCCAGTAGCTTAGTCTATGAAAGTGCACTGTGTGCATTATTATCTGTCCTGCAGACCGCACAAACTGAGTTTTTTCATTCGAATTTATTATATATTTTTTAATCTAAACGCGTGATTTAAACTGTAGAACTTTGAATGAACAATCACGAAAAATAATGTATCAATACATGAAAATAAATTTCTTTCCAAGGTAAGTCTCATTTATCCCACTCTACTGGAAGGCAGCACGGCTCTGAATACGGCTGTGGGTGTGGCTAAAGTTGTGTCACAGTGTTTAGTTGCTAGGCTGCTAGCTGGTGATCTCTCCACACAGACTTACTGACTCGTTTTAATCTCTAAATCACAAAGCCATGCAAACACTGTAATAATCCAAAACGGGGAATGTATGCAGAGATACATCGGATGCAGTGGTGATCTTTGAGCTCGGGTTAAACAAACAGCGTCGGAGGTTAACTAACTCAACCACCCACATAGAGGCGCCTCTTGCTAACCTAGCATCCTCGCTACCTCTTGACATGTCAACAGTCTGCCTCAGTGGTTTGTTACTGCAGCTATTTAGACTTTATGGCATTCATATGAACGTTAACGGTGTCGATACATGTCAGTGTAACGTTATGCAAAACGTGTGGATCCAGTAACACCTCCATGATCCGGTAAAACAGGACGAACAAGCTGGCAAAGATGGAGCTGCAGAGATCAACGACATGAGACAGGACATGAGACAGCCTGTCCTTCTTCTGTATATTGTCTCTGCATGGTGAGCTTTATAAGTGATCAGTGTTTATGGTGCATCATTAAGAAACACTGGTATTTTCTACCTTAGAAGTACAACATAGAGGCTAAAGTATAGAATTGGCAAGGCTTAAAAACTATGTACAGTATTACTAAAATAAATAAAAATAAGCACAAAATGGGCATATAGGGACACCCCACCCATTTACTTAATGTGTTTGGTGGATTATTTCTCTATAGTTACAATGCTAATTGGCATTGTATTTACATCGTTGGAAAGCCTGTTTATTTACCTTCACAATGATGTCCAACTTGTAAGGATCATGCATTTGTGGGATGAGCAGCACAGCTGATTATGTGGGTAGCGCACAAGAAAAATTTGCCAAAATGCTCCGTCAATGGTAAACAGTGTATTCTCCTGTTGGTATTGACTCTTGTTTGAGTTGTTTGGTGGATTAGATGATTGAACTCTCTTTCAGTAACAAGGAACAAACAAGACATATTGGCTATTTTACACTTTATTTATTTAATACACCGTCAGGAGCCTCAGTCCATCCACCAAACAACTCAAAACAAGAGTCAACACCAACAGGAGAATACACTGTTTACCATTGGCAGAGCATTTTGGCAAATTTCTCCTGGGCGCTACCCACATAATCAGCTGTGCTGCTCATTCCACAAATGCTTGATCCTTACAAGTTGGACATCATTGTGAAGGTAAATAAACAGGCTTTCCAACGATGTAAAATACAATGCCAATTAGCAATGTAACAACAGAGAAACACAAGTTTCGGAACTTTTTTCCCCCAGTTTATTTTCTCTGCAGGGTGAGCTTTATAAGAGAACAGTGTTTACTGTGCATCATTAAGAAACACTGGTATTGTCAACCTTAGAAGTTGTAATGTAAATTCAATTAATATTCCGAGATGAGTCCTAATGAACGTTGAAATAAGGATCTCGAAGAGATGAAATGTCTTTGTTGTATTTTATTCTTGCAAGAAGAGGCACTGGTTCTGCAGAAGAGTGCACTGCAGGAGATTATTACAATGTGACTATATAGAAATCTACAACAGGGACTGTGAGAAAAGGAGTTGTTTTGCACAGATAAGGAGTTGTTTTACTCAAACAGTGTTCCAGTAAAAGTCAACACTCAGTACTTTCCCACTACATGAGACGAAGAGCACACAGACAGTAACTTTCCACTGTTGCATAAAGAGACATCATTACATACAATGTAATTTTCCATTACAAAGTACAACATAGAAGCTAAAGTATAGAACTGGCAAGGCTTAAAAACTATGTACAATATTACTAAAATAAAATAAAAAATATAATATATATAATAATAAACTTTTTTTATATAGCACTTTTCTAAACAAGGTTACACAGTGCTTTTCAGAGAGAAAAAAACCCAAAAAACAAAAACAATAAATCAGCAAAGAATAAAATACAATCAACAGAGGGATCATAAAACCAAGAAACATCTGGGGGTAAAATACAATTTAGAAAGCAGAATAAAATGGCCAGAGAGGGGTGATAAAAGCCAGCATCATATTTATCACTCAAAAATGCTTTCCTATAAAAGAAAGCTTTTAGAAGGGACTTAAAAGATGGTAATGAAGTAGCGAGTCTGATTTCAAAAGGCAGAGTGTTCCAAATAAGCCCAAAATGAGCATATAAAGACACCCCACCAATTTACTTAATGGAGGAGAGAAAAGAAAGAAGCAGGTACAGTACTGGAATAGTATAATAGTAGGAAAATGTTAAATTCATGTAAGAAATGAGATGGATTTCAGTTTAACAAAAAGTACGAGAATTGATGAGGAAAAAGATAAGGCCATTGGGAATATCAACATTTTCCTCAGAGATATTATAAGATTACGAAGAAAAACAATATACAACTAATGTTACAATATATTAACTTATTATGCACCGAAAAATGAACTTCCAAGGCCTCCGCCATTTCTGACAACGTCAACAAACATGTCACAAGTCGTAAACTTGTAGCTTTCAGAAACTTTCCACTGACGAGGGACTCTTCTTGTGAACACGGTAAACACAATCCCACATGAAGGCACCATCAGCCATTTATTGTTCCACACTAACTGACGGACCCAGAGATACCACGTGATATCAACGTTGTTTTACTAGTGTCTCACAAGACTTGTAAGAAGTGGGAACCAAACGTCAGCTATCTTCCACAGATATAAACAAAACACTAATTTTGCACCCACCAAAATTTTAAAAATGATAATTCACAATCATCATAATCTTTTTCAGGAATGCCATACTTTTATTCAGCACCTTTCTAAAAGCTCTGTGGATGTAATATTGTTAAAAAAAATATTCGTCTACATAAAAATGTTATAAATAAGACCTAAATGTTAAGGTAACATGTCGGAAGTCAGTGCACAAAATTCAAACCTTTATTAGTGTTTTTGATGGGCAGTGCCATCTCTGTGCATCGACACTAAAATGAGTATTCTTTCTCTTACAGGAAAATGTTGTCAACTTACCAAAAAATAACTATGAACTGGAAAGTCACAAGATGGTGAATGTATTCCCTTGTACACCCCTATTCTCATGACACCAACCGGGAGATATGGGCATCCTAAGACTGGGAGCCAGAATCATGGGTAGGATCAGTACTTTCAGGTCCTATCAGTTTGTGCTTCTCCTGGCTGCCGCACTCGCTGTTGTAGCTTTTTACTACTTCGGCTCAGAGAGGCAGAACTTCTCCAGCACCACGAAGCGGATCAAGCACACGCAGGCCACCCACAATGCCAACAGAAACGATGCTGACCTAACCGTGGATACCAGTCTCTCACACCCAGCTGGATCTGAAGAGCAAGGAGGGGAAGATCGAGATGTAGGAGGAGGAGGAGAGAGCGAGGGAGTTAGTTCCAGGAAAGGGGACAGTGGTAGCACTGGTGACCAACGCTACCACGCACTCATGATGTTCACCAAGGTGGACAAGAGCCGGAGCCTGCAGGACAAGTTCAGGGTGGCCATGTTGTCGATGGCTAAGCATGGAAACTTCATGGAAGGAGAGGTGTTGGTCCTTCATTTTGTGAGCGACCAAGCCAGCAAAGAACTGGGAGAGAGGATGCTGCAGGAGTTTCTCCTCGATGCAACATTTAAGTACGAGGTAAGCAGTCTACATGATGTCTTTGCACTGTACCATGGCTCTGTTCTCTATTCATTTCAATATAAGAAGAAGAAATCTCACAATGCTTGACTTAAAGATGAGTTTTATTTTCAGTAAAGTTTGCCTTTGATGTGCATTGAAATCGCTTGAGTTTGATGCTTTGCTATTGAGATTGTGGGTTAATTTTTGACATTATAAGAATGTATTTATTGAGCTAAGCTAGGGCAGATAAAACGAAGTTAGTATTGGCATTAAGATCTTTGTAGTAAAACAGTACCAGAGAGGCTTGTATTTTAACCGCACAACTCTGATGAACCAGTCGTAGAGTTTCTTACAGAATGCAAATGTATTAATTTTGTATTAGTTCAACATTCAACACTTCAGAGTCGGATGCAAAAGAGCATTCAAAAATTAACTTCTGTCTAGAAGAGACAAAACACCATTTTGACTGAGTGTATGTATATTCAACTTGATTTTCCAACAGATTTCTAACAGGATGAAATTATAAATCTAATAATATTTTGACAACGTTGGGTGGACTGCTTATTTAAAACACTGGGGGTTTTTTTCCCAACCTTTTTTGGCCATAAATTCTCACGAGTCCAGGAATTAGAAAATCCTGAAATTTGTATTTGAATTTCAGTGTGGTATTTATGTAGTGTATTTTATTTTTGAACGATGGACACAACTTTTAATGGGTTGGATATAAATAATGACAGATTGAAAAACAATTCAAATAGCTTGTTGCTTAAAGGAGCAATATTTAGTACTGACATCTAGCATATAAAATGGGTAACAGTCCAAATTTAAAACATTGAAGCCGTGGCCTGTCCACTCCTCCGGTGTGACTGATGGCAGTTAGCACAAATTTTCGCAATTCGAGGGGTTACCTTCTAGACACGACCGCGTTAGCCTCTGGCCAGCAGTGGTCGGAATCACTTCACCGGCTGTGTGTCTCAAATACTGTCTGTCTTAACCCAGCTGCACACGGACCACAGAGAGATGTGCCGAGGCTTTTCAGGTCGGGTAGAATCTAACGTTATCTCTGTTGATCCAGTTCGTTTGCTTACTTCCATGGCTTTGTTTCATACGCGGCAATGGGATGTCAAAATGGGCAGTGGACGGGATCTCACCATCAAAACAAAAACAGACGTTTCAGACCGGAATGGGCATTGTTGTCAGAGAAGCCAGTATTTCAATTCAGTGTGTTTCCTTAATCTTTGATGACATATCATGATCATCTTATGATTAATTCAGTAATTATATTACATATTGGTCCTTTAATGTATACGAAACAAATGAATATTTCAGTGTTTGAAATCCCTATCAGGGAAGCCCATGGTTGATAAACTTGGAAGTGAAGACTTGAAACAAACTAGTTTGTACAACATCCGGCTACAACTGAAGGCAAAAGTGTTTAACCCTGTTCTGACCGGCCACACTCAAAGACGAGGTGAAAAGCGTGAAGTCACAGACAGGGATGAGACCCGATAGTCATACAAATAAGGATAGCGGCAGACACTTTTGGACAGTCTCTTCTGGAAGGCATTCATAGGGTTGTACTTGTTACAAAAAGTGACAGAAATAGTTGTGTAAAGAATAAAAGAGCTTGTGAGAGAAGCCCGACTCTTTTCACACCTTCACACACCTTTTGTAGACTTTATAAAAATTACAAAACTATCCTACTAACCCCTTAACCCAGACAAACATTGGCTGTTGGTGCTGTTTGAAGTCGAAACACATGGGGGCAGTGTTGGTCCGCCAAACTAATCCCTCACTAATGGGGATATCCCTTCCTGTCTGTGCTCTCTCTGCCAAAACACAGGATTATGTCCCCTGTCTGTTGCATGCAACGGTCATTATTTCTCCTTTTTTGTATTCTTCACAGAGCACAAGATCGTAAACTTGTTAACAAATTACTTATCCCTGTCCATATCCTCCGCACCAGCTAGGCCTTTTCTCTCAGGAAGTTCTCATCATCTACAACATCTGGTGTTGTTACAGCTCTGTATTAGCTCAGGCTGATCTCATGCTCTGCGGGTTGGTTAGAGGTTCGCTCAGCTTGGCATCTTGGCAGTTTTGAGCCTGTGGGTCAGATTGCTTCCTGCTCATTTCACTCTCTGTATACTCCGACTGAGCTCAAAGTCTTCTACGAGCACCGCTGAAGTGTGTAATGTAAAATACTGGGCAAGATCTGACATTTGATGGTGAAGTGCTGCTACACCAGATATAAAAATCTGTTGTGTTATACCAGGGTGTTAAAGAGGACCAGACAAGTCCTCAAAAATACAGCCCCAACTGGCACGCAGGGATTATCTCCCCACCCCCTCCTTTCATGTACTACTCACCCAATACTAATAATGCTCTGTGTATAACTATTAAAGGAACAGTGTGTCACATTTATGGGGATCTATTGGCAGAAATGGAATATAATATTATTAACTATGTTTTATTTAGTGTGTAATTACCTGATAGTAAGACTTGTTGTATTTTTGTTAGTGTAGAATGAGCCGTTTATATTCACATAGGGAGGGGGTCCTCTTCACGGAGCCAGGTGCCATGTTTCTACAGTAGCCAAGGACGGACGAACCAAACACTGGCTCTAGACAGGGCCATTCACGTTTTCATGTTTTCGCGTCGGCCACTGTAGTTGTCCTACACGCTTATCACACAGGAGAAGCCTCAGTTGGTTGCAATCTGCAACCTCACCTGCACCTTTAAAGTTTGCCAAGATACAAAACACATTTGTTAAACGGGTAGCACAAAGTATTGGCCGTATTAGCAAGATGTTGGGGTTTCATAGAGTAATGCAAAAATATAGAGTTGGGAGGGTCCTTAATTAACGGCATCACCGACAAATATCCAAACATTTTGACAATAAAAAATAAATTTTTTGGTTATATTTACTTAAACCATCAGCCAGAAACCTGTCAGGAAAAGCATGATTTAGAAGCAGAGTTACCGAGGAAATACAATGTATATATTGTGAGATATTTCAAGTTTACTGACTAACCTTAGCCTATGGTGCTGTTACTGTAGTGTGTGTGCTCTCATCACATTGCAACTCAAGTATACATAGCAGAGCCTGGCTAACACTGGATTTGGATTTTCTTTTTACATTTTGACTGGAACTAGACTGATAAATCTGCAAGGAAAATATGTTGACTGATATTACCATATTGCAGTTATATTATTGATTTATATGTCAGCCGATAAGTAACAAGAAATTGCTGCACAGTAATGCCAAACTAGGCTTGATGTAATTTAGGAAACAGTGTCTCCATTACTTAGTTTGACCACCGGAGAGCACTGACATGTTGATGCATGTTGTTGTTGTTGTGATGTTTTTTCATTTGTCAAATGTCACACTCAGTTTGTAGCTTGATCATAATTCTCCCAAATATCGATCAGCGGGGCTGTAATGTTGGGCCATAATAATTTGATATGGATCCCTTCAATTTGGTTATTAAAGAATTGTGATGAAGATATTTTTTTGAGCGGGTGTTGACCCTGAAGGACGTCGCTGGTTTGTCTCTGGCCGGCGACTTTTGTCGCATGGCATTTCCCACCTCTCTCTCCCCTGGTTTCCTGTCATCCCTGTACTGTCTACTCTCAAATTAAGGCACCAAATGCCCCAAAAATCCAAATAAAAAATGCATTAGCTTCAGACTTTAGCTGTCTGTACTGCTGTACTGCAGCATATCTTACTTATCAGCTACCATTCGCTGTAATGCCTATGTATGTGTGAGGTCACTATCAATATATCGGTGTCTGTCAGTCAGGCTCTAGTTAGTACATAGTGGCCCAGGGGAAACACGTTTTTATAGCTCTCTTACACAACTTTGTAACTCAAAGTTACATGCTCCATAAATTGTACCAGCAGGCTGTATACTCCCACTGTTTTTTATCATTGTCATGATATCATTCCAGATCAGTGCTTTTAAACATCTTGGTTTGAGATAATGAATCATGAAATGCTGTTCTGACAGAAGCACAGCCACAAGTGCCGCCTCTGTCTCTATTGAAGTGCACACAAACAGGCGCTCGCTCACTGAAGTCCTGCCAAAGTTACAGATGCGACGGGGACTCCCCGGGGGCTGACGGAGGCAGTGTATTATGAGCACATTGACATCCTTGTCTGCTCAACTCGAGCCTCATTCCTTTTTAATTATTTATCTAAAAGGAGCATGACGGGAAGAACAGCGGTTATGCAAGAATTTTAGCCTCCATCCCTTCTCAACACTGGTAAATTCAATGACCCACTTGACATTCGCAACAAGCAGCCTACAGAGTCACACTGCCCAGAGGCTGTGCTCATTACAGCTGACCGTCATTCACACAACATACTGCAGTCGTGTGCTTCGTTCCCGTTCAGTCATTAGCACGAGAGAACACGGTGTTGTGATAGGATTCCCAGTTTAATATCCTGTTAGGAGGATATTTGTGTAGGAGGGTACACAATATATCAATCATGTAACTGACAATAGGGAAAATCACAAAAATATTAGCAGGATCTAGTAAATACAAACAAAACAGTCAATTTGTAAAACACAAAGGATCAAGTGGCCTCTGGGTGGTCTTAAGCTTTGATTATGCTTTCTGCAAGGACGGCCACACCGACATGAGCTGAGCTGGAATCGTGACAAGGAAATGATATCTAAACTATATAAAAGGGTTTCAGGCGAACACTTGACGTACAGAACACCGGCCGTGTCTGATGGTGTCACGTCACTTTGGCCGTGCGGACACTCGCAACCCTCTCAGATACGGCAAGCATAAATCAAGCTTTAGGACCCTGAATGTGGACCCAGAACAAAGTGTTAATATCTTCCCTTCTTTATGGAGATCCTCTGAAATGATTGTCCTCCTAACAGGTACTCTGTGTTCTGACTGTACTTTGTAAATTTGTGTCTTGTTCCTGCACCCTTGATTAGATTAAAAGATGTGTAATTTCTGTGCTCTGACCACACAATGAAGGTTATTGATTGGGAAATTAACGTCTAAATGAAAGGATGCTGGTTTAAAGTCATGTATGTATACAGCTTTTCCTGGTAATATTTCTCATTCTGTATTTAAGTGTATTACAGGCTTAAACGTCTCGATTCCCCTGTCTCATCCTCTGTTCAGTAGAAATTATGGCAAGCAAGCCTGGCATCAAAAGTCAAAAAAGGAATTTTTGCTCAGAACTGACGTCAACTTGCCAACGACTGCCAATCGTGTCCAGTCTCTCAGGTCAACTTTGTGCAGCTAGTTTTGTTTGTGAGCTAATAATATTACTTGGTCAAATACACTGAATGCCAAAAGTATCAGAAGTATAAATAACAGAACAGAAGAGTATTTATTTTATCCCTGAATAAATAATGCTGTTGGGCGCTTGCCAATATTTCCAATAATCTGTGTTCTCAGGTTAGAGGAGGGTTGTGTGGGGAGTGCCTATTGAAAAACAATATGATCTCTTGCACATTTAAATAGTAAGCAATCGTCTGTAAGCAATTTGAACCTTTTGCATATTGTAAAATCCCTTTCCGTGTTTAAAACAATCAACAGCTGTTTCTCACAGGTTGAGAATTAATTTGTGTTAAACTCCTGGTACAAGAGTGTGTCTCTAACTTGTCCCTCACATTGCCATGGACGCACAGATGGGTGCAAGTGCGCCGCTTTGCGCCACGTGTAAGATAGGGCCCTATGTTGAAAAAATGTCAGTCTATTTTTTAAGAACTTGTTGCATTATTTATTGTGGCCATTTGGGGGAAGTAGTAAACTTGTTTTTTCTCCATGAATTGTTAATAGGAAGCCATACAAAATAGCTTATACAATATAAAAGAATCCTCCAGAAAATACACTGTGCTATAAAAGATGGAATTAGTCTGTCCTCAACTAATTTTCTATATTCACAGTTATTGTTAGTTATCCTGTTTCACCAAGGTGACATTCATTGCAGACATAATTGTGCATAATCTTTGTCTTAATTTGACTTACTGG
Organism: Sebastes umbrosus; assembly: GCF_015220745.1. NCBI lineage: Eukaryota > Metazoa > Chordata > Actinopteri > Perciformes > Sebastidae > Sebastes > Sebastes umbrosus. The sequence continues at coordinate 26,757,650 of NC_051273.1, read as the reverse complement.
TCTTCCTATGGTTTTGTCTCTTTAACTTGTTGTGATTGACGGTGGGTTTGTCATTATGAAAACACTGAGCATTTGCTTTTGGTTGAAAGTTGTATTCTGCATAGAGAAACATGGAAAACAGAACAGCAAAAAGTTTAAATGAGACGCCACCTGTAGTGTTAATTCTTGTAGTGTTTCCAAATGCGTACTTTCATATGAAACGGCGAACATAGATCCAGACATTGGCACTGTGATACAGCTTGTATAGCTCATAAGAATCATGGAAATCTTAAAAAACAGAAATTAAAATGTGTCCTTTTGCAGTCCCAGTGAGTGAGAATTATTTATCAGGATTTTAGTAATATTACTTATTTCTCCCACAGCAGTGATTTATGTGCCATTACATCACATTACTAGCAGGAGTCCAAGGCGGCACTGATTTCCACAAACGACAGAAGGCTTACCTTAATCTGCCAGGGATCATTAAATGATGTTTGCCCATCGAGGCACATGGGCCTGATTTATAATTCCACAGCCTGGCATATTGTCCAGGTTTTATCTCAGGCCTCTAATGTACACATTTACTGATGTCAGGCTTGACCAGAAAAGGCCAGATTCTCCTCAGGAAATACTGTTTGTCCCAAACCAACACATTTATTTTTCCTTCTGCCGGAAAGCTTTAATGATAATCAGTACTTACTATTTATCCTCTTTCAGTAATCTGTAAAGATATCTACTGTACATGATCAGAGCGGAGACTGCTGCTTCACAGCTGGCATGTCATTTAAAGCTCAGCACTGAGAGGCACGAAACACAAGAAGATGGCGTTTAAAGAAACAGTGTGTAGGATCTGGCGGTATCTAGCGGTGAGCAGATTACAACTTCTCACGTGTGCCAAACGTGTAGGAATGCTACGGTGGCTGAAGCGAAAACACAAATTGCCCTCTCTAGAGCCAGTTGTTGTAAGAGCAGAGCGCTTAGAGTGAGTGTGTACGTGGGAAGTGAGTGGTGAAGCAAGAGAGAGAGAGAGTGGCGGTGACGGGAGAGAGTAACGTTATCGACTCCGGCCCAAGCAGGGTAAAGTAAAGAGTTTTTGGTTTGTCCGTTCTGGGCTACTGTAGAAACATGGCGGACACCTTGGAGAGGACCCGCTCTCTATGTAGATATAAACGGCTCAGTCTAAGATAACGAAAACACAATGACTCTTATTTTCAGGTGATTATACAAGAAAATATACTTATTAATATTATATTCCATTTCTGCTAATAGATCCTCCTGATTGTTACACACTGGTCCTTTAATGGTATTTGGGTTCTAGACTGTCTGAACATCATAAGAAGCATAATTTGCAGTCAAACCTTTTTAAATGACACAAGGCAGTGTTATATAAAACATTTGTTGTTTACACTTATATCTATTTTTCTAGACATCATGGTCCTCTCCACTAATTGTGGACAGTAAAAGTTTTATTTGAGAGGTTGCACGAAGCAAGTAGTTGTCTGTAGTGCACTGCAAGCGCATGGTAAATTATTATTATTAACATTTATGGTCAAATCTGCCCACTTTTGATCATTATCTTCTTTTACCCTGTGTACAGCTTGTCATTTTTTTATTGGTTTTGATTTATAGGACAAAGGAGTAGGCTACATGGGGTTAACTTCATTGTCAGATATTTCATCTAAGAGAATATTCCCATGGGCTTCAATGTTGGCGTACATCACAACTCGTGAACTCAGAGCTATCAGAAAATGTCCGTATAGGGAAATAGTCTCTTAAAGATCTTAAGCGGTTCCATATATAGTTTATCTCAGCTCTACTGCAGTTGGGAATTTGTTGTACTAACTTGATTCCACTGTGTTGATCTGCTGCCGATCTGCAGGTTTTGTTCCATGACGTGGTGGCTCTCACACAGAAGCTCTTCCCCATCGTGGAGGCCATGCAGAAGCACTTCAGCGCCGGCTCTGGGGCTTACTACAGCGACGCCATCTTCTTCCTGTCTGTTGCCATGCATCACATCATGCCTGACAGTAAGAAAAAGCACATTTTGTCACATTTGTCAGTTAAATTACTACAGATTTAGCTTTAGATTTAGAGCTATGGCTGATCTAATTCACCACTGTAGAGTCCAAAGATGACCTCTAATAGGTGTGGGTTACTTATTGTATATATATTTTTTTAATTTTTTTTTTTTGAGTTTTTCCAATATGCAAAATAGACATACAAGAAAAAAAGAACGGCAAAAAAAAGAAAAAAAAAAGCCCCCACTCACCAAAAAAAAGGCCAGAATATATTACAGATATTACAATTGTGTTAATTAGTGTACATTTTACATGCATAAAAAAAGCTGAGTATGCAATACCCATTGCTAATGCAACCAAATGTCAGAGTATTCAGGACCTGGGGGAAACCAAGACCAGTCACCCAGAGGGACTGACAACTAATGAAAAGAGCAACAGAGTTGACTTGTAATTTTAATCACTGAAGCATTTTGGCTATCCATGTACTGTAGATTATTTGCAGAGGTTTAGAGATATCTGTCTCTAGGATTTCTTTCTAGAAACAATGTCCCATAGATGTCAAGTACATGTACTCTATAGCATTTTGAGTGTTTTTCAACTGATCATAATTAAAATATGTACAAACATTACTGATGTAAACAAACCTTTAACAGAAAACATATCACTTTATGCGGAAAGGAAATTGTACCAGGATTTCATTTGGGCAAATAAGAAAAATCTGCAGTGTTTCAGTTATGGAATTACTTAACTTACCTGTTGGCTGATAAAGGACCTACAGTCCTACACATTACATCTGAAGCTCTGACCGGGATCTAAATGAAGTTAAACAGCTACATTCTAAAGCACAAATAAATAACCACCAAACAATCAACAGATGATTTACTGTGGAGACAGACGCTCTTAGTTTCATTTTCCTCCTCTGCATTTCATTCATTACATCCAACATGCATTATTAAATACAATGCAGCAGTAAATATCGTCGCAGTGAGACAAAACCTTTTACGTTTATTTTTATTAACTTGTGTTTTTAAATGAACTCATTTGCCTAATCTTCACAGGTCTTTAGACTGCAGTTGAAACGCAGACAACAGTGGGCTAAAGGAACCTTTTAGTTCCTTAAAAAGTAGTTCCAGGGACTAAAAGTCTTTTGGTGGAAACCCTGCAGAAGTAAAGCATAATTTTCCTTAATTATTATTCAGCTTCTCTGGCAGACCATATTTGAAATTCACTCAGATGCTCACTTTGCTATCCTGGCACTGCTGGAGCACAGCTGGAAAAGGCAGTTTGGGCCGGTATCTAACAGACACGTGGCATGCTGCAGAGGCCCTGGGGAGTGAGGAAGGACGGATTTGGTCTGTCGCTGCTGCCCACATTAGTGCCCCCTGTGTTGGTGCTGACCGATGGCAGCGATCTCCTCTGTTGTGGTTCACTTCAGTGGATGTGCAGCACGGGGCATCAGTCCACAAATGAGCCAAACCACTGGGCTTTGAATCAATAGTCACCAGAGGCACACGTATGAAACCCGACGTCTCCGTCTTGCAGACAGCAGGGCACCATCCTATTTCAGTTATTAAAACTGCAACTCAGGGTGCACAGCGGATACGATGTCAACACTTTAGATCATCACGTTCTTGTTTATTTTAAGTTTATTTAAAGATATGATTTAGGCATAATAATAAAAACATTTTAATAGGGCATTACATATCATTAACAGAGGGTGTAGTGATGTGTTTTTCACTCTAAAGTGAAGAGTTTTTCAGCAGTTACATTAAACTATTTTCATAAACAGGGCAGTAGTGGAAATCAGCGTGAGCTGGAAGCTCAATTATTTCATTTATTGGTTTTCCACCAAAGAAAGATGCTGCGTGTCCACATTTGAAGGCTTGACAACCCCTATGGTAAAATTCAGGTTTTCTTTAAGGTTTTGTTTTTTTATAGCACATCAAAGTATGCTATTTACATTACTCAGGAAAGCAGGATATCACTTAAGGAGCAGAAGAGGAAAAATATGAATGTCTCAAGGCTAAACAGGATGATAAATAAAAGATTGTGCTTGGGGGGGGGGGAATGTTTGAGTGTGTGAGTCAGCTGTCGGCTCTGAAAAGTCATTTTTGGTGAAGCACAAAGTTGTTTTGACTGGATTTTAAACATATTGCCAGTGTGGCATCGGCGGGTTTTGTACGACAAACGTTTGTTTTTCGAGCAGTCTGTTGTATGAGATGGAGTTGTGTGTCTGATGGTGTCTGTTAAATCCCAGCTGCCCCAACTGACAAACTGGCCAAGTATCTATAACTGAACTGGGTGCCGCTCCAATCGGGCTCTTCAGATATCCGAGCAGGAAATGGGATGGGCAGTGTCTAGCTGGAATCAATCTCGAACAGGGGACCAGGCAGCCGACTTGGCATATGTAAAAAAAAAAAAATCAAACGCTAAAAGGGTTAGACACATGGGAGGGTGCCGGCTGCTGCCGAAACAGTGTCTCACGTTGTGCGCTTGAAATGCTTATTGATCAGCCACATGTGCCACCCGTCTGCTGTGTGTCCAAGTGGTCACACATTTCTATTTAAAGAATCCTTTTATCTCTAAAGGGCATAATGTGTCCGTCTTAACAGAGAGAGCGGGGGTACTATTTTCCTGAAAGTCTTTATTCACTGAGCCTCACAGAACATCATTTGCGATTAAAGACAAACGTGATATCCATAAATAAAAATAGCAGATGCAAGTGGGAGGGCTGGAAATTTAACATCCTCTAACGTGCGAAGTGGGAGATGTTGTGATTTCAGCGAGTTTCATTTGGTTGTCAAAAGAAAAAGAAGAAGTATTGGAAATTGTCAGCACTTTAGCACCAGCTATACAACCTGAAGAGGAAAGTGTTTGCTCAATATAAATGGGAAATAAAATGTTTGGCAGGTCTGTATTTTATTTGTATTGAACATTTGGAGTTTCTCGCATCAAAACAGTTTATTTTGTACTTAACAATATTTTATAGGATAAGCTAAATAGCTGTTTTACAATATCCAATAGCTGTCAATGAATATCACAATATCTTTGCTACAGGATTGTATTTAAATACATATGCAACAAATGACAAATGGCTTTTAAAAGAGGATTCTATTTTCACACCATCTGTCCTTGGAGGATAGGAAATAAAGTGGACACAATGGAAACCTGTTGTAATTAATGATAAGGTTCCTAAGAAACACTGTTTTTGTTGGTGGAGAAGTGTTCCATGTTTTGTTTCCCCTCTAGAGGTCTCAACATGCTGGGACATGATGTCTCTCCTAAAACCCCGACCTCTGTTTTCCACCTCAGGAAGAAGTGGCACTGCTGATGCGTGAATTGCTTTGCTAAAGTGAGAAAGATGGTACCTGGAAGCGAGGTACTGTAGTGTCGAAACCATTGGTTGTCACACAGGCCTCAATTTACACAGCAGATGGATGTCAAAATGCTGATTTAGGTTCTATCTTTATTTGCCTCTTGGCAGCCATCTGTTTCACCTCCAATCAGTGTCTGGTGAAATTCCAAGAAGAAGCACCAAAAAAGAAGACTTGCTTTATGGATAAAACCTTTTTAATAAATTCTATTATTAAACACTAAAGTCTAGGTAGATACAGTCTACCTGCTATAATCAGATCTCCCACCCTGTTTCACCAGAGCTGATAACACAGAGCTAACTAGAAGTGCACTCGGAGCTGTGAGCAGACCTCCGCCAAGGCAGGTTTCATGTACGTCGCTGCCCACTTCCCACTTGTTGGCAACCACCTTTTAATAAGAAACATAAAGGCTTCAAAATTCACAAGTGGGGTGTTGATGTATTTTATATTGTAGAACAATTCTCTTAAGCTTGTTTTAACCACAGACCTTATTTCAGGCATCTAACTAAAAACCCATTCAAAAAACCCATTGACTACCAGACGAATGAACCGGAAGTGCTAAAATGCTAATTGCGATTATTTTGACTGGTATTAAAATTGCGATATGATATGCGATATTGGAGGGAATGATAATTTAAAAAAAAAATAATAATAATTATTCTCATTTTCATTGAAAAACATATTAAAAATGATAATGGTGTTATTTTTGTGGGGCTCTGTACCAAACAAAGATGTTTTCCTAAATCTGTAGAATATGATGTGTAGGCCAGGACAGCTCTGCAGCACGACAATATTTAATTTAAAATGGTATTCTGACACGTATTTTGCTTGGATTTCAACACAGAGATAAGGAGAGCGACTTCATTCTCTGCTCAGGTTACATTACTCCACTATAACTTTACATTGCAAATAGTTGTTTGCTGCTATATTAATGCTCTGAATGTCGAATTTAGCACCTTAACCATTCGAGATCAATGCCTAATCTCAACCACTCCTACAGAGGTTCATGTAGATGCTGCAATTGCATCAGTTATTTCAGAATTAAGAGTATTTCTTGATTGAAAGAAGAGCAAAGAATGGCAGTGCAGGCTCTTCTCAATGGAAAAATGTAATCTTTGCCACATAAAAAACATGTTAGCTGACTGGAAACCGTGTACCAGGAGCTCTTCTTTAAAATAACAAGGATCATATTCATCTAGCTTGCTGGAGGGAATGCGCCAAGCATGTGTATGCACACCCAAATGGGAAGTGGGACTTAGTTCTGCTTTGGCCAGCCACATCCCCATGTAAGCATCATCAATGGGAATAATACTAATGGTCTTGGACATATTGTATATGACCAAAACTGTGTACCCAGACAGGAGGAACCACCCACCACTACAGTAGGGGGATAATAGTCTGGCTTAAACATCTCCTCTGAAACAAAATACCTGCTCTGTACTTCTCTAACGGGAGGTGACTCATCCATTATACTGCCAATGAAGAGGTGCTTGCTTCCATCATTATCTTTGAGGCTTTGGAGATACTCAACCATGTTGTCTGTGTCGGCAAAGACGTCATCATCGCCATTTAGCAGCAAGCGAGCGTGTGGGCAGTTTATTTCTATCCATTCGAGGAAGAGTACCTGCTTCAAGGTGAGGTTGTAGAATGAATCTTTGAAGTCCCATTGGAGGACGTCATTTTCTCACGTCGCTCCAGTTCAAGGAGTTTGTTCATTCTCTCTCTCTCTCCGGGCGAGCATCTGTATTTCCTACGATGAAGATCCTTCGAATCAACACACCATTGTGTAACCTCTCTTTAGCCCACGTTTTGCGCAGCACCTCTCGGCGGTCGTAGTTCACAGAGGGCGCTTTTAATAACCAACAGAAGAAAGACGTCCGCAGATTCACTAGCTCCACCGCATTTGTCAGGAATGTCCAGTAGCATGTGCGTCACGCGCTGCCTGTTGATGGCGTCACGTTGACACTTGGTAATGATGTAGCTGGAGGACGTGTCTGGGCTGATGAGCCACTTGTCCCGGTTCCGCTTGGTAGTAATGGGCCTGATGAAAATGAGAAGCAGTATCCTGAAGTGTTCCAAGTGTGCGCTGTGACGTGCGCCATGAGTGTGGCCAGTCGCAATGCAGATACGGAGCAGGCAGAAACAAATGATGATGTCACAGAATTGTTTGTATTATCTTTGTCTGACACTCCTTTGTCTGTCTCGCATAGTGAGTTGGTGAATGAGCAAAAAGCAGATTCTATACTGGGGGAGCTGTTCCAGTCTGTTCTTCCAGTGGAGGAGGTGAAAAATCGTGCTCACGGTTACTTCATTCAAAATGATGTATTAGTGAGGAAATAGGTGCCACATGGTAAGGGCTCATCAGCCCAGACACGTCCTCCAGCCACATCATTACCAAGTATCAACGTAACGCCATCAACAGGCAGCGCAGGGCGCACACCCATTCTAACTTCACCGTCAAACAACTCTGAATGGACAGGTCTTTCTTGGAATTTAGATTGACGATGTTTGTCTCTTTGGGAGCTCAACCTATTTTTACAGTCACGGACCTTGGCGAGGTATGCGCTCTCCGAGTGCCATTCTAGTTTAATTTGTTTCCTCTTTATATTCCTAGAAGCATTTTCGAACTAGTGCTTGTGACTACGCAACATTGTTTACTTCAAACAGCAGTAGACAGTTTATTATTGCAGCAGGAAACACAACTTTTGAATACATAACAAGGGTGAAAATGAATTTCAAAGGATCCCGTCCTTTGAAAAAGGCAAGGTGTTTTCCAGCGGATGTTGGTGAAAGCAGCCAACAGTGACCCTTACAAATAGGCCATAAGTGCTCACAACAAGACTGCTATTAGGACTTAATGAGATTGACCCACTTTCCTCCTGAAAAAAATGTGATGTTAGATAACAGTGTCTCTGTTGTTTTGTTGCTGTTGAGGTTTACTCTGATCTGAGCAGAGCCTCAGGCGAGCTCTTAGCCACCTATATAACATTGTTCCTGCAATAAATGTACAACTCTGACGTAACTGGCCAACATTTGATTTTAACCCCCTTTATTTTTACGTATCCATTTCGTTCGTCTATGTTCTTCAACCTTACAAGACCTAGAATTCAGCAGAGATGTGCCATCATTAAGGATGTCTGAGATTTCTTAATGCTACTGGGAGGAGACGGAGAGTGAATCCAGGTGAAAGTCAGTTTAAACAACCAACTCCTTTGAAAAAAATCTGCTATTTTTCAGTGAAAATCGCCAAAAACAGAAAACAATGAGCCATAACTATATTTTTACCTACGAATAGTCAACTATGACTTCTCACATTTCTATATAAAATAGCTGACTAACTTAAAAATGTATTGATACCAAAGCTGACACCTCTAAAATATTGTTACGTGGTTGCACGAGCGATTGAAATGCACATACAAATTGAATTCATGTTTGATTTATGTGTACACTGGCTGCATTGAAGTTGTTATACGTGTGTTGATCTCTGGTAAACTCAACAGTTCAATTTTAAGCTCTGGGTTAAAGAGGTTGAAAATATATAGAAGCTAAAGCCCAACATTACAGATTACAGATCACAGTGTAAAAGTGAGGAGAGAGATAGACATTTTTGTTTAAGAGTAAAATCATTTTTTGTTTAACCAGAAACAACAGCTACATTGCTCTCGCCAAATACACCAGACTCCATTGACAAAAACAGTCATTTTCCGTGTCGTAAAACACACTTCATTCAAAGTTGACAGAAACAAAATAAAACTCGCCAAACCCATCTTGGTTAGTCTTTCCACTGTTTCAACAATCACCAACTCTGGTTTGGTCAAAATAAACCCTTAATTCTCCGTGTTAGATAGAAAATATTCTGGCTCTACAGCTGTTTTCCCTCTCGCTCCTCTTCTGATATTTTCACACCTAATGCTGAGAGGAAATGAAGGAAGAGAGAGAGATTGTGGGATAAGAAGAAGATGCAAATAAGTGAAATACACCTTCCGTCTTTTTCTTTGTCACTCTCTCTCGTCTCCACAGGCTCATACGCAGCTTTCTATAAACAAGAAAATCTGTCTAGCCTTAAATACTAATACACTAATTGACAGCTACTGCAGAATCTGTCTCGCACAGTTTTCAAGATCATTATTTTCCATTTATGCGTCTGCTTATCATTAAATGTTTTTGTGATGGACATATGCTTTTTTCAAGCAATAGATTTTGTCACTGTGAGCATCATTGCAACTTACAGCAATTTAACCAATAAGCGTACGGGCCATTTTTAGCCTAAAACAAACTTCTTTTTCTTCGTGCCAACAAGTCAGATATCACTCTCGTTATCTGCAGACTATGAAGGCAGACAATTCCTAACAGAGGTAGGACTGTCAAAGTTTAAAGCTGAAGTAGGCGAGTTTGGAGCAAATATGATTAAAGAAAGTTATTTTTATAAAACGGTCGCTATATCCTGACAGTAGTACATGAAACAGGTAACCTGAAAAAAATCATGTGCCTCTGTGTCCTCCGGTGCTCATAACGGCATCTGCAAGATTTCACAGACCGGAGGAAAACAAGCAGTAAGAGCTGATCTGAGGTCTGCTGTCTATGAGAGCCGGCTGTCAATCACTCGCAAACTCTGACCAAACGGTTAAACTAGGCAGCGCTGATCAAATATGAATAAATATTATGTTACGTTAATGCCTATTTCTCGCCTCAAATGTTTTCAGAATCATCTTGTAGTGCATGGTTTTGCTGTAAAATGAGAAAGTTTGTGACGCCCTGCCATTGTGAAATCTGGTGAAGGAACACCAAGTTCCGGTCACATGAGCTAGATTTTTAAAGCCTGAAAACAGAGCCATGAGGAGGTGCAGAAGTCTAGTTATCTCTCAGAACACTTGAATTACAATATGCTGAAAGGTTATTATGGAATTTTTGCCCAATGATGCCAAAAATATACTACCTACGGCAACTTTAACGTGATAATGCGTTAATGCAAATTCGTTTTAACGCCACAATTTTTTTTAACTTGCAATATTTAGGTTGTAGTGAGCTCAGTTTTAAAGCTAGAGTGAAGATGCTGGCATCCTATGAAACTAAAAAACCTAAGAAATCAATTGGTAGCAACCATGTCATAATAACTTGTCACGAAGGAGGCTAAATAACACTCTAAACAGTCATGCCCACTTTATGATAATCACATGCAGTTTGGGGAAAATCATAGTCAAGTCAGCACACTGACACACTGACAGCTGTTGTTGCATGTTGGGCTGCAGTTTGTCATGTTATGATTTGAGCATATTTTTTATGCTAAATGCAGTACCTGTGAGGGTTTCTGGACAATATTTGTCATTGTATCGTGTTGTTAATTGATTTCTAACAATAAATATATACATACATTTGCATAAAGCAAGCTTATTTTCCCACTCCCATGTTGATAAGAGTATTAAATACTTGACAAATCTCCCTTTAAGGTACATTGTGAACAGATAAAAATATCCCATTAATTTAATTTAGTTAATCGTGATTAACTATGGACAGTCATGCGATTAATCACTATTAAATATTTGAATCGATTGACAGCCCTAATTATAATTATAACTACTTTAATCACGTCAAAGCAAAACATGTTAGTGATGTAGCGAATGAGCATGAGAATTGTTCAAGATGTACTTCATCTCAGACACAGGCAGCTTTGGTTGCAGTGTAAAAATAACGACCACAATGGTTGCTTAAGTCATTGACCAGTTACTGTTCTTATGACAAGAAGATCTATCAGTAGAAGAACTTTTATACACGACATAATTATGCATCTATGGAAGACATGCTGCCCATTCATACTGTTGAGAGTGATGGCTTTAAGGCAGTGGTGAAAACACTAAATCTATGACGTGAGAAAGTGCAGCAAGCAGCACCAGTCTCACCTCGTTATTGAAATCATAATCTGCCGTGATCAAACACTGCCATACTTTCACCTTCACAGGACTTTGTGTTGAGTCATTGATCTAACATCAAACCATTCACATCACAGTGTTGTAACAACTTCAGGCCCTGTTCCTGTTATTCTACCACTAGTTAAGCCACGTACAAACAAACAGCGTTGACCACTCGGAGATTACTCGTCCTAGCCCCTCTCTGTTGCTACAGTACATGAAGGCATTGTGATGGCAGCTTCCTTGTTTGTAGAGCACAGAAAACCGGTCGCTGCCGCACTGCTGAGTCTTCTTTTTCCATCACTTGTTTCAACAGAAACCGTCACCCAAATATCTCTGCAGTACAAACTTGTAGTCCAGCTACGATCTCCCTATAGCTACATGTATACCCTTTATTGTTTTGCATTTCGGTTGGCTTTGTTGAGGCCAAATTTGGGATTTTTTTGCTTTTCAAAATTAGGTTGTTTGTCTATGATGTTTGGCCCCTTTTGAGTACATTCCTCTATTGGACACATTTCTATTTTTACCACAATAGAATAAGATTAGGATGGATAATTTGGTGATTAAACTGTCGATTATCAGTTTTTTCCATATCATATGAAAAACTTGCATATTCCATAATAGCTGATTGACAACGTGGTACATTTAAATTACTTTGAAACATCTGGAGTTTTAAGTTGATTAACTTCTTAACAGTCTCTAGAATCTCAGGATCCACCATTTTTTAGCTCGACAAAGAAAATTATAGAAGCCAGACGTAATTGCTGTATTGTTTTCTAATCATTTTAAAGCAGCATTAATGTTACATTACAAAACAGAAGTAGATGAACAATACAGCATAAAGATGAGATAAAGATGAGACGTTAGCATCAAGATTAGTTGAGCAAACCTACAGCTTGTAAGCTGATAATGAAGGTGAAATTCAAATTAGTCTGCCTTGTTTACACATAAACTTAACTAGTTAGTAATTACATTTATTTTCCAAGTGTAGCCTCTTTATTTTCCTTCTAATAAATAGCTCTTGTCTATATATTGGATGAATGATGCAACGCATTTTCCCCTCTGTATTATAGTGCACACTTTTTGCAGCCGGAATTATAAATAGCTTACTAATTCTCCACTTGCTGGTTGCTGGATCTCAACAAGGCTTTGAAGAACTGAAACAGATCTGAAATCATGTTGAATGGAGCTCTGAAGACCCCATGATGCAGACAACCCAAGCAGCTCATTATTTTTAAGTACTCTCATCTTTTAAGTCCTTTAGCACCAGTTGTACCAATTCTGCAGTTGTCAAACCAACCTCCTGCCAATGAATGTTTACTGCCCTCAAACTAGAGGCCGTCATCTTTGACAGTTTGTCTAAAGCTGACAAGTGTTTTCATCAGTTCAATAATCATGTTCTGCCCCTGGCACACCATTCCTGAGAATTCCCCATCCTTTCATCTCCATGCCTACCAGCAAAACATAGGAAGCTGAAACAATGAACAGATGAGGGCCTGAATATCCTGGATACCATTTCATCCACAAACAACTGTGTTAATCATTTACTGTATGTTCGTCACAACTGACAAACGTGCACTTTTTAATCGAGCGTCATGCTCAACTCTCTAGACATTTCATGCAATTTCCTTTGTTTAGATCAATAGTAATATTACAGAAAGCAAAAACACCACCGCAGAGCAACCATTTGATTTTGTTGAGCTTGTCAAGAGTGTAATCTGCTCCTATTACCTCTCACTGTGTATTCCTGGAAGGACCCTTAGAAGTGATTAGGCAGGCAGTCTGTCACTTGATGAAAATCAACCTACGTACACAGTTGACCCAAAAGAATTATCCCATTTCCTGGGATAATTTTAACTAGAATTACCACGTCACGGTTATATGCCTCCACCAACCAGTCAAGTTGCAGTTTACGTCCATGTCTCTCCAAAATGTCCTTACTTCATTATTTTATCCTGTTAGACATTTTTGTTAAATTGTCATAATTAGCATGTGAATTATTGAGTTATGGTCACATTGACCTTTGTCCTTAGACCACTGAAATAATCAGTTCATCCTTGAGTCCAAGTGGACGTTTGTGCCAAAGTTGAAGAAATTCCCTCAAGGCGTTCCTGAGATATCGCATTCACGAGAATGGGATGGACGTGAGGTCAAAGTGACCTTTGACCACCAAAATCGAATCAATTCATCCTCGAGTCAAATTCAATTCATCCGTGTGTCCAAGTGGACTTTTCTGCCAAATTTGAAAAAAATCCCTCAAGGCGTTTCTGAGATATTGCGATCACGAGAATGGGCCCGACAAAACAACCCGAAAACATAATGCCTCTGGCCAGAGTCCGTCACCAGCGCAAAGGCATAGAAATAAACTCATTTTGTCATTTATCAAACTTGGTTAAATATAAATGATTCATTATCCACTGACATGGAGCAGACAGAGGTCGCTTGTTCTTTGCCAAACAGCAATCAGTTTACACATTTAGAATAATCTTGGAGGATTTTTTCACAGTTTGCCTTACTAATGTGTTGTGCTCTTCTTTCAGGTCTGACGCGCATAGTGCAGCTTGACCTGGACCTGAAATACAGGACCAACATCAGGGACCTTTTCCAGGAATTTGACCAGTTTCCTCCAGGAGCGGTAATAGGCATCGCCAGAGAGATGCAGCCAGTCTACAGGTAGGCAGTGCGGCACAACACATCAGATATTAGTGATGTCAAAATGTCACGGACATACAAAAAAAACGATGTGGTAAAAATGTGTTCAACCAGAAGTCTGTAGACACAAGTTCAGTTTTGAATAAATGGATCCCTGGTCTTAGATGGAGAGAAATGAAATAGACAATGTCCCTAAAGTCCAACACTTGGCTGTTATGCATTCATTTAATCAATTTCCACTGCTCATGTCCTAGTGCAGTGGCCAAGCTTCAATGCTTTGTGAGTAGAGACTGCAATGTATCCAAAGCATGGACTATCAAAAACTGTTATGTACCGGAAACTGAATGCTTGGCCAGACTCTTAGTCATGTTTTCTTAATCTTTGGACAGACATTTCCTGATTTAATAAATAAATTAAACAGCCAGATTGAAACGTAAACTGATATTTCTTGTTCTGATTTTCCCTATGAGCTGGTCCATGCCTATTATTGCTCAAAATATCATCAAACTGTTTAGCAAAGTATATTTTGCAATGCTGACATGCTATATTTATGCATGGAATTGGTGAGAGCAGCCACATTAGCAATATCCTTTTCATCTCTTCCCCACTAATGGAATAAAAGCCACCGTACTAATCTCACTCACTCTTGCTGACCCCAGATGGATTTTAGTTTTTAAGGGCCTCACTTGCACATTCACAGTTATTTTCTCTCACAGTTTCTAAGTGAGAAAGAACATCAGAAGTCTCTCATACAGCATTCACAAGAACCTCAGCAGTGTTACCAGTCTGTCATTTCCCAACTGCAGGCAGAAATTAAAAAGATGTCATGCAACATTTAACAGAGACAAAGTGGCCTTTCTAATGATCCATGTCATGATTGTCAGTCCAGGATTTTCATGATAAATCTAATGCAATCTAAAACATTTAAAATATGTTTCAATAATGGTAAATTTTAAAATCAAAACTGGGATACGAATGGGGAAGTAAAATCTGTATATCATGCTTCAGCTCTGTCACACCTGAATCATCTTAATGCGCTTCAATTTCTGCATAATGTTCGACAGAGTATGCTGACGTGTTGCTAATGTGCTGCTTTCACAACGCAACAGCCTGGATTTTGAATGAAGCCTGAAGTTCTGCTGTCTTCTGAAAAATAAAAACATTGACGTTGTTGTCCCCCCCCCATTAATTATGAGACAATTGTTTCCATCATTCAAAATCAACCAGCCACAAACCGCTGAAAACCATCCTTTTACCGCTGTGGTCTGTGATGGCAGACATTAAGTCACAGCTGCAAGATAGTGCAACACTGACAGTATGATGTGATGTTTTCATGAATACGCTATTTTAAGTCCTTCATGTCAGATAAATAATTGAAGATTTGGCAGAATGTAAGCAGATAGACGCCTCCTTGTCGGGAAATGTTTTGTTCTCATCCTGTGATTCAGAAATGTCTCCTGTCTCTTTGTTAGTCCTGTCTGGAGTAAATAAACAATCTGCTCATCGCCAGAACCGACAAACACACTGATATGATCCATATAACCTTCTCTAACTGGCTGTATTATTTGCCCTACACGTCATTGGGAACTTGGCACCTATCAAGTAAACTTTAAACCCACTCTGACTGTAGGTTACGGCACCCCATGGTGGCACTGCAGAGCTCGGGACTTAACTCCCCCCTCCTCTTATCCTCAGCCCTGCACACCAGCCCCTCAGACCATTGTTTTTATCCTCGATAAACACACCTCATACCTTAGCAATGTGCACACTGGAGGGATGTGTGGGAAAGAGTCACAACAAGTATTGGAAGTTAGCATCAAAAGCTTAGTTGGATTGGAAGTTTGGCCTATTTTGTTGACTGGGAATTTTAGTTCCTACAGTTGAGATAAACTTGTAATTCTGTTGGCACACTCAAGTGTTTTCTTGTCAGTTGTTGAGTAAGAAGTTTTGGAAATGGGAACACACATCAACTTTTCTTACTATCTGTCCGACTTAACACCTCCTATCTGCCAGTTTTTCTTTCTCATATTAACTTTTGTTCAGAAGCGTGATTTACTGTATGGCTGGTTCAGACTAAACAATATCAGCCCGATTATAGCCCGACACGGCCGTCGTAGGGTGTGAGCTCGCGACAATCGATTGTTTTATCTTGTGAGGTGTGTCATGGTAGACGACAACCAATGCCGTGTCTGGGACGCATCACGACGTCCCGACAGAAAGTCTAGCATGTTTGATTTTTTATTATATTTTTTTTGCCTTACGCGACCTGCTCCGTCATGGCCGTGACTTTGACCAATAGGAGCACAGAGCGATCTGCTGTAACTGCAACTGTAAACAATGGCGAAGCGAAAAAGAGGAACGATGTTGGTGCTGTGAGGTGGAATTGTGAAATGGAGGAAAGATTTGTGGAGCTATGGCAACAACATCCCAGCCTTTTTTGATGTATCCTCAAGAGACTACCACAAAGAAAAACGCTGGTGTGAAATAGAGGCACTTTAGCAACCCGGGAAGAGCGCCAGTCGCTGATCCAAATTTATGTAGTGGCCAAATGGCGGTACTACAACTTCTGTGTCCATCACGTGATGCCATCGGGCCCAAAAAGACTTCTTCTCCATAGACTTACATTGGAAAAGAGACATCTGTAACTCGGCGGATACTTTTTTTTTAGGTGAATCAACTGCTCAGTGAGAACACTTGAAAAGCCCTTATTTAAATCATTAGGTCCTAAAAGTTGTAAAATGCACTAATAGCTGAATCCAGAGTTATTTCCCTTCCTCCGGTCATGTGAATGAGACCCAGACCGGGGCTGGAGCGAGGGCTGGGAGGCGGAGTTAACAAGCCGTGACAACAGCATGACATTGCGACCGCGTAACTGAGCCATGTGACCAATGGATGCGGAAGATCGCCGGAAGATCCGGGTACTTTTCCAGTTGGAAGTCGAGCCATTTTGGCATCATGCACCACTGAGCTTTTACTGAACTTTCATAGGAATGAACGGGGCCCCACCTCCAACGCTGTATCCAGTTCTCTTAATACATCCATGGTAGGCTACTGCCATTAGCATCAAGCTTCTTTCCTGATGACATCACGTACGTCGTTAAAGACGACCAGTGATGACATGTCATTTCTCTCTCTGTCATGTCTCTCGGCCAAATCACAAAAATAATTTATGACTCTCAATCGCCTAATCTGACAAATTGACTATCATAACTGACAAAAATATTGTGTAGTCTGAACCAGGCATAAGATAATGAAGCCACTCAATAATAACACGCATTGTTATGTGTGTGTGTGTCTGTGTTTGTGTGTGTGCGTGTGCGTGTGCGTGTGTGTGTGTGTGCGTGTGTGTGTGTGTGCGTAAACAAGGGACTCTGACTTTCAAGCTCTTTGTTCTTCAGCATTTTTCCATCCCTTTCCAAGACAGTAAAATAAACATGCCTGCTTCGTTTAGACTACTTCACTGTTTTCCATCCAGCCACAGCATCAAAACAGGACGTATGTGTGTGTGTGTGTGTGTGTGTGTGCGCATGAGACAAGGTCAGGTGGGAGGTTTCATTTAGCAGCTGGTTACTGGGATAAACATACAGCCAGGTGGTTTCCTCCGGGGTTTTAAAAACTGTGTGTGAATGAAACAACGAATCAGAACATTGGATTTGAATTAGAAGGCATATTAAGATAATAACTCACAGCATCCTTATCTTTCAGTATCTTCTGTGCATGTAAATGTGTGTAAGTTTTCCTAATACAACCTTTTATATAACCCATATTATTCTAATCAATATTATATAAAATATTATCCATTTGCGCAAAAGTCTTGAAATCTGATACAGTCATAATTTTGGAAAAAATTAGGAAAAACTGTTTATGAAATGTCTTCCATTGGGTTTTTTACACTGCATGTGTGTATATATATTTGATATACAACTTATTATGAGTTCATAGATAACAAATACTTGATTGTGCTCCTTGTAGTTTCTGAGATGCATTTTCTTATCAGCTTATATTTGGTCTTTTGGCCTATGGGACTACTGTTTTTTTTTAATGTAGAAATGCCCTAGAATAAGCAGTAAAAATGTAGGTATTATTATTATTCTAGGATATATCTACCATTTCTAAAAAAAACAAAAAAAAAAAAACATGATCAGGACACGCCTAATCATATATAAACTATATTAGAGCGTCTTTTTCCCTGAACAACATGGTTGTCATGGTGTAAACAGTTGGGAAATAAGTGTCATCAGTGGAAAGTAGTATTTGTGTGAGACAGTAAAGCTTGGTCTGCAATGATACTGCAAAATGTTGGTGACTCCAGTTGGCACCAGCATCTCCAAACAGATCTGTATCTCTGCCCTGCCACTGCCCTGGCTCAATGGGTTACTAACCCTGCTAATGTTGTTCCTGTGGGCCCGGACACACTCATTTAAAAACACACGCCAACATAGCAGGAGATCGTGCCTCTTAGCATGCACAGCCTCACTGGTTGAAATTTAAGGGAGGTTAACAAAACTTTCACACACACTGTCACGACTGGATCACTGTCTTTGTAGACCAGTATGGGTTTGTATGAACGCGTGCACTGTCAAGAATGCAGTGTCATTTCAAGTTCAGAGTTTTGAAGCAAATTCCAGGACCAGCAATTGATTTTTCATCTTTTGTTTTTTTTAAATTAAAAGGAAATTTAAAGTGTCAACAGCAGTTGGGGATTTACGTCACTGAGACTCTCGAGGATATTGCATTCCACCCAGTCAGTGGTGGTCTTTTTTTTTGTTGCTCAAACTGTGCTGGATGGTCATGTCAGGTGCAATTTCCGGATACAAGTCCAAGCGTTCCATGCAAAATAAAATGTTTATTGACTGGGGGGTTGAGCAACATCAACAGTATAACATGCCTTGACTTGTTTTCCTGAAAATTACATTTACAATCATCTGCGAAGCAGGTAAAAATTAGATGTGTAACAGAATTTCATGATGGGAATCTCAAAAAGACAGCCAAAGAAAATCATTTTTACTGCTTCTAAGTAGGGGTGTCACGAGAACGGATACTTCGGTACCAAGTCGATGCCAAAATTCTGAAAATGTGACGCTACAGTACCACAGGTACTCAAGACTAACAGCGTCACATCATCTCGTGGACGATAGAAAATGTGTTTGGGACGCAGTAAACTAACTACCCTATTTTTTCACTCATAATGCTACATTGTGAACAACAAATCCGTGTTGAAATCGGTAGGACGAGCTCTGTGCTCTCTGGCCCTACCGACTTCAACACGGGAGGTGCCATTGATGTACATTATGATGCGTTCAGGCCATATTCAGTAAAAATGAATTGTATTAGGTGAAGGTACATTCTAACATTATCATGACGTGTTCAAATGTAATCTTGTAAAATGTAGTTTTTAGTGAGAAACTTGAATAAATCCAGTTGTTGTTTTCACAGCAATATAAAATAGATGATAGAGAGGCAATTATGACGTATTTAACTTCCTAACAAAAAACAGTAAAATGCAAATGGTAATAAAGGAGTGTATGTTTAAGTACATGGGATTTATAGTTTTACTTTTGTTTTTTACTGTGGTATCTAATTGGTATTGAGAATTGTGGAACTACTAAATTTCTGGTATCGTGACATTCCTACTTCTAAGAGCCTTACGGGAGAGAATATGTGACTGAGAGATGAACTAGACAAATGTGGGATGTACATCATGCTTGAATGGATGTAGTTCATGTTTCAAATTATAATCAGGGTTGTCTTTTATTCGGAGCAATAGGAGAATCTGCTGGAAATTCACTGAAGAAAACTCGGTCTGTGCTGCACCCCAAAACACACCAGTAATGTTACACTGTCAGTATATTAAGTGTTTTCTTTAGAAGATAATATTTAATATAATATTTCAATTTTCACACTTGGTATTAGCGATGCATTGTGTGCAATCCTGTCACCTGAAGTATTTTCCTGTGTTGAGTGGAGAAGGCTCTCAGCTCCCACACTGTCTAGTGCTAATGGACAGAGCATTATGCAGGAGAATGCATCCTCCCACCAGCCGCATTCAGAGCGCACCCTGCCACCGAAAAGTTCATTATTAAAAAATATTGGCCTATGTATTTTCCCTGCAGCTGCATTTGTAATGTAAAAATCCAAAAACCCTCTCACATAAGTGTCACAGTCAAAGCCGCTAACACACACAATGAGAGACATTAGCCAGAAGCAAGTCACTCTCTTCATGCTTCGTGTATTGAGTCTCCGTTGTGTGACACATCCCACGTATTCCCATGTTTCACTCTAAAACAGAGTCAAATTCAATGTTGACTGTGAAATATTGAGTTTTGCGATGGCTACGTATCTTGTTTTACAGTCAGACGGCTGTGAGCACTCTCACTGTGACATACTTGTTTGTCTTTGTTCTGTAGTAGATATAATGTTCTTGAAAAGCTACCATCATAATCCTCAATGGACAGGAAGCGTTAAAGGCTAGAATAAACCTTGTGTTATGCTACGCAACTTGTGCTTTTTAGGTTGTAGCGGGCTAAGTTTAAAAGCTTGAGCGAAGATGCTGGCATCATATGAAACTATAAAACCTAAGGAATCCATTGGTACCAACCATGTCATACTAGTTTGTCGCGAAGGAGGCTAAATAACGCTCCAAACTTACGCTATATTTTGGCGAAGAAAAACTGACATGACCATTTTCAAAGGGGTCCCTTGACCTCTGACCTCAAGATATGTGAATGAAAATGGGTTCTATGGGTACCCACGAGTCTCCCCTTTACAGACATGCCCACTTTATGATAATCACATGCAGTTTTGGGCAAGTCATAGTCAAGTCAGCACACTGACATACTGACAGCTGTTGTTGCCTGTTGGGCTGCAGTTTGCCATGTTATGATTTGGGCATACTTTAATGCCAGGGTTTCTGGACAAAATTTGCCCACTCCAATGTTGATAAGAGTATTAAATACTTGACAAATCTCCCTTTAAATTACATTTTGAAAAGATAAAAAATGTGCGATTAATTTGCAATTAATCACGATTAATTAGATACTATCCTGCGATTAATCACAACTAAATATTTTAATCGACTGACAGCCCTAATTACAGTGTAAGGTGTTCAATAGATGATTTGTGCTTTTGGTGATTCTGTGAACTTGAATTGTAAATCTGCAGCAGCACTGTAGGCTTTTGTGTTTGAAGGGTCCTCTCACATCAATTAGATCAACAAGAGGGTTTTACGCAGCTTTCAGGAGCAGGCTGTTTCTTGTCCTAAAGAACATGGAGGACACATTTGGATGGCATAGCAGCTCAGAATGTCCCCATCTCTAATTTTAACGCTTTTTCATTCTTTCCCAAGTGAGACTTCACTTGGTTGACAATGAAAATTGGAGGCAGGAGACGAGGAGGAGAGGCACTTGTAGGGACACTGATCTCAGCTAAGATGACATATCGATGACTAAATCTTTGACTGAGTCTGATTTGAGTGTACTGTCTGGTACAAAGGAACAGAAACAACTAAAGCTATTGAGACAGAACATAGCTGCATTTTGTACTCGTCCTTCAAATCTCACTACTTATCACAGGCTCTAACAAGAGAAACTGCATCAGAAGAAATGATGTGCAGTTTAACAATTGATTTTTTTTAAAGGATTCATACACTGAAGTTATCCTATGTGTTTCATATGAGCATGCAAGTTATTATGTAATGTTGGCCAAAATATTTCCAGGTTTTTTGTGTCTCAAAATGAGGACGAAAAAAACAAAAGCTGATTTTAAGTTTTACATTTAAAATTCAGGTGGGACTTTTTCATCATATCTCACTCTCAGATATGTCAGTATAGTCAGTAGAGTCTGTATATATGTTGGCTGATAAAAAAAACAAGAAAATGCAGAACAGAAATGCCACAGATACGTTTTTAGATCATTTATAAACAGTGTCGCCATTACATAGTTTATTCTAGTTAAATGTATTAAATAAATAGTGTGAGATTTTGGGAAATACACTTATTCACTTTCTTGCTGACAGTTAGATGAGAAGGTTGATACCAAACACCTTATGACGCTTTAGCTGTAAAATGAGAAAGTTTGTGACTCAGCCGCCATGTTGAGATCAGTTGATGAAATACCAAGCACCGCCCACCAGCCGGAAGCACAGCCAATAGGAACGCTCTCTCTCTGAAATGACCTGTGATTGGCCAAAGTCTCCCATCACGGGCTCGATTTTGTAAAGCCTGAAAACAGAGCCATGAGGAGGTGCAGAAGTCTAGTTTTCTCTGAGCACTTGAATTACAATATGTTGAAAGGTTATTATGGAATTTTTGCCCAATGATGCCAAAAACATTCTGCCTACTGCAGGTTTAATTGCTAACCACAAGAACCTGTTGCATATTCCTCTGTTAACTCCAGCTTTACTGTCCGTCATGTCTCATAACCACTACGCTGTCAGGCAGTCTTATATTATGGCCACCATGCCACTTAAAACAAATGCAGTTTGTTCCACTTTATGTCAAAAAAGCAGAATGGAAAAGTCTGTGAATGTTCCCTTACTGACTTACTCACCCTGTAAATGTGTCTCAGGGCACGTAGACCCAGTGTATGTCTTTAAAAAGATAAACACTCTACAGAGGCCTCAAGTCCCCAGCTACCAAACCAACAGATTGTAAAAAACTGTGTGGACAAGCTACAGCTGCTGAATATAGGTCAGTAATAATATCAAAGCGTGACTCAGAGAATCTGCTGCTCCCACTAGATTTGATCAAGCTGCACTGAGAGAGAGAGAGAGGTACCCTCGACAATATGAATCATTACTATTCTACACAATTTTCCCCACGTGCGTTTATCTGCATCAACAGAGCAGGCAGAGCTCAGCTGATTTTATTAACGTAACTTTAATTGTGATTTTGTAATTATTTTTATTTACAAAACTGACCGTCCTGCACCCGCTTAGTCTGTCCTCTATCCCCATGAGTTTTAAACCAACACACTTCTCCATTAATATTTAATCTACAGTAGGTTTCCTCAGGCTTGGCCAGCGCTAAGAATAATTTCAATTCTGTAGAGAGTGTGTGCGTGTACACATCCATGCAATATAGAGTACATTCCCATACTCCAAACACTTCACTTCAACAAAAAATAAAACCGTACACCCACAGCACAGAAACAAGTGGTCTCCACAGACTTGATATTAAAACCACAGCAACTGAAGCTTCACTTCCCTCTTCTCACAACTCTACTTCTGACAAGTGCAGCTCCTCTCCCGTAGCTCAGTGCACTTTGAACATCTGGTCCCGCTTTAGAAACCTCTGTTTTAGGCAAACACATCCCATATATTGTAACTACAAATACAGCAGGACTGTTGCTAGAGCATATGTTAGTCAAGTTTGCCAAAAAATAGTGACCCTTTATTACACTCTGCATTACATAATAAATGAAATGAAATGAGAAAGTGAGATAATATTAATAAATACCTCTAAAGGTCTTACTTGTGTGTACACAAGTAACGTCTGTGCATACAAATGCTTGTTGAATGAAGCTCTGTGTGTCATTTAGCTACTTAAGAGTTGGTGTGTTGGCAGAACAGGGTGCTGAGTTGGCACAAGCCGCTGGCACTCCAACATGCTCTGACACTCCTGGACCAGCTTTCTTCCTGTTTTTGGCCACAGCGCTGTTTGTTCAGCAAATGTGGACTGAAACAGACTTGACTCTCACTTTTTTTAAATGTGCTACATCCCAAACATAAATATGAGTGAGACATTTCACCGTTGGTGTACAAGTTCCAGACTGTGCAGACGGATGAGTTCAAATTCAGAAAGATCACCAACACAGAAAGTGATTGTCTTTTATTTGGGTAGAGGTTTAACATGGTTCCTGACTTTTCTGCAACCGCATGTTCTAGTCATCCGTTATATTTTATTTTAACCACTTGAATGAGTCTCTTAATGAAATATTTGTGTCATGTGCTACTTTTTTGCTTGGGTTTGGTTGTTGTCAGTGAGCCCGAGAGAGAAAAATAACTTTGTAGACAATCAGAAGCCGCTTCTCACCAGTGTGATGCGAACATACGAAAATCTGCATGCGAATTATCCGCATTGCCGTGTTCCATTTTCGTCAATGAGGCTCAATGACTTTCCTCCTAAATAGAGCCCATGTCCACTCCACACAACAAAAACCTATTGAGACATAGAATGTGTAAGGTGCTAATGTTAAATTATTGGACCCCAAATTTGATGCTAACATTAACTGTTGTGGCTAGCCCCGTTCAGTGACCAACATATAACATTAACAAGTGTATATCAACTACATTACCATCTTTATCGTATCCCAGCTGTTGGGCGATCTCAAGCCATATAACGTTATTATCCTTTATTTGGTTGTTCCAAAGGCACATCGTTCCAAAACACCAATAGTCTGAAGAATGTCCCATTGGACCAAAAAAAAAGCCCATTTGTCCTACAGTCCGTTACCCCGAAAGCAAACGCCCATTGTTCCGAAAATACACACTCTGGTCTGGACTGATATTTTTATGACATCAGTTGGAACAAAGGAACATATTTCCGCATGCACAAATCTGATGATCTGATTTGTACCATGAATGCTGTCTCATGACTGACAGCAAGCCATGCCTCTCTTTTGTGGAGCACTTTATTCTCCGACAGATCACTGTCATCGTCATGTAAACCTCTTTCTGTCTTTCCTCAGACACACCTTCTGGCAGTATCGTAAGGAGAACCCTCAGACCAGAGTAGGTGATCCTCCTCCCGAAGGCCTACCAGGCTTCAACAGCGGCGTGATGTTATTGGACCTTGGTGCTATGAGGGACTCGGCTATCTACAACCAACTGTTGCAGCCTAGCAATGTGGCCAAACTAGCAGACCAGTATCGCTTCAGGGGCCACCTAGGGGACCAGGATTTCTTCACTATGATCGGCATGGAGCACCCCGAACTGTTTTATTCGCTGGCCTGTGGGTGGAACCGACAGCTGTGCACATGGTGGAGGGACCACGGTTACGGAGACGTGTTTCAGATGTATTATCGCTGCGATGGACTCGTCTATATCTACCATGGGAACTGTAACTCCCCGATACCAGATGACTGATGTAGGCACTGGACTGATGCTGGAACTGAAAAGGAGTCTATGACATCTAGAATATAGTTTAAGGAAAATATTTTTCCTGCTTTTTGGAAGGGAGGATTGTGTGGCAGTTTGCTTTCTTGACCACCGTACTGCCGGTGTAGTCACAGACTCTGCCCCCTGCTGGCCAAGGGGCTAGTGAAGGGCCCATCCATACAAAGATACGACCAAATGATGTTCATCGGTGTCAAGGAGCTGCAATAGTTGGGGCGTGTCTCTTCAGGTACAGAGATGATGAAATGATGAAATATGATATACGAAGTCAAGTATGAGTAACAGATCTATTAGTTTGAAGACTTAAGAGTAAAAATACACTGATTTATGTTACAAAATAATCTACCTAGAACATGTTCTTGCCTGTATTTGATTGGCCAATGCAGTGCCTTGCTGAATGATGAAGAAATCATACGATTTTGTAGATGAACGGATTAGTTGATTTAATCGTCAGATCTGTAAAATTGAGTTTCAACACAAAAGCACCACTTTAAATCTTGTGTTTACCAGATATGTGCTCATAAGGTTCTTAGAAATAAGTTATTAAAATCATAAAAAATTAATAATCGACTAAAGAAATCTTAGTCGACTAAGACCAAAATGACGATTAATCGACTAAGAGGGGGCAGCCCTAGATGTCGCATTGCGTTGCGGAGAAAGTTCAACTTTTTTTTGCAGGGGCCCTCTGCATGGCACCCCGCTGCCTCCACGCTGAAATCATTCAAAGTAAATATGGGGGTTAATGTCAGTATCAATGATGCCTAATACGTCATACATTGTCAATGTCAAGGCATTTTTCTTTTCATTTGCTTATACAATAATTGATCTCAATAAATGTTTATATTTGTTTTGAGGAGAATCTAAAAGACCACTATCCATTACATATTGTTGTGTAAGCGACTGTATTTTTGTATAATGCACAAGGAATTCATATTGCTAACAAATGGTTAGATATTATCTGCAATGAATATAGGGTCAGAAAATATGTTAACCCTGCAGTGGGCAGAATGTTTTTGGCATCATTGAACAAAAAATCCATAATAACCTTTCCGCATATTGTAATTCAAGTGTTCTGAGAGAAAACTAGACTTCTTCACCTCCTCATGGCTCCGTTTTCAGGCTTCAAAAAATCTAGCCCATGACGGAAGACTCACAGGTCATTTCAGAGAGAGAGCGTTCCTATTGGCTGTTCATTCAACGGTCAAACTAGGCAGTGCTGATCAAATATGAATCAATATTCTGTAACTGTAATGCCTATTTCTCGCCGCAAATGTTTTCAGAAACATTTTGTAGTGTACTGTTTAGCTGTAAATTTAAAAAGTTTGCTCTGGCTAGTGGACAACTTTCCTCAACTGATCTCAACATGGCTGCCGGGTAACAAACTTTCTCATTTTACAGCTATTAATCAGCGCTGCCTAGTTTGACCGTTTGATCGGAGTTCGTGAGTGATTGACAGCTGTGAAGGAGGGGTGGGGGGAGATAATGGTTAACAATGGTGGCTGTTGTTTGGGCCCTGCATTTGCAGTTTAGCTGAGGCCAAACACACGCGTTTCAGAAGGAGTGAAGCGGCCGTGCTGACACTGACCCACTTCTGAGTTTTCTTGCTGTGCTCACTGAACTGCCACTCGGATTCCAAGAAATGTCAACACTCAATATTCATCAGCCAGGATATTGTCTGAGGCGATGCACACTTTAACACACACACACACACATACACACAACGAGAGTGAGGCAGCTGAATGGCCTGCACCATCAGTGGAGTCTAAGACACTTGAGAATAAACATTATCTCAAATCAATGCGCTTCCCTTGAATTCTCCTTGAAGCTGGTCAATATTTTTCTGGCTCTTTCAGAACAACACTCTTTACTCTCCAAAGCTGTAAAACACATTGAACCGTTGAACCAGAGTAAATAATGAAAAATAACCTCCATTCTCAATTGCTAATTGCACTTTACAAAACACCCTTTATGATCACGGGGTTGTGTTGACTAGACGATGTTTAGATTTGTTTTACTGCATTGATTATTATTTGTTTGTTTTTTGTTTTAAAGACTATTCCAGTTTTTGTAGTTTTTGATTGATTTCCTACTCTTTATGCAGCAATTTCTTCCAGTGCATTATGAAGAATTGGTAATCCATCACAGTGAGCACTTTATTTGTATTTTTTATGTCAGTATAATTATGTTGTATTACAGTGGGGCATTTCAAAATTATTCATAGTGGTGCATTTGAGAACCCAGAAAGGATAACTGTCTGCTGAAGAACATTGCATCTGTTAACTATGTTTAAAAATGAAATCAAGAAGTAAAGATACAGACATGGACGCTGTGAAAGAGACTAATGAGTTTGATCTTTCCTTTAATTAAAAATTCAGCTGCCAACTCTCAAATCTGCTGTTTTGAGCATCTTTTTATGGAGGCTGAGTGAGTTATCCTCGCTCACGACAACTGCATCAACACGGTGATAAAAAAAAAAACAACAACCATGCAATAAATAATTCAATGTGATGGATTACCTATCTTAAATACATTTAAAGGTTTTCTTTCATAGTACAGTTTAAAGAACTGGAAAAACTGGCAAGAGAGAAAGAAAACGTATGTGGGTGTTTCTGCAACTACGGGCATTTTTAAGTCCCAGTAATGAAATTTTAGATTTATGTTAAAATTTGCAGTGCAGTGCTTGATAAATATATACACAGTGTTATTACCCATCTTGACATAACAAATAATTACTAAATAATGTGATTTAATAAAATTTATAATATATATATATATATATACACCGATCAGCCATAACATTAGGACAGGATGGGCACCGCAGCACCATACGCAACAAACCGCGAAGCACTGTGTGTTCTGACACCTTTCTATCAGAACCAGCATTAACGTTTTCAGCAATTTGAGCTACACTAGCTCTTCTAATGGATCGAACAACACGGGCCAGCCTTCGCTCCCCACGTGCATCAATGAGCCTTATTAGGTCTGACCCTGTTGCCGGTTAACCGTTTTTCCTTCCTTGGACCTTTTTTGGTAGGTCCTGACCACTGCAGACCGGGAACAATCCCACAAGAGCTGCAGTTCTGGAGATGCTCTGAACCAGTCATCTAGCCATCACGGTTTGGCCCTTGTCAAAGTCGCTCACATCCTTATGCTTGCCCATTTTTTCTAAATCCAACACAAAGTTCAAAGTGTTAACTTGCTGTCTAATATATCCCAGCCACTGCCAGGTGCCATTGTAACAAGATAATCAATGTTATTCACTTCACCTGTCAGTGGTCTCAATGTTATGGCTGATCGGTGTATATGCGACCTGTCCAGGGCGTACCCAGCATTTCACAACTTTGAAATGTTGTTTTTTTTGTGTGATCAGCTTTTTAAAATAAATTACAATAATGTCACTCTTTTTTATGGTGTTATTGTTTTATGTAAACTAATACTGCAGACATAAGTTATGCTTCGTTCTTGTTTCAGTTATTGAACAGCTGACATGAGAGACGACCTTGCTGTGTGGGAGGGAGAGCTGGCAACACATCCTCGTGAAAAAGGGTATGCTTTTAGTCACTTAAGGGTTATAATGAGGTGGTAAAAATCAATGTATGTTAATGGAGTGTCCTCGCATTTCTCATTATACAAACTCGTGACGTTGTTCTTGTGTTTCTGCTACACGATAGACGTGACCCATTTCTGTCACTCACATTTGCAGACGCAGGCAGCAAACGCTCCATAGACAGAAAAACAACATCAATCAGCCTTGACCCTTGAATGTGCTGACATTAAAATTACCCAATTTACACCTGAAGCTAAAATGAATCTTGTATCAAGATATGCTGGAATATAATCATATTTTCTTTCTCTGCAATGAAATCAGTTTGCTCTTTTGAAAAAATGTGTTGATTTACATGTACAACAGGTACTATAATGTAGACCAGGGGTTCTCAAACACGGGAGAACATTTTCCAAGGACCCCCTCATAATCGTAACACCGATTAAGCATTGTGCATACATTCGTACTCTTAGACGCCATTGGTGGCTATTTTTGGTCTGAGTTATTGTGAAATTTTGCACATGCATAAGCCAAAATGCCAAGACTTATCTGTGTTTGCATGGATATTTAGACATTTTAGCAGCAGCAGCAGCAATGTTTCAACTATTCATCCCATATTGCAAAAACAGACTGCGCCATCAACAACGTAGCGTTTTACATTTTGAAGCCCCAGTGTCTGGCCTCACATTACAGCTTCTACACTGATGAAGTTATACTAGGTTGGGCATAATAACCCTGGGCTATGTAGCCCATCATCAGTGTGCAATGATTTCTAAGAATCCCTCAGCCTGGTTTGTTCATCGACAAACACTTTAAGCACATTTACCTTCAGGGCGAGCAGCAGAAACAGCAGGCTGGTATAGATTTGATACAGCGGCAGCATTGATGTCTTATCCAAGAACCACAAACAGCTCAATGTAGAGCCCAGTGAGACTCGGAGTGTTTCTGTGCAGCTCTGTTTCCTACAGATTGACAGTGGAGTGAAGATAAATGCTCTGCAGAATCTATTGCTGCTGTAACAGCTGGTCATAGATGACTCACTAAGTCAGCGCTGCATTCAAAGCCAACAGAAACACCTACAGACATGTACACAGAGAGAACAGCATATGAACTAGTGTAGGCGATTACACTTGTGCGTATGGCAACAAGTCAAAGATGCTGTTTAAACAGGTGACCCACTGACCTGGTTTTAGTCTGCAAACCACTTCAGTTTGTTGCTTTTAACATACTGGAACTCTTTACTTTTATATTTGGCACTGCTAGCAGACAGCACCATGGATGTCTAAAGAGAACTGGACACAGTGTTGGAGAAGGGCTCCCATTCATTCCTGTGAAAGTTGGTCAGTGGCGCATGAAGCCAAAATGGCTCAACTGCCGAGTGATAAAATTACCCGGATCATCCAGCGATCTTCCACTCTATTGGGCGCAGTAGTGTTTCCTTTGACGCTGCCTCTCAGCCCTCGGTCCAGATTCGGTCACGAGCTCAGTCACATGAACGACAGCACGAAAATAACTTTGTATTCGGCTATCGGTGCATTTTACAACTTTTAGGACCTAATGATTTAAATAAGTTTTTTTTAAGTGTTCATACTGGGAAGTTGATATACCTCAGAAAAATGATCCGTTGATTTACAGATTCAGACTCATTTTCAAAGCAAAAGGTAGAACAATATTATTTAACAAAGAATACAATGCAACCAACTTCTCTTCAGGTCGAATGAACAGTTGTTTAACCACCTGCTTCTGTTCTCATTTTCAATATAAACTGATAACGCTGTGCCGACCCACGGCGGCGCCGCGGAAGCGTAGCACCCACCCTCTGGTTCGCACCCAGGTTAACACTGTTAGCTCTGTCAGCACTGTTGCCGTTGTTTGCACTGTTCGTGCTCGATCATAGATATGCTCTAAATTTGGAATTTTAGCACCTTTAAGGTCCCTTAATTCTTTAATTTGACTTGTGTGGTGATGGGGGCCATTTAGAAGAGCTCTGGCACATTGCCATCATCGCTGTACTACTGTATCATACACATTTTTAGGGCTGGTTTAACCTCAAGATTTGAGTCTCTCCAAGTCCATCTTGAAGGCTCTCCTTCTGACACCCACACATCCAGTAAGTATGTCAAACTATGGTGTAAGATTTGTTTTGCCTCTGGTACCATCAGACAGAGCACCAGACTAATGCATTACAAAAACAGCAATCCAGCTCTTGACATATGTTTTTGATTAAAAAAAAAAGATAAGTACAATGCTATCTTAAATATCTGAAATTGATGGCTTATGTTGAAAAATGCTTTGGCGGAGTGCCTTGGTAGCCGAGTGTTTACAGCGTATACCTTATAAGTGCAACGTCCTCGGTTTGATTCTGGCCTTGGGACCTTTGTTGCATGTCATATCTCTCTCTCTCTCTCTCTCTCTCTCTCCCCCCAATTTCTACACTGTCATCTGTCAAATAAAGGCAAAAAAAATAATCTTTAAAAAGAGAATGAAAGATGCTTTGGCAGAAAGAGTAAACTAATCGAAATTCCACAGACATTGCCGACAGTCAGTCCAATTTAAACATTCAGACCATATCAAATCAAACATGTATTGCCTTCACCGGTTCTGACTGAAACACATTTACCTGACATGAGGTCTACATGATCTGTGTGATAATGTATATACATATGTGCCTGTAGTTTCCAAATGAATTTGTACCTATATGTGTGTTTATGCAGCTGACACAGTACTCCACTGGATAAAATGTAGGCCAGTGTCTTCCTGAGTGCTCTCTCTCTCTCTCTCTGTCTCTCTCTATGTCTCTCACCCGCTCTCACGACCACTCACTCCCCCACATAAAGTGCGGTCTGTCCAATAAAAGGCTGAACAATGAGCGGCCTTCATCCATCTGTACACATCTCTCACTTCTCTTTTTTGAGTGCTATGCCCTCTGCTTTCCTCTGTCATACCATATCCAGAAATACATTTGGAATTGAAAATAAGTAAAGAAACATTTTGAGAAATATTCTTGGCTGCTTCTTTGCCTAGGGTTAGATTAAAAGATTAATATTCATATCCATTTTAACCTAGCTTTTCTCAAAGACTGGAAGAAAGGGGAAACAGCTAGCCTAGCTGAAAGGTACCTCCCAATAACTACAAAGCTGTCTTATGCACATGATGAAAATAGAAAATTAAACGAACAATTAGTTAGCAACAAAGCTACTGTAAGTCTTTTTAATTACTTTTAGGCAGTAGAGACATGGAAAATGCGGTATTGGCCGATACTGAGTACCGATCCGATACCAGCATGATAAAAAAAAACATAGTTATTATTATTATTATTATTATAACAGCTGTTTACTGCTGACCCTGTATGGATGTGATATGATGTACTTTTGTAGCTTCTAACAGAATCTCCTGCTTCCCTGTTTGTACTTTCAAATATCTGCTTTATTTAACTGTTTCGCATTGAGCTGCATAGTCGTGTTAAGTTGCTGCTGATGAAAACCAACATTTCCTGATGTTGCTGCTTCATGATAAAAGCTTTTAAATAACAATATAACAGGGGACTTTTATTGTGAAGAATATGGGAAATGAAATGTGTTTATCACCGTTTTACAGCCGCTCCTTTGATTACTAGTCACAGCCGTGGTTACACACCTTCAAGCAGGTAGCTCTGTTGTAATGGAGACGTAAATCCCTGCCGTGCTAAGCTGACGCGAAGAGTAACGTATGGAAAAACCCTACAAGACACAGGAACTTGGTTTGTGTCCTGTGGAGTTGTAGTATTTATTCACCGACGGCAGCCTAAACTGTACACACACTGCACTGCTGCGCTCACAGCTAGTTACAGCTGACTTCATACTCACCGTTACTCTGTCCTTAGAGTTATTCCTTAAAGGAGTTCGCTACTTGTATAATACATTTGTGTTTAAAAAACATCTTAAAAATACATAATTCCATGATGGTTTGGCCTGGCGGAAACCCTGGTATCGGATCGGTGCATAGACTCTGCGTACACACCGATACCCTATCTCAAATTTTGGGCAATATCGGACACATTTCTGATACTGGTATCTGTATCGGAACAACTCTATTTGCAACAGTTCAGAAGTCCTGTCGTCTGCAGTTTACAGCAACAACACAACATGAGTGCAATACACCATACATATGAATGTTGATTTATAAAATAGTATATTAAAATGATGTAAAAACTCCTTTATCTTGCAAAATTACTTTGGATTCCCAGCATCTATGAATTCCTTTATATCAGCACAATGATAGCTAACCTATAAGCGCATACGTCACAGTGATACTTTTTTATTAATTTCATGTGCTGTATTCAGCCTGATTCCCCGGAGCTGTTTACCATTTCTCACAACACCACTGTCATTTGCCAATGCCTATTGTATGACTCACCTTGACAAGGTGAATATGCAAACAAGTGTTTCAATCACTGCCACAAACTCTGCTGAACTCTTATAATTTCCTGACAACTCAATAGTCTGCTAACAATGGCCAATCTCAAGGTGAGCATCAGCAATGAGAAACAATGAATGCTGCTGCTCATGCTGTACATAAAAAAAAAACTTACATGTGCCTGTGGATCCTGTGGCCTCAAGGATCCACAAAGTAAAACTTTCTGTTTCTCAAAAGTGAGGGAAAGAAGTTCTGACTTAACTAGGCTAACCACAAGACATAGACACCTTTTAAGACTGCAAAGGCTACGTAAAGCACAGAGAAGCTCGGATTACAACACACACAGAGGGAGAGAGACTTCATTCTCTGCTCTGGTAGACATTACTCCTCTATATCTTCACATAGCAAATAGTTGTTTGCTGCTATATTAATGCCATGCATTTTGAATATTGCACCTTTAAACAGAATAAAACCTTCACAGAACAGTACAGATAAAGGACAATTTATTTTATGCAAATGTGCAGTTGCCACTTTCATTAGAGTAGATCTTCTTCTCTCTCTATCTTTTTCATCTTGCACCCAAACTTGTACATATGCATAACAAGACACAAATTAAAATGCACTCACACACACCACCACCATCTGTGGTCCTCAGAGATTGCTCTGTTTTCCACCTCTCGGTGTCAGAACAGCTGTAACTTATGAACAAGAGGGAAGATTATGATGACAGCAGAGAGTCCTTTCGTGAATCACCAACAGATGAAACATCAGCCAAAAGGACGTGGCTCGAAATTGGGCCACTGAGTGCAACATCATTTCTGTGGCTCATTAGTTTAAGTAAACTGCAGGTCTGGATTCTGTGTGATTTCATAATAGATCTTATACACACTGATTTGATGCTTTTATCCAAGCTGACATTCACTGACGACAACAACCGAATAACCTGAAATCTGTAGATGAACAATATTACTAACAACTACTTAACTAGAGACCATCTTGTGATGAGATCACATGGGCCAGGGGTGTAAAGTGGGGAGGGGGAATGGGGATTTTGTTTCCCCCCAGTTTCCAGTCTTTATGCTAAAGCTGAGGACAAACCAAACCGACATCAGAGAACTAGCACCGACGAAGGCCACATGTTGTGTCGCCTCACGTCGCCTTTGTCTCGGCCGACAAGTTGCACCCGAACACACCGCAAAGACTATAGCCGACGGCCAGTTAGCATGTACGTTCTGCGCCTGTGTGAGATGAAATAATCCTCCTCACCAACAGGCCGCGCTAGTCTGTATTTGTCATTCAAAAAGGGAAACCGGAAGACCGAGGACGGCGGATATACAAGCCGACCATTTTCACACCACCTTGGCAAGAAAACAATATGTGCATTTCCCAAAATGTCCAACTATTCCTTCAAGAGACGCAAGTGTACAAGCAAATCCTGATAACCAAATAAATATTAAATAAAGAGCAGTCTCTAAGTGAAGTTAAGCAGTTGAAAGCTGGCAAAAGCTCTATAGTAGAAATTACGATAATAAGAAGTTAATTGTTAATTTATTATATTGTTTTAGTTTTTTTAATACATTCTTATCTTATATTTCTGTGATTTTCCAGTTTGGGGTGCTTTATTACTCCCATTTGTGATTTATATACATTACATATAGTTTATATATCATATTGGTTTGTTAATCATCTGTAAAGCACTTTGAACAGCACAAAGAGCTCCTAACTAAGGAAATGGAGAACGAAATAGTCTTTAAGCACTTAATGCCAATCTCTCTTCTACATCATGCACTTACAGGGGTGCAAGTACACAGTGTATACACGTACGGTAACAACCTGTACTGTCACGCCAGTAAAAGTACATTATGTAACATGGAGGCCTTCACAGGCTATAGTTGAAAGTGTAAACGAGGTTTCCGTATATTGAACACAGTCACGGTGAAATAATGTGTTACCAAAAAGCCTTAAAGGGATTATGTACATACAGTATATTTAAACAGGAAGTACAACGACCCTTGAGACATGTAAGCCCATTTCAATCATATGTGTTCAGGTCTTAATCATGTCAATGACACCAGATAAACTATGTGAGATCAGGGGGGTGCAGAAGATGGATTCGGGAGGCGCTTCACAAACCACAGGGAACACGACGACTCACAATGAGCAGACAGTGAGATATATGAACAGACTGTCTCAAGAGCCACACCTAGACATATTACCGCCATTTATTCACAAGATATGGAATCACAATGCCTTCTGGGAGGATGCAAACTGTGAAAACTGGCCGGGAGGCTGACCCATATAATATATGGCTCTATCTAGCAGAAATTAGGTCTCTGTGTCGCCCTACTTCAAAGTCCACGGGGAGAAATGTCCATGTTAACAGCTAATCTTGTATTCAGCTGCAGAATCCTATTTAAAATGTGAGGCGGCGAACTATTCTTAAGATGGGGTGAGGGTGATTGAACGTGTCCCAAGTGCAGAGGTGTTCAATCATGTTAATGTGTCTAATGTGTAATATATAAGTAATTTCTTGTAATGATGATTTGATGTGAAATAAGTTAAGACATTAGTTAATTGCACGATTTTGTTGTAAGGTGATGTCTTTATTAAAGTTTATCTGCTTTACTCTCATTGTTTGTTCTCAACATTTCAGACCAAAAAAAAGAGTAACCTATTCCACTAAATGCACTTTTTGTGTAAACTCAAGCTCTTCAAACTTGTGTCATGACACCCGAATCAGTAATTCATGAGCACAAATAACAGTAGCAATTTGTTCCCTTGAATTAATAATTCACTCACTCAAATTAAGGCTGTTCATTTATTTTTGCGTTGAGAAATGATGCCAATACTATAATGTATAAAGTTGAAGAACCTCACCTCAGTGTGTCCGCGACTTGCCGTAAGCCGGTTTAGGTTATGCGGAAGTCACTATGGCAACGCTACACATAAAAATGGACGCCACTCTGACCATCCTGCTATGTTGATTTCGACAACCTTGTTTTAAGAAAAAAATGTTTTATTCACGATGTCATGGCGAAGAACTATACTACCAACAATCAAGTGCAACAGCTACGTCTCCGATTGGTGGAGCTCGCTGCTACTATAGAAATGTTTTGCGCTACCGTGAAAGGCTTGTGAAGGTACGCGCTCGTACGTGCTGCTCCACGGTCTGCTCCCGGATTTCAAAACAGACCAACAAGTCGGCTCGTTTGGAAACTTTCTCTTATTTTACGAAAAAAGTTCGAAATGTGTTTCTGA
Source organism: Sebastes umbrosus (assembly GCF_015220745.1). Taxonomy (NCBI): domain Eukaryota; kingdom Metazoa; phylum Chordata; class Actinopteri; order Perciformes; family Sebastidae; genus Sebastes; species Sebastes umbrosus. The sequence continues at coordinate 26,721,411 of NC_051273.1, read as the reverse complement.
AAACATTTGAGGAGAGAAATAAGCCATGCAGTTACTGAATCTGTCTTCATTTTAGATCGACAACGGTTAGTTTAAAGGTTTTTTAGGGAGGTTCCAGAGGCGGCGAGTCATTTGCAATGGTTTATGGGATGAGTAGTTCCTTCATTCTTAAAATAATTACGTACACAGTCTTGTACCTTTGCCTTTCTTTTTTTGCTCCGAATCGAATGTTTTATGGTCACCTCACATCTCGTAGTTGGTTGGCTTAGTTCCATGCTTAAAACTCTTTATATAAGGATTTTCTGAAACGTCAATGGAATGAATTAATAGGAAAATGCCAACCTGTAAGAACTCTGCCCCTTAATGTTCATGAATCATTGTTGCTGCTCAGATTCTCCATAAGCTTCCCCAAACCTTACTGTATATCCATTTGCTACTGTATACAGGAAGAGGTCAGACGCTTGACGCAAGTGTCTCCGATTGAATTCCTAGTTTATTCTTGGCTTGCCAGTTTTGGCTGCCAGGTTCACACATGCCACTGTGTGTTAATGCATTTCAAAGTACACAGTGGAAGTCATGGAGAATATCAATGGACTGCTTGGGTGCAGAGTGTAAATGTTGGACTGAGATGTGTGGATGTACTTTGACATTTTAGCTTTTAAAAACAACGTTGTGTAATCTTTGATGTCCCTTTAATGTGTTTTACAGGATAACAGATCGTATAATTTGACGTAAATGGTAATAAATCATTCAACACAAAAGTAACCAATGTGTCTCTCTGAGGTTTTGCAGTAATTCATAAGCCGTTGTGCATCAGAGTGCACCATATAAAACACGTCACTGTGACACTTGTGATTTGTGATCATTAAAATTAAAATGTTTGATTTCTTTTCAAAAGCCTCCACACTTGACCACCACCTAATGACTGCATGCCCTGCAGGCAGTCTGTGTGTCCACGACTCTGTCCTCAAATCTTGGCCCAGATGGCCAGCGTCCACACCCTGTGCCTTTGCCAAAGCAGTGGTGGTGACTCACTGGCTTTTAGGACACAGAAGTCAAAACCTTCTGAGCACATGTTCTCAGACTGACATCACTGACAGGGAGGCATCTTAATCGCACACGACGTCAGCAGTGTTAGTGATGGGTTGACAGGGTGGCTCGTGATGATGCTGACTGACTCTGCACTTTCACCAGACGATTAAACGAGCCATAAAAAAATGCATATTGAGAAAAAAATGTTGTCAACGAAACCCTTCATTACTAGAAGTTTCTATACTGTTTTGTTTCCATCCAAAAAAATTCTGTACACAGATACACATCACAAGGAGAACCAGTTTAACAAACTGCAAACAAGAATTTGCTGCATAAATACCAGTGTTTGGCACACATAGACTTTACTTGGACGGGCCACCCAGATATATTAACGGCCAAAGAATATTTAGCTACCCATTTTGTATTTTTAATTCAAATTTTTGTATCCGTCCGAGAGAACGACGCCTTCCGCGTTTGATTAACTAGTTGACAACCTTTTCGTTCTGCATTCTGCATTCAGCATGTTGAATCGGCGGCGGAGCTCGTTGGTGAGAGAAATCACTGTGCCATTGATGATATATCAATGGCATGGTATATCCATTCAGTATTTATTTGTTTGCACTATTTGTATCGTCTACAACTTACAGAACACTTGACTTGTATACAGACATTTATTTTCTTTCTCATTATGTTGTTGGTCATTGGCGCTCTTTATATATATTTATATAGTATTTATATATACACTTGTGTACATGACAGTTCTGTCTATTTCATGCCTTTATTTGTCCAGCTTTGTTGTCCTTGTCCCTAGCCTTTATTGTTTCTATTTCTGTGCAAGTACATTTAGAGAGCTGCACAAAACTGGAGTCAAATTCCTTGTATGTACTGCATGCACTTTGCTAATAAAGCTGATTCTGATTCTGATAATTGATTAGTTGACCTACTTCTTCTACCTTTGTAGAAGTACTTTCAGTAAAGCCTGAGGTCATAGAGGATGTAATCCAGCATAAAATTAATCTCCCGTTGGGTTTACTGGAGATTGATCAAGTAAAATAATCAATTGAGATTACAGCTGTCAAACTGGGCAATCTTCTCCCCCGTAAAGTCAATATCTTTGATTAGAAGACACTACAGGGACTAAAAGCAGGAGTTAAGTGAACTTGTTTGGTCTTGAATAATCTTGACTGACATGTCCTTTAAACTCCAGGAGGGCACCAACGTGTGAATGACCTATATGTTAAATGCCAGTGATATGACACTGACTTGACGGTGATTGTGTTATCTCTATGATGTTAGTTTCGCTCCTCAATGCTTTAATGTGCCAGTTACCTGACTAGACATAAATGTTGACCCCATTTTGTGGTATTTCTTGGTAATATGACATCTGATGCTTAATGGGGACACACGGACCACTTCTGGCGAGACAGGCAGTTTGTAAGAAGAGATGGCCAACGTGTGTGTGTGTGTGTGTGTGTGTGTGTGTGTGTGTGTGTGTAAGAGTGAATTTAATACTAATGGACCGCTGTGCTCACGCAACGTCTTTAGGCTGCTTGTATTGATGTGACTACCCATCTCTCTCGCTCATAACATATATATATAATGGTGCCTTTACATGCATGCCTACGCAGTCTGGCACACATAAGCCTCACAAACACACAGTCATTTCACATACGCACATATACCCACATAGCATTTATCTTATACAAGCCGGCTGATAGAAATAGCCCAGAGTGAGAGAGGAAAACCAGAGGAAGAGGTTGTGATAATGAGGCCCTGCTATATCGGCCCATTCTGTAGCCGGTGTGTCAGAACACAAACAGCAGACCACAGAAGTAGGTCAGTGTGCTACAGTACACGCAACAGGCTAGCAGTAGAGAAGCTCCAGTGGTGATTAATAGCTACTCAGGCCATGCCGCTGCATATATTACAAGAGTGCCACATAACAGGATGCAGTTACTGCGTTCACAGTTGGGAGACCTTCTGTGGAAGATTCATCAGAGATCAGCTACTTAATCAATTCAGAAAATGTATTTTCTTCCACATTAGGAATTCTCCACCATGGCCTGCAGGACGGCGTAAACAGATGGAGCCTGTCAGTCAACCAGAGGCTTTGAGTTCAAACGTCATGACAGAGAGCAGTTGCACTCATGAAGGCACTGAACTCCCATCCGTTCATGCAGTGCTGTTCTGTAGTTGACCCGAGACCTCTCACTTCCATGTGGAGAAGGGCAAGCAAAAAGACCACCATGAATCAATTAAATAAATATCAAGGCTCTAATATCCAATAAATCCATAAACAAGTGACTAAAACAAAGGACTGTTCAATATCACTGGCCGTTTCAATTATCATTTAGTTTTTTTTTCCAAGAGATGGCAATGTCCAAGTTTGGTTTAGTTGACATAAGGGGGACATTAATTCACACACATCTACAAATGTCAGTGATGACACATTACGGTCTAAGACTTTTGATTGTAGTACCTGAGGGGAGTAACGGTGCGTGAGTACAGGAGACATGGTGACATCATATTATCAACAAACCAACTTGAGAAATACCCAAATTGTCATTTGCTCGGTCTGAAAAGTGAAGCCAATGCTGAAGTGCCTTAAACTGCATTCTATCTAATAGCCAGCAGGGGGCGACTCCTCTGGTTGCAAAAAGAAGTCAGATTGTATAGAAGTCTATGAGAAAATGCTAACATCAGCATTCCAACATACAAACGCATTAGCAAGATACACTAACATCCTAAATGTAAGCATGTAACATATTCATGGTAACATGCTAATGTTACTTCAGCATATTCATCTACAGCAGTTGTTAGCATGCTAAAGTGGGAATTATATTATAGCATTACATTTCAGGTCAAAGAACAGCTGAGCCAAGCACATCTGAGACCGATAGTGGAGCCAAGTCAGACAATGTAGAGCTGAGTCTGTAATGTCCAAAAATGGCCATTGTACATTTGATGATTCCCTTTTTCTCATTTTTGTCCACCCAGAAACTTCATTTTCTGGAATGTAATAAGCATCACATCCTCTCGGGGCCGCTAGCATTACATTATAAAGTTTATTCTTGTTTAAACACAGTGACTATCAATCAATCCATAAATCAATTAGTAATTCCTGGACTCGATGCTTGGTACAAACACTCAGCATTGCCATAGCAACAAGCACACTGCAACTTCTCAACAAGCCCAGTTTCTATTGTCATTATAGAGCATCATTATAAGCCACCACCTAATGACTGCATGCCCTGCAGGCAATCTGTGTGTCCACGACTCTGTCCTCAACTCTTGGCCCAAATGGCCAGCCTCCACACCCTGTGCCTTTGTCAAAGCAGTGGTGGTGACTCACTGGCTTTTAAGACACAGAAGTCAAAACCTTCTGAGCACATGTTCTCAGACTGACATCACTGACAGGGAGGCATCTTAATCGCACACGACGTCAACAGTGTTAGTGATGGGTTGACAGGGTGGCTCGTGATGATGCTGACTGACTCTGCACTTTCACCAGACGATTAAACGAGCCATAAAAAAATGCATATTGAGAAACAAAATTGTGTCAACCAAACCCTTCAATACTAGAAGTTCCTAAACTGTTTTGTTTCCATCAAAATAACATTTCTGTACATAGATACACAACACAAAGAGAACTATTTTAACAAACTGCAAACAAGAATTTGCTGCATAAATACCAGTGTTTCGCACAAATAGACTTTGACTTGAATATTTAGCGACCCATTTTGTATTTTTAATTAAAATTTTGTTATCCGTCCGAGAGAACGACGCCATCCGCGTTTGATTAACTAGTTGACAACCTTTTTCATCTGCATTCAGCATTCAGCATGTTGAAACGGCGGGGGAGCTCGTTGATGAGAGAAATCACTCTGATTGGCTGTTCAGCTTAAGCAAATCAGTGCACAAGAAAAGAAACAGAAGTGAGGAAAGCAAGCCAACGAGTAAAGTCAAGAGGGCACACGTAGAAATTTATTTCATGTACGTATCATAACAACGGCTTGTATATCTGCAGTCCTCGGTCTTCCAGTTTCCCTTTTTGAATGACAAATACAGACTACCGCTACCTGCTGGTGTGGAGAGTTATTTCATCTCATAGCGCAGAACGTACGTGCGAACTGGCCGTCGGCTGTAGTCTTTGCTGCGTTTTCAAATGCAAATTGTCGGCCAAAACAAAGGTGACGTGAGGCGACGCATTAGTCGGCCTTCATCGCCGCTAGTTCTTCGATGTCGGCTTGGTGTGTCTGGGCCTTTAGTCTATCTACGTACTTAACACAACGCTGTCAATCATGGAGACCCAACTCTTCAAATAAGTTATTAGCAAGCATGCAAGGATCCTAGCTAGTAAGGATAGCTAAAGTTAGAATGCACCTGGATTGTCGAGGTTAGCTCGCTGAACATAGCTGCAACCCCCCATACTCATGTATGAAGAAAGTCAAGTCAAAGTGTTTGACAAGTTTCCCTGTACAATGAAATGCCTTATGCTCTGAGAGCCTTTATTTATCTAAATTCCCATTCATGAACCATCTTTAGTCGTCCACTGAAGGGAACAGCAGTAGTCGGTAGCAGAAGAATGAAGAATTTCTCATTAACCCTGCTTTCAACTTTTCATACAGGCGGTAAATACCTACCTAGAGCAAAAAGTTAGGCCCATAGTAAATTCTCATCACAGCTGAGCTCTGAGGTCAGGGCCATGCACGTGTCTTCAAAGAACAGTACTGGGAATTGTTTTGACACTTGCTGTAAGATGTCAACACATTTAATCATTTTTTTCACTTTTTGTACTCAATAGGAAGCCAATGCACCAAGGCTGCAGTGCACTGGACCACGACAGTATACATATATTCAAATATTACGGTTTGTAAATGAATATGTTAAGCAGAGTGCTTGCATGCATGCAATCATGCACAGTGCAAGTATAGTCTTAAGAGGATTTGCTGAGCTTGAGAAGCACTTATGAAAATATCCTACTTCCATGGACCACGGCACACACAATTAATGTGGCAGGGATGCAAAATGTAAAAGATTAGCAGTATTTGGGCAATTTGGTATTTTAAAGCTGAATAGTATATTTTTTGTCCACTTGTGAACTAATGCAACACTAGTTGCAGAACATATTATAGTGTTGTTGTATCGAATTTGTTGGCAAACAATTACGGAGCAACATTAGCATTCATTTGGAGTCACGTTCCTGGCCCCCTGGCCAATGTACAGTCCAATATTCACTCTCCCTCCAGCTGTTTTAATCTTCACTAACTCGTAAGGGAAATATCCAACTCTTTAGCTGCTAAATACTCCACCATGTTCCCCAGGTAGTCACTATCTGTCTGTCTGCTGTTAGTCAGGGACGGGTAGCGTACAATGGGTTTATCAGAGCTTTTTTTTTGCTAAAAACAGCTGCCTGCTGAGGATGGAAATGAGGTTTATGAGAGTGGAGTTTGCAGACCATAAAACCAAAACAAGCTGAAAGATGCTAAAGCGAAGGACACTATACTACAGAGTATTATTCTCTGTGAGTTCATCAGTATCAGTGTCTCCTTCCACATAACATGTAGCGTTCTCTATTGCTTTCTCTCTCTCTTATGTGACTGGCCCTGTATAACATTACTGATGACTAAGTGCTTGTGTTGTATCCAGTGACCTTAATAATATGCTACTACTGATCAGCAAAGGAAAACTCACTGGCATACAAATGAAAATCTTGCTTTCTCTTGGATTTGCATCACTCAGACGTACACGCAGACAGATATGAGGCATTTAGGTCTGACACTTAAAACAGGGGTAGGCAGTGTATTTTTGGCGTCATTGGGCAAAAATTCCACAAGAACCTTTCAATATATTGTAATTCAAGTGGTCTGAGAGATAACTAGACTTCTGCACCTCTACTCCTCTTGGCTCTGTTTTCTTTTTCTTCTCGGTTTTAGAAAATCTAGCCCCGTGATGGGACACTTTGGCCAATCACAGGTCATTTCAGAGAGAGGACGTTCCCATTGGCTGTTCTACAAATGCAGTTGTGTGTGCACGTCCCTTCAGATGGTGAAAGACTGATTCAACGGCGGAACATCCTGCAGGAAAAGTTGCTATTCCACCGTTGGCAACAAACTACCTACACTGCAAAGCAAACCAAAAAAAGGCAAGACGGACTTATCAAAAAAGAGTCTGACAAAATAAGCGTTTCAGAGATGGAGAGAAAATGTTGCTAATAGTTAGCTGATAGCCTTCTGCTCACAGTAGGCGTTGTTCCGCAGCGGTGAGCAGAAGGCTATCAGCTAACTATTAGCAACATTTTCTCTCCATCTCTGAACTTCTTTGCCGATATTGCAACTCGCTAGAGCCCAAAGTCACAGTATGTAATCTCAAAGGGGCTTTACGGGCCCCAAATGTATTTTATTATTATAAGTCTGCAAAGAAAACAGGACGGTAATTCTCACAGAATTGCCGCTATGTAACGGCATCAGGATCACAATCACAATCGGGATGATGTTTGAAATGATGGATGTATTAAGAGAACTGGATACAACGCTGGAGGCGGGGCCCTGTTCATTCCTATGGAAGTTGCTCAGTGGTGCATGATGCAAAAATGGCTCGACTGCGGAGTGGAAAAGTACCCGGATCTTCAGCATCCATTGGGCCCATGGAGCAGGCGCAGTAGCGTCCACTCAGTCGCATGGCTTGGTCACGGGATCACAGCCGTCACGCTGTCGTCACGGCTTGCTAACTCCACCTCCCAGCCCTCGCTCCAGCCTCGGTCTGGGTCTCATTCACATGAAAGGAGGAAGGGAAATAACTCTGGATTCGGCTATTAGTGAGGCTTGTTTGAAATGAATGAATAGTACTCATACTGGTTACTGTATGAAGTGTGTGCACATAACCCTGCTTGTCTGGTGGGAAGGGCAGACAGGGGAGAGAGGAGAGCTGCAGGATGAGGGCTGCATTTTCAAATTCAGGCGTTTTGCCTTTTCCACAAAACTGCCTACCCTGGGGTAATAAAATATGCTGAAAGGTTATAGTGGATTTTTTGCCAAATAATGTCAAATATAACTGCCTCCCTCAGCTTTAAATGTCTGACAGATAGAAGTCAAACTAGAAATAATTGCCTTTCGCATCCAATCAAGACAATGTGGGAGTTTCATAATCTGACATTCTCCCTCTAAAGTTTTAAACCCTCAAATATGCAATAAATCTTTCTGTCATTAAATGTGTGTTGTATAAATAGAGTACACAAAAAGTGTGAATAAACAGCCCATCACACCCTTTACACAAATATCTACATGTTTTATGCACACATACAAAACAAACATACAGCTGAATGTTGTAAAGCGGGCTCTCATGTGGCAGAGGGTTTTCATCCATTGATCTATGCTGCCTCTGATGTGGAAGGTAACACTGGGGTTCCACAGCAATGTAGGTCACGTTACTCATGAGTTTGTTGTTATCTCAAAAGAGCATTTTTCATTTTTAAAACACTTGCCCTTTATGAGGAAAGGACATTTACGAATATCAGAGATGGAACAGAAAGGCCATAAATGACATGAAAGCTGTGAATGACGCAGAGAGAAAAGGAGGATGAAACTAAGAGGAGGGGGATGTATGCAGGTGAGCAGCTGGCTGATTAAAATCTCTCGTGGTCAGGCTGAGGATGAGCAGATACAAACAGAAACATGTCACACACGTCCAAGTGAACACAGCCAGATGTAAAAACTACAGAATAAATTCATTTCTCCTGGCAGGCGGAGGGGCGTTTTGTTGACGCGGCGGGTGAAGTGTCGGGCTTCTGCGAGTTTGACCCACATTCAGTGTGTCCAGGTGCTCCTACTGTTCCAATCTCACTCCTAGCTCCTCTCTTTGTGTTTATTTCTTTTATCAGTGTGCTGTGTGAAAAGAGGGATGACTAATGAAAATGATTCCTTTCCCTCAGGTGAAGGTGTTTCGGAAAGCAGCGAGGTGCCGGGAAAAATACTGACACTGCTTTAAATATTCAGCAATTTCATCAATGGAACGCTCTGCTCGGGGAATATTTTGTTCCAAGTCAGAAGAAAAGCTTTGATTAAATTAAACTCAGCAGCGACGGTGGAGCAATGGATCGTTTGTTCAGTTTTGTTCAATTTAAATTCAGCCTTTCTTTCTGCCAGCTTCAATACGAATGAGCAAATTGCAAAGCCCCACATGAACAAGGTTACCTGTTTGAACTCCGGTGCACCCGAAGGGGCTTTATTGTAACTTGCTTTGACACAGGTGACCTTGGTGCATATGAGGAATTCAGACCACATGCTGTTCACATTCTGAGGCAACAGTGTCCTTGTGTGTCTACTGAAAAGCTGCTCAAGTATGCCTCCTGAGCTTTTAGTGCTCTGCTGGCATGTGTGTGTGTTGTATTAGTGTGCGCCTCATAACCTTATATGAATGTGACCTGACATGCACGTGGTGTCACACATTTTTCTGGGATCTCACGCGAAACACAGACTTGCTTTATACCTGCTGTCACGTTCCAGCTGTCCGTCCGTCAACAACTGCTGCTTTCCTCGACATTTATTTAACATTTACCACTAATGTGTGTATCATAATGACTCATGCTGATAGTAATGTAAAATAATACCTAAGGAGAACTGTAGCTGACCAACTGCTGAGCACTGCAGTTACAGTTTGGTTATTTATCAGCTTTGCAAAACAGCACTATTTGTCTCTGTTAAGACATGCTGTTATGTTACTCTGGTAAATTTCAGTCTCTGGACAGCAGAATAGTTGATACAATAATTTTTACACTGTGCTCTATTTATCTTTATTGTGCTTCTGCCCCCCTGTTGTGATTAGATTACACACTAAACTTGCTTACTATCGCATCACATACAAGTTTTTCTACAGAAACTGAAATACAAATGGGGAACAACAAAAAAATCTATGAATAAATAATCCTTAATAAAGATGCACCGATACCCGATATGATTCAAACAGCTGGATGGGGTATCGGTGACAATGGGGCTGATCCATTGACTTAAATTCTATGTTGATATACTATATACATTATATACCCAAATTGGACCAATTTGTTGCTACATTAAAAAGTTTTACATTTGAATTGTAATTCTTCTTCATTTTGAAGATTTTGTTTTACTATGTTGCTGGTGTACGATTTATTATTTTAATAATTGCACTTAGTAAATTTATATCTCTGTATTTATTTGTTACATTTTGTTTTACAAAGTTAGGAAAGCAATATTTTTAGTCAAGCCTGATGTTGCGTTACACATAAAAGAATGATCCCAGTCACATCCACACAGTGAGGCACACAGCTTATGAATTAAACACTGGTATCGTATCGGTACTCTGTATCAGCCGATACCCAAAGCCCAGGTATCGCTATCGGTATCGGGACTGAAAAAGTTGGATCATTGCATCCCTAATTCTTAAACTCTAATAAAGACCTGGTCACACCAGAATTTGGCACGATGAAACTCATCTGCACATCTCTCTGGTGACATAGGGGCTACTCGGAGGGCTAGTAGGTGAAGTACTTTAGCTAAGTAGCAAACTGCTAACAGGTTAGTCAGCCAGGAACATGCCAAAGCTACTCAGAAAGAAGCTTGGAGAGCAATTGTGACTGTTTTCTTGCCTTCTATTTCCCTCTGGAATTTTCATTTCAAGTCATTGAAGAGGGGAAAAAAGCTCTATTAGCTAACAAGCTCTCTAACTGTTAGTTTGTCAACAGTCAGTCAGCAAGCTTGTTAGCTTGGCTGCTAACAGGACAATGAGTTCACACAGTTTATTCAAAAGATGAATTTGTAGGAGCAGGAGTACAAAATATTGCCGTTTTAAATGCAGGGCCGTATCTCTGGCTCAACTGCAGCAAGGTGGATTCCCACTGATGCTTCCTAATGTACATTTAAAGGTGATAAATACGAGATTGGGAGCATTTCTATTGCCTCTGCACGGCTCTCAACATGGTGACGGCTTGCCGCTAACGGTGCTACAGCCCTAAAAGTGAAAACAACAGCAACAGTGCTGACAGAGCCAACAGTGTTTACCAGGGGGAGAACCGGAGGGTGGGTGCTACGCTTCCACAACGGCGCCGTTGGTCGAGATGGCGTTATGAGCTGTAATCGCTATATGAGAGCAGTGCAGGGCGGCGACCATGAACTATCCAGTGGGGCACGCTCACATGCACAAACATGCACTAAAAGGCACGCACGGGTAGCCCGGCGATGTCAACAAAGCATGAAGAGGCTTGGATTACAACACACACAGATGGAGCGCGACTTAATTCTCTGCTCAGGTAGACATTACTCCTCTATATCTTTATATAGACAATAGTTGTTGGCTGCTATATTAATGCTCTGGATATCGTATAGAGCACCTTTAACATTGTACAGTTGGTATATGGTATTTGGGTGAATCTGTTGATATCAATTCTGTGTATTCTGTAACATTCAGGGTTAATAACTACATGTCTTCATAATGAAGACAGTACCAGCTGTCGGTGGCAGTGAATTAAAAGGTGCGTGGGCGGTGATACTGAAAATATTTTATCGCTCATTCTGTCTTTCTTTGTGTCTCATGCTCCCTTTACGCCTCACTGTCTCCGTGGCTTGTGCTCATATTTAGGCTTGACAAACCAATCATCCATCTGCACACTTTCTCTGTCTGTGAGTTTGAATTTGCTCATTTTTGTTAAGTAAGCTTTATGCATGTATGTGTGTTTTTAGGGTGACAAATAAGTTATGTTTTGGGTTTGACATTATCTCAACACACAAATAACCAGTCTCTGTCATTTAAGTCTGCAGGATCTGATATTTTGGTTAGTAAAGTAAACATAGAGATTGGTCACCAGTCTATCACAGGGCTAACACACAAATAGACAGATATATTCATACTATGGGCAATTAAGAGTGACCAATTCATCTGCTGTCTTTGGACTGGAGGAGGAAACCAGAACACCCATGCAGAACATGCAAACTCACATCTAGGCAGGTGGATTTTAAGTCAGGCAACAGTGCAAACCACTGATCCACAATGCTGCCCCTCTCACCTCTTTGTACCAAGTTGTTGCATGAAACTTACTTAATAACAGGAACAGATAGTGTATAGCCGAGGGATATCTGCTAATGATCTGACTTTATCAAAGTCCTTGCTGCGTCAAAACATTAAAACTACATCTCACAGGGATAGCAGTACAACCACCCCCATGGCAGTGCCACTTCCTCCGTCTGCCCCAGAGAGGCTGCCAGTTCAGGCCTGGCACGACACCCCAGCCAGCAGCCTGGAACTCCCACTCATCTCTGCTGAGACTTCTGCTGGAGAGACACTGGACACAGAAACTCGGATTTACTATGACTGGTACATATACACACATGTAGAGTGCCAGTGATAGCCGATAGCCGATCCAATCGCAGATAGAGGATCCAATAGACGATCGATGATCCGATAGACGACCCAATAGTAGGGATGCAGCAATCCGATACCTGGGCTTTGGGCTGCTGTCATTAACCTGTATTTTTGTTCATTCATTTCTATGAAGACATCTCAAACATCTTTGTCCAGCACACCCTGTGCATGACTGCAAGTATGCACCTGCTCTCAAATGCACACACAAAGTACACAGCTGCTCCCCAAACCAACAAATGTACCAATGCACACTCCCACATGAATGCAACACACACACTCACACACACACACACACATTGTCATCCACCACCATGTTTCCTACACACTGAGGCTGGCTGCAGTTAATGGGGTGATGGTATTTGGCTCTTCTTGGAATTGCAAATGGGTGCTGCTGTGCTTCCAGTTAATTGAGTGACGTAACTTTGGTCACGGCTCATTATTTATGGCTATCACTGCAGGGGAAGTTTGATTTATCAATGCCAGTTTGTTTGCAGCTGCTCTCATTCCGCCTCATGCCAGCTCAGTGGTTCGGGCCACGGGCCTTTGTATCTGAAGGGCGGCAGAACATCGTGTTTGTTGTTGTATGTTTTGTCATTTGTCATATGCACTTAGCCTGCCCACAAAGTTCTCTGCTCATCGTGGTCTGGCAAGAAGGCTGAGTGGCCATTTGCTTTGGCCATACATCATTTAAAGGCTGTACTCTGAAAAATGAAAATCATTCCTCTAAAACAAGACAAAACATTAATCCTCCCTAAAGATGATTGAACAAACATCCCAGTCTCTGAGCTATCACTTTTCTTGCTTTAGATTTTACACCTAGAAATTCATAGAGGCTCTCTCATATTTCAGATTTTTCCTAAAATATAAATCAGTTTCAGAACGATTAGATGTTGAGGCTGCAAAAAGGAATTGCAGTTGCAGGGCATTTTATATGCAGCTCGATTAAATGGTTATTCATGAGGTTTGTGAGACAGACAGAGAGAGAAAAAATAAAATGTAGACATGGTTAAAGTGAAAACCATTTAGCTGAAGAAACTGATATCAGTAAAACAAGTCCAACAAGAAGTCATATATCCTCATCACTGTATCTGTAAACTAAGGTCATTTACAACAGACAGACAGACAGATGTCCCATGCAGTGACAATATTTCCACATGATGGACTTGAGCCAGACGGATGTACAGCACATAGACACACAGTGTGCTCTGCTGTACATAGTGTTCTGTTCACACGGTGCAGATAATAGGCTACACAGATCCTGTGGGCTGCCTACAGGAGGCACTGCTGTTCTCTGAGGGGAGCGCTGTTACTGCTCATGAAATGGGACAATCCATCAACATGCACACAGCCCAGCTCTTCCAAACAGTAACATGCAGAGCACCATGTAATTGGTGTTTGTTTTATCTGTTGCTTAGTGCTGACAAAGAGGACTACAGCATGTGTATATTATGTAGACGGGACCCCCCCGACAGCCAGCTTTGCAGGTACAAGCGTGTTGCAGCACAAAAGTGGTTGAAAGAGATTTTTCATTGTTTTTCTTGGCCTGCCACTCCATCATTACCGTTCACAATTGCTTCAGATTGATTTTTCACTGTTAGAACAACGAACTCTTCTTATTTTATGTCAGAGATTCACCCTTTGTGCCTTATAACAATGCAATAGTTTTCTGATATAAAAAGATCTTGTGTAAAAATGTCTGTAACTACACTTCAGTCTAAAATAAAAGTGGCAATGATTTTTTTTTTCTTCGCATAGATGGGTTTCAGAGTGACGTCACTGAGAGATAGAAAACAAACCAGAATGACGGAAAATATATATGAAGAGCAAGTTGTTTTTTTTACCATAAACTGCACAAATCACAACATAAGTCATGAATCTAAAATGCTCAATATTTCAAGAGAGAAACCTACCTACAACAGTTATGAGTGCATATTTAGCTATGTGCATCTAGAGAACTGGTCAGAGCCCTAGATTGTAATAAGGTGGTAGATAGTTTTTCACTGTCACTGGTGAGACATAATATATATAATAATATATAATTATTATTATTATGATTATAATAATCATAATAATAATAATAATAATAATAATAAAAAGCATAAACGGACACAGTACATCCTTGATACCAACAATAACCACAGCCATAATTAAATTAAATACAAAGCCGTTTTTCTTTGAATATACACAGCAAGGTGCTCTACATTGGACACAACACACTAGTCCTCACCTTGAAAACATTTCAGTACGGGGTCCCAGAGCTTATCGAACAAACCTCCTCTATCTTCATTATAAAATCTCAGTATCTCTATACCCACGAGTCTCCCCTTTACAGACATGCCCACTTTATGACAATCACATGCAGTTTGGGGGCAAGTCATAGTCAAGTCAGCACACTGACACATTGTTTTGTGTTGTTAATTGATTTCCAAAAATAAATATATACAGACATTTGCATAAAGCAAGCATATTTGTCCACTCCCATGTAGTATTAAATACTTGACAAATCTCCCTTTAAGGTACATTTTGAACAGATAAAAAAAGTGTGATTTTTGTGTGTGATTAATCGCTATTAATCATGGACAACCATGCGATTAATCGCAATTCAATATTTTAATGGATTGACAGCCCTAGTTTTAATGTAAGGTAGCTCTCTGCTACATTACATTCATGAATAAATTGACTACAGCACTTTAGAGTCTGTATACAGTGATCTGTATTTCATACCACATCAGCCCAATAACAGGCTAAATGCATGAATTTGATTTGGTTATCGATTGCCATAAAATATATCCCAGTATTCTTTCTTTTTTATTTCTCAATTGTACTCTGTCTCTTTCCAGCGCGCTTGGTGGATCCTGTTGGGTCTCTAAACTATGGTGTACGGTCATCGACCTGCTCTATATATAAAGCGTCTTGAGATAACTTCTTTTGTGATTTGACGCTATACAAAAATAAATTGCTTCTCTTTTAACAAACATTCCCTACTCTCCTCCGTCATCTAATTATCCGTTTACCTTTGTTTGGCCGTCTGTTCTTTCCTGCTCTGACGCTCTGCTCTCTAATGTCATTTCCCTCCTTCTAACACACTGACATACATTTCTGAATTGCTGACCTACATTCACAACTCTGGGCTTCCATCACTCACTATAGCAACCTTCCTCTCTCCTCCTTTTCTTTATCTCTCTTTGTCTCCCTCGCTCATCCTGTTTCCCTTTCACACACTGTTGCTGATATTCAGACATCCTTTTATTTTCATCTGTAGCTGCCTCATTATTTGTTTTGAGTGTTCTTTGCTATATTTTTTATTTTCCTTTCCTGCCTTTCCTTGTTCACTGCCTGCCACTGTGGCAGGCAAGTTTTTTTTTTGTCTGTCACTTTTGAAATCTACGTGCAAAATGAAGGAATAACATTTTAGATCTGATGTCAATGTTCGATATATTTTACGTAAAAACGTTATATACATGGTAAAGTCCAGTGTTCGAATTACACCCTAGCTTCCGGGGGAGCCCTATGTTGTACACACTACTGTACTGTACTTTGCTATAGTCATCTATAGTGGTTATTTGCATAAAAACACACAAATCAAATGATTATGATTATTTAAATATTTGCTTTGGTTAAAAAATTATTGGCAAGCTGTTAGAAAGTTAAACAGGTCATAATTCCCTCTCTAATATCTATTTTATATTACTGTGAAAACATCTCCTTCAAACAACTGGATTTATTCAAGTTTCTCGCCAAAACGTAATGTTACGAGATCATATTTGAACACATCATGATAACGTTGTAATTTACCTTTGCCCAATAATCCTTTTTTTCTGAGCAGAGCTTGAACGCCTCATAATTGTAACTCAATGGCACCTCTGTTAACGTTAGTAGCTTTGTTATTTAGTCAAGCAGGACTGTGCTGTCCACCAGCTTCTAACAGGTAACATTACTAACTCTCCTCCTTTTGTTTGTGGTTCACAGTGTAGCATTATCAGGGAAAATAGGGTGCGCCCCTCATGTTTAGTAGGAGAAGCGCCATGCTTTTGAGCATTTTTTTTTTCTCAGCCAAACAAACTGAAACATGATACAGCGTGCGTATGCATCATTGTGCATGCGTAACTGTTGGAAAGCATCAATACAGAGAAATTGATAGTCACAGAGGCATGAGATGTCAAGGAATCAGACAACTAGGAACCAACGGGAACCGATTCTCTATTCCCATCCTTGCGTTTTCCCTGCCTGCCAAGGTGGCGGGTGGCCGGATGATTTTATCCGCTACTGCCAACAATTTACCCGCATTTGGCGGGTGGCGGATCCTGACCCAGGTACAACATGACTAAAGCGATTTTCTAGTGGTGGAAGAAGAACTCAAGTCCTTTACTTAAATTGCAGTATTAGTCCCACAATGGGACAATTATCATATTGGCCCAAATACACAATTTTTCCCCCTGAAAAACAAGCAGCAGAATTTGCTCTTTAATGGTGTTAAATGATAAAAATGACGAGAAAATAAAATGTATCAGCAGATTCCCTATGAGAAGCGGGGGCAAGCATCCCTTCTGCTCACTATGGCCATTAATTAAGGATTTTAAGGCAAAACAAGTTTTAACATCCATTAGAGGTGCAGCTTAAAAGGACAGAAATGTCCATCATAACATTACATATAACTCTCTCTCTGTCAAATAACGCATGACCATAGGGGGTCCTCCCAATCTCTGTAAATGTCCTGTCATGTCAAAGAACATTATTGTGAAAATCACCAATAGATGAAGCCAGCAATGTCCAGTATTCCATGTCTGAAAAAGAGCTTAAAAAGTGCAACATTTTCTGTCTCAGAATAACTTATCTAACCTAACTCTCACAAGTCAATTTTTCTGCAGAAAGTGTGATTTAGTTGACACAGATGCTACATCCATGGATGTCTGTTCTCTGTCTATGACTGGAGCTCTCCTTTCACAGTGGCGGATCTGGATTTGTCTCCTGTGTATCCAGACCTTCAGCAACCAGTGTGCAGCGGAAATAGCGTTTCAAAAATAGCATTCATCATCACAGCATGGTGGCTTCACGCTGTCACCTCACTCCTTGTGAATCTGCAGGAGAGCCAATTAATCATATGTTGACAAAGATGGAGATTCCCTGGTAATGTATATTGACATACCTCCTCTTTCAGTCTGTTTTGTAATGGCACCGGAACAGAGTAAAAGTTTTTCAAAGCAAAAGTTTTTCTGTAAGAAATACAAATTTGCATGAATTTTCAGTTGTTCAATGTAAACACATTTCCTCAGACACTTTTAAGAAGTTGGTTTCTGTATTTACATTATTCCCCAACACAACAAGCATTTATAATGGAGACTCTGGTTTAAATAAATGGAATATAAATGTCTCCCTACCTTCTCTTCAGTGCACGCTGAAATGCTCCAGCCTCTCTATAAAAAGTGTTATTGCACACAAAAAAAGAACTGTAGGGAAGTAAAACATTTCCTCGATGGAGTTTTTTCTTTCTCTATAATCCCCCATTCATGCATCATTGTGATATTAAATCACAGGACTGGCAGTCAGCTGTGAACGTGATGCTGCTTAATAAACAAAGAAAATGGACGTGCATCATCACATGTGCTCCACACATGCACTGAACGTGATGAGATACGAGGGAAAAAGATATTTTTGCCACCAGCCCATATTTTTTCAGCTTATTATGATGGTGAAAGAAGTCTTATGTCTTTCCTTACTCTTTTCTGTACCTATATGCTTCCTTCCATCAGTGAGTCTGTCTTTTTACCTCCTGCAACCTGTTGCTCTCTTTTCCATAAATCTCTTCATCTCTGTCTTTGTACCTCTTTTTCCTTTCCCTTTGGTTTTCACTTTCATTTTCTTTCTCATCTCTCTATTTCCTTGTCTGGTGTTTTTTTTTGCTTCCTTCCCATCTCTATATCTTTTTTCTCTGTCTTTGTTTGCTTCCCTTTATCACTGACTCTGGGGGCACTGAATGGCCGCTGACTGATGCCTCTCTGTGCAGCAGGTGATCAATCAGCCCTCAACACCGGGGTGCCACAGCAGGCGGCCACGACACGTGTTTGTAATGCATGCGCTCACAGATGCACAAACTCTGTCTCTGCTGAACTATCAGTGTGTCCTTTACACTGGGCTTTTTGCTGCTTTGCAGCTGGTTGCTGGTTTATTGGGTATTTATCGTATTCATGCAGGGCTTTTTGATTCCGCATTTTCAACTGATCCCTTTCAGAATATGCCATTTTTTTTTAAAAATGATGTCAATTTTTCTAAAATTAAAGGTCTTATAGATAATATTTTTATTTAGTAGGGATAGACCGATCCAACTTTTTTAGACCTGATACTGATAGCGATACCTGGGCTTTGGGTATCAGCTGATACCGAGTACCGATCCGATAGCAGTGTTTAATTAATAAGCTGTATGCCTCAATGTGTGGAAGTGACCGGGATCATTCTGTATGTGTAAGACAACATCTTACACATTAAACATTGCTTTCCTAACTTTGTCAAACAAAATGTAACAAATAAATACATAGATATAAATTAACTGAATTGTTATTTATTATTAAAATAACAAATCATACACCAACAATTTGGCAAAAACATCTTAAAAATTAACAGGAATTACAATTCATGTGTCAACCTTTATAATGCTGCAACAAATTGGTTAAATTAAAAAATCCAGTATATAATGTATAGTATATAGTATACAAACATTAAATTGGATTGAATAGATCGGCCCCATTGTCACCAATATTCAATCCAGCTATTTAAGTCAGTATCGGCCCGATATCCAATCTGGTATTGGTGCATCCTCATTTATGCAGGTGAATATTTAAAAACAAAGGTATGGCTTTTCCTGAAAAAAATATATTGTGACTGTGAATAAATCATTTAAAAAACTCCAAAATGAATGTTTTGTTTATCTCTGTGGAAGATGTCTGACGTTTGGTTCCCACTTCTAACAAGACTTGTGAGCCAATAGTTAAACGTCGGTGGTACCACGTGGTACTGTATCTCTGGGTCGTCAGTTAGTGTGGAAAAAACGGATAAATGCCAATGAGAATGACAGTAAGTGTCTGGCATATACTTGTTGTGAAGTAACAGTTGAAGGAAAATGCGTTACCAATGTAACAGATTCTGATTTTGACTCTATAACCAAAGCCACTGTAGAAGAGCTGTTGAGAGTAATTAATGATTCAGATACTGTTTAATTATTATCATTATTATAATATATTATTATTAACTATTAACTATAATACTGCAATGGTGAAAAAAGAATTTCACTAGCATGAGACACCAATTTTATTCTAAATATGCATCTTCAGCACATCGAGCTGCACACATAAAATCAATTGTGGTACTTTTATGTAAATGTGAAAAATTATTTTTCCCTCTTCTTCAATTTCATATACAATGAAGCCTTGTTTATAAAACCTTGGCAACAGTTTCTGTGCAGCCAGCTGGCCACAGTACTAAAACCTCACATGGGTGATTTTTTTGAGAGCTGTTTTATAAGTTTTATTTCACACAGGCTTCGTGCTCCATAAACCAGCCCACTCTCTCCTGTGAAACGGCACACTGAAAATTGCATGTACCATTTCAGCCAATCACGGAAAACCCGCCAACAATGCATTTTTGTTTGCTGTTTTCTGTCATTATTCTGTTACGGATGCTCTGCCTTCTTCCTCATTAGCCCTTTGGCAGCAGCTCTGCAGTCTGATTGGCCGTTCTTTGCTGCTTGTACTTTTAAATGGGAAATCCACCATTCACAGTGATACTGGCCTAAAGTGATATTTACATGTTTACACGGGCCTCAGTTATGTCTTTTCTACATGACCTCCGACAGACTGTGTGACCAATACCAGTATCAGAAATGCTTCAGGTACTGCCTAAAAATTGGGACCGGGTATCAACAAGTACGCATTATATGCATCAATCCAATACCATAATTTATGAACCCCAAAAAATCAACTTGTTTAACCGGAAATCAATTAAAACAGTAGCCTTCACTGTGCTGTAGCCCTGGATGTATCATGGCTGCCACAAGCAATTACTGTTTTAGAGCAGCGAAGAAGAACTGATTGCAGGTAGTTTATCACCGATGTGAGGATAGCAGACAACAACAGTGTGGTGCTAGTGGAGAGTGTAACGGTAGTCAGAGCGAGGAAAATGTCAACCATTTGGCAATATTTCATAGTGGAAAATCCAACAAGTAAAACGGCGATATGTACAGTAATTAAAGTAATAAGTAAATTAGCACACAGGCTGTCCACTGAGGAGACAGCTAAGAGAATTGTTATTTATTCCCCGCTTCATTTATTTATGATCTTTGTAACTGACAAACTGAATAATAAAAGAAAGTTCTAGTGTATTCATTCTCTGTATGTATTTGTTCATGTTTTACAAAGGGTTTAACCTGAGCCAGGCCATACAACAAGGATAGTCATCATATCACATCCATACATGGTCAGTAGTAAACAGCTGTTAAATAACCATTAAAATAATAATAACTATATATTATCAGTATCCGGAAGGAAAAAATGGTATTGGAACATCTCTTAGTGCAGTGATGCTAGACTGTAAGAATACAGTAATTTCACCTGAATGCAACCAGCTCTATTGTATGCTGGGCTTCACTTTTGCTTATCGCTTCCTGCCCTACCACCCAATCAGGTGGTAGCATTTCTGAAAAGCAGAGTTCTTACACTGATAGAAATAACAAAAGCAAGAAAAAATGTGAACATGAAAATAAATAAATGTCTCCCAGGCCTATGGATGTGATGAGTTGCAGGGACATACACATGTCAACACAGATGTTCTGCTATTTGTAGGCTCAGACAGTTCAGATATAGTATCAGCTTCTGAAGTATTACAAATGTTACAGTATATACAGACTATACAGTAGTGTTAATGCTAATAAACTAAACTGGGACAGCGTAGAGCTTTCAGTACAGTTTTTCTTTCTATTCTCTGTCTCTGAGGTGAACAAGAGAAAATAAAGCTTGGCAGTCACTCTGAAATTTGTTGATATGCTGTTGAATTTTGCACCACTTTATCACCTGCTCTTGTCTCCTGAGGTGATCTGTTCTCATAGCTGTGAGACAATATTCAGTGTTTCTGCTGTCTGGATGACAGGGCTAAAAATACGCTGGTGCAAACAGGCTGAACCCAAGACTGAAACAGCTGACAAAGTCTTCTGTCCACCATCCTTCACTCACGTATACCATGTACAGGCCTCTGTCTCGGGTGCTGTGAAATAAGTTTCATAGCACCTGGATGATGATAAAAGATTGTTATGGAATTTCTGCCCAATGATGCCAAAAAAATTCTGCCTACTACTTATGTCTTTTTATTCATCTACGCACGATCAATTATTGTGTTGTATTATCTTCATGCCCAATATACATTCTTCCTGGAAAACTTACAATTTGGTTTAATCCTGTGAAAGAGCTGCAAAAAGCGAGTCTTATTTACAATTTTTTTGTTTGAGATTTTGCACGTTTCGAGAATAATGTTAATCATCATGTATCAGTGAGACATGAAGAGACACCTCAACTAAGTATCAGCCTTTGATTCATACATTTTCTGTAACACAGGAAGGGAGAGGAGTGCCGTGATAAAAAAAAGTAGCTATTTTCGCTCAGACTGTGACCTGCATCTTGTCAGAAGAAAAAGACAAGAAGACGAGGAAATAGAACAAAGTGGAGAGAGTGAGAAAGAGAGAGAGAGAAAGAGAGAGAGACTGGGAGACGATACAGTGATCTCAGTTTAAGTGCAGAGTCGTGGAATCCAGAATAACTGCAGGAGTTTTGCCAAAGATTTAATATCAGAAAGAAATACTGAAGAATATACAGTATGATAGTGTTAACGCTGATAAACTAAACTGCTACAGGGTAGAGCTTTAAGTACAGTTTCTATATATTCTCTATCTCTGAGGTGAACAAGATAAAATAAAGCAAGCAAAAAAAAACAAGTGGCCTTGGTCATCTAACCATAGAAAAATGGAAAGAGGTCTTCAGGAATTTGTTTCAATTGGGCAAGTTTTAATTGTTCTTTCATTTCAGCTAGTACTGTCCATGTTTCATGTTTTTCGGAAACAAAGACAAGCATTCGCATATCATGGGAATATCTGCCGACAGCAAAAACAGCTGATTAGTCATGTGAGTTAAATGTTCGCTACGTCGAAATATATCTGGCAAAGGCGTTTCCATAATCCAATTAGCGCAACTGTTTTTCGACAAAGTCAAAAAACACCTCTAGCGAGCGTACAAATGAGGGAGTTTTATCGAATTTTGCCGATTCCATATAGCTTTTCTAATGCGACACTTGAAAATCCAAATTTTACCTGCTAGCAGAGAAAAAGAAATGATTGGATCTGACCTGGAAGTGTCATCCTGTCCTCCTGTCTGTGTGTGTCTGAAGCTTGTTAGCCAAAATTTGAGAACAGATTCTACACTGAGCACATCACACATTATCAGGACTGTGTGCTCTGTTCTGCACACAATAATCTTTCCCTGCACTCTTAAATATTGAGTCTTTGAGTCTGATAAGATCTTGAAAGTCATGCTGACTCCTCCATAAACATCTTTGTGTACATCTAGTGAGTGCGTACTGATGACCTATACATCCATGAAGTCCAGACCTCAACGCGGTAGCTCATTACAGCTATTAGAGGCCACTGCTGTTAACTTAAATCCCACTCTGCAATCTGTCTCATCACCTCAACTTGTACATTAACCCCCATCTCCCTCTTTTTTCTCATGCCGTTTCTCTGTGTACTTTGACAAAAGAAGGATGGACGGTGCACTGGCTGACTGCCTGCTCCACCTGCCACATCAAATAGTCCCCTGCATTCCTACAGTAATATTTTTCTTGCATTTTACGTGAGTTCAACAGTTGCATAACTATTTTTCATAACAGCTTCGGCCTTTTGTGCACATTCCTATTCAGCAGGGTTGCCAGGGGGGAGACGTGTTGGGGAGCACCACAGGCATCAAATACAAAATGATAAATAAATAATAACAGCTATTGTCAGATTGTCAGCG
This sequence comes from Sebastes umbrosus, assembly GCF_015220745.1. Taxonomy (NCBI): domain Eukaryota; kingdom Metazoa; phylum Chordata; class Actinopteri; order Perciformes; family Sebastidae; genus Sebastes; species Sebastes umbrosus. Next base: position 26,697,964 of record NC_051273.1, on the reverse strand, counting down.
CCTGCTTGATTCCTCAAAGTCCTATTTTCTTTTATATTGTTCCCTATTTTTAGAGATGCTTCTCATTGAAAGTGCTGATTATTTGTGCTTTGTTAAATTGATGCGTGACTCAGAAAGCTGTGCAACCCCTAGGAGGATAAGAAGGAATGACTGGTTAAGAACAGTTAAAGGGACTGTATGTACGTTTTTACACGTATAAACGTTTTTAATTGTTTTGTATTGCCAATGTGTGAACAGGTTGTAAACTAACCTAAAAAATTAGACCTTCTGCGACTTTCTGTGTTTCCTCTATCAGCCTGTAGACTGCTTTTAATGTGAAGAATGTGGGAAGTTTTTTTCTGGGAAAATCCAACGGATGTGATGTCATGCATGTTCATGAGTGCCTTTACTCTCCACAGCTCAGCTTCAGGGCTATCAGTGTGCAATGACAGCTGACGTTCGGTTAGAAATGGAGTCCGCTAACGCCAACAAACGACTAGCCCCCACCACAACTGAGACTCCAACACAAACTCCACGGAAGCACAATACAAATACAGAGTTATATCTAGTGAAGTTATATCCTGCAAAACAGGAATGTGACCGCCGTCAGGGGGAAAACAGGATGGAGGAAAGCTTCGTTTGGTTTTGGGTTTCAAACTGGACCCCGAGCAAAATTCCTATTGGACAGGTTAGCCTACATTACTGCCAAGCATGTGAAATATATAGTGATATTGTCGTTTTAGCTGGCTAATGTTGCTGATGTTAATCAATGTGATGCCTGTCAATCACGTTCAGTCTCGTGTGTGTCGCCTCACTGTTTTGACTGATTGCTCGCTCACGTCTCTGTATTGCGAGCACAAGCGTGAGCAACAGGACGATGACTGTCGTCGGCTCAACGACCACAGGTGCCACTGTTAACAAGCAATTTTTGATTCTTACATCTAGCCCCTTTAAGAAAGAAAGAAAAGAGGAAAAAAAGTTATGAATAAAATGACATAAGGGTTATTTAACACACATTGTAACTTGTTTTGTACCTCTTTGTATTATCATCACAAAACAGGCAAATCACAGGATTGTGTGATAGTACTTATGTGATATTCAAAGCTACTTCTAAAATCACGCAATCCATTTGTGTTAATAACGCATTGACGCAAATTAATTTTAACGCCACTAATTTCTTTTTTACGCAATCAATATTTAAGAGGTTGTAGCGGGATCAGTTTTAAAGCTGGAATAAAGATACTGAAATCCAACCTAAAGAATCCATTGGTACCAACCATGTCATACTCAATGCATGGCCATTTTCAAAGGGGTCCTTTGACCTCTGACCTCAAGATATGTGAATGAAAATGGGTTCTATGGGTACCCACGAGTCTCCTCTTTACAGACATGCCCACTTTGTGATAATCACATGCAGTTTTGGGGCAAGTCATAGTCAAGTCAGCACACTGACACACTGACAGCTGTTGTTGCCTGTTGGGCTGCAGTTTGCCATGTTATGATTTGAGCATATTTTTTATGCTAAATGCAGTACCTGTGAGGGTTTCTGGACAACATATGTCATTGTTTTGTGTTAATTGATTTCCAATAATAAATATATACATATATTTGCATGAAACAAGCATATTTGTCGACTCCCATGTTGATAAGAGTATTAAATATTATATATTGATTAATCGACTGATCACTTTAGGTGTGTTGCATGCTTGTGAGCGACACTATGGATTTTTTTCAGTTTGTCATTAAAAAGTGAGTAAAATGTAGCAACCCCACTCTGACAGCAACTACTGTATTCCCCTCATACCTGTTTCTACCTGTCAATCAAATTTAATGACATATGAGATTCAGTTACAGTCTTGACTAATAATGCTCATACTCCTACATATTTCAGAGAAGATAAGACATAAGGCAAAGTAACATGCAGCATGAAGTCACTGGAATAAACTTCAATTTGATTTTCCCCCATGGGTCCATGTATTGATGATGCAAGATGATGGTCATCAACACTGTCCAATGAGAGAGTCGCCAGTCAGTCCATATGACCTCATATTTATACTAGGGCTGTCAATTGATTAAAACGGTTAATCGCAATTAACCGCAAATTAACCGCAAATTAATCGCAAATTAATCGCACATTTATTATCTGTTTAAAATGTACCTTAAAGGGAGATTTGTCAAGTGCTTTATACTTTTATCAACATGGGAGTGGGCAAATATGCTTGATTTATGAAAATGTGTGCATATATTTATTATTGGAAATCAATTAACAACACAAAACAATGACAAATTGTCCAGAAACCCTCACAGGTACTGCATTTAGCATAAAAAATATGCTGAAATTATAACATGTCAAACTGCAGCCCAACAGACAAAAACAGCTGTCAGTGTGTCAGTTTGCTGACTTGACTATGACTTGCCCAAAACTGCATGTGATTATCATAAAGTGGGCATGTCTGTAAAGGGGAGACTCGTGGGTACCCATAGAACCCATTTTCATTCACACATCTGGAGGTCAGAGGTCAAGGGACCCCTTTATTAAATGGCCATGATGTTTTTTTTATACCTACTATGGTTCTTCATAAAAAGCCGGTCTAGACACGAACCGGACCAGAACTAAAAAGAAACCATTTCTTTGGTCCAGATCAAATGAAACAAACTACAGGTGTGAAAGAGACCTAAATCTTCTGAAAAACATATTCAAGGGTGCCAGAAAAGAGACTTCAGACAATGTGGAACCTCGCATTCGGGAGGAAAACAGTGGGCAAGCTCATATAAATACTGGAGGGAACATGGGATATCCATCCAATTTCTAAGCATGGATGTTCATTATTGACCTTTGGGAAAATTATATGTAAGAAAAGTTTACTAACTTTCAGAGCTGACTTTTCAACTGCACCTCGCAGTTTCAGCAAATGCAGCTAGCGGTTGAAAGCTGTAGAGTGGTTCTTTGATCTTGGATTACTGTTAGCTTGGAGAGGACTTATGACCCATGAGTCCCATGAGGTGTCCTGTGGGGGGCACTGTGGGAGCATACTGTATGGTGCCAGTCCCCATCTGGCACAGGTTCACATTGCGCTGCACTTTTGTGAGCTCCATAATCCAAAATTGTCTATCAGAGCTCATGTCGGATTTCCAGCCAATATGTTGTGCCAAAGTTGTGTCCTGAGGGATGCGTGATACTTTACACCCTGTGCCTGGGTGTGATCTCATTATGGTCTCATTGGCTGGCTGTTAATATACAGTGATGCCAGGGTGAATATCAGGTCACAGGACTGAGTCAGAGAGGTTTCCTAAAGCCTCTCACTGTGGATGTTAATTGGTGCTCCAGTCAGCCAGGGGCAGCTCTCCGGCTGCACTGTAATTGGGCAAAGTGGCGAGTTGGCCAGACTGGTCACTCTTCTCCCTCTTTTCCTCTGTCTGTCTTTGTCATAATTAACTTGCACTCAGTCAATACTTCACACGGATAATTTGACATGAAAGCGACGGAGACAGAGGAGAGAAAGAGAGTGTCAGAGAGAAAGAGACGGAGAAATGGAGAGGGACCTTCAACTCAGCAGGAAGGAAATATGACTGCAGTTTCCAAGGTGATAATGAAGTGCCAATTATGGTATGTCACTGTTCTCCATGTTGCATTAATGAGTGGCCCTTTTTATCTCAGCGGCTCTCATTCTCTGCATCTAGTATTAATTTACTCTGATCTGAACATCTTACAGTATAACGCATGCTGTAATTTATGAGAAGAAATGATTTGAGAGATGAGTTTCTCAAAGAATGAGAAAAACATTGTCAGTGTAAGGACAGTAAGTCCAAACCTTGAATGTTCACTTGAACAAAAGGTATGTTTGTCTCAATGTGAATGCCGGCTGTGCACGTGTTCACGTGTTCATGTGGATTTTGTGCTTATTCAGTGACAGCTGTGGCTAATTCTGAAGAAAGACTAAACATATTGGACATGTATTGCTGACATATACAAAAATAGTGTAATTAAATCACCTCACTCCTCTACCCTTCTGACAAGCAGACAAGATATAGGTTATTATACTGCTACTGCTCCTTTTTATAAAGGCTACGAAAGTCAGTTAAAAACTAACCAACTGGCTATCTAGGAAGTATATTCTTCAAAATGTCTTTTTTCAAAATTAAAAAAATAGGAACAACAGGTTAACTCTGGTTAATATTTGAAAGAAGACTCAAATAATCATTCCTGAGGAAAGACAGACATGACTCTATACCAGATGAATTTATTGTAGACGTTTCTCAGAATAAAGATTAGGCTACAATAAACAGCTGCCTCAAGACAGTTTAGACTTGACAGACATCTGATAATACTATACAGGAGACAGATATGTCTTCGGTCCCCGTTGGCTAGAGAAGCGTCAGGATGCCACTCATTGTGAACTTAACCTCAATCCACATGCTGTCACCGGTCACTGAGACTCAAAGGGGAGCGGTGGATGGATCGATGTTGTGTACAGATCCTGCAACAGGACAAACTAGAACGGTATGAAGGAGAGAGACAGGAGCAAGCCCAAATCAGCAACTACACTTAAGAAACAAGCCCAAAAAACGCAACCCGCGACTACCCATATTTGTAAGCGACTTTATAGGAAACTTATAATAAGCGGACTTGGCAACTCTGCTCAAAAGCTCAAACCAATGCCCTGCATTACAAAGTGGTGGATATGAGAAAGGTTCAATTTTGTCCTCTTACGTCAGGGAATGGAAACTAATACTACTCGTGTTAACTGACCAACACAGGGACCGTGACCGGCCTGAGGGCGGACACAGGAACACAGCGCCAATCAGTCTTGTCAGCTCATGCGTCATTATTTCAATAAGACATATTACAAAGTAAATATACTGCAAAGCTAGGAGCTAATATGCAAGTTAAAAACCAGCAATAAATGAAATTAAACTATTTTGTTGCATTAGTAAACTGGGAACATCAGAGAATACCTGCCCAATCGAAGCTCAGTGTGTGAATTACATACTCCCAAAAGACAGCCTGCCACTTTTCAACTTGCTTGTGTGAACGAGGCACTACATTAATAGAAAGACTGGTGGAAGAGTAAGTGGGCCCCAAAATCAAACCTGTGTTGAACGGAAAATTCGCAGATTTTCAACCTTATCTCCATCTGAGTTAGGGATTTAGTGTGAAAAACACCTGCAGTTCTTGTGCATATTCTTCATGTTCTTCTCGGTCAATATAGCGCACACTGATTTGAGAGACTGGGCTCTCTGAATAAAATAGTTGATAAATAGTTGGATCTTGCATTCTATACCTCTCTTTTTTGAGTATCTACTAATAAATGTTATGAGCAAAATCTATACTACTGTTTGTAATTTAGATCATTTTAGATCACACACATACACACACAAACACACACAACACTGAAGGAACTGGCCTTCTACCTCCGAGAGGTCAAGGCCCAGTTACGTGCTGGTTAATCTTGTGTGACAAAGAGAATTTCCAAACAGACGGGTTAAAGCATAATAATACAATTTATTCCGAACACTTAATGTTGCATAAGTAAAATAAAAGAGTTTACAGATATCTGGATCCAACCTACATGTCCCTGACAACATACAGTGCATGGGTCAGTTCGTGAAGTCTGAACCCCGAGCTATCCCTGATCCAGCCTATTCATGGTTTACACAATATTAATATTCATGAGCTTATGGCACGTGATGTTTCTGCTGCATGTCTTCTTCTTGGTTATCTCTTTCTGACTCCTTCCTCCCTTTGGCCTTGAAAAAAGAACAGAGCATGCCATCCTCCCTGTCCTCGCAAACACTTCACACACAACAAATCCAACAATCAGGTTATTGTAGGTCATTGTAAGCACTTTTGTACATAATAAATCCAACAGACCCTCTTTTGAACTTAACTAAGTTCACCTACAGATAATGTTACATACAGATATATTTATTATAAGCATAGATAATGTTACGTACAGATGTATTAATTATAAGCATCATCACACAACCTCTTCAGGATCAACATCTTCACTATCCCCCACCATTTCCAGGAGACCCTGTCTCTCCGCTTGGAACATGGCCATCTGATAAGAAGGAGGTGCATCCGGATGCTTTCGTTGCACAGCAGAAATAATCACGCGCTCAGTGAGGTGGCGAATACATGGAATACAGCAACAACCGCATAATACTAAGCATGCACACACAGCAAGGATTGAGGAGAATAGAGATACCACCATGGACTTCCATTTCCCAAAGGTACGGTCTAACCAGTCGTTAATGGGGCTGTTGATACCTGAGTCATCGTGCATGGATTCAGACAGCGTCCGGAGCCCCTCTAGCGCCTTAGTTACAGTCCCGTCCGGCGCTGTATTGTTAGGGATGAAAATACAACATGAGTCTTGGAACATTGAGCATACACCGCCTTTCTCTGCCAGCAGCATATCTAATGCCATTCTATTTTGGATCACCATCAGTGACGTAGGAGCCATTTGTTCAGCTAGTCCGGCAATTGCATCACGGGTTAGATTAGTCAAACGGAGAACATTATAGTGGATGTAGTTAATGCGGTCAACATTTTTGTTAGGAGTGATAGGGATCAGAGCACTTATTAGAGGTATGTTTTCAAAACCTGCAGCTATTTGGTCAGCTAGTTTATATTCATTAGGGGAGCTACCTCACTACATCATTCTTTATAATCTTGGTTTAGCCTTCCCCCCCTTGTAGCCCACACCTTCCACCCTGCTTCTGAGTGAAAGCATTGTCTATTGTTAAAGAGTTACTTGTGATTAGCCAGTTTTAGCAGAGTGCAGAGGCGAGGATGATAAGTAATGTATCTAAACTAGTACAGTCTGTGCTTTCCCAGGTTATTCTTTATCCTTTTATCATGAATAACTAAAATGGTAACTGAAAACACGAAAATACATGAATTGCATTAAGATAGTAATATGAAATGAACGAGGACAAGAGAGGTAAACACAAATGCTACAGCAAACGCTACTAGCAGTTTGTCGTACTGCATGATGCTTCTAGTTTGTTTTCCTGCGCGCAACTGAAAAACTTTTATCTGGGTGATCCTATTTTATACTGGTTTGGGAAAGGAAGTGAAATTTCTCTCTGGTGGATTCTCCCCACCCCTGGTTTCTCTTTTTTATCTATTTTTATCTATTTTTGTCTATTTTTGTCTATTTTAGCATTTATTCTAAGCAACAATTTTTAATACAATGTGATATATAATGTTTTTCAAAAACCACCTAGATGAGTCCACCTAAACAACCATGTTAGCCTGATTTAACTGTAAATACAGGCAAGACCTTGTAACCTTCTTTCCCTTATGTGTATCTCATCACAGTCACAGTTTATACAGTATATGAAAAATAAAAAATTATACGTGACCCTCTTTTCACGTAGCCTGGGCTCCTTGTGGGGCTGCCTCCTCTGCTTCAGGTCCTGTCCTGCTGCTGGAGCACTGTGTTAGGTGCCACCAGTTGAGTCCTTTTCCTGCAAGCTGCACAGCTGTTGCAGTTCTGGCCAGAACCTTGTGTGGGCCTGTCCAACGTGGCTCCGACCACTTCCTCTTTAACACCTTCAACCAAAGGTGTTCCGGGGGTCCGGGGTCAGGTCCTGGAACGTCCTCTGTGACAGGGGTGACAGGTTTGTCACCTGTATAGGAGAGAGCTGACACAAGAGCATTAGCCTTCAAATAGTATGGTCTGTAACCGAGGTCAGGAAGGGGAGAGGGGTTTTGGGACGGCCCTGGGAAAGGTCGGCCACACGTAAGCTCAAATGGTGTGAGTCCTGTGATTGTGGATCATACACAGTGCCAAATTTGTGTTGTAGTCCCAGAGCCTTTTCAACAGATTGCAGGTCTTTATTTTTGAAATGTGAACCATTATCTGACCTGATCAATTTAGGAAACCCATGTTTCGGAATGTACTCATTCACCAGACATTTAATGACTGATTTTGCGTCCTCTTTTCCCGTAGGGTAGGCCTCAACCCAACGTGAAAATGCGTCCACAATTACTAGGAGGAATCTTTTCCCCCCAGCCCTTACTCCCATATCTGTAAAATCCATAAAGATTTCCTGTCCCGGGGCAGTGGGAGAAGGATGTTGTCCTGCCCTAGGAGTGATGGTAGGTCTGATGTTACATGTACTACATACGTCACACTTAGTCAAGAAGTCAGTTATAGTAGCATGTTTCCGGGGAATCCACCAGTGGCGGAGATCTCGTAACATCTGTTTGTGGCTTTTATGGTCAAGTCCATGAGTCTGAGTCAGTATTGAGGACATCCAACAGGGGGGCATAACTATTTGATCTCCGTTATACCATATACCATCAAACTGTTCTATAGCTCCCTTATCTTCCCAGATGGTTCGTTCTGCTGCTGTGGCAGATTCTTGAGCTTGTATAATGGAGAAATCAGTTATCTCAGAACCGAGATCTGCTGTGGTCATGACCATCATAGTAGGTAAATACCCTGCCGCCTTTTTAGCGGCTGCATCAGCTGCTTCGTTTCCTATACTCTCTAAGTCAGTGCCCTGACTGTGTCCTTTCACTTTGATCACAGCTACCCTCTGTGGTAACTGGATTGCTTCCAACAACTCTTTCATCAACTCCTCATGAGCCATAGGTTTATTCTGACTAGTCTTAAAACCCGCTTGCACCCAGCCAGACATATCTCTGTGAATTGCATTGCACACATACGCAGAGTCTGTGAAAATATTCACTGCCTTCCCTTCCGCTAACCGCAGAGCACAAACTACAGCCGTAAGTTCTGCTGCCTGAGCAGATTGTTTCCCATCAAGAGGTAACACATTATATGTCAGCCTTTGGCCTTCATATGTAAATGAGAAAATGTCCTGTAAATGATCTGCTAAGGGCAGGCAAAAGAAGGTGTTAGCCAAATCTATACATGTGAAAGATGTATGGGCTGGGGTGAGCATCGAGAGAGCAGAGTGGGGGTTCGGTACTGGAGAACAGGAGTCAAAACCAGCTCATTGATGGCTCTTAAATCATGAGCCATTCTGTATGAGCCGGAGGGTTTGATTACTGGCAAAATGGGAGTGTTCCACTGAGAGTAAGATTTTCTTAATACTCCCGCCTTTATCAGTCCTTCAATCGTAGGGGAGATACCCTGGGCTGCTTCCACTTTATGCTTATACTGAGGTCTCCAGATAGGGCAGTAAGTCTTCATCTCGAAAGTTACCGGTTCCATGCTGCACCTGCCAACATCAAAGGGGCCCGTAGACCACAGTGAGGAAGGGAGAGCTGCCAACATGGAAGTGGCTCCTTCGCCATCTAACATCTCCCTACCGTGGTGGCGTGTTAGTAACTCATGTTTGCAAATACCTGACACTGCATTGTAAAAGGAGAGTCTATATATGTTAGAGGATGGTGAGATTGAAACCCCCAAAAGGGAAATGGGAACCCAGTCTGTCAGAGCGACTGCTGCTTTAACCATGGGGCCTAAGTCTTTAGCCTGATGTTTTGGAGCTATGGCTAGGGACACATGGGGAACAGCTTCTTCTGACATGCGATACCATTGTTCTTGTGCTGGGGTTAGTTTTACTGCGGCTGCTACTCCTGCTGGTGCTATATAAACATCTCTTACTCCTATCCCCCAGGTTGTATCTAACAGGTTCTGTTGGAACTCATCTTGATACGTAAGATCATTATTTCTGTCATAATTCAGAGTGCAGTGGGGAGGATCGGGAACAGGGAGGTAAGGGTGTAGAGCCCTAATCCATGGTTGCCACATGTTATAGAAGTCAATCAGAGGGTTTCTGTCGGCTAGCAGGACCCAATATATGTCCGCACAGGGTGGTGGGGCATCAGGTGAGGTATCAGGACTCAACATGCGCATGCGATCAGCACTGGAGGGCGAGGAGCACACCATTTTTTCTCCTCCGGGGAAACTCACTATCACAGCTTCTGGTGAACAATGTACAGAAGCCCCCAGTGCTGCCAAAACATCTCTTCCCAGGAGATCACGTGGACAATCAGGTGCATACAAAAAGGGGTGCTCCATCACCTGTCTCCCAAGCCGGACAGGAAGGGGAACAGTAAAAGGCAGTCTTTGTTCAGTGCCGGAAAATCCCAAAACGGAAACATAGTGAGAGGAAAGGGAACACATAGGTTCAGCTAAGGTGGAGTAACGTGCTCCCGTATCCACCATGAACCATCTTCGTTTTCCGTTCACTGTCAACTGGAGACAGGGCTCTGCCAGCCCCTGTCCCTCCATCTCCGTCGGGCACCCCTATGGGAACATTCCTGGTGTATATGGACCAGGTGGAGGTCCCTGCGCAGAGTACCCGCTGTATGCCTGCATTGGAGCTAGCTGTTGGTTTGGTGGAGTCTGTATTGCTGGCTGATATGACTGCTGTGGAGGCCCTCTCATCTGCTGTTGTTGTTTCTGAGGACAGTCACGTGCCCAGTGATCTGGGTTTCCGCAGATGTTACAACTGCCTCCTCTTGGTTGGGCATACCTCCTCCCCCTGCCTCCTCCTCCTCTCCCTCTGCTTCTATTCCGTCCTTCATGATAAGGGGGCCGCTGATATGAGGGCTGCTGAAAAGGCACATGATACTGGGGTGGATATGTAGCCTGTGGCTGGCCCTGCAGTGGATCAGGATTCTGTGGCGGGGCTGGAGCTGGTGCTACATTTTGAGTCATCTGGGTATCTTTTTCTTTCCCTCCCTTTTTTTTATCTGTCGCACGAGTCCGTGCATCTGCCAACTGTAATTTAGTCAACTGAGCTACCATCTCTTTTAATGACTCATTTTCCTCTTCCTCCTCCTTGGTTTCTGCATCCTGATGATGGCAGAAATGTGTTTCCCATCTTGATGATTTTGCCCCTGCCATATCTGGATTCTCTTGCATCTTTCTCTTAACTCCTTCCGGAGCATGTTTTAACAGAGCTATTCTGAACAGAGACTGCTGTGATTCTTTATCTGGGTTCACCCCCGTAGCCCCCGCCCACTCTGTCTTTGCTCTTTCTATGAACGTGCGTCCACTCTCCCCGTTCTTAATCTTAAACACCAAGCTGTGGAGCTTGCCCGCTGGTATGGGATACTTTTGTCTAATAGCATTACCGAAGGAGGTAGCGTAGGGGTTAAAGTTCCAAAGTACCACCTAACACTTGAAACAATGGTGCCATAACTTCGTTTGTATAATCACTGTCCTGTGGGGTTGGTACCGGACTAGGGGTAGGAGGAGGATAAGGAGGGGGGTTGGGATGTGGGCCAGGTGGGTACTGCTGATGGAGGGACATGTAATGTGGCGGCTGGCTAGTATGTGGGTTTGGTGGTGAGGGTGCGCTAGGACTGGGTGAGGGATTCACTAGTGGTTTTGCTTCAGCGGTTTTTGCGTGGGTGGCTTTCGTCTGGCTGCCTAAGGCTGATAGTGCAGCCATCTGTATCACATTATATTTTACCAATTTACTTGCCAACTCGTCTTCTTTCTTCCTCAATTTCCCCCTTACAAACATATGTCCCTTTTCTTTGTCTTGTCTTGCTTGCAGCAGCTTTCTATGAACCACCTGTATTAATGCTCTCATCACTGGCATCTCACCGTGGCTGGAAAATGCCCTTCCTTCACTGTCATGTTATACCACTCATCTAGGTCTTGAGTCTCTTTATTTCTAGTCTTGGGATCAAATGTACAGATTACATTGGTCTTAACTTTAGCCCATTGCTGTCCAAATGATAAACGGGGAGGCCCACAGCCACCCCGTTCCTCACAGTCTTTGTCAAATTCTCCGTCCATTCTGTCCAGTACTATTTCACACAGGTTTATTCAGTTTATGACAGTAACTAGATTCAGAGTAAATGGGTCGCTATGCCCCTCGCTGTGATCCTACCAACATAAGCTTCTACTGGACACTTTGATGTTCCAGCGATGTTGGCCCAGTATCAACAGTAAGTTTTAATTTTCCTCTGAATACTAGTTATTAATGTACACTCATACAGTTTTTATTACTAAACGGGCAGCTTTCCTCCTCTTAGTCTTTACCAAAAGGGCAGCTTGCTCCCCTAAATTAATTCAGCTTTCCTCCTTTTAGCTCTACTAAAAGGGCAGCTTTAATTCAGCTTTCCTCCTTTCAGCTTTACTAAAAGGGCAGCTTTAATTCAGCTTTCCTCCTTTTAGCTTTACTAAAAGGGCAGCTTTAATTCAGCTTTCCTCCTCTTGGATTTACCAAAAGGGCAGCTTTAATTCAGCTTTCCTCCTCTTGGATTTACCAAAAGGGCAGCTTTAATTCAGCTTTCCTCCTCTTGGATTTACCAAAAGGGCAGCTTTAATTGAGAAAGTCTTTACTTCTGCAACATTTATCACTACAAAGGAGATTCAGCACAACAAGAGAGATAATTTAGAGTAAGCCAATATGCAGAGTTCGATAAAACAGGTTCTGCTCACCTTTAAGATTTCAGGGATCCCTTTCTCTCTCTCGCCGGTCTGTCCGTCCTTTGGACACGCTTCTCAATGCCGAAGATCACGTCGGGGTCACCAATTGAAGGAACTGGCCTTCTACCTCCGAGAGGTCAAGGCCCAGTTACGTGCTGGTTAATCTTGTGTGACAAAGAGAATTTCCAAACAGACGGGTTAAAGCATAATAATACAATTTATTCCGAACACTTAATGTTGCATAAGTAAAATAAAAGAGTTTACAGATATCTGGATCCAACCTACATGTCCCTGACAACATACAGTGCATGGGTCAGTTCGTGAAGTCTGAACCCCGAGCTATCCCTGATCCAGCCTATTCATGGTTTACACAATATTAATATTCTTGAGCTTATGGCACGTGATGTTTCTGCTGCATGTCTTCTTCTTGGTTATCTCTTTCTGACTCCTTCCTCCCTTTGGCCTTGAAAAAAGAACAGAGCATGCCATCCTCCCTGTCCTCGCAAACACTTCACACACAACAAATCCAACAATCAGGTTATTGTAGGTCATTGTAAGCACTTTTGTACATAATAAATCCAACAACACACACACACTGACTCTACTAAGTTCATGCACACAAACACACTCTCTAGTTGCTAGGACAACCTCTTTCTCCCCACATGCCCTCTGCGCACTTTAATTTTGATTAATCAAATCAGGTTAGAGTATTGCATTTGCCCATGGCTGACTGGGGACTGGATGGTGAGAGTGAGGTTACTGCAGGTAGATCGAGGACAGAGAAATCAATATGGCAACATTTTTTTGGTGTGAAAATCAGGTCAACTCAGACACCAATGAAAGAACACAAGGCATGTAAATGTCAACATTTGAATAAGTCAATACTAGGGATGTTAACAATTAACCGTTTAACCATTAACCGACATTAAGAATTTTAACCGATTAACGCTATGGGTTAAACAGTTAACATAAACATTAAAGATTAAATAAAAAGCTGAGTAAACTCAGAGGAGCGGCTTGTCACTTAAAGGAGAATAGCTGGTCCACCTTAACAGTCCACCTTAAGAGAGTCCGAGCCAGTGTTGTTGGTAACGTCGGAGATAACCGCCTTCACTGTAATCAAGAGGCGGCTGGCAAGACACGGAAGCAGTAGCATTTATTCACCGACAAATAAACTGCACACACACTGCTGCAGCCATGTTCACAGCTATAATACCACCGATAACCCCACACTCACCGCCGCCACACACACACACACACAGTCTGTCGGAAACTCGCTAACGTAACGCCGGGTTGACAAGAGTACACCGCCTCCACACACTCATGCTCTGTCTCTCCACCAGACACTCCGTACAGTTACGCAATGCTCACTGAGTACGCCAGGCAGACAAACAGCTGACAACCTTGCAGCTAAATGAAGTGGTGGAGACTTACTGGGACAATACAAGCAACGTCCAAAGATTATGGATTGCAGGTAGCAACCTTCAGTTATATACTGAGCTTTTTGTTCGTCAGTGGGTGAAGGTGTCAAGGGAAAAGAGAGGCTGAGAAAAGCAACTGTTGTGCTTAAACTGGAAAATGAAGCGTGACTTTGTATACTCCTCTAGTGCCATGTGCGTCTTTATGAACCATTATCTGATACAGCACAATGGAGGATGCTCTGACTACGTGTGTCTTGAATTTGTTTTGAAATACTGAAAAAGTTTCTCAAGGCCAGAATCTCTGCCATCAGCAAATATTTGTCTGGTGTCTTTTATTTAATGCTTAGCTGTGTGTGTGTGTGTGTGTGTATACAGTATATATATCTATATATATCTATATATATTAGCGTTGTGACGATTCACTCAGCTCACGATACAATACGATACACGATATTGGGTTCACGATCTCGATACCATACGATATTATAACCCGCTGTTAGCCGTCGAGTCAACGCGATGATAGCCGCCGAGCCAACGCGGTGCTTGTGTAAACAGCAGCGGTGGATGAGAGACAGCGGACAGAGCAGATTGAAACGTTGCTTTCCTCCACGTTTAACCGTTTCATCGTGTTTATGCTTGTTGAACAGGTGTAATAACTTATCTTTGCTTTATACTTGCAAAGTTTTATTGCACTTAGCAACGAGCGTAGCGTGAACTCGTCTCTCCACCGCGGCCTCTCGGATCAGCTGTTCACTGACAGCGCTGTATGTGTGTGTTGATGTGTGTGGTGCTCCGACACAGAAGCTGCGGCCGTGCGTTACGATTGATTGGTTCAATTTCGGCGAGGGCAGACCAGATTTTACTGCGCATGAGTTGTACCCCGAGAGGCTGCAGCTTCAGCCCCGGAGCACCATATGTACGTAGCACCAATTATGCCCTGATATCGCAATCCAGTTTTTCATCTCGACGATGCATATCGTCACGTTTTTATATTGCGATATTTCGAGGCACGATATTTCGTCACACCCCTAATATATACACCAGACAAATATTTGCTGATGGCAGAGATTCTGGCCTTGAGAAACTTTTTCAGTATTTCAAAACAAATTCAAGACACGTAGTCAGAGCATCCTCCATTGTGCTGTATCAGATAATGGTTCATAAAGACGCACATGGCACTAGAGGAGTATACAAAGTCACGCTTCATTTTCCAGTTTAAGCACAACAGTTGCTTTTCTCCGCCTCTCTTTTCCCTTGACACCTTCACCCACTGACGAACAAAAAGCTCAGTATATAAGTGAAGGTTGCTACCTGCAATCCATAATCTTTGTAGATGTCTGTGTTTCTAAACCAGACTGAAATGTTCCAACAGATTAAACTCTTGAATTCGAAAAACATTGAAAAGCAAAAGTGTTCTTGGACCTTGAAAAAGATTCAATTCAATTTCAATTTATTTTTTTATAGCGTCAAATCATAACAGAAGTTATCTCGAGACGCTTTATATATAGAGCAGGTCTTAGACCGTACACCACAGCATAAGATGCTGTCGACACTTCTCGTGAGCTTGAAGCGTGTTTACTGTATGCCCGACATTTATGAGAACTGACGTGAGTTATGCTGCACTGGGTGACTGCAGGTGAGTGATCACAAAGACATTTACGCTCCAAATTTATTTCCAAATTGAGGCAGAAGTGTTTGCTGCACCACTGCACGCATGTCACTGATTTGCAGTCGCATGCATGTAATCGGTCATTCAGTCACCCAGGATGACGTCATCAGTGAATACGTGACCCACATTAATGCAAGTGTCTTGGCTGATACAATTATTTGTGGATGTAACTAGGGCTGAACGATATTTGAGAATTTGCTGCTCTTTTGCTGTTGGACTAAACAAACAATTTAAAGACATCACCATGAGGTCAGGGAACTTTTCACTATTTTCTGACATTTTATAGACAAAAGTAATGCATCAATCAAATGAGAAAACAATTGACGGATTAATCGATAATTCAAATAATCATTAGTTGCAGCCCAAGATGTAACTTTGGATTGTGAATGAGAACACATAACCTCAGATAGCCCTGATTAGCGCCAGCACTGAGAGCCATGGCTTCTGACAGTCTGTCTTGTTAACTCCTGCTGGATGCTGTTGATCAAAAATGAGTGCTGCTATTTAATGATGAAGGCCCTCATCCTTCTCAAGAGGATGTGTGGCTGCAGCATGTTCAGTGGGGAGGGCGGGAGACTCACCAGAGGCTCCACGATACGATATTATCTCTTAAGTCACGATACGATCTTATTGCAATTTTGCGATACATTGTGATATATTGTGATTTATTACCTATTTCAACTGCAAATTATGCAGTTTGTCAACATCTGTTTTATCTAAAAAGGTACAGTTTTCACTCTGTTCATCTCAGAGTTTGCATTCACATATCTTGAGGTCAGAGGTCAAGGGACCCCTTTTGAAAATGGCCATGCCAGATTTTCCTCGCCAAAATTTAGTGCAACTTTGGAGCGTTATTTAGCATGACATGGTTCATGTTTCCAAGGATACCAGTATCTTCACTCTAGCTTTAAGCTACAACCTCTGAAAGACAGAATGGCGGCCGGTTAAGAGGTTAATAATTTACATAATAAAAGATCGATACTTGAAGCCCGGGTATTGATACAATATTGCCACGCAAAATATTGCGATACTATGCTGTATTGATTTCCCCCCCCACCCCTTATGTTCAACAAACAACAAACCGGCATTAACTGCTGAGATAATCAAAACGTTAGTTTAAGATTTGCATTAAAATTATTAATTTTATCATGAGCTTTTATGAAACATGTACGCAAATTGGTATGGAGCAGGTGGATTTGCATTAAACTTTGGTAAACAAACTGTGAGCTCCTCCAAACACTTAATTACAGCAGTGATCATTGCTCTGCTTATGATCACGGTTGTTGAGAACAGGTATTATAACTGCCATTTTTCATAATGCAGGGACACATTTACAAAATGTGAAAACAGGGTAATAGGTATAAATCTACTCATCTTCTTCTTTATCGTGGTTTCCTTGTTGACCCAAGTGCATTCAATGGGAAAAGCTTTTGAGTAAAGAAAGCTGTGTTATTGAGAAATATCCTTCTTTTTTTTACCAATTTTACCAGGCAACTGATTTGTAGCTATAGTCTAACTCACCGGATGTAGACTATGGGTACAAGCCTGCCATTGGGCACCAATTTCCACCGGCATTCTCCTCGCCTTCTGCTTATCTATCTATTTTGCAAGGCCACTGTACACAATAAGTGCATGACTTCCAAATCACAATCACACACATGCACACTATTTATCTTGCAGGGCATGGATTTACCCAAGCATGATTTCATTAAATGTCATCTTTTTCAAAGTTTACAGCGACGCTGTTTGATAGATTTAATTCACAAAGCCTGGTATAACTTTGAACCTTTCTATTGATGAAGCTCGCCAGAGACATCAAACCCTCAGTGTCAGAATCTCAAGCGCTCTCTGCCTTTGCTGTAGGGCTATGATTGATGTACAGGCTCCCGTGCACATACTGCATTTTGAGTCTGTTCCTTGGGGGTTGGAAGGCATTTGCATGGAGGATCACCTTGAGATCAATAGGCTTTAAAAACAACATAAACTCATGTGCTCCACTGGGCCTCCGACTGGCCTTTTTCTCTTGACTAATCAATCGCTATTGGCAAGAGAATAATTGATAAATCCTTTTAAAAGCAGCACAAAGTGCGTCCTCGCAATAGCAGCGTCTCATTCTTAACTGAATTTAACATAGACATTTCTACATTTCCATTTGGTGCTTTTGACAATATAAGATTACAATATTATTATACCTACAGTATATACAGTATCCTGTGTGGACTCTATTTTTTCCGTCTTTTACATGTTTTTCTGTCCAGCACCTAGTACTTATCACCTGGATGTGCATGCTTTTGTAAATACTTTTTAGTGTTCTATACCGTGACATCCCTCAAGAATGAAAACATGTTGCCTAAAATGTCAATTTCTGCTCAAACAACTTTGAATTCAGAATAAGGTTTAATTGCGTCTCTCGTCCCGATGAATAAATTACAGTTGAGAAAATTAGACTCTAAGTGTTAAGGGTTACTGATGATATGCATGTAGGATGAAAAGCTTGGTTCCTTACCTGACCGTACATAAAGGTTATCAAGCACCTCTGATTAGAAGTGATCTGAGGCTCTGAACTGTAATCAGACCTGTAACAGCAGGATTGTGGTTGGTTCACTTGGATAGATTCACAGAAAGGCAACACAACTGCAAAGACATTTAAAGGTTGGAGATGTTCTCTGTAGTCTCTAATTGAGAAATACTGTTGGGCTCGTCGTCACAGTTTGTTGCGTGTGATCGACAATGCCAACAAAGTCTTGTTTTGGCCGACAAGTTGCAACCGAACACACCGCAAAGACTACAGCCGACGGCCAGTCAGCACGGACGTTCTGCGCCTGCTTGAGAGGAAATAACTCTCCACACCAGCAGGTCGCGGTAGTCTGTATTCCTCGTTCAAAAATGGAAACCGGAAGACCGAGGACTGCGGATATACAAGCCGTTGTTATGATACGTACATGAAACAAAACAGCGTTTGTCGACCGTTTTCACACCACTCTCACTCACCACTTAACTTCATTCCATGTCGCTGTGAAAGTATCCGTGTATTGGAATGATCAGATGAGATGAAAGTGAGAAAAGCCTTCTGTGTTTTTCCTCTTGATTTTACTTGTTAGCTTGCTTTCCTCACGTCCGTTTCTCTTCTTGTGCATGGATTTGTTTAAGCTGAACCGCCAATCAGAGTGGTTTCTCATAATGTAGAATATGTCAAACCTCACTCACTTGAAAGCAGGACGAAGCCAAGAAAGTACAGTTAAAGTAAATGAAGAATCAACAAAAAGGTTGATGAAAAGTACATATGTATAGAGCGAAGGACTACTTTCCCCATCTTTTTAATTTCAGTAATTTACACTGTATGCCCTCGTCTGCTTGCTCTTTTGGCTTTCAATCAAATTATCCCTTTAAACCTGAATATGGCCGCACTACATGCTGATTGCCATTGTTCCTCCGTCTCTCAGCCTTACCCCTAAGCCAGGTGGGAGAACACTTACATAACACGATTCTCACGTGTTTTATTTATCATTTTTTTTTAAGTTTGATAGAATTTAAATCCAATTTTCTTGATGTTTCGGATCAAATATACATCATTAAGTTTTCAGAAACAAAGTGTAACAACTGCTTAATGTGATAACATCAAGCTAAAGGCTTCTCTAAAGCAACAGCAACAGTATGGAGTTAACGTCTTCCAGGGAAACTGTTGGAAGCCATTCATTTCTAGTTAGTCATTAGTTAGTCAGAATCCCTCCAACAGCGTGACATTTTAATCTCCCTTTGCAAAGTCAATGGCAATCTATTGCACAGAAATCGATAGCTAAAGACTGCCGCCCACTGAGTGCATTTCTGCAAAACACAACCGGTAAGTCAGCCGTTTAACCTTGAGGAATGAAGCTGACAAGATATAATTATTTATTGTGCAGTAAATGCCAAACCTGAGATAAATACTGTAAAAGAGTAAATAAATACGTGACTTGTTTTTTCAACAGTTCGTCTATCCGTGCCCAGGTCCACTTGAAAAGGTGGTAGAGTTTACAAAGTACAGTTCATGTGTACTTGGTTTGTGTCAGGTGTGATAACTAACTGTACCATGGAAGTGGACTGCTATTTAACGCGAGTAGCAGCAGACAAGTAGAGTTGTTAAACGCCACCCGTCTCTTCCAAAATCTGCATATGCACCCATAACGCGCCAATCTCATCCTCTCAACATGGGTGATAAAGTATGAAGGCAGGCGAGAGGGTCGTTTTTGACATTGTCTCCGAAATATAAACAATAGTAAGCAAAATGCGAAGGTGGACTCCATTGTATAGACTTGGGATCTTGCAATTGGCATGCTTTTTACACTATAGCGACAACATAAACAAATGTGTACTCAGGTATCGAACAACATTACTAATGTGAAAGCCAGAGATGGAAAAAGAAGAAAGTAGAAAGTACTTTTACTCAAGTACTGTACTTAAGTACACTTTTGACATACTTGTACTTTACCTGAGTAATTTCATTTTATGCTAGTTTATAGTTCTACTCCACTACATTTCAGAGGGACATATTTTACTTTTTACTCCACTACATTTATTTGACAGATATAGTTACGGTTACAAAAAACAGACTGTATGACTGTATGATCAGTTTATAATACAGTTTATTATACACACTGTTAAAGATTAAACCAGTGGCTGGTCTAGTTTGGCCCTAGTGCCATGTCTCAGATGTCTATGAGTTGTTGATGGGACTTTTCCCCTCGAATTTTTTCAGATAGTTGTATTTAAATAAATCTTTTGAATCCCAAAGAGATTAAATTCTCTTCACCAAAAATCAAAGATTAGAGAAAAGTCTTTGTTTTTTTTCTTCTTTTTCTACCCCATTAATCATCTCATGACCCCTCAGATTTATTTTGTGATTTATTTTGGAGGGGCCCGACCCGTAGATTGGGAACCACTGGACTAAACTACTGATATAATATATCATAATATAAAATAATATCATATAATATAATATAATATAATACAATATAATATATAGGGATGCTAATTTTGAAAAATGTTTAACCTATAACTGACCCTCGTTAACCGATTATTAACCGTTAACCAACAAGATTAGTGCGTTTCACGCAGCTGTGCTATTTTTAGTGCCTAACTCGCCCAGCTGCAACGAAAAGCCGATGCCCAAACAGATTAAATCGATCATTTATCACCAGCTGCAGTGTACGCGCAAAACAGACAACTGAATCCACAGTTCACCCGACCGAGAGAGTTACTAAGTGACCACCACATCAATTAGCTGCGAGGTTGTCAGCTGTTTGTCTGCCTGGCGTACTCAGTGAGCACGGTGTAACTTTAGCGAGTGCCAGTCGAGAGACAGAGCGTGTGTGTTTGTGTGGCGGCGGTGTACTCTTGTCTGCCCGGCATTATGTTAGCGAGTTGCCGACAGACCGTGTGTGTGTGTCGGCGGTGAGTGTGTGGTTGTCGGTTGTGGTAATGGTATTTTTACTTAAGTATAAGATCTGAGCACTTCTTCCACCACTGGAGAAAGCTTTGCCGCGTGTGAGTGGAAGGGGGTTGAGGGGTCAATTGTACTCAGGCACGTTACGAAGCAATCATACATAATATGAAAATGCCCTAAGGGTTACACGCCAAATTTAACCTGCTTTTTTTTGTTCGATGTTGTTTTTTTTACAGGTATTATTTGCTTGTTATCTTGTACGGCTGTTCTCCGGCTGTTGTTGTTTTGCCCCATTTGTTCTCATTTATTGCATGTGAGCACACCAGTGTTTAATCAGAAGGCATTAGTCTAAAACCCCAGCGTCAATAAGTGGTGGAAGGGGAGCCAGATTGCATTAGAGCGCCGAGATCAATAGTCTCTGGAATACAGCAGAACCCCAGAGGAGGCGAGGCAGCCCCGACTCTCACCACAAATAATGAGAAAGTGACTTACAGGTTTTATGAGTTTTCATCATTTTTTTATGAGTTCAGAGTGACCTCATTCTGAGTGATAGGGACTTAGATCCTGACCCTCTATTTCATTAAGTTGGTTGTGCTTAATAGGACTGCCGTGTATGATGTAGGGAAAGGAGGCGGCTTTGCTCTCCATGGCTCATATATTGAGCCATGCCTCCTCTATCTCTTTTCTCTCTCTCTCTCTCTCTCTCTCTCTCTCTCTCTCATCAGATGCACTGGTCCTTCTACAGGTTTACGCCCAGCTGACCCTAATTGCTAACCTGACATGATAGTATCAAATGAAGCTCCTAAAGGCCTTTTGGCAATAGACAAAGAACAAACTGACTAATACCCCGAGAGGTGTTTGGCTTAGTACAGGACACATGAAACCCCCAACCGTCCTTACCGTTATGTAAGTGAACTTGTTAAGTTGGTTAAGTTCATGCAAATACATTATGCATGCTCTACAAAGTCCTGAACACAGCCTCATAACAGAGGACTGGCTTTACATAACAGACTCTAATTCTGTCCAAAACTTGTAATGGAGCTGTTTATTTGTGAGCTCTTTGTCTATTCTGTTGATGTTTCATTCATCCGTTTTGTTTTTCTATCCACTGTCACACATACTGTAACAAGCATGGTGTTTGTTACAGACCAAGGATTCAATTCCTGTGATAAGGCAACGTGTCCCCCCTGAGTGTCTTTGAGCAAAACATGAAATAGTTGCTACAGGTTTGTTGTTATTTGAGGCTCCTGCATTCAGTCAACTTTGCTTAAATTCTCACATAACACCCAGAGATCAGATAATAAACAGGCCTTAAATAATAGCAGCGAGACAAAAGAATCAATTGTTTAAGAAAATGTCCAAAAACAACATGGTTACGTTTAAGTGACAAAACCATCTAGCGAGCATAGTAACTATTCCTGTCCATCTGGACCACAAGGTCAACAAAATAACTTTAAAATCGTGTTCGCTTCACATTTGCTACAGACAGTTAACACTGGCTTCTTTTAATCACATTGTTGTTTTCATAACAATGACAGTGTAGGTCCTAACCAAACTTTAACCATAGCGGTTTCAAATCAGAAAATGGACACCAAATGGACAGAATTTATTTTGTTTCTTTGTAACGGTTTTGGAAGAAACAGACAAATGATCATAGGGGCTTATATGTGTCATTCTGGATGGCCATTACAAATTATGTAGGACTTCTTACCCTGTAAGAAGTTGTAAAACGCACTAATAGCAGAATTCAGAGTTATTTCCCTTCCTCCGTTCATGTGAATGAGACCCAGACCGTGACGACAGTGTGACCGAGTCATGTGACCGAGCAGACGCTACCGCGCATGTCCGATGGGCCCAATGGATGCGGAAGATCGCCAGAAGATCCGGGTATTTTTCCAGGCGGAAGTCAAGTCATTTTGGCTTCATGCGCCACTGAGCAACTTTCATAGGAATGAATGGAGCCCCGCCTCCAACGCTGTATCCAGTTCTCTTAATACATACATGGGCTGGACCCAGCTTCTAAACTAAACTCTACTTGACTGGACACCGATTGATTCAGTTCAACTCACTCTCAAGTCAAAAATACACAAAGCAAGCACTAAGTCATGGAGACAATAAATAACTGGCTCTGCTGCTCTCCATGTCTTTCATCTCCACCATGTGCAGAAGTTGAAGCTTGCATGTAGCTCGCCCTGTTCCTCTCTATGTCGAGACAAGGAGAAGCTAACTCTGGCACCAGCCAGCCTCCTAAATGAGACCATTGTATCCCCTCCATCAATGCTGTCTCACAACATCTTCATGTTACACAGCCGTATCATGAACTTTGATCTGGGAAATTACATCTACAACCCCATAAGGACCTGGCTAACCCTCGCACAGAGCAGGCTTTGTGCTCATGTTACTCAAGCCTCCATCTCTGTAACGGCTCAGAGAGACAGGTTTAGGATTATAGCAAGGTAATGGCTGTGTGTGTGTGTGTGTGTGTGTGTGTGTGTGTGTCCTGCAATATGAATTAAGGATGTCACAAGAACTGATACTTCGTTAGCTAACGTTAATGGGGGTTGCATTGAGTTTCATTATGATGATATGATTATTCGTTCAAGCTCTATTCAGTCAGTCAAAATTAGTATTAGACGAAGTTAAATTATAACGTTATCATGATGTGTTCAAATGTAATCTTGTAAAATTTTGTTTTGGACGAGAAACTTGAATAAATCCAGTTGTTTGAAGGATGTTTTCACAGCAATATAAAATAGATATTAGACAGGGAATTAGACAGGTTTAACTTCCTAACATTAGCTCAAAGTGCTTATTGTTTTATTTTTATTTTTGTGCTATGGAATTGGGTATCGAGAATCATGGAATTTCACTGGTATTGGTATCGGCTACTAAATTTCTGGCATGGTTCTGGTATTATGAATTGTAGGGCTGTGTATTGGCAAGAATCTGGCGATACAATACATATCATGATATGGTGGTTGCGATTCAATATATCAATATATACTGTAAGCAGGCCCATATATTGCGATTTCTTTAAATTTTAGGAATTTTAGGAAAACCGTCATAGTATAAAGAACACACCACCATATGCATAAATCATATTGCATTTATCTCAGTCCCTGTAACATCCAACATCATAGCACTACTTTGAGGGGGCACATACACTGAGAGGGATCATCTCTTTGCAAATGAAATAAACTATTGACTCAACTTACAAGGAAATGGGATTCATCATTATAAGAACACAGGAACAATTCCGCAGTTTAAGTACATGTCGTGAATCTGACGTAGATTTTTCGTAGGACCTTTCTTAAGAACAAATTTAAGAAAAAACTTATGAAGATATTGGTGGAAGAGGCCCACTGTCTTTAGAGAGACACAAAAAAGAGAGAGCAACAAGTGCTGGAAGGTGTTGAACCTGGTTTTGCTGTCCTTTAACAGAAAGGAAAACTGCCTTTTGAAAAGAAGCACAGTGAAATACTGACAGCAGAGGACAGGCTGTCATTTTCACAGCTTTGTACGATATATTTTGTACTTGACACACTATCTACCATAGATGGAGATGAATATTTCATAGCAGCTAGTCACTGACACTTAGCATTCAGCTCCTTGCTCAGGTGCAAGGTGTGAGCGGTCTTTTGTCTCAATAGCACCAGTGGACCATGAAAGATGACCTGCTGCACTTGTGCTACCTGCTGATAGAAACGTTATCACGTCATGCAGTGAAATATGCCCATCAGCTTAACGGTAGGTTCACATTGAGACCCGACTGCATATGGCAGAGAAATGGGTGTAAAAGACGCACAAAAATATTTAATTTATCTTTATACTGTACATTACAAATACTGTCAAAATGGTAAGTACCAAGCTGGCTGTCTTTATAGGGGTAAATCTAATTCTAATTTCCTTCCTAGTAGTGAAATGTGAATGTTAACAGGCCCTCTTTTAAACCTCCAGGGTAGGAATTGTTCTCAAACTCACAATTCAATAAATTGAGATGCTTTGATAGGAAAGTGGGATGATAAAGTTACATAACTCAAGAGATAAAAAAAAGTGAGGCAGAGTCTGGTTGGATTTAAAAAGAGGCAGCAACAATGAAGGCACTATTATTTCTCTGGTGGTAAAATACAAGTATTAGTGGAACTTCAAGGAGACAGATAGATTTCAGAATATACCGCGAAATGAGTTGCTTATATTGCATTAAATTCAACACCACGACAACTGTTGTGTTAGTGTCTCTAAAACATCCTCAGCAAAATTCCAAAGACAACAGGTCTGACTAAAGAAAAGATCCGGTCTATGAGCTTAAACAGGTTTGATTTTAAGCAAATGAAAGTATTCCTGATTGCATTTTCAGATGACTTTGTTAAAATATTTTAACAATAGATGGTGGTAGATTTGTATTCTGGCTGATCCCGGCTTCCAGCCACGATTCCTCTGGATATATGGGTCAAAGTATGTACATTTACTATAGTTATTTTTCATTCAAGCCATGTGACAACTGATGCAAATAGTTTTGGAAAGGCTGGCACCTCCCGTTGTTGGGGTCACCCACCCTGCCATTTACTGGTAGAGGAAACTTGGCTTCAACACCCTGCCTAACAGCGGGGTGAGATCCTGATAACCAGGACAGAAGTGTGTGTGTGTGTGTCTCTCTTTCTGTGTCTCTGTATTTGTTGAAAAGTAGCACTCATGCATACAGGGAAAAAACATTTGAAATGCATGAATGATGAATATTGATTATAGTTCTTTTGCCCGGCTCAGGTCTGGTCATCTTTAGACTGCGTTGGGGGCTGAGATGTATCACCATTTCTTTGAGCTTTTTTTATCGTGACACATCTCTAACAGTCGTTATCGCTGACTGCTGAAAGCCTGCGTGCTGCAAAGCAAGTTGCGATATGACAACTGGCACCCGTGAGCTGTTTATCAATCTTAGCTGCAGCGTAATCGCGTATTCAACAGGGTTTTAATAATAACTACATTTTGAGGTTTATTGCTTAATTATTTTGTTACGATACTTTAAAAACATTATATGAAAATTAGGGCTGGAACGATACGCCTGGATACTATCACGATACTTTGGTGCCGATTCGATATGTATTGCGATTTTTAAGTATTGCGATTCTACAAGACTACAAGTATTGCTAGCTCACTAGTCAGCTCCATTCTCTTTAAACATCCATTGTCAGCTCCATCGGGGCAGTTTGAATGCATTTAACATAAATGTCTGTATATGGGTGCTCTACAGTTGTAGCGTCGGCTGATTTGACCACAGAGATTAGTGACGACTGGCTTGACCGCAGGTTACCGCAACACGACAACATTAGCTGGCTATGACAGCATGTAGCTTTAGCCATGATGTCTAGCTCTGCTTTTCCTGGCAATGTGTGAAACCCAAAGTGTTTCCATACTTTACTGTACAGTATGTGTAGTGTTTACCACGTTGG
Organism: Sebastes umbrosus; assembly: GCF_015220745.1. NCBI lineage: Eukaryota > Metazoa > Chordata > Actinopteri > Perciformes > Sebastidae > Sebastes > Sebastes umbrosus. Next base: position 26,671,649 of record NC_051273.1, on the reverse strand, counting down.
ATTTAAAATGTGTGGGCGCAGGTCGTATCCACGTAGACCCTCCGCTGTTTTCTACGTTTTGGCTCACTGCGGTTTGTTTTGGTTGACGGGTACGGGACAGATATGACGTTACTCAGACTACAACAATAAAAGTGGTAACTTCCTTCTATATTTCCGCAAAGACTCAAATGAAGCAAATATATTGATTCTGGCTTTAAAAAAATGTATTTAAAATCGTAAAAATCTTAAAAATAGGTGGATATGTGAATCGATTTTTTTCCCACCCCTAATGAAAATGTAGTGATTATAAACGTTGATTTAGCCTGTCTTTAAAGCCTTCCAGGGGAGCTACTCTCCCTACCTCTAATTTTAGCCTTAAGTCCTGACCATAAACTGACCTCAACCTTTACTCTTATCCTAAAATAAACCTGTGATTCTAGTCGATGCATGTCCTGAATTGCAAACTAGAAGCCCTGTGGACTAGCCAAAATGAGCTCTCTTGGTAAAAATGTCCCCACTCCAAAGGTCTAAACCTCCAGCTGGTTTTCACAAGGACAGCAAAGCAAGCACACAGACACACACAAATACGGCAGCCATTGAGCACTCAGCGTGGTATAAGCCCATTCCTAATAGGGTCATTCATAATGAAAGGGGCATTAGATGTGCCCGGCTTTCACTCACTAGATAAAGTGTGCAACAACAGCCAGCTAAATTCAATTGGGATTACATAACTCCCAAAATCAACAAGGGTAGTGCCCCCAAGATGTTTTGTTTTTTTGGCCTGTGATCTAACAAGCGAGTTGCCAAAAACCCTTACAAGACATTTTGTCTGGTGGACTCATGTGAGAGTCTTCTCCGGCCCTGATGCTCTTGTCTGGTAACTCTATCAGAGTTAATACACAGCAGGCCTAATCTCTGAAGGCCCCAGGTTCTGAGCAGCCGTAATCCTCGGACAGCTCATATCACACAGGAGCAGATGCAGCAGGTCCAGGGTCAGCGCTCAGCCCCGGCACCCCCGTCTCATTCATCCTCTCTGTTGACTCTCAGAGCCAAAAATAAAAACGCGCTCTTCTACCAAGAGGAAACTGAGCCTCTTCAAGGCCTTGCTGAAATCCTGTGTTCTTCTAAAAGAAGTATTACCTTGTGTGCATGACATACTATGGTGTATGCATATTACATAAATCATGCAGGTCAATCAGTTGCATCAAAAAGTGCAAAAAGATAGGTGATTCGGTTTGTTACTACTGTAGGTTAAATTTTACCAAATCAAAGCCCTAATGACATTTGTTTACGTTCAAATGAAAAAAAGCCCTCCAGCGGCCATAGTAATTATGACTCATGTGACGTTAAAGAGCCACAAAGTCTTCAGAGGGAGCAGCTCTTGGTGGATGGGTCAACTAATGGTTCTAAATGGTTTTTAGGGGTGTAAGAAAATATCCAAAATATAGAATATCGCGATATTATGTTTTGTGATACTGTATCGATTCTCAAAAACACTGCATCGATTTTTAATAGTTTACATACAAAGATAAACTCAGTCAATACTTTCATTTCATTTGCAAAGAGATGTTCCCTCTCAGTGTATGTGCCCTCTCAAAGTAGTGCAATGATGTTGGATGTTACAGGGACTGTGATAAATGCAAATGCAAATCCCACTGTTCTGATTGCATAAAAAAAGTTCAAAAGGTGCATGGAACAACAACATGTTTTGTCATTTAATGTGGGGGACTATCTTGTTGGTTAATTCTAAATTAAATTCCCAAATGAGTAAAACTCAGAAAAAAATATTCCAAAACTGTCCAATTAAGCACCCACTTTTTTTTTCTTTTTTTTTCTTGCTTTTCACTTGACATTTTTAAACCTGTGGACACAATATGTATGCACAATTAAGGACACTGAGCAAATAAAAAGATAAAAATGTGTGAATATTGTGTGAACACAGTTTTTACAGCAGTTAATGCACACAATACACTTAACTATTCCCTCAACAAATATATTTTAACCTCCACAGTCAGTCCCAAGCTCTGTAAGGAGGTGATTAATGACTTTAATAAACGTAAATATTCTTTATTTCCCAGAGTAATGATTGGTTGATTGTTCACAATATAAAAAAGCCTCACCAAAGACCACCTGTTTGTGTCACTCAAGGACATTATCATATTTCTCTTTTTACTTCGGTAGTAATTACAGAGCACAGACTACCATGGTGTGGTGTGGTGAATTAAAACCCAGACAGAATAATAGATGCTTCCTGCATTGACTGAAGCTTGTGGGTTTATTGCCAAGGTGATGGAGCGGTGGAGAAGTCAGCTCATTGGTACATCTTCCTCCCTATCTCCTCCTTCCTTTTGTACAGCCCTCCTTCCCCTTGCTAATAATGTTGCAGGTTGTTAATCTACGTTTTATGATGGATGTATAAGTCACTGTAGCAAGGACAGGTGTATCAGTAGACAGGAGGGAAGCTCATGAATGAACCTGTAGGTGTGTTGAGAGATGATAATGTGAACACCCTGTGTGTTTATTTGAAGGGGAGAGAGACTATGTGTGAGTCTGTGTGAAAACTACTTGTGAGTTTATTTTATGTGACAGTGCAGTGTGTGTGTTTGTGTGTTTGTGTGTGTGTGTGAGAGTAGCCTGGAACAGTTATTGCCCCCTTCAAATATTTATGATAGGGTTGTTTTCTCATATTTATAGTCTAGAGGCTGAAAGCACAGCAGCCATTTCTCATCAACCCAGTTAACTCTGCCAAGGTGAGAGGAGGACTTAAAGAGAAAAACAGAAAAAAGGCGAGAGGGAAAAAAAAACTTAACAGGTTAAGAGAATCCAGACAGATTGGAAATAAATACTTTACATTTTTGACTGCCAAAACATCTGAAATAGCTAAATATGTGAAAATAAATATGTAAAACAGAAGAGCTTTTGGAGGATTTCTAAGAAAGTAAACCACTTCTGATCACTCATCTATTCGCTGTACTGCTCTGGCGCCGGATCTACTCAACAACAAATCTATCAACATGGAAAATCCCCTTAAAGCCGAAGTAGGCGAGATTGGAACAAATATGATTAAAAAAAGTTATTTTTATAAAACGGTCGCTATATCCTGACAGTAGAACATGAAACAGGTAACCTGAAAAAAACCCTGTGCCTCTGTGTCCTCCGGTGTCCTCCAGTGTCCTCCGGTGCTCCTAATGGCATCTGCAAGATTTCACATACCGGAGGAAAACAACCAGTCAGAGCTGATCTGAGGTCTGCTGTCCAGCTGCCGTCTATGAGAACCGGCTGTCAATCACTTGCGAACTCCGACCAAACGGTTAAACTAGGCAGCGCTGATCAAATATGAATCAATATGATGTTACGTTAATGCCTATTTCTCGCCTCAAATGTTTTCAGAATCATCTTCTAGTGTACTGTTTAGCTGTAAAATAAGAAAGTTTGTGACGCCGCAGTCATTGTGAAATCTGGTGAAGGAACGCCAAGTTCCGGTCACATGACCGGAGCACAGCCAATAGGAACACTCTCTCAATTAAATGACCTGTGATTGGTCAAAGTCTCCTGTCACGGGCTAGATTTTCTAAAGCCTGAAAACAGAGCCATGAGGAGGTGCAGAAGTCTAGTTTTCTCTCAGAACACTTGAATTACAATATGCTGAAAGGTTATTATGGAATTTTTGCCCAATGATGCCAAAAATATATACTGCCTTCTGCCACTGTAAGCAACCTTACATTTCATAGTTTCAAACGCCTCACGTTTCAAAACTTTCTCAAGAACCAATGGCTGACGACCAATACTGTTCCACATGAGCATATTAGTCCAGTCAGATGGTTCTACAGCACACAATTTACATCCAATGTCAACGTTCAGTGCCAGTGTGAGATTTAATGTGTCCTTTATGTAGCAGGGCAAAAACGAATGTGTAGAACTGGTGGAGGTGAACGGTCGTACAACGCTTCTGATTTACATTCCAGAGACTTTTATGTCTGTAACTTTAACAAGCTGCCGAGCCTTAACCACACCTTAAACACATCCTAAATATATTTCAATCAGGAGAGACTCGTATGAATTGAATGATGATTTATTACAAAGTGCACGAATTATGAATAGTAACAGTCTTTGGCGATTTAGACCCAATGTGACATAATAAGGGGGAAGTGATGCCGTAGTTGGATTTAGGATCATTCCCCCCGGGTCTAGACACTGGTGATGGTGGTAGTGAAGATTGATGCCGATCCGATGAATGAAGTGGAGCAGGATTGCTCTGATTGGATGAATCTGGAGGTGATGGGGTGGTGGAGGGTCGCATCAGTTTGTGCTGCTACTGACACTGAAACAGCATAGAGGAGAACGTTTTTTAAACTTTTGACAGCAACAATGTGATTGGTTTAGGGAGATATGGCCCATGAGAGAGTGACCCAGAATGAATGAGAATGAATGAGATTGCACCCCTAGTCTTCCTGACTGAATTTACGCATAAGCTTCATTTCTTGGCTAGGACCAAGAACTTCCTCAAAGCTTGTCATCAACCTTGAAGTTGCCAGGCAACCAGCATAGGATGTTTAGCTATACTTATAGTTATCATACACGGAGACACTGCAGAAATTAATCCTTAAAAACATATTTGTAGTGGCTGTTCAGAAAATGCTTTCATTCATCAAAATCCAAGGTTTGCATAATCGTCCAATATCTAAGTTTTGCCTGTAAATATGGTTGAATAGGTATATTAGAATACATTAACACAAGGTAGATCAGCAAATATTTGCAACATTTGAATCAGCTATATTTTTGTTAGGAAAAAAAGAGGCATTGTGCCCAGGACTACAATCTGCATTTGGCAATCGGCAGTGTGATTCTCAGGAATGCTTGGCTGTGGTGTTAGTTACATCATAAAACAAGGAACCCACTGTGGAGGTTTTAACACTCTGATGGACGGGTGCTCGCCATGAGCAATATGCAGCAAGAGGTACAGATGAATCAATCAACACCACATCTGCACTCTAATCTGCACAGGCCCCCTGCACTGGGAAAAGCCCCCATTAGCACTCTTCCCACTGGACACAAGAGTCGTGTAAACACATACACACACACACTAATGCACACACATAGGCTGCCTTCACATGCACTTAAGTAATAAGTAATATGATCATTTGCTGCTTTTGGCAGTGGCCTAAATCTCTGAAACACCATCTGAATGAGAGACCCGGCCCGGGTCACTTTATCAGGTTGAAGGATTAGGACAACCCAGATAAGAAGATTTCTGATGGAGAAACCTGATTATTCTGAAATGTATAGCTTAATCAGGATTCTTAAAGTACCTTCTTGTACTGAAGCCAAACTCCGACTGTAAGAGAGCAAAATTGCATTGATTATCCTGTTATTAACTGAAGCTTTAACGATTAAATAGTTAAAACATTGATTTCAACAGCTGCAAAATAGACAAATTTAAACACATGCAACTATTTCATAATAAAAATATAAAACTGATTACACTTAAAGGAACGGTGTGTAACATTTCAAGGGATCTATTAGCAGAAATGGAATACAATATTGTTTTCATTAGTGTATAATCACCTGAAACTAAGAATCATTGCGTTTTCGTCAACTTAGAATGAGCCTTTCCTCATGAATGAATGAGTACGCCATGTTGCTCCGCCATGTTTCCACAGTAGCCCAGAACAGATAAACCAAACACTCCTCTAAAGAGAGCCTTTCACGATTTTACGTTACCTGAAGGCCATCGTAGTTCTCCGACAAGCTTGTGAAACTGCGGTAATGTTACCCATTGAGTGCAAAGCCGTGGTACCGCCAGCCGCCGTCTGACTTGCGTTGCTCCTAAAGTAGTGTTATTATGGTAAGGATGGCCTCTGAGCGAGGCAAATGGCATTATCACGGTTTTGCACTCAAGGTTCAAGGTTCTTTATTTGTTATTTGTCAAGGTCTCGGTGGTAGTCAGTGTTACCGGTGTTACACGGTGGTCCGGCATACACTGACTACATCACTTGCCCACCGCCCCCACCGTCGTTTTGCTTTTTTTTATAGAAATAAAACCCATTTAGTTCATTTTGCCGTAACAGCGCCATGTTATATAGTCGCATACAATACATAGTTGGACGACGGACGCTACAAACTGAAAGTGAAAGTGTCTTCTCTGTACGGAGTCTCAGCTCAGAGTTGAAGGAGTCAGATTTCACACACAAGGGACGAGAGAGAGTTGACAATGATGGAGGATTTGGTGTCAAAGTGAACAGCAAAAGCGCCGATTTGGCAATACTTCGGATTTCAAACCAATGCTAATAGGGAACCTTAACGTTAATGAGGCAATCGCCTTGTGGAGGACGGAGCGGTCACAGCCGGTGTGCACGCGGTAGAAACCTTCGGCACCGCAGTGAAGGCTCAACCAGAGAGGCCAGACACACAGACATCCAACATCTCCACACTGTGACATTCCTACTCCACAGCTCACATTACCGTAGTCTTGGAAAGGGAGGAGTGAGCGGAGGGGTACTCAGTAGGTTGCAATCTGCGACCACACCACTAGATGCTGCCAAATCCTACACACTGTACCTTTAAATATGCCAATACTGGTTTAAAAAAGGTTATAGGAGGGAAAACGTACAGTATTACTGAAGTGTGTGTAATCTGGGGTTTTAGAGTAATCAGACTATTGCACTGAATGTAAAATATATGATCCAATTCTAGTTCCTTGTACATGGAAATGTAATCTGGTATTGCCTTGGATGCACATTTATTTGATAATGTGGCTGAATTGCAACACATTTTTGCAGTTAACTTTTTTGCATTTGTACCTAGACAGCTGCTGCACAGCTTTGCTAAAATAACATGCAAGTTATTTCCGAATTAAAAACGAGAACAAAAACAAACATCAGCTGGATCTATCCCCCTGACCCTGTCTGTTGGCTCATACTAAAATTGAATCCTCAGTGGACACAGGGAATATCAGTCCACTGATGAAGAAAATCATTTTTTTGTTTATTGTGTTTGAGTTCATTGAGTGTAAAGGTCTCTTTTAAAGCCTTAATGCTCCTGTAAACTCCTGAGAACCGTGTGATATTGTTTCTCCCTTCAGATATCCAGGCAGAAGTTCTGAATCTTCCAAGAACCGCCAACCTGCTGAATCCACTCAAGCAATCAGAGCTTCATTTCTGGAAACAAATACTCCCTGATAATTCTTTCAGAAACAGCAGTTGGTACCTTGTGGCTTGTGATCATGTAACCGATTCAGGTCGCTGCTTAACGTCAGCTTAACACTGTTAGGCACGAGAGAGCTGGTTTTCATTATTGACTATTGCATTATTCTGGGCAGGGGTCAGCAACCTTTACTATCAAAAGAGCCATTTTAGGCAAAAAACAAAAAACAAATCTGTCTGGAGCCGCAAAACATTTGATCATTGTGATGAAGGTAACACAGTTTAGAGTCTAAGTATATAGTATATCAGTCTAATGCAGTGAGGGCCAAAGTGCAAATGTACTACAGAGTATTAGGGCCACATTGAGGGGAAAAAATGGGATATTTCCAGAATAAAGTCATAACTTTATGAGAAAACAAGTTGTAATATTACGAAAATAAAGTCATAACTTTACGAGAAAAAAGTCGTAATATTACGAAAATAAAGTCAGAACTTTACGAGAAAAAAAGTCGTAATATTACGAGAATAAAGTCATAACTTTACGAGAAAAAAGTCGTAATATTACGAGAATAAAGTCATAACTTTACGAGAAAAAAAGTCGTAATATTACGAAAATAAAGTCAGAACTTTACGAGAAAAAAGTCGGAATATTACGAGAATAAAGTCAGAACTTTACGAGAAAAAACAAAATAACACGTAAAATTATTACTTTACAATATTATGAATTTACTCTCATAATATTACAAGTTTTTTTCTCTTAAACCTAGGACTTTATTCTCGTAATATGTCTTTATTTTCGAAATCTCAGATTTTTTTTTTTCCTCAATGTGGCCCTAATACTCCGTTGTACCGTCGTACCATAGACCTACAACAATGATAAATAAAAATGAAAATGTAAACAAAAAAACAGTTATTCATTTCCATTTTTAAAAATCCACAGGGAGCCCCTGGAGAGGAGCTAAAGAGCCCCATGTGGCTCCGGAGCTGCAGGTTGCTGACCCCTGGTCCAGGGGAACAGACACAAGCACAAACTAAGGTGGGACTGCATCTATCTTCACTAGCGCTTGCTGAGACCTGAGGGAGGTAGAGCTGTACCTCTCTGTGATGAACTATGAAGATAAATGGAGGGATGGGCCGGGGGGGGGGGCCTATACAAAGGCTCCAGACAGCCCCTCTGGATGTTGTTTATATGGGTCAGAAATATTTCTGCCCAGCCATGTACCAGATTTAGCAGATTCCTGCTATTGTTTGCACCAGCACATGGGACGAGAGGCCATCAAATGAGGGTTGTTAGAAAGCGAGGCCCTCTGTGAGGCTTCAGCAAAGTCCTTTGAAAGTCAGAGAAGAGCCCCTCTGTAGGAGGAAATGATGTTGCACTCTATTGTTCAAGGACATGGGGGGTTTACCGCTCCGCAGTAATTGGTTGGACATATTTATGTAAACTTTCTGCAGGGACCACATTAACACAGGATGACTACCATGTCTAATTATTGTCTCAGCAGCCCATTGTTGGCAAGCTAATGAGTCTGTGTGAACACAAAGCTCAATTATACAGTACACACAATAATAACTGGGGGGAGTTTGGGTCAGGGTAACAGTTGGCAAGGAAAGGCAACCTCCAGCTTGTCGTAATGAGTTTGCTCAAATCAGTAACGATAACATTTCAGTAGAAACGAGGCCCTAAATTATCAATAGAAATGAGGCCCTAAAAGCAACACTTTCTCACGGATAATTGGAAAGGTCACATAAAAAAGCCTTGAAAAACATGCCCGAGAATCTGCTTGACTTTTTATGCAATAATGAGGCACTTGTGGAGCAACACACAAACACATACACAACAAACCCATGCAAAATTCAGCCCTGGCAGTGACCTTTCCTAGTGTTTTTTCCAACTTTACCCAACAGCCATTTATGTCTAACGTTACATGACTGTGTTCATGATAAAAATGTAAGTGGTGATTAAATTTGGTACACGTTGAAAAATTTGCAGCAAGAATAGCACTGCCTGTACTTCTTCATTCCTTCCTGCCATACGTAACGATCCGTCTTCAGAAAGAAAATCATAACATCATCAGGGTTTTTGGCTGCAGTTATCCCAAGAAAGTACAACATTTCAGAAGACCTTGATAAAGAATTACTGCATGATAAGGTTGGATTAGTCATACTAAAAAACTCCACTGTTATTATATAAAACCATGTTCTATTTTATCTTTCTGCTAACATGACAGCGATGTCACCACTCCCTTGTCTTTTAATAAAAAATGACTCCCAATGGAGACGTTCCAAGGATTTTCCCTCCTGGCAGTCCAGTCCACCATTGTCCGTCAACTCAAAACATCTGGGTTGTAAAAATACTCTTTTTGTGTCAAGGTATTCTTGTTCGGAGTACAAGCTCTGTTCAAGCATGATTATTTGGAGTCACAGCCAAAGCCAACTTACCAATGATACTAGTAAGATTTGCCAAGAATTGAACAATGTATGTTTGTTCCCCTGTGATGTCTGCAGTTCCAGCTAATGATAATTGTGGTTTTATAGAAATTTTACATATTTTTAGCTTCTTACACCATGTAATTACTATTTGTTTCCGGTCTTTGTGCTAAGCTAAGTTTCACTTTTGAAAGTTATTTTATGCCAAAACACAATGTTTTTCCCTAAATTGAACTGTTTTAGTTGCCTAAACCTAAAGAAGTTGTTTTGTTTTTTTCAAAACGTAACGTTTCATTCAGTTCCACAACGTGTTAGAATGCGTTGCTTTTCAGTTTCACTTTTACAACAGTTTAGTAGGCCCTAATGACCCACATCTATGGTGCTTATAGTGACTGATAACAACCATTTAATCGCCCGATAACCAGGGATGCACCGATACCGATACTGGATCACATATCGGGCCGATACTGACTCATATAGCTGGATCAGATTTCGGTGACAATGGGGCCAATCTATTAAATTCAATACTATGTTTATATACTATATACATTATAGACTGGAATTTTAATTGCTGTTTAAGTTTTGACCAATTTGTTGCTGCATTAATCCACTTGAATTGTAATTCCTGTTAATTTTTAAGATTTTTTTTATTAATTTTAATTTGCTGGTGTACGTTTTATTATCTTAATAATACATAACAATTCAGTAAATGTATATTTATGTATTTATTTGTCACATTTTGTTTTACAAAGTTAAGAAAGCAATGTTTAAGTCAAGCCTGATGTTTCCTAACACATAAAAGAAAGATCACTTCCACACAGCGAGGTATACAGCTTATTAATTAAACACTTGTACTGTATAGTGTCGGTATCATTATCGGCCGAAACCCAAAGCCCAGGTATGGCTATCAGTATCGGGTCTGAAAAAGTTGGATCGGTGCATCCCTACTGATAACAGTCGACTCGGGTGCATTCCTAAAAATTCGATGAGGTGCCCCCCGGTATTCAACATGAAGGTACTTTAACATAAGTTCATAATGGCCACAAGGTCAGAATGATGGTTGAGGGCATCATGACCTATAATCACTAAAACCTGCTCACCCCGATACTTTCTTCAGTAACCAATCATGTAATGTGTGTTTTTATTGAGGCATTTGCCAGGTTAAATCAATATAAGGCCGACTTGTTCTTAGTACTGCGACATCTTTGAGGTGGCATCAAATGGATGATCTTGTTTTGTTTATTCACAGCCTGCATCCTCAGCCATCCACCACTCTCTCTTTGCTCCCGGGCACACTCGTCCTACAAAACAAGCTTAGCATCCAACGGGAGGTAGAGGTGAGCTAACTATGTCACAAGTTGCAGGGCTAAATTTAAATGCATCTGACTGGAGGGGTGATGCTTCCTGGCCGCACCCTGCACGCAATGTCCCTGTGACTCAGATCTCATATATACTGCATGATGTGGCAATGAAGGAAAAAGCCATTAACTCCTAGAGCAGGTTGCCAAAACAAAGCAGTTAAGCTGGAATAAGTCACATCAGAGCGCTGCATTGTGTTCAAAGAGAATAGAGGCTGTTACCTACGTATGTCTGTGGTCAGACGATCGCTGCATCTCCTTAGCGGAGGTCAAAGAAAGTCAACAAAATCAATCAGTACAGAACACGGTCAGACAATAACATCACCTACAGTGACCTAGAAGTTATAAATTACACTTCCTGTGCCAAAGACAGAAATAGTGCCATTTCCTTTATTTACTTTGACTCACCAAGACAGTCTAAAGCCAATGAAATATTAATAGTAGTGATGATGGTGATGCATGGGTCCACCTGCAGGTCGGATGAAGTCTGGTAAGCTTTCTAGAAAATATCACGGGTTGCCTGCAATAGTCCACCTTCCCTTCCCCGCTCTCTGTCACTATCTCTCTCTCTCTCTCAAACACACGTGCCACGGCGCTCAATCCTCGGTCTGCACAAACATGTATTTATGTTGACAAAACTGACGAGCGACGTACATGACACCTGCCTTGGCGGAGGTCTGCGCTCTCCGAGTGCACTTCTAGTTATAATTACACACATATACTAGTTACCATCTACTTTGGGCACGTCTTTCAACTACATTCAAAGCAAACAGGTTGGCTCCATTGCAGTCCCAGTGATAGCCACCCAGTTTCCACTGCTGGAGGCCTCACTTGTTGCTGCCAGTGTTCACAACACTCTGCTAGTTGATGTGATGCAGCAGCATGTAATTATCTCCAGCTTAAAAGAAAGATCATGCTAACAAAGTGGAGGGAAACAAACAACCCAACTGAACTGTACGCTCAGCTGCCAGTTTATTAGGTACACAGAGCTAAAACTAATGCAGTCTAATACTACAGTCCTGCAATAAATCCAACCAATATGAAGGTTATGATGTTCAATGTTTTCGAGAGATGTTGATTCAACTGTATGGTCATTTTGGATGCTGCAGTTTATGGTGCTGTTGGATTGGATTGCAATATACTGACAGGTGTTTCAATTATTTTGTCAACCCCATTATATCAATAATTGGTTTGAAAATGGTTTGGTTAAAGCTTCTAAGATGTTGATATCTGATACCGTAATTAATCACAAGCATGTGCGTGATGCAGCATGTAGTCTTCATGTGACACTAAAGTATGAATTTACATCTTACAAAACACAGAATTAGACTTTCCCACACTTTTTAGGTACGCAGCTGTAGCCTCGGAGGATGTTTTACCGTACTGACGGTGAACAACTTGACTGCTGATTTACATCTAACTCTCCTGTGAATATCTGTAATCATAAAGCATTCCTAAAAACACACACGGAAACATTCATTGATAATTATAGTTTAGAAAAACTAAATCAGCCATAAGGTTGCTGGACTAATCTGAAAATTTTGCACAAAATGACAAAATCCATCCTTTCTTAGCAATGTACGTTACTGTGGTTGAGGGGATACTTACACACAATGCAATGTGAAAGTTATCTTACTACTCAGACAAACAAGCTGCCTGTTTCTGTCTCGCTACCAGTCGCAGGCCTCTCTCTTCACATGTACACCCACACTTTCAGTCTGCACGCGCTCACAATCGTCAAACCACACACGTGGCTTCGGCATCATAAATCTGACACGGCTTTCGCGTTCAAGATTGTGTGAGTGAAATATGTGGGTACAACCAAACTTCTCCTCAGCCGTCATCATTAAAAAGCCACTTGAGGTTAAACAAGGGCATGGTGGGTTATGTACAGTAATTCAGCATGCAAGGATCACAACATTTCAATGCAGTGCATGTCAGTTAATATCCACTTCATCCACACCACATCCAGAAAAAGCATGGTACATCTTTTGTCGAAAACAAGAAGATGTACGTTTTAGTCGACATGCAGACCCTACTGTAGTTTGGTAATCTTATTTAAAGCTTTGTAACAGAGGCTGATGGGGCTTAATACCTGCTGTGAGATAGTCTGGACAAATTGCTGTTGGTTTCACAAGGATTCATTATTTTACACTGAAATGTTTGGAACAAAAACTTTGTTTCACAAATTCTTAGTTGGGCATAACTCAAGAGACACAAAGTTTGTTGGTTGATCTCCCAGAGAAAAAAGAGAGCGGCAGATGAGATGCTATCTCAATTCTTACCTCTCTCATCAGATACCTGAGAGGCTTTTTAACAAATTCCACAATAGTCTTATTGCTGCCAAATTCAATCTTCACTTAATCTGATCATGAGTACTTAGCTGTAAATTACCGATGGATAAAGGCACCTGTCGAATGCTGTTAAAGTAAACAAAAAGTAATTAATTTAATTACATTTTCACAAATTGTCTGTGCAAAAACCACAGTACATAATTTACTTCTGTTAGTCTACTGCTGAGTAGCAATTAGTGTACTTGTAGATTTCTGTTTTTTTTTTAGAGTTATACATTTTTACTATTACTGTAAAAAGAACGTTGTCCGTTGTCTGTGAGCATTATAAAATAGACAATTACGGACCCATTTACAGTGAACAGTCAGCAGAAAAGAAAGTCCAGATAATCTGAAATTAACCTGTGCAGTACACATGTCATTTCATAGCATTTCTTTTACATTTTCACAGCAGACATTCTGATTTGTCATTGTAGAAAAAGAACAGGTGTTACTAATAAGATTAATGATGGTTTTGTTCTATTTAAGCGTCCCTCTAAACCATAAAAGTGTGACATTGAACCAGCATGCACAATACCAGGACCCTGAAACTGAAGCAGCTAAATAATGGAATTCAGCCATCCTTAATTTCATTATTTACAAAAAAAATCGATTCACCTACGTATCGTGATTTTCTTTTTTAATGATTTTTAAATAGATTTTTTAATGCCAGAATCAATATATTTGCATTTGAGTCGATGCAGAGGTAAAAGGAAGTTACTGCTTTTATTGTTGTAGTCTGAGTAACGTGACGTCCTATCCGTTCTGTATCTGTCAATCAAAACAAAACGCAGCCGGATGCAGTGAGCTGAAATGACAGAGGGTCTGCGTGGATACGACCTGCACTCTCACATTTTAAATGTGTAATGGCTCACACATTACCAGGAAAAGCAGAGCTAGACATCACAGCTAAAGCTGCCCGCTAACTCTGTCATGGACATCTAACGTTATCGTATTGTGGTAACCTGCGGTCAAGCAAGCCACCACTCGCATCTCCGTTGTCAAATCAACCAACGCTACAACTGTAGAGCACCCATATACTGACATTTGTGTTAAATGCATTCAAACGGCCCCGATGGAGCTGACCATGGATGTATAAAAAGAACGGAGCTAACTGGTGAGCTAGCGACGGACTTGGCAAAATTAGCGGAAATATACATGTGTGACTACATCCAGTTTTCAAAATAAGGTGTTAACAAAAGAAACTGTATACAAAACACATCTATGGAAATAAGATTGATTGGATTATATTCACCAGATGTATAAAACATTACATGTCCCTTGTAAATTAAAAGAAAATACCACATATTTGTGAGGGAAATTTATTAAAAAATAATGCCTGACAAGGTCTGATATATTTGACTTCAGGACATCTCTGACTACATACATGCTGAAAATCAAACATTTTTATTATTTTCCAAAGTAAAAGTCCCTAGAAGTGTATGATTCAACTTTTTCCCATGGTTTAGTGTTAAAAAAGTTACCAAAAATAAACGCAATAAATCATAATTTTGAATCAGCACCCAAGTATCGTGATAGTATCGAATCAGGAGAAAGGTGTATCGTCCCAGACCTATTTTTCACACTTGTGCTTTTCCTACTGTGACATGTCAAAATGTCTTGGGTAAAAAAGGCCTATGATCTTTCCCTGTATTGTGTCCTACACTAGTATCCTATTATAACATGGAAACATAACGGACGTTGAAGGATGCTCTAGATGCTCTTAAAATGCTGTCTCATTGTGAGCTCCAGCCTCAAATGATCCATTAATTAATAACTCACTGGTGACCAACAGTAGAGGAATGCAGTTGTGCTGGGCAGCTCCCAAATGTCAATATGATTCAGCATCACACTACTAAAGAGCATGATTCTTCGTCAAAACTTCTCTCATTGAGGAATTTTAAAAATGTGTCTTATCTTCCACGGAGAAACACTCCAAGATTTGTTTTAACAGCTAAATCAAATGATGTTAATTTACAATATAAATGTGACACTACCCAAATTAAATTACATTTTCCAGGGAAAGTGTATCAATTCAAACTTTGCTCACTCACTCAAGATGGATTAAGTTTATAATTCATCAATAAGTACAGTTGAACTAAAAACGGGAAATGTGAGACGGTTTAACACGCTAAATAATATTTTTGGATGACCTGTCATGTCATATACAGTTATAATAGGACTGAATGTTTTTATCTTTTTATCTTTAACTATAAAACGGTCGCAGAAAAAAAAATAAATATTGTACAATCATTGTCTACACTCCCACACAATCAGCTGCTATTGTCTTCATCATCCACAACCTCCAAAAATCTGACCTGAACCTTTTATAAACATGAGACACGTGGCTCATTAATCAAAATTTAAGTTCGCAGGGATGAAGATGAGGCAGACGACGTAATGGTGTCTGCAGTCAAAGGCCACACGAGGAACTCAATTCATCATTAGTTTGGAAGACCTTGTGGATCCGTTCAGGGGCTCATTATCTCAGCTAGTGTTGCTGGATGTTGCTGCTGTCACACTGGCAGTGTTATTGATAGTGCAACACTGGAAATGGAGCAGATACTGAATTCATCTGAAGATGCAGCCACAAGCAACAGTCCCACTATTAATTGTGTGTTTTCTGAACTGCTTCTGCACCTTGGAGCTATCCTATGAATGGTTAGTGGTAAAAAATCTAATCATGCTGTTAACTGGGGCAAGATGCATGAGAATAATAGTCCTTACAAACCAGATGGCTTCAATGTACTGTAGATCCAAATAGATTTATTTTTGCAGTTTGTTTTTATTCTAATAATGTTTTTTGGAGGAATGCATGAGGCAGATTAATACACTGTGTTCCCAGTCTAAATGTTACATCCCCAGAAGGATGTTTACACTAAGCTGTGCTAATAAATGGAGGTTTAGTCCACATCTGAAGTCAGTTCCTAGAAGTTGGATACTGTGAAATTTCGACTGAGTGTGCCATGTTGTGATGGTATGTCTACTGTCGTGAGGAGTGTGTCCCCGGGGCCAATAGATCGGCTCCCAGATGATGTCACCTTTTACTCTGGCAGCGCTTTATCAGTGAGGTCAGATCAGAATATTATGCATGCTATTTTCCATGTCAGCTGTCTTTTTCTCACAGAGACTTTGCAAACACTCGTCAGTGGCCTTACTGCAAAAGACTACTCACTACTCTGATGCGTACTGAAGCTAACCATACCCATCATTCACAATACATTTTGCAGCTGAATCAAGTATTGGTCCCCAAAGGTGTCTACATTTTGACCCAGAAAGAAATGTCCACTGGGGTTTTTCATTTATATCCTTTTTAACTCTTAGTTTTTAGGTTTGTCAAACAGAGTGATATAGGCTGATCTTTTTTCTTGTGGGTTTTTTATATTGGTTCAATAATGGCTCTTCCTGATCTGACTTTATACGATGTTTGAAATGATTGATTCATTGTGCATAATCTTAAAGTGCTTTGGATAGAGGGCTATATTTGACCTCAGTATTCAGAAAATGTTACACAAAACTTGTGTTTATTTTTTTTGTTTTTGACGTTTGGAATTTAACACAACATGGAAGTGAAAGCAGCTCTGTTTTTTTATTTTAAATGTGAAATTTGCATAAAAATAATTGTGATCTCAATATTGATTAAAATAATCATGATAATCATAATAAATCATTTTGGCCATAATCATGCAGCCCTAGCCAGAGATGAAAGATTTGTTTTTTGGAGTGCAACGTACATCCTGGAAAAACAAATAAAACACTTTAAAAGCTCTAACTAACTTGAACTCTCTTTCACTTATTTCAATTCTGCCAACTTGGCACCTTTAAGAGAACTTCACTCAACTTCTCTTCCACTTCAGGAGTTATCTGCATCTTATGGCAGAACACCAAATAGCACTTTTATCATTTAGAGTTAAATTTCCTTGCGGCTCAAATGCACGTGAACTACTGGTGTGTGAAATCATCTTCACTCAAAATGACCTTGCAGGCTTCTTGGTGGGCCAAATTGAAACTGCTAGATCCCCTGTATCAGGGCTCCTCTCGCAATCCACTTGACTTATTTCCACCTTAATAAGGCTCGTCCTGCGGTTGTAGCTCTCGTACGAGGGCGGACAGGTAGCCTGGCTCTGACTGATAGAACTTCTCACTCCCTGCAGGGCCATTTCACTTTCATGTTATTATCTCTCTCAAGGGGCCAAGACATTTTAGAAGTCATAAGAGTTTCAAGAAGTCAAGTGCTCTTAATAAGCACATACTCGATCAAGCAGCTGCACGTGTCTGCACATGAGCATATCCACACAAGAAGTCTTTTAAAAGTTATAACCTTTGAAAATAAGTGTTTTGTTACGTATTCCAAGAATCAGTTTGTCTTTGTTCAGTGTGCGGCTGCAACAATTATTTTCATTATCGATTAATCTGGAAATTATTTTCTCAATTATTCAATTAATGCTTGATCTATAAAATGTAATATATATATATTGTAATTCGTTTCCATGATACTGCTCAGAGTAATCACAGTGACCGACTCGTCCGCCAACAACACAGAGCTGAACGGCTCCGTTAACAAGTAATGTATGTTTTGGTCGAGAAACTTGAATAAATACAGTTTGAATGAGATGTTTTCACAGCAATATAAAATAGATAATCTGAGCATATTATAATACATAATTAAAACTACTGATACCAAGATTTTTTTTTTAATCAAAGCAAATATTTACATAAAAATTCAATCATTTAACTCCTAATCATTTGAATTGTTTGTTATTATCCGAAAAAGATAGACGCTATGAGACTGTGAGAGAACAAAGAACTAAATAGTTACCTGTTTTCATTCTGTTAATGTCACAGTTAAGGAAGGCTGTGTTAAGTTGGGTTAAATTGCCTTTTCTGTATTGCTTTTACATACGTTTACATTTGGGACACCAAAACTGTACTTTGGTGCCCGGGCTTAAAAAAATTAGCGTCTATCCCTGAAGGGTATTATCTAATATCATAGAAGACTAAGAAGACCAGCAAATATTTACATTTAAGATGCTGGAGCCAATTGCTTTTTGGCACTTTTGCGGATTATCAAAATTGCTGTTGATTGATTGATTTTTCTGTCAATTCACTAATCTATTAATCGACTAATGGTTTCAGCTCCAGTTCAGAGTAAATTTTTTTCCTCTTTTCTTCTTAATGAGCTTAAAAGACTTGCTATATTTACAGAAGGGTGTTTGCCCAATTAAAACACACTATAACTGCCTGGGTTTATACAGGAACACATAAAAGATTGTGGTGGGCACATGCTATGATCGACTGCTCGTCTGATTTATGAGCAGCCAAATGAGCAGGATGAAACACACCATGTGGATTATGTCTTTTCCATAAATACTTTTTTTTATGCACACATTATAGATAGTACAGCAGCAAAAGCATCCTGGCTGCAGATTATTTATATCCGTCTGACCCCGGCCTGATGCTTACAGCGCAGAGCGGCGAGCGGATGATGCTGAGGCTGCTGTCTGTCTGTCTAATCTGCTTCCAGCCTATTTTCTTCACAGCTGTCTCATTTACTCCCACCATATCACGATTGCCATTAGCAGACTACCTGCCACGTGAAAATGCCATCAGCTGCATTGAACGCAACCACACTGTGGCAACGTGCAGCCTCTAAAGGTCTGCTAATACCCTTTCCTGCAGTGATGGAGCGCCATGTCACCATATCCTGTAGGAGGGAGATGGCAGGGTAAAGATTTAATGTCCTACGTCGGGCACTTTATTAGAGGAATGGATCGAGAAAGTGTGCTAAAGTCATCGATGAAGAACATCACATGACACAAGTGAAACAGAAGGATGTTTCACTGTGGGGAAAACTATTCATATCTTGTAACACAGTGTAATTAGAGAATGAAGAACAGTATTTGCATGGCCCCATTATGCCTTGTGTTCATTAGTGTGATAGTGTATGGCAACAGAGGTTAAGATGATGAATATATTCTACAATGTGTACAATGTCTATATATATATTTGTGCATACAGTATGTGTGTGTGAGCATGCAGGGTGACAGTTTGTCCTATTTCATAACTACGGACAAGTCCTTGAACAAGAGCGAGGTCTAAATCTGCCAAAGGCCAAATATTGAGAGGATGGATGTCCCACAGTTAGGAAACCGGCTCTGGCCTCTTCAGTTAAGGTTGTTTTTCTTTTCTTTTCTTTTTTTTATGTACAAGGTGACCTTGTCTGGTCTGAAATCCTGCAGGAGCTGATCACTGCCACCGGCATCCAGATCGCACCGTCCGGTCAATGCGAGCCTATTGAGAGCCGCTGTATTGATCCAGAAAGGAAGCCTTCTTCAATGCAGCTTTCTCCCTCTGTGCAGTAAATTTGAGTAAAAGCTGATGGGGTCCTTTTGTGGATGTCATAAAGTGGACCATCTAAATAAATGAAGCCTATTGTCTGAAAGGCACGAGACAATGCAACAGATTTTAACTGAATCACTCCTGCTTCATGTTTTGTTGAACAACGATTCATGACTTTAAGTAGTTTCTTGCTTTTGTTATCTCATCAGTGCAGTAAAGTATGTCCATTGATCAAAACATGGATTAATGACTTTTTTTTGTTCTTTAACATATAATGAAAGTGTTTTTTTCTTTACTGCATAATATGCTCATTTGTCTCTCTTTTCCTTAGCACCTTGGTGTTTATAGATATGATGAGAGAATGTTTGAATTAGGGCTTTCAAAGTCAACGCCCTAATAACCATTTAACACAAATTTGTTTTAACGTTACTAATTTCTTTAATGCATTGATGCAACTTGCGTTTTTAGGTTGTATCAGGCTCCGTTTAAAGCTACAGTGAAGATACTGGTATCATATGAAACTAGAAAAACCTAAGGAATGATTATTTTGGCGAGGAAAAACTGGCCTAGCCATTTTCAAAGGGGTCCCCTAACCTCTGACCTCAATATATGTGAATAAACATGGGTTCTATGGATACTAACGAGTCTCCCCTTTACAGACATGCCCATTTCATGATAATCACATGCAGTTTTGGGCAAATCATAGTCAAGTCAGTACACTGACACACTGACAGCTATTGTTGCCTGTTGGGCTGCAGTTTATCATGTCATGATTTGAGCATATTTTTATGCTAAATGCAGTACCTGTGAGGATTTCTGGACAATATATGTCATTGTTTTGTGTTATTAATTGATTTCCAATAATAAATATATACATACATTTGCATAAAGCAAGCATATTTACCCACTATCATGTTGATAAGAGTAATAAAAACTCGACAAATCTCCCTTTATGATACATTTTGAACAGATACAAATGTGTGATTAATTTGCTATGAACTATGGACAATCATGCATTTAATCGTGATTAAATATTTTAATCAAGAGCCCTCTAGCGGCAGAAATAACATATTGTGCTTTTAATCAAACCATTTTTTTCGTCAATAATGTAAAAAAAATCGAGAAAAATGCCCATTACAGTTTCCAATAGCCCAAGGTGACATATTCAAATTGCTTTTTATGTCCGACCAACAGTCCAAAACCCAAAGACACGTCGTATACTATCGAATATGACGAGGAAAATATCAAATCCTTATATTTGAGAAGCAGCAAATGGTGAGAATCTTGCATGAAACATGACACAAATGATTAATCGATCATCATCTGTTCATCATTCTGTTGATAGACTACGATTAAGTGACTAATCATAGTATAGAGACATTACTATAGGTCAGAGCAATGGAGCTTACTACCATATCTGCAGGCCTGTTAGATTTCAAATATATGGCTCTTCCACACCGACCTTTATAACCTGACAAGGAATTATCACTCCCTGGAATCAATGTGACACACTACTTTGCTCGTGGTGGTTGCAGGAGGAAATGATCATCACCAGAAGAGTCCTATTCTGAAATACTTTGAGGGTTTTGAATCCCAAAGGCTATTTCAGTCAGCCAGAATCTGCCCAGGGTTGATATTTGGCATCAAGATATGTCGCTCATCATTTCCCGCTCAGCACAGCAGAGATTGAGGAAGTGACGATAATAAAATCCCCCATACGAAGCTACATTAGATACAGAGCCTGACGCCAGCTGTTATGTGGAATCTACAATGTGAGCCGACGGCACCATCTGCCCCGAGGCCAATCCTAAAGAAAGCACCTCTCACATCTGCAGGGGATATTCTATCTGGTGAATTGAGAAGGATAAAATAAACCCAGCTATCCAAGACATTTCAGCTACGCAGCAGGTAATTACTAACTTATATTAAAATCACAACTTCAAACAATCTGTTTCATCAAATATGTGGCAATAAGCAACAGAAGACTAACTATTAAGTTATAAACATGAAGTTGGCAATGAGTGAAGCAGCAGTGTAAAACAAACAGCAGCCCAGCCCAGTTTAGATGTAATTATGACACTGCAAATAGTAAAACATGCTACGTAAAGTTGTTTCTTTTGAGTTCAAATGTTTCTCAAATGCTTAGCTGAAGAATGTGTGGAGAAAATGTGAAAAAGACTATCTTAGTCAACAAGTGCATGTTGAGTTTCTTGCGAAGTCAGTAATACTAATCCATAAAGCCAATATACAATATTACCTTCTACTAGAGACCAGAAATGGTCCTGAAACACCAACACCAAAGACAACAACCTTGATGGAATAGAGAGGTGAAGCCGCTCCCCTTCAGGTGTCCCCCATGGCACCTTATTTCAGAAAGAAAATATGTACGGTAGCCTACAGCGAGAGACAAAACATTTGTCTCGTTTGAATTGTGCAATGAATTACACATGATTATTTGTATCTCACTGTTAACTACTGGACATATTTTTTTCCCCAAAATAAACAGTGTGTTTCTTTATCCATACTAACATACTATTTAGTATGCCAGAAAAATATTTAGTATGTTCCAATATGCAAATGGAGAATGCTTAAAATACCAGGCTGTCCCACCCATAGACTGTATATATCAAGTGGACGTAGTCACCGTGACATCACCCATTGGTTTGTGGATTTTGGTTTTGAAGCCTCAAGTTCGGCATCTATTTTTCTCTAAATGGGACTATAATTTACTAAATGAACATCATGCTGTATTGAAAAAGGCTTGAAATTTGAATCTTGAGACCATAAACTCATGTTTACAATGTTTACTGAGGTAATAAATCAAGTGAGAAGTGGGGTCATTTTCTCATAGACTCCTTTACAATCAGAGTCACGTCCTGCTGGCTGTTAGAAAGTAAGCAAGTTTGAGGCACTTCCGCGTTGGCTTCACTTCTCAGACCCGGAGGTGGTTTGCAAGCCAGCATGCTTTTCATTGCTATTCTGACCCACAATCCTCTGTGCAGCAGATATATGAGCAATAGAGTCAAAGTTCAAGGTGCGATGTCATAACAAAGCAGTATGTCCCAATTGTTATGCCTACTGCAAGCAACAGTACGTACTGTACTTTGTAAGGGCAGCATGTACTAAAAGTAACAGTAAAAAGTATATGATTTGAAACGTAGCCAAGGTCCCATGGTGGAAAGGGGACGACTTCAGCTCTCTATAAAATAATCAATTCAGCCAATAACAATCATAAACTCACACATACAAATTCTAATTTCACGACAACATAAATTAACATAATGAAGGAATAATCATTCACCTGCCAGACAACATCAAGAGCTCAGCTATTACAAGAAAGCTATTAATACCAAAGCAAATATTCTGAAGCTGCTTCAGCTAGGTTACAGTAGCTAGAGGAGACGGATGACAGATGAAGGGGCTAACTGCTTAGCAGCAGTTAGTACAAAGTAAAGACACTAAGCTGTTTTGAAGCAACATTATCTGACTTTCGGACGGTCATGTTCATGAAAAAGAACCGCAGTGAGTGTTAATTACTGTACAGTTTTACAGTATAGCTTGAAAACAAGTGCATCTAACTGTCCACTCAAATACACCGCCTCATTAATGAAGGTGCGTTTGATTTGTATACCAGCAGAGCAGAGTGCGTCACGTGCGTCATGTGCTGTGTGTACCTGCCAGAATAACGTCAGAGACTTCATTTATGCTGCAAGAGATGATGATTTTAAAGTATTTTGACCTGGACCAATAATATAAATCTATTCAGACTACTCTCTTATGAGTTGTTTTATATAACATTATATTTTTAATCTATAACCGGACAACACAGATGATTTACTTTAAACCAGTGATTCTCAAAGTGGGGTCCGTGGCACTCTGCCACGGGGTCCGTGAAAAGTTTTTAGATTAATTTATATTATCATGATATACTTTTCTTTTTTCTTTTTTTTACAAAAGGCTTCGTAGTTCAACTAATAATATTTTATTTTTTAAATGTACAATATAATTTACGTTATGTTATTGATCTGCTACTCTGATATTGCCTTCCATTCATTCATACTTCAGTGTCATCCTCTTTCTCATTCATCCACCCATATGTTGACGTAGATCTATAGCAGATAATCAAACAAGTGAAGGTCAAAGAGCTTTTCATGCCTCACACTGCAGACAGAGAACACCGAGGGTGTAGGTGTGACGTGACGCTCAACTCACGTGTGATTTTCATTCTCTGAATGGTGAATGTAGGCCACAGGAGGGAGGGATGGAGGATGGGAACGGTGGGTAAATAGATGGTACGAGGTCGAGGAAGTGGTACTACAAGTACACTTCGATCAGTTTCTATTGTTACTGTCGTCACACACACAGACGTTCAAATTAGAGAAAGTAATGACATTTTCTCTGTTCCTCTTTCTATTCCATTTGATGTTATGGTGTGTTATTGGTGCACACAAGAAGTAGTCATTAAAGAGGAGATGACAACCCTGAAGGGATTTTCGGTAATGATAAACAAGTGCCACCCACCACAAATGGCAGGCGTAGGTGCATGCATGGGCAACTGGGTAGCAACATTCAAATTAACATTCAAATTTGATCAAAATGTAAATATGCATTCTAACCCCCGTTATGAGTTCATCTGTAAATTTATATTACATTCATAATACAAAATATACAAATGGACACCAGTGTTTTAAACTTGACAGTGTGTAACATTTAGAGGGATCTATTGGCAGAAATGGAATATAATATTAATAAGTATCTTTTCTTTAGCGTATAATCACCTGAAAATAAGAATCGTGTTTTAGTTACCTTAAAATGAGCCGTCTGAGAGCGGGTCCTCTTCACGTAGCCAGCCGCCATCTACAGTAGTCCAGAACGGACAAACCACTGTGTTAACTTTTCCTTTCTGGGCCCGGAGTCGATAACGTTACTCGCTCTGGAGTTACCGGAGTAACAAAGTTACTTTCCCATACAGTATACTGCATAACCATACTACGTTTTGAGGGAAACGCATTTTCTCCCAGATTACGGTTGCAGTTTTAAACAGTTTTAAACAGTTTTAAACAGCTTAACCTAACACTTAGTTAGGCTCAGGCAACAAAACTACTAGGTTAGGTTTAGTAAAAAAAACATTATGATTTGGCTTATAATGATGTAACTTTCGTTCACGGTCGCTCGTTGTACTACGTCACTTGCTGTCCATAGACTTACAAAGGTATTTGTGATACGTAAAAGACAAAATAATCCGCGCCAAAATACGTTTCCTTCCAAACGTAATTGAGAATGCAGTTTAGTTTAGTTCTTTTTTAGGAGACAGGACTGCATGTACACACACGGTCTACACACTGATTCTGCTTTTCTCCAAATTAAAATGTTACACACAAAAATGTTACGCATTGCACCTTTAATTCTAGCTCGCCCTAGTCAGTCCAGTCGCTATTTTAAGTGAAAGAATGCATCACCCTGCAAGTTTTGTCAGAATTGAACACATGCCATGTGGTAGTAAAACATGTTTCCTTAAAGTTTAACCAGTAGATTTTATTTTCAAGGATAATCAGATTTGTATAGGGGGTACACCATAAATCAGATTTCTGGACAGATGCTGTAAAAAGCAAAGTGTTAACAAATACATCCATTCTCAACACTGACCTACATTTGCTCTGACTCTTATGACATTCATCAACCTCATGGAAAAATGATGAAATGTCTTGGCCAAAAATATATGTCACTGTTATTATTTATCTTCCTTAATCACCTGTGCATCTGTGATGGCAGAGACGCCCACTTGACAACCCTGCTATCCTCTTCTTTGCCGACCCGCGGAAACAACAGGATTATTTGTACAGTAAAAGGTCTTTCTACACAGAAAAGATTACTACTTGTACACCAAACTCTGTTATTATTTCCAGGTATTTTCAGCTCATTGTATTGAAGCTGGGGATGCTGACCTGTAAACCCACAATGATTCAATTGGTCCTCTGTGTGACATTAATTCAATAATATCTAATGTGGGGGCGACGTTTGTTGCCTTCAGCACTCACACCAAGGCCAAATTGTCAGAAAATGAGCAGTGTTGTTCGGGCAGCCTGACTTTTATTCAGACGTAGTAGCTGACCCAAGGACGACCTTGACGTCTGTGTTCTGGTTCAAACTTGGGATATGCGGCCACTTCAACAGTCTTCAACAGTCTTATAATGTTTAATCATGTTAAATAGGGACATAGACATAAGACCTAAGCATTTGCTGCTTCAGTCATGAACAGTTGCTTTACTGCTACTGCTACTTCTAAATGTTATTTCCAGTGTTGCCTGGGCAAGTGAAGCAATAATACATTTGTTTTCTCTGACAGCAGCACTTGAATCCATCTGATTGATTAGTGCGATTTATTTATGTCTACTGTGCAGATGACACTTGATCATAAAAACCGGAGCCCAAAGAATGTGTTATTCTTCTTCATCCATAGAAAAACACCAGATACAGAGGCCACATGTATAGTAGACATTACATGGAGATAGCAGCTTTAAAAAGTCAAGTTCTGACTCATTTATTGATATTTTATTGTATTTACATGTATTTTATATTATTTTTTGTTATATTTTCATTTAGGATTCACATACATTTTTTGAAGAGTTTGACTTTTAGAGGCAAACTTTTCTCTTTCTTCTAAAAAAATGTTGAAGGAGAAGTAGAAGCTCACTTTACAGATTTATAATAATATAATAATTATTATTACTACTTTAAATAGAGATGCGACAATTAATTAATTAGTTGTCACTATTAAATTTATCGCCAACTATTTTGATAATCGATTAATCGGTTTGAGTAAATTTTAAAGAAAAAAAAAAGTCAAAAATTCTATGACTCCAGCTTTTTATATGTAAATATTTTCTGGTTTCTTTACTCCTCTATGACCGTAAAGTAAATATCTTTGAGTTGTGGACAAAACAAGACAATTGAGAATGTCATCTTGGGCTTTGGGAAACACTGATCGATTTTTCCCCATTTTCTGACATTTTCTAGACCAAACAACTAATCGATCAATTAAGAAGATAAACAACGTATTAATCGACAATGAAAATAATCCTTAGTTTCAGCAGTAATTATAAATAGCATAGGAACAAACCTATAGGTTCGAACCATTTACTGTCAAAAAAAAACTAATGATGACCATTATTATATGTAATACACTAAATAATGATATGGTGTTTTCATTTGTCTTTTGAATTGTTTTGGTTACAAAAAAAGCTGCTGTTAAATACAGCAGATATTAGCAATCTGTTAAAGCTGTGTGCCAAAATTTAAACTCAAAAGTCCACTTTTCAGAGTTTTCAACCACTTCGTCATCAGCAAGTGGAGAAAAGGCTGCAAAAAGCTGTTTCATAATTGAAGAGTGGAAGATGCAGTAGTGTCTGAAAACAAACTGTTGAGTTTTTCTTTCATGCCAGGAGTCATTTTAAAGCAGGTAACTCTGTGTCGCTTGCCAATTTTTGTTTTTATAGACCTTTTCATTGCCATTCTGTTGCTAGGGCAACAGCTTTGGCCCAAGTTTACTTCCTGTGAGCTACTGCATTAACAAACATTGCAACAGTAACGCAAAGGGGCCCTTTTAGAAAGTTTGTTGGCAAGTTTGAAAAGGTCTATAAGAAAAAATATTTAAAAATTCATTTTTAAATGCAATTTAAATGCATTAAAGGCATTAAATTCTCATGGAAACTCTACCGACTTAATCTTTAGAAAGTTGTTGAGGTTGTGTTGAGTTGAGGGTTTTCCTTTTTTCCAGTATTTTTGTTTTTGGGGGGGGCGGGTATAGAATGTAGAACTGCAGTATTTGGCAGCTGCCTAGAAAAAAAAAGTGTTAACATCTGATTTTGTAGTGTCTCAAAGGACAATTTAAATGATATGGTATTTTTAAGGATTCACAGCATTGGATGTTAAGATGGGAAAAAATAGATTTTATGAGTCATCGTCCATGTGCGGAAATTCCACTAAGCGCTGACCCTCTGCAGATGTTTCCTCTCTCTGTTGTTGTTGTTCTCCCTCAGCACCCTGGGGTCGCTCCACTCTATGCTAGTGGCAAGCTAACATATTAGTTATCTTTATAAACAGTATCCCTTAAAAGGAACACAGGTGGTTCTGACTAAGACAAATCTGTATTCCACAACATGGCTGGTTACAGGAAGTTACTGTCCCAACACTGGCTGGTGGTTTCCTAAGATTTAAGAGGCACTTTTACTGTTTTACCATGCAGGAAATGATATTTTAGAAACAGAAATGAGGCAGGCGGCTCACCTGCCAAAGCAAATAAATCAGCTTTGGGCTGGTTACGATCCTACTCCTGCTGGGTGTGAAGCAGTGGATGGTAGAATCTACTGTAATAAAGCTATTGTGAGACAGGAAACAAACAAAATCAATATTTACAGAACATATAATGTATTGGTTGTTGTCTGCCTTGCATCTGAAGGTCACTTTTGCACCACGGTTTTGCACTCTGCAGCTCATGTTACCGCAGTTTCATAAGCGTGTCGCATGTCGTGTAGTCTACTTTACCTGAAAGCAAAGTAAAAACATGAAAGTGTCTCTCCAGAGCCAGTGTTTGGTTTATCTGTTCTGGGCTACTGTAGAAACATGGCGGAGCAACATGGCAGACTCCGTGAAGAGGACCTGCTCCCTATGTATATATGAACGGCTCGTTCTAAGATAACAAAAACACAACGATTCTTAGTTTCAGGTGATTATACACTAATGAAAATAGTTATGAATATTATATTCCATTCTGTAATAGATGCCCTGAAATGCCACACACTGTTCCTTTAAAAGCCTTTTCAGTGCTGATATTCTTTGTCTATGATGTTAAATGAAACATATTATTGTGAGAAATGATTTTAGTCAATTGGAAAATCTGTAGTGTGCAGAAAATACCTGATATGAGCCTCCTTTCTTGTCACCATCCTCCCTCCCCAGGGCAGATCTAGAGGCACCTATCACGTGATGTGTGTGCCTGTGCGCACATGCACAGTACATGAATGTGTGCTTGCATGGGCGTTTGTGTGTGTGTGTGTGTGTGTGTGTGTGTGTGGCCGTGGAGAGAACATGTTGCCCTTTTCCTGCTTTACTTTTCTCTCGTTCTTAAGTATCACGTGTACGGAGCACACAGAGGGAGGGTGGTCTTGTGACAAACTGGGCTATGGTAACAAGGCTCTGAATTTAAACCCACCAACCCACACCTGTCTCTCTGGAGGTAAATATACACCAGCTTCAGATATTTATAGGACTCATGAATGATTTTCTCCTGCAGCACTCGGTGCACGGGAGCTCGTATGTCTGAAGCTATGGGTACCCCGGCTGCGTTTGACTAACGAGGTGCTCTGATTTCCCTCCAGGAGAGAAACGGGGACACACTAAGTGATTCCACCACTGTTGAATGTCTGCAATTTATAAGTGGGGCCTTAGAAAATCACATTTTCTTGCTCAGATTTCCTCATCTGAATGTGCAAATGTCAATTAGCCAGAACAGAAAGCAGCTTTTTCTGACGGATTATTCTTCATCTTCAAGGATTGTTTTGCAGCATAATCCAAATGGTCTGGTATCAAGTGATAGCACTATGGGTTCAGAAGTCCAAAATTTACATTTTAACAAACACATAGCAAAAGAAAATGCAAATGCACAATACATTTGGTGCACATCTTTAGATGGTTTGGTATTTTTGGCCTTGGTGTGTGTGTTCGTTGATTTTGCTGTCTTCTAGGAGGTGCTGTCCATGGGCACAGCAGGGTTTCCTCGGACACGTTTTTTGGACGCAGCAGGAAGCGAACAAATCAATAGAAAACTCATCACAAGATATTCTAGGCTGTCCAACACGTGTACCAACACTTTTCTTCCAAACTGAGAAATTCCTGGAAAAGCTCTAAAAGAAACTATAACAAGAATCAGGCCTCACTGATGCTCCCTAAGAATTATGTCCTTGTAACATATAATATATTCTACTGGGCAGTGCTGGCTCTTACTATGAGATGAGATTAGATACAGGATGGAAAAGCATAGCATTTGTGCCAGCAATACTGTTTTCTATTGAAAATCTTCTGGCTCTCTAATAGTTTGTGTTTTGTGCCATAGCAGATACAAACCAGATGCTCAAACAGGCTACAGGGCTCAAGTGTTATTTATTTATTTTTACAGATTTGGGTTAGGGGTGACAATTTTGTAAAAGGAACAGTGTGTAACATTTAGAGGGATCTATTGTCATTAATGGAATATAATATTAAAAAGTATGTTTTCTTGAGTGCTTGATCACCTGAAAACAAGAATCGTTGTGTGTTTATATCTATATAGAGAGCGGGTCCTCTTCACAGAGCTGACCACCATGTTTCTACAGTAGCCCAGAACGGACAAACCAAACACTGGCTCCAGAGAGGGCCATTCGCTTTTTCACGTCGGCCACCGTAGTTCTTCTACACACTTGGCACACGGGAGGCGTTTTAGTTGGTTACAATCTGCAACCTCACCACTAGATGCCGCCAGATCCTACACACTGCACTTTTAATGGTACTAATGTTTAAACAAAAGAGAGTGGTAGAGCAACTACATCCGTTTTGGAAGCTTGATTTATTTTAAATTGTGTGAAATGCACTTAAACTGAAAATCTGAAGATGAGGTGAGACACCTGTCAATAAAACAAACACACCCCCAAACATACCTCTCTTTAAGCCTTAATATTTTCTCAATGAACGAATACATTTCCATTACATTTTATGTGGATGTCCAATCAGTGTTGACAGTAAATGTAGTCAACTGAAGCAATAAATTCCTCAGTGTGTGCTATATTGATCGAGAAAGTTGAGATCTCCTGCTCGCAGAGCCGTGCCGGTAGTGCCTACATGTACCAGGATGCATTGCACGTGAGCTTCTGATACCCAGAGGGTCCCCACCGGCCATATCCTCTTGCACGGTTAATGCAGCCTCGGCCTCGGCCTCTCGCCGCTGCATTTCTTCAGCCGTATACTCTGGCTGGAATAAATACAGCTGAATATCCAAGTCAGCCAAAACACTGTAAAATGTGTCCTCGTCCACAACATCCTCTGCATGCATATTTTGAGATGTCATTTTCCTTGGAAACGTAGTTTGCAATACAAGCAAAGAGAACAAGGAAGTTCGGTTTTTAAGCGGCATCTAGAGCACGGCGACCCCTGGCTGCCCAGAGGCGGAGACTATAATTCCAGGCTGAAACAGCCCGTAGTTCTTCCTTGCCTCCAACTACGTCACTGCCAAATCAAATGACGGCACTGGATGCAGAAAGAACAACACATTTTGCAGCTGCGAACTCAGCTTTCTCGGTCAATATA
Organism: Sebastes umbrosus; assembly: GCF_015220745.1. NCBI lineage: Eukaryota > Metazoa > Chordata > Actinopteri > Perciformes > Sebastidae > Sebastes > Sebastes umbrosus. The sequence continues at coordinate 26,640,737 of NC_051273.1, read as the reverse complement.
GCACGCACTGAGGAATTTATTGCTTCAATGGATCACATTTACCATCAACACTGCTTAAACATCCACATAAAAGTTGGCGATTTTTCCATTTAGATATTTACATTGTGTGGGAAAACAAAAATTACTGAAATATTTCAAAAGAGAAGTTACTGTAATGTCATCGGAGTATCGGAGGAACTACCGTTTAAGGCACTTCCCCACTGGCCTCAGTTTTTAGCCCTGACGATAGCCGCTATGTTTGGAAAAAAACAGAAAAAAACTGGGTAGTTCAAGGCTAGTCAAATTGCCTTATCTTTAAATAATGTTGTAAAATGTGGTAGTGAAAATTGTTAAATGAATGTTACATTTTTGATCTACTACGGATCGAGCACGGTAGGAAACAGTTGATAAAAGAGCAATAATGTATACAAAGGTGTACAAAGTGTGTGCACAAATTAAAAATGTCTTTGTTGATTTGCTGCTCTTATCTCTGTGCACATACATGTGGATTGAAACATACTGTACTTGAGTGTTCATGTGAAGCAATATGCACGTGACTGTGGTATTTAGCAGAACATGGCCTCAGGCCACATGGTAGCAGCTCCAGATGAAGACACATTGTGCTACTCTCCTTGCTCTCCCAGAGGACAGTTGTGACAGTTTGCTTTAGAAACATGTTCAGGCAGCCACACTTCCACTCACCCTAACCTGCACCCCGGGGGGCGGAAGTAGCGGAAAGTTTAGAGAAGTGGTTTGTTTACAATTTAAGTTCCAGTTAAACAACTGTGAAATCTGGAAAATTTATGATTTATACCCTTTTGTCACCACATCTCTTTACAACTGTTTTAATATTCATTCTGCTCAGCAAAGATACAAAGAAACCATGAAAACAGAGCATAGAATAATGTGCAAAAAGTACACAGAAATACCATGGTATCGTTCTGGCATTGTGCATGCTGGCTCACTATTGGTGCCTTCAAATGAAACTCATGAGCTCGTGTTTACAACATGGCAAGTTGTGTACATGATATGTTTGGCGTTCAAGTGAGAACACCGCTGCTAAGCAACAGAAATATTAACGTTACTGTCGGCGTCTAGAAGCCACAGAGGTTAACAATTTAGCAAGCTAGCAAGTGGGTAACATAATGCAGTAAATGCGAAGGCATAATGACAGAAGAAAAAGATGAGGCCGTTGGGAATATCAAAATTTTCCTCAGAAATATCACGAAATTTATTATGCACCGAAAAATTAACTTCCTCCGCCATTTCTGACAACGTCAACAAACACGTCACAAGTCGTGAACTCAGAGCTCTCAGAAACTTTCCACTTACAAGGTCGTGAATACCACAAGAGGGGGGCGTTCATATGGACTCTTCTCATGAACACTGTAAACATGAAGAGAACAGATACATCGTCATCATTAGTAAACCTTTGCTTTTCCTACTATGACAATTCAAATGTCTGCTGTGAAAAAGGCCTATTGTCTGTCTAAAGGCCCAGACACACCAACCTCACATCAAAGAACTAGCGATGATGAAGGTCGACTGTTGCATCGCCTCACGTCGTCTGAGTCTTGGCCGACAAGTTGCACTTGAACACACCGCAAAGTCTACAGCCGACAGCCAGTTAGTACGTACATTCTGCGTCTGCATGAGAGGAAATAACTCTCCACACCAGCAGGCGGCGGTAGTCCGTATTCATCATTCTAAAAGGAAAACCGGAAGGCCGAGGACGGCGGATATAGAAGCCATTTTCACACCGCTCCCACTCACCACTTAGCTTCATTCCAAATGGCTATGTCGTTGTGAAAATATCCGTGTATTGGAACGATCGGATGAGATGAAGATGAAAAATTAGAAGAGCCTTCTGTGTTTTCCCTCTTGACTTTACTCGTTGGCTTGATTTCTTCACTTCTGTTTCTCTTCTCGTGCCAATTCGTTTAAGCTGAACAGCCAAACAGAGTGATTTCTCTCACTGAGGGGCTCCACCATCGATTCAACATGCTGAATCGGCCCAAAAAACTCCAAAATGGGCAGACTAGAACCGATGGTGCGGGACACTCCGAAAAAACTTCGCCGACAGACGCTCACTGACGGCCCCAAACTGTCCGACGGCCGACCGACGGCTTGGTGTGTTGGGGCCTTAAAGGCTTGGTTGATTAATGCTCTCCTCTTCATCTACAATGTCCGCTCCAGCCTATGAGCAAGGCATTTCATCCACAGCTAGTGGAGCTGCTTGGTAGATAGAAGGAAGACAAAGTGTTTGTGCTGAGGTAGTTTTAATAGCTTAATGAAAATTAAATGAAATGACTGGGAAATGAAATGAAAGTCAGTTCTATTTTAGGAGTCTGGTTTGACATGTATTGATACTGAGTTATTGATATTGACGTGTTTTCAGCAAAGACTGTTTACTTGTGGTTATAATGAGATCAGTGTGATGAGATCATCTGTAATGTGGTAGTGGAAGGTTTAAAGATCAATGAAATCCTGGAAAGACAATAGGTCCTAGTGATCCAACAACAGTCTGAGACATCTGCCGTTGAACCATGATGTCGCTGGTTTGGATCCAAGATCCAGGTTGGCTCCTTTACAACAAAGTGGTTTGATTTACAACAAGACAAAGAGACGATTCTCAATCTTTCTGTTTTGCCAAGTTGTGCACAGTTAGACTTCTAGCAAGCCATAACATTTCCTGCAGAGTCTTGGCTATTTTTTCTCTCTTTGTATGTTCCCATTGTTTATCTTTGAGTTTAATTTCATACAGCTGTGTGTTTGGATTTGAGGCCACCAAACTGCTGAACTCAGAGCAGAGAGGGGACCACACTCATAAAATAGCTGGACACACATATACAGCACCAGGGGACTTAAAGTGCTCAACAGATGTTTTGATGGGAGATCCTGATCCGAGCACAGTTTGTAACACACAGATGCAGATTGTGACCTTTCCTTCTGTACTGGAAGAGAAAATAAAGCTTTGTTGCATCAAAGTAAACTGTAACTGTTTGATCTTTGTGTTAAAGCATCAGTAGGCAACCATCTTTTGGTATCATTGGGCAAAAATTCCATAATAACCTTTCTGCATATAAAGTGTTCTGAGAGAATACTAGACTTCTGCACCTTATCATGGCTCTGTTTTCAGGCTTTAAAAAATCTGTGACAGGAGACGTTGACCAATCACAGGTCATTTCAGAGAGAGAGCATTCCTATTGGCTGTGCTCCGGCTGGTGGGCGGTGTATGGTATTTCCTCAAGCGATCTCAACATGGCTGCCGGGTCACAAACTTTCTTATTTTACAGCTAAACAGTACACTACAAGATGTTTCTGAAAACATTTGAGGCGAGAAACAGGCATTACAGTAACAGAATATTGATTCATATTTGATCAGCGCTGACTAGTTTGACTGTTTGGTCAGAGTTCGCGAGCGATTGACTCATGGCTCTCGTGGACGGCAGCTGGACGGCAGACTCCAGATCAGCTCTGACTGGTTGTTTTCCTTCCTATGAAATCTTGCAGATGTCGTTAGGAGCACCGGAGGACACAGAGAGGCACATCATTTTTTTCAGAATACCTGTTTCATGTACATGTAACAATTTAATGCCATGGTTGGCCACATGGGGCACAAATACCAACCACTATACTCTATCAACATACATCTTATAATAAGGAATTTAACTTATCCTTTTTTAATATTTGGCTCCTACAATAACTTTTATAAATAACATATTTGCTCTATTTCTACCCACTGGGTTTTAGCTAATTTGAAAACCTGAAAAAACAAATAAGGAGTAGTTTCATAGTTATTTTCTTTCTCCAGTTCACCCCAACTCTTCTCTTTTCAACATGCCTTAAAAGACTCATTAAATTGGGTCTATAAGTAGTTTTTGCCATAGTCAGATGAGTCCTTTCTTACATCTCAGCTGTCCAACAAACCCATACACTCACCTTTTTTTTGTCTATAAATTTCACAAATCCTCTCCTGTCCTTGTCCTTATTAACTTGTCTCTCATGTTGGTTTTGCTCAGACATTGTGAAAGTCCATGAATTAACTTGCAAATATCAAATCAAGCAAAGCATAAATTAGGGATAATTTAACCTGATCCGTTAGTCATTAATCGCCTCCTTAAACTTTCTGTTATTTTGTTGGTTTCCTAAGCTGGTTTAATATCTTGAATCAGTCATTTGATTCTCATCTTTATGTATTTTTGTCCTGGTGTCATACAGTCTATGCCTATATCTTTTTGGTATCTGTTTTCATCATATATCCTTTATATTGTATCACTACATTATACAGTATATTGTATCTATCTACACGCTGTAAACTACAAGCACTGCAAAAAAGCCCTCTGAATAGTACAGGAGTGCATGTGTATTTTGAAACTTTTATGTCTCTCGGCAAAGCAGAAGCATTCATTCTTTATCTGATCCTACAAATAAATATTTCATTAACCTAGTTCCTCGAAAAAGCAGTTGTACCACCTTTTTGTTCCTGACCTGTTGGCGTTCCTCGGGTGAAGTGTGAAGCGAGTTGATTTCAGCAGATTGCATCAGACACAGCTGGTGTGTGAGTTTTGTATGCGCCGTGTGTTGTGTGTGTGGATGGCAGGTACAGCCCCGGTGGGCCCTCCAGGTCTGTTGCTGGAGACTATACAGTATAACAGCATGAGACAGTCTGCTAAACAGACGGGGAATGTTTCAGATTTAATTTGAATCATCAGATTTTAGTGAAATAAATTACTTTACCACACGGGGTGATTTGTCCTACTACCCCACTTCCTTTGTTTGTCTCTAGATGATAAGGAATCCCATGCACTCCTTAGTCCTCACTCTTTCATTTTGACTCAATAAGAAGTGGGAAAAATCAGGTTTTTCTGCATCCAGAACAATCATTTTACATGGGTGACCAGATGTCAATTTGGGACAGTGCCGAATTACGAGCACTTGTCCCGAATCCCGAATCCTGTGCTGTTTGTCCCCAAAATTAGACTAAACCTGAGTTTTCATGATACTGACTGTTGTGAAACATTATTTCGGACGGGCACTGTTATGTCCGTAGCCTACATGAAACATGGCTGATATTGTTTTTTTTAGCCGTATGCAGTATAGTGCTGTGAATTGATAACAACTATGTATAGCGTCGATGCATAGCTATGACATTTTTGAATTAGAACATTTACGGAGGGAAATTAAATAAAAATGGCAGCATGCTAGGACAAAGCCCCAGAACCAAAACATGGTGCTTGAGTCAAACACTGTCCCATTCATTTGCTGTTCTATCTGTTTTATATTTCTGGCAGTGGTAATAGGGGCTTGCGTTGAATTAACAGAAGAACTGTATAGTCGCCATGAGCAATGATTGTCGCAAGGGCTCAAAATACAAAGACAAGAGCACCACTTACACAAAATGAAAGTTAAGATAAAAATACAGCTTAGTACCAAAGATAATTTGACCCAAAAACCCATGTCTTTTTACACGTGGTAACAGAATATAAACAAAGATAATAATTGTATTGACACTAGTGCATTTCATTGGTTGTCGTAAGGTTAGAGTAGTGCCCTTAGTTGTGTATGTAGGTGTAAACAGCTGCTTGTGTCCAGTTGTTTTGTAACATAACATGTGGCAATAAACAGTGTGAGAGGAGCTTTACCAGATTACTGTTGCTGAGGCTACACTGTTAAACTGTCCTTTATCACCTGCCGTGATTGACTCTCACAATTTACTCATGTTGTATTTTTAGCCACAGATGTACCTGTGATGATACTATGTGACGGTTGTTTTCTTCTCAACACATACAGCACACTAACTCTTTAATCTGTCCTGGAGTTGATGTCTCCGTCCCTTGGGCAACATAACAGAGGAACATCTGCGGACTGTTCATCAAGTCAGTGATCTGTGGCTGTAGATGGACCTCCGTAAAGATATGGGTGATAAAACTCGCCTGGACGTAGATTAACAAAGCCTTGCTACTGTAGCTGCCTGCTCCACACCTACCTGGAATATGAGCTTCTCACTGAACGGCTCAGCGGACAGAGCAGCACAGCAGACATTAGTGTGAGTATCCTTTATAATGTGACGGCCTGGAAAACTCAGGGTCGCAGTAAACAAACTCAACTGTTATGTGTTTTCAAAGGCTGATGAACACAATGCTGCATGCAGCTCCTTCACTTTGAGCAGCAAACACTCATAGAGGACAGCAGCTGTAGTCAGCTCGGTTCAGTTACAATGGAACAGTGACCCACTTTTGCATTAAAACATCCAAAGAAACTTCTCAACCTCCTCCTGCACTATAATCCATTCCTCCACTGTCCATACACGTGGTCAATATGTTCCAACTATTAATAAATATGCTGTTTATATTTCAGTCCTTCACACAACCCTCTTGAGGTTGCAAGAAAACGTGCATGTTGGCTCAGTACAATGTCTGTATTTTTATTTTTTTCTGCACTTTGTTGTATACTTGTCTCAATGCTAAATGGATTCAAGAAGGACTTTTTGGTCGTTAAAATTTAACAATAATAATAATAATAATAACCCATAATGGGTTAAATAGTAAATAGTTAGATCTTGGGTATTTCTTATTATTATTATTAGTAATCATTTTATTATCTATTTTATTTTATTTTTTTATTATTATTTTATTTATTTGCAATTAATGTTTTCTTTTATACTATGCATTTTTTTGTTAATAATTTCCAATGCATTTCTTTAAAACCAATACAATTTTATCACAAAAAAGTGAGATCGATCAAATGTAAAGATTTAATTTGAATGTGAAAGATGTAGTCACAGCCACCAGTGTTTCACATCTACAGTAATTATTATTGTATCAGTTTATTTATTTATTATTAAATTTCCCCACAGTGGGACTAATAAAGGATTATCTTATCTTAACTTATCTTATCTTATCTTATCTTGTCTTATCTTATCTTATCTTATCTTATCTTATCTAATATGATATATATATTTATTATATACTAATTCACATATATTTATTTTACTTTGTTACCATAAGGAGTTTTATGTAGACTTAATAAAAGTTAATAAATAATTATTTAGTTGATTTTCTATTTCTATTGTTCTCCAGGCCTTGTGTTTGTGACTATACCCAAGTATGACCACCCAAGCGTGCTCATTACAAACACACACTGGCATCCACACTCTGATAGACACACATAACTAATCAATTATTGAAAGGTCTTCACTTCCACAGAGAGATGACACCATCTCCTGCAATTCTCATTATATGGCTCATCTTCACCTGCAAGTGACACCCGTTCTCAGTGAGGCCTGAGGATGAACAGCAGCGAAGCACCATTAAATCCCTCCTCCAATAATTACTGTCTTCTTTAAAAGCCCAATGAAAGAGATCTGAGAGGTCTGCGTTGTTTTTATCCGGTGTTACATAATCATAGTTAACAGATCTAGCACTAACTGTAGCACTGTTAACAACTTGTTTTCCTAATTTATGTATCTAATTTGGACAAAAGAAGGATGTTGTTGCTAGGAAACCACGTGGACTATCTCAAAGAGTAAAGAAAGTAAGGATGTGGTGTAAATTTCGTACATTGTTGGAGAAAAGAAGATAGATTTCATTTCAGTACTCAAAATATTGATCAATAATAAATTTAGCTGGAAGCAGGAGTTCAGAGACCCACGAAAATCCCGTCAGAGTCCAGTGCACAGAGGCACAGAGGGCTGGTCTGACTGATTGGACTGTGATTGGAGAAACCATTGTGGAAATATGGGTCACTTCCTGTTTGTGTCTTTGCTGTCAACTTTGTCAAGTTGTCATGTTGGAATTGTTCATTATTCACTCATTGTTGCAAGAAAGCCATTCAACTGTTTGTGACTCAATATGTCACAATTCATCAGTCAGTCGGATGAACTAAATTATCATAAATGCTTTGTACACTGATTTAGAGAGCATGGTTTTAAAGGAACAGTGTGTAACATTTTGGAGGGTCTATTAACAGAAATGGAATATAATATTCATAACTATGTTTTCATTAGTGTATAATCACCTGAAAATAAGAGTTGTTGTTTTTTTTGTTAGCTTAGAATGAGCCCTTCATATCTACATAGGGTCCGCCATGTTGCTCCACCATGTTTCTACAGTAGCCCCAAAACGGACAAACCCTGGCTCTAGCGAGAGCCTTTCGTGTTTTTTACGTTACCTGAAGGCCACCGTAGTTCTCCGACACGCTTGCGAAACTGCAGTAATGTGAGTCGCCCAGTGCAAAACCGTGATACCGCCACCTCGTTGCTCCTAAAAGTAGTGTTATTATGGTAAGGATGGCCTCTGGGCGAGGCGAATGGCATTACCGTGGTTTTGCACTCGACGGCTCACGTTACCACAGTCTTGGAAAGGGAGGAGTGAACAGAGGGGTACTCAGATGGTTGCAATCTGCAACCACACCACTAGATGCAGCTAAATACTGATACCTTTAATAAAAGATTGTTACTGACTGTGTGAACCTGTGATCCATAGATTATAAGCCTTTCAGTGTTTTGAGAAAAAAATTTAACAAATACACCATGAACTATGCGAACATGGAGGGATTTAAAATTTTTTACATCAAGTTCTCAGCCGCCCAAATTAAGTCAACTTCAATCCTCATAATCCTGTGTGTTTGTTTTGACCAGCTTTGTTCTTGTTTTTAGCTGTATGTCTATTTCTGTGTGTGTACATTGAGAGCATTTTTCTCTTGTATGTGTACACATACTAGGCCAACAAAGTTGATTCCGATACTGTATTGGGGTATACTTTTTAAAAAATTCTATTTATAATGTGCATGTGCTCAGTGAGGACCAATTTACATCCTTTACCTTGAGTGTGAGGAAATTATGGTTGGTCCTCATTTCTCCAAAGGGCTGTTTGAGGGTTAATTTTATGTTCATGGCCCTCAAAAGTATATAAGGTAGAGGTCTTAAAGTGTCAGGGTGAACTGATGATCCCACATAGTTCAGTTCTGGTCCTTCAGGCATTGGTACACTCCCTTTATATACAGTCTGTGAGATGTACTGCATCCTCTCTGCTGATAAAAACCATAAGTAAAACCGACACTTACCAGGTACCAGGCATGTAACTTTAAAAGATCTTTATTCCATCCGTTGTTGATAATAAAATACCTGCTATGACATCTCTAAGTGTCCTATTGTGCAAACTGCAGCAAAGTTTCAACAATAAGCAGAGCAGCAGCAATGTTTCTGTCCTGTGTCATCCCATATCCTGACAGTTGTCTGTGTTTACACAGTGAAACTGCCCATCATCTGGGAGCGAGAGCAGGATAGTGACATTTCAGGATGCTACTGAAGTCAGAACCAACTGTTCTCGCCAGTTTAGTAGTTACAAGAACTGCAGGCGTCATCTTCTTTGATGGGTTTCCCAAAAGTAGTGCCTGAGTCATGGCATTTTTTTCAAAAGAAAGAGAAAGGCTTGTCTGGCTCTGGACTAAAAACATGACGTGGCACGTAAGAATCATGACTGCTTCCAACAATCAGATTTTAAGGGTGAGGTGAAAACAATGTTATTATGTTGCAGAGCATTTAATAACATTTCAGCTGTCATGTGCAAATACTTATTCATGTGTGTTATCTCAAATATAAATATATATCTGGTGGTTTAGAGCTGAAGTAGGCGAGACTGGAGCAAATATGATTAAAAAAAGTTATTTCTATGAAACGTTCTCTATATCCTGACAGTAATGCATGAGACAGGTAATCTGAAAGAAATCATGTTCCTCTGTGTCCTTCGGTGTTCCTAATGGCATCTACAAGATTTCACAGATCTGAGGAAAATCACCAGGACTGTCGACGGGGACGGCAGAAAAACGTATTTTAGCCACCTAAAAGAAAGGCCCACCTAAAACAAAATCTTGCACTGTATTGCATTGTTCCGGTGCTCCTGTACGTGCCGACCGCCATCTACTGTCAGTAATACACCTACTATGGATATTACCTCATACGACCCCATTTTAAAACACTCAAATTATCCCTTTAAATGTGTTGGAAACAAGTTGGATAATCCCAAGGGCAGCGTCAAAACGGATGTGTTATGTTGAAATTCTGTTCCTGTATTTGTCAAACTGGTGTAACTGTGCATCCTAGAATAGACACAGCCCGGACGACATTACACATGAATTTCCCTTGAAAATTATAGTGTCTTCCAGTAGAAAGCAAGCAGGGACTTGCAAGATGTCACAATCAATTTGGGAAATGACTGGGACAATCACCAGGCTTCTGCAAAGTGAGTATCAGTCATGTGTTTCTGTGTAACTGTGACTGGAGCCACCCTCTCAAAAACCTGTAGTAATGAAATGTGCTGTGAGGCATGTTAACCGTACAGCTTTCACTGTCATTGTGCTGATACAAGTGTGTTGCTCAGCAGCAAACATGCAGCACCCTGCGAGTCCGCTGGCACCGAATCAAGCCGGTCACACTGATTATGGACTCCAAAAGTTTTCTTACAGTCAGCAGAACGTCCTGCATGGTAGCCAGCAGGAGGTGAGTGCAGAAAACTGACACATTTTATTCAGCGGTGCCGGAAATTCTCATTTTTATAGCACTCACAGCAGCAGCCAGAGCATAGTATTAATATCATTCACTATGCAGACTGCCACCAGAAGCAGTGTGTCGTGGTTGTCTATATTTTCATAGATGATATAGACCTCAATTATTGTACAAAAACAGCTAAAAATGCATTAAGCCACACTGTTGCACTCAGTGACTCTCTCATGCTCCTACGTTACGATGATGGGCATCGTAATGAATCCAGGCGGCAACCTCCGGGTCTGAAAAGTGAAGCCAATATGGAAGTTTCTTCAACTTGCATTCTTTCTAATAGCCAGCAGGGGGCGACTCCTCTGATTACAAAAAGTAGTCTGATTGTATAGAAGCCTATGAGAAAATGACCCTACTTCTCACTTGATTTATTACCTCAGTAAACATTGTAAACATGAGTTTATGGTCTCAATCGTTAGTTTCAAGTCTTCTTCAATACAGCATGATGTTCATTTAGTGAATTATGGTCCCATTTAGAGTCAGATAGACCATAAAGCAGGGGATGCTTTAGGGAGTGGCAACCTTGTGATTGAAAAATTGCTACCACGGCGTTGTCCGGCCTGGGAGTTGTCTGTGTTTTTCGTCTTACAACTTTAACCTTTTCACAGTGTCAGGTTCAGTTCATGAAAGTTCATTATAACCTTTTGGTCTCCTAAAAATGTCTTATTCAGCGTTTGGTTGTACTTAGCTCCACCCTCCATTAATCATTCTCTCATAGACTTCTATACAATCAGACTTCTTTTTGCAACCAGAGGAGTCACCCCCTGCTGGCTGTTAGGAAGAATGCAGGTCTAAGGCACTTCAGCATTGGCTTCACTTTTCAGACCCAGAGGTAGCCCACTGATCTGGATATATTGTCTACTGTATTAATGTGTGTTTCTCCTGTGTTCAACACCTCAAAGGGCCTAGAATAAATAAAAAAAATATTAAGTTATAATTTGTAACATTTACATGAACATTTATATCAATGAAGTTCTCTTTTGCTGTTCTCTGTCAATGCAATAGTAATTTAACCTAGCTTTTAAATTCACTAATCTCAGACAATAATACTGCATCTGGTGCTCTACGTCAATCCCAAAACGATTAGACAGAAGAAGAAATGGTACATGTAAATTAACATTAGCAGGTAGCAACCACTGTCACTGAACAGACGAGAAACAGCGCGCTGATAACAGTAATCAGCTGCATTCTTAAAATGTGTTTGTAAAGTGGAATAGAAACGATCTCTTTCCCAGGTGTCAGTCGTCACGTTTCAAAACATCAGGAAACATCCAGACTGATCTCTTTTTTTTGAAAATGTGAAGAAACATCAACCATCTTCGTGCACTCTTCAGGTTCAGATCAGGTCCTGAGGGGCTTGACTGCTTCTAACATCTATAAAGGTTTATTCCTGGTGTTGCGGTTTACACTAAGAGAAGTCAGGACCCCTGTGATTAACTTTGCCTCTTAGTCCTCTACTTAAACCTGGCTGCTGGTAAAAATACCATGTACAAAACTCCACACGCTACCTAGAGACACACGCTACTGACCACACACACATGTGCTTGGAATAAGAGTAGGTTCTGGTAAACTTGTTGGTTACGCGGCCATTAATGACAGCAGCAGAGAGAGGTCTGAATGACGCAGACATTATGTAATCTGCCAGTGGCAAGGGCTGATCAGGCTGACTGGAAGGTTGCCAGTTTGGTGAGGAAGAAACAGTCTTCTCCCAGGAACACACCCGCTGAGGTGACCTTGTGACCCTATGTGACTGTGAGTGTTAAACACTAGCAAAAGGAAAATAATGCAAGATGGCTCAAATTTGACGTAAAATAGGAAAATACAAGTTACAAGAGGTTAAATTGACCTCATCCTTTCCATGTTAGTTCAACAAAAAAGATGCTGAGTCGGCTGTACTGCCAACAGCATCACAATGACCCAACATCCCGTAACATCAATGGCCCTTTGTGTTGAATTGGATCAAAAAGGAGCGATCCATTACTGTCTCATTTTAAACAAAGCCTCTGGGTTCACGACCGGGTTGTTGTCTTCAGAGGGCGTGCTGATTTAAACACCTCTGGAGGAGTTTTTTCCGGCGCCGCTGAGGACTCAAGCCAGAGCCGGGAGTAGATGGGAGCCAGGATCCTCTGCTTTCTTTCGTCTTGCTCTGGGCTGCATCCTGAGGCCACGAATGGCGGCGGCTAGAAATAGCCCAGACGTGCAGGCCAAGTCTGAGCAGAGCGCTGTTGGTGTCGTCTCCTCCGTCTCCTCCTCCTTCCTCGGCCGTGGCCGCTAATCAGCAGAGACAGAGGAGGATGCAGGACAGGAGCCAGACACAGATCAGGCTTCTCTGGGTGGGGCAGGCGACAGGAGTGTGCATGTGTGGAAGTATGTGGGTGTGCAGCAATGCTTACTTACCTACGCATGTATGTGAGTAACTTTGAACATGTGGGAACATGTCAAGAGGAGACACAGGAGTGGCACAATTTAACTTCTCATCTTACACACACCTTAACCCAATGGTGCAAAGTAACATTTAAACACTGTAATTACGCACAATTTTGACTTGTACTTGTACTTTTAATGAGTATTTCCATTTTCTGCTACTTTATACTTCTACTCCACCACATTTCGGAGGGAAATATTGTGCTTTTTACTCCAATATACTGTATCTATTATTATTTTACTTGCGGATTAAGATTTTAAATTAAAAAACATTTGATAATCTTATAAAATGCAATATATGTTTAAGGCGAGACATCCCAGGTAAAAACAGAGATTTGGGCTGTTTTGCCTCCATAACATGTCTTCTTTCAGACTAGTGGAAAGAAAACATCCAAAATGCACATTTAGGTGTTTATTTTACTACTTTGTCTGTTTGTGCCTGTAGATTTCTCCTAAATTCCCCCAAAGTTCCCATTAGATAATGCCTCATTTGCATATTTAAACATTAAAAAAAGAATTGCCTTAATGTAAGTAATCAACAGGGGATGTTTCATGATGATATCTATTAGTTATTTTATTTTACCCTATTCACCTGTAGTGGCTCCACTTAAATATGAATGACCTATGACCTAATGACCCACAGATTAGGAACCACTGCAATAATCTCCTTATGTAAAGTAGATAAAACAATTTTCACCTCGACCAGCAACATAAGTAAAATGCTGCGTACACATTGATACATCAGTATAATAATAATAATAATAATAATAATAATAATAATAATAATAATATACTGTATGTAAATATATGTCAGACATTTTGCTGTATAGTGAGTACTTTTACTTTTGATACTTCAAGTACAATTAGCTGATAATAGTTCTGAATACTTCTTCCACCACCGCTGTAATTATTGCAGGATTAATTAAATCATCTCAGCACATTGCAGCCGGAATGTACTGACTCGTTCACTCAGCGTCATAACAAACCACAAACATTACTCAACACTTACAATATGTGCTTTCCCTCTGATGATCATGAAATTAGAGTACAATTAGACTTGAATGTAATTCCCCACCCATGTAAACACACATGACCATTAGAAAAACAATAGGCCCTTTTCACAGCATGGGAAAACACTAATGTGTAATTAATAACATTAATTATTATGGCCCTGTTCCATTTATGTTGGTCAGGGCCCTGATATGTATACGTGTACGCTGACTCACTGGAATGGCTGTGACACACTAAATAGAACAGCACCATGATCATCATATAATAAATGTCAAAATGCCTGCTGTGAAAAGGGCCTGTCACACTGATTTATTCAAGTTAATGTCACTTCCTCTTTTAACACTTGCAGTCAGTCGATAAATTATTGAAAATGTTTTGAAAAGCTTATAAAACTTTAAAGCTGTTTAAACTTTTAACACGTCATCTGTCCACAGTCAATTACAGCGCAGAGCTCGACAGCCGAACCTTGTAGTCTGACCTTTTTTTCTCCGACCTTCTTTCTCCTCCTAATAATGAAATCTGAAGGTACTGAACATGTGCTCTTCAGCTTTAATTTAAAAGACAAACTATTTTTAGACATTTCCTTTCAACAGACGACTGCACGGTGTATTTTTTACTTGTAGTTTTGCCCAAAGAGAAATACCTGCAGCATTATCAGATTGCCATTCTGTGACAGTTCAATCAACACTTCCCGAGATCATCACATGCTTTTGTCTTAGTTCTCTAGTTTCAGGAGAGATTTGTTCATGTTTACACATTTCTATGAAGTAGACCTTGTGATGCAAACAGTTTGACACTTTTATGACTTGCAATTTCCAAACACACATCTCCTTTTGAATCCTTGTTGTGAATGTAAGCATTCATTTGTGATTCTTCTCACTTTTCAAACTCCTGCATTTGACCAGTGAATCATTTTAAAGGATTTCATTACAGACATGAAGCCTAATAATGGATTTGATATCAGAAACATTTTTATGAGATTGCACAAGACTCTTGGGATCCAAGAAAGACCATAACAAGAGTAGGATTTATGCAATTGTTTGTACTTTGTGTTGATAAAAGGATTTAAATATGCATACATTATATGCTAAATATAATGTGCTAATATACATATGTGCTAATTTAACTGATGAGAATCTTAAAGGAACCCTGTTGAGCTTTTGGCCTGTAGTAGTGCTATTGAGCAGTTTTTTTTGAGTGGGTCGCCATGCACGTGAACGCAATACAGATTCCCGCCACTGCTCACTATTCCACTGATCTACAGGTGGTGGTAATGCTGCAGCAATGTGCCAGCAAAGAGAGGGAAGGAGAAGCAAGCTTGTACACATGAATGTAAACAATGCAGGATTTACTTTAAAAATGATCTTTGCAAATGTTTTATTAGGAAGGAAATACATGTATTCAACACATTTGTTAAACCTTAAACCTGCAATAGGAAGATTATTTTTGGCATCATTGGGTAAAAATTCCATATTAACCTTTCAGCATATTGTAATTCAAGTGTTCTGAGAGAAACCTAGACTTCTGCACCTCCTCATGGCTCTGTTTTCAGACTTTAAAAAATCTAGACCGTGACGGGAGACTTTGGCCAATCACAGGTCATTTCAGAGAGAGAGCGTGTTCCTATTGGCTGTCATTCAACTGAGGCAGCTGTCAATCACTGAACTCCGATCAAACGGTCAAACTAGGCAGCGCTGATCAAATATTAATCAATATTCTGTTACTGTAATGCCTATTTATCACCTCAAATGTTTTCAAAAACATCTTGTAGTGTACTGTTTAGCTGTATAATTAGAAAGTTTGCTTAACAATGCCAACATTTTTTGTGGCGACTGGGTTGCTGTGGATCAGTCTCGGGCTTTCTCACTTTGTTCATTTCATATCTCAGACAACGCTCTAAAGTTGATGGATTGTGGCATTTCAGCATTGTATTACTAATTACTAGGAGCCTTCAGAGGGTGCGCTGCATCATCTGCACATTTGTTTGTCTGCATGTCAGATATGATAACAGAGCTGGAGTGTATTATTCCATAGCAGCACTCTTTGTAACTCACTGTGGATAAGACTGTCAGCTAAGTGATTGAAAGTAAACAGGGTGAGGCCAGTGTTTGGAGCTCCTCCACTGCTTCCTCGCTGGCTGCTCTCCAGGATTCCCGACTCTGTTTTTGCATTTGTTCCAATATTTTCAGAGGTGTTCCTAGTTACAATCCTGAAAGCCAGTTAATTATCTCTCTGGAGCCATTGTCTTATCTTGTTGACTGTACCAAGTCCACGCAGCACAATGTGCGAGTGGAAGTTCACGTTTTAAATTTCCGAAGAGTATGGCGCCTCCTCCGGCTGACGCTGCTGTCCTGAGTGTGTGTGTGTGTGAGGTCAGTTGATCCTGTTGGAGGGGAAGGAGGTCGAGACATACACACACACACACACACACACACACTCACACTCACACAGTGAGTGAATGGGGCTTCGTTATCCACACTGTAAGGGCAGCGAGTGTGTGAGAGATGAGGAATGAAGTGAGACAAAGAGTGACGAAGAAAGAGAGAGGTGGTAGACGACAGGGCAGAGGAAGTGAAAAACACACACACACGCACGCACTCAAAACACACACACACACACACACTCAAAACACACATAGTCAAAACCTCTGTCCTGTTTCCTGTTTACAGCGATGTGATGTCTATTTTTGTCCACTAGATGCATGAAGTGAGGCCTTCAACTTTAACAATAGAACACGGTCTAAAGTTAAGAGAGCTCCCATTTAGACTGACAACACACCGAGACGGCCAAACACGACAATCATTTCTTATACATTTTCTAAAGTGAATTAAATAATGATATTATTATTGTCAAGTCATTGCAATTCAGTCATCTCCAACACTGTTTGGTTTTGAATACTTTGTTTTATGATTCCAAAAAACACATTCTCATCCCAACTCATCACATACCGCTCCTTGGCCTGACTTTATTGTTGTAAACATGAACAGCTGATTGCAACGTGATACACAGGACATGACCAGCGGTCTCCTGGATGAAAGCCTAGTTTGTTGTTGGGGCCCATCCACCTCCCCTCCTACCCGCCTGGTGTGTGTCTTTTTGCTCTCCCTAATACGTCACCACACTCCCGGCACACTTTCCTGGAGTGTTTACTGTTGTCGCAGATGGGTTTACATATTTTTATTTATTTATTTATACATTTTTTTTCATCCAGTTTTATTTTGTTTTGTTTTATTAATATTTTATTAATATTTATTTAAATTTTATTTGTTATAACAAAAAAATTTAATTTAACGTAAAATCTTGTCTACCATTCAACAAATAAGGAGATAAAGTTTGCAATAATAAATTTATATTTACTTCTGTTTAAAAGAATAGTTTGACATTTTGGGAAATACTCTTATTTGCTTTCTGTCCAAGAGTTTGATGAGTAGATGAGCACTCTTATGTCTGTATGGTAAATATGACGCTCTTGCCAGCAGGTAGCTTAGCTTAGCATAAAGACTGGAAGCGGGGGGAAACTGCTAGCCTGGCTCTGTCCGAAGGTCTCTAACGACAACCCCGTCACAATGTCTGCCTCACTATTGCTGCTCAGTCTGCCTCTCTGTCCCTCTCTTCAGCCACATTTCCACTACTCCCCAGGCCCCTTCGTTACCATTTTCCATCCATCCACCAGATATCCTTGGACTTTCCCTCCTCCCCCATCACCTGACTAACCCACACATCTACACACCTGCTCTCACTTCCCTCATCTGCTCTGCTGTTGCCTGGCCTTCCTCCCCTGCATCTCACACCCTCGTCAGCCCTTTCTCTATACACCAGCTCACTTCCTCTATGTGGTTTTCTGTTACCCGCCTGCTTAATTTGGGCTCTTGCCACCTGTAAGGTGTATTTTTACCAATAAATCGCTGAAGCAATCCTGTTGCCTCCTCAACTGTCTGCATTTGGGTCTAATCCCTGTTCCTGTATCCACCCCACCGTGACAACCCCCTCCAGTAAAAACATTTTTTTTTTTTTTTTGTACAAACAGACATACGTGTTAATTAGTGAGCTTTAGATGAGCCAAGCTAGCTGTTCATTTCCTCCTGCTTTCAGTCTTTGTGCTCACCCAAACTACCTGTCTTCTGGCAGTAGCTTCATATTTATCATACAGACATGAAAGTGAATAATCCCAAAATATTGAACTATTCCTTCAAACAGATCTGTTAGTTTTTAAGATTTTAGCAGTTCCTTCATGGACATTAGTCTACAGATCAGCAACTAATTACTGCATAATATCAACTCAACAATGTTTACCGTCTTTCTTCTAAAAACTCAAATACATGTGCAGGTACTGACTGTCTTAACACATGGTGCTATTTCCCCTAAAATTAGTACCAAAACACAGTTCTTCCCTGAAATCTCTGAGAATTATTTCAGGAAAATGACAGCACGTATAAAATTAAACATCATCCAATTTTGTCTTATGTGATGCTAATTCTCTACTGCAACAACTGAGGAAAGTTGTAAAGAATGGAAAGCCTTCATGCCGGGATCGGCTGAGGTTCATTGTTTTTTTGCGACAGACGTTGAAAACAGAAGAAAAGAAAACGTCCTCTACCTATATTTGGAGGTGGGTCAGAGGTGACGTGGAAGGTTGAAGAGCGCAGGTCACTGAATCAAGGAAAACATTTCAGTAGAGCGGTCTGTTCTGGCCTCTCTGCCATCCGCCATGACGCCTGTTTATCCATCCCACTTCCTGTGTGTGTGTGTGTTCTGGACAGCTTACAGTATGTGTGTCTGTGCATGTCTGACCTTTTTTTTTTTTTTATCAAAATCTTCCCTCCCCCTTCTGCATCTGTTCTGTCTGTTTCAGTCAAACACACACACACACACACACACGCGCGCGCTCACACATACAGCACACATTCCTGATAAATCGCAGCTTTGTGAACGTGTTAGTTCAGACCCAGGAGGCTGCAGTGTTCGAACATTTCTGTTGTGTAGAGAGAATAACTGAGAGGACAAACAACCACACACACACACACACACACACACACACACTCAGACACAGTTGTACTTTTAAAGACACCTCATATAGACAAGAAAGAAAACCTCCTGCAGTTACTGAATGTGTAGAATACAAAACCAGGTGCAGCACAGTGCACACATACAGACATTAGTAGTGTTATTTAACCATTTACCTGATTCTACACCAACCTGGTCTCACTGGAAGGTGTATAAATTGCGTGTAATGAGGACGCATTTTAGGGCTCTTCGTGCGTCATTTGTACGCCACGCAACAAAACTACAGTAATGTCCGCAGTTAGGTTTAGGCAACAAAGCCACTTAGTTAGGTTTAGAAAAACGTCATGGTTGGGCTTAAAATAAGTACAGAAAATATATACGGAAATAACGTAACACAAGTACGGAAAAGACGTCACAAACGTAACCTACGAGACAAAACACCAGTCTCAAACACCGGTCTCCTGGTTAAAAGTCCTGTGTTTGTTGGACCCATCCACGTCCCCTCCCGACCGCCGTAAGCGGTCTTTCTCGCTTTTTATTCTACGTCACTAGCTCTGACCGTAGCATATGAACGCGGATGCGGTTACATTGCCGTCAGTGAAGACTACATGGCGTGCAAATGACACGCTAAAAGCAAGAATGGCGTTCTTATTGCACACAAAAATGCCTTGCACATCATTGTGGCATTTATACGCTTTTTCATGCAAACTTCTTTACATATATATCTATATTTATTACACGGCTTTGTTGAATAATCGATTCTGATTGGTCAATCACAGCTTTCTACGGTCTGTTATTTCATTATAGCGGACCGTTGCTATGGGCGCAGTTCTGACGTCGGACTCTGGCGGTCGGGGTCCACCCCTCCACTCCAATCATTTTTTGTATTATTCACTATTCTATATACAGTAGATTCATGCAGATGGACACACACACATACAGTACCTAATATAAACATTTCTTGCTTGTAATCGTTTTGTTTTTTTTACTCTTCTTTGTTACATATTTGTTAAACATATTTTTACTCCGATGATTCTGAATCGGACACAGTACACAGTCTGTTGGAGGCTGTCACCCAATCAGAAATCATATCCATGATGTTTGTAAAATGTGCACAACTCCAACCTAAATTTCTTCTGAGTGACGTATCTTCCAGCTCCATCCAGCTTTTCTCACACACATGGAAAAGTCTGCATCTTTGATATCTCCTAGTAAAAGCTCAAGTTACAGTAATTGTTTGAATTTTGGAAAGTCTGAGGGACTTTTTTTTATCCAGATATTATGCAATATGGAACGTGAAAGTGTAATACCCATTTTCAGGCCAACAAACATGTGGGATACTGGCTTCATTGTCTTTCTTCCAACCTCGGGTGCTCAGTGTTGTTGTGAAAGGGGGATTACACATTTCTATAAACTAACTACAGGATTTATAGAACCTTCTACTGTAGAAGCTCTCTCAACCATAAATCTTAATCTTTTAACTCTCAAAGACAAGTAAAAATATGCAGGTTGTACTAAATAATGTTGCCAAATAAAGATGAATCGTTCTATGAACTTGCGCTCTGCTTCACCCTGTTTGCCATGTTAACATTGCAGCAACCTCTTGGGGCGGCTGTTGCGTTGGAGGGTTTCCTATTGACCACAGGCTTCTAGAAGTGTTCTTGAGCAAGACGTTGAACCTCAAATTGTTTCCGATGGTTAATGGCTTTCATGTTAGCTTTGCCACTGTAGGCCTGAACAACACGTTCTCATCCCAACTCCTCACGTACCGCCGCTTTGTCACGCCCCTTGGCGTCACGCCCCTTGGCGTCACTTTAGGTTTCGGCATCAAAACCACTTAGTTAGGTTTAGGGGAAAAAAACATGGTTGGGCTTAAAGTTACTACGTTTTAAAGTGGAAAGGAAACTGGATGTTGTGAACATGGGACACGAACGAACAGCTGATTGTAACGTGAAGATAAAATGTAAAACACAGGAAAGGAACAGCGACCTCCTGGATGAAAGCCTGGTGTTTGTTGCACTTGCCCTATGTGTGTCTTTTCGCTCTCTAAACTACGTCATCACAGCACTGTTTTTGAGTGTTTTTGTTGCCGCGGATGGGTTTACATTGTAGTTAATGGAAAGCCCGGTGCGTCTCTTACAGGCGCTAAATTCACACCAGGCTCGCCACAATAATGAAGGTTTTCTGCGTGTGAAGACATTCTTTGTAAAGTAGGTCAACCTGACACAGGAGACACAGGATCTATTCACTGATTGGCTGCGGGTCCTCTATGGCCACACTTCGCCGCTAATGGTACATGTCCACAGCCTCCGGCCTTTCCACGCTTCCCATTCATTGTCTATGTAAGCAGCTGTGGAATGCATTCTGGTGCAGAATGCATTTCAATAAAGTTGAGGTCTAGGCTGCTTTATGCAAATCACGGGCGTCCAACGTGACTCGCCGCCTCTTGAAACTGAAAAGCGTTGTCGATCCAAAATAAAGACAGATTCAGCAACTGCATGGCTTATTTCTCACATAAAACGTTTCCGGAAACACATTTCAAAACGCATTTTCGTAATATAAGTGACCACAGATTATGGATGAGTCAATGCGTGTTCGTTAGCCCATATCAAACACTGGCGTTTTTCAGTGAAAGTGGAGACACTTCAGAGAAAACATCAGGAGGAATCACCCTCACACCCACACAATCTTTATTAAACTCCTCCACCCCCACCCCCTCTCTCTTTTCCCACATAGCAGCCAAAAAAAGGCAGAAGCTCAGTGACCGGCTGCTTCAGATACCTTGTGTTGGGTGTCTATTTTTAACCACAGACGTGTGTGTTGGGTAGAGCGCTGAGCTCTGGCTTTTGCACACAAATGTTGTAAACCCATGTTTCCCATCCAGCCGCAGAGATAAAGAGAGCGTCTGTTATTGGGGCGGACAGGCAGAACAACAATGAGCCCTGCTGAAGACACTCGGCGCTCACGCACACGCAAAACAAACACCCACGTTCTTTCTCTCTCTCTCTCTGTTAACGTGTGTGTGTGTACGCGCGTGTGCAGCATTTTCTCTCCCACACACACACACACAAACATAAACAAATGAACACACTTAGCGACGTGCTTCGGTTATTTATATGTTATATATAAGCTGCTGATATCAAGTATTTTTAAATTTGACCACGCAGAAAAATGACTTTTGATGATGAATTTTCCACTGTGCTATTTTTGTCTGGGTGGAAAATCATCTAAATTTAACTTTAAGACAACCTGTTTTAATAATGAATGTTACTGGGTTGGTTCAGCAACACACGCCAACAGTTTAGGATTCCATTATAAAGTACAGACGGGCACATAAGCATGAATAATACATGCGTACATGACACACAGAAAGCATACTCCCACTTGCACACACGCACATGTACTCCGTGTCTTTGTCACTTCTTTCAGTGTTCATTAAAGGTGTGATAAGTGACACTAAGCCAGCGACGGCAGCCAACACCTTCGTTCTCAGGGGAGGCCGCCCTCATAGCTGAGCTGAATCTCCCATCGAGTTGTTTATGTTGGTGTGTTGCATGCAGCTGTTTTTAATTGTCTTATTGTAACACATGACATAAGAAGGCTTTTCTACATCTCTGACTGTCATTCATCTGGTGGAGACAACAGAATGGGAGGAATTTGGCGAGCGACTATAGCTGTGCGTAACGATGAAGGACATCCCTTGACAACGTAATCAAAGTCACGCCGTGTCTGAGTTTCAGTAGGTTAAATCTCAAGGGAGTCGCCCTGATGGCTTGTGATCTAATGTGTCAACCCGCTACAGATGTTCTCATTTGGAAAAGTCACAACAGCGTATAGCACCACCGTGGTGGAGTTAATAGCTACAGTACAATCTGTTTCCCTTGTTTGATGCACAAAAGACCTTTTCAGCTAAATGCCAGTGTTGCTAATGGAGACATTCATGCACATCTTCAAATGTCACTTTTAACCTCACGTGCTAGTGCATATTTTTTTTTCCCAATTTGCTCGTTATTTATAATTATCAGCCACATCACTTGAAATATAGAGGGAGAAGAAACGACAATAATGACTTCCGACGGAATCCTCTTAGCTCTGCAATGTACAGATTATATAGGCGGAAAATTACATAAACCCATTTCATTCATTGGTTTGGTTTAAAGCAGTGGTCTCAAACTCAATTTACCTAGGGGCCGCTGGAGGCAGAGTCTGGGTGAGGCTGGGCCACATCAGGTATTCCACAAAAAAAGCTTTGTTAAAAAAAAAACAATCTTCTCAAACGTCATTATTAACAGTTCTTTAACTTGAATGGGTTCTTCTGAACATGAACTGTCCTGAACATGAACTGTCCTGAACATGAATGGAACATTGAAGAACATGAACGGTTCTTCTGAACATGGCCTCTATTGCGTCTCCCACTTTTCCTGAAATTGTCTGTGCTCGTCACCAACCTTTCTCTTCACTGCAGGCTTTGAAAAAGACATGATATATGTGTGACAAGATATATATTCATTCCACTTGGTGTCACTCCACAATAAAGTTGTGCCTGCTGTGTTTGTGTTGCTCTGCAATTACACCACCAAACCGCTAGTTGGCGGCGGCGTCTCTATGAGTTTCCTTCTTCTTCTTGTACTACAAACAGAAACTGAGCGGAGTTGGAGCTAATAACTGTTGAACCACAGAACTTTTACTGACATTACTGCAACGCCGAAAAGAGAAAATATATCTGAGTCGATTTGTATGAACAAACATTGAAAAGATGGAGGCAGAGAGAAGTAGAACTTTCTGTGGTTGTCCGGGGTCCTGGCCGCTCAGCATCGCTGAGAGACTGGACCAATCACAGCTGTTGCGGTCTGCGTCGCCGCGACGTGTAGTTACATGTCTGGAGAGGTGCACGTCAGGCTACGGCGTCGATTCAACGCAGAAGTATAAATCAAGCTTTAATCAAGCTTATGCGATGTTACACGGGCGTCGCCATAGTTGTTGTGAAATGTTTCTCTGCTTGCATCAAGCCCGGCCGATTGCCCGCCCCCGGGAGCCATATACCCCACTGTGATTGGTAGGTTTGTTCAGCTTGGGCTCGCGCAACAAAGGGACCTTCCACGGCAAACTGCCATTCACATAAAACTCGCGGGCCGAGGGCGTCTGGTTAGCTCAGTTGGTAGAGCGGGCGCCCATGTAACAAGACTTGGTCCTGATCGCGGCGGCCGGGGTTCGAATCCGGCCTGTGGCCCATTCCGCATCCACTCTCTCTCTCCCCCCTTTCCAAGACTCTATCCACTGTCCTGTCAATAAAAATGAAAAAATGCCCCCAAAAAAAAAAAAACTTCATAAAAAAAAAAAAAAAAAACTTTGCGGCCGCACTAACATTAAACTTTCATATCAAGGTGGGGGCCACAAAATATCGTCTTGCGGGCCGCAATTGGCCCGCGGGCCGCGAGTTTGAGACCCCTGGTTTAAAGCCTCGTGTCCACCATCTTTGTAACAAAGACAATGACTGCTTAACTGCAGCGTGCAAACGCATTAGACAGGCTCACGTGTTCCATGTTGAGAGAGTCTCACTTTAACTTTAACTGAAGGGGCACTTCACTTTTCTCCTGATCTGCTCCACAGGAAGGTCAGAGGTCACATCACTGGTACAGAACAGAGATACATCAAACAGGGATTTGTCAGAAGATTGCAAAACTAAATAAAATTTGGTATGCTCTCAAACAACTGCAAGTAAATGCAGTATACTCACAGGCAAGGACAAACATTTTGTGGATTTAAACTGAAAATAAATGGACCAGAAACACGTGCCAGTGATAACCAGTTGCAGACAGTATCGTGGTTACATGGAACCGACAGGAAACAACTTCTAATCAAGAAATATTTTATGTTTGTCACTTTATACCCCTAGTGTTTCTGTGCAGATGTTGAACTTTCCAGTGAAAGGTGAGATCACAGTGAGGTTTGTGGATTACCCAAAGAAACCAGTTTGTCGAGAGACAAGCTTTCTGTTGTGTGTTTCAAATGTTATTCTTCAATGTCTGGAGCACAACAAATGAAATTCTAGTCACCCGCATTGTACTGTGGTGTTGGCAGGAAACTCAGCAGCAGATATTTCAAAACCTCAGCAGATAAAACTGATGGCTAGATACCCCTATGAGTGAGCATCATTAAACACACAAACAAGTATCTTATTGGTTGGAGGTACTCAGAGCTTGTTAGGTCACACATCTCCATGTTAACGAAGCCAATCAGATCATCACAGAGACAGTGACACATTTCACACCAGGTTTTTTATTCTTCACATGTTGAAATCAAGCCCAGTTGCGTCACATTTGGCTATAGCTGCTGCACTTTCAAGTTTGGCAATGATGAATTCGTACTGTATGTACTACACAAGCCTTCAGCCATCTCCGTGCTGCAGAGGGTGAAAACATGCAGGAAGTTGCAGCTTAAAGTAAATTAAGAAACCTCACAGTTTCACATATATATTGCACTTCTTTGGCCAAACCCCAGCAATCTGTATGGATATTTTTTTCACTGTACAATATGAACAATATGTAGAAATACTTTTTTTTCTGTGGCTCCAGTGCTTCATCGTCTCTGCACATTTTGAATGGTTAACATTTACAACCTGTCAGCATTATTTTCGTGAACCTTGGGAATAAATGTTTGCACCCATCCGTCATTCAACAACAGTGCAACATAATGAGTGTTCAGTGTTTCTTCCTTACAGTAAACTGCATACTCACTTCATATCTGTAGGGATTTCTGTAACTAAACATAGAGATGCCGCTGTCTGATGTGATATATCTGATATGTCTCCGACTGTTGCTCTTCATCCCCTCCAGTCTCAACCTCTCTCTCCTCCCTCTCTTTGAACTCCTCTCTCATTTTTCTCTTCTTTCATCTCTCTTTCTCTCAAGCCATTGGAGGAATGCCAAAGTCTTCTGAGAGGCCGGATATGAGCGGCGTTGCATTCCTGTCTGCTCTACAGGTTAGACTGGCAAGTGGAGCCACGTGACTCTTCTTCAGGTGACAGATGGGAACAAAATGGAGGAACTCCACCTCTGGACTTCACAAACTCCAACCCCAGCCTCTCCTCAGTACTGGAGGTGTTTCACTTTCTCAGACTTTCGTATGCACCCTGTGCATATCTGGTCATAGCACAGTTTAGCCATCTGTGCTTTTTTTTTTTGCCAGAAAATCAGTTTTAAACATTGAAGAGAAAAATGGTGTGAGACATGTCCTGTCATGCCTGAAAGGACGGGTCTATTATTATTATTTTTTTTAGGTTTTTGTATCATTCTGTAGCTTCTCAGTGGTGTTCTTTATGTATTCAAATCCAAACATTCAAATTTTGGTCAGAGTATGTATGTTTTAGCGTCAAAATGCTATTTTCCCAAGCCGTTCTAAAAACTTTTTTAATATATATACATCTTTTTTTCCGAATGGAGTCTGGTCTGGTGGCTTTGAAGACAGCGATGTAACTGCTTCAGTTCCCTCCTCAAAGAAGGGCTGTCTGATGGCAAGGAAAAGCGGTGAAAATATTCTAAATGTAGCATATACTTAAACTGATATTATTTTTTTTAGGAGGCTAAAACACATCATTCTGTTCCCTTTCACAGCCGCTTTATCTCGCCGTCAGACAGCCCTTTCCGACGGGGAACTGAAGCCGTTATTTCGCTCTCTTCGAAGTCACCAGACTCCATTCACAAAAACAGTAATTTTACTTCGCAGAACACGGGAGTATACATACAACCCCACTTAAAAAAATTCAGAGACAACCCTTTCAGTTATTTCCAAATTTAACACAGCTAACTTTGACTCAGTACTAGCGTCACATTATTCATAACCAAATCAACAATGTTTCCCTAACCTTAACCAAGTGCTTTGAGTTGCCTAAACATCACCATAAAAACATTAAGCATGCCTTAGTTACCCCGAGGTGACATTTGAACATTTGCAATACGTTGATACATTTTGCAAAACCCTTCAGCATGGATATTTTGCGTTGGCAGTTAACATTTTGCACATAATGTTCTATATAAACTTTTCCTTATTACACAAAAACAAAAACATTATCTGGGTGGAGTTAAATTTCCTCTGAACGTATAGTATTTGCTGCTAAATATTAGTTGCATATGAACACAACTTTTAGGAGACAAGGTTGATGCATGTTACAAATTGACGTGTTTAAAGTAATAGTTTGGTTTTAGGGGACTTCTGCTTTTGAATTTGTAGGAAACAAAAACCCAAATTGGAGCAGTAGAGTTCTGTGTTTTTACAGTTTCTGTTTTACAGGGGTAATGCAGGTTGTTTATACATTTTGTCTGCGCTAGACTCTTTTGACAAAGCAAACTCCTAAACACACACATGCACACACAGTCACACAAAACTTTGTCCCTTTCACCCTTGGGTTGTGAAGTATGCACACACACACACACACACACACACACACACAGCGCTCGAACACAATCCCATTTAATCACAAGAATCCTGACTGGGTGCATTCCTGTCGCACAGAGTTAGTACGATTTGCTTATTAGAGCAAACAATGGTATCTGTCAATTTCATTTTCATAAGCTGAAAGATTACAGAGCGATGTGCTTATCCTCTGTATCCAGTCCAGTGCACTGCAGTTCCTCTGCTTTCCCACGTCTGACAGGCACCACGTTGTATGCGGGTTCAGCAAACTGATTGTCAGGTGGATTCAAACCTTGCTGAGCAGAGCTGGACATGTTTTATACAGTAAGCCTACAACAGAAACGGTTTTATGCATATTATATAGTGTAAAACCACAGAGGAGGGTTCTTGTTATTGTTTCAAGGTACTTTGCTGATTCTGACGGCATCTCTCAGCTGGCCCTGTGTCACCCTGGTGCCAGTAGTCACACCAAAGGGCACACTCTCATGTATTATGGCTAGTATTACAGAGAAGACCTACTGACTGCCATTGTGATAAGCTGCTGCACCTGAAAGTCTGCATTGCTGTGTCATTGACTATATGCTGACTCAGAATATAACCAACCCAATGACTACACCTGAGAAATGATTACAGTAATCGCACACAAATGTGCACAAACTGTAATGACATAAGCAGCTGTACATGCACTATTATGTGCTTATAAATACGTCCGTATTCTAGTCTGGTATGCTCAAGATATCGTAGTGCACGCAAATGTTCGGTCAATTTCACTCAACTCAATTCAACTTTATTTATATAACACCTTTAATACAATCATGCAGCCCAAAGTGCTTCACAGAGCAAGATTAAAACAGCACAGACAAAAAGCAAAACAAAAACAAAAAATTGACAACAATAAATAGAATTTTGCAAGACTAAAAATGACAACAATAGACAATAAAATGTAAAAATAAATAAAAGTCACTAGAACAAATAGACACAACCCTTAAGAGCCTTAAAACCCTTAAGAAACAGACATGACACGCATGTACAAAAGCACACACATCAGTCAGTAACACATCCATTGTTTGCACGTAGAAGTATGTTCATGAATATGAATGAATGTAAGCTGGAGAGGGCTGGATTACTGATTCTTTGTTTTTGTGAAAATCCTGCACATGCACCTGCATTGTATGTGATTGCTTTTGTGTGAGTACAAAAGTATGTGCATGCATGTGCAAGAAAATACTTTTGTGAGCTTGTTTGTGCAGCGTGTCAGAGTCTTTATGTGTGTGTGTGTGTACGTGTGTGCGTGTTGCAGGTGGAGGAAAGAGGGGGCAGCCTGCAGCAGGGGACCGGAGAATTAAATGAAGGAAACGGGAAGGAAATGACGAAGGCTTGCTCTCCGAAACCGCAAAACTGCCACTCTCCCCTTTGTCGTCCTGTATGGAAACTTGGACACATAGCCTGCTCACACACACACACACACCTACACACAGCCTGTTGTTGTTGTGACTGTGATGAAAACTCTGGTACACAGGATCTGAGACACAGGATGGTAAACAATGAACTTGGAGAATAGAGAGAGAGAATGAGGCATGGGTTCGAGGGTAAGTGAAAGACAAATAAGGAAAGAAAGTGTGAAAGAATGTGGCAGACAAAGACAGGTGAAAAATATTTTTTAAAAAGACAAACCTGACTTGACTGCACAGGAAAGGTTAAACGGCAACTGTTTGATACTTATATAACACAATCTTACTTTGCATTCACAAGAGTTATACTACTTTCTAAGCAGAAACCTCGTAACAGCCGATAATAACTTTTCCTTTCATTCAGCACCCATTTTGTCAAAGTCAGCGTCCCATTTTTCAAATGGCTGTCGTCTCTTTTTTTACATTAAGCTCTTGAAGGAGACACATTTGTGAGTGGGAGCAGGTAAATCATGCACAAATAAAATGATTATTGCACATTTGTCGGCTGAGCGGTGGCCGAATAAAGCTTTTACGCGCATTAACTTGAGAGGGAGACAGCATAGGAAGCCAGCACTTCCACACTGATCACTGATAACCCTGCAGGGGCAGCGGCGGGCTGGAGTGGTGACACAAACATCGCTGTCGCAGCCAAAACATCAACGGGCCTGGATCAAACAGGACCGGGAGATGTTTCCTATAGTGCCACATCAGCAGCATTAGCAGCTATAAAATGTGGATCACAGAAAAGTTACATTGACTTAAGTATATTTCTCTTTGACCTCAACATTCAGGAGCTCGGGGACAAACATGATTCATCTGCAAAAAACAACAAAAGGACCGCCACAGGAAGGTCAAAGGTTACTGCAAGAATGTCACTGGCATGTTCGTTATCACATATTTTCCCAACAATGCGCATAACTCAGTATGTGTGAGCACATACACACACACAAATACACACACACACACACTCTCTCTTGATGTTTTGAGGAAATCTGTGTCTCATCTTTCAGCTCAACAATGTTGTTTTGATTTAGTTTGTCTGTTCTGTCAAACAATTGCCTCCAGAATGAGTTTTCATCACTCCTGAAAAACAATGCCCCCCCCCCTTTGGGTTTACAAGGATTTCACATGTGATACAGAGATGACATCTTGTTTTAGTTTGGGTGTGTGTGCGTCCATTCCTGTGGTTTTCATGTTTCTGTGTTTGTGCACTTGCTTGTCCAGTATGCTCCATGTTTGCTTTCACTTGTCCTTGAGCCAGACTGTGTGTGTGTGTGTGTGTGTGTGTATGTTTTAGGACACAATTATGCTTTTATCATCTGGGCGTGACACCAATCAGATACAGAACATTTCATTCTGTGATGTAATTTTGGGCCACGTGGATAATTTAACCAAATAATAACCCAAGGCAGATAAACAAGTGGCAGCTGAAGGCGTTTTGAAAGAGACCGCAGATAAAAACTGACACACTATGAAAGAAATTCCCAATGCAACATAAATCTCCTAATCAGTCATGTTTTTATGAGGAGACATCTGCTCTCTGCTATACTACAGTAGTTAATACAACACACCCGTTTCATGAAAACTTGCTGGTCTAAGCACACAGTGTAAGGTAGCTCTTTCACAGGAAAAAATCCCCTGCTGAACAGGAAGTGATGTGTTTCATGTTCTTGGCAGAAGCAACGGGGGATAAAATGAAGGAAAGTTTGCAGTTGGCATGACATGCAATAACAACCCTGACTGAACTCAAACGTCAGTAAAGAAGAGAATCTATAAAAATCTATGTTTAGCAGCACTAAACACAAATCAAAGATCACACTCATGTACTGTCACTTTAAGACTTCAGGTAAGCCAAACCGGGCATAGCAACAGCCGAGGGCACTGTGCATTTCCTAGACGGTGTGTGTGGCTCGCGAGACCTGATGCTAATTCCATGGAGACAGCGTTGTAGGGGGGTTGAGATTACAGTCTGGCAGTGGAAGTCCAGCAAGGTTGCTCTGTTGTTTCCTGCAGTTCATGGCCTGTGTCTTAAGAGGCTTTAGGAGGCTTGGAAGAGATGAACTGCCATCTGGCTAAATCCCGAACAGGCAGCCACACATGGTTGGGTACGCCGCTGAAGTGGTGTGATTTAGCATAGGGTTGCTGGTGACTGAAAACATGGCTTCTGTTACCTGAGAAAAGATTGTGAAGGAATGATAGAAAATGGTTTAAAGAATGTGAAAAGCTACCTTTTTATAAAAAAAAATTTAAAATCTGAAATATGTCTAATATGCAAATTAATTATCTTTGTGTTTTTTTTTTGTAATAGCTCCTTGTTGTTAGATTTGCATGTACACATTGCAAATTGTGTGTGAAGGGTCGAGCTGCAGAGCTCCAGGCTCGGGTCCACCTCCTCCAAGGGATCCTTTCCTTTCATTAGTTTGAATAAGCCACACACACTCTACAATACAACCTTAACATTTCGATATAACTTTATAAAGTTAGCTAACGTAACGTTAAGCAACAAATAACTTACCTTACTGTACGAGTTTTCTAACGTTAGCTATCTGCCAAGCATAACTAATGTTATGCTGCAATCCTTTGCAAGTCGGAAGTCGGTAATTCTGAGTTGGTATTCCCCACTTCCAAACTAAATGTGTCCCATAGTGCATCTGCTCGGGAAAACATGGACGCCTGCAACAAACTGATGTTTGTATGGCAAGTGTCTGAGCTTCTCAATACAAAGGACCTACAACAATTACCACAGCACCATTAGAGAAGAGAAACGCATATAAAGTAACCATCTTTAAATTCACTAGCAAGGTCCACGACGGCAACGAGGTACGATTTAACAATTTTGTGGAAGGAAAAACACAGATGATGCTTGTGGTTTGTCCACTTAGTAAGATGCGGTTTGGGGAGCTTTGATTGAGGATCCGCCGTAGCGCCCGGGCGAACTTTCTGACTTGGAATTTCGACCTGAATCACCATTCCATTGTATTTTTTCCGTGTCGAAGGTTGTTTTTCTTTGAGTACAATGGATCACAGCATAAATGTTAGCTGAAATGCTGACAAGCTTTTTCATTTTTTTTCCTGTCATTGTTATGCTGACGTTAACATTTGTTTGCTAATGACATTACATTATGTACGTAACTCATAAGGTTATTTGCTGGTTAACATTACGTTACTTAACTTTAAACGTTACATCAGTTATACAGTTATATCTAAATATTAAGGTTGTATTGTTTACTTTGGTGTTATTGGTGGGGGTAGTTTGGCATGGACGTGGTACAATCAATACATATATTAAATAAACGCACAGTAGGCTACTTCATTTATTAACCATAAACCAATACACTGTGCAATATAATACAGTGGCATGTGAATGTTATTCATGATAAGGAAGTGCGATAAACACGTGATTTCCCACAATGGGTCCTGGCAATGGTGATGGGTTCCACGGCTGGAGGTGGGCCCGAGTCTGGAGGTCTGCAGCAGGACGCTAGTATTTTTGACTATACTGTAGAAAGTATTGGCTTCTTTTACTCAAAAAATCATTACATATGAACTTAATCCAAGCAGAAATTACATTTGTCACCACAATGTAATTGGTAAAACAAAATTAAGACTATATAAATGCAAATAGAGACAGGCTTGTCCTTCTTTCGCAAGACGTTTCTGTTGCTGTTATGTTTTGTAAATTGGATTTTTTAAAAAGTCCAATTAGTCTGTATTGAGTATGAATGAATATTAAGCAAGAGCAGTCCACTCGAGATGTTACCATGTTACATCATTTGTTTTATGTACCCCAGCAGTGATTTGTCTTTGCAGCGTGGTCGCGGGTGTTGACAGTTTCACACACCACATCAGTGTCAGACAGTACAGTACGAACCTGCAGGGAGAGAACATGCTGGCACACAGCCTTCACCATACCAGTCTGCTCAGATCTGTCAAAGTAAATCAAACATGCTTCACGAACAGTTTACTTTGTCTTCTGTTGAAAATTACAGCTCCTCCCTGTTTAAAATATTTATACATTTATTTAAGCTGCTGCAACACTGTCAGTCAGTCATGCAAACTATGAGCTAATCACTCCTTTAGTGACTCAAGGAGATATAATCTAAATACTTGAGTCCTTATAACCAACATCAGAGACTACGCTACAGAGAAGTAGAGTTTAAACACCGACAGCAAGCTTTTACACTTCTGTGGTTTTCATTTTAGTGTGGAGGAGTGGTTCTTAGAGCAACAAGCGATAAACATTGCCGGGATTTGCGCAAACAAAAGACTCTGTTTGGTTTCCCTTCCAGAGAAACACATGGTTTTGTCTGCCTGCAGCGGAGACACACAAATACACAGTACTGAATGCTGCTTTGCTTGTTTCATGCAGTTTGTTCAGTTCTGAGAGCTCCTGATCAAGGTGAAGAGGTCAAACCTGGGCATCAATAACCTCAGTCATATGAGTGTGTGATGTCAGACAAGCATTTGGAAAGCAGCCTGAGCAAGGCATGCAGCCCCCAGTAGGGATACTTTGTTGGTAAAGCACTACACCTAAAATGCATGTTATACTGTATATTGTATCCTACATTATCCAAAAACTTTGCCTGCTCTCATTGAAATATATGAAGTGGACAAAATAGTAGAGATACGTTTCAACAGCAGCGCAACCTGCAGCCTCCAAAATGACCATTAAGTTGAATCAAAAACAGTTTAAAGCTTCTCTATATGATATCCAGAGCATTAATATAGCAGCAGACAACTATTGTCTATGTAATGATATAGAGGAGTAATGTCTACCTGAGCAGAGAATTAAGTCACTCTCCCACTATTTACTTTAGCTTGGCGTACCTAATAAACCAGCAACTGAGTGAAATGATATAGTGGTTGTAGATATTTATCATAATTGACAACTTCTACCTGATACAGTAAATGGTCCTGAAGTGGTAAACTCCATTATTTTGGTATTTCATTAAAAAAAACAACTCTGAATTGTTATAAATTTACATTTGTGCCAAGTTTGAAACACATACAGAGTAGCTGCCAGTCCGAGCTTTTGAGCAGCCATTTGTGTACATAATAAAGGATATTAAATTCCCCCAATTTTCTATACTTAGTGTATCCACTTTACTTCTGAGTCACTCTGGGTCATTACAGAGCTGAATGGGGTCAGCCTTTAACGCTGTTTTTTTGTGTATAGAGTTATTTTGTCACATGAAAACCTTATATAAGTATATATATAAAACTCTGTTTGTTGCAAGAGGCGGAAGATTGCATCATTTACTCCAGGCTAAAAAACAATCTCATAAAAACAGTGTTAACGCTAGAAACAAATACATTTTTTTCAGCTCTTGACATGTTGACGCTTTGAGTTTTCACCTAACGTGGACTATTATACCTTATACTGTGTTATATATACACAAAAGTATGTTTTTATGAAGAGTAGCAGCAGTAAAATAGAAGGTCATTTCTTTTATGACACCATTATCTTTCCACTAGACCAAAGTACTAACATGGGTAAACTGGTAAACTGTTCTTCAAGGCAAGTCAAGGCAAGGCAGCTTTATTTGTATAGCACATTTCAGCAACAGGGCAATTGAAAGTGCTTTACATAAACATTCAAGAACATTGCGACAAAGTGCAAAAGAACATTAAGACATAATTAAAACAGTTTTAAAAACATAAAAACATTAAAGATTAGAAAATAAAAACAAGCTATAAATAAAAGCTAGGATAGAAGCTAAAATAGAGTATAACACACAAGAGTAAAAGCTCTAGTGCACTACAATATCATTATTCAAGTGCAAAGTTGACTGCACCCAGCCGACCAGGCCGTCGTCTACATTGATCAGCGTTGAGCTCAGCTGTCAGTAGGACACCTATTCATGGATGGCGACTGACGACATGCTGGCAAAATGCTATGAATCGAATGCAGACTTGCACAGCTGACACATGCACAGCTGACACATGCACTGCATTGATCCAACCTCAGTGGTTAGGACGTATCTATCAGTGACAAGGTCTGTCCGTCACAGGTCAGGCGACTCGATGGAAAATTGAGATTTGATTAGTCTGATCAATGCCTCTGAGAGCTAGGAGTCTTTCAGTAAATGTGTTCAACACTAGAGGTCCTTCACTGATGTATAAAGTATTGACATTTAAGAATGATCCAAGTCTCAAAACAACAAACACCCTCAGCACAAAGTACAGCATTCACAGCTTGGATAATAAAAGGTCATGTGTTGAGATAAGAGACAGTCATAAAACCACAGCTGGCTGCAAAGCACATAAATATAGATACAGTTTTAGTTAAACCTGTACAGTTTTTGGTTAAGGTTTTCTCAGATTGGGGATATATTTTTGCTCCTCTGTTGCCCCAATTCTTCCTGTCAGCAGATAAAAGCACCTTCAAAAACGTGTGCACACACACAGAACCATGTGCATCCTACGGGACATGCCTGAGAACTGAGGTGTTGGACATCGCATCTGTTTCCTGTCTGTATTTGAAACGGGAGAATTACACATGTGGATTTCACCATCATATGTGGACAGATCTGAAAAGTAGGCCACAGTATCTATTGAGTAAAGTTGCTTTTCACTTTGCTCTTGCCACTGAACAATAGAAGCAAAGGAAAGTGAGTGTTTTGGGGGCATGCTGTATCTCAAGTCTCCCCCTACACAAAACACGCTGATGGGTATATCTCGTTATAAAACGCAACACAAAAAAGCCTCACAAATCCCATTTTGGATTCTGCTATCCGCTCAGACAGCGCGTCTGTCCAAGGGTCACCCCGTGATTTTCTCTCTCCCCTCTGTTATTATTCCATTTCCTCCCCGTGAACGGAAAGACCGAAATAACCCTGCCGAAATCTATGGCTCTCTGGGGGCAAAGCTTTTGTGTCGGAGCAAGTGGAAAACAAGAGCAGCGGTGGCTGAATGGGACACCGCGAGATCTAGAGTTTCAAGGCCTCATGGGGCTCGGTCCATAGACACGGACACGGCTCATTACATGAGCAGACTGTATGGAGACCAACCAAGAAGTGTCTTGTGAGACACTCAGCATGTATGATTCACGGGGGGAAATTGTGGGCTGGATTCTCTGAATGATGGCTGAGTGCACAATGATGAAATATTCTGTAAGTACCTGCAACTGTGTATGTGGGGAACTGAGGAAGGAGAGGTTATGATCCAAACTAATGCAGAGTCCCATTAAACCTTTTCTCCCCCGCATCTCTTATGATTCTTGCTTCTTGTCTGATTTTTAGCCACGCTACCTGTGTGGTTCTAACGATGTCGCTTGGTCCACTAACATCTACTGAATGGATTGGCACAACATTTTGCACAGAGATTCAAGGTCCCCAGAAGATGAATCCTGTTGGTGATCACCTTACATTTCCTCTAGCGCCACCGTGACGTTGACATTTGTGGTTTTCTGTGAAATATCTCGACAACACATTCTCACTCCAAACTCCTCAAATACCGCCGTTTGGTCAGTGCTCCTCGGCATTGGAGTTGGTAACCCTCTTGCGTTACTTTTGGACGGAGCAGGGACGGCGTGTCAATATATGGTTGTTACATGCATAGAGTCCTTTAAAACTAAACTTCAGTGCGGTTAGGACATCGTGGTTGACGTATGACTCAAGTGACTACTGAGTGACTAATGGCTCCTGTGACTCAAGGGACTAATACTATGTCACCGGTTACTTTTAGTTTCACGCGGGACACGAACAGCATTCTCCTGGTTGAAAGTCTTGTGTTTTTTTGACCCCTTCCGCCCGCCATGAGCCGACTCTGACACTCTTAATACTACGTCACATGCTCTAACCGCCGAGGGGGGGTTTACATTCGCTTTAGTTGAAAGCCCAGTTTGTCTCTTACAGTTGCTAAAGGGCGCCTCCATGCGTCAATATCCGATGCCGAGGGGCACTTACCAAATGGCGGTATTTAAGGAGTTGGGAGAGAGGACAGGTTGGTCGCGACGACTATAGGATGGATTGCCATGGAATTTGGTTCAGACATTCATGTCCTCTTTTTTAATAAATTGTAATAACTTTGCTGATCTCCTGACTTTTCATTTAGTGACATCATCAGGTCCAATACTTTTATTTATGACCAAAAATCTGCAAAAAAAATGAATGAAATCCCCATCAGCCTCAGCTGTTTAGTGCTAAATAGCAAATGGTAGCATACCAACACACTAAACCAACTTTGTTTACTCTACTTTTGGCTTTTTAATTTTTAATTTTCTGATTATTTTGGCTGTGTTAATGCACACGGCATACATTTTGGGGTATGGTTGTGAGTTTTTTTTTCTTTGAATTTTGGAAATTCAACCGCTTTCAATCAGGTTTTCAATCTGGAGCACTGGCTTCAATATTATACTTTTCATGTTTTCCACCAGATTGAGCCATTTTCTTGTTTTCCCTGTGGCGCAAATACATGTTATTTTCCTGGTTTCCTACACAAAAAAAAATATCAAACTCAATGTTGTTGCTAATCATTGACATATTCCAGAATGTTGAAATTAAAAAAAAAAAAAAAGCATTTAGTATACAGAAAACATTTTTTGTGTTTCTTTCAGAAAAAACAACAGTGGCATTACGTAAACAAACTGGTATTTTAAGGGTTAAAATTCTGAAACTGAACAAATATTTGGTAGTTATGATATCAGGACTGATGTTGGTTAAAAAACTGAAGTGAAAGTGGAAAAAAATATTAACATGCATTTTTATAGCAGTTTTAGGAAGGGGACATTTTTGTCCTCTCAGGACATCAGAGCAACTTTTTAAAGGGATGCACAAGAGTTAACATGGATGCTTATGTTAGCATTTAGCTGGAAGTACAGCCTCACAGAGCGTCTAGCATAGCTGTAGACTCCACGTCTACAAATCTATTTTTTCCTCCGAGCTGCTCATTTTAAAATTTACATAACCCAGCTAGGCAGCCGTCGGTGCATAAAATGACTGACATCTATCTGAATGTTTTACACACAGTCGCTTTTAATGGTTGCACTTTCTCAATAATTCATTAAAGCGTGTCTGTCTTCGCCCATTGATGCATCTGTTCTCCGCTTCAGCTGGAGCGGCACCTTAGAGGATGCTGCACATGAAATGAAGACAGTTGAGCATGAAAATGACTTGTACCACACACACATAATGGACTTGCATGCATAGACACACACACATATATAGAGCTCCCTGAGGACAGCTGTCAGATACGAACTAATGAGAGCTGAGGCTGGCACCATAATGGATATTTTTCTCGCTGTCTGTCTGTCTCTGTCCTTCTCACATTCACAGCATCCTGGTAAAATCGTAAGTGGACTCTGACACTGACATTGTCTGGTACTGTCTGTCTGCCTTTGAAGTATGGCGTCAAAGTAACTCATCCCCTCCAAAAAAAAAAGCCAACAAAGTTCAGCACAACTTTGCCGATAAGGTCTGCTGCACCTCTAATTGTAAGTTGTGTGTAAAATAACCCCGTTATGAATGTGTCTGTAGTTGAGGAGCATGTTAATTACACACCTTCATGCTACAAATAGTAGTGTCACTTCCAGCTCCTCCTCACCTGAGACACTGTCAAGCATCTCATTATGATCTGAGGGCATGCTGGGACATGTTTCCACTGGTCCTAGAGATTTGTTTTTTTTATGTTTCCACTGTGTAGCGAAGGTCACCGTCCCTCTATGCTCTGATTCAACCCCTCTGACGTCTTAGTGATGCTGCTGTAATCAGATCCGGCCACACTAACTAACTAACGGCTCTCCTCATGCATTATAGACAAACAGATTTTATGGCGTGGTTAAAAATGAAGCTGTGTGACTGCCTGGCACTGGTGGTGATGATGGTCTGGTACAGCGATGGCCCGCGGCTGCGTTCCACTAGCAGATAATTAGGAAACTTTGCTCTCCTGCTTCTGTGTCAGGCCAGACAGCGATCGTCATTTATTCTCTGTTTGACGAGTGCTATTGTACTCAGAGCAATTCTCTCGTGTGATTTAGCTTGATGAAAGGTTTTCATGTGTTCACAGGGCATCACTGCAGAGAGCAGTAAGTGTCAAATACCCAGAGAATACTTCATGTTCATTGAACCGTGCTGTATGCTTATATACGGTAAAAAGTACATTTACTCGAGCACTATACAGTTTTAAGGCACATTAAGGTGCTTTAATTAAGTATTTTGATTGTATGGAACTTTCTCCTAACCTGACCCGCCAGATGTTTTGTTACACAGAACCAGCCGTCATTGGAAACTGTTTGGAAAAGGGCAGGCTCTTGAACCATCTGTCAATCAAACTCATGCCAAAGCCAGTCGGGAGAAGAGCGAAAACATCTTTTTCCATCGAGAAAAGCCTTCAGTGCCGTTCTTTGCTCTTCTTTCAAAGAAGAAATACTCTCCAGTTCTGATATAACTGCTATTGCAGCATCTACGCTAACCTCTACAGGAGCCACCATTGTTGTTTAGAACCAACAGCTGCCTCTCTGTGTCGTCTGACACACACACACACACACACACCTAATGCTACAAAAGCAACAAAATGACCAGTGTGGCCTTCTACATTGTCGCCGCTGAAGTGTTGCTTCACCGCGTCATTGGAGCGCTGAAAAAAGCACAGCTCAGTGACAAGTGTCAGGCAGATTAAGATTTGAGATATAAAACAAATGATCATTTGAAAATACGATGCCTTTTTACAATTAAACATCTCAACCGTTTATAAAATAGTTAAAGTAGTTTCCTTATTGACACA
Source organism: Sebastes umbrosus (assembly GCF_015220745.1). Lineage (NCBI taxonomy): Eukaryota > Metazoa > Chordata > Actinopteri > Perciformes > Sebastidae > Sebastes > Sebastes umbrosus. The sequence continues at coordinate 26,601,176 of NC_051273.1, read as the reverse complement.
TCAGTATTAATAGTTACATAATAGTATATACAGTATAGAGTCATATGACATTCTGAAAGGGGCCATCTTACATGATGAGAATTTTTAGTTTTGATACTTTAAGTTCTTTGTTATTAGTTTCATACTTTTACTGATGTAACATCTTGAATGCTACTTGAAAAGTGGCATTGCTACTTTCACTTGAGTAAAGAATCTGAATTCTTCGTCCACCACTTGTTAGTAAATAGCTAACAGCAGTAGGGCTGTACAGATTTGTCCATTAATCAGTGAGTTGATTGACAGAAAATTGATCCGCAACTATTTTGACAGTCGATTAATTGTTCAGGACCATTTCAAAGCAAAAATGCCAAACATTTCTAGGTTCTCAGTATTGAAGATTTGCCGCCTTTCTTTATGATAAAAGATCTTTGGGTTTTGGACTGTTGTTCTCAGGCTTTAGGGAATAATGATGGGCATTTTTCACAATTTTTCATTATTTTGTAGACTTTATAGAGCAGTGGTTCCCAAGGTGGGTTCCCAGGATGCCCAGAGGGGGCCCCGGCAAAAAGTGGAATACTTTATTTTCACAATAATTCCATCTATAAGTAACACAATAACAGAATCTATGACTATTTTAGCCATGGGTTTGATACACTTAAAAGCAAAAATCCTGTCAAATGAGGCACCCTGGAAAAAAATCTTATCAAATGGAGGTCCGTGGTCTAATTTGTGTCAGTTTAAGGGACGTGAAAAGGTCTAGGAACCACTTTTATAGACAATTCATCAGGAAAATACTCAATAAGAAAATAATCATTTATTACCTATAAACTCTTAAAAGATACACAACATCTTCTTTCATGATGCATAAAAAAAAAAAAAAAATTCTGTCCATTCCCGGATAGCAAGTTTTATAACAGCATGAAAGATGGGCAAGTATTATAAACAACACACTTGGCTTCTGTGATAGCCAGACAATTTTCTTCTTGCATATGCAGCCTCTTTCCCTGTAACTCACAGTACACACTCCTGGCAGTAGGTTAAACAAACACCGGAGTATTTGTTTGAGGTAAAAAGCGAATGTGACATGTGAATATTAAAAAATCTCTCTTATCAGCCAGGAACTCCGCTCCTCTCTCCCTTGGCAGCTTGAAACGTGCTCTACAACCACTTGTCGTCAACAAACACTTTGAATCGTTTAATTGCGTGAGTGGGCTGGCTGCACCTGTGGCTTACATCCAGGTAATCCTGGAAGATTGCGAGACTGCGATTGCTTTTGCAGAGGTGTGACTCGAGACAGGCTGCACGAAAAGGTAGATCAAGGAGAAATGTTGAACTGTAAATGCATGGAGCAGCTGTAAAAAGCAGGAGTAGTAGACGAATGACCTTTTGCTCTGTCTACCTATATGTTTATGCGGCTTTCCACTAATTGCATTGAGCTGGGCATATGCTGATGATGTCATGCTATATCTTCGCAGTATAAGGTCAAACTTCTGTGAGGCTGCAGCTGGTGTAGACAGGGCATCACACCACAAGAGGAAGAGTGTGGGTTTCTGCGCTCTGTTGCTATTTCAACTCACATGCAGGATTTGACAAGCCACGAATACAGCAACGATTTAGTGTGTGTGTGTGTGTGTCGTGAAAGCACATCAATTCATAATGAGCTGCTGTGAAGCTTTTTATAGGACTTGCCAACCGCTGGCTGAAACACATTAACCTTCTGTCTCTGGATCTCGTTCTAAATCCGTGGTGGGGGTGTTTTTGTTTTCAGTGAATGCCTCAGCGTGGCCAATGGGATTGTGTCAGCTGGTGAAACACTGTCTGTGCAGATAACAATCCCCATATCCACCTCCTCCTCTGGTTTTCTCCCTGCCCATGTCTTATTCAGCCCCGTCAGAGCTGGTGGTGTTAGTGAGAATGTGGCCTGGCTCTGGGGGGGGTGGAAGCATCCCTGCATGCTCGGGTGCCCTGGTGGACGTAACTCTAATGGCTTACGTACATCAATACAACAATATCTGTGTGTTCCAGTTGATACTGTCTGAATGACTGGCAGGAACTGGGTGGCGTGGGCCATGTGTGAAAAGGAAGTGACTGTGACAGGTCTTCCACTTTTAGAGCAGCGAGAGAAGTGGTGTCGATGAGGCTAAGTCACATCCCTCGCTGACCACATGACCACATGATCACAAGGCTGGCGCGAGAGGTGTGTCTTTGTCACTGTAGGTATCAGATATTAAGCTGGCATTTAATAAAAGGAAGTAACCTAATCTTTTAGGGCTGCAACTAACGAATATTTTCATGGTCGATTACTTTCTTGATTAAGCGATGAGTTGTTTGGTCTATAAAATGTCAGAAAAAGGTGAAAATTGTCGATCAGTGTTTCCCAAAGCCCAAGATGACGTCCTCAAATGTCTTGTTTTGTCCACAACTCAAAGAGTTTACTTTTTAAGTTGGATACTGAGTGCTCCAAGACATGTAGTGTCATATATCTATGATAAAATAAACTCACAGAAATATATGCCTATGAAAGCTTGGGATAGGGATGTAGCAGAAATGGGACAAGCCTTAGACTGGGATGCAATTTGGGTTAATGTTACCGGTGCTTCAAAAAACCCAAATCATCAGTATAAACATTTGAAATCTTGTCACAGAGCATATCTAACAGTGATAATTAGACATCAAATGGGCCTGGTACCTGGCCCATATTGCCCATTTTGCTCTCAAGGAACAGTTGGCTCTTTTCTACATGTTGTATGTGCAGGAGTTTCAGATTTTTGGGGGATTGGTACCCTTGCAGAACTAACGGGAGTACAATGGACCCTGCTGCACATCTTCTAAATGATGATTCCTGCATTTCCGTTATGGAAAAGACACGCAAAGTCTGGCTGGCAGGCTTGACTGCAGCTAAGAAGATTGTGGTCCAGCATTGGAAACCTCCTCATGATATTTCAAGTATTCACTGGATTCTGGGCTTTTTGGATATTTCTTACCTGGAACTATCATCAGCGAAAGTCAATGATGCACAATCAAACACAATTTTTTTATGTGGACAAACTTGATATCTAACTTAAAAGATCTTCTGTCTGAATAAGGATGCTCTGTCTGTGTGGATATTGCTATCCTGTTGGTCGGTGGGGGTGAAATGTTCAAAATGTAATTGGCAACCTGTTGTTTTGTCTGTAATTTGTTGGTGTTACAATATCGGTTGCAATAAATTATAAGTGATTAAAAAAAGATATTCAGTTTACTGTCATAGAGGAGTAAATAAAAAACAGAAAATATTCATATTTTATCTTAAAAAATGACTTAATCCGATTAATTATCAAAATAGTTGTCGATTAATGTAATAGTTGACAAGTAATCGATTCATATCTGCAGCTCTATAATCTTTTATCAGTGTCCCTTCCATATATATACTGATATTTTAGTGACACTACTCATGCAATAAGTAGGGCAATATGTGAATGAAATGTACCCGCTGCTTCTGAATGTATGATTCTATACATACGACATTACAGTATGGATATACAGCACTTGTTTTTGCCCGGAGGAGGAGAGACGTAACAGCAAATAAAAAAACAAGCCAGTATGTTGTTGAAAGACCTCCGGTTGCTTCAGCCTCGCTGTCATTAAAGGACCCATGTGATGCTCTAACTGCTTGGTCTTGTGGTGACGTCCTTTTGTTTGGCCTGGCTTCCCCGGGGCCAGTCACAATGAATGGGCCTTCAGTACCTTAATTGAATAACTTCTGCAGCCTGTTCCCTGAAAGCAATTTGGCACAAAAGGACACAGATCCAGCCAAGACTATTAAGTAAAATATATGTGTTCAACAACACAGATACTGCAGCGATAACACCTGTAGTCTATCTCTTTCTCTGTCTCCCAGCTCTGCATCTCTGACCTCAATTTGAGCCTCTCAAGGTAAATCCCCACTCACATATTAAAGAGCACCAGAGGAAAACACGTCCTACTTGTTTTCCAACACAAATCTGCACATACGACTTTATATAATTTTAAATTTTTTATTGATAATTCTATGAGGTTCACATAACAAACCACATTCTCTTTAAAAAATAACATATTTATACTTTAAAACATCTTACTTTACAGTTTAATACATAAAGGTGTTTTTTTTCCTTTTGCACAGCAAAGATATGACATTTATGTTTCAGACAACATACCGACAAAAACAAACATTATGTACATGTAGTCAACATAATACTTGAATGAGTTCCACAACAGTGCAAAATAATGTAAATGAAGAGACAGGCTGTTGACAGGAGAAATAAGGATGCCTGTTTAGACCCACTGAAAGAACCACTTAAAGGAAAAGAACAAAAACATTTTTTTGGATCGTGATGACAATCTTTCAACAGAAAAATGCCATTTAAGTAAAGTAAACAAGCTTGAGGATGCAACAAATCCTCTTAAATAAAAAGAAATGGAATTAGTGCCGTGCGTCCTAAAGGCGCACTGGGATGCTGTTGGTTTCAACCTGTCCATGCACTTGTTTCTCCATTGTTTACACAATCTTAAAAAATATCACTCAGTAGCCTAATTGTGTGTCCATGTGCAGTTAATTGTCCCAGAACCTTCTGTCTTTTTTCTGCATCCACAGAGAGGGAGGAGAGAGAGGTTGAGACTGGAGGGGATGAAGAGCAACAGTCAGAGACATATCAGATATATCACATCAGACAGCAGCATCTCTCTGTTTAGTTACAGAGATCCCTACAGATATGAAGTATACAGTATACAGTTTACTGTAAGGCAGAAACACTGAACACTCATTATGTTGCACTGTTGTTGAGTGACGGATGGGTGCAAGCATTTATTCCCAAGGTTCATGAAAATAATGCTGACAGAAGAATGCAATTTGCAAGGGGAAAAAAAAAAGTAAAGTTAACAAGCTTGAGGATGCAACAAATAAATAAAAGAGATGGAATTAGTGCCGTGGGATGCTGTTGGTTCAACCTGTCCATGCACTTGTTTCTCCATTGTTTACACAAATAATATCACTCAGTAGCCTAAATGTGTGTCCATGTGCGGTAATTGTCCAAGAAACCTTCTGTCTTTTTTTTGGGATCCTCTCAGATAGTCGTGGAGGCTCCAGATTACAACACGGAGGGAATGTTTTTCTTGTGCCTCAACAAAACAGAGGCGCCTAAGAAACACCCTAAAATAACTCAGGCAATTTCCTGCAGCACCTTCACCTCCTGAAAGGCGTGAGTAGGCGCAGGAGGCTCCTGGTTGCTGCTCTCTATGGAGGACTCGCTGCCAGTGCTCTCTCCAGACAGCAGCCTGGTGACTCTCAGGTCAGCTTTCAGCGTCTGCACGTCGTTCCCTATGCTCATCTCTCCCAAATCGTTAATAATCTGACTCAACTCCTGTTTCCCATTGCCCAGGACACACTCATCATCCTCCGTGTCCAGGATGTCCTCACACTCAAAGTGCATCGCTGCTTTCTCCTCCTCCTCCTCTCCCACAGAGTCCTCCGTGATGGAGCCCAGCTTGGGCGCGCTCCGGCTGCGCTCCACCGGGGGTTTGTAGTAACATTGTCCGTTCAGCAGCTTCCTAATGGGGACTAACGGGATGGTCTGCTCGCCTATGAGCTGCTGCTGTTGGTGCCTTGCATCATCCCTCCTTTTCAGTCTTTTAAACTCCGCCAGAGCCGTAGCAGAGGTCTGGTAGAGCAGCAGCGCCATGGCCTTCGCCTTCTCCGGCTTGGACACCAGCACCGCGTGGCAGCGCAGCATCACGGCCTTGTGCTTCATCTCGTGCCGGTACACCCAGGCGAAGATCTTGGGCAGCCTCGGGTCCGCCACGCAGTAGGTTATCCGGTGCAGCAGGTACAGGTGTCCCGGCCTCCTCGCCTTGTCGTCAACATGCACCATGCGGATGCCCTGCGAGCTGACGGTGAGACGCATCTTGGTGCCGTTTTTACCCTGCTCGCTCTTGGTCCAGATCTTGCTCACAGCCACGTCCGTGCAGCCGTCTCCTTTAGACTGGATGGTGGTGGCGTTGCCCAGGTAGAGGACGGTGTAGGTGGGGTCCTCGCTGGTGATCTTCACCTTTTTCCTCTTGGACTTGAACATACTGCCCACCCGGTTCAGGGCGCTCTCCGGGCAGGACTTGGCGAAGGAGGTGAGAGCCGAGTAGTTGAGGCTCACAGCATAGCCCTTCTGCTTGTTGTTCGACTTATTACTGCTGTCTTCCTCGATCAGATCGAACTTGTTCTTCTTCCAAGGCAGCATTTTATTTTATTATTGCTGTTTTCCAAGTCAACAGCAACAAAGTCTATACTGAGAAAGAGACAACTTTGTATCAAAGCTATACTGCTAAATCCTAGAGGTGTTTTATTTCCCCTGTCAGGTCATTGATGAGCTACTCTAAAGACTCCGTATACTTCGTGTGTTCGTCCTCTAAAGTGCTCTGGTCCATCGTGTGATGTGTCCTGTAGCTCTGGATACAGTCTGATGCTGCTGCTGGAGCTCTGAGCGTTATATGCAGGGAGAAACCATCTGAGTGAGACTGTAGGGGGGTGGGCTGAACCAAATGAGAATATAGGACTGTTTGGTTTGTATTGATCGTGCTCATTGATACGAAACTCTCACAGTTGCCCTCTGTTGTACAGTTGTTGTTTTTCAATATTTTATTTATTTATTTTTTGTTCATTTTGAAACAACAGAACAAACTTTCCTGTATCTATACTGGCTTATTTTATTTTAATATTAGGTTTTTTAAGTTTCTTTGTACCGAGAAAGTTATTATTGGGGACGTTTGAGAATAACATATTCTATACAAAAACAGATATATCTCTGTCAGTTAACAGTTAATATTTATCATTAAAAACGTGTTTTTTTGCATGCATTATATTTACATTTTGCAGCACACTATTACAGCATCCCTTTATACAAGTGGCAATAAATATCTATAGGATATTACTAGATAAAATATGAGACATATAACTATATTACTATATTAAAATCCCTCTAAATTTCTATAAAAAAAATCTATCATAGTAATTGTGCAAGATGTAAAAGCATAAGGAGTTTAGAAAGAAGATAGAATCACCACTGAGTGCAAAGTAACTCCTATGTATCTTATTGTCATTTTTATGTCTCTTTTATTTAACCAGGTGAATCCAAGACTGGAGGGGGGGGGGGCTGAACCAAATGAGAATATGGGACTGTATTGGTTTGTATTGATCGTGTTCATTGATACGAAACTATCACAGTTGCCCTCTGTTGTATACAGTTAATATTAATCATTAAAAACATGTGTTTTTGCATGCATTATATTTACATTTAGCAGCACAATATTACAGCATTCCTTTATACAAGTGGCAATAAATATCTATTGGATATTACTAGAGAAAATATGAAACATATAACTATATTACTATATTAAAATCCCTCTAAATTTCTATAGGACTATCATAGTAATTGTACAAGAGGTAAAAGCATAAGGAGTTTTGTAAAAAAAGAAAGAAGAGAGAATCCCCATGAGTGCAAAGTAACTTCTATGTATTATTATTGTCATTTTTATGTCTCATATATTTAACCAGATGAATCCAATTTACATTAAGAATCTCCTTTTCAGGGGCGACCTGGCCAAGACAGGCAGCAGCAGCACAAAAAAACAGTCACAGACAGAAAACACAAAGGGAGACAAACAAAAGAAAAGGGTACATCTATAAACATTTCCATAAGAAATCTGCTCCTATTGCATAATTAGGCTACCGTATTCCCATCCCACCAAAATCAAGATTTTCTTCATTGTCTCTCACATTTTTTTCAAGTAAGGCTTCAGATAAGTAGCTAATTTCCCTTCAATACTGTATATCTACTAAAATGTAACTCGTGTTCTCTCCTTCTAAAATGAAACTAACACAATCACCATCAACAATATAACAATAAAAACATAGGCTGTATTGAATAGACTATAATAAAGTAGCCAAATATTTGCTATGTCAGTCAGCTCATCATTTTAGTTTATGTGGAAGTAATAAAATCATTCTGCTGTTTAATGCTGCCATCTTTTGGTTCACATCAGAAGTGCGTTTGTTAATCTTGTGTCTGTTCGATGGAAGATGATTTACTTGTTACTTTGTGCAATACTAACTTTTTATTTGCTGCTGTTAAAGTCACATGCATTGAAATTCATGGATTTGGTCAAATTTAAAACCGCAATAATTATGTTCAAAGCAAGACATAATTCACTTTCGGGCAATATTCAAAAAATGTTTTGTGACAGGGAGGGGGGTTATAATTTAAGAGGAAAATTGGATTTTAAAAAGCATTGTGTTCGTACAACAAAGAAGAGTATATGTATTTCAGTCTGTGGGGTGGATCACTTTAAAAAGCTATACAAAAAATATATTTTTGGGAGGTATATGGTTGAGGAAGAGTTGTGATAAGGGTTGCGTTAAAGGTTGGTTTATATCTACTTTCTAACTCCGGATGGATATGTGGGTTGTAAATATAAACTTGGGATGCTGTTCATATATTTAATTTGGGATGTAAATAAATCTGGGATAGTTTATATATTATATTATATTATATTATATTATATTATATTATATTATATTATATCATATTATATTATCATTCTATGATATAAGAGTTATTAGAGGAGAAGTGAGAAAGGGGTAGGGAAATATAAATTGTACTTCTCCCTACTCCTTTTCGGACACCACTACTGTTGTTTTGTTTGTTATTATTTTGTATCTGTTTTTATTTATTTTTATGTTCGAAATAAAATCTTTCATTCATTCATTCATTTGTGAATTTCAATCTACTTTAGTACTGAGGACTGTATTTATATGTATTTATATGTATTTTTATTGTTAAACTGATTGAGGTTAGACATGAGGAACGAATATTGGTAGCGTCCTGTTTCCTTCAGGGCAACTTTGATAGCTGGACAATGAAGTGGACTGTACCACTGTACCATAGCTACGTCACTTTAGATGCTTGAACAAGCAGATATTATTACGAGTTTTTAGTGGTTAATTATGTATGTGTAGTAAGGTAATTCGTAATTAATAAAATATATAAATCTATATCTTCGAGTAGTTGAGGTGGATTCGTCCGGAAATGAGGCTCGATTGGTTTCTCCCACTTCCGGTTCTTTAGACAACAACGTAGTGCACATGGGGCGCAGTAGCTGGAGTCGGACAGCGTTTTAACACCCTGCAGATATATTACATTACAGCTTTTGTGTAGTAGTAAAGTAGTAAAGTAAAGTAAGTAGTGAGTGTAAAGTATAGTATATATAGTATATTATTATATTATATATATTATATTAGAGGAGCGACAGCATCATCAGTGAGTATGAGTAAGAAGAAATCAGGCACTCTGGGCAGAGCTCTGATCAAAGAGAGACTGCAGGCAGGCCGAGGAAACAAGAGGGGCGACACATGGGTATGTCAACTAGCTTATATCAAACATGTTTAATCAAATCATAGAGGAGAGTTATCCTGCTGTTCATGATGTATTGTGAAGTTCATATTCAGTGTTGGTCCTGTTTGAACTGACACTCAATACGTGGGTAGTAGTAGTTCTGAAAAGCATGGTTTGTTGCTTTGCGCCAAACTCCCTCAAGAAAATGACATTTTTATCTTTGCTTTGCACAACATCAACCTGAAGTACCTACAATAGCACCTGTTCGTAATAAACCAGCTCCTGTGGTAAATTCGGCATGGAGATAAATTATAAAGGAGCATTGTTTTTTGCTATTCAATCTTAAGATCATTAGAACTGGTTCATATGCCCTAACGCAGTGGTTCTCTAAGTGGGGTCCTTTAGGGGGTTTCCAGGGGGTCCCCAGCAAAACAGGGAATCATTTATTTTCACTATAAGTTCATCCATAAGTAACACAATGACAAAAATGTGTTACTATTGTGGTCATTGGTTTAATACAGGATCCTTGGCGTGAAAATATTTGATAACCTCTGCCTTAATGTTACTAATATTACCAACGCTGTATGTTTTCATGCAAGACCATTATTGGCAAATGAAACTACCACGAGTGTTTCGGCAGAACACAATAGAGTTAAATGATGTCCTCATGCCAGTCATTTTGTAGTACTCACTTTAATTCTAGACTAATGTGTGGTTTGTTATTAATGGAGGCCTTATTTATTTCACATTTGCAGCGCCACACCAGTGAGCTGAATGATGGCTATGACTGGGGACGGCTGAACCTGCAGTCAGTGACAGAACAGAGTTCCATGGATGACTTTCTGGCCACTGCTGAAATGGCAGGAACAGAGTTTGTTGCAGGTACGTAATACCACACTTCAGTCATGTGTAGTTCTTAGGTTGTATGTTGTACCGGGATGTTGTGGGTAAAGATTGTCAATGGCAAGGGGTACTCATAGCCCCAATACGTGCCATTCTCTGACACGGCTGTTGTATGTTAACATCATATCAAACTGAATGCAAAACAAAGTCACTCTGGATGCTTTTTTGGGTTGTACCTGTTGATACTGTGTTTTATGCAGCTGCACCATGGCTATCCACACTGTTTCCTAGGTATAAAATGGACTTATTGCTCATGTCCCTAATAGTCTTATCATTTAGCACATGGACTGGTAGGTCACAGTGTGCCTCACCCTCACTGCTTAGAGGATCTTAGAGGATAGATATATTGTGCTATAATACAGTTATCCACTGCTCTTCTGTTTATGTTTATTTATTTGTTTCACATATACAAAAAAAAACATTAAAATACAATTCATGAAAGGAATGTAAAATATGTGTGAGGGTGTTGTAGAAACCTATGATGGCTTACATAAAAACCACAACCACCCTGTCCTTTGATTCCACTGCTGTCTCTCACTGTTTCTTGCTGTGTTTTCTTAGAGAAACTCAACATCAAGTTTGTGCCAGCGGAAGCCAGAGCAGGCTTAATAACAGCTGAGGAGCGAACCAGGCTGAAGAAGCTGCATGAAGACAACAAGCATTTCCTCAGAATTCCTCGACGGTAAGAAGAACAGATCTAGTTAATTTTATGAAATCCCTCTACTGTATGTTTTGCACTTTTAATTTTTGTGACATCTCTTTCCCAATTTGAAGCCCCCACTGGGACGAAGGCACCAGTACAGAAGCGCTTCAGCTAGCAGAGAAAGACAGCTTCTTGGAGTGGAGACGAGTGCTTGCACAGTGTGTAATATTTTGTAAACTCAGTCACCTTTGCTCTTACAAAGATTGTGTTCTTATAAGCAGTAGTGTAGTTGTTGCATGTTTGTTGTCAAAAATGTTGTGTACAAAATTACAGCATTTGTAATATGTGGTTGCATCAGTGTCTGCAATCTAACTGCAATTGTTTCCTCTAAAGGCTGGAAGAGGAACAGAAGTTAATTCTCACCCCGTTTGAGAGGAACCTGGAGTTCTGGAGACAACTGTGGAGAGTGATCGAGAGGAGGTAAAAAAAAAACACAAAAAAGCTTTATGCAGCTGTCATCTTATACCTGTCTTTAATGAGGAATGTGTTCTCCTTATGTAATACTTAAGACAACATTTTTTCGTGTTTTCCTGTAGTGACGTCGTCGTTGTAATCGTCGATGCCAGAAATCCTTTGCTGTTCAGATGTCCTGACCTGGTGCGTACATTTGGCAGAGTTGCTTTAGTGGAAAAGTGACGGTGCGTGCACTGTTGAAGGAGGATGTCACTAATCTGTGACAACACTTTCCAATGTTTTTCAATGACAGTTATTCCCTGCATTAGGATACACATACCGATTCTAAATGCTGTTTCTGTCATTTTATATAGAGTGGTGCAGGGATAACGTATTTTTGCAGGCCAACCAGGAAGTTAGCATCAGGGAAACCAATGTGATAAAAGTACATTTTGTGCTTAGATTTAAAGAAGCCATTGACTATTAGTTGACTAATCTGTCATTTTGGTCTTAGCCGACTAAGACTTCTTTAGTCAATTAGTTGGTTTTTATGCTTTCTTTCATTATGAATGATTTATTTCTAAGAAACTTGTAAGCACATCTCTGGTAAACACAAGATCAAAGTGGTGCTTTTGTGTGATTCTTTGTGGAGAAACTCAGTTTCACAGATCTGTCGATTAAATCAACTAATCGATTAGTCATCAAAATTGTATGAGTGTTAGTCGACTAAGAATTTCATTGGTCGAGGACAGCTCTTACAGAAATACAGTCCAAATGTGAATCAAACATTTGTCCCTTCTCTGTTGTATGCCGCCAGGAGTTGTACGTAAAGGAAGTGTCGGAGCATAAGGAGAACATGCTGTTGGTGAATAAGGCCGACCTGCTGACCAGGGAGCAGAGGCGAGTCTGGGCCAAATATTTCCAGAAAGAGGGGCTGAGGGCAGTTTTCTGGTCCGCCCTGGCTGAGAACGAGAGACTTGACGCAGAGGAAAAGGTGAGTTTGAGAAGCTGAACATAACCTGTGAATTTGAATGTATGTGCTAGCTCATTTATTTACATTTCTTGGGAACAACTAAAGGTGTGGATCTACATTTCCTCATCATTGGGACCTGAATGTTATCAGTTTGTAATGTCAGATTGTTTTGGAGTAATGCTTGTGAACAGGAGTAGATCTCTTTAGAATATTCACACCAGTATCAAAATGCAAAACGTCTCTTCTCGTAGGGCATGGAAGTGGAGGATCCAGAGTGTGTAGAGAGTGACCCAGAAGAGGAAGGACAGCCAGACAATGAAGCCATGATACAAGAAGGGGCGGCTGGAGAGGAGGAGGACGAAAAGGAGGACGAAGAGGGACAAGAGAGTGGCACAGACGAAGAGCAGCAGGTAAAGATAAGTGTAGATGAGGAGGACTGGCACAGCTGCTCAGAAGATGAAGAAGAGAAAGGGACTGTTGGCTCATCCAGTAAATCCTCCTTCCACAACTCCAGCCGTCTGCTGCATAAGGAAGAGCTGCTTGAGGTGTTTAAGGCTGCTCACAGCGGGCCCAGGTGTAAAGAAGGAGAACTCACAGTGGGACTGGTGAGTGAAAAGTTAACCCTATACAATCAACTAGAAAATGTATGTTGTGAAGTCACCTTATGAGTCTTCTGATTGACTGTGTATGAATTCAACAGGTCGGGTATCCTAATGTGGGAAAGAGTTCCACCATCAACACTATTTTTAGGAACAAGAAGGTGTCTGTCTCAGCCACTCCTGGACACACGAAACACTTTCAGGTACAGGACTGCTCTTTAAACCTCTCAATATGAATTCATTGTATCAACAGAAAGCCTATAGTTTGATTGACTGTGTTGCTTTTTCTTGACATGTATCCCAGACTCTGTATGTGGAGCCAGGCCTCTGCCTCTGTGACTGCCCAGGTCTGGTCATGCCCTCCTTTGTTTCTACCAAAGCTGAGATGATCTGCTCTGGGATCCTGCCCATTGACCATATGAGAGATCACGTACCTGCAGTCTCACATATATCCTTTCTATGCTGTTGGCACCTGCAGAATCCTGCAGCTGATATTTTTTTTGGGAAAGAAGTGTTGATGAACATTAAAGGTGCTATGTGTAGAGTTTATAACCGGCATTTTGAGGAAGTTAAAATAGAATTTGTGTACTTTGTGCATTCAGAGATAGAAGTTGTTCGTCTGTACTTTCCTGTAACTTCTACGATATTAGATATTATTAAAGAAAATGTGTATATGTATCTTTTTACTAAGACTATATCTACAATCTTAACCTTGAAAATACCATAACGACTTAAAAAAAACCAAAATGTATTTCTCAATGATATATTGATAAATGGTATTCCTAGAATCTCGAATATGAACATCATGAGAACTTTTTGGATCTCGGTTAAGTCCTTAACAGATTCGTCACATATGTCAGGTGATCCCTCGGCATGTGGCAGAAGGCACCTACGGCATCAACATCATCCGACCACGAGAAGACGAAGACCCCGACAGGATCCCCACCTCTGAGGAGCTGCTGATGGCGTATGGATGTGAGACTACCGGATATATTTATTGTGTTTTTATAGAAAATCAATTAACAATATGCCAAAAAAGGTACTTGTCAGCATGCGGCTCTGTATAGAGAGGAGCTGTGAGAGTGATTCATCTACCTTTTATATCAAATAATAACATGCTTTTCATAGACTTATGTAGTATTAGCCCACTTCATGTTTTTTTTTTTTCTTCAACCAAGTTGCTCTTGAATGTGTTCTTGTTATCTGCTCTGTTTTTAAAGCATTGTGTAAACTCTTTGATAAGAGCAGCCTAACGTTTGTAATTGTGTTTCCCTCTATTTCAGACATGAGAGGCTTCATGACGGCGCATGGCCAGCCGGATCAGTCCAGGTCAGCCCGCTTCATCCTGAAGGATTTTGTCTCGGTAAGTGCCAGACCTGAGTCAGAACTGAAAAATGACAGTCGCTAGAACATTTTGTTGTTGGTTTTGCCTACTTATGTATAGTAGGTAAGGTTGAATAGGGCATAAGGGAACCATCCATTGAATACCAAATGTGTAGACAGTCTCTTTAAAGTCAACATACTGGTTGTTAATTCACCTGCAGTGTCACCTATAATAATTGTGAATTCATTGCTTTATGTTTAAAAGGACAGCAGGGACCTTTGGCCATATAGCTGCATATTGGAAGAGCTGTTCTATGAAATCGTTTTGTATCGTTGACTAAATACGTGCATCCTGAATAGAACATCCTCTCCCTGACACACTCTTCCTAACAATGTTGACTCTTCACAGGGAAAGCTTCTGTACTGCCATCCGCCTCCACATATTGATGCTCAAGACTTCCAGCCGCAGCACAACAAGTTCCTGAATGGAGACTCGGACGGCTGTGGCCTCTCCTACACAACAACAAACAAACCCAGGAAAATCAAGAGAATTGAAAATGTGGTTGACAAGAACTTCTTCCATCAGGTACGATAGGTCGACTGTCTTCTTATTCGTAAGAAAAATGCCTTAAAAGGATAGTTTGGGTGTTTTGATGTGGGGTTGTATGAGGTATTTATCCATAGTCAATGTATTATCTACAGTAGATGACGGTCAGCACGCCCCCAGCTTGAAGAAAACAGACATGAGTTACTGCACGGAAGCAAAGCAATACAGGACTGTGGATGAGGCCGGCAGCAAAATGTATTTTAGCCACCTAAAAGAAAGGCCCACCTAAAAAAAATCAACATCAGTTTAGGTGAATGCTATATTTAGAATATTTTCACTGCTTGACCTTGCCGTCAGACAGCCCTTTATGATGGGGAACTGAAGCCGTTGTATCCATCTATGCTTTTCGTCAAAGCAACCAGACTCCATTGGAAAAAAAACCCCTGTAATTTTACCTGCAGAACACAATGGTTGCTGGTCTACCGCTGTCTTGATCCGTTAGTTTGTTTGAGCTATTGTGTAACTCCAGTGAACTAACCATAGTCACACAATAACAGAAACAAACTAACCGATCAAGGCAGCGGCAGACCAGCAACTCCCGTGTTCTGCAAGGTAAAATTACTGTTTTTTTCAATGTGTGGCTTTGGCGAGAGTTCTTATATTGCTTCAGTTCCCCGTTGCAAACATAGACTGTTTAGCTTTCTGACAGCAAGGTAAACCAGTGAAAATATTATAGATATAGCGTACACTTAAACTGATATTTACTTTTTTAGGTGGGCCTTTCTTTTAGGTGGCTAAAATACGTTTTGCTGCCGTCCCCGTACACAGCAGTACATTGCTTTTTTACTTCCGTGCGGTAACTCCTGTCTGCTTCTCCAAGCTGAGGTCGTGTCGATCGACTATGGATAAGTACCTCATGCAACCCCACTTAAAAACACTGAACTATCCCTTTTAATAGCAGTTATTAGTTGTCATAAAATAAAAAAATATGTGAAAGTAAATGCTTGAGTATTGATGGGATGTCTCTCTTCAGGCGAATGTGCGGGCGCTCTCCAAGGGGGTTCAGTCTGTTATGGGCTACAAGCCAGGCAACGGACCTGTCGGCCCGAAACAACCTGGAACAGAGACGGTGGTGGGAAAACCCTGGAAAAAACACGGCAATGCGAACAAGAAGGAGAAA
This sequence comes from Sebastes umbrosus, assembly GCF_015220745.1. NCBI lineage: Eukaryota > Metazoa > Chordata > Actinopteri > Perciformes > Sebastidae > Sebastes > Sebastes umbrosus. The sequence goes on along the minus strand of NC_051273.1, from coordinate 26,585,181 downwards.
ATACGCCGTATTACCAAGCATCTGGACGCTTGAAGATGATCCGAAATCAAAGCTCTTTAAATTACAGATCATTTCAGCGGGAATGGAAAAACCCTCAACTATAGTTCACACGTGATTCCAAAGGAATTAATGCTGAGCAGCATCTGTAGGTAGATGTGGGCCCTTTAATCTTGTGTGTGCACTTTGAAAGGATATATGATCGTGTCATGTACCGCTCTGGTTAGAAGATTATATTAGTGCAATGCATTCCATCAACTGGATCACCAGTTGTACACCAGATCTCACCACGGTGTTCGGAAACGGACTCAACATCCAGCGGGTGTGAATTTTGAAGACATTGAAGAAGACTTTTTCATTTTGTATTTGAAAGGCGTTTCAAAAGACACATCACAATGTCTACAGTACCCAGATAAATCACTGTGTGTTTGATAATGCTTTTATCCAGATATACAGTTTTGATTAATGTAATTAAGATGGATTATGAAAATAAATTGAATATTTTCATGTTAGTGCATAACTTCTTTACTCCATTATCACAAAGCTATCATTGGTTATTGCTGCCCAGTGCAACGGTGGAAAGGAAAATAATCAAGAATATTTGCAAATGTAGGGCATATGCATTCATATAGAGGTTCATCTTTTTAAAAGCTTTATTTGCTGCAGTTTATAAGTATAAAAATGTACATTAATCAATATTTTAATGTCAACATTAAACACAAAATGACTTAATGTGAAAAGTGTCATCTGCAATGTTTAGAATGAAGCTACATTCACCAAAACTCATGAAATCTGAAGATGTGCTGAAGATTGTTGAGAAATATAAGAGTTGTGGTGGCAACCCTAAAACATCTAGATTGTATCTTAATGTTGTTGATCTTTGTTTAAAGCTTTCTGTTCAGGGGGAATTTAGCACTCAGACTATTGAAGTTGACAGTGTTGATTTGTTATCACAGATACAAACAATTCCTTGATTCCTCACAGCTTCAAGGCAACAAGAGAAGCCGTGACATTTCAATCTACAGCATACTTTGTGTTCCAGTACTCATGCTACCATACCATTTAGTAAGCCAGAACAAATATTTAGTATGTCCCAATACATAGTATGTCAAATGCAGTATGCCGAAAAATAGCAGGATGTCCTACTACAACCAGCATGCTTTCCTGGATACTCAGACCCACAATCCTCTGCTCTGCGGTTATGAGCAAAATGGTCAAGGTGCAAAAAGCTATGAAGAAGCAGTATGTCCCAGTTGTATGCATACTGCATGCAACAGTACGTTTTACGTACTTTAGTACATACTGCAGCTGCAGAAAAGAACTAGGGTCACATAATAATGTTAATTAGTCAAGGCCACAATAAATGAGTGGAGGTCTATAGAGCCCATCTCCCAGGATCAACTGGACTAGTTCTTCTTTAAAAACCTGTGAATAAAGGGTTGCTCCTCCATGCCATGGGTGTAAAAAGTAGAATAGAAACTTCCCTCCATCATTAGGACCACCTCTAGGCCTCATCCTCAGGAGCATTCAGTGAAATGGGATACCTGTGATCCTGAACATTGGATGCAAACGTCTGTCAAAGTCAACTTTTGCACAGATTTAGCTCCAACTAATTGATAAAACACAACATTTGCTTTAACTTATTTTCTTTTAAAGAATAAATGAATTATTTCAAATGACCCTTCAAAAGTGAGGCTTCAGTAGCTAATTTCCCCCACAACGTCCAGTATTCAGTAGGGCTGTGTATTGGCAAGAATCTGGCGATGTGATACGTATCACGATACAGGGGTTACGATTCAATATATTGCGATATATTGCAATACTGTAAGTAAGGCGATATATTGTATTTTTTAAATCTAATTATTGGAAAACTCTCATAGTATAAAGAATAAACCGCCATATGTATAAAATCTGAGTAAAAAAATTAACTTTTTATGCAGTCAGAATAGTGGGATCTGCATTTGCATTTATCACAGTTCCTGTAACATCCCTCATCACAGCACTACTTTGAGAGGGCACATACACTGATGGTGCATATCTTTGCAACTGAAATAAGTATTGACTGAGTAAATCTTTGCATGTAAACTATTAAATTAAAATCAATATAGTGTTTTTGAGAATGTATCCAGTATCACAAAACATAATATTGTGATATTCGATATTTCCTCACACCCCTAGTAGGTTATCCAGTGAGGTGCATCACAGGTGAGCTCCTCCCTAAAATCCGCAGACTGGCTCCATTGTGCGTCAGACTGCTGCATGGTTGTGCAGGTGCTGCATGGATTCATTTCTTTCTAGCACCACGAAATGTAAACACATTTGCAATTAATAATGGGGGGACATGCATTGACCCTAGAGGGTCAGACAAGAGGAGATCCAGACACTTTTCTCTCCAGTTTGGTTGAATTTTGCGTCGATTCGGTGACTTTCTGTTTCTCTCCGGATGCAGACAAACGTTGCGTCCCCGTCGGTCTCTGCTCTCTGTCTGAGCTGCTTCTACTGCTCTCATGCTTTCTGTAAGTAGCTCAGCATTTTGTTCCAGTAATGAGTTGAAAAGGTTCCAGCATTAATCCCCATGTTAACTCTTTAAAGGCTCGTGTATCAGAGGTGTGGAGGAGATAATCCTGGAGGAACCATCCTGCTCCTCTACAGCCTCCTCGGTGCTCTGTGCAGCACGACTGGAGCCGTTCTGTCCAGACAGCTGCACATCCAGGTAACATCCTGTTCACATCCTGTTCATCTGGCTGCTTTTTAAAAAACATTTTACATGCAGTAATAACTTCTTTCTGCTACCTCCTCTGTAGGTTTTGATGGGTGCTTTTGCAGCTGCTGTGGATGCTGTCAGTTTGATTTCTTGCTGCTTCCATGTGCTCCTGTGCTGGAACTCAAAGACAGGTAATGTTCAGAGAAATTATGGAAGCCCTGAAAGGCAAGAGTGATTTTTTTTTTTTTTCTGGTTTAGAAAAATCACACTAAATTTATTTTGCTACCTGTTTCACAGACAAAAAAACTTAGAAAGATTATCCTTGCAAAATAAATGTTTTTAAGTCATAAACACAGGAGAGAAAATAATTCAGATTTAGAAAAATGGATCACAAGAAAAAAAAAGAAAATTCTCGCTTGCCTTTCAGGGCTTCCGTAAGAAATGCCATATCTCAATAATAATATTAATGCAAATACTGTTAAAACAAAGTAGAGAAAGGTAGCACAGGTGTTTTTATTATTAGCACCCAACTGGCCAAGCCCTTTAGGCAAAACAGTGAGGAGACTTATCAGAGACGCTCTACAGATAAAAGAACACATGAATAGAGGATGTGTTACAACTGTGTCCAGCTGCAACAACCACCGTGTGTGTGTGTGTGTGTGTGTGTGTGTGTTCTCCCTCAGAAAGGAGGCAGAGGATGATGAGGGGTCGGAGGAGGCAGCACCTCCTTGCAGTGTGTGTACTGATGGTGGTTGCAGGAGGTTTTCTAAAGTCCAGGGTGACCCAGCGCCCAGCAGACAGGCTTCTCAGCAGGAGGAAACTTCTGCATGCCACCCTCCAAGTAAGCACACACACCACCACTGTGGCTAGTTGGAGTCCTTATATGACTTTAGTGTAGTTCCATGGACAAATGCATTTACATTTCATGTGTAGTAACAGATGGGATGTTTTTTTTTTTTTACATCTACACCAGTGGTTCCCAACCTTTTTACTTCAGGAAACGACCCCTGTTAGTGACATATTTTATGAATATTTCATATTATATTCAGTGCAAAACAATAACAGTACAGAACAATTACAATTAACCCAAATAGTGAACGCAATAACTGCAGGATGTTTGCGAAAAACAAGCGATTTGGATGAAATGTGAGCAGATCATTTGATTTCCTGTGAATATATTGCATTACAGATGAGTTGTGCCTGTTAGGTCTTTCTTTTACAATTCTCAATTTTACAATTTTTATTTTTGGCAATCATTCATACTTACTGGGCTTCCTTTCAGACAAATTCGTGAACGTCGTGACACCCAGGTTGGGAACCAGTAATTTACACTTCCCTCACACTTATGTGGCGCTCTGTAGTTTTAAATACTCTGTTGTTTATTTCACGGCATCTACGATCTCTGTAGTGTGGATGGATATTCATGTTATTCAAAAACCCTATTTAGACTATATATCCTTACCTCGTATTGTATCTGACATTATAACAACTTTAAACGGTTCTTCTAACAGGATAACACTGAAATCCTTGGTTACACACTGGGCTTGCTGTCCTTTGTCATCGCCTGTACTTCCAGGTTCCCTGCACTCTGCAGAGTAGTAAGTGACAAACAATACATTTAGTGTCGGAGACACTTCTTATTGCTTTCCCAAAATTGTTCCCAGTGTTAAATCACTTTTAAATGAATTTCATTTATTATTTCCCTATAGTACAGAGGACAGATGTTGACCTGGGCCTACATGTTCTCTGGACTGCTGTGCTCTCTGGCTGGTGTCCTTTATGCTGCTGCCATTCTCCTCTACGACACTCAGCTTGGCTTTCTTTTAAGAGTCATGCCGTGGCTGCTGTCAGCAATATGCTGTGTCACCCTGGACCTTCTTGTATCCTTATATAGCAAAGAGTGACCGCATCTTACTCACTCTGTCAGGCTCACGGCTTCACACCAGAATAGCACTCCTGCCAAAGCCTTTAATGTACACCTAAACTGATATTGATTTTTTTAGTTGGGCCTTTCTTTTAGGCGGCTAAAATATCTTTTGCTGTCGTCCACAGTAGTGCATTACTTTGGTTCTGTGCGGTAACTCCTGTCTGCTTCTCCAAACTTGGGGTGTCATCTACTGTAGATAATTCACTGACTGTGGATAAGTTCCTCATACAACCCCACTTCAAAACACCCAAACAATCCCTTTAACATGGGCACCGGCCACTGAACTGCAGGTGGTTCCTGGTAGTATTGACAACACAATATTGATTCAGCTTTTCCAAGTTCTGAACTCTCTCTGGTAACTTTTTCAGCAACAGCAATAGACACCATGACTGAACAGAGAGCGAAAGAGTAGCACAAACAGAAACCCAAAAGTCATCAATACAAAATACACGACAAGAACTTCACAATACTGCCCACAATGTTTGATCTCTGGGAAATAACACACAGTACAATTATATATAAATAGAATTGCTTGAATGCATGTGAATTTTGATGATTTCAACCAGGTCTGATTTGTTGACCTTTAATCCAACATCGTAAGATTCTTGTCATCCATCGGTGGAAGAGAGGAACCACACAGTTGTTTGCCAGTTTTCCTCCAGACACAGAGAGCCTTTTAGGTGAGGATAACGATGTCATGAAGAGACAAAGAAAACAGGTTCATTCATCAGTACGGACAAAAGTAAGTTTTCATACTTCATGTTTTAGGTCCCATTTGTTTTACTAAACCATAAGGATCGAACAGGAATCTTGATCTCAACAAACTTCCTGAGTAAATAAAGTACTAACTAACTAATTGTTTTATATTTTACAATGACAATATTGGAATTATACTTACTGTGCCACTGACTCATTAAATGATCTCGATGTGTCTGCTTAAATGTGCATAAAGTAAACAGAAGACTTTCCTCTGCAAGATTTGAGTCGTTTGTATCAAATGAATGCTAATGATGCCTTTTCTGTCTTGGTTTGAGCATGACTCTATTTCTTCAAAGACAAAAAATGTCCAGAAGATGACTGAGATGGGCCGTTACATGGACATCAGTGTTCAACCTGCTGGAAAAGTGAGCGAAGAATCTGTGGTGGAACACGCTGCGTTCTTGCTGCATATTTTCTTCACCTCAATCAATCGGTGGTCATCCTTTCAGTAGAATTTATATGTTTTTGTGTTTTGCAGATATGCCTCAAGGAGGTGACGTTGTCCAAGAAGGAGGTGGAGGAGCGGCCTCTCAACAGAACGGTGCGAGTAATCCGAGTCGACAGTTACTGTTCCTCAGATACATCCTGTGATTCTTCACCAGTCAGCTCCGATCTGGAGGTGGGTTGGAGCCCTGTTGGTGAGCAGTATGATGTTTTCTTTCAAACCTGCCAACCAATCAAATTACTTACACTGATGTAGCAGCAACTATACAATACACAGGTGTCTTCTTAACCCCTCTGATTTAATGTAGCCAGTAATAACCTGGAAGTAATATTTCACCTTTATTTGAATTCAATCAGCAGTGCAGCAATATTCACTCATCAAATATCTACTTAAGTTTTTTGGTTGTGTCCAAAGGTAACACAGACAGCTCAGACATTGTGCTTTTTTTAACGTTTCAATTCAAAACTTCGATGCTTCGACGCCAAAAGCTCTGTTCCCAACCATGCTTTGGACGCACTCTTTGCAATAAATGCAATGCATAATGTTGGCCGTTTTCAGGTTTACTGGGGACCGGGAAGACAGGTGGTGGAGCAGTTACTTCCGCCGATGATGTCTGGGCCGGGCCTTTCAGGGCTGAGGACAAAAAAACGATCAATAGTTTTCTTCATTTTGAATTACCGATATGATTTATGGTTGTGATATTGCTCCAGGAGGAATAGAGGGCGTGGTTTCACACATACACACATCCCTTTTTTCTTTTTCAGGTGCAGGTGGGGGAAAAAAAATAACGCTACACACACATATAATAATAATGATAATAATAATAATACATTTTATTTACAGTATATAGCGCTTTTCAAGAAACTCAAAGACACTTTACACAGCTAGAATGATCATAAATAAGAACATCATTAAATATAAAGGTGCTGTGCAGGTGCACGGGTGCAACCAATGAAAATGTTTAGTCACTCTCGACAGATTTTTGGTTGCATCTCTGGAGCCCTGTAAAACATGGCATATTAATTTTTATGTAACATATCTGCCGTCATATCAGAGGAAATGTTAATTTATGTCCGATGCCGATGTTTCATTTTCAAGCCTTTATCTGACGATACCGATGATATGCCGATATCATCGTGCATTCCTGATCCTAACCTTAACTGTTCAAGGTCAATGCCTAACCTTAACCATCTTGCCAAAATTTCCCAAATTGTGGGTTACCTTCTAGACACAATCCAGTTTTCCCATTTTTCATTTCCTGTTGTCTTGAAATTGTGTAATATATTTATTCTGCAATCGTTACCATATTTTCAGGAATAGCTTTGCATTTTTATAGTTACTGAACAAGTTTCAAACAGTGATCTCAGACTCAAGCCTGTTATTAAATACAGCTATGAAGTGTACTTCCCACAGTGTGCCACTAGGTGGCGACAGTGGTTGACATAATGTGCGTTGCACATGGTGCTGTGAAGTGGAAGTATGAATGGGTGTGAACAGGGTGTTCGAAGGCTGTTGACTTCTGTTCTTAATCTGTTTTAATTTATTGACCTTTAATATGAGCTTGTGTAACAGGTTTTCTCGGCTCAGCACAGAAGTTCATGCAGAGGTGAAAGTCAAGACAAGGGTTGAAACACCACTATCTGTTCTTTTATCCATCTACATCAGGGTTGACAAACTCCCTTTAGCTCTTGGGCCACATAACAGCCAAATTTGATATCAAATTGGTCGGAGCACTAAACCATTGCATAATAACCTAACCTATAAATAACACCTCCAAATGTTTCGCTTTCTTTTAGTCTAAAGAAGTACATTCTGAAAACGTTCACAATTAATGAGCAATCCATTTACATAACAGATGTAAACCGCATGAGATGTTTCGCTGATCTCTTAGCTACCACTCAAAACAGACTGCTGTTTCCTCAGACCTGCCAACAATTCATTTATTTTCTCCGTTTTCTGTTGTTCTAGTCTGATAGTGGCGCCGAATATTATATTCCTTGAGCACCTAAAGGTGAACACACAAAGCAAACTGGCTTCCCATTTACCTCTGTAAAGAAATAGGAACTGGGCCATTTTTCTTGGAAACCCAATACTCTGGGACTTTTCATTTTTTTGACAATGACATTTTCCACCAGCTGCTCCTGCATTAACAGTAACCTACGCTTGACAGCAATATGTAAGCAGACAGTAAGCACGTGGGATCTAAAAGTGTCTCCAGCACAGGCCCTGCTACTCTTATTAGGACAGTGGGAACAAATAGGAATAGCAGTACATTTTATTGAAAAAAATGGAATTAATTACTTCTCTGCAAAATTTCACACTTTGCAAAGTCATCCAGTGGGCCCGGATTGTACCCTTTGGCGGGGCCGGTTCTGGCCCTCGGACCATATGTTTGACACCCCTGATCTACATCAAGTATCTCTGCATATCCATGCCTACTGTAGCTTTTGGCTGTCCCTGTTAGATTAGATTAAATGCTTCACATATTAGAAATTATCATAAAGAGCAAATGAAAATCCAGAGCTCAGAGGAAGTCATAAGAAGAAGTAACCACAGGTCAGGATGTGCTTTTCACATGTGACTCTGAGGGAAGTAAATCAGGCAGTCGTCAGAGGTTCTTGTAAGAAGACAACAGTCATCATCTTGTAGGATTGATGAGTCAAACTCTACAGAGAGACTCGCCTGTGTGTGTGCATGCGGATTTGTGGGTAAAAGTGTATGGAGAGAGAGTTTGTATTTTAAGTGGTGATTTGAAGTGACACGTGGCTTCATTCTGCCGTGTACAACTGTGCCCAGAATTAAATATCGGCTACACAGCAACAAAAACAAAAACAGTCTTGTTTTTTATAAACTCTCCTCTCTTTGAAAAGGCATAGTTTGAGTTTGCAGGGAGAGTGAAATTACAAGCTGTTCCTTTTCAGGCATTCACAGCCACAAGAGAACCTCCCTGCTGTAGAAAGCCAAGCTATGGAGGATGTCATTTAATCAGAGACAAAGGCAAATGGTGTGAGCACAAACAATTGCAGCTCGATACCGTTCACCAAACAGGAAAAAGCAAATGACGTGAATGCCCTTATTGTAAGTAGTGTGTTAGAAGTGAGAGGGCTTTAAAATGTACTGTGTGTACATGTTATATGTGATAAAGCTCTAAAGTAATTTCATCTCTCATTGGTTGGTGGAGGATTGTTTGCCCCAAACACTACAGGATCTTCCAAATATTCTGTGTTTTGGGGGCAGCTCAGATTAGTCAGCGAGTCTTTAAAACAAAATCTGTTAAGTCCTGATAGCTGCTAATGTTTTCTAATCAGTTCTGAACAAATTGTTAGTCTGACGTCTTTCTGATCAAAGACAACAGCAGGTAAATTCATAGATCAGTCCCTACCTCTCTTTCCCACTTTCCTAGTTAGAGTTAACAGAAGCTGTTTCAAGCCTGCTCATTGAAAACTGTCACTTTTTATTTGTTTACAACATTTTTCCACTACATTTTAAAGGGGACATATTATGAAAAACTCACTTGTTATGGAGGACAGGACCTCCCAAAATAAAAAATAAATGAATAAATGACTCGATAAATAAATAAATGACTTGATAAATAGATAAATGTCATTAAATCTAGCAAAAATTATATTAAGAATAAAATGAGTCATTAATTAACTGATAAAATGAGACATAAATTGATATTTCTGTTTTAAGTTGCTAATTTATTTATCTTTGAATCAATTCCCATATTTATTAATTTACTCTTCTGTTTAATTGTCCCTTTGATTTATTTATTTATTTATGTATTTATTTTATTAATCTTTAAATAATTTATTTAGAGTGAGAGTAAATAAATACGGGGATTAATACAAAGATAAATAAATAAATAAGTAAGCAAATTAAAACAGAAATATCAATTTCTCACATTTTATCAATTAATCAATGGCTACATTTATTTTAATATTTTTGCTAAATTTAATGACTTATTTATTTATTTATCGAGTCATTTATTGATTCTTTTATTTTTTATTTTGGCAGGTTCTGTCCTCCATTAAACATGTGATTCAACAAGCCATTCAGATTTGGCTCCCCTTCTTATGTCCCATGCAGGCTCATTAGAATCTATCGGCTTGAGAACTATCTTTGCAAAGGTGCGCCATGTTTTTCTCGAAAGCCAATCAGAGCAGACTGAGTTTTTTCAGGAGGGGGTCTTAAAGAGACAGGCGCTAAAACTGAGCGTTTCAGACAGAGGGTAAATACAAGTATATTCAGACAGTATGGGTAGTAAAAATGATGTGTTTTTTGATCATTAAAGCATGTCAACATGTTCTAGTAGAAAACCCAAAATACAAGTATGGACCTGAAAATGAGCATGATATGTCCCCTTTGAACGCAGAGGTTACCCAACTGTAAAATGTTTCAGAGTGAGCTGAGGACAGAAAAGAAAAGATCATAGTGCAAGTGGGCTATTTTTAGATTTAAATAAAACATGAATTTAAATTGTGCCTGCTTTTCATGATATCACCATAATTGCTGATCATGATAAAACCACACAACATTTTGGAGCGTGCTGCCTGCAGTCAGAATTCACCGCCGCCAGCAGCTTGAATTGTCTATTGTGCTGTGTGTTTCTTGCACATTTCTGCTTGAGTGCCGGTTCTCCGCTGAGGTGGAGGTGAGGGGCGGGGGGGACGGGGACTGAGGGGTACCATGAGGGGTGGAATTGTTTGAGATTTGCCTAGTGGCCCAATTGTTCTCCTGTAAAGGATCTTTGATTAAAGACCAGCACTGGGTTGGGCCTGTCTGCTTAGGAAGTAGTGCAAAATGGTTGCCTTGTCTATAGGGGGCCAGTGTTACCCTCTGCTATTTTGGGAGATGTTTATGGTCACTTGTGTGATGCCTGCTGCCCTAGACTTAACTCTGTGTGTGTGCAAGACTAAGCCTTTTGCATTCTTGACATTTAGCTGAGTCTCTTACACAACATGAGAGAAAGAAATAATTTCAGAATCTCTAACATTACAAATAACCCGTGTTAAATGGGATAAGGATCAGGGACTCCGAAAGAGTAATAACAAATATTCCTGTGCTCTTGAAATGATTAGGCAAAACGAAGAAGTGCTAGATGAAAGGTACGGATACAGTTGAGATGGTGTGAGCAATACTATAGACACATAATAACTGAATAGCTACAGGGATGGTTAATAAGCTACTAAGGAATGACCACTCTTTTATAAGGATCATAAAATTTGACACCATAATCCTTTGGCTGTAATTCTCTATAATAATATCTCGACCTGTCCATATTTTCCAGTGGGATTTTGAAGCGGCAAATGCCCAGTGGAGTGAACCATCAGCAAAACAACAGAATGAGTTTCCACCTCAAGAGTGGCCAACAAACCCCGAACCCTTTAACATCTGAACCTGTGCCGTGTCGGGATTCCCACAGGGAGAGAGCGCCTCTTCTGCAAGCTTGGCAAAACGACAAACAAATGTCAATCTCAATTAGTAATATGATACACATCTGATGCATTCATTTGAGGGGGAAATAAAAAAGTGTAAACACTGACCTGTTATCTGTGTTGTTTAACTTTACAGTTTAGCTAATGTGTGCGTATCTTTCTCATCACCTCAACAGGCGAGTGTGGGTAAAATGATGGTGAAATTTGTAGGTCTTTGCTTGGTAATGCTGGATGTTGCATTCTAGTTGCATTGAGCAGCTTTGTCTTTAAAGTAATAATGTAAAAACAGTTTTTAAAGGACTAGTCTGTAACATTAGGGGGGTCTATTGGCAGAAATGGAATACAATATTGATAAGTATGTTTTCTTCAGTGTATAATCACCTGAAAATGAGAATTGTTGTGTTTTCGTTACTTCAGAATGAGCCGTTTATATCTACCTAGGGAGCAGGTCCTCTTCACGGAGTCCGCCATGTTTCTACAGTAGTCCAGAATGGCTCGGGCCGGAGTTACTCGCTCCCGTCGCCTCCGCTCTCCCTCTCTTGCTTCAACACTCACTTCTCGCATACACACACACACACACACACTCTACGCACTGGCTCTGCACCAAATGACCTACACTACTCTCACAAGAACTGGCTCTAGAGAGGGCCATTCGCAATTTCGCGTGGGCCACCGTAGCAATCTTACACGCTAGGCACGCGGGAGAGGCTTCAGTTGGTTGCAGTCTCAACCTCACCGCCAGATCCTACACACTGTTCCTTTAAATAAACGTCTGTGAAGTCACTATCTATCCCCGAATGAGGTAACACAATGGTGAATATGTACTACTGATAAAAAGCCATTGCATTTGGAGTATTATGAACTCTGTGTCTGTGGCAACATTCCCGACAAAAAATCACAAGTGTGCCGCCAAAGAGAATGAAACGGAGACCTTCGAGATTGTTACTTTAAAAGGGACGTGATGTGAAAAAAAACAGTTTTTCAGTGCTTGTGCACATACATTTGGGTGTCTGGAGTGCTTACCAACCCCACAAACTGTGAAATAAGACAACCCAGTCAGTTTTTTGTGGGATGCCAAGATCAGAAGACTTGAGCCAATCAGAGCAGACTGAGCTTTTTCGGGAGGGGGATTTAAAGAGACAGTGTTTCAGACAGATGGTGAATACAGGTATATTCAGACAGACAGTATGAGAAAAATTATGTTTTTTGAATATGAAAGCATCATGTAAACATGTTCTAGTAGAAGCCCAAAATCCAAGTATGAACCTGAAAATGAGCATGATATGTCTCCTTTAACTTATGGCCATTTGTCAGTACACAGAGGCAACTACATCTATTGTCTAAACTCTTACTGCATTCATCAAGACCTCTGAGAACTGAGATCTGTTAGGACAGTTTACAGAAAAGACCTCCCCTAATAAAACAATATTGCGACCCTGCTGCCTTGCAGGGTTATTGGGTCATATCCTGTATTTTGCTAGTCGACCCGGGTTATCAGGGCTGGACTGGGAAAAGGCCCGGTGGAGCAGATAAGCACCAGACTAGACGGCCAGGGCTCCTCCGTCCTCTCCATCATCCCTCAGACCCCTCTGTCCATCGGCCTGCTCCGGGGCTTTGGACGATGATGCTGGGGGGCATTTTTAACTGAAGGGACTTCCTAAAACCTGATAACAGAACAATACAAAGATTAGGGCAAAGTTATGGGGCACATTTTACTCCTCCCTGTTACATTTCCTCAAGTGACATGTCCGTCCGAGACAAATGACTGGGAAACAACTAATGAACAAAGCAATTGCTGATATCAGCAGTAGAAATTAATGTAACTCGACACCTTGTTTGGCGTGTAAACATGACACGATAGGTCAGGCCGTGAGACAATTCAATAATACTGTTTATTGAATATCCCCATTGTCATGAAATATGATCTTATCATGTTATTGTATCAGTTAATGATTAATGACTAAATTAATGATTTTGAGCAGGGGTTTTTGTTTGATGAATTAGATGTATTGTACACTGGAAACAAATGAACTGCTTTCAACATCTGTTTTTATCATTTGTGTGGTTTTATATAGATTTGTCATGCCATGAAATCCCTATTAATAATGTGATAATGTTTTCAACCATACTGTCCAGCCCTACTGATAGTGGAAATACTTTTGACATCTTTAATTCAGTCAGTGCTTCATAAATATTTATTTCTGTAACTGTTTTGTCTTTAATGCATTTGGGATGTGATTAATCAAACCACAATGAAAAGCCACGCAGTGCTTCCTGCTGCTTAGGCCAATCTAATGTTGCTGATGGATAGGAATGTATCCCATGTGTATAGCTTAGTAAAGAGGCCTGAAATCTGAGATGCTGAATAAGGTCAATCATTACACACATAGTGGCTGTTTAACTGGAGCTCACATTGCAAACATTTCTCCTCGACTTAACTGGGGGCATTATTTTGTAAAAGATTAATCTATTTGGTTGATGTTACCATCTTGGAAATAGACCTAGACACAAGTTTTTCATCTGTATTTCCTAACAGATACATTAAACTAAAGAAAAAAATGATGTGTTTGTACTCCGTAAAAGCCGTCTGATGTCACGATGAGTGCTGAGCTAGCATTGGGCCTCATCTCTGTGCCTTTTGAGACTGCATGGCCAAAGGAAAACAAACTGTGTGTCCCATATAAAAAGGTGGAATTCTGTTTGCAGAAGTGATGAAGAGCACGGATTAGCACTTCTGAAGCAGCAGTGGGGGAACGAGCCTTTCTGTTTTTCTTGGCCCGTGCGTCAGTGATCGCTCCACTGCAGTGGACATGGAAGACACTGGATGATTTGAGCCTGCAGGACATTTTGTTCACCTTGCAGGGGGGTGGGAGAAGGGAGAGGGGAAACTGTTCAGGAGTAACACAAAACCCTGACAAGTTGCAGTGAATGAGCAAGGAATAAGAGACTGAATGCTGATTAATGAATACCTAGTTGTTACTGAATAACTCAGAACAAAGGATCATATACTAGTGAGTTGAGAGCTTTGTAAAAGGGGGACTCACTGATTTAACACATACAGATCCGTTTTTCTTGTAGAAACAGTCTGGGGAAAGAGTATAATGTATAATGTCTGTAGCTCTGGAAGAACTTTCTAAAGTGTAAAGTGTAATATATACATATATATATATATATATTAGGACTGTCAAAGTTAATGGGATAACTCAAATTCGTTTTAATGGCACTAATTTCTTTAATGCATTAATGCAACTTGCGATTTTTATGTATCAACCATGTCATACTAGCTTTTATGTAAATAAAATGTAAAAGTGTAAATAAATAATGCTCCAAACTTATGCAAAATTTTTGGCGAGGAAAAACTGTCATGGCAATTCTCTAAGGGGTCCCTTGACCTCTGACCTCAAGATATGTAAATGAAAATGGGTTCTATGGGTACCCACGAGTCTCCCCTTTACAGACATGCCCACTTTATGATAATCACATGCAGTTTTGGGGCAAGTCATAGTCAAGTCAGCACACTGACACACTGACAGCTGTTGTTGCCTGTTGGGCTTGAGTTTGCCATGTTATGATTCGAGCAAATTTTTTATTTTAGTACCTGTGAGGGCTTCTGGACAATATTTGTCATTGTTTTGTGTTGTTAATTGATTTCCAATAATAAATTATATACATACATTTGCATAAAACAATCATATCAACCCTAACCCTAGCCCCTAACCCTAACCCAAAGGAGGACGGTCTGCAGGACAGATAATAATGCACACAGTGCACTTTCATAGACTAAGCTACTGGAGTTACCCTGCACTATACTCATTTTTAACAGTCTCTTCTGCACTTTTTTAATAGTCCTGTATCACAGCTGTTACCCTGCACTATATTCAGTTATAACAGTTTTCTTCATCTCCTTGTATTTTATATCTGGTATATTTTTTTGTACTTTGTGCTACTAACTTTTTTTACTGCCTTTTTACTAACATGTTTTGCACTATGGAACTGTGATGCTGGAAACTTGAATTTCCCTCGGGATCAATAAAGTTAATATCTATCTATCTATCTATCTATCTATCTATCTATCTATTAGTCCACTCCCATGTTGAAAAGAGTATTAAAAATCAAATCTCCCTTTAAGGTACATTTTGAACATTTTAAATATATATATATATATATATATATATATACAGTATATATAGCTGATTTGCTGTAATCATTGCTTTAATAATATCCAGCGTGTCCATATATATATATATATATATATATATATATATATATACATATATAGCTGATTTGCTGTAATCATTGCTGTAATAATATCCAGCCTATACAGACGTAGGCAAAGTTGTTGGTAACGTTCCATTAAAGAGAGAAAAACCCACAATGGTCACTGAAATAACTTGAAACTGACAAAAGTAATAATAAATAAAAATTTACTGAAAATTAACTAATGAAAATCAGATATTGTTTTTGAATTGTGGTTCAACAGAATCATTTTAAAAAACAAACTAATGAAACTGGCCAGGACAAAAATGATGGTACCCCTAGAAAAGATGTAAAATAGTTTGACCATAGGGACATGTTAAACTAAGGTGTGTCCTGTAAATAGCATCACAGGTATCTTCAAACTTGTAATCAGTCAGTCTGCCTATTTAAAGGGTGAAAAGTAGTCACTGTGCTGTTTGGCATCATGGTGTGTACCACACTGAACATGGACCACAGAAAGCTAAGGAGAGAGTTGTCTCAGGAGATCAGAAAGAACATTATAGACCTTCATGTTGAAGGTAAAGGCTATAAGACCATCTCCAAGCAGCCTGATGTTCCTGTGACTACAGCTGCACATATTATTCAGAAGTTTAAGGTCCATGGGACTGTAGCCACCTCCCTGGACGTGGCCGCAAGGGGAAAATTGATGACATATTGAAGAGACGGATAATACGAATGGTAACCAAAGAGCCCAGAACAACTTCCAAAGAGATTAGAGGTGAACTCCAAGGTCAAGGTACATCAGTGTCAGATCGCACCATCCGTCACTGTTTGAGCCAAAGTGGACTTAATGGAAGATGACCCAGGAGGACACCAAATCATAAAAAAGTGAGACTGGAATTTTCCAAAATGCATATTGACAAGCCACAAAGCTTCTGGGAGAATGTCCTTTGGACAGATGAGACAAAACTGGAGCTTTTTGGCAAGTCACATCAGCTCTATGTTCACAGACGAAGAGATGAAGCATCCAAAGAAAAGAACACTGTACCTAATGTGAAACATGGAGGAGGCTCGGTTATGTTATGGGGCTGCTTTGTTGCATCTGGCACAGGGTGTCTTGAATCTGTGCAGGGTGCAATGAAATCTCAAGACTATCAAGGCATTCTGGAGCGAAATGTGCTGCCCAGTGTCAGAAAGCTTGGTCTCAGTTGCAGGTCATGGGTCCTCAAACAGGATAATGACCCAAAACACAGCTAAAAACACCCAAGAATGGCTAAGAACAAAACATTGGACTATTCTGAAGTGGCCTTCTATGAGCCCTGATCTAAATCCTATTGAACATCTGTGGAAGGAGCTGAAACATGCAGTCTGGAGAAGGCACCCTTCAAACCTGAGACAGCTGGAGCAGTTTGCTCACGAGGAGTGGGCCAACATACCTGTCGACAGGTGCAGTAGTCTCATTGAGAGTTACAGAAATCACTTGATTGCAGTGATTGCCTCAAAAGGTTGTGCAACAAAATATTAAGTTAATGTTACCATCATTTTTGTCTAGGCCAGTTTCATTAGTTTGTTTTTTAAAATTATTCTGCTGAACCATAATTCAAAAACAATATCTGATTTTCATTAGTTAATTTTCAGTGAATTTTTATTTATTATTACTTTTGTCAGTTTCAAGTTATTTCAGTGACCATTGTGGGTTTTTCTCTCTTTAACGGAACGTTACCAACAACTTTGCCTACGTCTGTATATATATATATATATATATATATATATATATATAGTGGAAACTTGAATTTCCCTCGGGATCAATAAAGTTACTATCTATCTATTAGTCCACTCCCATGTTGAAAAGAGTATTAAAAATCAAATCTCCCTTTAAGGTACATTTTGAACATTTTAAATATATATATATATATATATATATATATATATACATGAATGTTATTACATTATATTAGTAATAATCTCCACCCTACTCTATAGTGGTGATGGGCGCGCTCGCTCTCCACCTTGCGTCGTCTCCTCTCGTCACTTCCTGCCGTCAGACAGCCAGTTCAGTCCAGTTCACTACTGCTGTAGTACTCAGTCTATCCCACTGAGCTGTCAACACACAGAAACCTCTCTCTCTCTCCACTCTGCCTCCTCTCTGTTCAGACCACATTATTCTATCAAACTAGGTCCGTCTTTCTTTTCAACGACGTGTTCCTCCAGATAACAGCTGCTCTCGTCTCAGCATGCCTCGGAGGTGATCTTCAGCGTGTCCAGGTGGTTCTGGTGAGTGTGTGTTGTACTCATCGCTGTCATCAGCACCCATGTGTCAGCTGCTACCTAGCTGGGATGAAGCTAGCTGCTAGCTGATGCACGTCCGGGAAAACTGCTTTCATGGTTGTGTTTGAACACGCTGTTTCCCTGCAGTCGTTTCTGAAACCGAAAAGTATCTCACCAGAGGAAGACGCATGGACTGTTGTTAAACAGCTAGGCACTAAGCAGCAGGCTAACAATGGAGCTGAGCTAACGTTAGCCACGCTAGCCTAACATCCAGCGACGTCTCTGGTGGTGTCTGCATGTAGCCACGATTCAGTGTCAGTAATGAGGAGTGTACCTCTAGTGAGTGTCTATCAGGGATGTGGGTAACATTAGCTAGTGAAAGAGAAACATGTTACTCTGTAGACTCATGACAATCACACATTTCACAGCTGTGATTAGTAGATTGTTTCTTGGCTCCTTAATTGGCTTAAGACTGAGTTTTCTTCTTCTTCCGTTGGGGGTGGTTGCCTCCAGTTATTGGAGTTACTTTTAATTCAATGTAGTGGTGTCATGTCCTTTCTGTTTCATTTGATTAAACACAGTCTCATTCTGGTAAAGTGTACTGTACACAAGTCAAGCTACTCATCTTATTGGAGTCCCCAATAGCCTGTTATGTTATCTGTATACACCCATTACATTAAAACAGCTGTCAGAACAGTGACTGAGGACATGTCATTATAAAATACCTTATACAAAACAAATGCATTGTTTGAATGTTTCTTCCATATTAAATTACATTACAAAATAGAAACAATCTATTATCCCGGCACTTTTTTACAGGACATTAAAGAGAAAACTGTATTGTGTTCAACAACCAAAGTGTTGATGACTAGGGCTGATACTGACTTAAATAGCTGGATCGGGTATCGGTGACAATGATCTATTCAATTCAATTCTATGTTTATACACTATGTACATTATATGCTGGAGTTTTAGTTCCTGTTTAAGCCTTGACCAATTTGTTGCTGCATTAGAAAGGTTTACACTTGAATTGTAATTAATGTAAATAGTTCCTGTTAATTTTGAAGCTTTTTTTTTTTTTAATCAAGTTTCTGGTGTTCAATTTATTATTTTGATAATAAATAACAATTCATTACATTTTTATCTATGCATTTGTTTTTGTTACATTTAGTTTTACAAAGTTAGGAAAGCAAAGTTTAAGTCGAGTTTAATTTTGTAACAAATTAACTGTGGATATATCAATTAGCACAAACTTTTATTTATATTTACAAATTGTCTGGATTTAGTAGGATATGTATTTAAAACAAACTAATTGATGAGTCAATATTTAGGAGAGCCACCTTTTGGCTTCAGGTTTATGTATAGGTGTTAGTTTTGCACATCTGGCCTCGTATACTTTCAGTTTCAAATTGCATGGTGACCTTTAGTGAACAGTCATTTTTAAGTCCTGCCACAAATTATGAATTTGATTGAGGTCTGGACTTTGACATTCGTACAACATTTTATTTTCTGATATCCCACAAGCCTTTTAACGGTAGCCGTGAGTTATTTACAACTGTGGCTTTCTCTGCGACCGGTGAAGCACCATTGTTGTATGCACAATGTCTCTGATCCTTCACAGTAGCTCCTTCAGCGGCGCCCCAGGCCTCTATGTGGACTCCCTCACTAGTGGCCTTCTTACACTGACGCTGAATTTTTGAGGGTCTGATAGCTGTGCCATATTCCTTTTTGCCTTTCCATTTTGTTATCATTGGCCTTACTTACCGCCATGCACATTCAGTTTCTTTTTATATTCTTCTGTTAATTGTGGCTTTACAATTACCTTGTCACAGACTTGTTTGAAATATTGCTTTGTCTACATGATGTAGATTTTACCAGATAATTAACTTATCGGCAATCAGGCCTCCCAGACGCAGCCATATTTAATCAAAAATCACTTGTCACACCTTAATTACACACCGATGATGTCCATTCAACTTTATGCAACTTCCATCAAACAGCTGGGATGATTTAATTGGGTTAAGTGTGATGAATTAAGGGAATTAAGGCTTAATACTTGTGTGTTGTTAATTTAAATCCATTTGTGGAGATTAATTTTTAGATGGTAAAGAAGTGGCTGTGCTCACATGCCTTGTGGCTGCATGCTGTCAGTGTGGATATCATTTTTAGACTGCTGGCTGTTATTTATTTGTGCTGTGGCATGGCTGGCATACCCGCCGGACCACAAAAGGTTTCAGTAAACAAAGGATCAGAGGGAGATTGGGCTTTATATAGCCAACACCGATCAATTAGAAAATGTCCTGATCAAGTTCAAGTTTATTTGTGAAGCACAATTTCCAAACGCACAGTGCAGCTCAGGACAAATTTAATCATTGCTTATTCACTTTTCTGTTTATACATTAACAGAGACAGGTTCATGCTGCCACAGTGATGCTGAGGAGGTAATTAGTTTGTGCGCTTTTATTGAGAATGTGACCTTTGAGATGAGAGGAGTAATGTTTTGTTGTGTAGTCTGTTCTGTTGTTCCTACAGTCCATATAAAGAAAAGCTTCACACTCACACACACACACTCAAACCCCTGTGCAACCTTTGACCACACAAGTTATGATTCATAGGTGATGCGCATGTTTTTCTATATTAATTTAACCCGTATGTTACCAAATATTTGTATGAGCTGGAGCCACTGCCTGAATAGAATATATCTGCGATGAATTCAATATCTCTATGATGAATTCTTGGTCTATTTATAAATTATAAGGGGAAAAAGAGACCCATTTTTTTAACGTGATTTAGCAACATTTGTGATAAACTCAAGCCGTGTATGCACAGCAGTCAGAGAGATGCCCAACTAGTCTTCACATTTCGCAATTTGTGTATAAGCACTGACCATCCATTACATTTCAATTTTGTCTTTCAATTAATTGACTAATCATTGCAGCTCGAATATTTAGTTTGAGTGGCTCCGTCTTAATTAAGGCCGGGTACACACTATACAAGAATCAAGACGATTTTGGGCCTGATTCCCCCCTCCTGACAGTCGTCAGCAAATTTTGTTTGTTTTTAAGATTGTCTTTCCAGATATTTACGATCGGATATCCTGTTGTGTGTGTGGGGAACCCTGAGGACAGCTGATGACGCAGTCACGTGGGAAAGAACGATAGCCAATTGAAAAGGAAGCTGACGGAAGGCCGCTGTTGATGCATGACCTAATGCAAAACGCGAAGCATAAAGTAGTAGTAAAATGGGTCTCCTTGACTTCATCCATCCATCCATGTTATGAATTTTCAGTGCAAAGTAGTGCAAAAACTGTAGCTTGTGTTACACATCTGGATTCCTGGAATCAAGGAGTTGAACTTGCCCCTTTCACCTTTCTTCCCCTCTGTGAGAGATCCTGAGGTCTTGTCCAAGCTGAAAATTTGGAAGCGGTTTAGTCTCAGTTTAAGAACCGAGGCGCCAATATATTCCACTGACCTTTTGAGCCAGTGCCTCAAGACTTTTCACAGTTGAGCTTTAAGACAACACCCTGTGATGGAAGGCCTGCCAGTATTGATTCAGAGTGCAGATGAGAAATAATCCTGACATGGTAAAAGTCCTGTCAGCAGCCCAGCGCTGTTTGGTGTGGGACCCCACAGCAGCGTGATAGAGAAACAGATCTTTCTAGTACCGGTCTAGCGGTTTGCCTCCAACAAGACCAGGATAAACCAGCGGCCTGCATCAGTGGAAGTGAGATGAAACACTTCAAGTGAAAATAGAAACAACTGTGAAATTTAACACAGTAATGCAAACCTGAGAATAGAGTTGTGCAATTAGATGAAAACATCGGGCATTGCAGATGGACCGGGTTCATCGCTGATCAAAATTGCCTTGCAGATTTGAATCATAGTGTAAATCGGGACTATCCAGAAACTCAGGTAGTTCTTTATTTTTGAATTGAATTAAGGATTTTTTTTACTGAGGGCTTATAAGGCTTTGCATAGCTAGGCCCCTAAAAAATTAGCTTTTAATCCCTTACAAATCTGCTTGCCGTCCTCAGACAACAACGTCTTCACTGCATCCCTCGGACGCTGGCTGTCGGTTGTCAGGTGCTGTTGGGATAGTATAGAGGACCTCAGGACCATCATTCATAGTTTTTGTGGTGCGTCCCGCACTTTTGGCTCTAGCTCACACTTATCAGCAGCTGTTCAGATGATTTGTGACAGAAATTTCAGGACAGAGTTAGATAGATCCCTCCTTAAAATGCCACTCCTGATGATGATGATCATAAAGCAGCTCAAGAGATTGGATGATATTAAAGCAGCCATTTTTACACCCCTTTCACATACCTGGTAAAACTGGTAAATCAAAAAGAAATGACAACAACACAGTTGCAGTTGAAACCACTAATCCATCTGGCATTATGACAGCCACACACTTGTTGCATCCTGAGTCCCACAGTGGTTCATTTTGTGGTTGCAAACTGTATGAGATGCTGTGTAGAAAAAGCAACTGCTGAAAATATGACTTTTATGCTCTGTGGACATGTGAAACTCTCATTCATTAAAAAAACACTCAAAAGCACACTTTGCTTTGAAAATAACTTGGAAGACAATTGCTATGCTATTAGCATACTTGCCAACCCTCCCGATTTTCCAGAGAGACTACCTTTTTTCATTGCCCTCTCCTGGTTTCCTCCCGGGGACACAATTCTCCTGCATTTCTCCCAAATTATGGCAAATTTTCACACCTTTTTTTTCTTTTATGTTATTTCAACCTGTTTCTGACACTACAGCGTGTATAAGCCCTACTGTTCCCTCCCGGACAACAATACAGCTACACCAAATGTCGTTGCGCAGCGCCCAAAGTCGGGCTCTGCTCGACGCAGCGGAAAGCCGTTGTAGCATATCACAAGCCATTGGAAATAACGGGTTTCAGAGCGTAGTCTCGCGTTGTATCTGAAAGGACCTTCACTGAGTGAGATACGAAGAAATGGAGAGTACTGAGAGAAAGAAATACTCAAGCAGGGTCAAAAACTAAATGAATGAATAACTAAGTTCTGATGAATATTAGTTTATGCCAGAGATTTACACAAGTTCACACCAGAGGAGCAAAATATTTAGTTTTCTTTCCTGAGAATTAAAAGTAGGCCTATTTAACATAAAAATGCTGTTGCTGTGTATTTTATTATTTTATTTTTTATTCTTTAAAAGACACTAGAATGCAGAAAACGTTGTCTCTATAACTATTTTTTTTTTCTGGGGGAGAACCCCCAGACTCATGATATTACAGTACAACACCATTCGACTGCATCGATTGGATGGAAATATAAACCATCTCAGGGGCGTGTTTGATTAAGGCAGTGAAGACACTGTTTGAATTATATTACTTTAATATTTCTCATACGTATGATTTTAATAAACTTCAGCTGATTAATGTCTTTTATCTTGGTAAGTCCTAATAAAGAGCTGACATTTACAACTTCATTTTGCTCATGAAATAAGGAAACTTTGAATTATTCAATAATCTGTTATGTCCATATAGAAATATAATTTCTCGCCAGGCGTCATTATGAACCAATAAGCCCCTAAAAACGTGTTCTAATCTCTGGCAGTGTTATCAGCAGGTTTTCATAGACTGTCAAGCAATGCCACCGTTAATCCAAGAGCATGTGGTCTGACTTAAAATTCAGCACACTTTTGATCTGTAGGATTATTGTTTTTTCCCCAGCTCTTTCCCTCCATTTTTTTCACAGGAGTGGAGCTCACATACAGACTCCTTGTGGATCTCTTTTTGTCCTTGTCCACTCCCCGATCTCATCCATGTTAACTCCCCTTTCCCTTCGGCATCGATCATAGTAGCCAGCAACTCTTCTCACTTGGTTGCGCTCTAAAGTGTGCGTATGCCATCTCAAAACGTACAGAACCTGAGGCTGGTGCTCTGGATTGTTTGTAAAAGGTGTGGATGTGTACCTCATTTATAGGTGAGTTTGCCTAGGGGGATTCATGGTTTGTTAAGCTTGAACTGTGTTTGAGAAGTAAGAAACTGAACTGGAAGTGGTTGTGTGCTTGTTGCGTTGCTACATCCGCTCTGTACTGTATGCATGAATGTAAAATAAAATGTTATTTACACGCATGTTTTCCCCTTTGACAAGTTGTTAAGAGATTAATTATGTTATCAGTGGTGGTGAGCTCAGCAGAGGAAGGGCAGATAGTCATAGATTTTTTCGTAAGGCCAGTGGTCACAGCGATAAACAGCTTGATTGGCCCATGACGGGTAACAAAGCTGGGCTATAATACCCCATGAGTAGGAGGGGAAGTGATAAAGAAAGCGCATTGAGTGCAGAGCACGATGGCAACAAAACACTTTGCTCCAAATGCTTCCATGAATTATGGACTTGTGTCATTAGGTCATGGCTCATTGTTCACCTTTTCCTTTCTGTCTGTGTGCTGAAGAACAGGACAGAAAGGGAAAGGAAAATATTAGCTATCCTGGAGCTGTTTATTTGTATAGTTTTGCCTTGCTCCTGTTCGGGTTCTTGTACAATATATGTAAAGTGTCTGCTACAAATGGCTCAACCTCATTCTAAAGTGAACTTTGTACAGCCTAATATTTAGCAAATGATGATATTGAGACACTTTGTTTATCCTCATACCATGCAAGCACGGGACTTATAGCTTGAAGCACGACTGTAAACTTATGCTACTATAGACATACGGTGATGCATGACAATGAGCTTTTTTAAGACTAAATTAAACTGACTAAAGACATAATGTCACATTTTGAATCATCAGTTGGTGACTAAATGATTTGTCATTTGTTTCAAGGAAAATTTCAAAATATTTACTGTATCCAGCTTCTCAAATGCAGGAAATTGCTTTTCTTTGTCTCAACTTATTACATGAAGTATATTTTGGGCATTGGACTGTTGGTCGGACAAAACAAGCAATTTAAAAACAACTACAGCTGCAACGATTAATCTATTAGTTGTCGACTAAATTAACCGGCAAGTATTTTGATAATTAATCGATTTGAGTAATTTATTAAGAAGAAAAAAAGTCAACATTGTCTGACTCCAGCTTCTTGAATGTAAATATTTTCTAATTTCTTTATTCCTCTATGACAGTAAACTGAATATCTTTGAGTTGTGGACAAAACAAGACATTTGAGGACGTCATTTTGAGCTTTGGGGAACACTGATCGACATTTTTTACTATTTTCTAGACATTTTATAGACCAAACAACTAATCCATTAATCGACAATGACAATAATCAACATTGTAAATAATCATTAGTTGCAGCCCTAAAAACAGTGCCTTGGGTTTTCGAGGTATTGTGATGGGCATTTTTCAGAATGTTTAACCTTTTTATAGACCAAATGATTTATTGATTGAGAAAAATAATCAGCAGATTAAACACCAAAGAAAATGTTTACTTGTAGCCTCAGTCCCACAGTTGTTCAAACATTGGCAAAGGTCCATTAGCTTAATGAATGTATTGCTGATAGTAGATTGAAAGCAGTTGATGAATTGGAGTCAGACAGCTCACAGTACAGTCAAATAACTTAATAATTAATTGTGTGTTCGAGCTAATCACCTCATAATACATGTGTTATTGGCCTGTGTAAATGCTCTGTGAACCAGATCTGCTTTTGGACTCGAATAGCTGTTCATGTCCCCACCTCTGTTGTGGTTTAATAAACACATACTCAGTGGATGTTTTTCTGGCTCTTACCATTTCTTTCCAGGAACACTGATGATTGTCATGTTTAATCTTGTAGTTTGAAAAAAAATCAACAGCTGCCTCGCGTGTGTGTGTTTTTTTTCCCAAGCCCGCGTTGCTTATTAATACAATAGCAGACTAATCAAATGAGAGACAACAATGTGGCTTTAGGCAGGGCTGGAGGAGTCTATAAATATCTCTGAAGTCATGCTGACTCTTAGAGGCCCTATAAGGGTCCTCTATACTCCAGTCAAAACACTAGTTTCTCCTGTCATCCTCATATTTATTATATTAGGGCATTGGGACGGGACAGGAAGCCTCGTGAGTGGATGGTAGTCAGGAGGAATCCCCTGGCACTTCTTCCATATACTGCAACCATTTCAGCATGAGGTCATGATCATTGGCTCAAGGCATTGCTTCATCATGTTGCCACCTACAGTACCCAGGTTCTTTAGCCACCACGGGAAATAGTTACTGGGGATGAAGCATTAAATGAACACAGGGTCTGTCTGAGCAGGACATGATTAGCAACACCAGAAGTCCACAGGAGCTGGTGGGAACTGGAAGATGTACTAAATCGGAATTTGAGATGATGGGAAAACCTCCAATGTGGTCTAGTAGTCTGTCCTAAAATCTGCATTAGTGTGGTGGACATGGTCTCGGTATTGGTACTCCCCTGGGTGGTATTTCATGATGCTGACGGTTTATTGTTGGACTTGTTTACTTCAAATTTAACTTCAGGCAGTTCACTCTTCCTTTCTGTACTTTTTAAATATTTCAAAAAGTTGTTACCAGTAGGAGCAACCAAATCAAATGATGGTCAATTGTTGATCCATAGTTATCAGAGGGTCCTATCCAGTACTTGTTAAGTGCATACGTGATGAGTATATGCTCTTCAGAAATGTACACCAGTGAATACCTTGGCACATGCGTTTACATTACCTAGTAATTCTTCAGCCGCAGCTCAATACACATTAACCATTATTGTTTTTCCCCTTGGGATGATACGTTACTGTTTTGTGAAAGTCTCTCTCCTCAGTTTATCATAGTTCATTTAGTGGAAAGACCTGACATTTTGGAAAGCTGTGTTCGTAATGTGCATTGTGTTTGCGTTCTTTGTTTGTTTCCCCTCCCAGGGTTCCAGGTTGGTGTGGTGAGAGAGCAAGCTAACTGCGGGGAGGAGGACCGCCTGGGGCATCGTGTCCCTGGCTATCAAGGTAGGAGCACACCAACCAACCAGAAACCTGTTATCTGTTTATTTCTGCTTGCTGAGGAGATAAGGGAATGCTCCTCACTGACTGAATTACACATATTATGAAATGAAATGTACGTGTGCAACAGCTTCAATGCGACTAGGGGTGTCATGATTTTGATTCTAAATCAAAAATCGATCGAAATTAGTTTTTCATTTCAACCTTCGAAGTCAAGAGCAGGATCAGCGATTCTCCCAGTATTTGTTTATCTCTCGACCTCCGCCTACTTGCGTGCAACCGAAGGAAAAATATCCCCAATACTTTAAAGACCTGCCGCTCAAAGACGACACAGCTTATCTTACCGGTAGCCTGCAGCTGCACTTTGAGACACCGTGGCCATTGCCGGAGTCGAAGATGACGAAGAAACAACAGAACTGGAAAATCCTCCTGCTTCCCTGAAGTCACCGATGGGGCGACATTTTGCCTTCCCCGTGAGTTATGTAAACAGCGAACGCATCATTGACAGAAAAACTACAGTTTGTAGGCTTCAGAAGATTTAGAAACTGCAACAACCAAAGAAAACAGCACTCATTGAACTTTTTGGCAGTTTCAGCCGCGGTCGCGCGCTATCTCCACTTAAAATCGATTTTGTGTCTACATCGATTTGGGGGCTTCATGGTGCATTCAGGTTCAGTTCCCTCCTGCCATCTAGTGGATCTTCTTTTTGTTGTTTGTTCCCAATTGACTGGTGAAATAAGTTATTGTTATTACATATTAAATCAATTATTTAAATTTGATCATATGGCCTTAGTGTGGTTTATTCCCAAACAAATATCACACTTGATATCATGTAGCCTCTCTTTTTTTGTAAAGAAGAATTTGAAAGTGTAAATGACAGTTGTCAGGACATAAAACCAATGATCTGTTGATCTTCACGAATCAAGACTCCATAGTCTAACAATGACGTGTTTAAATCGAAAATCAAATCAAATCATGGATTTGGAGAATCGTGACACCCCAACCTAACACAGTTAGTTTATTTATGGGACGAGGGTTTACTCTGAATTATTTGGTTGTCAGTTTGTTCTTTTATTCTTTCTCTGATGTACACTATGTTCACATTGTTGTTTTTTTTTTTATTTCTGTATATGAATAATACACATGTGTTTTGGGACAGTTCCCTATCCCTGCTCTTGCACAAGTTCACCTAAATTAAAGTATAACTTAACTTGTCTCCAGCCTGAGTTAACATGTAACATATTGGCACTCAAGCCTTAACTTTGGCTTCTCAGCCACAAAGTTTGAACTCTGGCCTCTTGTCTGTTTGGAACCTGTAATTATGGGACCTTGTATGATTTCTGAGGTTACAACCCTCTGTTATCTCAACAGGTGATTCCAACATAACATATTATGTAATATTATTTGGTGTTCGTAACCACATAAAAGTAATACTTTAAAATCCTTTTTGGGTGCCATTTGCCATTTATCTGTGAGTCACCGTGCCAGGACAGCGTGAGTGCGTGCATGATGCATTGGTGTCGGCATTTCCAGTCATAGCAGCGGTTGGGGAGGGATTGTTCTTGTTGCACTGCACCCACTGCCTAGCGCCGGCCAGGGGGCTGCTATTGTAAAATACTAGGAAGGGCTTGGTCCTAAGCAAAATATCCCGCTGTATGCCAGAGAAAAAGTCCACCCGGGTGCAGCTTGCAGATAAGATCGGAGTGTGGGGGGCAGTGATACAGGATCAGAGTGTGTTGTAGGGTGGTGGGGGCAGTAGCAGGGTGGCCCTATGGGCACCGTGCCCTGACACATCACGCCAGCGCTCCTCAGAGACAGATGGGGTGGTTCCCTCTCCCTGTTTCTGTCACTTCATGTGGTTTTTGTGTTTTTTTTCCTGTTCGTGCATGTACTGCTTTCATACGAAAGACACTGTCACTGCACAGAGAAAGGCCATTGTTTTTCTCTCCTAAACAGTTGCATTGAGGAAACTGGTGCTCACTGCCTTGATTTTCTGTCCAGTTTAATTAAGGTCAACTTTGACCCCATATACACTGACCTGTAAAAGGCACAACTTTCTATCAGACAGTTTGGATGTAACTAGCAAAAAAGAATAGAGAATAGAGAGAATATGCAAGAGGATGTGATGCTTTCTTTACATATTCCATGTTTTTATTCTGATGAATCACAACAGCTGGTAGTTGAATGAAGTTGAATGAATGATCTGAAAGCTTTGCACATTATTTTGTGTCACTAGTAAATTTATTTTGACTATTTTAGATAAGACTTTATACAGAATTTTACAGCAATGTTTAAAAGAGCAAAGTCACTATATAAACTCAATAATATCGCCCTGGAAAAAATCGAAATAAGATAAATAGTATTCCTGACAATAAACACTGAATTAAGTTTGAAAGGAATGAAGTAGGGATGCACTGATACCGGATGGGATACTGACTCATATAGCTGGATCGGATATCGGTGACAATGGGGCCGATCTATTAAATTCAGTTCTATGTTTATATACTATATACATTATATGCTGGCATTTTAATTCCTGTTTAAGTTTTGACCAATTTGTTGCTGCATTAAAAAGGTTTACACCTGACTTGTAATTCCTGTTAATTTAATCTGTCAAAAATATATTTTTGCCAAGTTGTAGGTGTACGATTTATTATTTTAATAATAAATTACAATTCAATTACAATCTATGTATTTATTTGTTACGCTTTGTTTTACAAAGTTAAGAAAGCGATGTTTAAGTCAAGCCTGATGTTGCCTTATAAATAACAGAATGATCACAGTCAAAAGTCAAAGCCCAAGTATCACTATCCGTATCGGGACTGAAAAAGTTGGACCGGTGCATTCCTAGAATGAAGAACATTCAAACCGGTCTATCACTGATCCTCTGTTATCCTCCCTCTGCTTATGTGGAGTCACTGCCTGGCAGGTACTGCTGGTTTGGGAGTGGAGTTGACTTTTCCATCCATTATCTTAACCTCTTATCCTATTATTGTACTATTCAGGGTTGCGGCATTCCCAGCTGACATTGGGCGAAAGCTGTACACCCTGGACAGGTCGCCAGACTATCACAGGGCTGACACATAGAGACAGACAACCATTCACACTCACGGACAATTTTAGTGTCACCAATTAACCTAACCTGCATGTCAAACCGGAGAACCTGGAGAAGTCCCACGCCAACACGGGGAGAACATGCAAACTCTACACAGAAGGGCCCCAAGCCCGAAACCCTCTTGCTGTGAGGCAAGAAGAATTTGCTCAATTTTAAGAAACGTTCAGCTAATTAAGCTAAACAGTTAGGCAACATGCAGTTGGCTTTAGTTTTGGCTTGTTCCTAACAATTTGCTATTAGCCTAACAAACATGTTATGGCTAAAACATAACGGTGGAACAGGACGGGAGACTGCTGACATAACAGTTGAAAATATCACTTTCCTGCAAGTTTATGCTTGTTTAACGGTTGTTTTGATAATCACTCTTATTAGATTTTAATCACAGAGGTTTTATTGCTCTTACAGTAAAGACAAGGATGTGTGTGTGTTTGTGTGTGTTTGTGTGTGTTTGTGTGTGTTTGTGTGTGTGTGTGTGTGTGTGTTTGGAGGAGCTGAGCTTTGCCCTCAAGCCGTGGGCACACTGCCCGCATGAGGCTCGCCTGACGGCAGCGTCACGTCGTGGCCGCGTGATGCACACCTAAAGCCGTGGGCACACTGCCTGCATGAGGCTCGCCTGACGGCAGCGTCACGTCGTGGCCGCGTGATGCACACCTAAAGCCGTGGGCACACTGCCCGCATGAGGCTCGCCTGACGGCAGCGTCGCGTCGTGGCCGCGTGATGCACACCTAAAGCCGTGGGCACACTGCCCCGCATGAGGCTCGCCTGACAGCAGCGTCGCGTCGTGGCCGCGTGATGCACACCTAAAGCCGTGGGCACACTGCCCGCATGAGGCTCGCCTGACGGCAGCGTCGCGTTGTGGCCGCGTGATGCACACCTAGGGTGTTCACACTAGACACGAGTTAGCTGCCTGTCGGGAGCGTGTCTGCTACCTGTCAGCTGTGTTTTTGCTGCTGCTGACAGCCCTTTCTTTCTACATAGAGTTTGCCTTTTAATTGCCATTTAACTTCATGATAAATATAATTTATATTTATTTTAGACAGAGAAAGGTTCAGAAACGTGTGGTAATTAGTAAATAATAGTAATAATCCACAATTAAAACTCAGTACTGTATTCATTTATGATGCTTTCCAAGTCACTGCTTGTTCCACATCACTGTCCGGCACATATTTCAGAATAAAAGCCTCTTAACAAATGAAGGAATTCTGTGCAAAGAAAACCCGCTTTAGGGCTTTTATTTTGAAATGAAAGCAGGAAGTGTTGATTTAAACCCCAAACTTTATCAATTTTTTGATTTCCCAAAGTGACTGCGTGCTTTCACAGCACTGACTGCTCATATTTCAGAATAAAAGCCTCGTGTTATCAAATGAAGGGATTCTGACTATAGAAAAAACGCCTGAGGGCTTTTATTTTGAAATGAAAGCAGGAAGTGTTGATTTAAAAACAAGTTTTCTTAACTTTACTTTTTTTTCATCTCCGTAACATATTCTACAGATAAACCTCGAAACTGTAGTAAAGTCTTGCTGGTATGATGTTAATATACAGTCACTAGATCCCTTTCACTGACTGTGACATATTCTACAGATGTCTAGACATGGAAACTGTAGTAATCTTGCTGGTATGATGTTCATATACTGTCAATAGATCACCTTCACTGTCTGTTGCTGCTGGGACATGCAGCTGAGACGCGAGGGGCTCGCGTGTAAAATAGGCGACCCTTCTATTCTATAAAATAGACGCGCGTCTCATGCGGGCAGTGTGTCCACTCTAACCTGTTAACATGGACGCCGAAATAAAAAAACAACACGCCACGCGAGACTCACGCGAGCCTCATGCGGGCAGTGTGTCCACCACTTCAGTCGAACGCAGCAGAGGAGAGACAGACAGAGAGGAGAGGCTGCATGTGCCACCATAAATTACACCGAAAACATATTTTCTGCTATCGTTATTCTATATTTTGCACTTCCTGGTTTCTTCAAGTACTGATAAAATAGCCAACCTTAGAATGACCCTGAATTGGAGCCGGTTCTAACTTATTTAGAAACGGCTCCCAACAGGCCATTTTCACAGCAGACATTTTTACTTATCACAGTAGGAAAAGCACAGGTGTTAGTAATAACACTAACAATGTCCCAGTGAGAGTGACAGTGAGCCAGCATGCATGAGACCAGGACCCTGAGATTAAAGCAGCTAAATGGAATTCAGCCGTCATTAATTTCATTATTTACACCTGTTTTCCTACGGTGACGAGTCAAATGTCTTCCGTGAAAAAGGCCTATTCAGAACCGGGTTCCTGGGGGCATCATTAGTCAGAACTCTGGGTCATTCGCAGTGGTGCGCCCAAATAGTGTTTCACATTTGCTCACTCTAATTTTCACTGGCGTATGCGACCAAAATGCTTGCACTGTAGAGCCCTTGATAGGATGTCTCTAGTTCCCACAGTGAAATCCACAGTGTACCCGAGTGACTGATTACCAAATCCCGACCTTGAAGCCAGTAGCCCAATTAACCTCTCTTTCATACTACTTACACAGTTTGACTCCACATACATCCAGCTTCAGTGTTTCTCTCTGTAACTCAATACAATGCATGAACAACAAAATGATAAACTAGCCTGCTGGAGCTGCTTTTAGTGACAGATTATCCGCAGCCCAACTGGTATTTTCAAGGGCCTTCTCATCTTTTGACCTAAATGCCCCTCTCTGTCAATATCAATGCAGAATTCACACACACACACACACACACACACACACACACACACACACACAAAGTGACCGTGTGCCCTCCTTGGCAGCTGGCTGGTCTTCTGGGGCAACTGAGAGGAGGAAATGGGGTCGAGCCTGATATGATTACTCAGTTGGTCTGTGTGTGGGTGTGTTGACACACGTAAGAGATGGGTATTCTGAGGTTGAGCAGCTGTCATGGAAGTGCTGTGCATTTGGGCGTGTCCCGTGTGCTCCAATGAATTACTGACCTCCGTTAGCTTTTCCTGCACTTTGTATCCTCAGACGGTAATATCTTCCTTTGTCATAGCTCTCTCCCCACAGACAGTTGAAGAGTTCACAGTGGGTTAAATAAGTTTAACCAGAGTTCAGGAAAACATTTTGATCCCTGCTCACCCTAAGTCCATGTGCTGCTGAACATTTCTTGTCTATGGTAGAAATTGTCTGTTTGTTATTCACATAAAGACAGGCAAAACTGAAAAAGATTGATATCTCATGCCTTGAGAGCGATTGGTTAGGTGCATCATTCACCTCCAGCTTCTGATTATCGTTATACCTACTGACTAATATTCACTGCACAGACTGTTGGAAGTAGGGGTGGGGGAAATTGATTCATATAAGAATCAAGATTCTTATCTTCTAAGATTCTGAATCTATTCACAACTTCCAAAAATTGATTTCTAAAAACTTTTTTTTTTTTTCTGCAAAAGAACCTAGATATTGCTACTGATGGACAGTAATCCTGCACTCAGAGTCAAAGTTGTGTCAAGCATTATTGTGTGATTTGTTGAAAAATCAAACAAAATACCAGTTTAACAGTGTTATTTTGCGTATAACATATATTTTAAATTGGCAAGTTTCTAAGAAAAAAAAAGGCAGCTAGCCTAAACCTACTAATTTCATTTATGTAACGGGCAGCATTTAAATTTTTTGTATGACTTGAATTTGTTATTTTTGAAGTCACCGAGAATTGAGAAATACTAAAAACTTTTAGTTTAATTTTGCAGGTTCAGCATGAATAAATGTGACTTTTGCCTTCGTGTGTTTACATAATTTTATCCCCGCGACAACGTAATCGGGGGTATATAGCGCTCCGCGTGTCCTTCCGTCCGCCCTTCCTTCCCTCCATCCATGTCACACGGAGCAGAACTCGGAAACTATTTAACTTAGGAACTACAAATTTGGTATGATGGTTGACAGTGTGGTCTAGTTGTGCCTTTTGGGGATTAGAAGTCCAGGGTGCCCAAAATTTCTAACACTTTTGGGCACCCTGGACTTGAGCAAGGTGAGCTAATAACAAGCTACATTGTGCTCAATAGACTAATTCCATTACTTCCAAAAGGGCAAAACCTTTGTTTTGGGGTCAAGCAGTGCGCGGGGGTATGTGAGCCATGCTCACTTTTGCTTTGTTACAATCAGTTGATACAAGGTTTTCAAATATAAAAACTCCATAATCTTAACAGAGTCTGGAGGCGATGAAAGAATGGATGACCTTTTCTAAGTCTGCAGATGAAAGGATGATCTTGGTAATCGGTCTTAGTTTGGCAAAATCTCAGCGAGGCAGGACATAATACAGGACATACCGGTGGTACCAGGCTTTAAAGGGACATACAGTTGGGTGTCATCCGCATAGCAGTGTAAATCAATGTCATGTCAACGCATTATTTGCCGCAGAGTAAATGTTAACTGACTGCACAGTAATGGTCTCCGATCCTTTCAGCTCATAAACCTCAATTATGAAGTTATGTGTAGTGTATGCATAGTTTAGCAACCACAGAAATGTAGAGTTAACTGCATAAAATAAAACCAGTGAGGATCTGGGTTTTTCCCTTGCATCATTATATAACGGAGGAAGATATAAAAAATATGACAAATGTGTTGACAAAACACACAGCATTTTCCACACAGTACTCCTTTGCATCGTATCGCTAGAAAGCATCTTGTGACCCTCTGATGTCGAGCCACTGAAATGTTTTTCCACGCTGTTCACTCTGACATTTGTGTGTTTGCAGTGACTGAGGGAGGGGCTTGGCAAACTGTTCTGCAGCATGGAGAAGGAAGACCTGAAGGTCCTCAACAAAGGGGAAGAGGAGGAGATGGTACGGCTCTTTGTCATTTTACATCAGTGCCAATGTGAGACTTAATGCTTCCCGACTTATCAGTATGCACACCCTTTTCTCCCTCCACCCTTTAGGAGCTGCAGGGCTTCCGTCTGTGTCGTTGGCGGCTGGCCCTGGTGGGCCTCGGGGTGCTGTGTACAGGGGGCTTCCTCCTCCTGCTGCTCTACTGGATGCCAGAGTGGTGTGTCAAATCCACCTGCACCCGTGCCACAGCCCGTAATGCCGAAGTGGTATTGCTGCGCTCCACGGTAGGTAGCAAGTAGAGCTGCAATAATTAATCGATTAGTCGACAGACAGCAACTACTAGGATAATTGATTAATCGTTTCAGTCCTTTTTAAAGCAAATATTCACTGGTTTCAGCTTCTCAAATGTGAGGATTTGCTGCTTTTCTTTGTCATATATAACAGTAAATTGAATATCTTTAGGTTTTGGACTGTTGGTCGCACTAAACAAGCTAATTGAAGACATTACCGTTGGCTTGAAGAAATTGTAGATGGCACTTTTTTCACAATCTTTAAAGTTTTTATAGACTAAAAAAATAATCGACAGATTAATCAATAATGAAAATGTGTTATTTGCAGCTCATAGCGAGCTAAGCTCTGAGGTTTTACATTTACATTTAAACTGCTGTATTTAGATTGTTTAATTTTAGCCCAGAAAGGTAGTTGGATGGTAAATTAGCAAACACAGGTGACGAATTAAAGAAATTTACCATCCTCTGTGGCTAATATAAAAAATGTTAAACTGTTGTCCGATGTAGGAGCATACTGGATAGTGCTTTTTTTAAATTGCACTTATTTTATGTAACTTAATTTGCAGGCGTGTTTGGTAATCTAAATAAATAGTAGAATATCAAGACATCTACCAAGCATAATTACATTTTTATGTTACTTTAATACTCAGTTTGTGGTTTAATAAAAACACTCCCATGGTTCTTCTTCAAACCAGTTAACCAACCACAATAAAGTCTAAATGCTGTCAGGAACAGCTTGACATATAGGTACATGCAAAAGATATAAATATCAAGCTCATGAGCATTTAAAGCTGTGAGTGAATACAACTGTAGCAGCACAGTAAATACATTGAGCCTGACTGATTGCCACTGATAGTCACACCAGCAGGAATGCACAGATAATTTGCCATGTGTCCAACAGTGTGTTCATTACATTTGTGTGTGTGTATATTTGTCCATGTTTGTCTGCATTCATCTCTCTGTGTTGGCTTCATGCTTGTGTACATGTGTTTGTATTCTTCCATATCTGCCAATATTTTACGGTTGATGCATACAGTACCATATGCCATATAGATATCTGGCCACCTCATGTTTTTTAGACAGGTACAAAATACAGCAGAATAAGTGTTTAGGTTAGTTAGTAATGGAGGGAGGTTATGGGGTTAATGAGTGAAGGTCCTTAAAAGTCCAGTACTACAACTTTGTGTGTTGTTTGTTGGACTAGGATGAGTTCCGGCGCTGGTTCCTGGCCAGGGTGCGAGTGATGCTGGCCCCGGGGAGCAACCCCTTCCACAGCCTGGAGACCCAGACCACCTCCCCCTCCTCCACTTCCTCCCCCTCCTGTCCCTTCTCCTCATCCCCTCTGGCCAACGGACACACCCCCGGCCCCTCCGATGGCAGCTCCGCACAGGAGCTCATCAGAAGATATGCCGACTACCAGCCCACACAGGTAGGCACCCGTCACGACAATATACTGTATTTACACACACACACACACTGAACGCACCAGCCGGCTGCCAGGTTTTCAGTGGTTTGTTTGCAAAGTTGATAGAACGGTTGGCATATTTTAATCATGTGTAATTATACTCCATATTTATGTTATCATAGTGATACCACAAATCATTAAACGGATGTTACATAAAACTGAATTGTAAGTAAACTGAAATTTAATGTGTTTCTTGCCTTTAAGTATGTGGACAACAATACAGTAATGCTGATATGTGTCCCTTCCCTCTGCCTCTCCCCTGTTGTATTTCCCTCAGATTCGCTATTTTACCTTACATAGCACAAAGTATTATTGGAACGACGGGCTGCAGAACTTTGAATTTTTAACGTAAGCATTCTTTGATTATCTACAGACATTTTATGGGCTATTTTTATACCAGTTTGCAGGCACTTTTGCTGCCGAAAACTCCTTCCTTACAGTAAGCTAAATTGGTTAAGGGTTTTATCTGACAGTGTGTGTACAGTAATACACAGCAGTAATGATAACTAAATCTATACAGCCCTATTTAACTCACAAAGAGCTGTAAAGTAAAATGAGAAAAATAAGCCTTTGCATTTACAACTGTGGTAAATGTTAGACGTACGTTGCTAGTTATGTGTAATTAGTGTAATAAGTGTTGACTTTGTCCCCTGCTTTGACCAATATTTCACCTCCAGCGGCCTGGATGATCTGCAGGTCAGCTGCTCCACCCTCCACTCGGAGCACAGTGCAGGCCTGACCAGGAACCAGCAGGAGTACAGGTAACATCTCACCTGTCTGAAGGACTTTAGACAGCCAGACAGGAGGAGCATACTCAGGCCTGTTGGCCACAGTAGCTGCAGTCTATAAGCTCTTTGCCCAAATAAGAGTAATTCTATCGTCTTTGACTTTGTCATGCCAGATGTCAGCGGGGATTCCTTAGAAGTGGCCAGGGGGAAGTCAGTGCAGACATGTTAAAATGACAATTTATACTGTACAGAGCCCAAATAATTTAAAGGGTAACTTTGGTAGTTTTCAACCTGGACCCTATTTTCCCATGTTTTTGTGTCTAACTGACTAATTGGAACAACAATTTCTGAAAATGGTCCACTATTGAGGGAGAGCGCTGTAGACGGGAGCTGCTCACGGGCTGCATTGTGGTGCTATTGGGGCAAGCTGGCACTGTCATTCACTCCACTAAAAGTGCTTGTTTTTGCCATGACAGGCTCTGATTGTTATTATAAGTGTCTGACATTATGGAAAGAGTCTCGCTCAAGGAGAAGCCTCGTTCTGAAATCTGGCGAGGTGACGTGTCGCTGGAAGACAACAGTGGAATAGTGGAATACATCCATGGTGGAAACGCAAGTGCCAGCCGGGCAGTGTGTGCTGTGTTGGAGTACAGAAAGCGTAGCTTAGTGTTATCTAAAAGATTTGAAAGGAAAATGTTTTCTTACTCTGTAGGGTCCTTTCCATAATGTTGTCAGACACTTATCATAATAATCTGAGCCTGTCAGTGGCAAAACAAGTACTTTTAGTGAGCTAATTTGCTCTCGCAGCTCGTTTCGCGGCTGCTGGTTACAGCGCTCTCCCTCAATACTGGACCAATTTTCAGAAATTGTTGTCCCTATCCAGGTTGAAAAATACCCTTTAAATGAGAGGAAAGAACTAATCAGTGAAATCATCTGTTAATACTGTTTAGAATGAAAACCTGCATACCCTTAACCTTTTAATTGTACATTGTTGTGTATCTCTGCTATATACTGTGTGTTTAGATATGAAGGTCTGGTTCACAGCATTTGGCTCATAAATGTCTCTTTCACCTCGTCAGGAGACTGTTCTTCGGAGTGAATGAAATTGCAGTGAAAGTGCCTTCTGTTTTCAAGCTGCTTATCAAAGAGGTAGGGCCCAGTTTGCATTAACACAGGCAGCACTTTCTTTAACTCAGTTTGAATTGTCCTTGAATGAAAGACATCTTGTCAACTTGTGTGCTCATCTATAATACATACTTTTAAATTGATCTTTTCAGTTCCTTCAAAAGCAAAACATGTCAACCCACTAACTAATCTATATAACTAATCTAACTTTGACTCTTTCCCAACTAGTAGTTATAGAGACCTTTCCTGTTATGTGCATACTTGTTTAGGAAAATATTTGGGAGATCTACTTATTGTATTTCTACAAGAGGAGTGTATGTACAGTATGTATGAGGTACTTTGGTAAATACTACACTAGTGCTTCTTGCAGACCAACACAATGATGTGGGTCACAACTCACAACTCGGGTAGCGTTACCCAACGGGTAGGGATGTCACAATACCAGAAATGTAGTAGTCGATACCAATACCAGTGAAATCTCACGATTATCGATACCAATTTGATACCATGGTAAAAAACAAAAGCATCCACTCCTTTATTACCGTTTGCATACTGTTTAGGAAGTTAAACAGGTCATTTCAATTCCCTCTCTATTATCTATTTTATATTGCTGTGAAAAC
Organism: Sebastes umbrosus; assembly: GCF_015220745.1. Lineage (NCBI taxonomy): Eukaryota > Metazoa > Chordata > Actinopteri > Perciformes > Sebastidae > Sebastes > Sebastes umbrosus. The sequence goes on along the minus strand of NC_051273.1, from coordinate 26,546,393 downwards.
ATCTCCTTCAAACAACTGGATTTGTTCAAGACTATAAAGTCCATCTCTGCCTCATTAGCACTTTTTATTGAACACTTCGTTTGTGGTATCTCATTTCCTCACACCTCAAACACTGCTAAAGCATGTGAACTTGATCATTTGTATGAAGCAGATTTTTCCCCTCATTGTCCTGGTAATATCTTGGTTATGTCCTCAAGTACAGTAGACATCTCTGTTTTTAAATTCATTGTCGAGGTGTCTTCATACTCTCACTTCTGCATTTGCCACACTAATACCTCTCCCCTGTCTCCTCCTGTAGGTCCTCAACCCTTTCTACATCTTCCAGCTCTTCAGTGTGATCCTGTGGAGTGCCGATGAGTATTACTATTATGCTGTGGCCATTCTCTTCATGTCGATCATATCCATAGCTACCTCTCTGTACACCATCAAAAAGGTGAGCTCCACAAAATGCTGAGACTCTTTATCAATCCAGAGCCTGGTTTATTTGACCTCATAATTATGTGATGACCTGGTTATATTGAATTGGAAGATATCCATGTGCTGCTACATGTTCACACACAGGCTTGGAGTTCAGCAGTTATTCCCTTATATTTCACATTTTCTGACTTGTGACTTACAGTATGTTTAATATAGTTGTAATTTAGAGAACATGTTTTTGCAGATTTTATGCTATTTTTGGTATTATTATTTTTTGCCCCGTCAGTAAACAGGGCTTAAGCTGTCTGTTTGTTCATCTATTGGTTTGTCCATCCCACACTTTGATCGAGAGCGATATATTTCGCCAGCTACAGGCCAGATGCGTCCGCTGACTACAAAGTCAAACTCGGACTAGAGCTGCAACGATTAATCAATTAGTTGCCAACTATTTTGATAATCGATTAATCGGTTGGAGTAATTTTTAAGAAAAAAAAGTCAAAATTCTCTGATTCCAGCTTCTTGAATGTGAATATTTTCTTTTTTTTTAATCCCTCTATGACCGTAAACTGAATATCTTTGAGTTGTGGACAAAACAAGACATTTGAGGACGTCATCTTGGGCTTTGGGAAACACTGATCGACGTCTTCCACCACTTTCTGACATTTTCTAGACCAAACAACTAATCGATTAAATAAGAAAATAATCAACAGATTAATCAATGAAAATAATCGTTAGTCGCAGCCCTAACTCTGACGGAAACAACCTCGCAGTCACACACGGTGGTGGTCATGGGAATGGGGAAGTTTCTCATCTTTTTTTCTTTGTTCTTTTTTTCCAGCAATACGTCATGCTTCACGACATGGTGGCAGCTCACTGTATTGTCCGAGTGTCTGTATGCCGAGCCAACAATGGTTTGTACATTTTATTTGTTGTCTTATTTTTTTTGTTTTTGCAGATATCCTCTGTAGAGTACACAGCATGTATTATTCTATTCAGTCTCCTGCTTTTCTGAAGAGGGCTTTCCAAACCAAACCTGACAGTAGACATTTTTCTGCTTCTCTGCTTGGCCAGACTCAATTACACAGTCACACTGCTCTGGCTGTCCTCCAGATGGCTGCTAGGGTGGGACAATGCAGACATAGAGAGAGAGTGTGTGTGTGTTTGATAGCGGGCATAGCATATGTATACATTTAAAAGCACTCTTAATAGTTCTGCACATGCTTTTGTATGTCTGATGGGTGATAGTGTGTGCAGAGATGATGCGTGAGCATTGAGAGCCTCATCAGGTGTCAGCTGTAGCCAATTAAAATGATTTCCATGTGTTGGCCGAAAGACAAATGAAACTCCTGCTTAGAATCAGTTAGAAACATTGCTGTGGTTGTTTGTGCACCGCTTATACTTTTGTTTATGCATCCATTTACTGCACTGGCCCCTGCTTGTGATACCTCAGCTTTTTGTTCCTGCTGCCTAGAGAGGCGTGAATAATGAGAGATGGGCTGAACAAGACTCAGGGGCTCTGACACACAAAATATCTCCTTTCTCACCCTCACACCCTCCATCTGCTACTGCTCCGGCTCATTTACACACTTTTCACCTTTCTCCACACTCATCATTTTCTATCTTCTATTTTGTCACCCACACTGCTCCACCTGTCTGTATTTAATGCACACATGTACCTTCTCCACTCCTCTATTGCACCCCCCCCCTCCTCCTTCCTGGCAGAAATCGAAGAGATTTTGTCTACTGATCTGGTGCCCGGCGATGTGATGGTCATCCCCAGCAATGGGACCATCATGCCATGTGACGCCGTGCTGGTCAGCGGCACCTGCATCGTCAATGAAAGCATGCTCACAGGTTAGAAGCAAAGTCTGAAAGAATATTGTTGGAATATTTGTACATAAACTTAACAACCAACCACAGGAGACTGAAGACGGCAAAATGCTTTTCCTGTAAATCTCCCAGCAGCCAGTTTTAATATCAGTCTAACCCCCCCCCATCAGGTGAGAGCGTTCCTGTGACAAAGACCAACCTCCCAAACCCCTTGCCTGGGGAGAGGGAAGGGGAGGCTGACGATGCCTACAACACAGAGGAGCACAAGAGACACACACTCTTCTGTGGCACCAACGTCATCCAGACCCGCTTCTACACAGGCGACCTGGTCAAGGCTGTGGTGGTCCGCACAGGTAGGTGTGTGTGTGTGTCTGGGGATATGCATTTAGAGATGATAAAAAGGACCTGTTATGCTTATTTTCAGGTGCATTCTTTTATTTTGGGTTTCTACTAGAACACGTTTGCGTATTTTAATGTCAACCAAACCAAACTCTTCAGACTCCGCTCCAGCTCCGCTCTAACTAGCTTTGTTTGAGGGTGTGTATTATGGGCAGATATTTTGCAAATGTGTTACTTGGTGACATCGCCACGTCACAGAAGAAAAGGCGGGACTTTAAGCAAGGCGTTTCAGTCAGGTCAGGAGCAGTGTTTCTGTGGGGGAGAGTAACTCTCTTTGGCGTGGACTTTGGCCTTTGTAACGTTTCAGACCTTTTACATGCACAAGTACCACGAGTCTGTTAGCGGTAGTCTTAACCTGTCTTTATTTTGTCTGAACTGAATTACGGCCGATACGGCGTGATGTTTGTGGCTGACTATCACCAGCTGATCTAACGAGCTTCCAGTGAGTGCACAACAGCCGTGTGCGATTTGAGACAACACTACCCTGTCAAAATTCACGCACTACGCAAGTATGTACATAGTGTGCACAGTGTACATGGAAGTGTACTAACGGAAGTGTCTAACTGAGACACAGCTACAGAAATCACAGGTTCTACTGCTGCTCATTACAAGAGCAATTTCAGAGGTCAGAAATATCCCTTTCATTCAGGAAGAAGCCATATTATTAACGTGCTCTGCAGTTTAATCCTTGTTCATTACAGTTCATTGACCTGAGCCCATGTCTGAAAGGAGTTTAAGATCAATTATCGAAAAACCCTTTCAACCCAAACATCTCCTAACTTCTTTACCCAGGTTTCAGCACAGCCAAAGGCCAGCTGGTGCGCTCCATCCTTTACCCGAAACCCACCGACTTCAAGCTGTACCGTGATGCCTACCTCTTCCTGTTGTGTCTGGTGGCTGTGGCTGGAATTGGCTTCGTCTACTCCATCGTCCTCAGCATCATGAACAAGGTAATAATGGAGGTGACGAGCAGATTAAAGGAAAATGAGAGCGCACAAACTGCAAGAAAATCAAATCTTATACTGTCCCATGAACAATCACTGGCTCTGTCTTTCTGTTGAGTTACAATCATAAAAAATACACAATCGTATTCGTGAGCGGCACAGTTTTATTTGTTGATAATTGACCATATCACTACAACAGTACGCAAAATATTTTCCTACAACAAACAGCGTGGCAATGCTTTTCTGAATCAGTATGTGATGCAGAACATGAACTGTTTGAGACTTTAGTTTTCCCTTCTCTGTAACGCTTCTTGTGTGATTGTAGGGTTGTTGTTGTTGTAAGATAAGCATCAGACTTGGCGGATCAGTCATTTTGAGTCCTTGCTTTGGATTTGTTGTTAACATGAACAATCCTAGGAGAAACATGCCCCAGCAAGACTTTGCTGTACCACACTGTTCACTTCAAAAGTGGTTCTTGACAGCTTATGCTGGGAAATGTCACATATTTGACTCTTAAACCAGGATTTTAACAGCCCCTTCAACAAATGAGTGAGCCTGAACTGAGAATCCTTACCAAGTTTAAGGAGTGCTGATTTTTTATCAAACATGCAAAAGTATCCTGACTTTCTCCTTTCTGCCTGCCCCAGGTGCCAGCCAAAACCATCATCATCGAGTCCCTGGACATTATCACCATCACTGTGCCACCGGCGCTGCCAGCCGCCATGACAGCTGGCATTGTGTACGCCCAGCGACGCCTCAAACACCTTGGCATTTTCTGCATCAGCCCACAGAGGATTAATATCTGCGGTCAACTCAACCTTGTCTGCTTTGACAAGGCGAGTACTAGTGGTTGTGTTATTGCTGTTTTTGCTCTTCAAGTAGTCAGCTGTAGGAATGTCACTATACCAGAAATTTAGTAGTCGATACTTCAACATACACTCCTTTATTACCGTTTGCTTACTGGTTTTTGAAAAAACAAATCTGTGTTGAAATGGACAGGGCCAGAGCTAGTTAACGTTAGCTGTTAGCAGCCGGTAAGCAGCACAGTCCTGCACGGAGCTAACGGCTAGCATTAAATAGCTCTCGTCCTGCCGATTTCAAAACAGATTTGTTGTTCACAATGTAGCATTATCAGGGACAAAAATAGGGTGTGTCCCCTGGACATGTCGATAGTGAGTTTACTGCATCCCAAACACATTCTCTATCGTCCCTGGGACATCGTTGGTCTCGAACTCAGACGGTACCTACGGTACCTGTGGTACTGAATAAAAAATGAGTACCGTCACGTTTTCAGAATCTTGAGGTCGACTTGGTACTGAAGTATGGTTCTTGTGACATCCCTAGTCAGCTCTAACCTTGTATATCACTAAAGAAGAGATGTCTATTTTCTGGAGGCCAACAAGAAAGTACATACCTGAAAACAAAACAAATAATATAGAAATATACCACACAGTGATCTGAACAATAGAAGGACTAGAACATTTTGAGTAACTGAGAAATTGGATTTGATATTTATGTTATCTATTATAATTATCTATTTGATTCCATTCAATCAAACTTTATTTCTAAGATTTGACTTTCTTTCTACTTACAGACTGGAACTCTGACAGAAGATGGATTAGACCTATGGGGAGTCCAGAGGGTTGAGAATGGCAGGTGAGCTTGTCTGTACTTTAATTTATTAAACATAATGGAACTACCACTGTTTCAATACATATTGGCTGCATCCCAAAGAAATCTCAAGTCATTGTGTTTGTTTAGCCATTGCTGAGCTTGTATTGCTTTGCTGATTACCTGGTGGAAATGTACTGGTAAAAATGTACTGTAAAAGCTGAAATCTCACTGATGTTGAACTGGGATGATTGGGTTGTGACTGTGTATCAAACAGCTCAAGTGAAATTATTTAGATATCAGAAGAGATCTTCAACCAACCAGTCACTTATGAAATGTGTTATTCTGTGTACAGTAATACGATTATTTGTCAGATATTGTAATGTGCAGGAATATTGAGTAATTATTATTTATTTACCCAAATTTAGAATAGTAGTTATAGAGTGGTTATGATTTTTAGAAAAACTATATGCATCTTTCTGTAGCATGAATCAGTGGTATAAATATACATACATACATACAGTAATTATGCACCATTACTATACCAAGTCCTTGAAATCCATTGCTTTTCATTCTCATCATGAAATATACTTTTCACATCATAAAGTGTTTCTTACTCCACCGTTTATATGTCTGCGTATAACTTCTTTCCTCATCCGCCTCCTGTTTCTTCTGCCTCTCCAGTTTCCAGCTGTCAGAGGAAAATGCATACAAGGAAAATCTTGTCAAGTCCCAGTTTGTGGCTTGTATGGCCACCTGCCACTCTCTCACCAAAATAGAGGGCCAGCTGTCTGGAGATCCGCTGGACCTCAAAATGTTTGAGGCTACAGGCTGGGTGAGTTGTTCTGTCACTATCCAAAAGCATAATGTTGGTCAAGACAGCACAGTGGGAATGTGATTAGTCAGACTGCCCTTAAAACGATGTATGGGGACAAATGGCCACTTGGAATCCCTTTTATGTGTTTGGTCACCAGTGTGTGACAGAAAGAGAGAGAGAGGGAATCTAAAAGATATTATGTCAAATGTCTTTACACATTCTTGATATCTTACTGTTTTTACATCAACGTTTTTGTGAACCTTATTTTCTCTCTACCTTTGTGTGCCCAGATCCTCGAGGAGGCCACTGAGGAGGAAACGGCTCTCCACAACCGTATCATGCCCACTGTGGTTCGACCCCCAAAACAGCTGCTGCCCCCAGAGCCTGCCGTCTTACCAGAGCAGGACATGGTATGAACAGCAATAAATACAGATCTATCAATCTAATGATATTAATAAAATATTAGAGCTGGAGTGTGGTTTTGATCATTGAATTTATTATTTGTTCTCTGACTTTTTTTTTTTTATATAGTTTTTAGTATATTGGCTATATATAAAACCAACATATTCTTGTGCCTCAATGCAACATAAATAGACACTATCGCAATCATATGTGAATGATTGATTTATTTGTTTTGACATTGTGTTTCTCACAGACTCATCCCACTCTGCTCTTTTTTTTATTCTAGGAACTGTATGAGCTCCCGGTAAGTTGCCTGCTTCCTTCCCACCACCCCCACCCGATATCAGATTTCTAATGCACTATTATCGTGGCCAAAAGAATTCACAATAACAACATTATCGCGATAGCTATAGAAAATTAAAATAATAATAATGCTTTCAGTCAAATTTAACTTTGTCTCTTGTGCGTTTTGTCTCTTTTTTTGGCAAATGAATTAAACTCAAAATACGAGTGTAGTGCGGTGGAGAGAGAGTGTGTAACCATTGCTGTACAAAAGCAGCATTGTAAGAGTCAATGGTTTATTTACACGATATTATCATATGTGTAATACGGTTATCGTCAATACAGGCATATCGTGACACCCCTACGCCAAATGAATAGTTTAGATTTTAACGAGCAGTAAAATTGAGCATAAATAGTGGCCTTCTACTTACCAATGTTGCCAGTTAATGTAAAAGTCAGTTAAGATTTTAAGATTTTAGTCTTTTTGTTGATACATGAGCGTCAAGTTTTCAGAATTATGTGCATCGTTCCATTTTGTGTCGTAACTGTAATACGGCATTTTTTTCCCAGGAATGTCGGCACAGACACCCAGTATATAATAGTGCAAATATGTAAATATTGCAGTTCTTTAATCAGTGAGCCATAGGCTCAATCACCATTGTGGTACTTCATTCGACAATCGATGACTTACCAGACATTTATTTAAATGAGAATCTTCGAGATTGCCATTTGACACACACAACTTGTGTCGTAAATTTGCTTATTATTCAGTATAAAAAAAACATGAAGATGTAATCTGTAATAGGTATCATGATTTTGTCAACCAACATTTATGTTACCCAATATCCTAGTAATAGTAATTTTGTAAGTACTCAGTTATTAGCATTATCCGTGATGGACATTTCATTTTTAGTTTTCATTTTCTCCTTGTCATAAAGGTAAAGACTGTTATTTGTTTTTCTGTGTGTCTGTGTGGGTGTGGATGTGCAGTCAACGTATGAGATCGGTATCGTGCGCCAGTTTCCCTTTTCCTCAGCACTCCAGAGGATGTGTGTGGTGGCTCGTCTGCTGGGGGAGAAACGTATGGATGCCTATATGAAGGGGGCGCCAGAGGTGGTGGCCAGTCTCTGCAAGAGAGAGACAGGTGAGGCGTCTAGTTACTGTAGCTGCTATGGTGGTGAACAGTATTATTATTAGGGATGCACGATACATTTGGTGGCCGATATACTATTGCAGATAAGTAAGAAAAATAATTTGTTATTGTTATAATGGAATTTCAGCCGATAATTATGTCCGGCTGCAGACTAGGGAACCACTGAAAACCCGTCTCGTCTTTACTTGCTGTCTGTCTCTCTCTAATTTTACTCATTTCTTCAATGTCTCTCTGTCTTTGCAGTGCCAGAAGACTTTGCAGAGGTTTTGGAGGGCTACACCAAGCAGGGTTTCAGGGTCATAGCTTTGGCTCATCGTCGACTTGAATCCAGACTCACCTGGCACAAAGTCCAGAACATCAGCAGGTAGCGTTCTGTATATTATTGATATTGTTGCCATTGACCTTCATTTCAAACCTATCCAGAGAACTTCAAGCTAAGGATTGCTACTGCTTTTTTTTTAACATGCTACTTCACACTGTCATGCCTGCATTCCTCTAATGTATGACATAAGTACTAATGTGAACGTTTTACTTTCCTTTGAACTAGGGATCACATAGAGGCAAACATGGAGTTCCTGGGTCTGATCATCATGCAGAACAAGCTGAAGGCAGAAACCCCAGCGGTGCTGCAGGACCTTCACCAAGCTAGCATCCGCACAGTCATGGTTACTGGTAAGACCACACACACACTTACAGAGGTATCTAACTAAACCACCTGTGGCATCAATATGATGTGCAAATGAAAACATACAGTGCACATAACACACAATCACACATAACACAATCCTTTCATGTCTCTCTGTCTGTAGTTGCTCATTAAAACTCTTGCACTGATGTAACACAGGCAGCATAATGAGTTTGGTAATCTGTGTATTGGCAATCCCTGTGGTATTTACTCAGCTCTACCTGTAATCTCAACTAATAACTTTTCTAGGCTGCTCAGTGTAACTGGCACAAATGAACTCCAATATCCACCAGAGGATTTAAATTTGTTCTTCCTTGCTTAGCTTTCTCCTTATCACCTGTCTTCTGAGGATTGCTTCAGAGGCCTTAAAAGAAAAGACTGAAAACGTCTCCATCGAAGCTGAATCATGATGTCATGATGTACACATACAGTATTAGGCACCATTTTAGAAACTGGGTTCCTCCTCTTGAGGCCCAGACACACCAAACTGACCTCAAAGAACTAGCTGCGACTGTTGCGTCGCCACCCGTCACCTGTGTCTTGACCAAAAAGTTGCACTACAACACACCACAAATACTACAGTAACTCTCCACACCAGCAGGTGGCGGTAATCTGTATTCATCATGCAAAAAGTGAAACCGGAGGACCTAGGATGGAAGATATACAAACCGTTGTTATAATACGTACATGAAACAAAGCGGCGTTTGCTGACGATATTCACACCACTCTCACTCACCACTTAGCTTCATTCCAGACGGCCATGTCGTTGTGAAAATATCCGTGTATTGGAATGATCAGATGAGATGAAGATGAAACATGAGAAGAGCCTTCTGTGTTTTTCCTCTCGACCTTACTCGTTGGCTTGCTTTCCTCAGTTCCGTTTCTTGTCTTGTGCACTGATTCGCTTAAGCTGAGTGATTTCTCTCACTGACGGGTTCCGCCGCCGATTCAACATGCTGAATCGGCCGAAAAACCTCAGAAACGGGCAGACTAGAGTCAACGGTGTGGGACCCACCTTAAAAACTAGAGCCACAGACGTTCACCGATGGCCGACCGTCGGCCTAGTGTGTCAGGGCTTTTACTCCAAATGTCCCCAAACTTTCTTTATGTATAGGGTTCCAGGACAATAGGTTCCTGTTCCCATTCACCACCCTACCATCAGTCACAGAATGTACTAAACCCACACTGTATAAATATTAATATGGGTTGTCGAGGAATCAATCCGATAAAATCGTAATAATGCATGTGTATTTGTGAGAAAGATAGAGAATGAAGGACGAACAGAGTACCATAAAACAAAGAACTAATTGTGTCTCAGCTAGACACTGTACTAACAGTATCTGTCCATCTATAACACAAGCTGATCATCATAAAAGAAGTAATGAATTTTCAGTGGAGAAAAAATGCATAATACGACACGCTATGTATTCACATTGTAGGTGACAACATGCTGACAGCCATCTCTGTGGCCCGGGACTGTGGAATGATCCCTCCCCAAGACACAGTCATCATAGCTGATGCCCTCCCTCCCCATGAAGGACAAGCCGCCAAGATCACCTGGAGATACGCCGACAAGCCGAGCAGGACATCTCGCCTGGAGGTGAGGCGATGGGGCTGAGGCTAACACTCACACAAAACACACTCACACAGAGAAAGAGCAAGCGATGAAAAATCTTGCACAATCAGACACACACCCACAGTGAGAGGCTGCACGCGGGCATACACACTCGTGTCTCAACTGTCTCTGAAACCAAAAAAGTGAAATTGTTTAGGTCAGTTGGCTGCTCTTAATGACGAGGTGTCCCACATCACCTCCCATTTCCTCTTACTGTCGATCAAATAAGAGCCAAGCAAAATGTAACATACTTGTAAGTAGCTTAATATAGTGTATAAACTTGAGGTTATCTTGTTTACTAAAAAAATATGCAAGCGTTGTCTTTAAAGGTGTGCTGTCTCATCAGTGGCATCTTTCCCAAACTAGTTTTAAATCATATCAATCATGAAGTTACGCCAGTGATTTACTGATAAGATGAGTACACAAAGGTTTTTTAATACTTGGATAAGAGAAGAAAATTTGAAACGACCTGGTTTAATCTGCGAAGAAATGCTTCGCTGCCTTCCAAATAAATACATTTGTTTACATAGTGCAATCCAATACAACAGCTGAATAATAAAATATGATCTTTGCAAAACATAAAATGTATTAATTGTTATCGACACAGTCTGAGAAGTCCCTTATAATGTTTTAGCTCTAATCCATGCTTTCATTACTCCAACAGCAAGTGTACATCGGTCTGGAGGATGTGTGTCACGTAGATGAGCCCAAAACACAAGAGCTGTACCACTTTGCTATGAACGGAAAATCGTTTGCCGTCATCTCCGAGCATTTCCCTGACATGCTTCAAAAGGTATGAGGTCTCTTAAAAGAGACCAAACTTTTCTGTAACTGGAGTAGAAATGTTGAAGTTGCTCCTACTGTTCTTTGGGTGCAGTTATCTCCATGACACCTGATGTTTCTGTTGTTTTGATCACGTGTTCTGTCGTACAGCTGGTGCTGCATGGGACAGTGTTTGCAAGAATGGCCCCGGACCAGAAGACCCAACTCATTGAGGCGCTGCAGGGCGTAGAGTGAGTATTACTGACGAACACATGATGTAGCTATGAAAACTTTGACAGGTCGTCTGAAGTGTATTGAAGTATTACATCCACGATATATGCTTCTTGCCACTGAGAGAGTCTTAAATAATCAGCAGCAGTAGAACCAGCCTACAGTCAGAACTGTAAAATAATATATATATATATATATATATATATATATATATATATATATATATATATATATATATATATATTATGGTAACATTAAGCACATAGTGACTGCTCTTCTTTATTTGCTCACAGTTACTTTGTGGGGATGTGCGGAGACGGAGCAAATGATTGTGGGGTATGTACAGCCACTTTAAAAGTAACCATGAATGTGACAATAACAGGTTGACATGGACATTGATTGATTGCAGTCTGTACATACTTTATATTTCTCACTTTCCTCACCCAGGCTCTGAAGAGGGCTCATGGTGGCATCTCTCTGTCAGAGCTCGAGGCGTCGGCAGCTTCTCCCTTCACCTCCAAGACCCCCAACATCTCCTGTGTCCCCAGCCTCATCAGGTTTGTCTTTCCTTCTTCTTATTTGTGTGCCACACTATAAATAAATACAAAAGTGATGAATAAAACCTAAATGGAACATCTTACCTCAAAAGCACCAGGATGCACGACGTTGTTGTCATTATGTGCTATTTATTAGTGGCGGTAATGAAGAATAAACTATTGCTCGAACTAGTGGTTCATTTTCTAACTCATTTTGTGAAGTTTTAGGTACAATTCTCACACTTTAACACAAGAAACCACCCCATGCAAATTCATCTATCTTATGTTTTTAGAATAACACAAAAAGATAGTGTATGCTATATACACCGTATATATATATATATATATATATCTTTCAGGACCTTGACCTTGCTCGGAAGCCATCCTTACATAAGAACATTACTTTAAGTGCAATAAAATTCAGATGGTGGCTAAATTTGTGACTTTAATCTCAGAATATTCGAATTTTTTTCCAGAAAATTGTGATTTATTTTTTTTCTCGTTAATTTACCTCAAATGGGTTTAATTTTTACACTTTAATAACACAAGAAAACCACCCCATGCTTTTTAAATTCACCTATCTTAGACAAATTGAATTGAAAAGGGCTTTTTATGTCAATTTGTGTTTTTATAGCTACATGACATGTTACTTGTTGCTTTTACAGGGAGGGGCGTGCTGCTCTCATCACCTCCTTCTGTGTGTTCAAGTTCATGGCCCTCTACAGCATCATCCAGTACATCAGTGTCACCCTCCTCTACTCTGTACGTAATGCTGCTTCCACAATCAGCTGTAGCTAATGAGAAATCCAGTCTCTGATCTGTGCTGTTTTTGTTTCTTAGATCCTCAGTAACCTTGGAGACTTTCAGTTCCTCTTCATCGATATTGCCATCATCCTCCTTATTGTCTTCACCAGTAAGTATAAGAAACAGTGATGTTTTTTTTTAAGTTATTTTTTTGGCATTTTAGTATTTATTGACAGGACAGTGGATAGAGTCTTGGAAAGGGGGGGAGAGAGAGAGAGTGGACGACATGCGGAAAGGGCCACAGGCTGGATTCGAACCTGGGCCGCCACAGCTAGGACTCAGCCTTGTTATATGGGCGCCCGCTCTACCAACTGAGCTATCAGGGCGCCCTTTACCATGTTTTTTATCTTTATTTCCCTACCTCTTCTCACCCACAATGTCTGCTTTCTGACCATCATCATCATTTCCCTCTGCTCCTCTTCAGTGAGTCTGAACCCAGCGTGGAAAGAACTGGTGTCCCGTCGTCCCCCATCAGGTCTGATCTCAGGGCCTCTGCTGTTCTCTGTGCTGACCCAGATCCTCATCTGCTTGGGCTTCCAGACCATCACATTCCTTTGGGTCCGACAGCAGCCCTGGTACTCAATGTGGACACCGAGTTCAGAGTGAGCAAATGCGATTTTCGAATAATAATCTACTAATGCCCAGTGATTTTCTAATCGTTTGTTGCTTGGAATGCACATCTCTAATTTTGACCACAGACTGAAAATGTTATTTGATTGCTCTTGAACCGAACTCTCCTCTCACCCAGTGCCTGCAACCATTCAGCCCATATTAACGTCTCCGACCACAACGACACAGAATGGGACGACCACAACATCAAGAACTACGAGAACACCAGCCTCTTCTATGTCTCCTCCTTCCAGTATCTCGTTGTTGCCATCGTTTTCTCAAAGGGCAAACCTTTCAGGCAGCCGAGCTACAAGAATTGTAAGGAAACTTGCTTCTTAATAAATCTGTCCTAAAATAGTTAAAATGTTACTTTTATATGTTATAAATTTGTTTGTGTGTTCTCTCTCCAGGGCCTTTTGTGCTGTCTGCCTTGAGTTTGTATTTTTTCCTGCTGTTCATCATGTTCTATCCTGTCAAAGGCATTGACGAATTTCTAGAGGTAAGAAGATGCCAAGTACAAGACACATACCACTTTACTCAGCTCTGGTGTTGACTAGCTTGTTTTATCACGCCGAGCTCTATACTCTTTTAATATTTTGATATGATATAATGTCCGAGTCTGCAGTTTCATTAAGATGTGCCGAACTGAAGTGTTACAGACACATAAAGCCTGAAATAAGGCTGTCATGTTAATAACCTCTGATGGTCATCTTTGGAGTATCTCTTTCTCTCTCCGTACAGATTGTTTGCATCCCGTTTGAATGGAGGGTAAAACTCTTCCTCATCATCTTAGTCAATGCTGCTGTGTCTGTTGTGGTGGAGGTAAGGCACACACTTCAAACACATGGCAACAGTAGATGTTTTTCTCATGTACAGTCTTTTGTTTTTTCATGCAGTGTGCTCATCTTTGTCTCATTTAGCTGGACAGCAGGATCAATCTTGTGTTGTGAGAAGAGTGTATGTTGTAAAGTGAAAAAGAGACAAGCTTTGGTATCTGTAATAGTTAACACTTGAAGTTTTTTTTGGTGAAATGTTTACATTTGTTAGGCTTTTGAAAATCATCTAAACAGCATATGTTTGTCCGTGTAGTTTTGGATAGACGGATGCTCTGTAAGAACATAATTTACTGCTTTAATGCTGGCTTGTCACACTCAGTGGAGCAGTATCACTACGCCTCTGCCTTCCTTTTAGATGACTGCCCTTGCATACATGCACTGCTTAGAAGACACCCTAGATGATGCTATTTCCTAAACTTCCAGTGCAAATTCCTTTCACCGTTTTAAGTGAATTAAAAAATCAACCCAAAGGATTTTACACATAATCAAAAATGTTCAGTATTTTGAGACAATAGTATCAATACACTCTCTTCTTACTAATTTGTTTGATTTCATTTTAACCTCACATCTGATGATTAACAACACACAACTTGATGGAAGAAAAAAATTGCCACACATGATTACTTAAAGCTTTGATACATTGTGGCTCTGCAAATCAATTGATGACCACTGTGCAAAATACAATGCAGAAGCTATGATAAATTACATTAGCCTCTCTGTAATTCTTTCCCCTGCCCCACTGCGCTATTCCATAGACCTTCATCCTTGACATCGTCTTATGGAAGCTTGTGTTCAGCCGAGACAAACAGGGCAGCTTTGGCATCACTCCTGCCGCTCCGACACCACAGGTTGGGAAAAACTGACACATTTCTTCTTTCGCCCTTTCATTTTCACTCGTTTGGTGTTCCCTCTCTCTGTCCCCACTTCCTTCTCTAATGTTACGGAGCGCACCTTTTCTATTGTAACTTCTAACCAAGACATGCATGTGCGAGACGTCAGCCTCATTCTGACCTGTCCTCTACGTCTCGTGACGGGCCTTCTGTTCGGGGCTTGATAACAGTTGCAGTTTTACATCTCCAAACCATTCTGTTGTCTGGCTCCGTTTCGAGATAAGCTTCATAACTGCTCTTACAGACAAGTATTTTTCTTTACTTTACTTTCTTGCTGAAGCTGAAAGCTATCTTCAAATTTAGAGCTACTTGTATTCACTGTTAAATACATTTAAATTGAGATAAGTAGGTACATGACTGGGAAGTAATTGGTTTATTTTGAAGCTTGATCATCTCCTTTAGAAACCACCATAGAAGCGCCTTGCTTTAGTAAGGTAAGCTCTATTTGCTGCGCTCTTAGTTTCCCTATTAGAGTAATTCCTAGATAACTGTCAGTCAACACTGTCAGTTGTTCCTATCAAGTACAGTATATTTAAAATCAAAGCAAGGTTAAATGAATAGTTCCGGTGTTCTGAAGTCCGGTTGTATGAGGTACTTATCCATAATCAGTGTATTACCTACAGAAGATGACGGTCGGGACGCCCACAGTTTGGAGAAGCAGAAAGGAGTTACCGTACGGAAGCAAAGCAATGTACTGCTGTGGACAGGGCCGGCAGCAAAATGTATTTTAGCCACCTAAAAGAAAGGCTCACCTAAAAAGGTCAATATCAGTTTAAGTGTTTGCTATATTTAGAATATTTTCGCCGGTTTACCTTGACGGGAGACAGCTATACAGTACGTTTCCCACAGGAAACTGAAGCCGTTATCTATGCTCTCGCCAAAGCCACCAGACTCCATTGAGAAAAAAACTGTAATTTTACCTCGCAGAAGACGGGAGTTGCGGTCGGTTAGTTTGTTTGTGTTATTGTGTGACTTTCGTTAGTTTGGATTCACCAATGTCACACAAGAACACAAACTAACCGATCGAGGCAGCGGTAGACCAGCAACCCCCCTGTTCTGCAAGGTAAAATTATTGTTTTTTTCAATGGAGAGCATAGATGGATACAACGGCTTCAGTTCCCCGTCGGAAAGGGCTGTCTGATGGCAAGGTAAAACAGTGAAAAGATTTTAATTATAACGTACACTTCAACTGATATTGATTTTTTTTTAGGTGGGCCTTTCTTTTAGGTGGCCAAAAATCTGTTTTGCTGCCGGCCCCGTCCACAGCAGTGCATGGCTTTGCTTCCGTGCGATAACTCCTGTCTGCTTCTCCAAACTAGGGTCGTTCCGACCGTCACCTACTGTAGGTAATACACTGACTATGGATAAGTACCTCATACAACCCCACTTCAAAACACCCAAACTATCCCTTTCAGGAGAAATTTTAACTCATTTATTTTTCTAATCTGTAAAGATCTGCTGTGGAATCCTTTTGTTTGTTTGATCTTTGACTCCATGAGCTTGTTTTTAGGGAGTGGGCTCAGTCTTTAAGCTGTCTACTGCCCACTCCTTCAAAATATTATCATGCTGACTTTTGTTTTGAATGACTTGCATGCATGAACACTTGCTGCAATTTGCCAGTGTAAAGAAATGTGCCTGCGTTTAACGTAAATGGCTCCAGTTTTATATTTTGCATGCAACAGTTATATCAGCATGTCAGTAAAAGGGTTTTAGAAAACCTGAACAAAATATGACACCAGTTCATGGAACCTTTCATCCTTCCCTTTCCTCCTTTCTCTGGTATTTTTATTTTATTTATTTGTTTATTTTTGGGGTTGTGGTATTTTCAGGGGATCATTGACCTTCGGGCGTACAAGTGTCTGTACCGGCTCTGCTGCCCAGGCAAGATGACACCCAAGGCTCGCTACATGCATCTGGCCCAGGAGCTCAGTGTGGACCCCGACTGGCCTCCAAAGCCAACCACCACCACTGAAGCCAAGTCCCGCCCAGAAAATGGCTCCACCTATCAAATCATGATCAACTCCTAGCACCCCCCCACAGCCACTCACAGTACCTAATCTGTCCCTTTCATACAGGGGAGGTGTATGCATACGACGCGTGTTCAGTGAACGCACCTTCAACCTAGTCAAAGAAAATTGTCCCAGGATAATTGCTTGTCGTTACGGTTCACAGAGACTTGCGTCTAATACTGTAGTTTCCAGAGACGTTGCTGCAAAAACCTTAAGATTACACATGAGTACCAAATAACGTTTCATTTCTCTCAGTGCTCTTGCTCTCTCTGGCTCAACCACTCGCGCTCTCAGGTCTCTCTTGCTTGTCTTTAAATGTCATTTAAACATCAGGAACATTTAATGTAATTCCCGTTCCTTATTGCAATGTCTGTTCACCAAAACTGAGCAGCATTCAACCCAGGCTGGGGTGATAAGTCAGGTCGAATATGTACATTGACCCCTCACTTTGTCTGCGTGAAAGGGGTGTAAAAGAGAGTCCCACTCAACTTCAGAGCTGTGCTGTCAGGAATGTCATGCAACAGCGTCTTCAGATTCCATCAGCAACCACAGTAGTAGATGTCAATTTTACTTGTAAAATAGCCTAATATCATGTCTGAGCCTTTCAGAATGATCACTGAAAAAATAGACTAAGGAGAAGTACAGTATTGGATGCAACCAATGCTAGTGTAGAAGAAGGGTTGTAGTTTGGCCCTCTAAAGTACGACCCACTCTTAAATGGTGAGTAAGAAAAGATAAAGAGTCTGGAAGAGTTTAGGCAGAGGGTGGAAGAAAGGGTTCAACTCTGTATGATCTGATCATACGGTTTTTAAAAGCAACAGCAAGTCCACTTTATATTTGTCTTCTGAGCAGCCATCACCTCACTTTTAGGACATTCAGCAACTTGTTTCACAGGTTTAACCTGCTGTAGGCGGTGTGGGCTCTGATTGCTACTATGTAGTGGTCTTATACAGCTAATGTACATATATATATAGAGAGTCATTTTAATGAGCTAGCATCACCACCTGGCAAGCACTCATTAGAGAGCATTGAATCATAACCAAAAAGCTTTCAAGCTTACCATGGACCCCCAGGGATGACTGAAATTACTCATTTGAGACCAGTATTTAAATAGTCTTTCAAGCACACTGTGAGTTGTCAAAGATTAGGAATCTTGGAGCAGATTCAGTCAACTTCACTAGCACACCTCAGGCAGAAGTTCCTAATCACATTCGCAAGTAAACACAAAAATAAGCTGATTGGCTGTCGAGAGCCAACGATAGAAGTCTGGACAAGTATAGAAAATTAGATGGGACATTTCTAGATTTTAAAGATTCGGAAACTTCACAATAAGTCTGAAAATATTCACGTTTTGTCAGAGCTGACAGGACAGGTAATCAAGTTTTTGTAAATCCCTGGCCACTTTTAATTTAAACCCTCGGAAATTGAGAAAATTACTTGTTGAAGTTATAGGTTTAGGGAAAGTGTGTTTTTCAAATTGCAGGCCTTAATCACAAAATACATTACATTATACATCAGATTGATGATTGACACTACAAAGTGATGGACCTCAGAAAGTAATCCGAGGTTGCATTTCCTTCATAATTTGGCCAAAAGTTTCATCCAAAAACATCACGGCTTGTAAAAAGTAAAGGACTTAAAGGAGAACAGTGAGGGAGACAGATGTGCTCATCCTCTCTCAACCACAGGCTGGGACCTGTGGCAGGATCTCCATTGTGTTTGTCAGAGTTTACCTTTACGGTTTTTGATAAAGATATTATTATGTAGAAAAATAAAAAACTGAAAAAAACAACAACAAACAAAAAGACAAGTTTCATCTCAGCTTTTTAGGCATGCTAGTGGATCCATTGGTCTGTCCGTCCACCAACCGTTCAACACTTCATAACAGGATACCTCTGAAACTAATGACTGAATTCTCATCAACCTCAGCTATAGTTTGATATTAATCCTAACATAGCATGCTACCATACCACCAGCATGGCAAGTGTTAGCATACCACGCTAACAAGTCTGACAGGGAACAACATGGCCTTTCCTCTGGCGCTCCCCTAGTGGTAAAGATCTAACAACAGCAAACGCGTCTCTACTTTTCGTGCATTTAAAGATGTTTTTTAGTGTCTAATGAACTTTTCACTCTCATGGGCCGCCAGCGTGGCTATAAACTTTTTAATCTCATGTTCTTGCATCTATGAGCCACGTCCTGTCAGCATCAGACAGGCGACTGAAAACATACCAACACTTGCATGAGGCCATCTCCCTATCCTCATGTTCTGAGGACTTGATGGTTGCAATACTAGAAATATAACTACAAATACAGCATTACTGTAGAATGAAGGAACATTTACATTAAAATCTCTGTATTTAAAAAAAAAAACAAAAAAAAAATCTGCACAAGAAACGGCATGAAACTGGCTGGTTATGGTGGACAGTTAATTGCATGCATGAGAACATACAAATCAAAGAATCCTACATTTACAAACTCGTGTCAGATTGGCTCCAGAAAGCTAGCAGAACATTTATTTTCTTTAAAAACAAAATTTCTTCCTATGGAAGACTGATTAAAAGCGTGATAGTAAATTAAGGCAAGGCGTTGTGCATCTCATCAGCTCGCTGCACATTCAAAACATCCATGCAACAACACACGCTGCATATGATGAATGCTGATTACCATATATACTAAGTATTCATGTATTAAACATAGGCTACCTGCATAGAGAGTTAAGGGCTATGTTTTATGTTCACTGCTCTTTCTTTGACATCGAAAGTGATGCTCCCAAAAAATGTATTCTTTAAGTATCAAACACTCTTTAAAGGTGGCTGTAAAAAAAGTGTTGCTTCTTCCTCAATAACAGCCTGACTGTGTAAATTCAGTTTGTTAAAGAGATAGTTTGGGTATTTTTGAAGTGGGGTGAAAAAACCCTGTAATTTTACCTCACAGAACACGGAGGTTGCTGGTCTACCATTGCCTCGATCGGTTAGTTGTTTTGTGATATTTTCTGACTTTGGTGAATCCGAACTAACCAAAGAACCCCACTTCAAAACACCCGGACTATCCCTTTAAGTTAGATTACAATAATGGCACACTGAGCTAACAGATGGACAGCAGAGAAGCAGTGTGCACTGCAGGAATGGATTGAGGAATTTTTATTTGCATTTTGCTACTTTTTCCAGCCATGAAAATTGGTACTATTGGAAATCATTCTAATTAATTGAATTGAATTTGACCACAGCCGCTGGAAGGAGAAGAAAACAAACGTTTTACAGCCACCAGACATGGTGTTTGATCCTCAAAAGGCAAGTTAAGGATGGACTGTCACTTTCAAGCAAAGATGCCAACACATGCAGCTGGTTCTCAATATCAGCATAACTGTATACTCTGCCTAGCAGCCTGCCTTTCATGAATTGTACGGTTTAATATTAATGATTTCAAATAGTGTGTCCCAAAATATTTTCAGAGTGCTAATAAGTGGTTACAGGACACCATGTTAGAAGAATGTTGAACTAAATGTAATGTTACTCTTCCTCCCTGACAAAATTAAGCACATTTCTTCCTCAAACATCTGGTAACAGCGCTGTCTTATGTGACACATGACATCACATTTAGCTTGTCCATTGATTATTAATGATTTTATTCATATGGAAACAAAATCACAACAGATTTCCTCAATATCAGTAATAACGAGTCTGAAGTTGCGTAGTTCCTAAAAAGCCATCGTCTATTGAGATGCTTGTAATATTACATATGAAACTTTGGATCCATACGGTTTCTATGAAGAGCTCAAATGTGATATGTGACATTCTTTATTTGATGAGCAAAAGTATTTTGTTATAGTATTTTGTGGGTAAATTGTCAGCGTGAGAAGAAGGATAGATATATATATATATATATATATATATATATATATATATATATATATATATATATATATATATATATATATATAGTGCTGTAGATGAAACTGGTGAGAAATGCATAACGTGGCTCAAATGGACTTTCTTGTGCCAATTTGCAGAAAGATTCTGATATGTTGTCAAACACACAGGCCACATGGGTTTCTACGGTTCTGAATACTTTTTCTTTTCATATTTGCTTTCAGGTTTTGTTTTTTCTTTAGACACCTACTGAGGCTAAAACTGAATGTTGCGTAAAGAACAAAATGTAATGCAATGCAATACTACGGTTATTGATTCTTTTTCCAAAGACTTTTCATCACATCTGTATTGGTTATTTGAAAAAAAAAAAAAAAAGAATTAATATTAGCCTGTGTTCAGTTTTGTCAAACCTGATTTGTCTCAGCAGAAGTGGACTTTAAAAAGTGATAATAATATTAGAGGTTGGATTCTATCTGTGTGTATATAAGATGTACATTTCTAGTGTGTGCTTAAAAGTCAAAAGATTTAGTTATAAAACAAAATGTATGGTTTTTGGATTATCAAAGGGCTGGTGTATCTTTTTCTACTATTTTGGTACTGTGTTACAATCAGTTGTCTGTCTGTCTACTTTTGATTTGTACTGTCTGTTGGATTTATTTGTACTTTCACTTTTGTTATGGAGTTGCATTAGCTTGGATCTTCCGTATTTGGGCATGAATCCTGGGCATTTATTTCACAATTTTAATCAGTTATTGTGACGTATGATTGGGGCACTTGGATCAATATTTGTTCTGTCTGGGGTAAAACACAATGCAGCACATCTACGCAAGAGCTTAGAGAACCAAATGGAAACATTTGTCTCTGCAGGACTTCTCAGCTTTTCTTGTTTATCTTTTGTCTCAATGCTTTGTATAATACCAAGGACCCGACACAAGAAGGGAAATCAACTGCTGTATATTTGTCGCCTCCTCTCAGCGAATTCAGAACTCGAGCAACATCTGACAATCTTGTTACTTTTCTGTTCGATCATCCAGTATACATATTTTACTTTCTTTGTCTAGAACTTTTTAAAGATCATTTGCACCCATGTAAAATTAAAATGTAATTGGCAAAGAGAATGTGCGTTGCTGCTCGATATCAGCGGTCTATTGTAGAAGTGACAATGATGATTCAGTCTCAGCTGTGTCATAACTGTGCACCTTGATACAGAAAATTCATCAATTTAACGACGCGCAAAGTGTAAAAACTACTATTGCTCGTCTTCTACGCTACAGTTTTGCCTTTTATCCTGACACAGCTATGTCACAGCAATGGCTTTCATGCTGAAACCTCTATGCTCTTATACAGGTACAACATATACCGACTGTTGACAGTTAGCATTCTTATTCACTTCATGTATTTTAAACAAACCATCGAACGGCATTTAGATTGAGTCAGCCACTGAGTATATGAAGCCTCATGTGGATGTGGTTTCCTCAGGGAAATGTGTCTATTTGTAATGAATAAAGAAAATAATAAAAGTTGATACCCAAACTGAATGAAAATATACTGTTGGTAAAACTTTTTATTACAGTTCAGCGTATGTCGGCTCTTTCACTACAGGTTATCTGGTGCGCTTTTTATTTGCAGCTCCCGCACCTCAGCAAGAGGCTCATCTGGGGTATATGTGTTGTTTTTATTGGCAGAGATGTACATTTTGGACATTTTTTGTACTTTATAATTTATTTTTTATTTATTTTCATTTCTTTCTTCCTGAGGATTGTATTTCAGATTATCTTGATTTCTTTCTTTTCAATAAATGTTCTCAAAATGGTCTACTGCACGTCTACGAGTGATTTGTGTCCATTATGCATGAATGGGATCCCTAAAGCTATGGCAAGTATTTCGCTCTATGTAGAGAATGGTTAGCGGGCCTCAAGTTGCCAATGTGTTGCAGCAATTCAAGAAAGTATAGTGTTTATAGTTTACCTGTTAACAAAATTGAACAAAGTGCAGTATCTGGTTAATGTGTGGTAGTTACAAGATATTTACTGACTTTACAAGTTGACTGGGACCTAAACCTAAACAACTGAGCAGCACAAATGGATCGTGGGATACTGAGGGCTGCAAAGGTTACGCAGGGTGTGTCCTCCAAATTCAGGCGATTTAGCAGAGCCTTTGAAATATGACGGGCCTTTCTTGATGCAATCATTCTAGAAATGTAGACGTTTGGAGGATCTAGCCCCTGAACAGGTACATACAGCTTAAGTCTTTTGCAGTACCTCCTCACTGGTGTTGTCACTTACCCTTAAAGGGGAACACCACCCAAATTAAGAATTTCAATATTTTATTTCCATGGCCTAGGAAAGTTCAATCAATATTTATGAACATAAGCTCCTCTCTTTCAAAGCCAGAAACCAGAGAAGTAAGTCTCTTGTGATGTCATAGGGTATAAAGTGTGGAGCTGCTCCATAGACAATGAATGGGAGATTTTGTGGACCCACAGAATGTTTGTTTTCTTTTTTACACCCAAATGAGCTTTATTCTATTGTAGTGTTTTCAGATGTGAAACTGAAAATGTTCCCATATACTCAGAACATTCCCCTCAGTGTCATCTAGAACATCTTTACCAATTCAGTTTCTATGGAGCGGTTCCACACTACTTGATCTTTACTAATATTGTTTTGGACTGAAAGAGAGACTAGAGAGGAAGTTTGATATCCATGAATCTTAAATTTATGAGACATGCAAAATCTTGCCTATGCAACAAGTATTTACATGGACAGCCTCTAGCTAAAGTCACACGTCTAACTGCAGACATTTCTTGACATATTTTCATTATGTAAATGACGGCTGTCTGTCAGTCCTCAATTTAATCTCAATGCACTTTGTCCTTAACTAGTCTAAACTGCACCTGTTTATTCAAATGCCATCTTTATCAATCATGTTATCAGTATTGCCCAGGTAAATGTTCCAACCAACAGGTAGCTCTCATTTTCACTTTACATGAACATAGCAAGCACTATCTAGTGGCTCAGTGTGATTATTTTATTATCATGTGACATTAGAAATGATCCCACTGGCCCAGTAAGTTATTTAACAAATGCATCCTTAAGGTTCATCACAAATTGTAAAGCTCTGACTCACCACTGTGAGTTGTACTCTCGGGTGGGATGGCCTGCACTGGCAACCCGTAGGCTCTCCCATTGGTACATCTTTATATATAAGGTGATTCTGGGTCTGCTCCCACAATACTTAAGTGTTTTTGTTATGCAAACAAATTGTGGACAGTATTCACTGCGTTCACAGTTCCTCTTTGTGCTCTCTGTCCCAAAAGCTCGGACAAAAATTGGGGAAAGGGCTTTTGCATATTCTGCACCCTCAGCCTGGAATTTGCTCCAAAATGACCTAAAAATCAAGGACCTAGCATCATTAAATATTTTCAAATCTAAAATGAAGGCTTTAGAAGCAGACTCTATGGCATGCCAATGTTTTTAGCCCCCTTGTTGTACAGCTGACTCCCAGAAAAGTCTCTTTTTGCCCCCCCATTTGTCTTTAGATAGTTCTCTTTTAATGCAAATTTTTGTGCTTTTAGTGTTTGTGAATTGTATTTTATCTCTATTTGTGTCTGTGTCTGCAACTTTGTGTTCTTGCTGCTGACCGTCTTGGCCAGGTCTCCCTTGGAAAAGAGGGTCTTAATCTCAATGGGACTAACCTGGTTAAATAAAGTAAAATAACAAAGCCCCTGTATCCTCCTAGGTCAGGGGTCAGCAACCTTTACTATCAAAAGAGCCATTTTAGGCAAAAAAAAAAAACAATTATCTGTCTGGAGCTGCAAAATATTTGCAGTGAGGTAGGGGCCACATTGAGGGAAAAAAAATCTGAGATTTCGAGAATAAAGTCACAACTTTACGAGAAAAAAAGTCGTTATATTATCAGAATAAAGTCATAACTTTGCGAGAAAAAAGGTTGTAATATTACCAGAATAAAGTCATAACTTTACGAGGAAAAAAGAAAATAGCTTGTAAAATTACTACTACTATGTCACTATACATATATACTAATATTATGACTTTATTCTCATAATATCACAACTTTTTTCTCTTAAACTTCGGACTTTATTCTCATAATATTACAACTTTTTTCTCATAAACTTTTAACTTTATTCTCATAATATTACAACTTTTTTCTCGTAATATTACAACTTTTTTCTCTTAAACTTCTGACTTTATTCTCGAAATCTCAGATTTATTTTATTTTCTCTCAATGTGGCCCTAATACTCTGGTACCGTCGTACCATAGACCTACAAAAAAGATAAATAAAGATGAAAATGTAAACATAAAAAAAATTATTATTCATTTCTACTATTTTCTTAACAGGGGGTTACTGCAGAGGAGCTGAAGAGCCACATGTTGCTGACCCCTGACCTAGTGTACACACAGGAACTCATTTCACTGACGCGTTTTCTGTCAGTGCTGATTTGAAAGTAGGACCGTTCAGCGGAAGTGGACTGTCAGTGCTGTGTCCTTTAGCCATCAAGCTACTCTAACTAGCATAACAGGCAGATGATGTGTACCATATGGAGAGATGACTTGACCTGTGCTTAGAGAGAGATTCAAGAAGACATTAGTGTTGATAACAGCGACCATGCTGCGCGTCGGGAGTAAAGCTGCCTGGTGAGTTCACATTAATGAACAGAATAACAGCAGCTGGCTGTGTTAGCTTTGGTAGAAGGAAAGCACACATAGCTAACAGCTAGCTGGTCATTCTGACAGCTGAGGACAGCAATAGCGGCTATATTGCTAACTAGATGCTAATTTGCTAACTAACGTCTCTCCATCAACTGTAACTGACATCTATCAGTTAGGTTGCTAAGCGAACTGTGCCGTTGCCGTGGATATAGACGTTCCTTTAACGGTAGCCAGGTAACGTAGCCAGGTAACTGTAGTTAGGGAACGTAGCTATAGCTATCTTACCCGGGTGTGTTGTGGTAATGTGAGTTATCCTACACTCTGAAACTAAATGACTTACAGAGACTAGCGTGATTTGGAGTTGATATACCTTTTTCATTCTCCATTACTGTTTACTTAGCTAGCCATATAGTCAAAAGGTAAGAGGTAACGTTGTTTGTTATCGTTACCTTATAATGTAACGTTACTTTAATCTTCTCTTCCTCTGCATGATGCAGCGTTTTGTGATAGTATGACTGACTCATACACTATCATCATTAACCTAACTATGCACTTTATTACACTAATCAGATGCTCTCTGTAGAGTATCTCAATATAGGCTATAGGCTCAATTCATTACTCCAAAGGCCTCCACCTGATGATGGAGTCACAGTCTGGAAATGAAGACATTTTAGTTTGACTTAAATTATCTTAATCGTTTTACTGTTACAGCTATTGTTACAACAACAACAACAACATCAGCCAGTGCTACTGTTTACATGCATCTCTAGCTAACCTAGGTGTTGTGGTAATGTGAGTTATCCTACAGCCTGGTAATGAAATGACTTACAGAGACTAGTGTGATTTGGAGTTGACATACCTTTTTATTCCCCATTACTGTTTACTTAGCTAGCCATATAGTAAAAGGTAAGAGGTAATGTTGTTTGTTATCGTTACCTTATAATGTAACGTTACTTTAATCTTCTCTTCCTCTGCATGATGCAGCGATTTGTGATAGTATGACTGACTTATACACTAGCATCATTAACCTAACTATGCACTTTATTACACTTATCAGGTGCTACTCTCTGTAGAGTATCTCGTCGGCTGACTCAATTCATTACTCCAAGGCCTTCACCTGATTTATTTATTTAAAAAGGATCCCCATTAGCTGATACAAATGGCACCAGCTAGTCTTCCTGGGGTCCGAAATCAAGTACATTACATTTATCACATACATACTATGTACAACATCATCATCATTTGTGTTACACTAATAATGTTTACATTTTCCAAACATATATACATTTCACATTCATACACATCTTCCACAACCATTTAGCCTCAAGGCCCATCATCAGGGACAAGGAACAAAAGAAAAACCATACATGACCAACACTGGACTATCAATCAGCTGCTTAAGTAATGTATTCTTAGATTTGAATGAGGATTTGTTAAAGGATTGACGGATGTAAAGAGGGCAGCTATTCTAATGATTGATGGCACGATAAAAGACCGTCTTTTTTGTGGTTGTACTAAAAGGACCACTGAAAAAAATACAGATTTCTTAAGGCACTTTGTATGAGACCCACAAGGACATGAGGTAGACAGAGCTCTTACACCTCATAACAACAATTATATTGTACATAAATTAAGGAAATAAACATAATACACATTATAAAACATCTACAACTAACATTCAGAAACCACTCATGTGCCACGACGTCTTATGTAATTATCCATGAAAATCCGAATTATTAACAGATAGATCAAATTAAACCTGCTTTATATTGCACAATACAAATATAATAAATAATCTGTGCAAGGTTGAAAGGTGTCAAACTCATTTT
Source organism: Sebastes umbrosus (assembly GCF_015220745.1). NCBI lineage: Eukaryota > Metazoa > Chordata > Actinopteri > Perciformes > Sebastidae > Sebastes > Sebastes umbrosus. The sequence goes on along the minus strand of NC_051273.1, from coordinate 26,519,189 downwards.
CAACACAAGTACAAGTGTTGTTCATCTGATACTTGGTAGGCAGGGGAAAAAAAACACTTTCCAAACTACTCCCTTTAAGAAAAAGCTTTGCTGAAAATACTACAAGATGTGTGCTAATCTCCAGAAGCACATGTGTGTTCACAGTGACGAGGTTCCAGCTGTCTCTCTGAGGACACATCAAGGCTACAAGTTTTAAATTGAAGCGATGTGTCACAGTATGACTGACTTATACACTATCATCATTAACTTAACTATGCACTCTATTACACTTATCAGGTGCTACTCTCTGTATAGTATCTCGTCGGCTGGCTCAATTCATTGCTCCCAAGGCCTTCACCTGATGATGGAGTCACAGTCTGGAAATAAAGACATTTTCGTGTGACTTAAATTATCTTAATCCTTTTACTGTTACAGCTATTGTTACAACATCAACATCAACAACAACAACAACCAGTACTACTGATTACATGCATCTCTACACTCAAAACACAGATATCCGTCTGAGAATAACTAATAATAATTCATGTTGACTCTGAATTGTGGGATTATTTCTTATTTCATGGGCTATTTTGGGATTCACACATATTTAGCATTCGAATACTGATTTGGAGGTCGATTACCATGGCAGTGGTCGAAGCTTAGAAGCAATCAGGTCAGCCCTAGTACTACAAGCTATAGATTCCAAAGTGTCACATTTTTATCTTGTAGAATATTATTCTCTTTGATTTTATGTTACTCTTTGACTAGTACCAGTACCAGCATCATCAGGATAGAATTAGGGATGACCAGAAGCTTCCACTGAAATGATATATTCAGGGGGTTATGGTGTTTTTAAGCACATGAGGAAGATGAGCTTGTGTAATTTATTGTCCAATTTATCTGTCTTCTCAGCATGGCCTGCAGGAACCTGGTCTCCACCAACATGGGGGTGAGATTTCGGGTACCGCTGCAGAAGGTGCACCCTCTGTCCCGTGCTATCCACCATCGCTACTCGGGAAACACCAACCCCCAACGACCACCTCATCGCACGGCAGCCCGCTATTTTACCTCCATGTCACGTTTGCCCATGCGGCCTCCCAAGCCTCCCCCAGGGTCAGGGGGCCGTGGCCACCAGCAGCAGCGCAACTTCTGGATAGCTCGCCTCGCTGTCCGTCTGCTGAAGCTCCGATACATTCTGCTGGGGTCGGCAGTGGGAGGAGGGTACACCGCTAAAAAGGTCAGTATTGAGTGTCTCTAACTTAAGGTTTCTGGACTATTCTCTACATTTCTAGCCCATGAACTAGTGTTTAGTTCTTAGTTATTGCATCGTCACAGAGTAAGAGAGTTGTAAACCTTCCCCTGGGTGCTTTAAAGAGCAGTCCCTTGACTTTTCTAGCTGTCATGGCACACTGGTGCTTATTGAAAAACTTTAATTCTTGTGAAGATAACATAACTTGTCATTTTATCTCCAGACCTATGACGAGTGGAAGGACATGCTACCTGATTTTAGTGAATACAACTGGGTCATTCCTGATTTTGTCTGGGAACTGAGTGAACAAATAGATTTTGGTAAGTGTTTTCATTTTAATGTCATGATTCATATGAATGTGCTTATACCTGGCCTGGTCTTTCTTGTAAAGGATCCCAGATTTCAGTAAGTCAAACAGGGGCAATTAGGTTATACTTGAAACATGGCCGCACAATTAAGCATCATGAGATAAGACTTTCTGTCTTCTCCACTTGACCTATTATCTCTTGTATCCACAGATAAACTGGCCAAAGCTCTACCAGAGATGGAGGAAATAGCAAAACTACTACCTGACCTTGACAAGATAGGCGAGAATTTCACTTTCCTCAAAAGCCTCCTGTCCTCTGGTGAGTGAACAAAACCTCAACTATGTCTTCATAACATTACTGCATCAGAGTGTCTAGTCCAGTGTCCAGGTTTCAAATGAGGATAACAGTAATTGTACCCAAGCCAACCTACAGTATATTTCACATCTTCATTGGCCCCTGCTTTTATATAATATATCTAACAGTTCAGTTGGGTGCCCTCTACAATATACCATGCTTAAAGTATGGTATCTGTAGTTTCTCGTACCTCAATGTGACCTTAGCAGAACGAGATAACACAGACTTAGAGTAAAGAAAAAATATGAGGAAGTTTGTCTGCTTCGTGCCCTATATTGCAGCCCTCATGTCTAAGGTTGTGCTTACTAAAATTATTCTAAAAGAGCCCTTCTTTACTCCAAATAACCTATAACCGTTGTGTTTTGGATCAGTGGCTTTGTAGGCAATGCTAAAACACATGTCTTGTACAATTAATTTATTGAGATAGTACCAGGTGCACATTGTAATCTTACCTTGTATCATTGAATTCCTCTAATAACCTGTGCGGTCTTCAGTAAAGGTGTTTTGAATTCAACACTTTGAGTCCAAAATGATTTATTCCATCAATTCACAAGGCAAAGGAAGTGATAATGTTTTATGTCATAATGCAACATTGACAAAGAATTTTTATTCTGCCCATAAAATAACTAGTCAGTAAAGGAAATGCCTTTAAATAGAGTAAGCTCTCGATTGGGATCAGGCCCAGTTTGGTGTGTGCTCTTTTAACAGTTTCTCATTAAGTGGCTGCTTCGCTCGAAGCTCCAGCACAGCAGCGGCTTTGTTTTAATACACTTCATCATTTAGCTGAGTCCCTGCTTTGATCACCATCCCTCTGCTTCTGTCTTTTATGATTTTTTTTTTATCTTGTGTTGTTCTTCCTTTCTCCCCCTCCCCAACCCTCCTGTCCCCCTCCACATTTTTCACAGGTGTGAGTTTGGGTAGTGAAGTCAAAGGAGCTTCTGGTCTGCATCTGTTGTTAGGTGTGTAAACCCTGCTCTCAGTAGCGCTGCCCACTCCCCTCTTTTCTCTCTGCCGCTGTCTGACCATCACCTTGCCACAATATTGGTATGGTGGTGGGGTTACTGCTCGCCATGGTTTCGGCTCTAAAGGCGGTAGCAGTGCATCTTCCCAGGACGTTGGCTTCCAGGTTGCAGACCAGTGCTGCTGACAACAATGGCAGTGTTCATGGTTAACACAGGTTCTGTATTCAGTGAAATCTATGACCCGTCACTAGGATGGTGACAAAGTTTCAGAATCAGTAAAAGCTTCATTCTTTAAGTTTCTCTCCTTCTTTCTGAATTAGTTTAAAATCCCTAGAGAACTTGAATGGTTATTATTCCCTAGGTGATATATATATAAGCAGAAGTGCAGTAAAAGAAAAGTGTTAAATAGTGGCAATAACCTGCCATGAATTTTTGAAGTTTTTCCTTCCTGGTCTGAAAAACCTTTAGTATGTCCCCTCCTTCCCTTTTGACTTTCTTTAACCTGACTGTCCTTGGCTGTACTTTGTTCTACCTGTGTGGTTTTTCGCCTCCTTTGACTTCCACCCTCTCTCTCCCCTGGCCTGTATGAGCTACTTTCCTTAATCACATTCACTAATCTTTGGGGTGATCTCAGTCTGCTTTTAGTTATTTCCTCTTCAATGTTTGGAAAATGCACACAAAATACATTTTACATAGAACATCCTTCGAAGTTGCGAATGTACACTAAATATTTGCTTTGGAAATTATGCCAAATAGTGGTAAAATAATAGAGGCATAATGATGATAATAATTATCTAAGCCTAAAATGGATTAAGGTCATGTACAGTGGCATACGGGACCACGCCTCTGCGGTGAGTCATAAAATCCTTATAGGCGTGTTCCTGGCTCTTTTCAACTTCACACCCTTTCATATACTTATGTTTTCCATGACAGTTTCAAGTTTTTATATTTATATATTTACTGTACTCAGATGTTACCTTTTATACTATGCACATCAGATTACAGTGTGGTGCCTTTTGTAAACACCTACATCATTTACTGTATATGGCTAAGCAGACTTTGCTTTGTGCATGGCAATAACAGCATGCTAGTTCACAAACTTCACATAGTAAAAATGTAAATTAGGCACTTTAGACAAAGAAAATCTTTGTTCTTTATTGGGTTTTTTTCAGCGTTCAGTGATACAGTAACTGCTTTTCTAGCCACGATGCCCCACCCAAGTCCACCAATTAAAGTTTCGGTAAACGGTGTCCAATCGTGTATCTAAATGGAACCATCTATAACTAGTTTTCTGAACCTTTATTGCATATTTTTAAAATTGCTCGAAGAACTCCAGGCGCACTAAATGTTTTGAAGATCCTTACTTACTCTTACTGGAACTAATTACATAATAACTAGCGATGTATTCTTTAAACAATCTCGTTTTTTTTTGCTGTAGCCTGCACTATTAAAACATTACTACAGTTTATAAAAAACAACACAAAAAATACAGAAAAGTCACTGCAAATTAAGTAAATTAGATAAATAATTCAATAATCACAAAAACTCATGATCCTAATTGGACTGCTTTACTCCTACTGCTTAAAATAGTTGAGGTCGGCAGTTTAAATTTTTTGGTCAATTGAGATCAATGCAAAATTTAAAAACTCTCAAATGTGGCTTGTAAAGTACTATGCACATGTTATATATGTATACATCAGTGCAAGATTTTCCAAACATTTGAAATGTAATGGTCTTTATTTCTCTAATCATTCGCATGCTTTAAATGATGGCTATCTGGCATATTTTCACTATGGGCATTATGGTCTCCCCTAAGCTTGTTTATGTTCAGCTCTCAATAGTCAAAGATGCATTTTCACAAGTAACCCTGTTCTGTGTCGTTGTGTCTCCACTGGTAGAAACCTCAGGCGATCCTCCACTAAAAGCCACAGATTCTTCTGCTTCAGCCGCACAAGATGGCGGCGACAAGCAATACAAAAAGGCAAGTTTGTAAAACCTGCTGACACTTCTCAGCTTTGTCCTCTGACCACTTCACTCAGCTCCTCTCTGCAGCTTGGCTACCTCTCACTTCAGTGGCAAGAACTGTAGCGGATTGAATCAAAATCTACTCAAAGAAACGTATACATGAGTTTGTATTGTTCAAGGCATAAAACCATAGCATATAAGGGCCCTGAGCCACCAAGGAGACTTCAAAGACCTCGCTTTATCACCTCTTGTCGTCTCACATAAGTTGTTAAAAGTTGCTGTTAAACAAGGTCCTACTGTAATTATATGAACGTATGCACACTCAAAACACTTTAAATAAAACTGCCCCCTAAATGGCAAATATTTTGTAATACGGGCAAATGTAATCGTTTTGAGAGCATTTTGATTCAATCAGTTCATCTGAATATGAACTGTGAGTTTCACATGCTGGCAGGCTAAAGTATTATCAAGATAAGCTTTTGAGGCCATGCGGCAATGTTATGGTAAGAAATGTTTTACCCATTTTATGACAGTAACAGTATGATTTAAAAATGTGTAAGGTTTTACTATTACCATATACATACATCATTCTGTATGGAGTCATGGGAGTAGGGAGTCATAGGAATGCCGTAAAAAATAAATGTGGAAATATAAAGAGGAATAGATAAAATATATATATATTTTTTCGAAATATCAAGACAATTAATAGAATATTAAATAATGATTATAAGCATATATTATATAATTAGTTAATCTTTATTGACAGAATCAAAGTCAATTAGCAAAACATGTAACACAAACAACAATACATACATTAAAATAGAAATATTGCCATATAAATATTATTTTTTTGTAAATATACAGAAAAACTAGAGTAATATATATGCAAAAATTAAATAAACATATAAATATATATATATATATATAATATATAGGCTATATGAAATATTTACATAAATATATTCACTTTTATGTGTTTAAATGAACACATAAAAGTGAAAATAAATGAAAATACTTATGATTATTCTTTTATTTATTCCTCTTTATATTTACACATTTGTTTGCTTATTCTTTTACAGATTTATTCATTTTTATGGCACTCCTATAACTCCATAATTCTGTAGAGTATAAGCTTAGAAGTTAAGCACACTGATATTTATCATTGCTTCAGAAGTGCCTTTACTACTTCTCATGCTTCTAAACTCTTCCAGATATCATTAATTTTTCTAGCTTTATATTATATAGCAGTTCTCTGGCAGAACACTTAATATGCACATTTGTTTTCATTGCTGTTGTCCTCTCTGTTTCTTGCTCATTTTATGTTTTGTTCTTTCCCGCAAAGTGACCCGTTCCAGTGTCCCTCTCTTCTATTTTTATGTTTTTATGTGTGTTTTTATCACTGTACAGAGTTTAAACAATGAAAACAAGATGTGAAAGTTTGACAACAAATATTAAGAAGAGCTTCATTTAAAAAAAAAAAAAAAAAAAAAAATAGAAGTTGGCTTTCTTCTCCTATCTCCTGCTTTTACTCTGCAATCATGGTCTCCAACATGAGCACATAAAACACAACACAACTCTTACAAGTTGATGCTTTGCTTCAAATTATATTTAAGAAATGTGTATGTCACAGAACAGAAAGAAGCAACAAAAAAAACAGCACAAAGTTAAATGATGATATCATGTTGGGGACCCCTGAACTAAAGCAGATTCCACCAGCTGTAATCTATGCTTTGTGCTTCGCCCCTTATAGAGCTACTGTATATCCCTGTGCTGGCTTTGCTTATTTTAACCATCATCATCTTCAGCATCATCAGACTGATGATGTTCAGAACCGCCTCACATCATTGTGTTGCAGCACATTAAAACATATTTTACCTTCACGGTAGAACCTGAATTTCCACTCTCTTACTGTATTTTACACTACTAACTTTGAGTATAAAAAAATTGTTATAGTGTTGTCTGTTGGACATGCAGTCATCGATCCACAGTGGTGCATGATGGCGAAGAAAGAGAATAGGTTGTTGCCACTTGCTGAGAGGTGCTGGTTGTGGTATTAGTCACCTCGTCTGCCTTCAGTCTGGCAAAGTTTGACATCTCCCGTTTGTGTTTGAGAGAGACCGACTTTGTTGTGTAGCACTGATGATGGTGGCAAGATTAACAAAGACCCTGATTCTGTTAAACTTGAGCCTCGGCTGAATCATCATTCTCCGGCCTGCACAGCACTGATGCCAGTGACTGAGAAACAGGCCAGGTTTCCTCTGTTGTGATTGGATGCAGCTTTAGCCCGTATGGCTGAGCCCATTGGCTGGTTGATGTCTTTGTTGCTGCTCCTACCTGTCTCTCATTATGGCGTACCCCAGCAGGGTCTGCTTGGCGAGCTCATTCTTATTCAGCAGCAGATCCAGCGGCACGAGGAGGAGGTCCGGCGGGCCGCGGCAGCCAATAGTGCGCCTCCCCCACTGCCAGAGCCTGCTCCCAGTCCGCCTCCGAACCCCAGCCCCCCTCAAGAGAAACGCAAGGTGAAGGTCCCACCCCATTTAGATCCGCCCTATCCCACCAAAGTCTCCTAAAAGATAACAGCTGCAGAGAAGAAACAGTAATAGAGAGTGTATATATACTGTATATATTTTAGGAGAATTTAGTTTCTACCAGACGCCTTGTCAAATAATAGTAATTTAAGACCAGGCTGAAGTGTTTCACTGCCTTCTTTGCTAAAAAAGTCTGTTGCATATTTGACCACTGCGACAGCGTATTTGGGCCATTGTAGGTTAAAAAAAATAATAATTACAGAGCCGGGGGAGGAGGGTAATATTCAGAGAAAAAACCTTTTGTTATTAAAGTCAGAAATTTACAGGAAAAAAACTTGGATATTCTCTGATATTAATGTGGTAAATTTACAAGAAAAAACTCATAAATTTGCGAGATTTTAAAGTCATAAATTTAATATTACACCCCTCCCCCGGCTGTGTAATTATTTTAACCTACAATGGCCCTAATACACCGTCCTAGACTGGCTGGCTGTGCACTTCAACATCACGTCAGCACCACTGGAGGTCAGCAAAAACAAGATTTTCAGCTGATTCTAAGTTGCTCTTTAGCTAACTTAGTTTGTCAGAATAGAGCTGGCAATTTGAACATTTAAATAAAACTCTTTCATAAAAGAATTGAAGATCCAAATTGTAGAAGCGGTGCTTTTCTGTTACTCCCTAATTCACAGGGCATGGTAGACACAACAACATGAACAGCTGCAAAATAGTTCATCAACACAATAATATATTCCAGTGCTGTGGCCATGCAATAAATGCACTCTTTGATATGCTGACCACATAGACGGCAACATGATAAGATAGAATGCAACTCAGTAAAACCATAAATTAAACAACTCATCCCTGACTAAACATATCTATTGCATTGCTGTTGCATTGGATATTTTACAGCCCTCTGCTTCAAAGGGATAGTTTGGGTGTTTTGAAGTGGTACTTATCCATAGTTGGTGTATTATTCACAATAGATGACGGTCGGCACGCCCCCAGTTTCGAGAAACAGACAGGAGCACCGGCACCGGAGCAAAGAAATACAGTGCTGAGGACGGCAGAAAAACTTATTTTAGCCACCTAAAAGAAAGGCTGATGGAAAAAAATGAATATCTGTTTCAGTGTACGCTATATTAATTATATTTTCCGACGGTGAACTGAAAGTAAAATGTATATATACTGTTTTTGTCATCTGAGCCTGCTGTCTTTTGAGAGAGCATAGATAAGTTCCACTCTCAGTTCAGTTCCCTGTTGGAAAGGAGAAGGAAAGGGCTGTCTGACTGCAAGATAAAGCGGTGAAATGATTCTAAATATAGCGCACACTTAAACTGATCAATATTTTTAGGTGAACCTTTCTTTTAGATGGCTAAAATACGTTTTTCTACAGTCCATGTCCAAAGTCCTGTATTGCTGTGCTCCAATGCCGGTTCTTCTGTCAGTTTCCCCAAACTGGGGGCGCGCCAACCGTCATCTACTGTAAGTAATACACCTACGATTGATAAGTACCTCATATAACCCCACTTCAAAACACCCATACTATCCCTTTAAGCCAACCTTTTTAAGCTCATTTTATAATATTTGTAGAGCAGACAAATTGGCCTGTCAGTAGTTTAATCTGTTGCCTAAAATAACCCAGCAGTAGCCTCCATGTTACAGTATCACCCCCATAGTCTGTCAGGCTAAGCTTCGGTTGTGGAGAAGGCATGCATGGACCTTCATAGCCTGGTTCCAGCAGCACAGTGACGTAGTTCAGTCTCATTCTCTCATGCAAATGGATGGATAATCATCATCATCAGCAGAGCTCCATTAATGTACGGAAACACTGCATGGAGTGGAGTGGCAACCAGCTGCATGGTGTGAGCTGCACTGTTTGAAGCTACCATGAATGGTCCCAGCTATATAATAATTTGAGAGTTGTTGTCAGCAAGGTAGAAAGCCTTAAGCGTATGAGTAGTTCTTTAATGCCTAAATAAGTGTCTTAATTATGGAAATTAAAAACATTTTCATACACTGTTGACGCATATCGCTAGAAGGTAACTTACAGCACACTTCTTGTTGTTTAGTGTAGAAACAGTTTTTGATAAAATAGTTTGGTGTGTCTTGTTAAATTCCCTTTCTTCTGCTGCCAATCCCATTTGTTCACGTATGCTGTGTCTCCTGCTTTCTGTCCTGTCTCTCATCCTGACAAACATGTTCCGAATATAGAAAATATATAATCAATTGAGGTTTGCCCAATCATGAAAAATCAAGCTGTAATGACTAAATGATTTTTGCGATCAGCTGTGTTTTTCAGGGGCTCACTCTGTGATTTGTGCCCGTTTATGAATTACAGCTTGTTGATTGAAGCTGAGTAACACCAGAATGTGTAGTGTCTGCCTGAAATCTGATTTTTGTTCCTCTCTTTACACATTAACTTGACTCTCAACTCTGGTTCTCTCTGTAATACAGTGTGCACGTAATGAACCTTCGTGGTGCTGGTGGGATTTCGTGCTTGTGAAGTTGCACAGTGAGAGTAACGGGAAGCCCTTATTCTCAAAACAGAGGAAGCGTTAACCCAGTTTGTTGCTGTTCTTTTTCTATTTTTCTACTTCCACCTCTAGTCATCAGACAAAGAAAAGATAGACCAGCTTCAAGAGGAACTGCTCCGTACGCAGGTACAGTAGATTGTGTGTTGCTTTTGATAAAATCGATCTCTTAGTGGATCAGAGGAATGTGTATCATGCATCTCATCCAAATCTGATTTAAGAGCTTTTATTTTCCCAAATTTTTAAAATACTGTATACCTTATTTTGCAGATTTATAAAACTGCCCAAAAAGTATAAATATATCAAATAGGTTAAAATCTCTGTTAGCCAAAAATGTGGTAGTAGATGATATACAGTACCAACACCGGGTTTGGGTAAAAACGTTCTTTTAGATGTAAAGTGTTACTGATGCTGGTTGTTGATTGGATTCTACCGTTTAACCCACAGCTAAAATATCAGCGCATGCTGGAGCGAGTGGAGAAGGAGAATAAAGAGTTAAGGAAAGTGGTGCTGCAAAAAGATGATAAGGGGATTCACCAAAGGAAAGTGAAGGTGAGTTGCACATTTAAACATGCTGATACATGCTAACATGTAATGGTAAAAGTTTTCCCCATGAGGCTTACTTTATCAAATATGATCATTCTACAGATACAGGAATATTTTCTTACATTTTGTAATACTGCTGTTTGTCCCCTGTTATATTAGTTTAGTTATTGCTTTATTCCTTTAACTATTCTTTGCTAATTTCATTAATATTGTGTCCTTTCGTGTAGAAATCCCTCATTGACTTGTATTCTGAAGTCCTGGACATCTTGTCAGACTATGATGCCAACTACAACACCCAGGACCACCTACCCAGGGTAAGAAGCGGTCAAATGTAGCCCTGCTGCTCATGGGAAATGGATTTCTATCAAAGAGGAGCCAGATGTTCGAAAGATTTCTTTTTTGACCTGTTTTTTTTATTATTTTTTTTCTGATACAAATGGGGCAAGACACATGCTAAAAAACAAAATGTTGTTTTGTCATTTATTGTTTTGTGGTAAAATTGGTATCTTGATTTAAGTAAATCCTCTCAACTCCAAATTTGTAAACGTGTTTGTTCTATTTGCTTGTTCCTGATCACTTAATAGCCCCCTGTTTCTCTTTCCACTTTGTCCTTACGCCATTGGGTTTGCCTGTCCTCCTATTCTCCTATTCTCCTGTTCTGTCCTCTGTCCGTCTCTCTGTATTGTGTCCAACCCCTCACCCATTTCCTCCTCTTCTGTTTCAGGTGGTTGTGGTCGGGGATCAGAGTGCTGGGAAGACTAGTGTGCTGGAGATGATAGCCCAGGCCAGGATCTTCCCCAGGGGCTCAGGAGAGATGATGACCCGCTCTCCTGTCAAGGTATGTGGGACCACACTGGCTGATGTTTGTTTAATATTTTCTTTTAAAAGGACAGAAAAAAGATTTACCCATTTATTCACACTACACACATTGTCAGAATTTGTTGTCATGAAATGACAGCATTGACAGCCATTGTGAGCCAGAATCGACAGTTAAGGAATGAAGGTATTTTGTGAGAGGAAAATATGTATGAGTCCAGTTCTGATGGATTTCTGTAATTTGAACTTCTTTCTGCAGGTAACACTAAGCGAAGGCCCTCACCACGTGGCCATGTTCAAGGACAGTGGCCGAGAGTTTGACCTCACCAAGGAGGACGATGTAAGTCACAAAGTCACACGCTCCATCCACCTAAAATGAATTTAAGCGCTACCTTTATTTTTACCGGTTAACATTATGATATCTGGCGTCTTTTTTGTCTGCGCTGCAGCTGGCTGCTCTCAGGCGCGAGATTGAGCTGAGGATGAGGAAGAGTGTGAAGGAGGGACAGACCGTCAGCTGCGAGGTTGGACATACAGCCATGCTTCCATTCAGATTACTAATGCAGCAGCTACTTGCTGATTTACTTCTCTAATGTTTCATAGAATAATCATGTTTATTTTTTGCCTGTCAGACAATATCCTTGAGTGTCAAAGGCCCCGGCATCCAGAGGATGGTGCTTGTTGACTTACCAGGAGTCATCAGCGTGAGTATACATTCTTAAATTTAAAAAGAATGGGAATGTTTTTCTTGTACTTGTTTGAGCTTTGTAATATCAAAGGCAATTGACCACACTTGTCTTCACAAATATAGTAATACAATTATAGTCTTTAAAAATGTTTTAAATGTGTGTTTCTCTCAGACTGTGACTGCAGGCATGGCAGCAGATACTAAGGAAACCATCTTCAAAATCAGCAAAGCCTACATGCAGAACCCCAATGCAATCATCCTCTGTATTCAGGGTGAGCCATGAGTATACTAGTCACAGTTGCAAAAATCCTATATAAAGGCAGCATTTCTCTTAGTGAGCAGGGAGATGATCTGTCAGAGGACTTAAAGACCCCTCCACTCATGTCCCATTGCTGTTTTCTTAAGCAAAACACCAAGTCTGTCATGGTTTTTATACTGCTTATCATCATATCTCCTGTGCCCTCCTTGTCTCCCTCCAGATGGCAGTGTGGATGCAGAGAGGAGCATTGTAACAGACTTAGTTAGCCAGATGGACCCCCACGGGAAGAGAACCATCTTTGTCCTGACCAAGGTGGACTTGGCTGAGAAGAACCTGGCCAGCCCGAGCAGAGTAAGATGTCTTAACTGTCCCAAAAATCAAATACAATAAAAAAAATTATATGGGTAGTATGTGAAGTATTATACTGACTATTAATGCCTTGTTAGTCAACATGTTCTTAACTCATCATTTCAGTCAATTCTTAAGTGATAAAATCAATTATTATCATCCTTAGATGAAAGGCATCAAGATCGCAGAAATAGTGAGCTAAAGCAGAATTTGATTAACAAAACAGCTGCTTTTTGCAGATTTCAAAACTGTTGTAAACCGGTGTATAAAGTGTCAGCCACTGTGAGTGAAGCTATATGCAGCTGTTCCACAAGAGGGAGCTCAGCACTTTTATTCTAACTTAATGGCTCCTCAATGAGCCAGTGTATGGGAAACATGTTCTACAGAGTGGACTGGCGGGAGAATTTAAGTCCTTTGTTTTACATACAGATTTACTTTTTGCTGGACTGACAAAGCTGATGTTAAATAAACTCCAGCTTATTCAGAATGCAAAAAACTAAAAAGTTTGAACACATCACTCCTATTTTAACTTTTCTTCTTTTCTAACTCCTTCCTATTGTAAGTCGTTGACATGCTCACTTGCATACACACGGGATAGAGCCCTTAAATCAAGTAAAGATCTCCTCACTATACCTAGAATAAATTCTGAATCAGCTCATTTGTGCCTTCAGTCATTATGGTCCTACTCTCTGTAATTCTCTACCACTTGAACTAAAGTCTGCTACAACAGTGTCTTCTTTTAAAAGCAGACAAAAAAACATATCTTATTTCGCAAGCTTTTAGTTAGGTTTAAAGTGTTTGGTTAATGGGTATAACTTTTATATTAGAATCAGTATTATTATTATATAAGGCTGCAACTAACGATTGTTTTCATTGTCGTTTAATCTGTTGATTATTTTCTTGATTAATCGAGTAGTTGCTTGGTCTATAAAATGTCAGAAAATGGTGAAAAATATTGATCTTGTACGTTTTTGTTGCTTTTTATTTTGAAGCACATTGACTCTACTCCTGTCGTATGAAATGTGCTATATAAATAAAATTGACAAGACTTTTTCTCTTTCAGATCCAGCAAATAGTGGAAGGAAAGCTGTTTCCCATGAAGGCCCTGGGCTACTTTGCAGTGGTGACAGGAAAAGGTAACCTCTACTACTGAGTAATCCATCATGCTGTATTTAATTTCACATTATTTCATGAGGACTTTCAGCTCATGATCATGTCTGAATTACACTAACGTGGTTTTATGACACCAATTGCGGTAAACCCTGGGGCTAGTTGGAGGTTCTCTGTGGTTAAGTTTTTGCCCTGTGTATCCTGAATTATGTAGCACTTGTACTGTGATTACATACATTTAGATATTGTTATTCTATATGAAATCTAACATCAACTGAATTATCATTTACTTTGTTCTGCTGTCTTCTTGTGTGCAGGGAGCAGTGGTGAAAGCATAGACTCTATTAAAGACTACGAGGAAGACTTCTTCCAGAACTCCAGATTACTAAGGTAAGTTGCCTGTGATTGACCACCAAACATTAATGCATCATCAAATTAATTAATTTAAAGCTGATAATGAATCTATGCATGCAACTAGGGACGGCATGCTGAAGGCCCACCAGGTGACCACAAAGAACTTGAGTCTGGCCGTCTCTGACTGCTTCTGGAAGATGGTGAGGGAGTCTGTTGAGCAGCAGGCGGATGTCTTCAAAGGTATGACTAACCTTTATCCCAGGAGGGGGTTGACTGATTTATATGCCTTGTTATTTGTGCCGTTGAGTGAATGTTTATATCCCATACCTTTTATAGCCCCAGGCATGTTTTAATAGTGTGAATGAACATGGTAGTGTTTGATCCATTAACTGTACAGGGAACAGGTGCTATTACTCCTTTGCTACTCTCCCACCTCCCTGTATTGGCCTTACCCAGCCCACCCTGCCACACTTTTCCACTCCCTCAGTCCTGCCTTCCAACTGCAATTAGTCTAGACAATCTCAAGCCCATTGCTAACAGCACAGGAGATTTATGGCCGTGAGACTGCAGTTCCCATAGGCCCATTGTGTAGCCTATCGATCCATATCCCATCAAATCACACACAGCCGGCCTCCATCGTCCATGCTTGGCGCCACCGTGGCCCCACAAACCAGCAATTAGCCTAATCTCCACTGTGGATAGGGAGGTGTGGAAAGGGACAGCGGGCTTGGTGTGTGTGTGTGTGTGTGTGTGTGTGTGTGTGTGTGTGTGTGTGTGTGTCTCTCTCTGTGTGCATATATGAGAACTAAAACTCTGACTTTTGATAAAGAGTGTGTGATTGGCCCCATCCCCTCTCCTCCCAAAGGACCAGTTAAGGGAGTGAGTGTGCAAAGTCCTCACCCACGTTTATTAAAGGATAGGCACCATTTGCAGTCTGAAAGCTGCCTTTATATCATACCAAGTTAAAACAAAGCAGGCCCTGTCCCTGTATGGTCATTGCCTGTTGACAATGGAGAATTACTGTTTGATGGAACGTAACATCAAAGGTGAAAAAGCAATAGAAACATGCAGGAGATAAGTTTGGTCCAGGCATGAGAATGAAGCAAATATGACTCATATCAAGGTCAATTTATTTAGACATTTTAAGGGACAAAGTTAAGTTTCTATATGATGAAACCATTAATATATAAGTATAATTTGACTTATGTAAAGTTAGAGATTGTTTATTCTGATGTTGAAAAGGTTTATTTAAATCAAATAGTCATTTTCACTGTCCATCCTCACCACAGCATCTCGCTTCAACTTGGAGACGGAGTGGAAGAACAACTACCCTCGTCTGAGAGAGCTGGACAGGGTGAGAAACACAAACAGCAAGGGCACCTAAATGACACATTTATATTACTCTTTAAAGCTTGGGTAGGTAATATTGGAGAAACCAGCAAGAGTAAGCTACATTTTAAAAATCATCCAACTGAAAAAACCCAGCCCAGTGTTGCCAACTTTTTCCAATGAAAGGAGCTAGAAGCACTAGCTCTAAAAGTCCCTAAATCTAGGGCTTATTATAGTCCTGCGACAGATACATGATTTTTTTCTTTGTTTTGTCAGAGCATTGATTGCTGTCGGAATGTAAAGAGAATTTCAACAAATATAACAAATTCAAATCTAAAATACATTACCCACCCTAGCTTTAATAGAGGCTTGACAAAAAACAAAGTATGGAGAAAAAAAAGTGTTATCTCATTAGTGGCCCTGTTTGAGAAAAATAAAGTTTTCCAAAGACAGTACAGTAACGATACAGATGTTAATTATTATTTTTTTTTGCAGAATGAACTCTTCGAAAAGGCCAAAAATGAAATCTTGGACGAAGTCATTAGTTTGAGTCAAGTAACCCCACAACACTGGTAAGTAAATTATATTTTTTATTTTTCTGCTATAGCCGTAGCCGGAGGCATTATGTTTGTGAGTTGTCCAAATGTCCGTCCGTCCTTACGTACGTACGTCCCATTTTCGTGAATGTGATATGTCAGGAATGCCTGGAGGAACCTGGAATTTGGTGGTCAAAGGTCACTGTGACCTCACAAAACACATTTTTGGCCATAAGCCACAATTTCACACAAATGTCTAATAGGATAAAATGATAAAGTGAAGATGTTTTTTTATGGGTTTTTTTGTTTTTATTTTTGGAGTGAAGATAAGATCCAGTTCTCCAACTGCACAGTGCTTCCTCCTGTGGTTGGGTCAGATGTCAGTTCTAGCATTGTAAATACAAGTGCAGTGGCGTGCCCATTCGTAGCACGTGCCCGTTCGCAACAGGCCAATTGCTTGGCACCAAGGAAGTGCTGTTTGCAGCACTGTCGAGAACCGCTCGGTGCTCGTTGACTGCAGGGAAGTGAAGAAGAGTTTGGTTGTAACGTTAGTATATCCAGCAGCAAAACTGAAATGCACTCAATGAGCCCAAGTCTGCCCACTGCAGACGACACGCTCGTCTCAGTCTGCTGAGCCCTGAAGCCCCGCTGCTGCACAAAGCGCTGTTTGCTTGTTTATTCAAAGTTTATTAATATTGAAAATGTTGCATGTCCAAATTGCACCAAATTCGACAAAGCACTCCATGGAATCCCCAGCAATACACCCACCAAGTGTGAAGTAAATCAGAAGAGTGGTTCTTGAGATATGCGAAAGACATACAGAAAGACAGCGATTCCTCACTTTATAGTTAGATAGATAATCATTTTAATATTGTTAGTATTTGTGTTTTGTCCATTCTATTGGTCTTAATGAGATGCCACCTTATGAGGACTAAGCTGTGAAAAGTTGTGTTTGCCTGAAGGCAATTAGATCATGTATTTGCACCGCTCCAACACTCAACCACACATAGTTGAATGCTATTTTTAGAGCAAACTGCAGGTCTCTCACTGGGTGCATTTATCTGTGCATGAATGTATAGTTATACCTCACCCCCGATGAGGAAAACCTTGCTAAATGAGATGTATGCATGGTGTTGTGGCCGTCCCCAGTGTGCGTGCCATCAGTTCTCCCAGATCAATACTCTGATGAATGGCCCACGGACGGGAACAGGGGTGGCCCTGTTAGCCAGCCAGCAGCCAGCCAGCACTATTGAAGATAGCGCTTATTGACAGTGAGGAGTGCTCGTCTGAACAAAAGGGGAGCCTAATGAAATATGAGCGTGCGTTTATGATAAATGAGAGAGGCACAACACTGGTCTGGTCTCGGGGGGACTTGGGTAGGGTTTTGTTCCATTGTCACGCTGCCCTGGAGAGATAGAGCGAGAGTGTGGAGGCTGTTGGCTGCTAACAGGGTCAGACTGGAGCTGTATTGGAATCTACAGTCAAGTGTAGCCATGAACGATCCCTCTTCACTCATTGTTTTCTTACCCCACCGGGTCACTTAACTGAACTGAGCTGGACACCTGGAAGCAACTTTGTTACAAACACTCTTCCTCTAGATCTATCTGAAATCTAAATCTGAAAATAATGATCAGAATCTAAAAAGTTACATGCACCTACAGTATGGTCAAAGCACCTTCAGCATGTTACTAGAAGTCATGACACGGAGAACCAAAATCACCACAGCTAGAGGTGCCAATCAACAGATATCTTCCCCCCCCTTCCAGTTACTCAAAGTTGTAATGACTTATCGTTCACTCTCCCAGGGAGGCCATCTTGCAGAAGAAGATGTGGGAACGTGTTTCCACCCATGTGATTGAGAACATCTACCTGCCTGCTGCCCAAACAATGGACTCGGGTACTTTTAACACCACCGTAGACATCAAGCTCAAACAGTGGACCGACAAGCAGCTTCCACACAAAGCGCTGGAGGTAACGCACACTGTCTTTATACAGCTGGTCATTATGTAATTCCTTTGTTTAAAGGGGGATGTTGACTATTACATGAAATCAATTCAAACGTTGGTTAAATCAGATCTTATAAGTTGATCTTCTGCAGATATGAGGACATTTCTAAATATAAATTGGTTTATGAGTTTGTTCCTGTCGTTGTTGTATTTCTTTCAGAAATAAATTATGATGTTGCCAAAACTTATTACCAGAGGTGTGGACTGGAGTCGCACAAATTTGATAACTTTAGACTCGACTTGACAAAATCCCAAAAGACTTGCAACTCGACTTGGACTTTATCACCAATGACTCGTAACTTCACTGGGACTTAAGTCTTTTGACTTGAAAATACTTGATACCTTCCCCCAAGCCCAAAAATTAAAAAGTATGTTAATTAAAAAGTGTGTGCATGAAGACGATCAACTGCCCGGTACCGGAGGTAACCTCGACAGCGTCAGAGATGTTGGGTTATTTACTATTTAAGAGGTCCCTTATTGATTTTTTTGGGAAGAAGATTTACTTGTGGGGAAATAACTGAACTGAGCAAACTGAATTTCTATTTTTTGTTGTTTATTGTTGAATCCCCAAAAAGTGTCGTTTTTGTTGAACTCTGGACTCTTTATTTTGGTGAATTTTATTTGGACTTGCAATTGATTATCTTACACTTAATTAAGTCCCCATATCCACTTTGTTTGAACCAATCCGTCAGCATCTAATCAATCTGAGGAGAAAAATGAAGAACTAACTTTACGTTACTGAGCACCAGTAATGTAAAGTTAGTTACACTGTTGTTAAAATGACATTGCATTTGGTGAAGAGTGCATTATGACTTGATTAGGACTCAAAACTCAAAGTTTAGGACTTTGGACTTTTCAGTCTTGACTTGAGTGCAAAGACTTGAGACTTACTTGTGATTCGCAAAACAATGACTTGGTCCCACCTCTGGTTATTACTGAATGATTTGTCATTTTACTGATTCAAATTCTATAATTTAGCTTTGTAATGTACTCACTGTTCTGTACTACATGTATTTGGTTCAACTACTGTGCCACAGACTGCAGAAATGTGAAAAATATTCAATCAGGCAATGGCCTTGTGGTAATACAAGCCTCCTCTTTCCCCACGTTACTTGGCCTCCCATTAGGTTGCCTGGGAGACGCTGCAGGAAGAGTTCGCCCGCTTCATGGCTGAATACAAAGGCAAAGACCAGGACGACATTTTTGACAAGTTGAAGGAGGCCGTGAAGGACGAGAGCATCAAGAGGCACAAGTGGAATGAGAGGGCCATGGACAGCCTGGTAAACACACAGTAAATCCTCTCACCCTGTTGTGCAAGGAGACAGGGAGCATGCACATAGTTGATTTAACACTTCCTGAAGCTGACACAATTTCATGATCATGTGCACTGAATGTAAAGAAACTGGTCTTGCTAACATTGATGCAAATACCCATTGAAACCAACAAGTGGAACATCTGGTACAGGACTTAATATGCATTGCAGTTACTTTGCAGCTCAGCTAAGTTTTTCTCCTTTGTGTGTGTGTGTGTGTTTCAGAGGGTGATCCAGCACAACGCCCTAGAAGACCGCTCCATCACAGACAAGCCCCAGTGGGACGCAGCCATCATGTTCATGGAGGAAACCCTCCAATCACGCCTCAAAGACAGTATGTTGGCCATGATGGCCTCATACAGTGTCACTTACCCAGTGCTGGACACCAGTCCCAGTCTTAACCATGCAATAACTTACCTGTCGAGATCATACACTGTATATAAAGATGGACAACATGAAAGCTCCTCAAAAGTGAAGCCAAAATATCTTGATCGCCCCCTGGTAGCTGGCTGCAGTAGAGTATACAACGTAAATCTCGCCACCTCCATGTCAGCGGATGGGACATAGGCCAAACTAAAAAGTCAAAGTACACCTCAAATAAATTTTTCCCCAAAGATGGTTTCAGTCGTTTTAGGTAGTTCATTTCACACTGATGTATGATAAAGTATTCATTTTTTCTGATAAGTTTGGTTTTAATTAGTTATTTGATGCTATAAAAAGAGGGTGAGATGTCATGATTGACAGCTTTGATTGACAGCTGCTCTGATCTAAGTAGTTGCTTGATTGGCTTGGGCGGGTGTGTGGGTGGGACCTCGATAACACAGCTCCAGCCCCCCAATCACTACTGCGCAGACTCTGTCTCCAAATGACGTCAAAATTTCAAGATGGCAGGTCTCATATCCGGGATATTTTGGCTTCACTTTTGTACAGTGGGAGAAAGTGGAGACACGTCGTCCATCTATATATACAGTCTATGGTCGAAATTTTTCAAAGCCCTATGTAGATGTATAGATCGGTTGACTAAGTTTGGCTCTAACCCAGTTGTACAGTTACAGTTGTAACAAAGATTGCACATCAGCGAGTAGAATGGTTGGAAGTAGCAGCCATGTTCGGTACCTTCTCCACCTGGCTAGCCCTTTTTGAAAAAAAATATTTCTTCCCCATTAGGATTCAAGGTTAGTGTGCAAATATAGTCAGGTTAGATCCATTTAAATTACAGAACAAATTCTTAAATTTGCTCTGACACATTTGCCACACTTTGGGGGTAAATCGTTAGACAAGTCACAGACACACATACATTATGAAGAGTGGTCATGCTTCAGTGCCATCTTGTCTAGTCTGCTCCAGTCTTCCACAGTTTGAGCTCTGTTTCTGTGGCACCACGAATGCTCATGACTTTTTTCTTCTCTCTTCTTGTAGCTGAGTCAGTAATCAGAGATATGGTGGGTCCAGGCTGGAGGCAGAGGTGGATGAACTGGATGAATCGCACACCAGATCAGGTCAGAGTTCGGGGGGTCTCTGCAAATTCCTTGGTATAACTGTGCTGTTTTTTTAGAGGGACCACACAGATTTTAAAGTGGAAGGATCATAAGGGCGGCACTCATTAAATTGGTATAATACCAGTTGCCCCATTTGTGCCGATCCGATGTACAGTACTTAAATGTACAGAACTTGGTAGAAGCACACAATCCATGAAATAATCAACTACATCTCAACACCCACCATGAGGACAGTGCTCACTTCCTTTTCTTTGACCTTGTAGCACATTCGTAATGAAACAAAAAATGAGCTGGAGCGCTTGCTGAAGCTACACGACGAGCACACAGCCTACCTGGCCAATGACGAGGTCACCACAGTCAGGAAGAATCTGGAGGGACGAGGGGTTGAAGTCGACCCTGTGCTGGTGAGATCAAAACATCTGTGTCTCTGAGCTTTGCTAATTTAAAACACCAGTTTGCTATTTTTTAGCTTTAGCATGCACACTATGTCTACTATCCATTAACTGCTGAATTACTGATCTCCTTGCGTGGTCAGATCAAGGACACGTGGCATCAGCTGTATCGCCGACACTTCTTGCAGAAGGCGCTGTCTCACTGTAACCTCTGCAAGAGAGGTTTCTACTACTACCAGAGACACTTTGTTGACTCTGAGGTAAGGAGAGAGGATGAGTAATCCTGAGTTGTCTTTCTTTACCACCTCATTCTCAGCTATATTTAAGGTCACTGTGTGAAAAGCTAAGCTGTGTGCCTACATGTTTGTGTCCAGCTGGAGTGCAATGATGTGGTACTGTTCTGGAGGATCCAGAGGATGCTGGTCATCACCGGCAACACTCTCCGACAGCAGCTCACCAACACTGAGGGTAAGGATCGGGGATACAAAATATAGTATTCAGAATTTAAAGAAATAAAGGGCGAATATGGATTATTTTGGAAATCCCATTTAGATTATATATCAAACACTCTGCTACTGTTTATTTTTTACCAATTCTATTTGTCAGCATTGCTTTGCCTCTCAAGTTTGGATAGATTGTGTAATTCTCATGTAGTTGGGTTTGAGTTTTGAGTTTGGGTTTGAGTTTATCTTGTGAGATGTATGATTTTGCTTTTTTTGAAGGAGTATATTGTTGCGACAGTATCACTTTTGGTCATTTAGGACAAAGATTCAACACTAAGTTCAATGGACGTAGCATTTTTTTTCTTTTTTCAAAAGTGATGATCACCATGAGCAACCAGATGAAACCATAAAGTGTGGTTCAAAGTGGTCCAAATATGGTTGGCTGGGGCAGCTGGGCAACCGTTAAGCTGCATTCACATGGAATCAGGCAGATGACAGACGGGCAACACCTTCTGGACAGCACGGGAAAAACAAACAAACGGCGAAACGAAACACACATGACGATATTTTGCTATGGTGATGGAATAAAAATATGTTAAATAAAATCATTCCATATCAACTATATTATGTAATTATTCTAATAATGCATGTTGCTCTAAAACACAGCTTTCTCTTTATACTCTATTGCAACCTTACACAACTTTATCTGGTGCAAGGGAGCTACGTAAGATCCAGTTATAAATTCTGTCACCGTCAACCGTTAGTGTTGCCGGTTTTCTCTGCCGGCCTCACCTAATATTACCATCCTGCTCTCACCCACTAACATGATATTGCTACCGTCTGCCTGATTCCATGTGAATGCAGCATTACTGCTGGCCTGAGCTTTGTGATATAATTTACCCAAGATCCATAACCACTCACTGATAACCGATAATTCAATAATGAAATTGTTCTTACTACCAGTGTTCTCAAAAACACCTATAGTAAGAATAGACAATTCCTTTCACAACCTTTTAATGATGGTAAAATGTGTTGATCATGTAATTCAACAATGGAGAGAAAAAACGGATGCATTGTTGTTTGATTGACTATTGATTGTTGTGCTTTGTGTGTGTTTGTTTCCTCCATTCATCTTCTCAGTGCGCCGATTGGAGAAAAATGTGAAGGAGGTGCTGGATGACTTTGGGGAAGACATGGAGAAGAAGACCCACCTCATCACTGGCCGCCGAGTCCAGCTGGCCGAGGATCTCAGTAAGTCACACGACAGACTTACAACAGAAACATATTAATAAGTTAAAGAAAAACACAGGCGTACACTTGAAGTCCATGAGTAAGGAGGCAGTTTGTCACTGTCAGCTTGTCCCATTGGTTGCTGTAGGGATCTGAATTACCCAAACTACTAGACCCCAGTGCAGCGCATGCATTTGCTTCCATACCTCAACTTGTGGTTCCTTGAAATCTTGAAGTTGTCAGTAGGTGGCAGTAGTGCTAAAGGAAATGGTATTGATCAGTCTGATATAGCAGTATTCATTCAGCTGACTGATACAGTGCAGTCAAGTTAAAATAACTTGGATGTCAACTGGAAATTTGCCTTTTAAGCTTCTTTTTAAGGCAGATTCATGGTAAAAATTCTTCATATAATAAGCAGCAATGCTGTCACATTGTAAACAGGATTGTGTGCGCTGGTATGCACTTGTCTCGTGAGATGTTGCATTGGTGTAAAAATTGAAACAAAGTTTATTGTTTTACATTTAGGCCTAAACCTACAAAGTTCATCCCCATATGCGCAAGTATGGCTGTCCCCAAGAGACTAAACACTACACATATACTTGACTTACCTGTTCATGATGTAATCCCTCATACACGCAAATATGTTTTTATTATATATTTAAAGTCTTAAATTAGTGTGTGAGTGTGTGTGTGTATCTGATAGGTAGCAGCAGTGTGCTGGCTGTCTGCCAGCCAGTTGTAGCCACCAGCCCAGCTCTCTGTTAACACAACCCTGCTGATTAAACGCAGCACAGTTTGCAGAGTGCCCACATGCCTAAAAGACAAGCCCAGACTTGCTCTCTTTCTCTGTGTCCATCAGACTCTTTTTCTGACACACATACACATGGTGACTATTACTTCTTCAGCGACAATGCATGCATTATAATCCCACCCTCTTTGATTTTGCCAACAGGCATCTCTCTGAACGTGGTAAAATGTTTACAGTCACTTTGAATTGGGAAAACGCCATCTAAAATGCTCTATAAGCCTCAGGTGTTTCTGCATACTTGTGAAAAATCTGGTTCCAAAATCAGATATCCACCACTTAGAATGATTGACAACCACTTTCAAAAAGAGCCTGCTGGCCACCTTTATCGGTTGCATCTAAAGTTATGTTAGATATAAATTACAGTGTTAAAGGGATAGTTCTAATTTTTTAAAGTGGGGTTGTATGAGGTACTTATTCAAAGTCAGTGTATTACCTACAGTAGATGACTGTCGGCACGCGCCCCAGTTTGGAGAAACATACCGGAGTACTGCTGTGGACGGGGCCGTCAGCAAAACGTCTTTTAGCCACCTAAAAGAAAGGCCCACCTAAAAAAATTAATATCAGTTTAAGTGTACGCTATATTTAGGATATTTTCAGCGGTTTACCTTGCCGTGAGGCAGCTATACAGTCTATGTTTCCGACAGGAAACTGAAGCAGGGTTATCTATGCTCTCGCAACCAGACTGCATTGAAATAAAAATAGTAATTCTTCCTCGCAGAACACAGAAAGTTGCTGGTCTACTGCTGCCTCGATCGGTTAGTTTGTTTATGTTTTTGTGTGACTTTGGTTAGTTTGGATTCACCACAGTCGCACAATAACACAAACAAACTAACTGATCGAGGCAGCGGTAGACCAACAACCCCCATGTTCTGCGAGGTAAAATTCCAGTTTTTTTCAATGGAGTCTGGTGGATTTGGCGAGAGCATAGATGGATACAACGGCTTCAGTTTCCTGTCGAAAACAGCTGTCTCACGACAAATTATAGTGGTTAAAATATTCTAAATATAGTGTACACTTAAACTGATATTGATTTTTTTAGGTGGCTAAATATGTTTTGCTGCCGGCCCCGTCCACAGCAGTAAATTGCTTTGCTTCCGTGCGGTAACACTCGTCTGCTTCTCCAAACTAAAGGCGTGCCGACTGTCATCTACTGTAGGTTATACACTGACTATGGATAATTACCTCATACAACCCCACTTCAAAACACCCAAACTATCCCTTTCAGGCACTAAATAGAATAGTGGAATCATTTGGGGGTATTTTTTCAGACTTCTTAGGAAAATATTGTTGCACAGTTGTTTAAAGAAAATGAATCATAATTTGGAAAATCCTCATGTTTTCAAAGGTCATGAACCAGACCCAGGCACACAATATTGAAAATGCCTGGCGTGCTCATTTGTTGTGTGTTTGGGTGGGATGAGGCTTCTATGAGTCAGACCACTAGTATGGCTCTGGTCTCAGTTTGTGCCTGGCGTTAATGGTAACCAGAGACGAATGGAGAAGATTTCTTTGTTTTTGGCACCACCGACTACCCCCTCTAGTTGTTGACTATTAGTCATGTTTTGGACTGTGCCACCAGTGACATGACCAGACCTGTACGTATTGTCTGGTGTTTCCATGGTTATGTAAATCTATTTATCTCCAGGGGGGTGTTTGAGGCACACTGCTGGTTATCACCCCCTGATCGCAGTTGTTGGGAGTGTGATACATGAGAATTTCTTGCCTAATGTTTCCCCTGCTGGTACAGGATTCATTCAAGTCATAAACCCTCTGAGGAGAAGCTGTTAAAGCAGATGACCAATCTTCTCCTTTCCTCCGACCATGATCTGTGATCTGAAACTTGTGTTTCTTGCCTATGTGTGAATATGCGTTTACTTAATAGATTCAGAATCAGTAAATATACAGGGATTTGTCTCAATTACATTGGTTAAAAAGCATTTCCTGAATGTAGTGTTTGTACAATGACACTGTGCACATGTACTATTTCTGCACTGTTGGTAAGTTTTGAAAGACTTTTCTTGGGGGTGGGCCCTACATAGCCGCTAATTTTTACCTGTCTGCTTGCTGAAGGCTCCTATTAACAGCCAGTACAATGAGGGTTGAGTCGTCTGCTGCTTTGGTCTTATTCAGCAAAACTCTGCTTGCTAAGCAAAGTCTGTATTCACAAAGCAGCACGTGAGGCTTGCTGCCATTTCTGAACTCTCTCTATAACACACACACACATACTTAATCATAGTTCCTGTCACCACAAAGGCACACACAGGCAAGCATAATTTACACACACCTACCTCAAAGTATAAGTTGCACACACCACTATTCTCTCATTTACACCAACAAATGCTTAAAACCCCTGCAATGCTTGCGTGATCTAAATTGTAGGGATTAAAGAACACAATAATGTCTTCGCTACGCTAATTAGAGGTCATCAACAATACCTTTCATGAATGTGTCATTTTTTTTAATATCCTTTGACTCGAAAAAACATTAGCATTAACAAGTCAGTCAGTTTCAACGGCATCTACGAGACTTTTTTTCAGGAAACAAGACAGATTTTTGCTGGTGGAGTTTGACCATTCTGTTCGTCGCCTCCCCAATGCAATTTTCTTTGTTTTAAAGAGATTTATAAACTGGTGCAGTGCCAATTCGTGGCATGACCGTTCGGAACAGGCTGATTGCTTGGCTCGCGGTAGCCTCCCGGTATCGCTGCTTGCAGCATTGTCAGGATCGTGGCCATGTGGAGCACGTGGCCGTTCGTAGCGGCCAGAAGGAAATGCGGCTTTCTGCGTTCTCGAGAACGCTTGTTGACTCCTGAGAAGTGAAGAAGAGTTCGGTTGTAACATTAGTGTATCCAGCATCCAGTAGTAAAAGTGAACTGCAGCAGTCAATGAGCCGGCGTCTCCCCGCTGCGGACGACGCGCTGGACAGTCTGCAGAGCCCTGAAGCCCCGCTGCTGAACAGAGCGCCGTTTTCTTTTTCATTCAAAGTTTAATAATATTGAACATGTCGCAAATTGCACCAAATTCGACAAAGCACTCCACGGGGTCCCCAGCGATACACCCGCCAAGTGTGAAGTAGATCTTATGAGTGGTTCTCGAGATATGCAAAGGACATACGGTAAGACAGACAGAGATTCTTTGCTTTATAGTGACATGAGTGTCTTGAAAGCAGACAGAATGCAGATCTGTGCTGTCATGTTAAACAAACATCACACTTGATTTAGAAAAAACTCAACAATCAATCTGTATGTATTGGAATTGGCTACAGTAATCTTGTCTCATCTACGTATTTTTTTATGATTTGAATGACTGAATGACTTCAGTCAAGACTGACAGTTTTTTGGCAATTAACGTTTGTATTTTCAGGGCTTTTCATTGGCTGTTCTCAATCAGTAATAGGCACTTAATTTTGATCTAAAATCAAATTTCACATGACATTTTAAGGGCTTAAAAAGTGTTTGAATTAGAGTTTTTGCACCTTGCAGATACCCTGACCTTATGACTCGTACATCAGCCATATTTCTGATTCTGGCTATGTAGTGATGGTATTCAGTCGGCGGCGCTTTGCCCTCTGGCCCTGAGAAATCTCATCCTGCTGCCTACTTCCTGCTGCCAGATATTCTTGGCTTCTATATACAGAATATAATTGAATGTTTGAGGCCTCAGTTAACACCCATCAAACATTAACCCCGTAAGAGAGCTCTACATTTATTTAAACTCTTACACGCGCACACAGTCTCTATTGTTTCCCGTCTTCATATGGACTTCCTGCCTACTGATAGCAGGGGACTCATGTCGTAAAGGCCCATAAATGAATGACGCAAGACTTTTAATGGTTGGTCTATATCTGTGTGTGTTTGGTTTGGTTGACTCAATTATCGCCTTGAGAAAACACACACACACCCCTTCATTGACTTTTTCCCCTCCGTTACTACCAGTGAAAACACGCATGTATCCAAATCCCATCGGAACAGGATACACACCGTATTGTGCATTTAAGTAGACAAACATGCACACATACACATTTCACCAAGCATACCTACAGTATACAGTACATACAGGCACAGTCAAACTACATAGAGAGACACATAGAAAAGAGATGTAAAAACACACACATTCTGCAGTGGAGTCAGGTTTTCACACTCGCATACACGTAGTCCTCTCTCCATTACACACTGTCAGGAATGCCCAGACCTGCCTGGCCTTGCAAAAATCCTACAAGGCAAGTTGATCCCAAACTTTCCCAAACAGGCATTACATTCCCACTTCCCACCACCGAAGACTCCACTCAGTGATAGATGTGGGAATGCGGTTGGAATCTGTTATGGGATCTAGAGAGTAGAAACACACCTGTGCATGCTGCACACCACACCCCCTCACAGGCTCATGGGGTCCAGCATGGGAACATGTAAAGTTTGCTCTACAGTAAATCTGATTCTTTTCAGTCATTTTCACTTTCACACCTGCTAAGTAGTAGTTAGTGTACTGTTTAGCTGTAAAATTAGAAAGTTTGTGACCCGGCAGCCATGGTGAGATCAAGTTGAGGAAATGGGAACTCTCTGAAATGACCTGTGATTGGCCAAAGATTTTTTTAAAGCCTGAAAACAGAGCCATGAGGAGGTGCAGAAGTCTAGTTTCCTCTCAGAACTCTTGAATTACAATATGCTGAAAGGTTATTATGGAATTGTTGCCTGCTGAAGCTTTAAGAAAAGATGTAACAAAATGTAGCAGTGCTCAACCTAACACCTCTCTGGGCGCCCTGGTGCTCTAGGGGTTTAAGGCGCTGACCATGAACCACAACGTTCCTGGTTCACATTGGGCTGGGGACATTTGATGCTTGTTATTCCACATGTCTCTCTCCCCTCTTTCCATCTGTCTCTACTGTCCACCCTCCGTTAGATGCATTAAAATGCCCCGAAAAGTACTAAAATAAATGTAATTTTGTTGTAACTCATACCTACAATATATTCTGCAAATATGCCTCTCAGCATGCTTATATCCGTAAGCCCTAATTTTATGGTGATGGCAGATTTTTCTTTTCCTTCTACCGAGAAAAATGTGCGTTTCAGAGTTTTAGCTTTGTCAATCTGTCTGGTTGAGTTAGTGGGTGAGAGGAGGATCTGGGTCATTAGCGGTCTGACACTTTGCACAGGCCTCTCTGTGTAATGCAGCATAGACCCGCGTGTGTGGGCGTGGGTATGTGGGTCCATCAGTGTAGACTGAACTGCATTGGCTGATGGGCTGACTCGGTGACACGCCTCAAAGCACAAAGTGAGCGAAGCTTCTGAGGGGCAAAAGTCTTTTGAACAAAAAAAGTTCATACCAAAAAGTTGCGTCTGCAGAAACTTTTTTCACTTGTGGTGCTCTTAAAGAGGAGAAAAATGTGCATCATTTCTGTATGTTCTGTACTATCAGGAATCAGAATCCACCCAATTTATAGGACAAATGCATCACCCAGTCATTGTGTTTTACTGAAACACATTTCAGCTGTTGGCAGGCATTGAACCTGTGGATTTTCAGTAAGAATAGTATTTTAACCAACCAGTTAAAGCTGTAATTTTAGTGTATTTATGCAAATCAGGCGTTTAAGTAGGGGTGGAGGAAAAAATCGTTACGGCATAGTATTGGATATTTTGCTTGGCAATATTGTATCGATACACATCGTCAAGAATCAATCTTTTATTATATAAACTATTAACCTCTTAACAATCTGACGCTATTCTGTCTTTCAGAGGTTGTAGAGGGCTCAATCTTAAAGCTAGAGTGAAGAGAACTGGTATCATATGAAACTAGAAAAACCTAAGGAATCGATTGGTACCAACCATGTCATGTTAGCTTGTCAGGAAAAACACTAATAACGCTCCAAAGTTACACTACATTTTGGCAAGGGAAAAACTTGCAGGGCCATTTTATTAGGTGTCCCTTGACCTCGCACCGCAAGATATGTGGAAAAAAACCTCTGAGATGAACAGAGTGAAAACTGTATCTTATTAGATAAAACAAATGACGAACTGCATAATTTGCAGTTAATAAGTTGCAATATATCTTATCGCAATACTCAGCATATCGCAATATGTTCAAAATCGCAATAAGATCGTATCGTGACTTAAGTATCGTGACTTAAGTATCTTGACTTAAGTATCGTGACTTAAGTATCGTGACTTAAGTATCGTGTGGCCTCTGGTGATTCCCAGCCCTAGGTTTAAGAAACTTGATATAAGCCACACATGTTGTTTCAAGCCATGCAGTGCTATAGGAAAAGATATTTTGTATACGTTCCTGAAGCAGCCTTACTCGATGCATTATGAAATCATCATTCCTCAGAGCTGTTGCACCCCCCCTCATTCTTCAACCCTTTAAAAGACAGCAGGTCAGATCGCCTCAGGCCCAAACTATGGCCTGACCCCACAGGTCAGCCAGCTAATACCACGGGCTACTTGATCCAGCTAGCTTTCTTTTCCACCTCTCCTCCTCTCTGGATCTCTCGTCACTTTTTTGCTGCCTCTGTCAAATGCTGTCCAACCGACACTGTCCCTTTACTCTCCCTTGACAGAGAGAGAGAGAGAAAAAAAGAGTTGAGACCCCACCTTCACCTCTCAACCTCTGCTATAGGAAAAGGAGGGAAGACAGGAGGGAAAAGAGGGAGAGATAGGAGGCGGGAGAAAGGATAAACACACTTAACAAAGGCAGAAATGTGCTCCCGGGGGCAGTTTGTTGTTAAGCTGTATTTGCCCCTACTCGCAGGCAGGCTCAGCATCGCTCAGGTTACAAATACAGGTCAGGTGTGTGCCTCGGTGAGTGAGAGCGTGAAAGCACCGTTAATGAGTGGTACAATGTACACTGCAAAGGGGTGTGTGTGTGTGTTTGTCAGCGTGTGCCAGACCAGCTGTATGGCACAGTGCCGTCTCTGGAGCACAGCCCAGGCCTAATGTTCAAGCAAAGGCCTCTTAGGAGTCCACTGGGATGTCGCTTGGCTGCTTCATTGCCCCTCATAGAAATTGTGTTTAGTGTGTGTCTGTGTGTGTATGTGTGTTTGGTGTGCTGGAAAACGCGCCGTGCATGGTGCCTGATTTGAGAAAGTGCACTATACGAGAGTGTTTCCAGAATTACGACTCTATAATGTAGTGTTGGATGTCATATTTGATATTGTGAGCTTCCAGATACTTAACACTCGTGAACATAAATCAAGACTGCACCATTTTGCTGATGTCTTATGGGACATTTATAACATATAGACCCCCTTTTCAACGGAGCTGTTGGTGGGATCCAAGCCTTATGGTATTTTTAAACCATTTTTCTATTCCTAAGGTATTATTTTTTGAATTTACTCCTTATTACCTTGATTTCTTGTCTTTATTTCTCTGTCTACCAGTGACCTATAGCCTTTCACTTTGCTTACAGTCCTGGCAAATTGCTGTGTAAATAGTTCTTTTCTTTTCCTCCGCTCCACCTCTTCCTCCCGTCACATGAATTGGCCGCCCATGAAGGGGGAAGAAGCGTTTCCCAGCTGTCACTCCCCTCGTGGTGACTTTTTATCCATCATTGTCAGCTTGATGAAGAGCTTGTGTACAGCCAGGGCACTAACAAGAGCACCTGCATGTACACACACAGACAGTCACACGCTCACACACACACACACACACACACACACACACTATGGCTCTTATTGATACACTATTACATCAGCTCTTTTCTTCATTGTGAAGTTGACGTCAGTTGTTGAGTTTAAAACCTTAGTCATGGGAAAGAGGTTATGTGAGAGACCATGACGGAGTATATACATTATATATGGGTGTGTGTGTGTCCACTTACGCTTGTACTGATATGGATGTGTTGTACTTATTCTTATGAGATCATGTTTTTTTAGGCCATGCAAATGAGGACATTTTTGCAAAGTGTTGCCAATTTGTCTGTTTCTCAGTTTTTCAAGGGTCTACTACCATACTTGCCAACCTTGAGACCTTAAAAAAAGGAAGGTTTTCAAAACCAAAGCGGGGGGGTCTGAGGGTTCTCCCTAGAAATAAATTGAGTTTCAGAGATTTTGTTTCCTGCATTCTGATGACTTTAAAAGAGTGAAAATAATAACAAAATAATAAGTATACTGCAACAACAACAACTTTTGATTTTACCTTTCACTCCCAGGAAAGAAATGAATAATTCACCCCTCTGGTGTGAACTTGGCATGAGAATCTCTGTCATAAACTAATCATCCCTTTTTATTTATTTTTGCTCCTGCTTCAGTGTTTCTTTCTCTTAGTGCTCTCCATTTCTCTCACCTTCTCTCACTCACTGAAGGCCCTTTCATTCATAATGCAACAACGGCACCACTGCGCTCTGAAATCCATTATTTCCAATGGCTTGCGCATCGCCACGACAGATTTACGCTGTGTCGCGAGCAATTCCGCCAGGAAACGACAGTTGGTGTAGCTCCATTGTCGTCCGGGTGGAAACAGTAGGGGTTATACACACTGTTCAGTTCCAGAAACAGGCTAAGATAACGAAAAGGAAAAAAGTGTGAAAGTTTGCCATTGATCGGGAGAAATAAGGGAGAACTGTGACCTCGGGAGGAAACCGGAAGAGGGCAATGAAAAACGGTAGTCTCCCGGGAGAATTGGGAGGGTTGGCAAGTACAGTATGTCTATTACTTTAGTGTTTAGGATCAAATAAAACCTTGGCAGATTAGTATGTTTTTTTTCTGATTATTCCGTTAGGAACTCTTTCACTAGCCAGAAGCCACTGTATTAATATTCTCGTGATGATGAATCTGGTAACAGTGGAGATTGCTGTCATTACTGGGATCTATATGTTTAAGATCGATAGATCTCGATCTTGAAAGTTAATATGAGTCTTGCAATGCATCAAAGAAGAGTTGAACAGAATTTGAAACATGAATAGTGTCATCCATTCGAAGATGTTTGACAGTTGGTATTTTCAGAGTGAGGGTTGAGGATATGTGGTGAGTGAGTAAACGAGTTTACAGTTTTATTTTTATTAGTATGGAAACATCCTGGACAGTACGTTACCTCCATTAAAGCATTCTACAGTGTTGAATGGTGCCGCACTTTGCTAGTCGCTGGCACATTTTTGGACCACCACACAACCTTTTACAATAACTTCAATATCTTCACTTTGTTCATTGGCGCAGATGAATGGGACAATATGCAGAAAATTATGGATTTCAGCTTTTGTTTTGAGGCTATTTGAGGGTTAAGGAATTAAAGGTGTCAACAGAAGGTGCCCTCAAGAACCGTGATGATGTGTGAAGTGTTTGCGTGTTTGCACATGCAGTCACTTTCTCCTTTTCCTTTCTCCTGTGTGGAAGCAGAGTACAATAAAGCTCTGGTTGTCTGGGCTTGCTCACCGGAATGCCCTCTCAGCCTCACGCTCACTTCGCTTCCTTTCATCTCCTCCCCCTCCTTCCTCCAGAGTGATTAGTGAGGGCTCAAAGAGATGTGCTCCTCTGTAAGGGATGACGTATCGTCCTAAGGTGTTGTGTGCACATGTGCCTGCGTGATCAGTGTTAACCCTAAGAGACCCACCATAGACCTGTTCTTGTTTTTTTAGGGATGGATTGGGGATCATTAGGGGGAGATAGCAGGTCAACAATAGATGTTGCATAGAAGTGGTGTAAGGGTGGGAACCTGAAGATTAATTTGAGATGCAGCTCATCACTGTGTGTCAAGTTGTTCTAGTCATAAATCAGAGGGGCTTAGAACATTATGATAGAAGTATATGATGGTCATTCCCATGCTCTATTATGTCTCATAAGTTCTCGCAGTAATTTTGGGTTGATACCATTTGTTACACAGATTTGGTGCTAAATTTACCCATTTTTACCACTTGAGAATTGATAAAAAATTATCAATAATCCCTCCCAAATCCCACATTAAGACACCAAGACCTTGAGGAACACTATAGAAAAAGCCATGCTGTGATTTGGTATCAAAAACTTTTGACATTTGGAGATTTCTGCAAGAATTACATCTTTCGACGACTGGATGGCGAGCACTTCTGTTCTGGAAACTGCTCAGAAACCCCCTTATTGTCAATCTAGCTAGGAAATCCATCCATCCTCTGAATGCTCTAGGTCTGTAGTTTGTGGCTGTAAAGTTTCATGAGGCTGTGATTATCCTAGAGGTCACCACAGGCCATTTTATACAGTGAAGTCAAATTTTTTAAAATGGCCCCAGTATATGCAATGGCTACTGTGGGGACTAACATCATCACACATGAATATTATTGGGCTCATTGGATCCACAAGAGTCTCAGCTTCATTCCCATCATATCCACTTTATGCAATTCCAAGACTGTTTACGGACCCCAGCCCCAAACTGCATGTGATTATCATAAAGTGGGCATGTCTGTAAAGGGGAGACTCGTGGGTACCCATAGAACCCATTTTCTTTCACATATCTTGGGGTCAAAGGTCAAGGCCCTTTCTGACAAGCATGGCATGGTTGGTACCAATGGATTCTAGTTTCATATGATACCAATACCATCACTGTAGCTGCTCCAGCCTCTGTAAGACAGTAAAGTTGGTTGGTAGTGTTTGTGTCAGACTGAGACAGCTGTTTGGCTGTATTGACATACAAACTGAGAGTGAATACAGAAATGTGGCTTTTTAACGTTGCTGCCAGATGTTAGTACCTGGTCATGTTTGTGTGACTGAAGGTTGACACGCACATATCAGTAAATTTTGAAAAGTTAAGTTTTCACCATCCGCACTACTAACACTATCCTTCATAATCACTGTCCACTGTGGACAATGTGTTTGGAAAAGTCTCCTTTTCAAGGGTCGAAAATGCCACGTTGTTATGGATGGAAAGCCAAAACAGAAAAAAAGAGTCTGTTTCAGATGTATCCACTTCATTGTAGACATGGCCTGAGTCAACTTGTGTGCATTTTGGAACGTGGGGGTGGTTTTGTGCAGTGAGATAGATAGTGGGCAGACTGTCTGCTCTTTGGCACGTTGGGGGCTATTGCCCTTACATGCACTCTTACTTCAATATGACCTTTTATGAATTTGAATTACTTCCTCTGTTGTTTTGTTTCTCCGTGTACACTTCTATCTGTAGTTGCCACTCTCCACATCGCTCCCTCTAACACACTGTCTTGCTTCTATCTCCCTCAGTGCTGTCTTTTTGTCTTTTGCTTTCCTTCTTTTTTTTTTCCACCTTTCTTGCTCTTTCTGTAACACTCAATCCCACTCTTCTTCCTGCCACAATCTTTTTTTTTGTTGTCCCTGAATGAAATAGTTACACAACAATGTCGCTCTGTAAACTAAGGAGGCTTAGTACTGATACAATATGAGTTTGCTTTTTTCCCACGGAGGAGGTAACCTCAGGCTGCAGAGTTGCTGCCAAATGATCCATTTTCTCCCCGGGAGCATTGAGTACACAAACAGTAGATCCACAGATGTCATAACACTGGCACAGTTAAAGCTGCCCCTCCTGTTTGTTTCTAATCTCATCCTGTTAATGTGGTGTGAAAGCGACTTCCGAAGTGAGCTGACTTTTACTATCACCCTAAAGGCACCCTAAAACATCTGTAAAGTTCTTGAATATTTTTCCCCACATCTTATGACAGCTTTCTTTGTACTGTTTCTCCGACTAAATTAATGAAAAGAACAAGGTTAAAACGGTATGAAAGACATTTTTGTCATCATATCTGGTTTAATACAGTAGGCTTCTTCGCATATCATAACTGATTTCCTGCTGCCCTTGTTTTGATACTGCTGCTGATACTTTTCCATTTTCTGTCTGTCATACTCTGCTATAAACTGTCAATATTTTTTTAAAACTGCTGTAAAACACAGGAGTGTCTGTTTGTCTTCCTCTTCCTAATTCACCTCACTCCATCAAGGCTTCAACCAGCCACCTGCCCCCAATGACCAAAGTCGTGACCTGCGTCTCTTTCCACTTTCCCATCATCCATCTCTTCCCCCTTATTCCCTCCCCGTCTCTCTCTGTTTCACTTCCTCTCTTCACTCCTGTGTATCCATCCTTCCTCTCATGTCAACAACCAGGAACGTCTTTCTAAGACAGTTTGCACAGACATGTTGTACGCAGCTATCAGCATCTAATTGACAGGTGTATAGTAGTTTAATTTGAAAAAAAACATAGAACAGTACTAAAAATGAGGGTGGACTAAGGAAACAAGGAAGAAGAGCTGCGTGTTTTTAGATGACAACCAATCAAGAGGCGATAATGGAAGTGGTGATAAAGAAGTAAAACTATGAAGGAGAATGTGAAGCCATCTTTCATTCTCCTCGGGGAGAAGAGAGAGAGCAAGTGTGGGAAAATAGGAAAGAGAAGGAAGTGTGTGTGCTCCTGTTCACATGTTTCCAGCACAGTGTAGCCACCAGGGACCCATTCCCACTGATCCCCCTGTCACTCAAACACATGCAAAGATGTGACAGCAGATGCTGGTTAAGATGAGGTAATAGGAAAACCATATACTTCCTCTCTCTGTGATAGGTGAAGGGGGGGGGAAGCAAACTTTAAGTTGGAATTTTCTCATGTCATGACGAAAGGAGGTTGGTCTAATCCTTTTCTTGATTTATTGTTGTCTAGTTAACAGACATACATTTTGGATTTTGTTCTGTGGCTGTTGTTCAGATATGACAAACTTTGTTTCCAATTAGACTCATTCAAAGAAGTGGAGAACACTATAAAATGTGTTTCCTGTATGCTGTTGGGAAGGTCAATCAGAGTAGAGCTGCAATGATTAATCCATTTGGTGTCAACTATTAAATTAATCGCCAACTATTTTGATAATCAACTAATCGGTTTGAGTAATTTTTTAAGAGAATAAAAGTCAAAACTCTCTGATTCCAACTTCTTAAATGTGAATATTTTCTGGTTTCTTTACTCCTCTATGACAGTAAACTGAATACCTTTGAGTTGTGGACAAAACAAGACATTTGAGGACGTCATCTTGGGCTGATTGACATTTTTCCCCATTTTCTGACATTTTATAGACCAAACTAATCGATTAATCAAGAAAATAATCAACAGATTAATCAACCATGAAAATAATGGTTAGTTGCAGCCCTAAGGCAGAGCCTCACTGTGGATTGCTTAAAGCAAAATTGTCCAATCACACTCAACAAGCACCTATCACAATATATTGCCTGTTAATGTACTGTATGTGTGGGTAGGCTTTTTTTGGAGTGTGAATTCTATTTATGCTGGCGCTTTCTGAGGCACCAGCACTACTTTGTTTCGGCCTTTGCGAGTAAAACACCTGCAGTCCAGTGACTCCAGCCTATGGGCCTGAACAGGCCTTTGCTAAAGACTCAAAGGAATTCCAGGTGCGTTTGCTGTCTCTTGGTGTTACGTGGACGTGACGGTGTGTGAGGTCCAGAGCAGCTGAAAGCATGTATTTACCTGAGGGCAGCAGGGGGAAGAGGAGACCCGGCCTGTCTTATCTCTCTCTCTCTGTCATCGTGTTTGATCGGCTGGTCTGGGGTCAGTGCCGTGTCAAGAAGGGACTGAGAGAAGGTGATTAAAAAGGGATCCTTTACATTTAAGCCCAGGTATCAACAGGGCTGGATGTATGCATGCCCTTTTTTCAAACTTGTGTGTTTGCTCTGTGTGCTCACTGACTCGGAGTTCAGCATTATTTAACTTGGTCAACACACCTGTGGCCGATTCAGCAAAGGGGAGTTTCTCTGAGGGATTCTGACAGGATCTCAGGTTAAACCAGACTTGTCAGCCTCACATCCCCAGGCCCGGGTGGCTACTCAAGATTGATTGCCACTTAGCCTCAGTACGGGGCTCCATTTGACTGTAAAATGTGAGTCTTGGAAAACCTCAGACCCCTGACTTTCTGTGATTTACGTCGTGAGTCATAAGTAGACTTACTGTCTCAGACCAGGGCCAGTTGCATAAAAATGGATCTAGTCTTTTCCTTAAATATAACTTTAAATTTGATTTGCTCCAGACACTTAAATGTACCTATTGCATAAAACTTCTCTATGACTGACTTAGATAGCCTGTCGCGCAATGCATTAAGGGTGAAAAAAGACACTTAACAGAAGAGGATAAAATGGCAGATGCAACAGCGACAGCACATCAAGTATGGGAGAAAAAAAATACAACCGTTAAAGATGTTCAGAAACAATTCAAGAATATGGTACTACAATTAAAA
Organism: Sebastes umbrosus; assembly: GCF_015220745.1. Lineage (NCBI taxonomy): Eukaryota > Metazoa > Chordata > Actinopteri > Perciformes > Sebastidae > Sebastes > Sebastes umbrosus. The sequence continues at coordinate 26,481,490 of NC_051273.1, read as the reverse complement.
CAAATTATGGATAAACAGTTGAAATAGTTGGCTAACTGACGTTCTAACAGATTGGCTTAACCAGGGGGAGAGGTGCTTAACTTCTCTACCTCAAATTAAGTCAGTCTTAATATTTATGCAACACACAGACTTAATCAGACTGGTCTAGTTCAAGACCAAGAAGACTAGTCTTAAACTAAGTTTATGCAACTGGCCCCTGTTTATTTTAAAGAATGAGTATGTAAAGTGATTGTGACTGTTTGGTTACTATATATGGATGATAAGTTTTAGTTAGTCTGTGTTCATCATCATGTTCAATTACTGTTGTAGCTCTTCCCTCAGTTAAACCCCTCAGGCCTAGAGCTAAACCCACCATCTTCCAAATGTTGTCACCACTATCCTCATCTTTATAACCCCCTGTACTAAAATCTTCTGGCCCAACACAGCCCAACGACGTCATCACCTGGCTCTTTCAAAGGATTATTCTCTGCATTTTGCTGTTTTTGTTTAGTCTGCCCTCTGGCTGACCTCAAGCTTTGACCTGTTCAGACCGACGTATGTCTCTCCCCAGGTTGGGCTGCTCCCTCCCAGGCATCTGTTTTCCAGATAAGAGCCGCGAGTGCGAGGGCTGATTCATCGCTCTGTCACTGACATGGCGTTTGGGCCGTCGACATCCCCGCTCTCCCTGCGTCCATGTCTCCCATGGACCCAGTTTTTTATAGCATGACAATCCAGATTTAGTGACAAATCAAGCAGCATGCTGAGGAAAAAAAGGCTTTTCTGTTTGTTACATTAAGAGATCGGCTTTCAAAGGAGGAAACGGCGGAGCGTTAAAATGTCCAGTGTCCCTCCACCTACACTGTGACCCTGGCAGTCATGAGATATAAAACGTTTCTTCATGAATGATGACAGGTTAGGACAGGAACCAAACTCGCCGCCCCGCTCTCTCTAGTGACCACGCTGTGAATTGCCGGTGGGAAACTTTAAAAGCGGCGTGCTAAAGTAGCCTCAACCTTGGCACCAAACTTCATCCGCTGAAATCTTTCTGTTGCCACTTTCTTCATACCAGCCACCCTTTCTTTACAGGAGAGTGGCCATCTCCCATAGTAAGAGGATTAGATCTCACAGTAAGTTGCAGCAGGCCTCCCTGTCCTCTCCCTCTCATCTTTTTCTCTCCTCTGTTCTCCCTCTCCTCTGTGTTGGCTACTTGTCCAGCAGGGCCACGCAGTTTCACAGTCTAATTACAGGTCAATTAAAGGCTTTGTGGCTCAGCCCTCCTTCTGCCAGCGCTCCGGCCGTAGCAGGCTTAGGGGACTCGACAGAGTGAGAGTGAATGAGATATCATTTCATGTGGAGATCAGCCGAGAGAAGGCCTTGAAAGAGGGAATTTGTGGGGGGGAAAGGCTCCCCTCTCTTTCTCTCAATGGACGAGAGTCCCTCCATCCTCGCCAACCCGCACAGCACCCAGCATCTTAAAGAAGGGGCCTCTGGGATAGAGGCCAGAGGATTATGGGAATATTCATGACCAGATAAAGGGGTGAGCGGTTGAATGACTGTGTTTTGGGGCTCATCTCTTAGGTAAACAGGAGCCTAAATGGAGTTTTAGATCGCTACTCCCACTGCTCAGTGAGGAACAGGCAATGGTGACTCTGTCCACTGTGTTTTTTTGTTGCATTTCCACAGGACGGAGAAAAGAAAGCCTTGTTGTGGCCTTTTCTTCCTCTAGCTGCTGTCTTTTGGTGGCAAACAGATGGTGTGGGGGAAATAAATATCTGTTTCTCACAGTTTTTTATCCACAGAATATTGGCTTTTCTGAAAGACGCCATTCAAATTCGCCAGTGGCCTCCTGGGCTCCTGAAAGCTGCCGAGGACTCATTTTAAAGTCATTAAGCATCCCGCTGTAAGGGAATGGCTGATGGGTGTTGCTGTTTTCGTCTTGGTCTAGGTCTTCTCTCCACAGTGTCATGGTGGAACTCTAATTGCACAGGTAGCCAGGCGCAGGTAAAACTCAAGATATAATGTTTATTATGATAGGTGGCTGCTCATTTTCTCAGCATTGTGACACACACAGGGGACGCAGGGGGTTTTGTGGTCCACGTTTTGTGCTTGATGGAACCTGGAAATTGCTGCACATCTTCTCTGAAACTGATTACACTTACAATAATATTTACCTAACTCTTGACTGTCATGTTGTTTATCCAAAATGTAATTATACTACTGTTATTTTCCGTTCTGTTGGTCTTCCTGTGGGTTCTATAAAAAACGTAAGAGAAGTCTTAAGAAGAGCTTTGGTGTTTGAAACGATACAGTCTTTTTTTCCCTGCGAAAGTTTTTTCGTGGAGTTTTTTCAATTTGCATTGAGGTGAATTGATGTGGCTACTGAGACTTCAAACAGCCCTGCATTCAAAAATGTATTCAAATAAATGAGGAGCCGTGTCTTTTCATGCAGTACTTAAGTCAACCTGAATGTGGCCCGAGAATAAAGAGTGGCATCTTTTGTGAAAAGCCGTCTGAGGCAAATGAGTGACTTTTGATTTTGGGGTGTATAAAAAAAAAATTGTTTTTACTTCACAAGAGCTGCCCAGTACAACAACACTTCCACTGAAGCACTGGATCAATGATGGGCTTCAGTTGCGTAAGCAGCATAGACTTTATAAGAAGTGGACATAGTCACCGTGACGTCACCCATCGTTTTGTGGACAGCCGTTTTGAAGCCTTGAGTTCGGCATTTTGGCCGTCGCCATCTTGGGTTTTTGCAACCAAAAGTGACACGAGAGGGTGGAGTTAAGTACAACAGATAATAATAATTAACTCTGATGAACTGAAAACACACTGTGAAAGGGTTAAAGTACAAACTCCCAGACCGGACAACGCTGTGGTAGCAACCTGTCAATCACAAGGTAGCTACGCCCTAAAGCATACCCCACTTTATGGTCTATTTAACTCTAAATGGGACCATAATTTACTAAATGAACATCATGCTGTATTGAAGAAGACTTGAAACTAGCAATTGAGACCATAAAATCATGTTTACAATGTTTACTGAGGTCATAAATCAAGTGAGAAGTAGGCTCATTTTCTCATAGACTTTTATACAATCAGACTTCTTTTTGTAACCAGAGGAGTCGCCCCCTGCTGGCTGTTAAAAAGAATATAACTTTAAGGCACTTCCGCATTGGCTTCACTTTTCGGACCCCGGAGTTGCCCTCTAGTCAGCAGCAGCAGGTGTCGAAGAAAACCAGATTGATTTTCAGCCTCCCATTGTAAACTTTCCCAGCCAATCTGGGGATTGAAACATGTGTCTTTTCTTATCACATGCTCTCTAATTTAAGCACTGCTGCCTCCAGTGATTTAGCTTGGTGTTTCTGCCCGACATTTGGCAGGATCCCTAATGTTTGACCACGTTAAGCGGTCTGCATGTTGAAGCGCTGCGGCTCCATAGAGCACCTTATCATCAGCCACATCTAAACCCACTTAGAAGCTTTGAAGCTTGAGCCAGGGGATTTCCCACGTTTTGATGATCTGACAGTCAGTACCCTCCTTTCCCCACACCAACCAAAACTCCACCCCCGCCCCCGTACCTCACATCTCTTTTTCTTCAGGTCGGACAGATGTTGGTAATCCTGCTCTGATTGGCTCGGATTGAGCCGTGTTGTTCTGTGGTCAGGGCACGCCGCCCACGCGGCTGAACTCTGTCAGTTGCCTTTGAGCCGTGCCCCGCGGTGGGCTGCGTGTCGGAATGGCGTACTGCGGGGTTATGTTTCATTCAACCCCACACCTGCTGCAGTGACTTGTCAGCGTGCCCCTCGACAGGCCCCCTTAATGCCTCCCATTAGGTGTTGTAATCTCCACCTAACGCCCTGCCATTTTGCCTGAGTGTGTTAACAGAGTATCAAAGGCCGGGGATTTTTTTTTTTGCCACCTGCCAGCGGTGAGTGTGTAGGAAGGTGAAAAGAGGTGGAGGTGGCATGACTGTACAGCTCTAGCTGGTTTTCAAGACATTAGTGTGGTTTTGTCTGTGTGTCTTTCAGGGCAAAGCTTTTGTGGCTGTCAAGTCTGCCTACCTGTGTGTGGATGTGTGTGTGGATGTGTGTGTGGATGTGTATGTGGATGTGTGTGTGTGTGTTATCCAGCACTTCTGCTAGTGTTTCAGGACGTGTGTGGGGGTTTGCCTGCATCTCTCCTAACTACCGTGTGCTTTTCATCCGTCAGGAAAAGGATACCTCAGCAGCCGTGCTCCCATCAAAAGGGGGCTGCACACAAGCCCCTGAGTACGATATTTAGTTTCACTCCAAAGCACGCACACAGTTATCACCTTTGTGCCGACCTGAAATGGACACTTAGGACACTGTTGCTCCGAGGTCCAAACCACAATGATTTATCTCCCTGCAAACGGGCAAGTCTTTTTAAAGCTGTGTTTTCACTGGGCCTCCTCGTAGGGAAATAATCGACAATAGGTCGCCTATGGATCTCGTGCGGCTGATTGATCAAGATAGAGCAGCGCTAGTTTGTTTTTCAGAGCCGCTGTTTGAGTTTGTGCTTGGGGGAGATCCAGACAGATTAGCGAGGGTGACAGGGAAGCCGGAGAGCCAGCCAGGCCTGGAGGTGCAGCTGGCATCGCGAGCCACGGCTTCCTTTTCTCTGTATTGGCCCACAGACTTCCTTCAGCCACTGTTTAATCAGCGATTAAGACCGCTTTAGATGGCTCGCTCATCTCGTGTGACAGTACACGTCGGGGTGGAAGGATCGCTCGTCTTATGCAGTCTTCGGACAATAGGGAGTGTAATCATGAAAAGAAGAGACTGATTGTTTCTCCAGTAGATTCCCCTCTCTTTCATGTGAAATGTTGTTGTTATGGTATCTCCTTCTGTCCATTAGCAATGTGCCTGTGAGGTACATGCCATGAGAAAGGGGAGGGTGAGAGCTTTGATGTGGTCTGTGCTAACTGGGAAAGGGTACACAAGCCTTCATCATCAGATGTGTGACGGAGGTCTGCCTGGAGGTTTGGCTGTCACTGTCAGAGGGGACCATCTGGTGTTTTGGTGAAAAATGTGAGGGAATTTCTACCTGCAGAAGTAAACGGTCGGGATGGGAATATTGTTTCATATTTTCTCTGTTTTAAAGAGCAGATTTTATAACCTGCTACCCATCCTGACGTTGCTTCATTAACTACTCATTAGGTTTTAGTGAGTTGCTTTAATAGAAAAGCAGCAAAAACACAACTTCATTCAGATTCACACTGTTTGAAGGAAAAAAGGTTTGATGCTTAAAACAATCATTGGAAATGTTTAGGGCTTCAACTATTAATTATATCCATTATCAATGAATTTGCCGATTATATTCCTGATGATTCAATTAATCTTTTGATCCATATAATGTTAAAATAAAGTCCATTTCAGCTGTCTTGCATCGTCAGACCAACAGTCCAAAACCCAAAGATATCCAACATACTAGGGCTGTAACCACCAATTATTTTCATAGTCGATGTATCCAAGCATTATTTTCTCACTTCAACTGTTAATCTTTTATTCTATTAAACATCAGACAATAGTAAAAAAAAATCCCATTGTAGTTTCCCAGAGTTCAAACTGACATATTCAGATATCTTATTTGTCTGACCAACAGTCCAAAACCAGAAGATATTTGGTTTACAATTATTTTAAACAAAAAAAAAGCTGCAAATCCTCACATTTGAGGAGCTCAAACAAGCGAATGTTTGGCTTTTCTATTGGAAAAAAAAGACTAAAACAGATAATTAATTACTACAGTACTTGCTCATTAATTTTCTGTTGATCAAATAATGGAATTGTTTCAGCTCTACAGTTTACTACGGTAGAAGACAAAGAAAAGCAGCAAATCATCATGTTTATGAAGCTGAACTAGTGAATTCTTGGCATCTTTTTTCTTGAAAAGGGACTTAGGCATTGTACAGATTATCTAAATTGTTACCAATTTTCTGTTGATTGACCAATTATTTGACATTGTTTCCGTTCTAGAAGTGTATTTGTGTTTGTTTTGTGGTTTGACTAACCAACCTACTTTGTGTGCTTTTCTGCAGAGAAAGTCCGTGAGATCCAGGAGAAACTTGAAGCCTTCATAGAAGCTCTACACAAAGAAAAATGAGAGAACCAGGTATTTGTCTCTGTACTGTATAGTAGCACTTACAGTTACCTGAAATGAACAATCGTTAAATTATAGTAAATCTAACTCAGTACTGGTAACCGTGTACTGTATGTAAATTTGATCTGTTGTCCCTTCTGCTCTTTCCTTTACAGAACTATTGAAAGTAAGTTTATGGATCACAACAGAGAAATGCACTGAACAAAGACAACTCAATCTGTAAATGACCGTCATTACATCCTGACCCTGCCCACACCACTCACCTGATTTTAATACCTACGGCTTGGCTCCCTGTCCCACCTCTGACGCTGATGGAAAGATGGACCTGAGCTGAAGGAAATTGTTTTCAAGCTTGCTCTTTGGTTTTCTTTTTTCTCTCTCTTGCGAACTGTCCTGAATCAAGAGAGGGGCCAAACAGTCGGACACAGTGTTGTCACTCATCTGACATCTCATTTTCAATAAATGAGGATTGTGTACATGTTAATCTCCCCAGTTTTTTTTCCCCACTGATGGAGTCTGTGTACATGTGATTAGGGGAGTGTTCATCTTCACTGATCTCTGTACAAAGAAAAAACACGTTCTTGATGGGTGAAACAGCCTTGAATTTCATACCTTTATCTCACCTGGTGCTCCTAAAATACGCCATGATACCCACCTGGTACACGGGAAATAGCCTCTAATTAGCATTATCAGTTCTTTTTAGTTGCACTTAGGATCCAAAGCACTTAAGTCATCCCTCCAAGCTGCAGCTACACTCTACATTTCTGCTCCATGTACCCCTAAATGAGGCGGTGTTTAGTTCCGGCAGATGTCCACACATTAAATCTATAAGAATAGAAAGTAGCTGCCTGGTTCAATATTCAGCTTCCCTCCCATCAACGCTGTAACACTACAACAAGTATACGGCCAGCTCTGAGGGTGTTGGAAACAGTAAGATGTATAGATTTATTTCTTATTATTTTGATCTAATGGGGTTTATTTGACCATACTATGTTTATATGTCTGCCAAATACATGTAATGTCCTCGTCATGTCACCTTTTGTTTCTGTCTTTGTCTCTGTGTTTGTGATGTTTGCACTTCCATCATTGTACATTAACACAGATAATAATACAACTTCCCCCAAAAAACAAAATAATTGGAATAGGACCTCCTCTTAATAAATTGAAACTGTAGTCAAACATAAATTCAGGATGCTTCTACATCATTAACACTTTATTAAACTAAGTGCTGTGGTTTTTTTTAACTGATTGTGGTGATGTATTTCAACATATTACATACATTTCTAAGGTTTAAGACATCATTACGCAATAGCCACATCGCATCATCAGTTAAAGATGTCATAATAACCATTTGAAAATGCATTATCTGGCATTTGTTAGAGTCCACGTCTCCACTTTGGACATGAGCTTTAGTCTTTCCCGCTCTAGTATCCAGTCCATCTTGATCAGCTGGTCCAGTTACACAGGGTGAAGGTGGGTTGTTCTGATGTGTTTCCAATCTGCACCAGGTTTGGTGTCCTTTTGTTTATTTGGCAGCACAGTTATCTCTATGTACATATACACAGCACAGGTGCACCTGTACTTTTCCTCTCGTCTGTGTTTGAATGGTCATTATCATCTCATGTCTCTTGCTGCTTCAGGGATGAGATCAAACTCCCAAAAAAAAAAACAAGGAAAATAGTTATCTCCATTTTGTAAATGAACAGGAATTATCCTCAAAGTTAACAAGAAAAACAACGAATATCTAACATGCCGGTGGGTCATTTTAAACTGTGTATGCTTTCGTCAACTCACTGATTGTTCTACAAGTCACTGTCCAGGGCGGGATGTTTCCATGCTGCTCCCAATCTTGTGCTTCTTCTTCATTCTCATCTTGGACCCCTTCTCTCATATCCACCTCCATCATTTGGACTATTCTATCTCTCACATAGACATCCACTCACTCTTCCTAGCTTGAAAAACTGTCTGATGTTTGACCGAAAAAGGGGTGAGAGACTGTGTTAATAAATAGTATATATAATAAGCCGTGCATTCTGTACAGGTAAAGTTAATGGAGAGTCATGGAACTACTATTATGTACAGCACGTGTATGCAGAGTGAGCAACTTGTGTAACAGCAAATCCGTGAGTTGGTTAGAAAAATGTTTTATGTTGTAGAAAGTAATGTTTGCATGGTGTACCCCATCAGATGTGCTTTATTTATTACATTTGTGTTTAAAAGGAAAAAAAGTTAAAATAAAATTGACAAATAAAAATGACCCTTTTTCATGACGTGTCATCTTGTCCAGTCAGTGTTGAACCTATTTTTCACATTTGTAGTTGCCTGCTGTTGAGTGCATTGTCATTCAGCTTCATATTAGCAGTTGCTTTGAACAATGTCCATTCACCTGAACCTCTAGCCAGCGACAAACTCAAATAACATGAAGAAAGTTGACATAAGTATCTAATCTAATTTCAAAGTCCGTTTAGTAGCTCTTGTGGAGCTTCCGACCATATATGATCTTCATCAGCAGATGAAGTTTGCCCAGTTGTCATGGAAATGTTTTAAAATGTGAGAATGTTAAACTTTATTACAATCATCATACATACAGTACATCAACTTTGACCTCTGCATTTAACCCATCCTAAGCATTATAGGAGCAGTGAGTTGCTGTGAAGCGCCCAGGGAACAAGAGGTTCAGTGTCTCGCTCAAGGACACTTCGATGTGCGGACAGTAGGAGCCGGGGATCGAACCACCAACCTTGTGGTTAAAGGCTTCTTGTCTGTGATCAAAGATCATTCCTGACCTTGAAAACATGCACTTGAAATCCTTAAAAGGCTCAGAAAAAAATGGAAAATCTATTTCCATGCCAACTGGGCAAACTCCTAAATCTGGTTGTGTGTAGAAGGTAACCCCCATAGATATAAAACTGATTAATATCTATGGTAACCCTGAGTTGGTAAACTCTCGCGAGATGTTAAGGTTATGCATTGACTTCGAATAGTTAAGGGCTTGGAATCTCGCGAGAGTTTTTTTTGCAAGTTTTCGCATTTGCGGGTTACCATTTAGACACGACCCTTAAACCTGAGCTCCCTCAATTCTCGCGTGATCACAAGACATCGCGAGAATACAGCTGCAAGGTAAGCAAACTCTCATCTACTGATGAAGATGTTGTATGATAGAAATGACCAAAACAACAACTAAATGCATGTTGTGGTGATATTGTTTTTCCAACTGCTGATTCCAAGGAGAAGAATGAACATTGAAACTCATAGTAAAACCAGACTGTGAGTCCACAGACATGCTGGCAGCTCTGAGAGGCTGAACTCATACAGTGCTTTGAGCTAAATGCTAACATGTGCAGAATGACAACATTATTCCCTGTTAGCCATCAGCATGTTCAGCAGGTCCATCTTGTGTTAGCATGCTAACATTTGCTAATTAGCACTAAACAACACAGTTGAGGCTGATGGGAATGACATTGGTTTTGCAGGTGTTTGGTCATAAACCAAAGTGTTCCACACATTTTAAAATTTGGACCTCATGATGCTGCTAGAGCAGGGGCCTGCAACCTGTGGCTCCAGAGACACATGTGGCTCATTAGCCACTCTCCAGTGGCGGCCTGTGGATTTATAAACATGGAAATGAATAACTGTTTTTTGTTTACATTTTCATTTTTGTTTATCATTGTTGTAGGTCTATGGTACGACAGTATGAAGTAATAGGGCCACATTGAGGAAAAAAAAAAAAATCTGAGATTTCGAGAATAAAGTCGTAATATCATGAGAATAAAGTCATATTATTATAAAGTATTAATTTTACGTGTTATTTTCTTTTTTTCTCGTAAAGTTATTACTTTATTCTCGTAATATTACAACTTTATTCTGGAAATCTCAGATTTTTTCCCTCAATGTGACCCTAATACTGCGTAGTACATTTTTCTTTGGCCCGCACTGCATTAGACTTAAATACTATATACTTCGACTATAAACTGTGTTACCTTCATCACAATGCTCAAATGTTTTGCAGCTCCAGACAGATTTTTTCTTTTTTTTTCTTTGCCTAAAATGTCTCTTTTGACAGTAAAGGTTGCTGACCCCTGTGCTAGAGGAATGTTAAACGGTATGGTTGGTAGTGTTGTTCAAATACATTTTTGTTGTATTTGTTGAAATTCTCATTACATCCCGACAACAATCAATAAATCAAATGCTCTGACCAAAAAAAGTCTATCTGTTGCAGGACCGTAATAAGCCCGTCCAATCTCTTTGGCCCGAATGAAATGACTCAACAACTTGCCTGCGTGCACTCTGCCCGTGCACTCATAGTGCGTCACCAGAGTCTTCCACAAGCTGCTAGCTTTACAGCTGTGAGTACTAACAATAGCCAAGCTCGTTGTTTACGTTCATTATATGCTTACGTTCATAATAATAATTTTGGTGGAGTGGCTTTGGAGGGAGGCCTGAAGGGACGGACGGTCAGTGCTGCCGTCTTGGCAACTCTCTCACTAGATTTAGCAACTTTTGGAGCTACTGCTGCCAGCTGTTTTCATTGGAAAAGAGTTTGTAACACTGTACTCAGTTTTCGGTCGGATCATTTTTAAAATCTAGTTCTCTTGCTAGTTTCTTAAGATTACCGACCTGGCCTTTAAAGTGGCAGTAAGAAATAGTGGCACTATTGAGCGTTCCTATTGGCTGTGCTTCGGCTGGTGGGCGGTGCTTGGTATTTCCTCAACAGATCTCAACATGGCTGCCGGGTCACAAACTTTCTCATTTTACAGCTAAACAGTACTACAAGATGTAGTGTAGAAATAGGCATTCCAGTAACAGAATATTGATTCCTTTTATGATCAGGGCTGCCTAGTTTGACCATTTGATCGGAGTTGGCGAGTGATTGACAGCTGCTCAGAGACGGCAGACTCCAGATCGGCTCTGATTGGTTGTTTTCCTCCGGTCTGTGAAATCTTGCAGAAGCCATTAGGAGCACCGGAGGACACCGAGGCACATGATTTTTTTTCAGATTACCTGTCTCATGCACTACTGTTAAGATATAGTTTGTTAGTTTGTTTAATCATATTTGCTCCATTTCTACCCACTGCATATTTAAGTGATCACCAAATCTTGCACAAGTAATCCTCTGGGGACGATCAATGTTTGCGCAAAATGTCACAATCTCGGAACCCCTTGGCTATTGGTCTGACGACGGATACACCTCTGGGGGCAAGGGGCAATATTTCTGTGGCCAGTTTACAAGCTAATTCTAAACCAATAGAAAGCTAAATCATCATCAGTGGGTTCCCAGATTGCATTTCAGCCAAAGCTTTCCGCCTCTTTTGCTCTCCACACAGACTTTTTGCCTGCGTTCAACCAAAGCCTGCTCGAACGTGATTGGTCAATACTACTCGGACTACAAACGGAAAAACCAGAACCGCTTCAGATGCCAAAATCTTTACCCTTTGCTTACATGTGAGTGCAGAATCTGTTTATAGCAATTAAAACTTTCCCGGCAGTACATCCAATAAATGTTTAGTTAAATAGAGTTAAAGGCAGTCACCTTTGATGCATCGTTTCACTCTCATCCTTGAAGAGTTGTGTTGCATGTACGTGTGTTTCCATCACACAGTCTGCTGTTGTCCTACAGCTGGTTGCATGTGGACGCAGTGACCTGTGTGCTGATGTGATGGGGCCTCTGCTCCAGGTCTGAGCAAACCCTCTGAGTATTTAACTCTGCAGGCTGTTATCTCAACCCTGAGTAGGCAGGCTGGAGACACGTTGCAGCCTGAGGCAGCAGCTAGGGAGAGGCAGGCAGGCAGCTGAGGGTCTGACTGATTAATAAGTCGGAGTCCAGAGGTCCTCCACTCCTGGGCATCCTCTCTTCTTTCACAAGAGCCTGGTTGTTACTTCATCTCCACATCGCTCAAAGGGCAGCACAGTGAGGAGGGGCGGATGCAGAGGGGGCAGGCCTCATCCTCCCTGCCGTCACCTGAGGCTTTACACATGGAGATAACTGCCTCACGTCAACTTTCTATTTTCTGTGTGGCTATTATATTCCCCTGTTTTCTCAAAAACAAGGGAAAAGGAGTGAAAAAAAGCCTAATGACTTTGTAGCAGCCGTGAAAAGAAAGGGGGAAAAGTCAACCTCCAGCAGAAGGCCTTTGTGCTATCAGATAGCCACGTTCTGGGAGGAGGGAGGCTGGCCGGGACACACTATACACCATTAGCATCTGCAAAGGCCGTCACGTTGACTAATAGCCAGTGCCACAACGGCACAGTGGTTCAGTTTGTGTTTTCCCTCAATCCCCATTATGTTGGTGACACAAAAGCAGCCGGGCCAGACTTTTCAAATGTGCCACAGCAGCGGACGTGCACAAAGCTTCATTTCTAGTCTTTCTTAAGAAAAAGAAAGGGCCGATCTTGTTGCTTCGTTTTTTTTTTTAATCCCCCACCTCATCACACAGACACATTCGGGGTCTTTTGGCAGGGGGTGTGGCGGGTCGGTATATGATGAAAACGTTGAATAAGTCTTAGAAAAGGGCAATAAATTGTGGGGATGGGCGTTTTTTGGCAGTAGCAGCAGTGTTAGCATTTGTTTGCCTTCTTGTTGGCGACACTGGCTTTGTTCTCGTCTTTCTGTCCCCTCTGTTATAGGGTTGTTTGTTGAGGTTGTGGGAGAGGCAGAGATTCTGGCAAGCAGATTAACGTACGTGGACGTAAACTGACGTCGACAAATTGTCTGGTTGGCACTGCACGGCTGCATCCTCAGGTGGACATTTACCAAACGTATACTGGTTTAAGTAGTCCACTTTAGAGATTGTTCAATAAATCATAAATACAACAAGGTCACTTGTTGCTCACTAGAGGTTCAAAGAATATGTACATAAATTTGATCAGCTGTCAATTAAACGAGTTACGCTGCTTTCAAGTTTGATTACATCAGAGATGATGCAACGTTGAGCGCCACTTCACCAAAGTCCACAGCAACTTTTCATGTGACTTTCCGGTTGGTAGCAGTCTACGAACAGAGACGGTAAACGACAGTCTCTGTTTACTGAACTGACGAAGAAGGCCAACGCAGCAACTGAGGCTCCGTTTAGTGGCGCCTATCCTAACGAAATACAAAATGCCCTTCACTTATGAGATTGTAATAGAGGCGATGACTGAGGTGGCTGAAAATTATTAAAGGACCATAAAAGTAACATAGAAATTATGTCCGCTATTGGCGATGTGCAACTTGGTGCTATTAATAGCTCTAGGACTCTTGGTGCTATTAATAGCTCTCGGACATTTTCATTTTGTCAAATTAGCTCTCAAGGAAAAAAGGTTGGAGACCCCGTGTGAAATCTTAAGCACTGAACCTTTAATGAAAATTACTTAAACCAATATTCATGTTTCGGGAGCTTTAAAGACTTTTGTTCTGCTTTCCTTTCTAATTATTATTTTGCATGAATGCGCAGTAAACTATTACCTATGTTGTTATTCCATATTTTTTGTGTGTAACGACAATTGAAACTCCATGATGCACATTTGTTATTATTTTGGACAGCAAAATAAAGGGCACTTAATCCCAGAATGGCCCAGTTTAGGGCTGCAAATAACTAATTTTAATCAGCGATTATTTTCTCGATTAATCAATTCGTTGTTTGGTCTATAAAATGTCAGAAAATAGTGAAAATTGTTGATTAGTGTTTTCCAAAGCCAAGTTGACGCCCTGAAATGTCTTGTTTTGTCCACAACTCGAAGATATTCAGTTTACTGTCATAGAGAAGTAAAGAGACCAGAAAATATTCACATTTAAGAAGCTGGAATCAGAGAAATTAGATTTTTTTTTTCTTCCTTAAAAATACGGATGAATCGATGATCAAAATATTTGGCGATTAATTTAATAGTTGACAACTAATCGATTAATCAGTGAGCGTACATGAGAGACTCTGTCTGACACTGTCTGATATTTGAGGAGACACTAAAACACATAGAAAAGACAGTGATTTGGCCCACGAGAGTCACTTATCAGCACTTCAGTCAACAAGTGCAGATAAATACAGTGGATGTAAATCTAACACTTTGCGCCCCGGGAGACTGTTGAGTCACCGCTGATGAATCTTATCAGCGGCTTGTTGGAGCAACAGGCTTCCTTCTCCGTTTCAGCCAACAAAACCTCCTACTGTCCCCGGGGCCCGCTGCTTTCTGCCCTGCAGAGAATAGCGGCACAATTGGCCTTTGTGTTCATTATGTTAGAGGCATCTTCCCATTGCGCTGTGGGGTCCATTCCAATGCTGAATTAGGCCCATGGGGATTTTAGCCAAGTCACGGAGGTCAGTGACCCTTCTTGTCACACCCCCAACACACACACACACATACAGAGAGCCCTGTTCTTATTCTGTGTGAGCTATAAATTATGGCAGCACTCAGTGCTTCAATTTTAGGAACTGAAGGAGGCTCGACCGTGTGAATCCTGTGGTGGTCCTGTATCTATATGTTAGTGTGTGTGTGTGTTTCCACAGGGGTGGCCGGGCAGAGGGCCACTGCATGTTCTCACCATTCAAGTCTGACGTCCGCCCTGAAAGAATCCATAAAATGACCTCATCGTCGTCTCACGGCACGGGACGTCATAAATGAATCAGACCATTGTGGTTGGAAACAGCCTCCATTAATAAATCCCTGATGGTGGATCTAGATTTTCCGACTAATCCCACAAGATGCAGGGTGTCCGCTCACACACAGGGTCGCCGCCCGCCACACAACAGAGAAAAACAAACACAAGAGCTGGACTGACATCACGCCACTGCTTAAAATATCACATTAAAGGTGCTCTATAATGATATCCAGAGCATTAATACAGCAGCAAACAACTATTTGTTATGTAAAGATATAAAGGAGTAATGTCTACCTAAGCAGAGAATGAAGTCACTTTCCCTCAGTGTGTGTTGCAATCTGAGCTTCTCCGTGATTTTTTGAAATCGCCGGGCCGGCCTTAAGTGCTTTTAGAACATGTTCATGCAGGTGTGCGTGCCCCGCTGGCTAGCTCATGGCCGCCGCTCTACACTGCTCTCATACGGCAGTTACAGCTGATAACATGTTGAGAGCTGTGTGGAGGCGAGAAATGCTCCCAATCTTGCATTTAGCACCTGCGGGAGTGTGTCGACAGTTTAAAGAAAGAAAAGACACACATGGCGGGCAGGAGGGTAATTGGATGGGTCCAACAAACACAAGGCTTTTATCCAGGAGTCCGCTGTTCATGTCCCGTGTGTCATGTTTCACTTTCACGTTACAATCAGCTGTTCGTTCGTGTCCCATCTTCTCAACGTTTAGTTTCATTTTCACTTTACAAACATTGTAATTTTAAGCCCAACCATGATGTTTTTTCCTAAACCTAGCTAAGTGGTTTTGTTCCCTAAACCTAACCAAGTGTTTTTTGTTTAAATTCACAACATTAAGCACGTGTTTACTGCGACTGTAAAGTGTCGCAGAGTGGCCTGACAAAGCCTCAGTATTCGATGAGTTGGGATGAGAACATGTTGGTCATTGTTGCCGCTCACACCAGATTAGCTAAACCGGTATTATTGGCAGAACTAAGCACAAATGAAAGCAAAGCCAAATAGCTGATTATAATTTGGTTAAACACTTCTATGTCGTCAAAAATACTGCCACCGAAATATGTCGGTGCTAACAGAATTGAGCCTGCAGTATGAACGCTACCACAAAGACTGTGAGGAATTCAGTTTAAGATTTACCCCAAGATGACGGGTAAAGTGTGACTTGAGTGATAAAGTGCCGAAACAGTGGGTGAAGAAGTGAAAGGGATGTGTGTGTTTGTGTGTGTTACAACAGAGGGGTGGGAACTTTCCTCTGCAGAACGGAGTTATGCAAAGTTGCCATGGAAAAACTGATCGTCGCACAAACTGTTTCTTAATCGAGTGGAGGTCTTAGTGAGTGGGAGGGACTCTGAGTTTTTAGCACAAGAAGCGGCTCTGGGTTTGCATGGACTTAGTGGGATTATGTGAGCATTCATGGCAACCAGCGAGGCCAGCAGGTGAGGTCTGGGCTCAGCTGCCTTAGCCTTTAGGTAAACACAGAGGAGGGTTGCCAGATCCCGGCTGCGTTGCCAGGCTGAAATTGTATCTGTCCACACTACTTACGTCAGCCAGGCTCATCTTCCTTCTCCTGCAGAGTGCCGCTGACGGGGGGCTGCACTTGTTGCCGGATGGGGGACGCTGAGGACCGGCTTTCATCGTCTAAGTGCCACAGTGAGGCCGGACCAAAAACGGTCTGGCGACATTACTTGACTGGCCATCAATAGTAACTTAGCAGGCGCTAAAACCAAAAGCAAACACACAGTGAGGCTGAATGTTTGAGGCGAGGCTGTGTGGCGTTAGAAGCATCCAGAGCAGAAATGACAACAGGTCTGGTAAAGTGATCAAGTTGTGAGCTTTTGTCTCTTTTCAGGAAGTCCTGATCTGATTTCCACTGAGCTTATACTTTTAATTAGATTTGCATTTTCTAACATGCCTGTTTTACATGTGTTTTTGGACTTAAACAGTGAAACAGGCTTATCTAAATGAATGGTTCACTGTTTTCCCAGAATACCACGATTTCAACCTGCCTGACACCACGTCAGATTAAGACGAGGGCATCGCCACGATACATATTCAGTGTTGTCAGGAATTCTTGCTCATTTGCTTCACACACAAAAACTTTTTTTCTTTCACATGACCTTTGGTCAAATTAGAGTTGAAAATAAGATGAGAAGAGATTTAGGAAGATGTTGAACTGAATGACGAACAGCTCTGAGAAGTTCGAGAACACAATGCACGTAGAGGTAGATTGTCCTGCTTTTCTGATGTAGAGATGGGAAGTTAAGGTGACCAGATCCCAACAAACCAAATGTGGGACAAAGAATATGTTTGTGTGGGACAATGTGGGACACGTTACCAATGTTGAGAGGTAGTCTAAAACGTTGATATAATGTCCATCTAACTTAAAAAATTAAGTTTCATATTGTATTCCCCCAACCCCCCGTATAAAATTGAAAAATACAAAACAGAAATTTCGCAAAAAACTCTGAGAATCACCTTCCACCGGCTTCAGTTGTAGTTTCCCAGTCTTTGTTATAGCTGCGTTTTCTTTTCTTTGTGGTAGTTTTCGTCATATTCTGCCTAAATTTGCATAAAGTACTGTAGGTTGTCCCCGTTGGGCATAGCGTAGCATAGACGGTGACAAGTTAACCTGCACTTGACCTACGTGTGCGCAGTTTGATTGACATCGAACACAGCCCCGTGATGACAGCCTTCGCTGCTTACTTCACAGCCGTTGGATAAAAGCCAGATTTTAGAAAAGCGTCTGTCCTGCAGTGGTTTGACTTTTGAAAACTAGAGCCAATGAAAATGTGGGACATCGTCTCAATGTGTAGGACACAGGACAAGGGATACAAATGCTGTGCAGTCCCACATAAACTGGGACACCTGGTTACCCTATGGGAAATGAATGCATAAATGAATATTGCGACTAAAATGTTTCTCTGTCTCAGTCACAGTTCGACTAACATTGGTCGCGCATTTATGTCAGCTTATTTTTAAAATGTGAACTTGTAATATGCATACATATTTTAAAACTGAACTAACTTTAAAAGTGAAATCCATCTCCGTGGCGTCCTATCATGTCATCTTTATGCCCCTCCCCCAATGGAGCCTCTCTGTTTGTTCACCTGCCGGTCAGTCGTGCCCGGCCTGAAAGGCCACCGCTTCGCCCCGCTGACCTCCTGACCCCCAGCAGCCTCCACACGCCTCCTCTCTGGACCAGCAAATATTGAACCAGTCAGTCAGGGTTTCTCTGCTGCCCACTGAGTGTTTGACTGTTGCTGGAGAACAGCTTTACCACCACTGGACAACAGCAACAGCAACAGCAAGTCAGGGCATGCCCCAGTGTGTGTGTACGTGTGTGTGCACACACACACACACGTCTGGGGATTTAAGTGTGGGCTGCATAAACTAGAATTAACTACAAACCTGGATTAAATTAAATTAAATTTATTTTATTTTTCTATTATATCAAAATTTTAAACTTAGCATTGGGAGTAAACATTAACTTATATTATATTTATATATTATATAATGTTATCATTTAAACAGAGATCACTGGTTCACCTAAGTATGTGACAGTTTCTAATTCTATTCAATTTTAAATCAAAGTTTTCAAATCGAATTTAAATTCAAATCTTGATATTGCGTTTTAAGACCAGTTTAACAAAACTATGTTTAACCCTTATTTTTTATTAATTCCTTTTAGTACAACCTACTTACCTAGTGTGTAGACGTGCACACACAGTGTACAATAAATGATTAGCTGTGTCCCAAATCCATACTCGCCTACATACTAATTCAAGCAGGTTTTCAGCAAGTTTTCATGCAGGCTGTTCTCACACACCATTCGTAGCTATATCTATAAAAGGTAATGCACTGTAATTCATATGTATATCCCACGAAATCATTTTATATTTAATCCATGTTATTGTGAACCAGGAAATATAAAGAGTGACAGATGCCGCGTAGGGAGGGAGGAGGGTTGGTGGGTCAAAAAACACACCAGACTTTCACCCAGGAGACCGGTGTTTGCACTTCGTGTGAAACCAGAAGTCAACGCTGATTTATTAGTCACTTAACTTCCGTTCTTAAGATACGTCCCTTCCGGTGTTATTTTAATCCAAACCACAATCTTTTCCTAAACCTAACTAAATAGTTTTGTTGCCTAAACCTAACCTAGTTGTTTCTTACGAAGACGGCAGTTTATTTTGAAAAGACTGTATGCATGGAACGAGCGGAAATTGGCATGTGTTGCTCGACATTCGTAGGAAAACGCACAGAAAATGAGAAATAACTTTTGGTAGAATATCATACGAACCATTGTATGAGGATATGTGTTGTTTAAAAAGTCTGCATACCTACTAAATCCACTTGATTAGTCACCGTTCTGCTGACGTGTGCTGTTAGTTGTCCCACAATTCAATGCCCAAAGGAAATAGAAGAGCTACTCAAAGCTGCAAAAACTTAAAATAAATGTGAATGGTTGTGAGGCTGCT
Organism: Sebastes umbrosus; assembly: GCF_015220745.1. Lineage (NCBI taxonomy): Eukaryota > Metazoa > Chordata > Actinopteri > Perciformes > Sebastidae > Sebastes > Sebastes umbrosus. The sequence continues at coordinate 26,462,343 of NC_051273.1, read as the reverse complement.
CCAGAAAGATTACTGAAAACAATCAAACAACAACCAAGAAACTTTTATTTTGTTTTTGTCAGGTTCATTTAGAAGTGGCATTCTAAAATTGCAGTTTGATTGGCGTCCGTCAGCACGTGTATCACATCTTTTTGTGTTTGGTCAGTACAAAACGATAAAGTACATCGATTTTTTTCTGTTTACCATCTGAAAAAAACTATGTGATTAGTATACAGCACATATTGAATACTATAACTAGGGTATGTTTTATCTATTCTTTTGTTATTATACTGTTTGTCTTGCACTATCAAAGCCAAAGAAAATTCCTAGTGTATACCTCTTACACCTGGCAATAAACACCATTCTGATTCTGATTCTGTAGTACTGAATTGGGACAGTCATTGTCTCCGTTATCAGTTTAATATCTTAAATTTCCATCATGTGCATCAAAGCTGTGCATGTATGTGTGTTTGTGATATTATTTTTTAATTTTATTATTATTTTGTCATGCATAAATAATATGCCCAGCCTAAATGGGCTGACAAGACACCATTATTTAGAAAAAATAAAGAAAAGACAAAGGCAGAAACCAGAGTAGCAATACAAATTACAAATAATACTAAACAAATAAACCATCCTGACGTTTTTTTCCAAGCTTGAGAAACAAAAGTAGCCGACTTATAACCATTAAAATTAAATAGCCATTCCATTTCGTCATCATCCGAGCACCACAACATTTCGGGATTTTGAACAGGCATTTAATTTATAATAGAAGTTCGTAACTTCTCCTAACTCGCATACTTCGTACAACCTGTTGTCCTCCTGGATGTTTTTAAATCTACCAACTTCAAGGGCCAGAGGAAGGCTTCCTGTTCTTAACTGTGCAACTAAAGACCTTTGACTCCTTCATCAGTTTGCTAGAACATAAGATTCAGTGCCATAATTGTGCTTGATTTAAATATATGTTCGTAATTTTGGTTTTAACAATATATCTTTCCACCAATTTTCTTCAAATCTAGTGTTTGATTGCCTTTGTCTTTGTGTGTTAATGAGTTTCCTTTAGATTGTTTCTCAGAGCTATTGCCGTGTGTGTGTCCTTCCTCTGCATTGTGTTAGTGTGTGTTTGTGTGTGTGTCAGATCCTGGGTGCTCAGGAATGTTTGCTCTGCCAACACTCAGTGACTGTAGTCGTCGTCGTCTCTCCAGCCTCGAGTGAAACAGACACTCTGCAGCCTTTTATCAGACGGACATGGCCTGTCCCTTTAAGAGGAGGAAGGTAAATAATGGCTGGACTTTAATAGGTGGATAATGTGGTCGCAGGGCACAAGACTGACTCTCCCTGAGCAAACAGGACCATGGCAGCAGTACACACACACACACACACACACACGCACGGGCCAATAGCTCTCTCAAACAGAAGATAGAAAGAAGAAATGTATAGCCTACGTTTAGCTTTCAGTGCTCTTTGAGGATTTAAGGATCTCAAACACGTGATCAGTCTTTCAAGAACCACGCATAGTTTAAATGAATCACCTTGCACTGTACTTTCATGTTGTTTTATTCTTCTTCTTCTTCAGATTTCTGTCCCCAGATTAGCAATGTTTCACCAGGAATTCACTACAAAGTGTGTTACCTTTATTTACTTCACAACGGCTTCTTATTCTTTTCTATCTGTTCTTCAGTTTCCTCTTGTTTGTGTGTTTCGCCCTCAAAGTTTTATTTTTTTTTAGATTTAATTTATATGAGATTAGTTAAGATAACTTTGTCAATCCCCAGGGTGGAAATTAGTTTGGTCGCACATTCACAGTGACAAATAACAAAGGAGACACAAGTCAGACAACATATGAAAGACATAGTGCCACAGCAGTAGCCACACTACCAAAGAGACTAACACAAATTGCACGAGGACATCCATGTTTGGCTCAGTATTCTGGCAACTAAATTAAAATGTATGCAGTACAATTGAACAATTTAAAAAGGCCGACCATAAGGGATGCAACTGAAAACCAGCAAAGCAAAAAAAATTAACATTTGTAAAAACAATATGTTGAAAATACATGTCTCAGAAAACAATCGTCACATGTCATATAGAGTATATTTCCATATCTTTTGGTTCATCCTCCTCCTTCTTTCTCTTGTAGAGCATGTATGTATTGCATCAGATGTTCACCTGTAGGCCTTCTCTGTCATCATCATCATCATCATCATCCTCTCATATCACATCCATAAAGATACAGCAGGTTTATGTTTGCATACATTTAAACACTCACACGTTCCCTGAAGCCTCCAGAGGCCAATTAAGATAGTCTACCTACCTTGGGGGCATGTGCACCCCCCTTCTCCCCCCTGAGTCACCACCATCACCCCCTCTCACCCCCCCATAGACCCTTTGACCCCTGACACACGACCTCTGTGCTGAATGAGTACACACAGGGGCGTCAGAGCGAGACCCCCGGCCATTCCTGCTCTACCACATATACACATATAGTAGCATACACATCCACAAACCCTCTGGCTGTGCACACTGAACAGTAAAAAAAAAAGCTATGGACCACTAGCCATGCACAAGGCGTCTCACTACACACACACACACACACACACACACACACAGCTGGGAGGTGAGGGGTTAGTTGTGGGTCGCAGGTTAATACAGTCCAAATGGGCAGGACAGCTGCAGGATGCAGGGGGAGTTGTAGAGACGAAGAGCAGCTCTGTTTGCATAAAAGTGTCATTATTTTATGGTGGGACCATGGTGTAAAATAAAGTTTTTTCACTGAACATTTCTATTAGCCACACAATTTTTTTGTCTGAAATCTATGTAGAACGCTTTAGAATTGTAACACTAGGGCTGTGTATTGGCGAAAATCTGGCGATACGATAAGTATCATGATACATGATACATTTTTAAAAATCTAATTTTAGGAAAACTGTCATAGTATAAAGAACACACCGCAATATGCATAAAACCTGAGTAAAAAAAATAGGATACTTGTTTATGCAATCAGAATAGTAGGATCTGCATTTGCATTTATCACAGAGGACGCATATCTGTGCAAATCTGTGGAGCTGTTCAACTCCAAAAAGGCAGATAATCACAGGTTCCCGTTAATTTATGATGGACATTTGTGTTGTGATATTTAAACAAATTATCCGTCAACAAGGAAATAAAAGCCACTTGTCTACAAGACCGGTCTCTAGAGAGCTCCAGACAGCTCATAGCGGTCTGTGAGAGTGACGGGCAGGCTGGCAAGGTAGCACTGTTGATGTGTGTGAATCTAGTGATGAAAAAGCTACGAAAAATGTAAAAAAGAAACGCAACGTTTTTGCTGTTGTTGTTGTAACCGTAGCCTGTACCATTCCGAATTGCATTGTGGGATACAGTAGGCGAGGTAGACTGGTCCGATGCATACTGGAGAATTTTTCCAAATCAGTACGACATCCGGGTATTTTTAGCACACTGTAGATTTTGCTTTTGTTCTACATGCAACATTTTAGCCAAATCAGTACGTACTACTAGTATAGTATGCGGTTTCAGATACAGCCCTGGTCCTAGTCTACCTGCACACCTGCCATCAATCAGCTCATCACCTCTCCCAGCTCTCTGCTCTGCACACACCTGTCAGCAATCTACTCATCAACTCCACACTATTTCAGCCCTGGCTCTCCTCCCCGTCCTCGCCACATCATTTTCTCAGCTACAGTGGTAGCTCATGCCTCAGGCCTCAGTAGTTTCTGTGTTTTCTATGAGTATGTTCCCCGTGTTGTTCTTGGAGCCTGTGATTCCCTGCGTTTTGTCCCAGGATCTTTTGCCTCTCTGCCACTCACCAGTCTGTCTTCCAACATCGCCCCTCAGCCTCAGCCAGATATCACCTTCTCTCCACACAACCTCCTTTCCTGTGGTTTTACAATAAATCCTCTACAACTTCACCAACCTCTTGTCAGTGTCCTGGGTTCACCGTACTATCTGATCATAATATCATCCCTGTTATTAGACTTTCTTCTTGTCTTTATCTGTCTCTATAATATGTCACTGATAAAAACAAAAAAACATATTCTCTCATTTACCCTTTGTAGTATTTAGCCATGCAGACAATTTTGTTTTTATATGCCTACCCACCCTAATACAATGAAGGTGAATGTAGTTTGTGACACTCACATCAGTGAAACAATCCAACGTTTCTTTACAGAGTCAGTGTCTCAGTTAATACCACCCCCGCTGTCAACAGTTTTCATTGGAGCTACTTTATACCAACACGTTCTCATCCCAACTTGTCACATACTGACTCTTTGTCAGACCCCTCGGCGTCACTTTTCGATCGCAGTAAACAGGTGGTTAACGTGAATTAAACAAAAACATTTGCTTAGGTTTAGGCAACAAATCAACTCAGTTAGTTTAAGATAAAAACAACATGGTTGGGCTTAAAACTACTACGTTTGTACGGTGAAAATGTGACTTGACAACAGACAACAGTTGATAGTGTGTTCTGTGGATCATTGTTATTTATGTGAACCAACCCTTAATGTTTTGTAGTATCTTCAACTTTGTTTGTTTTTGATCTGCGTGGCTCTAAACTATATAATTTAGGTGTCATGTTATTTGTAAATGCACCTCATAATAAAAATAGTATTCCTCGTTTGTTTCATCCTCTGTGTCGCATATTACCTTTGTACCAAATCCAACACATTGCCTCCAATTTTTAGAAGGGACAAACTGTGAATAGTTGCGATGTGGTGGTCAGTGTATGAGGACATCAAAGGGATCAGCTCAGTGGTGGCAACACTGGGAGGAGGATAAGACCAGAACCAGCCAACAAAACTAAGCCCCACCTGAAAGGCAGGCAGGCCCAGTAATACGGGATCATCCCTGGTGTAATTCCTCCCTCCTGGCCCCCAACAAAGAGACCTGGGACAAGAGCTGCACATCTGGGGGAGGGCAGGGGGGGTTTCAGGGAAGGTCCGGTGGTCCGACAGTCACTGACCAGGTCGTCATGCCAACAACATACATGCACACAGACACACACGTCCGCACACAAACACATGCCTGCAACAGTCCGCAGCCCTCTTGCCCTCTTTCATCCCTTCCATATTCTAATCAGCCGCCTTGGGACTCGCATTGTGTGTGGACGTGTCCAAACATGGCGGGAGATCAGAGGTCAGCTTGGCCGCTGACCTTGGCCCCTAGTGGCCCCTTCGGAGGCCCAGTAAAGGGGGGGTGTTGTTGGATGTGGGTGGTGTCAGGACGTGGCTCTGTCCCTCCGTGGCAGGTCCGGTTCCTAATCGGCTCAGAGGCCAGTTGAAGGCCGTAGAGCAGTCGGTATTGTCCAGCGGCGTCTGAAAGGCCGGGGGAGGACAGGGTCAGACTGGCCGCAGCGCTCTGCTGCCTTTCAAACGCCATCGATACCCTCCATCACTCTGGCCAGCTCCGCATGGCGAGCACCCAGCCATGGACAACTTCTGATGTGATCTCCAGAAGATGACGTGGCGGCTGGATAGGAGCATCAGCTAATCATTAAGAACTTAAAATACATAGGACCAATTTGATTTTGAACACTGTTACCAATCTTAAGATAACATAAGCCTTTTCTTAATCACATTCTGTGGATTTAAAGGTGCATTCCTTCACCCTGGAAGTGCTTCCTTCTTTCCTTCCCTTCATTTGTGACCCAAAAAACAATTTGATGCTGCCATTTTGCCAGCTGTCCCAATAATGTCCAAAATGAATCAAACATCTTCAAAAATGTCCTTTAGGAAGCTTTAACTGAGGAAAAACAAGAGTGTCTTCACAGTTTTTTAAAGTACTATTTGATATTTCATATTCAGATACTGTACAAGTAAAGAAAATCAGAGACTGTCAGTAACCCCATGATTGGCTATTGGACTGATGTTTGTCATTTCATTTGTAATTTTAAGTGGATTTTTATGACAAAGAGAACTTCTGTGTTTCCCTCTCTCATTCACTTTCCTTCTTTTTGTCCTCTGAGTTCTTGTATTTCCTTGCAGTGGTTTAAATCAAGGAAAAGGTTGTGATTAGAGAGCAACTGAGACAGCAGGCTATGATGCAGTGGGCACTTTAGGTGTAATGCATCCAGCAACTGAAGAAGAAAATACGTTAAACTTTTGCCTTAACAAAGGGACCTCATCTTCATCGGTAAAGACGGCTACTTCTGGAGATTTCAGTGTCAGAAAAAGAGTTAAAAGCTAATTTTGGTGGTACAGATTTGGTATTAATTTGCCAATATACAACATAACATTGTCTTTCATAGTTCAAAAGAACCCAAATCCTTTTAAAAATGTCCTTTGAGAAATAAGCTCATTTCTACCCTTAAAGAAATTCGCTTTACATTTCCCCAAAAAGGATTTCAGGTGTATTGCAGGAGTTCAACATGCTCTCCTGGTTAGCCGTCTCTCATCCCAACACACACACACACACACACACACACATACACACACACACTCCATGCAGCTTCCACTTGTTGACTCAGTACTCAATTAGTGGCTGATAAAAAGATGTTGCCAGACTCCTTTCCAAGCTGCTAATGTCCTCAGGCGGCCCTTAGAGACTGACCCACACACGTTAATTCTATTACAGCCGTCTGCCAGGCTCGTTTCATCAAGCATCTCTCGCTAACCTACAAACACTAATCACATTTTCAGCCGAACTAATACTGATCAATGAGGTGGGCAGGGAGATGAAGTGGTGTGGGAGCTGAAGTAACGCGAGCCTCTCTTTAAGACACATTAGTAAGGATAATCATGTTACTGAGGAGCGCTAAACTCTCTGGTGACAAGCTCAGGGTATTTACATTTTGTGATGTTTTGGGCTCCGTATGGGACAAAGGAGCTGATTGAGGGGTACGGGAATGTGGATTTGAATTTTCATCGATAAACTTGATGGATATTGTGTTTTAAAGGAACAATGTGTAACATTTAGGGGGATCTATTGGCAGTAATGGAATATAATATTAATGTTTTCTTTAGTGTATAATCACCTGAAAATAAGAATTGTGTTTCCGTTACATTAGAATGATCCATTTATATCTATATAAGGAATGTGACGGTGAGGAAATTTTCCCACCGGATAATAAACTTGTGGCAACACCGGTGTTACCGATTACACCGGACATTTTACAAGAAAAGATGACGGTCAATATGTTTAGCGCGCACATCGCTTACGTCGGGTGGCTGGCTGTGTGTCTGGCCTCTCCGGTAGAGCTTTTGCTGCGGGGCCGCAGGGATCTACCTGGTGCCGCTGCGCTGCGCACTCCACTCTCCTCAGTGTGATGGCCTAATTAACATTATGGTTCCCTTATAGCATTGGGTTTAAATCTGAAATATTGCCAAATAAGCGCGTTTGCTTTTCGCTTTGACACCAAATCCTCTGCCTTCTCACGGTCTGTCAACTCTCTCTCGTTCCGTGTGGGAAATCTGACACCTGCCGCTCTGAGCTGAGACTCCTATGGAGCAGATGCATTCACTTTCAGTTTGTAGCGTCTGTCGTCCGACTATCTTTTGATAACATGCGGCTGATACGCCAAAATGAGTTTTATTTCTGTAAATTACGGTGGGGTTTGGGGGGTGGTGGGTACGTAATGTAATCGGTGTGTGCCCGACCACCGTGTAACACCAGTAACACCGACTACCGCGACAAGCCCACCACATAGGAAGTGGGTCCTCTTCACGGAGCTGGCTGCCATGTTCTACAGTAGCCCAGAAAGGACAAAGCCCTGTGTTAACTTTTCCAGCTTGGGCCGGAGCCGATAACGTTACTCGCTCCGGAGTTAACCCCCACCGTCACTCCACTCGGCCGCCGGGAAACAAGACACGGGAAACCTCTGTTCTTGGTCTTGAGGAGCTGCAGCATTTATTTCTGCACAAACTGCAACTTCCAGTGTACATTCACTTGATATTCTCAAAGCTAAACTAACTCTTTCTTCTGCTCCACTAGCTCACTTGTTCGCTCACACCCATTCACTGCTGCTCTCTCTCTCTTGCTTCACCACTCACGCACACTCTACGCACTGACTCTTCTGCTCTCCAAGTGACCTACGCTACTCTTACAACAGCTCCAAAAAAGGTCAGTTTTCACGTCGGCTAAGTAGTATAAAACCGTATTTCCCCTTTAATAAATCACCCTCCCTCTCTACTACTGTTCCAAGGTTGTCAAGTCTTTAGAATAAGACGGGAGACACTGCAGTGAGTTCATCTGCACCTAAGTGGGTGTGTTTTTAATGAAGTGGACGACAAGTCCTCTTCGAACCTACACTCTCAGGACGTGCGACATCCCAGATTCCTCAGCTCTTGTCGCCTCACAGGCTAATAGGACCTGCCAATGGAGTCGTCTCTTTCTCCTCTCACAGCCAAGAGAAAGGCGAGCAATTAAATCCAATTGCCTGCAGTGCGGCCATGCTGGGACCCGGCCCCAGGAGGCCACGGCGGTCCGGACGTTTAATCATCATGTGACCTAGTTGCTGGTTCTGATGAATGGGCCTGGGGAGAGAAAGCGTTGGCCGGTCATTAATCTACAGTCAGATGGGGACAAGAACACACGGTCGCCGCCAAGTTAATTGGCCACTTATTTTAGCACGAGCGGGAGGCTAAGCGAGATGGAGATGGATGTTTCTCCGTTGATCCATAATTCGGTCCTCCGGGGTACTAATACGAGCAAAACAAACAGAATAGGAAGAGGAGGTGAGGAGGATGATGGAAGTAGAGTGAGGGAGAGGGGGCATGTCTCTGAGGAGGTCTGAGGGCTTTCCACACTTGCACGGGTCATGAAAATACAGTCCAGGGTGGCTTAAAGAGGCCAGATTGACTTGAACTCCAGAGGAAAATTGGCTTCCTGTTTAAATTTGACAGTCCTTTCCTCTCTTTGGCTCTATTTAACTGCCATTTATATGAAATAATTCTTATGTAGGATGGAAAAAGCGTGAGAGACTCCCTAAACCCCGCTATGTCATGAGGAAAAAATGCTGATTCACTAGAATGTGCTCAGGCTTGTTATCTGCCTTATCTCCTCCACTCCCGTGTGTCCTTTCTGCCTGGCTATCCAATCAGGTCGTAGCGAGGGGTCAGCCGTCCTCCAGGTGGCTGCCCGTCTGATGGATGATGGGAACAGGAGGGGCTGACCCAGTCGTGATAAGGAGCCTATCTTGACAGGGGCTTCCTCTCCGAGCCTGAGCCTCAGTCACACTGTCGACAGAAAGAGATGGATGTGCGGTTCGGTGGACGGATGGATGGATGAGGGGGAGACAGACGTGGGGGGTGTCTTATGGAACAAGGCACAACCTGTCCTTGTGTGTTATCAGTTCACCTCCTGACCTCTGTACTTTTTCCTCTCAATTCAGCATGAAATCCAGAGGCGATAGAGGCAGGCTGGGGCCATTTGTAGTCTGGTTGTGTATTTTGTTGCATACTCCAGGGATAGTAATGTGGGTCTGTCGGTAGGTCAGTGCACCACTTTGGTCCAGACTGAAATATCTCAACAACTTTTGGACGGATTGCCATGAAATTTTGCACAAACATTCATGGTTCCCAGGGGATTAATTCTTATGACTCTGAGGATCCCCTGACTTTTCATCTAGTGCCACCAGCAGGTTGACATTTGAATGTAATGTCCTGACAACTGTTGGATGGCTTTCCATTAAATTTAGTCCCCCAATAGTAGATAAATGCCACCCTCAAGATGAATTTCAATCATTTGTTGATTAGCAGATGCACCTATATGTTGACATTGTCACCATGCAACCCGATATCACGCCAAAGCGTGTAATGGATCCTCCTGTCCACCAAAGGATAGCCTGTCAGTGAATGAAGGTGCAATAACAGTAGGGTGGGTAACAAACCACTGAGTTAGGTTTAGGAAAAACGTCATGGTTGGCCTTAAAATAAGTATGTAACCTAAGTAAAATACGTACGGAAACAACATAACATAAGTACGGAAAACATGTCACAAACATCCCTAATGTAACTTACAGAACACCGGTCTCCAGATTGAAAAGTGTGTTTGTTCCATCTACCTCTTTTTCCATTTTTATTCTACGTTACTAACTCTGAAAGTGGCACATTCACACAAATGTTTTTACATTGCAGTCAGTGCAGACTACATGGCGTACAAATGACACGCCAAAACAAGAACGGCATTCTTATCGCACGCTTTTGCCTTGCGCATTATTGTGTCATTCATGAGCATGCTAGTACAGTATGCTGATGTTAGCATTTTGCCCAAAGCACTGTTGTGCTTAATTACAGCCTCGCAGAGCTGCTAGCTTGGCTATAGACTCTTGTTTATTAGTTCCAGCAAAAGATTGTTGTTTGGTTTGTAGGTGACGTTTTAGAGCTGGCACCTTCCACCAATATTTCACATCTAAATAGAGGCAGAATATCACTGTATAAGAGGTACAGACACCAATTTCTCCACTGGCAAAGACAAATACAGAGATTCTCTGTATTTTGTGGGTATTTTATGCATCAGAGGTTTTCCAGTTCAGAAAGTGACCCAAAGTGAGACACATCTGTTTGCTTCCTCTCATTATACTTTGGAAAGACTGCTGTTAGTGGAGATATTGGCGTCTGTACCTCTTATACAATGTTTTTCTGCCTCTATGATGGTCTTTTTTTTCCTTCAATTTATTTTATGTAAGAATTGGGACCATGATATGTTATATTTTTCAACTGTAAAATCCTCTCAGTACATATCATGGTCACAATTCTTACATTAAGTAAATTGATGGGGAAAAAAGACCATCATAGAGGCAGAAAATCACTGTATAAGAGACACAGACACCAATTTCTCCACTGACAGAAGTCTACGGAAGTGGAATGATATGAAGCAAACAGTTGTGTCATTCTTTGGGTCACTTTCTGAACTGGAAAACCTCTCACTTTGATGCATAAAATACCCACACAGCATGCAATATTGTCCTCAGAAATCTCTATACACACTCTCACAAACAGTGTGCCGAGAGCCCAAGGCGAGGGCTGTGATCTGAGACAACAAACAGGTAGAGGGGCCAAGCAACCGGTCTCATCCATCACCCTGAGAGATCACATCAGATCAGAGACCTGACCATACATGCTGACTCACTGAAGGTCCTCAGGGGGATCTATGTGAATGTGTATCTGCTTTTTCTACATGTAAATGTTTGCACCATGCATTTCCTTTCAGAGTGTGCGTGTGTGATATGGTTGCATGTGTAATCTTAAGGGGAATCACCATCTGGATTTTCTTAGTGTTAGTGCTGCCTGGGTTGTGTTGCTCCTCACCATCACGCCTTGGTGAATAGGCAGAATTGGACTGAATACCAGGAGTCTGATCAATATGATAAATTGGGGCGTCGCTGCACCGTGCAACCTAATTCCAGCTAATTGGGACTTTTCACACATATATCCAGAGCAGAATGCCCTCCCTAATGAGCGCGGCTGCTTTCACTCTCTGATCTGTGGCCAGCAGCGGGAGCCTGGCCCGGCTGACCTGCCCGGTCCCCGGTGGTCAGCGCTGAGCCGGACGCAGCTCCTGGTTCAGCTCCAGTGAATAGCTGCTCATCCCCTGTTCTCTGCAGGAGACCTCGGCCTTCTGAGGTCCAGGACTGACCCCCCACGGGAGGGAAGCGGGCCAGGGTCAGGACCCAGAGTCAACAGCTCTGGATCAGCCTCTGCACCAGCGCGGTGCACTCCGACCGCCAGCCTCTACTGCCCTGACCCCGCTCGGGCCTGGCTTGGCCCCCTGCGGTGAGTCACGGGGTCAGTCTCCTGGAGGGTCATTGTAGTGGGCGCAGACTGACGATAAAAGGGCTCGTGGTCAAGCCAAGGAGCCATGAAAGCGAGGGGATAGCAGCACCCCTGCCGCTGCAGTCTAATTTGGCAGGATGCTGGTACGTCTAGCGACAGACGCCGGACCAACAATGGCTCGGCACTGGTAAACAATAATGTTTGTGCAAGGTCTCTTTCTTGGGGCCAATCTAGTGCTCACACAGCCCATCTGGCATCAATAAGATGTCCTGAGACACCATTCAGCACATCAGTCTTCATTTTACCCAGCTTTTCAGCAAAGGTCCTCTCTGGATGCTCAATACCCAGTGTTGGCTAACACTTATAAAGTGACAGATGCTATACATCTAAAGTTTTGGAGGTGAAGTGAGCGTATGTGAAATCTATCTGTTATTAGATTTCATGCATGGAAGTGTGAAGATGATGAGACAAGAGTCTTGATTTAGAAGTGACATTTATTGGCTTTATGGTAAAAGAAACAAGAGGACAAAAGAGTAAAACATGATAAGGATAACAGCAAATATATTGACACAGAAATGAAGGAATTAAAAAAGCTCAACATCTGTGTTTTGCTCTCACAGAGTTTGTCTTACAGAGAATTTGGCTGGTGATTTGGCCTTTCTTACTCATCATAAGGAGGAGTTCATTTACAAACAGCGTTGCCATTACAGTACATAGTTTTTACACCAGAGAGGACTGACAAGTTTATTTTTCAACTTTAAAATGTCCCACTCAGTACATATCATGATCACAATTCTTACATAAAATAAGTTGAAGGGAAAAAAGACGGCTGATGTGTCGTTATCGGATTTTTTAAACTCCCAAATATTTTTTTTTTCAGAAAGTTCAATACAGTTTTTACATAAACTATACATATTCTGATTTTGAATTACAAAAATTGCAGCAAACATATTTCACAATATTAAATAATATAAAAACTAAATAAATTATACAACAAATAAAATGTAGGGGAAAGGAGAAGAACAAGAAAAAAAGCAATTGTAATAAATTTAAAATGTCTAAAAATAGTTTTTGCCAACTTATAATTTTTTTGTTTTAAGTTTTCAATGGTAGTCAAATATGTTTTAAAATCAGTATCTTTAAAAGTATAAAAGGATGATAGTCTTTAAAGCCATATCATTTTATGGATATAATATTTTGCTAAGATATTAATCAAGTAAATTATGTAATTTTCATCCACCAAAAGCTGGGATCTTTGTTAGTATCATATCTTTTTCATTTTCCCCTTAACAATTACAAAAAGTGAATATGTTGTTTATAGTTGCAAAGAACTTGCAAAAGCTCTCAAATATTAATATTGATATTGGCCTCAAAAATCCAGTATTGGTTGGATTTCTTCTCCAGTCCTTGCTGTACATGGTAGTTGTGCTTGGTGTGTTTGGTGATGATAAGAAACCGTTAAGTTGCTACCTGGGTCCAGCAATGTAGAGCAACACAACAACTTTATTTATGTCCTCAGTTCACAGTTTTCCCCCCAATACGCTGAGAAAGTCCCAAAAACCTCTTCATTCAAACTTGATTCAGGCCCATATGACTCATGTCTTTATACGGAGGCGTGTGGGAGGAAGTTTGGAACAAGATGGCCAGTGAGTATTTTGTTCCCAGTACTGGGGCTGGGCCGGCTGGGCCGGGGTGAATAGTCAGGAGGCTAATGAATAAGAGCAAGAGACAGAGAGAGAGCGTGAGAATGGAGGAAGTGAGCACAGCTAGTGGCAGATAGAAGCCAGGACTCTCTCCCTCTCTCTAGCTGTGTCTCTGACCCAAACTGGGACAGGAAGTAGGATTGTTTGTGACCAGCACGTGTGATCCACAGCCCAGCATGCTCTGCTCTCTGGAGGGAGGTCAGGCAGGAAGTGGCCAGACGTGGGCTGTGACCTCTGGGTAATGAGCGAGGATCCTCAGGGGGGGAACTGCTGCCTGCCGCCTCGTTCCCCGCACGCGCGCATGCACACGCGCACACACACTCCATGTGGAGACGGTAGACTCACAGCAGAAACTCTGCAGTATCAATAGATTCAGTTTGAATCCCGATTACACTATTATATTACACAGGAGGATGTCGGTTATTGAGCCACGCTGTGCAAACTGACATACAGTGAGGGCAGCAGCAGGACCATAAACTACACAGTGTGAATGGACAATGGACAAGAATGTTTTGATGCTTTCAGCTGCTGTGCGAGGCTGCAGTTGCATTCACGGAGAGTTGTGGTGCAGCACCAAACCATATTTAATATGTTATGGGTGAATAATATTACATCATTTTTAAGCTTGCTCACGAGCTGCCAATCATGTGGCGGTCATTGAACACATAAATACAACCGACCACAGAGAAGCATGCAACCGTTCTCTAAGCATTGTGTTTGAGTTTTAAAAGAGTTTGTAGATAGTTTACAATGGACAGAAAACATTTTTCCTCATAAGATTTTGATGTGAGTTATTTTCTTATCAAGGGTCTGTTTAGGGATTCTTGTTTTTATTACTGTAGCCAAATTGTGACGTCTTTAAAGTATATTACTCTGACTAAAGCTGCCTTCACATGATAAGAAATTTGCTCTTTGCTCACTGTGAGGTAGGGTGCAGAGCCTCACCGAGGCAAAGCACAGCGCAGGTACTGTATAATATATCATCAGAAAGTGTGCAAAGAACACCATTCACTGTTTCTAGGCAACAACAACAGTTGCAGCTTCGAAAGGTCAGCAGCAACCAAGGTCAAAGTTGAAATAATTCAAATTTTGAGCGCAGCGCTCATTTGCAATTTTGATGGTAGTGCCTTCGCTAGTTGGGTGGCATCGCTCTCCCCAAAAACAGTGGCACAACCAACGCAAAGAGATTTTACCGCTGATCATGTGTGGGCACAGGGTCAAAAGAATACATCTGGCTGGACCAAATCAATAAACAATTAATTATTTTATTAATTTTGTTGTTGTTTTTTAAGCGTTAGTGCAGGCCGTAACAGAGATTTCTTGAATAATGTTGACTGTGGCTGTACCCAAAGCAGGTGTTACACACACTGTAGATACCAACATTCATAAAACCTCTGCAGCAGTCTTTCTAGTGAGCTTTCTACTCAAAGTCAAAGGCTGAGAGATGCAGCGCTGCAAACTGAAAGTGCTGCTTCTATCTCAGTCCTAAAGAAAACATAAGGACAACACTCCCCTGTGTGTGTGTGTGTGTGTGTGTGTGTGTGTGTGTGTGTGTGTGTGTGTGTGTGTGTGTGTGTGTGTGTGTGTGTGTGTGTGTGTGTGTGTGTGTGTGTGTGTGTGTGTGTGTTCCTTTTAGTTTGTGCAGTTGAAAACTGGCAAATTGCTCTCTTTGGATGCCTCCCTTGCCCTTTCTCTGGCATACTGCTTGTTAAGCTCTGCCATTGTTCGCACAGTGTGTTTGTCTGTGAGTGTGTGTGTGTGTGTGTGTGTGAGTGTGTGTCTGCATTTCAGTGTGTATTTGCATGTCAGCATGTTAATGTGTGTGCTTCATATGTCATTGTGAGCATGTCAGTGAGTGTCCAGCCTGGGTGTCAGACAGTGGGCTAATCAGGACTAATTCATGGGGTCCGTCCTGTTGGGATGGTGGTGGTGGTGGTGGTGGTGGTGGTGGTGGTGTTGGGGGGTAAGTTGTCAGCGGGGCAGCCAGCCAGGTTCCCAGGACACCCTCTGCAGACCACTTGAGACGAGGAGAAAGAGAAGAGAGGGAGCGAGGGAGGGAGGGAGGAGGAGAGAGGGAAGAAGGGAGAGACGTTCCCAAAACAAAACACAAAAACCTGAGGCCACAAGTCAGTCAGGGAGGCATTCAGATCCCACGCAGGTAGCCGGGCCAGAGAGAAGCCAAATTGTCCTTTGTGACACAAGAGCCATTCAGCGGGAACAGGATGCTGTCTGCGGGATGTCCCAGACCCCTCGGCGCTGCATTGTAGTGTGTATGTGTGTTTCTGTGCGTGTGCGCGCATGTCTGGCCCAGTGTTGACTTTCAGGAAAGATCGACGAGGGAGGACTTGGCTCTCTTCTCTGTCAAGCGTCTGACAGTGAATGAACGCCTCATGGACAAACTCAATTAGCCAGCATGGAAATTTGAAGGAGGTGTCCCGTGTGACAATGGGACTCCTATTTTGACATATGGCTGTGGTGAATGTATGGCAAACATATCTCTTTGTTGGTTTGAGACAGTGGCAGACAGGTTAGAGGCGGTCTGAGACTGAGAGACAGACAGAGTGATAGTAACAGTGACAGCCAAACAGACAGATGGATAATATATGCAACAGTTTCGACTCAGAGTCATGAACTGGGCAGGTTTTCTGTATATGATGTCATCAAACAATAAAGGGTCCGTTCACCCAAATTACAATATCAATATATAATCATGTAGATAGTGGCGGACTCAGGCTTTCTGTAGGGCAGGGGCGAAAAAATAAAAGGGCACCAGCTGCATGTGGTGGGGCACCAGCGTGCAGAAACTTTTCTAGCATGTATGGCAGCCTATATGGCACTGCATCATGTTTTTTCTCCATTTTAAAGGCAGCCATTAGTGCACAGCATCTCCTTTTCTCCACTGGAAGGGCACCCTAGAGGGCTCTTTATCGTGTATCCTGTTTTATCAACCATAGGGGCATCCAAGAGGGCACGTCATCACGTTTTCTCCACTGGAGAGGCACCCTAGAGGGCACTTTATCATGTTTAATCTAGCATAGAGGTATCCAAGAGGGCACTTATGCTGCATTTCTTTCTAACATGGGGGCACCAAGGGGGGCAGTCACCTCCCTAGCCCCCTCCTGAGTCCGACAGTGCACGCAGATAGTTTTGGTTAACGGTAATATGACAATATTTTTTCAGATTTCTGCCATTGAGAAGAGAATTTAATATTTGGCGCTCAAATCAATTAAAAAAAAATAAGAAAACTCAACAGTAATATTTCTTTCCAGACAAAATGTTCTGGCTCCTTGTGATAATCCACAGACCAAATGTCAAAGGGGAGTCTACGTATGTCTTGTTTTGTCCACAACTCAAAGATATTCGGTTTAGTGTCATAGAGGAGTAAAGAAATCAGAAGATATTCACATTTAAGAAGCTGGAATCAGAGAAATTTAAATTTTCTACTAATCGATTAATCATTGAAGCTCTAATATAAATGTACATTTACATTCTGGTATTGTAGATTTCACTCAAGTAAGGGATTCTAGTACGTCTTCCCCCACTGTATGACACTTAAACTCTCGCTAAAAGAAATTTAAAGTTGGTTAGCAGCTTCATTGCAGGTTTCCCAGAGTCTCAGAGAGTCCTGAAGTTGAAAGGAAATATCCTTCAGCACATCAGTGGTGGTGAAACACAGACTAGATTTTTGGTCAAATTCAGTTCAGTATAATGTAAAACTCATGAACTGTCGTAATGAAAGATTATGTAAAGTGTACTAAACCTCTTTATTGAGACAGGAAGGTTAGATTTCTATAGAGAGTAAGTCTTTCCAGCTAAGGTTATCATGTATAATAAGATATATATAGATTAGTATGTAACTATATACACACATATGGTGCATGTGCACTATCTGTGTCTCTATCTTGATATTTCCCATTCAGTTGCACCCATGCATGTGTTCACTGAATGCTTGAACATGTTGCACCATGTACACATGTTCCCATGCACACATGATAATATACAGTATGTGTATGCGTGGTTACAGCCGGTGATTTCCCGAGGTCATGTTTAACCCTCCGCTGCAGTCAGCTCTGTTTCTCATCTGTTTCTCTGTGACTCCCCTGAAAGCCCTGATGAATAGCGCTGGCAGTTAGCGGTGGCACAGTCTGAGTTATACATAAGACCTTCCTCTCATCCCCAGGCTATACCTTCATAAAACATATTTCACCCCGCACCACCCTTTATATTACAAACACAGAGTTTCCTGGTTCATATTTTAAAGTTTCAGGTGCTGAAAGCGGCTACATGGTGGGAGACGAGCCAGCATGTCCCGCACCAAAGAATGAATTTATGTCGGCTAAAATCAGTACAAGGGGAAGCTGATGAAGGGGGAGGCGGTTGTGTGTGCTTGTGTGTTCATCCCCATGACAACAAGGATGAAAACACGCACTTCCTTGCACAGTGAGCCCGTATAAGGGGGCCGCTGGACCGAGGCCCGCTCAACAATACCTTTAATGTCATAGCTCAGTGACTGGTCTTTGTGAGCGGGGCGGCGCGCTGCGACCCGCACAAAAACTCAAAGGCAAAATGGATTAGAATATGAGAGAAAAGATGACTGAATCAAACCCAGTGGATTGGAGGAGATTAGCTGAAGGGATTATGGGAGAAATGACACACTAATTACTTTCTGTTGGGGCAGGGGATGAGTTTTTTATTTGAGGGAGGTGTGCACTTTGCATTTTGTGTATAACTATTTCTTCTCTTTGTTTGAATTTCAATGTACTGTATTAGAGACTGTACAGAAATACCTTTTTAAAAACCTACCAAACAAACTATTACGGATTGAGGAATATATATGAAACAAAATGGGCTTGAATGTTTAGTCGATTAAATGATTAGTCAGTTGACAGCCAACTATTTTAATAATTGTTTATTTTTTAAGAAAAAATGCCAAACCCCCCCCCCCTACATCCAGCTTGTCATCTGTGATTATTTGCTGCTTTTCTTAGTTTTATATCATTGTAAAATTAATATCTTTTGATTTTAGACTGAAACATCACCATGAAGATGTCACATTGGGCTTTAGAAAACTAACACTGGCACTGACAAACACTAACAGGAATATTTTCTGACATTTAAAGAACAACTAATTGATTCATTGAGAAAATAATCAGATTATTAATCAATTATCATAATCCTTAGTTGCAGAAAAATATCTGCTTAAAATGTTTTTAAAAAATTAGGATCATTTGTTTTATTCTCATCGAGAATTTAGCATTGAGCTGTTGTCAAGACTTTGCACAAAGTCTATTTTGAATGATATCCACCGCTTGAAAAGTAAAATGATAACTAGCAGAAAACTTAGAAAACTTAAATAAATATATAAATAAAGTTTGTCATTTATTTGAAGACCCATAAAACATTTTTTATAAATGGCACTGGCTGCTTTGAACCACCAAGTGATACTTCAGCACAGCGTTTTTGGAATCGGCATCTTTGTTTAACCATTTAAAACCCAGAAGCCTCTTAAAACCAAGTCAAACAAGGCAAAGCTTTGAATGTGCGGCTGATACTAACTCCTGATCTGTATCTCCTGGAGCACTCCGGTCCTTCCTGTTGTGTTTGTGAGGAATCCAAACTCAAGTCAAACACTTTAAAGAGAGACAACAGCGAGCCACTCAGACCTGCAGTCTGACTTTGTGACTTCCACTCCTGTTGAGCGAATGCTTCTTCTCTCTTGCTGTTAATTATTTGACCAAACTGGAGTCGAGGAGCTTAGAGGACGTCTTGTCTGGAGTTTGCTCTGCTCTCCAGGTCTCCAATTAGCCTAAAAAGACCCCAGGAAGGATAGCTGAGACAAAGGGAGCGGGATGCCAAAAGAAAAACAAAACACAACAATCAACAAGACCTCCTGGCGTCCTTGTGGGGGGAGGACACACACACACACACACACACACACACACACACACACACACACCTCCTCCCATCCCTCACAAACGCTGTGGTGTTTTCAGAGCTCAGTCGGTCACTGTGGAAACCTGGAGACACTTTCGTTCATTTCATTCGTTCACTTCCCTTCCTCCCTCCTTGCGTTTTTCCTCTCATTGCACACACACACACACACACACACACACACACACACACACTGACATCCCCCCCACGCCCCCGGTCCCCACCTCCTCCCGCCCCTCCATTCACGCCCTCCCTTCTTCCAGGGCTAAAACAAAGCACCGGGCTGAAAGGGCTCTGAGGTAGGTAAATGTATTCAGTGACACCGGCCGGATGATTCCCTTCTGCGCCAGCCCTGTAACATTTGTTTCAGGCCTTGTCTGAGGGCAGGGACGGCGTGTTGGGCCTTTTGTCCCACGTGCCCTCTGCACAGCCCCGCAGTTAATGGTGGCCTTGTCCTAGGCTGCTGGACCAGAAACCTGCAAGCCCCACGGGACGGGCAGACACGGTGACACGGGAAGTGGGAGAAACATGGGAAGCTGAGGAGGGATGAGGGGGTTGTTGTTGGTGTTAGTAGGAGTTACCCAGCTGGGAAGCCCACCTCGGAGGTTTCCACGAGTTTATCTCTGGTCTCCAACATGCTCTAAAAAGCAGAGAGGGAGGCGCAAAAGGATAAAACACTCATGCACGTGAATGTTACATTTACAAATGCACACAATCTGTTTTTCCAGCATCTACTTCATCCACTCTCCTCTCTGTTCTTTTCCTCTCCTTTCTGTTCTTCTCCTCTCCTCTCCTCTCCTCTCCTCTCCTCTCCTCTCCTCT
Organism: Sebastes umbrosus; assembly: GCF_015220745.1. NCBI lineage: Eukaryota > Metazoa > Chordata > Actinopteri > Perciformes > Sebastidae > Sebastes > Sebastes umbrosus. The sequence goes on along the minus strand of NC_051273.1, from coordinate 26,442,182 downwards.
CCTCTCCTCTCTTGGCTGACACAATACCCCCCAAGCCTTCCCTCTTTTTTTCTCCCCGCTGTGAGTGACAGGCCGTCCAGCCGAGGGGCCAGGTGCTCGTAGAGAGGGTGAACTTGATCACTGGGGGGGTTGGAGGCAGACATCCTGCTGCTATCTGTCTGAAGAGGGGCCCCAGCATTTAGCAGTGAGGGTCCTAGAGCATCTTCACTCCTGTTTTGTGTGTCTCTCTCACTGGGAGAAGAGTGGGCATTGGGGCTGAGAACTATACCACACTTGACTCTGGTAATCTGCTGAGCAGCAGAAGAGCCGGAGCCTCCGTTGATCTAGAGGAGAGCATGAATGTGGTGCTTTTTATCAAACCTGTATTCAGTGACACCGGTAGGGAACTCCAGATGGTTGTACCAACTTTCTGTGGCTCTTGCTGAAAAACTTTTATATCTTTATGTAAAAAGAAGTTTTATGCACTTTTATTTCTCTTAACTGTGTCTTTCTTTTTTTTACTTTATTATGTAAAGAAAACTTTTGCCTATTATACTTCCATATAACTTTAATTGGGTCTTGAATTCTGTGACCTCTTATCACTTGGAAAACTCGTGGGATGATTATAGTTCTGACTGACTAAGAATAACTTTCACATTTCTACATGCTACAACAGACCAAAGTCGATTCCTGAACTGAGCTGTGATAAAACCAGTTGCTTGTCTGAAAATGTCTCCCGTCATTCTTGTTGAGTTTTCGTTTCTATGAATTCACTCCTGCATTGAAATGTCCGTCTGCCGGGAATCCCAGGATTCCCACCAGAGTATTTGTGTATGTGTGTGTATTCATAAGACCCAAAACTCAACTCCACATCGCTCCCTCTCTCTCTCTCTCAGCGTTGGGCAACAAAATCAGCTCTTGTATTGGGGGCCACCACTACAAACTGTGTATGAGGGGATTAGGGGCTCCTTGACCGCTCCTTCAAACACACACCCAGCATGGCCGCCTCGATTATGACCATTAGATACCCGGAAAATGAGACGGAGATGAAAGGAGGGAATACCGAGGGCTTTTCCCAGGGACGAATTTGACCACACGTCCAGCAAAAATGAATCTGTAATCCAAAACCCTACAAAGGCCAGAGTGGAAGCGGTCCTAGAGTGTTGTGCTAGCGTGCTGAGAGAGGCTTTATGTTTCTATTGCCTTCATTGAGCCTCGGAGTGCCATAATAATGATTAGAGACTTTAAAGGCTAGATTAAAGTGAGGACAAGGGCAGCTTAGTCTGTGAAGTAATTTAGGGCAGTTGAGCAGGTTTCTTAATGGGAAAATTCCTCTGAACAACAGTGAAAAGGACACAGGACAGGGGTGTCCTCAGATCAAGCTGGCACTTTGATATATAACCATGAAATTTACTCACACATGCACACACACGCCTCACCAGACACACATGCACACTGTCTGTCTGTCAGGGAGCAGCTCATCTGTGGGCCGTGCGCTCAGTGGAGCTGCAGGCGGTGCAAGGTGATCCCGTATTATCCGGGCGGCCTTTACTCGGCAGGTGAAAGTGCTGTGGGGCAGAGGGGCTTAATGTAGCCGCTGTCTCATTCAGCAGCCGAGGATGTGCAGGGCGCGGGGAGCAGCTGAGAGGCCGAGAGGCTGAGAAGCCTCGCCGCATCGCAAATGACAGACGCCGCAGAGGCCAAGGTGTGTCAACGCTGCAGGCCTGCAGCTCCCTGAAGGATACGATGACGGAGTCACAAGAAGGAAACTGTTGTCATTGAAAGTTTTGTAACAGCACTGGTTCTATCTTTTTACAATATGTCAAGTTTAAATGTTCCCCCAATTGTTTTGCAATGCAGTAAGTATCTACCTTTCTGTTCACTTAGTTAACTATGTCCTTTTTTACAGGAACAGTGTGTAACATTTCAGGGGATTTATTAGTAGAAATTGAACATGATACGTTTTCATTAGTGTATAATCACCTGAATCTAAGAATCGTTGTGTTTTCGTTAGCTTAGAATGAGTCCTTCATATCTACATAGGGAGCGTGTCCTCTTCATGGAGTCCACCATGTTTCTACAGTAGCCCAGAACAGACAAAACAAACACTGGCTCTAGAGGAGAGCCTTTCACGTTTTTACGTTACCTGAAGACCTCTGACACGCTCGTGAAACTGCAGTACGTGTAACGAGTGAAAAACCGTGGTACCCCCAGCCGCTGTTGCCATTGTTCCTAAAGTATTTTTATTATGGTAAGGATGGTCTCTGAGCGAGGCGAATGGCGTTACCACGGTTTTGCACTCGGTGGCTCACGTTACTTGAAAGGGAGGAGTGAGCGGATTGGTACTCAGTTGGTTGCAATTTGCAACCACACTAGATGCAGCCAAATGCTACACACTGTACCTTTAATAGTCAACCAATGTCAGATGATTGTTCTGTTTTACTTGTGACAATGTTAACACTGACTTCATAGGTACAGTGAACTTGAACTTGAGTTTTTTATGATTGAATCAGTATCATTATTGAACCTGTTATCAGCTTTTCAAATGTTAATGGTCCTCTTTTTACAGCCAGGCTCTTAAGTTCAGTTTTACAATTTCCTTAATTACAGTTTTTGACACAATTTGGTTGCAAAGTGACAGTGCTACTATCTATGTAGTGCATTACAACATGCCTCTCATCTCTCATTCACACTTACCCTTACACACAAGCCACCATGCAAAGCGCTGGCCTGCATTGATTTATCAATATGAAAATGGGGTGTGGTGTCTCGCTCAAGGACACATGGACATGTGGAGCCAGAGGTTGAACCACCAACCCTACGATTAGTGGACGACCCACTCTACCAGACACACTCACAGAGAGAGTTGAGTTCCATTGTGTGATCACAAGCTTTGGGCAGTGACCAAAATGAATGATACTGTGGATAAAAACAAATCATGTCATGTCTACCGCCCCCTTTAGAGATGTTACAGGCAGACTGACTTAGAGGAGACTCAGATTACATCACCCATCTCCTTATAATCAACGCTCTGTGTTGAGGATGGATGATATCTCTCTCACTTGGCAGAAGTTTTTAAAAGAACTTAAATGAAACACTCCTCTGATTGTGCAACAGCAGTAACTACATGATGTGTTCCCATGCCAAAAGTGGTTTAGATAAAATGTATTTAAATAAAAATGTATAATAAAAACAGCACATTCATGAAAAAGTTGCTCAATCAGTAATAAGAGTACTTCTAATAAGTTACATCCCACACTAGTGCGTAACATCTACATATATTCAGCATCAGAAAATGAGGTTGATGATGAGATAATGCAGGGACATGTATGAACATCTTTGTCTTAACCTTCTAGTAACATCACTATCAGCACTGAACAATAAACTCACACTGAAATACGACTGGAATGAAAAGCATATTTCACAATGCAATAAAAAAAGAAACTCCTGATGTAAACCGTAAAACTATAACAACCCCGTACACTCAGCACAAATCAAATGCACATTTAACTTGTAGATTTTACCGCCAAATCTATCCCGTCCCACCCACAGCCCAAGATTCCCCTCGAATATCCCCTAATTCCCAACTGGAGCTGATAACAAAGCCGTACGGGATGCCAACAAAGCCCCAGGAGATCCTGAAATATCCCACTACCAGCTCCCTCTCCCCTTAAGGCAGAATAACTCCCTCTCCTGCCAGAATTCCTTGTCTGTTCATCTCAGGCCAGACGATATGTGTTGCAGAGAATGTGAGACTCTGTGCGGATAGGCCCTCAGGGACGTGTGCTCATCACATGCTATAGGTTTGGGATAAAAGCAGACAGGGGAAGGTAACTCAAGCATGGAAAGGAGAGAAGGGACGAGCCATCCAGGGAGTGAGTGTTAGAGCTGGCTTCAGTTCCCTCTGCACGTGGCTCCCAACCCTCCAGGCTCAGGTGTGTTTTTCCTCTCCGCCAGGAATGTTTACTGAGTGCATCAGAGCTGCTTTCACCACGATCTGGGGTCAATTCACTGCCAATTCAGTTAATTCTGGGAGTGGATTTTGGTCAAAGTAAAAGAAAAAGGGAAATATTTTGCCAAGGAAAACATTAGGGCTGCCCCTTCTTAGTCAAGATTTCTTTAGTAGATTAGTCATTTTATATGCTTTTTTAATGCTGAATGACGTATTTCCGAGAAACCTTTGAGCTGATCTCTGGTCAACACGACATTTAAAGTGGTGCTTTTGTGGAGAAACTCGGTTTTACAGATCTGTCAATTAAATCAACTAATCAATTAGTCGACAAAATCCTACGAGTGTTAATCGACTAAGAATTCTCTTTGGTTGAGGACAGCCCTAGAAAATATCAAAATCTGTGAATGTGTTAAATCCCTCCATCTCTAATTTATTATCAGCATTTTTAGAAACAATTCATTCACCAATTAATCCTAAATTAATCACCTTAGCACCCTCAGCATTTGGGGTTTTCCCCCAACTTGAATCTAAATACTTTAGTAAGAGTCTATTAAAACCTTATTATTATTTTAATGACAAAGTCTCGTGCTAATGTTTGTAATTCTTCAACACACTGCACCATTCAGAATATTTCAGTGTAACATTAGAATATTTCCCCCCATAAATCCTCTCTTTTACATGAAGACATATACTACTGGTTTCTGTTTATTTTCTTTGAAAACTTTTTGTTGGGGTTTAATGTGGTTTCAGATTGAACTGAATGGGTCTTTCTAAATAAGAGCAACACTCATTTAATCTACAACAAACACTATATCAGCTTTTTTATGTGAACTGCAGTTTATTTTTGCAAATTGAATTTGATAAATCAAAAGTGAATTGATATTCACCTTTACATACATTATATATATACTTTATTGTCTATGTTGTATTCTTATTATGTTGTTACTCTGTACACAAGACATCTACTGTTCGTCTGTCTCTCCTGGAAGAGGGATCTGTCCTCTGTTGCTCTTCCTGAGGTTTCTTTCATTTTTTCTCCTTGTTAATAAAGGTTTTTTATGGGGGAGTTTTGGAGTTTTTCCTCATCCGATGAGAGGGTCGTACTGTAAAGTACAGAGGGTATCGTATCCTGTACAGATTGTAAAGCCCCCTGAGGCAAATTTGTGATTTGTGATATTGGGCTATGCAAATAAAATTGACTTGACTTACATGTATTAAAAGAAGAATGTGTCATGACAGTGTTTCACCCAATGTTATCAGTATTTACTGCTGTATAAGCGCCTCAAACATGGCGTAGGATGAAAATTCCCAGATTCAACAAGTGTTGATTTTGTTTTTACATCTTATAGTAGCATAAACACTAAATTAAAGCAACACCAGTTAATATGTGTGGAGAACTGTGAAATGTTAACAGATTCACATTAAAATGATTTAGTTATATGGAGTAAGACTGTAATATACAGTATAAAAGTGATCCTGCCTATAGATCCTGTATAATAGAGAGCACCGTTCTTACCTCCACCACTGGAGGGAGGTGTTGGCTCTGAATGCTCAGTGGAACTCTGCATGAGGAGCAAAGAGGCAGGAGGACTACACAGATCAATGGACGTTTCCTCTCAAACAGAGCAGTGTGGAGCTGTCAGCAGGTTACAACAGCACACAGGAACAGTATGCATGAATGTAAAGAGTAAAACATTAAACAAACATTCATAAAACACGGTCGGTACAAACCTTAGTTCAACAGCAATTACTCTAATTGCTCTCACCTGGTGAACCCGGAAGGTGAAGAATCAATTAGCAAACTTTGTTCAAATAAAATCATTTTGTAGCTTGTGAGCTGCTATCTTATACTGTGCTCTTGTTATGTGACAGACAGTCAAACAAATGTTCCAGCAAACAGTAGCCAAACGGCTCTCACCTTTTTGTTTTTAATATGTTTGCTAAGTCTAAACCCTGTTAGCTATTTGCACTGTTGCTTTGACGGTACAAATATTATGTCCCTTTTGCTCTTCTGTTTCTACCCTGAAACTATCATACAGTGCGACTGCACCCTCAAAGCTAAATTATGCACCTTTTTGCTGTCAGTTCACAGATGTGGACGGTCATCAAAGTGAAGGAGGCATCTACAGCGAGCTGCACTCTTCAGAAGTCCTGTGTTTGCTCCAGGGATTACATTACCACACCAGAGGCCGTCCAGACACACACACACTACTAGTCTACACATCACCACCCAAGGTAAAGGCTCCTCTGCTGATGGGGTGCAGTGGACAGTTCAGGACAGGTCCAGGGACTTCATGGTGTGCCCCTCTTTTCTGTGGGGTGTGTGTTGACTCAGATGGGACGAGCAAACAGAACCGGGGTGAAGCCATGTGGGCGCTCCTTTCTCATGGAGCCCTGGCCCAGTGGATTAGGCTAATGCTGGCCCGAGAGGGGGGGGGGGGGGGGGGGGGGTTGCGGTTGCGGCCTTCCCTGACAGGAGGTGATGGATTAGGGCTTTGTCAGGGCCCATGTCGGCCTGAGGGACCCAGTGATGAAGGAAGGAGGGGAGATCAGGGCCCAGGGGCAGCCCAATCCCAGGATCAGCAACATGTTGACAAGGGATTATCCCGTTTGGTGTATTGCTTCGTCTCATAGACGGCCGGGGAGAGATAGATAGCAAGTGTAAAAGCACTGGATGTGAGGTGTCCAGAGACCTTAAACGGATGGCGTGTGAGGAGGTGGGACTGATGATGTGATTGCACAGGTGGTTGTTATTACAGGTGAAATGATACTTGGACATGATCCCATGATATGTGTGCTATAAAATGCATGATTCTTAAATTCTCAAACATCAAGACAGAAATAAAAAGCAGGTTTCCTTTCAACCCCCTTTCTCCCCTGTGAGATATGAAAATCAGCTGCTATAGTGAGTGGCAGGAATAAAAACCTCCATCATTTTGGTTTCCCTGGCGCAGGTTTGAGAGCCGCTGATTTAACAACAGCCGTAAATCCCCCCCACGCATGAGCAGAGATTGAGTTACAGTAAGCGCTGGCGATGGCACCCCTCCCTGGAAACAGCGGCGGCGGTGGCATGATATCTCCGCCACATTTGCCTCCTTTTTGTCGAAAATGTGAAAACCAGATTGTGTCTTTTTATGGGCTCCCTTTGAAATCCGGCACACTTGACCCTCCCTCGGCTGTGATTTTACTGCATGCTCTGGTTTATTTCTGGAAACCTCCTACGCTCCTCAGCTTGTTTAAGACGCCTGCCTAAGTGTGCCTTTTGTTTACTTTGCCAGTTGGGACAAACAGTAAAGTTAGGTGATTAAAGCATTTGCATGAGGTCTTGTGCACCCCAAGAGAAACCACAAGGAACATTTGGAGGGAGGCTTGTCAGTCCACATTTGTTGTTTCTGAAGTGTAGTGGGGTCTGGAGGAGAATAAATTGGCAATATCAACCACTGGCACTGTCTCCACATCTGGGCTTTGTCTGAAGTTATTAAACGTGAAAATTTAGTTTTGCTTGGTGATGTTATGGTAAACGATACGGATTGAAATGATTTACAGCGAGAGCTTTCTATCATCTCAATTAGGAACATGAAATACTCTGAGGGGGTCTGATATTTGTCATTTAACTCGCCACTTATCAGAAGATGGATGTGCCCTGAGGTTACACTTTGTTCATCTGAAACAGAAATGATTAGTTTAACATATTCATATGATGAGGAGGGGAGGAAGGGAGAGGTGATTGTGAGAGATAGTGACTGACATGTGGCAAGGAGGCACCGATCCGTCTCTTGACGAACTTGTCGCCTCACCACGCTCCGTGTGTCAGGGCCTGGCACTCTCCCGATGTCAGGCGTGGGTGGCCTCCTTGACAAGCGTTTGAATGTGTGTGTCACGTCCGTCTGGGCTGAAACCGCTCCTGAACACACACCCACGTAATGACACTGACACGGTGCCATCAGGCCCGCCACCAAGCCCAGAGAGTCCCTGGCAAACGCAACCTTTATCTCCCTCCTCCTTTACGGAGTTCTCGCAACCTCTCAGCCTTTCTGTTGCTTGCTCTTCCTCTCCGCGTCTATCACTCATTGGTTGAGCACAACCGCGGCCATTAACTAGCAATTTGGGCCTGAATGATTATATTTAATGTAATTACGACCATGAGAAACAGAAAGAGGGACTTGGGAGCGGGCCCGGCTGGCTCTTGGACTCGGTTCATCTGAAAAATGAACCCTGTGCTGTAAATTGTAAGTACCTCTGTGGATGTCAGTGCCAGCCAGTCCTACACAGGCGTCACTCATAGACCCCACTCTGTAATTGCCTGCTAGCTGGAGCTGCTGTGTAATTTTTGACGTGGCTCGATGGCGTTGGTGGTGGCGGCGCTGACAGAATAAGGGACTGGAGATTTAATGCCCAGTCTCAACTTTCTCCCAACCTTCTGACGCTCTCTTTCTGCTTCATCGGTGAACCTTTTTATTCCTGGCTTCAATTATTTTCTAGGAATCTGCGGGGCTAAATTCAGGCTGCCCGGGTCGCTGGGAGAAGGACATAGTCTGGCATGAATTAAACTCTTACTGTCAGTTGTGGAGCTGGATCCGGGCCTGGCAGGTACTCGACACACAAGCTGTTGTTTTTGCTGCAAAAAGCACTACTAGTATCCCATTAATTCAGCGGGAAATGTGGATGTCATTCATATTCACTGAGGAAGGCCGTGTGTCTCCACATAACAGATGTCGGTCCATTTGCTGACATACTACATATTCATTCCTGTGCATTCCTGCAGGTGTGTTTGTAGGCGGTGGTCTCCTTGTGATGCACCCACTCAGCATAAAGAGTGGGAGGAGGAGGAGTGAGGCTGAGTCTTTAGTGACAATAGCCCCCCTCTAGATGCTCTCCGTGGGTGTTGGACGGGGGGCATTTAAAGGCCATTCAGCCTCTAGCAAGCCCCCCCCCCACTCCCACATTCTGGGGATGACTACCTGCCCAGGAGCTTTCTTTCTCTCTTTCTGCCCATCTGTCCCCTCCAGAGGCTGCCCTCCTCTTCCCTCCTTCACCACAGTGCTCCTGGAGAGGCTGCAGGCTCCCACACACACACACACCAACAAATGGGTGATTGCTGACTCAGCTCCGCATCAAGCTGACAGTGCAAACGGAGCGACGCAGGGGGTGAAGAGTGTGTGAGCGTAATGTCTGTGCGTAGGAGGGCGTAGGCTGCTGTTGCATTTGTTGGAGAATGAGTCGGTGTGTGTGTGGGAGTTACTAGGTGGGAGATTGAGCATTCATTCGTGTTGATGGATGTGTGTGTGTGTGGACGGACACATGTGTAGGAGGTAGAGGGTGTGTGTGGGTTTGTATGTAGGAGGTATTCAGGGGGTGGCTGTGGGTGTTTTGCTGTGCAGGTGGGCGGGGGGCAGGGGGCAGGACACTAGTGGCACTATTAATGTTTTACTTCTTCGACAGTGGTGGAATGTAACTAAATACATTTACTCAAGTACTGTATTTAAGTACAATTTGGAGGTACTTGTATGTTACTTGAGTATTTCCATTTTATGCTACTTTATACTTCTACTCCACTACATAGAATAAAGTAAATATTGTACTTTTTACTCCACTACATTTATTTGACAGCTTTAGTTACTTTGCAGGTTTTGATTATTAATACATAAATCAGCTAATAAATGATGATATATTTAGGGCTGTCAAAGTTAACGCGATAACGCGTTAAGGCAAATTCGTTTTAACGCCACTAATTTCTTTAACGTATTAATGCAATCTATCTTTTGGTTGTAGCGGGCTAGAGACATCAAATGAAACTATAAAACCTAAAGAATCCATTGTAACCATGGAAGGAGGTTAAATAACACTCCAAACTAAGGAAATACTGTCATGGCCATTTTCAAAGGGGTCCTTTGACCTCTGACCTCAAGATATGTGAATGAAAATGGGTTCTCTGGGTACCCACGAGTCTCCCCTTTACAGACATGCCCACTTTATGATAATCACATGCAGTTTTGGGACAACTCATAGTCAAGTCAGCACACTGACACACTGACAGCTGTTGTTGCCTGTTGGGCTGCAGTTTGCCATGTTATGATGTGAGCATATGTTTTTATGCTAAATGCAGTACCTAATTGATTTCCAAAAATAAATATATACATACATTTGCATAAAGCAGCATATTTGCCCACTCCCATGTTGATAACAGTATTAAATACTTGATAAATCTCCCTTTAAGGTACATTTTGAACAGATAAAGAAATGTGCGATTAATTTGCCATTAATCATGATTAATCATGGACAATCATGCGATTAATCGTGATTAAATATTTTAATCGATTCACAGCCCTAGAAGATATATTATTATGGATTAAGCTACCCAGCAGTGTATACTGTATGTAGTAAAGAATAGCTCCTAATTTACCAGCTGCAACGTTGAAGTGATGAACACATACTTTTGTAATTTACTTAAGTAAGATTTTGAATGCGGGACTTTTACTTGTAACCGAGTATTTATACACTGTAGTATTGCTAATTTTACTTTAATAAAAGATCTGAATACTTCTTCCACCAACTTTATTACAGATTATTTAGAATTTATTTTAAAAGCCAAAAAGCTGTTACAACTCCAGGTCCACTTACTTGCTTGTTCTGGACCTTTTAAACGTATCTTATAGTCCACATCAGCAGATTGATTTCCAATCAGTTGGCATGGAAATGTAGAGGCTCAAACTTTCTACAATATTATATAATACACCCCTGTCTTGGGGTCATGACAAAATGTATGTATGTATGCAAAACCTGCAAGTCAAGGTCAGTTTAATACCTGATAGCTACATTTCTATATTTTGTATTTATGCCAAGTTTTTCATGTAATTGGAATATATATTTAGCTTTGGGATATTTATGCCTAAAATGATGCTTTCATGAAAATTTGATTCCAATATGTGGGTGTGCTTTCTCGACAGCATGCCCTCGTTTCTTGCAGCAAGGCAGCAGTTTAGCCTTATTCCCACAAGCGAGGCCGTAGGAACGGGCACAGTGTGACCTTCATCCCAGCATGCTCAGCCAATTAGTCCAATTTACTCAGCTGTCAAACTCCAAATTCACACTCTCATCCATTCTGAGAGCAGGAGGTTAAAAGAAGAAAGGCGTTCTGCATTCCTTTCACCCTCTTGGTTTTAAACCTCACAGTCTTTGCACAGAAACTTGCTGAATAAACCTTCCTCTCTGTCCAGCAGTGAGAAACCAAACCTCACCCCCCACCCCCCTCTCCCTCGGTGGGAGGATGACTGTAGATGAGTTAGCTAAACACTTTCTGGCAAGCAGGCACGCCGCCGGCTGCACACACGAGGCCTGCAGGCGTGGGAAAGACCTGACTCTGATAATAAGCAGCATTTGGCCCTCCTAACCTCTGCAGGCTTTGGCTCGGGCTCGTTGTCTCTTTTCTCCCTCACTTGTTTTCTCTCTCGTTCTCTCTGTGAGTGGAAGAGGCGCAGGAGAGGAGGTCAGCCAGGGAGAGGCCCACAGCTGCGGCTGCGAGGTCCCGGTGTGTTTATTTGGGCAAGCCCAACCAAAATAAGCTCCAGCCAGGCATTGCTCCTGAGGACTGGGGCCACCACCGCTGCGGCGCTTTTCATCCTAACAATGGGGAAAGTGCTCTGACCGAGCGAGGAGGGAGCCGCACGGCACAGTTTACCGTGCAACAGCTGCCTCATCTGTGGGGGAGGAAGTGCGCCGCAGATGTGGACAGGATAGATGGTTCATGTTCCCACACCTACTCCTGTTGTACAGTTGTTCACCCGTGCTCAGCGGTCAGTGAATGAGTTCCTTTGTTTAACATGAGAAAGTTTGCCTGCCTAGTGGAAACACCACAGGGTGGAGAGCCACAATAACTACAGTGTTTGATATTTACATGAAATATGTTACATAGGGTACGTAGGGTAATGTGAATACATACAGTAGAATCAATTAAAATATTTCACATGATTGGCCATAGTTAATCGCAAATTAATCACACATTTTTTACTTGTTCAAAATGTACCTTAAAGGGAGATTTGTCTTAATTTGTCTTCAGTATTCACAGTAATACTCTTACCAACAGGGGAGTGGGCAAATATGCTTGCTCTATGCAAATGTATATATATATATTACTGGAAATCAATTAACAACAGAAAACAATGACAAATATTGTCCAGAAACCCTCACAGGTACTGCATTTAGCATAAAAAAATAAGGTGCTCAGATTATAACATGGCAAACTCAAACACAATTTCATTCACATATCTTGAGGTCAGAGGTCAAGGGACATGTTTGAAAATGGCCATGCCAGTTGCCAAAAATATAGCGCAAGTTTGGAGCGTTATTTAGCCTCCTTCCTTACTTTCCTAGTTTCATATGATGCCATGTGTCTTCACTCTAGCTTTATTATCGCATTAACTTTGACAGCCCTAGTTGAAATAATGCAGAATCTAATTTTATCTATCTATAATTTTGAAGACAGCTACATGTGTTGTAAATCTTTAGTTTGGAAAGTTGTTAATATTGGTTGGGGGAATTTTTTCTCTGATCCCAGCTTCTTAAATGTGAATATTTTCTGGTTTCTTTACTCCTCTATGACAGTAAACTGAATATCTTTGAGTTGTGGACAAAACAAGACATTTGAGGACGTCATCTTGGGCTTTGGGAAACACTAATCGAGAAAATAGTCGACAGATTAATCGACAGTTGAAAATAATCGTAAGTTGTATCCCTAGTTAACGCCAATGGCAATGGTTCATTCATTGATAATGAATAAAGTAAAGTAAATGAACAGCCCTGTTTTTATTGGGAATCAACAGACTTTTGTCTGTGATCAGAGAATAAAGAGCTCCAAGATAAACAGTCTAATTATAGGTGTTACTCCTCAGCCGGTGTAATATAAGCCAAATTTGGAAGAGCCATAAAATGCATAAGGTCGCAACAATGCCTTTGATTTGCTGTCCTGCCCTGCTATCACTCAGGTGATCTATATTGGGGGACAACAGCTCTTTTATATGCAGAATAACAACATCCCCGTCCTGCTTTACTCATCACACCGCCCTGTGCTGACCCACCCATTAAAAGGGTCGTCCAGCCTGATGCAAAGGTGCACAGGTGTGCCCCGGGCCTCCCTGGGCCAGATGACTGACAGTTGCCCGCCCACTGCCCCCTCTAGCCGCCAATCAATCCTTTCTGCTCCTGCCGCCTCCTCCCTGCTACAGCTCCGCTCATCTGTTACGGGCTGTAAAGTTGACGGATGATTAGCTGTCTTGCTTATCTTGTTTGCCCCGTCCATCCCACCCACACCGTCCATGCTGTGGAAGTCGCCATCTAGTTGTTAATAGTTTGCCCCCGTGTCACACCTTGCCCATGCCCAAGGCCTTACCTTACCTTAACATACCTCCTCCTTTTGACCTCTCCACTACCTCTACAGGACTCAACATTTCAAACTCCTCAGGTCAGTCAGTCAGCACCCTTGGTAAAAGCCCTGGCTGTGTTTTCCTGGTGAACCCCCCCTCTCAGTGGAGGAACTGCGTGGGGCCGCAAAGAGGGACACGCGTCAGCTGAGCCGACAGACAAAGCAGGTGCTGTGGCCGGGGCTCGAGGAGGGGCAGCTGTCCATCAGACCTGCTGCACCCAAACACTGACTACATCCCATATGGCCACTAGATCAGGGCCTGACTGACTGACAGCCAGGCTGGTGATGGTTGGAGTCAACAATACTGACCTTAAAGTGACCATAACGTCACTGACAGAACTGCAAAATGATCATTCTGATGTTTTTTTTAGCTGGTGCTGTTATCTGTCATGGCAATGCTAATTTAAAGGAACAATAAGTATGATTTGTATTGTCTTGTAGCACAAATTGACCTAAATATCAGCATCAGTGTGTTGTCCACCTTGTTGTAATTTGTTTTTCACTCATAGACAAACGTTTCCTTTTGTCTACAGTTCTTCATTAACCCTCTGAGACTCGCGGGGTCGCAGTTTTTTTGCATGCAGTATAAATGTGTTATTTTCACCTATTCTAAATATGGTGTATTTTAATATTTCTGCATACTGGGGTCCCTAAACAGTCTTGGAATTGCATAAATTGGGTATCACTGTAAAACTGAGGCTCTTGTGGATTCAATGAGCCCAACTGTATTCATGTGTGATGACGTTAGTCCCCATAGTTGCCATTTTATTTTAGTGAGACCATTTTTCGAAACCGGACGTCACTGTATTAAATGACCTGTGGTGACCTCTAGGATAATCATAGCCTCATGAAACTTTACAGCCACAAACTACAGACCTAGAGCATTCAGAGGATGGGTGACTGTCCTAGGTAGATTGACAATAAGGGGGTTTCTGAGCTGTTTCCAGAACAGTGGAGTGCTCGCCATCCAATCACCGAAAAATGAAATTCTTGCAGAAATCTACAAAAGTTTTTGAAACCAAGTCACAGCATGGCTTTTTCTATGGTGTTCCTCAAGGTCTTGGTGTCTTAATGTTGTATTTTGGAGGGATTTTTGATAATTTTTATCAATTTTTGAGTGGTAAAAACAGGGTTATATTTAGCACCAAATCTCTATAACAAATGGTATCAACCCAAAAATTGCTTATATAATTAATTAATTCATGTTTATTTCTGATTAAGACTAGAACAACATGAGCTGCATCTCAAATTAATCTTCAGGTTCCCAGCTCTCAGATGATGTACACAACTTCTATGTGACATCTACTGTTGACCTGCTATCTCCCCCTAAAAAAGACAAAAACAAGTCTAGGCAGGTCTCTTAGGGTTGTGGCTGTAAGAAGCAACAGATGCCAACATACAGTATCTGCAACATCTGCCAGCTCTCATCTGCCCCCAGTTTGTGCTACCTGCAGGATGCTAGTGGCCAACCACCACTCCCAGAGGGCCCCGATTCTTAACCATTACCCCCCACCTCCTCTGTAATTAAAATGCAAAAATGCAATCTGCCCTATGAGATTCCTTTACATAATTTGCTGTCCTCCCCCTCCCCTAACCCCAGCTCCCCTAAAGCATCACTCTGCGGTCTGACAGCAAGTGGGTGACTTCTGACAGGTCGCATTGATCTCCTAGCTGGGAAAGAAGTCGGCTTAACAATGGAGAACATGTGTCCGTTTTAGGACAAGCCTTAACTTGTCTGACCCCCTCATTCGGGATGCGCCCACAGAAAAGCCATCCCTCGGTTAGAGAAAACTATTTCATCTGCTCAGACAGGAATTTGGTCTCTTGTGAATTTTCTTGGTCTGACTCGTTTGAAGTAACGGAGACATGATTGTATTTTGTTTTTCTTCAAAATAATGAATAGAAACATTCGTCTTTGATTCAGCAATCTGCAATGTTGTATGCATACTCTCCGCTTGGTGGGTCGTGTTGGTAGGTTAAGTTCGGGGCTTTTTTGGGGTTCCTTTAAAGCGGCAGCGGGGAGAAATGTGTTGTTGTCTGTGTGTGATTAGGTAGTTCTGTTCCATTGCCGTTTCTTCCATGTGAACATTAAATAAGAGCCAGCCCACTTCTGAAATGTCTTTGATAGATGATATGAATAGCTAAATTCCTTTATACAGCTTTGAAATGGCTCATTCTGGTCGCATTAATAACAGGGATCATAATGGGGACATGGTTTAGTTTACATTTGGCTGTGGCGTTCACTTCTTTCATAAGAATTGTTGCTGTATTACACATTACATTGATTGTTGGAAAAAACACATAGTGATGTGCACTTAGAGCGGGGCTGTGCGTGCCTGAAACACATTGGCTTCAGCAGCACAGGGTGGAATTGGCCCTATCTGTCCCATGCCTGCATGTGTGTGTGTGAGAATATGTTGGTTCCCATTGACAAAACTGAACCAGAGGATCTGGCAGGTAGAACATATGCTGCAGCAGCTTGAAGTGTTTTTGTTACTCATGGACGCCTACAGTATCTGTCTTGTTTCATAGAACCGTTGAATCCAACAGACAGGGTGAACTAATGGGAACATTTTAAGAATGACTTGCCTACATAGTTTGGCAGTAAACATAAAAATTGAGCCGTCATGACCAGCTTATCCGGCAGCAGGGTAAGCAAGGTAGCCCAGACGTCCTCCACAGCCACATCCGCCAGCTCCTCCTGGGGAATCACATGACCTTCCTAGGCCAGAATATACATTACATGTGCATACATACATTATGATCACATGCCTGAACCACGTCAACTGACTCCTTTTGACAAGAACGTGCAGTGACTCTACTACTAGTTACTCCTTGAAGTCTGAGTTCGTCACCCTGTCTCTTATACCCTTTTTCCACCAAAATTAGCTTGTATATGCGTTTTTTTAAGCACGGGAACACTCGCTAAAAATAGGCGATAGACGACTTTCCTACTGCAAATATGCCGTGCCGTTGCACTGGCCTTTCTGTTTTTGTTTTTTTTCCAGTTGTGTCAGGTTTGACGTCACGGACGCGCCAACCGGCACCCGAAGCAGGGTTTGTAAACAGCGAAAATGTTACTGTTGTTACTTATTGTTTTATATCTGTTACTTATTCTATAATCTCTTTTTCAAAATCTCCATCCAGAGTTGGTGATTGTTGGAACAGTGGATAGACTAACAAAGATGGTTTTGATGAAAAAAAATAAAAATGTTGTCTGACTGGAGTCTGGTGGCTTTGAGGAGAGCATTTTAATTGTATGATTTGTTCTTTAATAAATTATAAAAATTGTCCAAATCTCTGTTGAGTTTATTTATTATATATTCACTTCAACAAGCGTCACATAGCATCGCGCTGGAAAAGGGGCAAAAATCATCGAGTGTCATGTTTCTATTACTGCCGATCGGAGCTGGAGCAGATAAATACCCGTGACTACTGCAGAGTTATTTGTCCTGGGAATGAATGCTGATTGAAACCAAGCCAGATGTTAGTGGGTGTTTTTTTTGTCCAGTGGGAAAGAGGCTTTAAGGGTGACCCCAGCCACCTTGCGAAGGACAATCTCATTGTTTCAGTCAGTATTCAAAGCTCACGATTATAGATGAGGGTAAAGTAAATCACTCCTAAAAATAAAAAAAAAATCTGGTGTTAAACCTGCAGTCCAGTACAACATTTACATTGCTACCGACACCAAATCCATAAAAATGACAATTTCAGATGACATGGTCAGTTTTACTGCCTATGATGTGTCTACACTGCAGGGTGAATAACTGTCCAACTGTCATGTCTTCACCACCGTGGGAAAGGGAAAGCAGAATTTGCAGAGCCTGAGTAAACACCTCTGGATATTCAGGCTGAACAGCTGGCTACACGTACTGCCCTGTTTCAGTTTCTGAATGGAGCATTTTACCATTGATTGCTTCTCAGTTTTGACGCGACACGTGCACATGCTCATGACAGCAGGGTTAAACGGGTCACACCTACTCATCAGTGTTGACGTCTGTGAAGTACTTGCTAAAATAGTCACTCATTGCTGCAAGATGAAAGGTGATGAAGTCATCCAAGACATTCACCGCCAGACTGTTTGTTTCCAGAAACTACAAAAAAATGTGTCACCTATTCAGGACAACAGCCTTATTCTCCAACGCGTGGTTTCTCATATCTAACGTTTGGATGACTTATATCGGATATATCACAGTGTTTGCTGTGTGCATGCTTGGTGCAACTGATAATAGGCATGAGGCTAATAAAAAACACAGCATAAACCAGTAAGTACCGGTAATAGTAAGTCTTTGAAGTACACGTCTCAAAGTTAGAGGAATGTGACCAGAAAGTCACTATTGAAAAACTGAGCATTGAAAAGAAACCTAATTATATCAAAGAGTAGAAAGTATCACATCCCCTCATTGTTTATGCTTTCATTGTTTTTCCCTGCAGTCCCTGGAAGAATACTGTATGTTGGAGGAAGAAGACAAGAGACTGATAGAAGAGGAAGATGAAATTGATCAGTTCAACGATGACACCTTCGGAGCTGGGGCCATCGGTGAGTCATGCTTACAATATATATTTGAAATGTATTCGCATTTAATCACTGTATTTCAGTGCATGCACTATTAGTGCTCCTACGCTCATTCATAATTACACAATTTTAATGGAGTTCAGTGAAAGAAGGTGGTCTAAGAGAAGTCACACTTATGAAAATAGATCTTAAACAGATTCTATTTTCAGTCTCAAAAAATTTCAATCAACATCAATAGACCAGATACTACTAATAATAATCGCCATACAGCAATACAACATGTAGTGTTTTGAGTACGTAGGGGTTTGTTGTTGTTTTTTTTTCTCTGCTCACTATTAATCCTCCACCCACCAGCATACCTAACATCTGAATGCAACATGTTCATACCTGTTCCTTGGGGATTGTCATGGGGTATTTTAGAAAATGCCGCAAATTAATAACACATTTTGAATCAAAAAATAAGTGCACACGATCCATAATGTCACCAATTGATGAAATGACACAAACTGTAGCAGCTGGGATTTTCCACCTCAGAATTCAAGTTCAAATTGTGTTTACTTCTCCCTCATACACTTACTGTGCATTCCTATACCCATACTACCATACTATTTAGTATGCCAGCAAAAGATTTAGTATGTTCCAATACATACAATACATAGTATGTCGAATGCAGTATGCCAAAAATACCAGGATGTCCTGCTGCATCCGGTTTGCAGCATGCAAGCCAGCATACTTTTCTGGCTATTCTGTCCCACAATCTTCTTCTTCTTCTATATGAGCAAGTAGTATGTCCTAATTGTATGCATACTGCATGGAAGAGTATGTGCTTTATAAGGGCAGCTGCAGGATGTAAAAGTATATATCTTGTCCCTGCCCCCCAAATTTCTTTTTTTGTTTTCCAAAAAAAATATTTGTGATACAAGTTAATCTTTTATGTGCCTCTTTTGATTCTGTTGACGTGAATTCAATTTATTTGAGTAAAACAGCATATTTAAATGAGTCGGGTCCCCCAGGGGGGCACTTTGACGAGGGTGTTATGACAGGCTCCAAAGGCCATGGCAAATAAAGGGAGACTCAGTGGTGTAGTGGAGGGTATACGCAGGTAGACGGGGTATACCCACCTTTTTTTCCGGCGGTTTACAGTATACCCACCTATCGGCCAAAAAGCCATTGGAATATATAGGAGGGTATACCCACTTCCTCCTCGGTAACCTACCCATCAGTACACCCACCTCATCAACGACCACTACACCACTGGGGAGACTTCCTAACGTGCATGTGAGTTTAGTGTGAGTGGGCTGGTTTGTTAATTGCAATCCAAATCTTTATAGATGGGTCACTTGACCTGGAGACATAAAGTTGATTTCAGGTTGATTAAAGGAAATATCCTCAGCAGTGAGTGAGTCGAGGACAAAAACAGCCAGAGTCAGGTATAATAGTAATCTGTTATAACTATTAATGCATTGACTTTCCATTAGGGTAATAAAGCTATGAGGTAAAACAATTAGCAGATAATGCTGTCATAGCCCTTTTAACATAATAAATCTCCTGTCAATGTAATAAACCTAACATGCAGTGATTGTCGTATATATTTTTTCCTCTTTATAAGCAGCAGAATTATAAGCATATTTGATTTTATTGCATTAGCAAGATGGTTTATTTGCAGTCAATTTCCAGACTCTTTCATATACTGTATAATCAGGCCCTTCCAGTGTGTGTTGTGATATTTGTTAGAATACAACTTACATTAATTAATTACATGTTTAAATCATTAATATGTCATGTGCATATGCATGCGTGCCCATGTCTGCTCTTCATACTTGCAGATCTGTAAACTGGCATTTGTTAACTTGTAAATCAATAGTTCACACAGCACATATTATTTCACATCAATAGCAGATATTCAGCTCCAGTTCTGTCGTGTCTGCAGTTATTTAGTAATTCCAATGATGCTAAAGGGAATTAAGTTCCATCTTAACTTAGTAATAATGTCATATGTGTCATTGGCAGCCTTGAGTTTTGTTTTGTTTTGAACTTCTATGATCTCTGGATCTCAGATCTATTTTGACACTGCTCTTTTTGTGGAAATATGCAAGAAAACAATATTTTGAGTCATCTCGTCTTTTAAGAGACCGCAGTTAATTGACGACATCCCTCCTTGCGTCACTCACGACACCACAAGCTGAAGTGTGGTGAGTGTGAGAGTGTGTGAAAATGACAGCAAGTGTTCCAGTGAGGAGTAGGAGGGTGGCGAGAGTGCCTTTCATACTCATGTGAAATGAATTTGTGTCCTGATTAATGCATCGCAGCTCGGCCGATACGCCAAGCAGCATGTGTTGAGAAGCTCAAGCTAACTACAGAAATGATGATCTCTGAAAATGTATGTCTGTTTCTGTGTCTCCAACGATATGCCTTTTTCAGTTTTGAGATGTGATTCTCCTGTTTTGTTTTAGCTGATGTTGTTTAGAGATAGATTTAGTTATTATTTAGATTTTCAGGGTCAATCATTTTGTGTCCAAATTAGCTGTTTCATGTGTATTACTTTACCACTTCCACTCCCCTCTCCCTACTATAGACACATTTTAGTCTTTTTTAGAGGAGACAGGGGGTCTTCAGGGGGAGATAGCTGCTCAACAGTAGATGTCACATAGAAGTGGTGTACATCATCTGAAAGCTGGGAACCTGAAGATTAATTTGATGCAACACTGTGTGTCAAGTTGTTCAGAAATATATCATAAATCAGAAATATACTTTGGTTAAGTTAAAGCCTATTCAAATGTTGAAGGTTTAGAGTGTATAAGGGTTTAGAACATTACGATGGACATATATGAAGGCCATTCCCATGCTCTATTATGTCTCATAAGTTGTTGTAACAATTTTTTTTGGGTTGATACCATTTGTTACATAGATTTGCTACAAAACGTAACTATTTTTTACCGCTCGAGAATTCATAAAAATGATCAAAAATCCCTCCAAAATACCACATTAACACACCAAGACCTTGAGGAACACCATAGAAAAATCCATGCTGTAATTTAGTATCAAATGACGTGGTTGGTACCAATGGATCTATTTAGTTTCATATAATACCAGTATCTACACTCTAGCTTTAAAAACCGAGCCTTCTACAGCCTCTGAAGGACACTAATGTCGGCGAGGACGGTTAAGTAATGCATTCTTGTGAAGAAAAGGTGAACACCTTATTAGTCTATCTGCATGTATGTGGATGTCAATCTTATATTATGTAGTTTAACTACATGTTTTTAAACTTACATATGTACATTTTGCAGCTCAGTATTTATTTCAGTGGAGTGAAATAGGTTTCTTGCCTAGATTTATTTTGTTTAAGTGAACATGAATTCATCTTTATTTTCAAGTGAATCCTGAAACATCATTCTTGACCTCTTCAGGGCATCAGGGGCCTCCGTTACATCTGTGACCTCTGATAACAAGGACACATTAACCAGTCATTGTCCAATGTTCGGAGGTCATAATAGTCAAAAATCAATACCTTGTTTTTTGTCTCAATGAGACAGCCACTATCTCCACAAGTAGACGCTTCTGATTAGTCTGGGACTGAGTGGATCATTGGGTCTCAGGAGTGGGAAACATGTTTATAGATGTTTTATGGCCCAGATGAGAATCAATGTATCCCTGCATACTAATTAATTACTTGTTTGTGCCATTACTTTGTTGGCTGCTTGTAGATCCTGTCTGTTGTCTGACAAATGTCCAACACAGAAGTCTAATATTTCAAGCTCACCTGTGAGATATCACTTCGGCATTTGAGGCGCTCATATTTACAAACGTTTTTTTCCTTGGAAAAATCATCTTGGTTCTCAAGGATATTATAGCACAGTGCTTCTTCCCGTGATCCCCCTAGATGTGGACAGATGGCGAGCATCATGCTGCTACTTCCTGCAGTTGCTCAGGGGTGACGAGCTGGCACTCAGCGACATTCTCCAGCTCCTCTCTACCATGGATAAACACGGAGCTGCTCGCTTTCCCTACACAGTAACGTTCACCTGAACTCTCTCCTGCTCCGGTTTGTTACCGTCAGGGCTTTGATGTAGGCCGTGTCGGGTCTGCCCCTCCACATCTCCGACGTGACCCGGAGGGAGCACGCTGAATGGCTTGCCCTGTCTGCGATTCCACTGTGGGGGGAAAAAAAACACACATACTCATTACAACAGGCTCTCTTGTTGTTGCTCTGCGTGAAGGCATTCCCACCTGTGACCGGGGCTGTGAGACGGGCGGAGGGATGTGTGAAATATCAGTCTGAGAGGGTCGGAAGCTGGGCAGCAGCAGCTCAGGGAGACAGAGGGAGTGGGCCAGCTGTAGATCTAATATCACCTATGGGCCTGCCGGCTGGGAAGGCTTGCCTAATATGATACACATGTGCTACATCCTGTCTGAGCTGCTGCCTGGCTTTGTGGCGCTGAGTAGAGGGAGGAAGGAGTGTGTATGTGTGTGTGTGTCCATTATGTGCATGTGTGAGGAGGACAGCTGGACAGCACTCTTGCCATGTATTGATCTTCCAGACCTGAGTGTTTACGGTGTCATATTGTTAGCTTTCAGATTACTTTGACAGTTGTGATGAAAGCTTAGCTGCTGTTGTATGAAGACAAAAGTGACACTTTGTGGAGCTTTCTCAGTGGACAACTCTGGGGTCAGTGAGGAAGTGCCTTAAACCTGCATTCTCTCTAACAGCCAGCAGGGGGCGACTCCTCTGGTTGCTAAAAGAAGTCAGATTGTATAGAGGTCTATGAGGAAATGAGCCTACTTCTCATTTGATTTATTACCTCAGTAAACATTGTAAACATGAGTTTATGGTCTCAATGCTAGTTTCAAGTCTTCTTCAATACAGCATGATGTTCATTTAGTAAATTATGGTCCCATTTAGATTAAAATAGATAGATATATAGATAGATAAAGACAAAGCAGGGTATATTTTAGGGCGGGGCTACCTTGTGATTGACAGGTCGCTACCACAGCATTGTCCGGTCTGGGAGATGTCCGTGTTGTCGTCTTACAACTTTAACCCTTTCACAGTGTGTTTTCAGTTCATGAAACTTAATTATAACCTTTATGGCTGCCTAAAAATGTCTTATTCAGCATTCGGTTGTACTTAGCTCCTCCCTCTGGTGTCACTTCTGGTTGCAAAAAAACAAGACGGCGACAGCTAAAATGCTGAACTCGAGGCTTCAAAACGGCAGTCCACAAACCAATGAGTGACGTCACGGTGACTATGTCCACTTCTTATATACAGTCTATGAGTTTTCTTCTGCAATTGTGGGATGTAGGGAAACAAAGAATAAGTAGGAATATATGCTTTAATGACTGTTTTAGCTTTAAGGACAGGAGTTGTGTATTTGCGTGGTAACCAACCCATCAGCAAACAGACTCTGTGTACAAGTCGTGTGTGTGTTGGAATGTGTGAGCGAAGCGAGGCCTCGCCATTAACATCCACTTTATCTCTAATTACCTCTCCAGTGGTTACTGATTGACCCTGTTACACCTGCGCGGATATGCCAGAGCTTTTAGCAGCCTCGTCCAGGGAGAACAGCTCTTTTGATTTAAATCCACCATTAGTCTCCAACTTAACCGCCGGGTAAAAAGAGGTTATACTGCAACCCTGGCTTGACATAGGTGAGCTGAGATTATTCCAGAAGTGGAGCGATGTTGAGAGCACGTTAGTGTACCTTAGAGTCTTACTTGATAATACCAGTCTTGACTACCTGGGATCCAATCCACATCCCTCCCCCAGCGAACCAAAATAGCCATGCTTTGATGGCTTAAAATTAATTACCAATTTACAGAGTCCATAACTCTATCTTCAACTCCTGCTTAAGCTGTATGCTGATATCTGGTGCCAATTTAGGTCAATCATCAACCAATTTTAGAGTTAATTGGGAAATGGTGCCTGGCCAATTAGGAAAATGTGGTGCACGAGAGAGAGAGAGAGAGAGAGGGGCCAGCTTGGATGATTAAAACCTGAAATAAAATCCTCATAATAAGGAACTTTCACATTCAGCGCTCTTAATTAGTGAGTTCTCCTTTGTCTGAAGTCTTCTAGTTTATACTGTGTCTATACTTAAATTATTAAAAGGATCATGATTCTTTGCTTGGGTAGTGAACTGCACCATTGTGCTCGGGAGACTGATTACCGGAGGCTCAGCAAGGGCATTTGGGAGCCACATGCCTGGCTTGTGCACAGCGCTGGTCTCCCAGGGAGAGGTTAAGGAGCCTACCTCCCTGGGAGTTGCAGACTTGCTCTCTGCCACCATGTCATCCATCCTGGAGCCTAATCGAGTTATCATATCAACAAATCTCCCATCAGGGGCCTCACAGCTGACACTCTCAGAAAGACACCCACAGGGGGGCAACAAATTTCGAGCAGCAGGGCGTTGCTAAGAGAGGCCGAGGCACCTGTAAAGGTCTTCTCTCCTGCCCACGGAGAGGGCACTCCCGCTGGGCATCACACTGCTCTCTGGCCCCTGGTCAGCGACGGAGCACAAGAGCAGGGAAGCGGGAGCCATAGTTAATGCTGTTCACAATAGATTGAAGACACAATAGAAGCACTATATCACCAAGACTGTCAATGAATTTAAAAGCAACCCACAAACAATTAGCTGAAAGGGCAGCGAGGTTTCATGGCCATAGGACTCGGCTCTGCAGGCCAGCGGAGACAAACTGTCCACCCACGTGCAAATGGCAGCTGGTGATTCTGCCCAGAGAATACGTTCACAGACTTCTGTGGATTACCGCCTGACCTTTAAGTGTGTCCCCAAAAAATAAACCACATGCTGGGCCCTTCCTCCAGTCACGGGATGGTTTATGACTCCTTGAATGTGGGAGATGTCGCCCAATAGTTTGTCTTTGTGGCCATATAGAGTTACGTAGTTTGTTCGTTCAATGGTTTACATTGTTGGCAATATGAACCAGCCAGCTGTTTCCCTTGATGTTTTATGACGTCAATGCCAAATGTTTACTTTGTGTGATGATTCAAAGCAAGTCTATCTGTTTGTGCTGATAATTTCTAACTTTTTGAATATTGGTTTTCTTAACAAACTCCTCCATTATGCTCTCTTTGAGGCTAAAATGAGTCATCAGCAAATCCTGGATAGCATAATGTCTCTCTTGATTTGATTTCTTGTGAGATCATTTAAAAAAAAGAGCTTTGTTTGCGTCGTCTATGTAGCCCTAAAATCATCCAACATGAAAAACAAATGCCATCTTTGATTTGGGCAAGTGGGTATGAAGTCCATCTGTTCACAATACCCTAACAAGAACAAAACGCCCTTCAGGGCAATCAGAGCTCGCTTGCCTTCCATGACCAGATAACTTGTGAGGCTCTAAACTTCCTTCTGAAGTGTCCCAGTTTGATGGAATTACTTAAAGAGGTTGGCAAGCGATAAACAGCTCGCGACAGATCAAGCTCGTCTTTTACTTTTGGCAACAGATAGTTTGAAACCACATTTCTAAAGATGTGAGCTAGCCCAGGTTTTGTTCATTAGCAGAAGGTTTCAGGGGAAACATATGCAAGGGGAAAAATAAAAGATGACTCAATGGCATCCGGTTTGTGAAATTAAATGTATAAAAAAGTCCTAAAGAGCTGGCAGCTCAAGTCAAGAAGTTCACGTCAAGTGCTCGTGGTGGGGGATAAGCAAAGCATGAACATATTGTGCCTTTAGAGAAATGTTAAGAAAACCCCGGCCAGATTTAAGTGCAACCTCTTAGTATTCTCTCTATCCAGGCGCATCTATAAATCATTCGTCTGACCACCACTGCTCCCCACCGCTGACCAGCTCGACCCATTGGCCAGGAGCCAGGCCTGTGTCCGGACAAGGCCCTGACCCGTTAACCTTGGCCAGAGCCCCTGGGCCAATGGGGCGAGACTGTCAGAGCGGCGACCCCGGCAGCCAGGGCTACCTGCTGCTCTGGCATAATGCAATTGGACACAGCCATCAGAATGATGGAGCACAGGGAATTCTCCACGCTGACCACTCCAATGGCTGCTGACCACTGCGGCCAACGCTGGCTTCAGCCCCGCCAGAATGTAAGAAAACAGCCCTTTTGATATTATGTCACAGATGCCTTTTTTGTGTTTTTTGCCTCCCATCTATATTGTGTTTTAGGTGCCTGCAATTTGGGTCCCTTTTCAAGGGGGCAGGGTAAAGAAGGTGCTGTTTTAAAGGGACTTTGTTTTCACGCCAGCTTTCTGCTTTTCAAAGTAGTGAGAATAGTCTTAATTGAAAAGCCACTCTTAGAGGTTTCAGTAAAGTTCAAGTTATACCTAAACAAGTTTAAGTTTCTGAATATTTTTAATTAGAACTGTGTTTTAATACATGAGCCATTCATTACTTCATTTACGTAAACCTTTCGCATTTGCCCCAGGTCTTACCAATTCATTTACATTGTCATGTTATATATATAAGGTAGGCCCAAACTCGGGCTCCTGCCGACATTTCCTCCCTCTGTCTCCACCTCTGTTTTGTTAATGGCATGAGGTTCACACTGGTAGTATAATTACTAACATTAGACCAAACTAAGAAAGACTCTGCAGGATGCTAACCCCATGAAGCCGTAACTGCTGTTCGACCGTCAAGGGAAAAGGTGGGATAGTGATTCCCTGCCTGCCTGTGTAAACTGAAGGCATGCCAGTGTATTCATACAGGTGCCCCCCCGCCGCCGCCCAACAAACACACACCTGAGGGACCCCCTCCAAATCAACACAATTAGCATCCTCCATGCCCTGCAGAGTTAAACTCTCAGGGCAAACAAATGCACCCGACTGACAGGCAGCTTAGGCAAATGACTTGTTTGGGGAGCGGGCTGAGTCTCTTTGGGCTTACAGAAAGACTGAGTGAATTTCAGCTGGGAGCGTTTGCATTACAGAACAGCGTGAGAAAAGAGAAGCACCTGAATACAGCTCACCTGAATTGACAGGGGATATCTTGTTGAGAGTGGGATTTAGAGTTCCCTACATCATAGGTTTATACACCCCAGTTGGGATGTTAGAAGATGTATGAAGAGAGGCATAATGTGATGGAAATAATAATGCAACAGAAAGGAAATGTCACAAGTTTCAGTGAACTGACTGAAAGCAGCTGCAATAGAATGTGTTTTGTGATACGATGTGGTCGTCCCGTAAAGGGATAGATCGTCAATAATTGCTATGAATATAAATTTAAGTGGTCATCATCCATCACATGCATCATTTTGTAAGACTGTTAATCGATTAAAATGTATTCGCGATTAATCCCATGATTGTTCATAGTTAATTCCGATTAATCGCATAATAATCGCACATTTTTTATCTGCTCAAAATGTACCTTAAAGTAAGATTTGTCAAGTATTTTCAACATGGGAGTGGGCAAATATGCTTTCTTTATGCAATTGTATTTATATAGTATTATTTATTATTGGAAATCAATTAACAACACAAAACAATGACAAATATTGCCCAGAAACCCTCACAGGTGCATTTAGCATACAAAATATGCTCAATTCATAACATGGCAAACTCAACACAGCTGTCAGTGTGTCAGTGTGCTGACTTGACTATGATTTGCCCCAAACTGCATGTAATTATCATAAAGTGGGCATATCTGTAAAGAGGAAACTTGTGGGTACCTATAGAATCCATTTTCATTGACATATCTTGAGGTCAAAGGTCAAGGGACTCCTTTGAAAATGGCCATGACAGTTTTTCCTCGCCAAAATTTTGCATAGGATAGGTTCTCTAATTTCACATGATGCCAGTATGTTCAAGCTTTAAAACTGAGCCCGCTACAACCTAAAAATTGCAAGTTGCGTTAAAGTGTTGAAGAAAGTAGTGGCATTAAAACAGATTTCCTTGAGTCAAAGTTGTGATATTGGCCTGTATAAATAAAATTGACTTGATTTAAGACCAATTACTAACTTAAACTCATTATGACGCTGTGATAAGCCCTGAGTCACATACTAATATTTTTGTCATTATTTGTTTCAGGCATCTACAAATAGCTCCTATTCAGTGGGTGGGCTTTAGCACGTACAGAAATAGTGAGAACCAAACGTTAAGACGATTATTAAAAAGTACTGGAAGTTCCGGTTGGTATATTTCTGAGATTAAAAACTTTTTGTCACTATCTGAAGTTTTCCAGTGTAGTACACCTTAACAGCTGCGTATGTAACCAGGTCAAAAGACAGCTTTTGAAAATACTTGACCAAGGTCCAATTCGGTTGAAGGTTATACCCCCCAGATCCAACAGAAATTTGCAGGTCACCCTGGATATCTTCGGTCCTTAAGCACATCAGAACATGCACAGCAGTTGGGATTTATGTTGGTGATTCTAAGATTAGGAAGACGTTTTCTCAAGCTTGTGGGACGATGAGGTCTTTGATATCAGAAATCCAATTTCCTTTTCAATTAAACATAAATGCTTTATCAACTTTTTCTTGCAAATTTCATAAGACAACGGCCATTCGCTTTGTTGTTCCATGCTGAAATCTGCTTTAAGATACAAAGAGTCTTAATTTTATTATTTCATTTTTAACTTTTCCTTTTTCTTATTTGCTATTTTGTGAATAAAGTAATTAGAATAGAATAAAATAGACATCTTTATTGTCCATAAAACTAAGTAAGTAATAAGTGGGCCAAACTGTTGGGATGAAAGTGCTAAAATATTAACAATCAATACATATCTTAAATAAACATCATAAAGCAGAAGTCCCTACTATCGAATAAAATATTTTTTTTCGGTAAGATGACAGAGGATGGAATAAAAGATCTCTTTAAGATGTTTCTCGTTGCTGTGGGTATTAATAAATGAATGAGATTCCTCCAGCAGAAAAAAACGTGGTTTCCAATAAAGTCCAAAGTTTGACCACACTATGAAATTAGCCATTGTGTTAACTTTCAAAACCCCACGATTGTCTTCAAAGCATATTCGATATGGGCCAGTAGATCCCATTACTCATCTCCGGGGAAGTTTAGTTTGGGGTCCTGACACTTTGAAAGGGGCCGGAGGCTCGGTACAATGTCCTCTATGTCTTCTGCGATGACCAGGGTCTCCAAGCTGCACAGAGAGAGGAAAAGAGAGAGAGGTGGGCGTAATATTATGTCCTAATAGGCAAAGCTGGACAGACAAACTGATAGCATCTGCCTGCTTTGTCAACGGAGGAGAATTTAAAGGAAGAACTGAGCGCCAAACGTTCAGCAGGACCAGATGAGGACAGAGATGGATGGTTGAGAGGCCACAGGCTTCTTCTGGCCAACGGGTCCGGCTTCTTATCTTTGACCCTCACTGTCCAATCGATTGGTTGTGGAGCATTAGTCATCAACTAAACCCAGGTCACAGCTTTCTGGCCCACGGGCAAAGCATTGTCAGCCTTCACACATGTGCCACTGTATGGAGATGGATGAACGTCAAGCAAATATGTTGCCAATGGCAGAGCTACATCAGCGTATCAGATGAGTTAGAAAGGTCATCATGATCTGAAACTGAATTATTGTGCAGCTACTGAGGGATGTTTATGTCGCGACTCCAATTGATTTTTTGCCTGCGAAAGTTTCAATCGATATCAGAAATTTTAGTTTTTCTTTCTTTTGGGGACATCTTTGGTTATAAGAAGTTGTTTGGAGTTTGATATTCAGTAGAGGCATTGGCTAAATATAATATTCACTGAGAGCTCACTGTGGCTTTACATTTTTTTATTTGTTACAAACCAACTGCTTTTGTTGCTTGTGTGAATGCAAACATTTTTAAATGAGGGTTTTTCCATCAACGAGGGACTTTCCCATGAGGTGTGTCAAAGCTTTTATAAACTGCATTGGTTGAATCACTATCATATTGATCAGAAAAAAGTTTTGAACATCTAAACAAAAAGAAAGGTTTTCCCATTTGGTCATAAGTCCCTTTCAAATCTGTAAATGCTCTGCCAACATTTACATTTTGGCAGGTTTGAAAAATAATTACTTTTCTGTAAAAAACACTCTGGTAATTTGCCAAATTAGGACCAAGCAACATTTACACAGCTCAAGTATAAATAAAAGCAGTCACTCTGCAGTAGTCAGTAAAGGTACCCACAGGATTAAAATGTTATGTGTGACGTTTTTGCATACTGTAGGCAGTAGCAAAGAAATCATTCACAAGAGACAAGGAGGTGACGCATTAAAATATAATTGTTATAAAACGGCTGATTTGACTTAAAAGAAATATTTTGCAACCTTTATAAAAGTCCGGTTTTCTCCCTCCTTTTTGACAGTCTCTCGCTGTATATTTTATCCAACTTTCTGTATTCCCTTGTCTCACAAGCTTATTAGAAATAACTGTGACTCTCTACTTAATATCCCTGTTAACTAAATGTATGCTGCAAGAGAAATCTGTGTGTAAAAGCCAGATAGACATTTTTAACAAATAGGCTAGATGAAGTCCAATATGTATAAAACATTACTGCTCACCAAGTAAAAGCTTGTTGGAGATGCTGCAAGTAAGATGCAATGTTTAACCTCACACTCAGGTCTGTGCATTATTCAGGTAGATGAATCTAGAGGAAAATAATCTTAGACCGGCTAGTATTTAAGATGTCTGATGGGGGGTTGGGGGAGTAACGTGGCTTTACATGGCTTGAGGGGCTGCAGACAGAAACTTTGGTGCCCTGCGGGGTAGCTATTAGGGCACAAGACGAGGGGAACCAAGAGGATGTCTGCACTCCGGGGATCTAATCCGGTACCATGGGCTCTGCTTTGGTAAAAAAAAAAACAGTTCTGCAGTTCCTGAGCTCCCTCGGGTTCTGGCAGGTGCTTTAGTCCACCGGCAATTAGCCATCCCCAGGGTCTGGCTACTTTTGTGGCTGAATTAAGCCCATAGGAGCATTAACTCTGGTCACATTAGCTCAAATGGAAAAGTCAGCAGGGGCACCTTTTTCGGCTTGGTTAACTTTATTGTTTCATTTTCTTGTTAGGACGTTAATAATCCTGACTTAGTCCCAAGGATCTTTTCATACAATGTCAACACAAAAAAAGAAGATTGAAAAACTCTGCATGTGCTGACAAACTGCTTAACTGGCATAGTCAGTCAGTAGCAAATTGTGATACTATAGTGACGTGAGGGGCCACTGTGTTTGACTCTATCCTTCCACACAGTTTACTTTCTCATCATTGGCCTCTTCTGTTCTCAGTTCTTTGGTCTGCGAGCATCTGCTCTGAGCTCTTCTTAGTGAAGTCTTTACCGCCTCACCTTTTAATCTTGGGTTTGGAATCAGCCCTCTTCTTATCGGGATGCTTTGAGCTGCTGCATGAGAGTGAAATTAATTATGTGCTAAGCAGAGTGGAATTAATGGCTCGCAATGAAACCTGTGGCCACGGC
The DNA here is from genome assembly GCF_015220745.1 of Sebastes umbrosus. Classification (NCBI taxonomy): domain Eukaryota; kingdom Metazoa; phylum Chordata; class Actinopteri; order Perciformes; family Sebastidae; genus Sebastes; species Sebastes umbrosus. The sequence goes on along the minus strand of NC_051273.1, from coordinate 26,410,962 downwards.
TGGCTTAGCCCTTCGCCGATCCCCCTGATCCTGCTTGTTACAGGAGCTTGGCCATTGTAGATGGTGAGATGATTGTGTGGTTTCGGCCTCTTGTCTCTGTCTCTTTTGTCTTTCGGGGAGAGCGTTGGGACCTCTCCTTTTGTCTGCCTCCATGTTCCTTTCAGGCAGTATCACAGCTGGCCCCTTTAATTCACTCAGGACATGGGATGACCCTACCCCCCAGGAGGCTACTGTAAACACACACCCACCCACACACCTAAAAGGACTGCTTTCTACGTATTAAACATTTTGACATTCGGAAAAGGAGATCCACATCTACTTGAATATTGACAGGATACTTTGTAGGTCTTGTCTCATGATCACATGCAAAGCTAAACCTTTTAAATGCTTATCATCTCCCTAACAACTGCTGCTGTGTATTGGGCAAGCACCAAAACATGTTGGCTTTCATGTTTATTATATTTTCCTTGCCAGAGCTGGAAGAAGTACTCACGTCTTTTACTTCAGTAACAACAATAACACAGTGTAGAAAAGTGCAAAAGCACAAAAGTATTTGCATCAAAATATACTTGTATCAGAAGTAAAAGTACTCATTATGCAGAATAATCTATATTATATTATTGTATTATAATTATTGATGCATTAACATGTTCATCACTTTAATGTTGCAGCTGGTAGAGATGGAGCTAATTTTAAATATTTTTGGGGATATTTTACATTTGTTTTGGTCTGATAATTTATTAATATTTTTTTGATATTTTACTAATAATTTTGGGATATTTTACTAATATGTTATTACAACACAATTTATTAGTTCATTATATTTTGTATCAATCTGCAAAGTAACTAAAGTCATCAAGTACTAGTGGAGTAAAAAGTACAATATTTCCCTCTGAGTTGTGGAGTAGAAGTAGAAAATAGCAGAAAATAGAAATACTCAAGTAAAATACAAATACCTCAAAATTGTACTTAAGTACAGTACTTAGTTACTTTCCACCACTGTTCCTTGTACAACCATTATCCAGTTGGCAACCAAAGTTTCAACAAAAATGTGTCAGTCGGTTTTACATCAGGTTGTCCCTGGGAATCCCCAGCATGGGTTGTCTAGCCATCTGCCCACTCTAAAGGTGCCGACTCATTGAGCTTCGCAAATAGAACCACTATATGGTCAAACAATTACCTAAACAGCTTGGTAATGGGTTTATGGTGTCTAGAATGACGGCCCGCAAAATAAAACTACAGGATCCCCACAAAAACCTTACATGGCTGTAAATATGTATTAACCAGAAAATGGGCCTTGTGTGGCATCATTTAGAGGAGACAAAGAGCGTCCCTCGGACAAAGAGGCAAGATGCAGTAAGAAAGAGGGGATTCTACATAGCTAATGAGTTGCTCCATAGAGATGTAAAGAGGTGGGTCTTTAGGAAGAGTGGTCGCCCCGCTGGTCGGGCCTGATAGACTGTAAAGTGTGGAGGTCCGGCCACTGTGCCCACTGTCCATTGTGGCCATGCTAATTCACCCCAGTTATGTCACGGAGGTCTTTTATTGTGGCGTGAGGTGGTCATTATTGGAAGTAAAGTCTCCGATAAACCAGAGAGGAGAACGAGGCTTTGTTGAGTGTTTCGTTCTTCAGGAATCTCAAAGAGAAGCACCCTCGTCCAGCCGCAAATAAAAATAAAACTTCTAACGTGAGCAGCCAATTTACCTCAGGGTCCTTCAGCGTCAAGGGCCGCGTCAGACAGTGCCTACTCTACCTCGTGAGAAGTGGTCAGCCATTAAGAGGAATTGACAGGGAAGCCCTTGTGTCAAATGAACATCATATAAGGAGACTGACATGAAAACGCAGAGACGAGCCTTGTCCTTTTGTAAGTTTCACAAGGTGTTTGAGTTTAGACTAAAATGACTTCTTGGAAATAATGGAGAAAAAAAATTCCAAGTGATGCAATTTCTCCACTAGGAAACGCAATGAAAACGCAAGACTAGAGCAACAACTATATACACCAGAAAAATCCTTAAACCATTTGTATCTAAAAAACACCATGTAAAGCATTGTCAGAAATAGTGGCGCTGGTCGTGCTGTATAGCAAACTTTAGGCCGATCCCTTCATTATCACATCTAAATGGCTGAATTAGGGGAATATCAGTGTTTTTGTGTTTGGGAAGATGGGGACTTGGAGATTATACCGCCGATTGAAATGTAAAACAGCCATTGCAATTACCCATAACCTCAGCGCGAACCTTGCCTGAAACAATGCAACTAGTTTCAAAGGCTGAGAGGCAGGCGCATCCCTGAGAGGCACGGCTAGATAACAAGAAGGCATCATTAAAGGTAAAGGAAGGGAAAAAGGAGATTTTTTTATCTTTCCTTGCAGTGATATGGTCAACAGAGGAGCCCCCCTCAGCCAAACACTGTTTTAAATCTTCTTTGAGTGGGTAGTGAAATCATTTAAGATAAAATGTGAGGTCAGGTCAGTTTCGTTTCTGTGTTTGTGATTTATTCATTACAATATCAAAGTGTGAAATAAAACTTGTTTGGTAAATAGACCACTGGGATTCAAAACGCTGAGGCTGCAAAGTGTCAAAAATGAAAGAACTTAATTCAAAGTGTAATTATCAGGCCAATTATGTGAGGAAAATGAATCAAACTATTCTTATTGTGGACATGTCCCAATTAGTAGAGGTGTCTGGTTTTGGTTTGTGCTGTTTCCAGCCCTTTGTCGCTGGATTGGTGGTATCAGTTGTGTGTGGATTACTCCTTCCTGACCTGTCATGTTCTGCCGTTTCAGAGAGCTGTGAAAGGTCTGTTCAGCCTCGGACAGAGCTGGATTTAGCCGATATTTGCATGTTAATGTCCACAATACAATCCAGTACAGAGAACAGATATGGGATCAGATCAACTGCTACCTTTTTAAAAGGGTCCCTTTTTTCAGGGAGGTCTTTTGACTGTTGGAATTAGCAAAGTGCGCTGTTTCAGTATGTGTGTGTGTGTGTGTTGGAGGGGTGGGGGGCTGAAACACACACTACTACACACACTTACAACACACCTAATCTCACCCTTCTTGATTCCCCCAGATGGATAGGTTTCTCTCTCTGTTTTGATGTTCGCTGCTGTCCCCCTAATTCCAGCATTTAATCACTCTATGTGTCGGCACAGAGACCTCAGCTTGCCCTCAACCCACTTGAGAACGACCCCTATCCCTCTTCAGATCTGCTCTGCCTGCAGCCCCAGTGTGAGGGGCAGATGTGGGACATGAGCCAATCTGCTCCCCGAGGTGTTTGCCATCTCCATCCTCTCTGTCAACACTCTGCTTTCTCTGTCACTCTCACAATAAGAGGCAGCGCTCTTTGTGCTAAAATGAGTTTAGATGGACACGCCAAACTCCGTCCAACATGGATTTGAGGGTGGTGGATGTCAAAGGGGGTCGTTTGATGTTTGATCGACTGTTGCCGTTCGTGCTTTAAAGGCCTGACTGTTTGGGCCTTGAGCCGATGTGGCCTAACAAGTATTCTTTAGATTGGTGTTTGCATAGATTTGCATACTGGCCTGAAGCCTTAATGAAGAAGTGGGTTTTGGTGTATTTACGTTTTGGAGTGAATTGTTCAGCCTGTTGCCCAATAGATGACAAATGCTGAGCAGCTTATAGAGAGTAGAGGTTGTATAGAGTCCAGGTCGTTTTTTCCCCATGATATATAGTCTTGTTGTGAACAGCCACGTCAACTGAACTCAGGGCCGGATTATGTTCGATCAGCACTAGTGTTTATTGTTGCTTCAAACGGCCACACTCGAAAGCGGAGTGGATAGTCGACCCAACATCAAAAGAAAATTCAGTGATAGTAGATCTAACATGCGCATTGAAGTAGGGATCTCACGAGAACCGATACTTCAGTACCAAGTCAATGCCAAAATTATGAAATGGGAATGGTACACGTTTTTCTACAATACGACAGGTACCGTTGGTACCGTCAGGGTTCAAGACTTACGGCTAACCGGACGCCATCTCTAACGCTCTCGTCCTGCCGATTTCAACACGGAAGGTGCCAGTGATTTACATTATTATGTGTTCAGGCTCTATTCAGTAAAAATTGATTGGACAAACATGAACGCTAACGTTATCATGATGTGTTCCAATGTAATCTTGTAAAATGTTTTTTTAAGTGGGAAACTTGAAAAAATCCAGTTGTTTGAAGGAGATGTTTAGAGAAGGAATTATGACCTGTTTAACGTCCTAACAAAAAACAGTATGCAAACGGTAATAAAAGGAGTGGATGTTCAAGTACATGGGATTTATTGTTTTTTACCGCAGTATCGAATTGGTATCGAGAATCATGAAATTTCACTGGCAAAGGTATTGATTACTAAATTTCTGGTATCGTAACATCCTTACATTGAAGGGATATTGATGAACACTATTTTGTTTTAAAATATGAGTAAATACAGGTTATGTTTGCATGAATGGAGAAAGTCAGTCCAGATTGTTTTTCTCATAATCATAATTTTTACATTTGAAATCTTACTTTGAGGATTACATTTGAATCATAGAAATAAGTTGCTTTGTAAATATGACCAAAATTAAGCCAAAGAACAGAAAACATGGAGAGCTGCTCAGTTTGTCTTTGCTGCAAGTATTTAGTGGTAGTAGTGTTTCCTCCACTGGTCACGTTGGCTCTCCATTTGATCCAGTGCATCTCAGCTGACTTTGCATTTAAGTGTAAATTGTCACCTGACTTTTGTGCAGAAAGAAGGTTAAATGTCGTGTTGTTTTGACATCAACTTATTAGCTCATTTTCAGCATTAGATGTAAATTTGGGTGAGGTGCGAACAGCCACCCATCTTCCCTTGCTGGGCAGCACAAGGGCCCCATTGAGGTGATCAATGCCTCAGCAGAGAAGATGGGTGCTACTGTTTGGAAAAGGAAGCTGTGACTCAAACCACTGCCTCTAGCCTAAAGGTGTGAAACAAATTAACACCTCTTAAACTCAGTGACACGGTAGCTTATGAAATGTATATGGAAACTCCACAATGTAGCAGCAGGAGCATTCATTTGAATCATTCTCCATTCAGCCACCTCACACGGCGAGATGGTGTATCAGAGCTGACCCACGTTTAACGGTAACGTGATGGGCTGAGGTTTGTGTGCGATAACATCTGTGAGAATGAGCGTTGAGTTGATGAGCTGAGTCCTGTGACCAGTGTGGTTACTTTATGGTCGTCTCCGGGCCTTGCTCCAGTTTGAGGTTTAGTTCAGCGGTGTCTAAAGGCTATAAGTTCTGGTCATGCGGCCTGATGCTGAGATGACGGTGAAGTAGTAATATCACTGCAGGGCCTTCTCACACAAGAAGTAACTGAAATGTTATCGTATCAGCTATTAAGAGGAATATCATAACGCACAGTCATGCCAATAGTTATTTTGCAGAGTCAGGATGTGGGGGACATAGCTGGTGTCATGGCTGATTTCATACAAAGGTCTCAGTCAGTTCTCTTTAATTTTCTATACAATCCAAACAGCAGAGGAAAAAGACATAAAAGTCACAAAGTCACAGTCGCTGGGGATGAACGTAGAAAGATAATTTAAAAGTTTAAACTAATACTATATCTTTTTGACGGACAAAAGCAGCTTGATTTGATAGGAGTAGTGGATGTGTGTTGAAAAACCTCATAATATTGCCATATTTGTGACATTTCTGAATAAGGATTCCTGGTGCAAAGGTGGTCAAATAGGTGGTGTGATAGCAAGAGTGCGCTAGAGCATGTAAGTAAAGCCCCTGTTCACACGTGCACTGCAACTCTGAACTAGCATAACCTGGAGCCGTATGTGAGAACGTAAATGTCTGAATCAGTTGAACCGGACATTAAACAGACTTTACCCTGCCAGCTCCCCAGTACAAAGTCTGTGTAATGTCCAATTTAGCCCATGTCTGAATAGAGCTGGTCATTGTCCGGAGAATTCACAGCGAACGAGCGGGCGTGTTGATGACGTTTCTATCATGCTGCTAGTGCAAAACCGGAAGAAATCAAACATCCGAGTGTGAAAAAGAGTGATCCTTTATACAAAGACGGCAACGGAAATGTGTAACTGGAGAGACGACGAGATTCAGGAACTTCTGTTGTCAGAGAGATTCAAGGAATGGCAGAAGACTCAGTTGTTTATGACCAAATTACGAACCGGGTATGTCACCGCGGCATTTTTGAGTCACGTCCTGCCTCCTGCACGTTCTACTCAGGCGCCACCCTTTGCCGAAACCTTGCCTATTTCCAGTAAAGCTGCATTCACACAAGATCAGGCGTTGCGTCGATTCGCTGCAGGATTATGCCGCGGTGTCGGAGAGTCACGTTAATGGCCCATTAACTGCAACGATTAGCGTCTTCGATCGCCGGTTACGGGATTGGCCATCACAGCGTGATGTCAGCTTCTGTTTCTCCAAAAGTTGATTCTGTTTTTACTTTTCTGCCGTAATCCGCTGCATTTTATTTTCGGTTTATTCCCTGTGGTATCCACAGAACAGACGCACTACCCCCTTTTAAAACGGGACGACTTGCGTTTTCGCCGCATCGCCGGATCCGTTGTGAATGCAGCCTAAGTGAGAATCCATCTGACTCGGACAATCTCCTGCTGTGTGCCACATGCGTGAAAGGTCAACTCCGGACAATGTCCGGCTTAAGATTAGTACAGACTGGAGCATTGCTGAATGAAATACAAATCGAGTATTAAGGAAATCCATTTTTCTGGTTCACTGTCTTGCCTCATGCTTGGTCAGGATGTTGCACTGCCTCTTTGCAGCTCTGCCATTTCCACATCTTTAATTATACTGTTTAGCGGCACGCTCCTGTGGCAGGCAGAGGCGTACCACGTGTTGGTAAGGGAGCCAGAGGGAGTTGTGGGTAAATCGAGGCAATGAGGTGCACCTGCACCAATTAAACCTAAATACGGCTCTGCCCCCACACACAATAATATATGCTGCGTTTGAGACATGTTAAGATGGAAATTCCATCCAAGATTTATCTGCATCTGAGATGGTGTTTTATGAGATCACACAAACACATTTCAGCATTGCTGAAGTGTTGTAGTTCAATCTATAATCAATCTAATAATTTAAATGTAAAGTTGCACATAATATTTTCTTTATTTAATTTGATGAGAGCACTTTCTTGTGTCCTCTCTCTTCACCAGCAGCTGAGAAATCAGAATTTACTGGAGCTGCTATTCATCGTGGTTATGGTTGGTCATAAAGCAGATGATAAGTACACCTTTAAAGTGTGTCCCATCCATACTATTGATGTAATGGTTGTTTAATGTCCGTGTCCACTCCTAGTTTAGTGTGTAAGTGGCTGCTGATTGCCAAACGCAGGGCCAGGTCTCCTCCCAATGGACGTGTCTAGAAGCTGGCGTAACACGAGGCCACGACCTGGCTGCTTATACACCATCCATACCTCCCTCTGCTCCCCTGCTACTCCCTCCCCGTCATCCATTTCTTTGTTCTGTCGTTATTTTATGAAGTAGTGGGATGATGGTCATTTCTGGTGAGAGGTGGCTGGATCAGAAGGGGAGCGGAGTGTGCCGTCCATCAGACGGCTCGGCCCTCGCTGTCTCCTAATGATGATATCACTGGAGCCAGACAGGCAGCACACTCATACACACACACACACACACACATCTCATGTCGCCTCGCCTCAGGCTGCTTGTCTACCAGGCTACACAGGTGACTCACAGTGGCCCTGATGGAGTGTGTCACCGTGGAGTCTGGTGTCTGCATGCGTCTGGGTGTGTGTGGCGTCAGCGTACAGCCGAATGCATTGGTGAAACGGAGCGTGATTTACCCAGTCACCCCCTGGAGTGCGCCTCTCTTATGAACTCATCTGTGACTCAACTAATAGCTAAACCTGCCACAGATTTAGGCGTGGCCTCGTCGCTCCGCGACCCCACTGCAGGTTTATTGAAGCACGACAGCGTCTGCCTCACTCAGCTGGCATCCAGAGAGGACCTCGTGAACTCATAGTTTTTTGTTGCCTGTAGGAGGCCTCGCTCAGTGAAATCATGCCGTGTGTGAGCATCCTTTGATGGCAATTAAAGCCAACAGGCATAAAGATCACTAATAGTCTGGAGCCCTTAGCACAGGACATTACTAATGAGTGATCAGTCTGTTTTACAGCCATCTGGTGACAAGGCGTTCATGTGACTGGAGCTCTCCGTGAGCGACATGTTTTAAGCGATGGAATGGCAGTGACGTTAGATTTAATTGCGACACACAGAAGCATATTTTTCTTTATGGCTTGATATTAACGCTGTGTGTGTGTGTGAATTAAATGGTCGGTTAGACTTGTGAGGGGTCAAAGTTCTGTCTTATCGTCGAGTGTGGGTGAACCTGCCCGTCTGCTGTTGGATGATGTTTATAGTCCTTATCAGGCTCCACAGCAGCCAAACGCACACACACACACACACACACACACACACACACACACTCTAAACATACAAGCCGCTGCCCTCTTGATTGCTTTAGTGGCAGAAACTAAGAAACTACACCCTGCATACACACTTCAAATGCATGCACACACAAGCCGCTGCCCTCTTGATTGCTTTACTGGCAGAAACTGTGCGCAAACCAAACAAACGTGTGCGCACACACACACACACACACACGCACAGTTCCTCTGGCCGCTCAGTCTTTTCCCACACTGATAGAGATCTGGAGCATGCCATAAAGCACAGTCTTGGATCACAGGGCACAACAGAGGCCCTCCTCTCCCCTCTCGGCCCACTTAGATCACTTGCAGCTCGCAGCGCTGATAAGATGTCTGCGGTGCCTCCCTTATACCCCTCTCCTCCCGCACCTCCTCCCCTCTCTGCTTCTCCTCAGTGCCGCCTTCTCCGCCACGCCACCCTTCTTAAATTATTAGATATTTCCACTTGCAACGTCTATCATAGCTGTCAGCTCAGCTTTAACTGCACAATAACTATTCCAATGAATACTATGAATCGCAGCTAAATCGGTCTGCTGCCTTGACATTATAGTGGTAACTTCAAACCATATAAAACAGTGCATCACCAGCTATAACTCTCCTGTTTCCTTGACCTCATCTTCACATAACCAGCATGACCTCAGCTCGAAGGAAAAAAAAAAAGTTTCTGCCCACACAGACCTCACCTGCCTCCCCCAAGTAGATTTTTAAGTTGAAATATCTCAGCTATTTCTATGATGTCATGATTTAATGTCCAATTAATGGATAGCAGCGGAAACTGAGATTGTTTAAACACTGTTCTACAGATTATTTACTGGTGTTTGAGCATGTCCAGCCCTTTGCCGGTTGTAAATCTTCTGCCCTCTCGCGACCCTCGCGGCACTATAAAGCCGCGCTTCCTCTGGCGGTACGGCTAAGTGAGCTTTAATGGAGCCTGCAGTGCAAGTTTTACCCTTTAAAGATGATTATGTTTTAGTGTTTGTTTAGTAGGCAGGAGACTGTCTAAAAAGGGTCATGTAAATATAGATATTTTATGTTATTCACACCTTCCTTAATTCATTAGCTCAGTGCGGTCGAAGCTTGTGGACAATGATGAAACAAACTGCTATACTGACAGAGTGCACGTGGTTTCTGTTCTTCTGTGATCGATCCTCCCAGCTTGCCCAATATAGTTCTGAGAAGTAAAGTGTGTAATACTCCTACAGACATATTTCTACTGTTGTTTCTTAGCAGAAATGAGTTTAATGTTTAAGTTCCTCAGCCTCCTGTAGATGTGTAACCATACCAGCAGTTTGGACCTTTAAAGCTGCAGTGGGTAGAAATGGATCAAATATTATTAAAAAAGGTTATTTTTATAAAATGGTCACTATACATGTAATACAGGTAATCTGAAAATAATCATGTGCCTCTGTGTCCTCCGGTCCTCCTAATGGCTTCTGCAAGATTTCACAGACCGGAGGAAAACAACCAGTCAGAGCTGATCTGGAGTCTGCCATCCAGCTTCCGTCTATGAGGGCCACGAGTCAATCACTCGCAAACTCTGATCAAACGGTCAAACTAGGCAGCGCTGATCAAATATGAATCAATATTATGTGACTGTAATGACTATTTCTCGCCTCAAATGTTTTCAGAAACATCTTGTAGTGTACTGTTTAGCTGTAAAATGAGGAAGTTTGTGACCCGGCATCCATGTTGAGATCAGTTGAGGAAATATCAAGCACCGCCCACCAGCTGGAGCACAGCCAATCGAAACGCTCTGTCTCTGAAATGACCTGTGATTGACCAGAGTCTCTTGTCATGGGCTAGATTTTTTAAAGCCTGAAAACAGAGCCATGAGGAGGAGCAGAAGTCTAGTTTTCTCTCAGAACACTTGATATGCTGAAAAGTTATGAAATATTTCCCCAATGATGCCAAAAACATTCTGCCTAATGCAGATTTAATGGGAAAACATGAGTAACCGTGACCCCTACAAGCAGTGTCCATTTTCTTGATTCTCAAAACCACAAACATGTCCCACACAGAGATTGACTAACAGGCATTTTGTTTCATTGCCAGTAAGGCCAGCAGTGGTTGGTATGAGTAGAAGTTGTCATCTCATTCAGCGGTATGTTGGGTGTGTAGAGTCTTATCACTGAGTACATAGAGTCAGTGCGTACTGTTCAGTACAGGAGTGGAGGGAGTAGAAGGAAAACGACTGCGATTATTCACTGGTCATTAAACCTCTAACAAGGCAACGCTGCCTCACAACTATAAAAATAAAATACTGGTTTGCAGTGCATTTCTGTCTGCACATACAATTATTTCTCCCAACAGTGCAACCTAAAGTCAGTTTATATCACTAATCGATCCATCAGAGATAACAGATGAACTGCATTGATAGTCTCTTCAAGTAATATATCATGACACATTCATAAAAATGTCAATTTTGCTGCTTTTTATGGCTTACTGATAGTGATTCAGCCCGTACTGCTCCTCTCAAGAAAGCTTTTACATTTGCTGTCCTGAGCACCTGGTGAAGCTCTTTCCCTAGTCAAATCTCCAGGAAGGGACCAGGAGGGATGTGCTTTATGTCTTTACTACAGCAGCAACTGCAGTATGTTTGGCATTCATAGAGGAAATTAATTGTCAAATGGGGAATTGACAATAAAACATGAAAATAGTGCGGTTTCATTGATATTTAACACTCCATTACTGATGTGGGCACGGCATGCATACTGCAACCTCACCACAGATTATCTCTGAACACATTAAAGGGATAGTTAGGGTGGTTTGAAGTGGTGTTGCATGAGTTACTTATCTATAGTCAGTGTATTACATTCAGTAGAAGACACCCCCAGTTTGGAGAAGCAGACAGAGGTTACCACATGCAAGCAAAGCAATACAGTGCTGTGGACGGGGCCGTCAGCAAAACATATTTTAGCCACCTAAAAGAAAGTCTCACCTGCGTATGCTATATTTAGAATATTTTCACCGCTTTATCTTGCCGTCAGACAGCCCTTTCCGACGGGGAACTGAACTGAAAGTGAAGCTTATCTATGCTCTCTCCAAAGCCAGCAGACTCCGTCGACAAAAACAGCATAGATACGTTTCAGTTCAGTTCCCTGTTGGAGAATATTTTAAATATAGCGAACACTTAAACAGATATAGATCTTTGACTGGACCGCAGAGGGCCAGCCCTACAAACGCAAAAGTCTGTCAGTGACTGACTGACTGAGTGATGAAGTTACACGATTGGTCAGCCGAGTGTTGGAGTTTCCTCATTGGTTGTTGCTCTTTCAAAATGAAAAGCGGGGAACAGTCCATTATGCAAATGAGCCAGTCCAGCGCATCAGGCTCACGAAACTTGGACCAAGCTGTCAAACTAGGCGATCTAGTTCTAAAATAAAACAAGATTCAGCAGTGGCATAGCCTATTTGTCGCTAAAAAAAATTCAGAAGTAGATTTTGGTGGATTGGTTAGACGAAATAAGGTGCTTTACACGATAGGGTACATCACCGCTTGAACGGCCAGTTGAGTGGAGCAGTGTGTCTTTTAGTATCCTCTTTGGACCTGGTGGACATGCACCGCTGGATTTAACATTATAGACTTGACCACAGACTATTTATATAACAATTTATCCACAAATTCACAGACCATACGCGGCCAAGGCATATACTCGGTCTTGTTTTTATATGAGCCTTTCTTTTAGGTGGCTAAAATGTGTTTTTTCTGCCGTCCCCGTCCACAGCACTGTATTGCTTTGCTCCCGTGCTGGTACTCCTGTCTGCTTCACCAAGCTGGGGGCGCGACAACCGTCATCTACTGTAGGTAATATACTGACTATGGATAAGTACCTCATACAACCCCTTCAATACACCCACACTATCCCTTTAACTTCAAAAAAACACAAAGAGACCCATAACTCTGTCCATCTCTATTACCTTGTCTCGCTGTAATGCAAACGTGTAGCTTGAACAAAGAAACAAGAGTAATGGGATGAGACAGCGTGTGTGGGAAAAGACTGCAGAGACGGGCGATCACAGTTAGGAATGAGTGGGTGAAGAAAAGGGTCAAATAAAAAGCAAATGACCACCCCGAGTTGATTGTGATGGAAGTGTATATGTGTGTGTGTGTGTGTGTGTCCATGATGATGGGGAATCCCAGCGCCAGCCACAGAGCCAGATATGGGAGTGTGGGAATGAGACTGAGGGCTGGCAGGCTAACAAGGTCTAACACAGGAGGGGGAGGCCCAAACCAATATGGCACAGAGACTGCTTATTCAACCAGCAGAGAGAGCCAGGGCTGTGTGTGTGCGCGTGTGTGTGTGTGTGTGTGTGTGTGTGTGTGTGTGTGTGTGTGTGTGTGAAACCCTTGGCCACTTATCCTCCCCGCTGGCTCAGTTAAATTGCACCCATCCTTGGACTTGCAGTGGTATAACGTACACACATTATTCTTCCTCCTGTCTCTCTCTCTTTCTCTCCCAGGGATATTTGTATTTTATTTCTGTGGGGGTATTTGGCGCGGTCTGTGCGTTGATGTGGAGAAGGGAGATTTGGACGAACTGTGGATCTGCTCTTGGCGCCTGGCTCGCACTCAGGATAGCTGTATGTGTGTGTGTGTGTGTGTGTGTGTGTGAGTGAGTGAGTGGGTGAGTGCTCAGTGATGGTGATTGTGCAGACATAGTGAGAAAAAGGCCTCCATTAACAGGCCTGAATACATTTACCAATATTTCATCCACTTGATGGTGTGTTTCATTTATTGTGTTCTGGAAAACAGGCTTTAGAGAGTGGGCACATCCTTTGCAGCTTAACAGAAATACAGCTGTCTTTTTGTTCCCAGATAGTTGTGGTGTTACTAATAGACGGAGCACAAAAAGGCACAAAGAGGAAATATTACGGATATTATAACTGGCTTGTTAGCTGCTGAAAAGGTGTAGCGACCATGTTGGGGTCACCTCAGGCAAAGTGGGGACGTGTCCTACATGGCTGATATGTAGATCTTAGGGGCCAGGGTGGGAGCTGACCAGAGGTCAGCTTTATTTTTGCGACACTCTAGATGTCACTGACAGGAAACAGCAGATCTGCTCGTCTTCCTCCAGCTGGAAGACGGATCAGGAGGGCTGAAGACTGCTTATGTCATCAGTACAGTGTGTCTGAGAGAGAGAGAGCGAGCGTGTGTCTCAGCAGACGTGTTTTATGACATGTGGGTGGGCCGGGTGAAGCACGGCAGGTGTGAGGAGGAGTGTATTTTTAGGCCCTGTTGCGGAGGAGCACAGGATGATTGACAGACACATCGCTCTGTGAAATCTGCTGACCAGAGAAAGAGACAAAAACACAGACAAACCAAAACAAGGAAAAACAGACCGTGTGTCGATGTAGTGAACAAGTACATGATAAATCTGGATTTCCAGGAAAGGCAGACGGTGTTCACACTGCACGCAATATCAGCTTAAAACAGAACTTTCACTTCCTCACCTCATGCGCCAAAAACAAGAATAACTGAGAGGAAATATCTTTACAATGAGAATCTAAATAGATTGAAAAGTAAAACCATGACATGCAAATGACCAGACCTCATAGTGAAAGACCAGAACGTGGCAGATATTTGGTATTTTGGTTATTATACATTGCATCTATCTTACATGCGTTAGAAAAAATTTCCACAATAGCCTTCATATCATCTTGAATACATTATATTAATCATTATTTATCAAGGTACACCCACTGAAGATTAAAAGTGTAGGAAATGTAACCAAGAGCATCAACAAAGTAGGGCTGCATGATATGAGGAAAATATCGTTGAATACCGTGATAATGGTATTACTTGCAATAAATAAACAGACATTAAAGTGTGTACTTTCAGTATACTGCTAAAATACAACAAATTGCTTGTTGAATTAAAACAATGACATTCTTTTATTGAACAAATTGTACATTGAACTGAACACAAAATGCACCAATAAAAAAAAGAAAGAATGATAGTTGCATTTTAAAGTGCCGCTTTCTACTGACACTCTCTTTCAAATAACTCATAAAATCCCTGTGCATCTTTACTTGGGTATTGAGGAGCTGCAGTGTTTATTCATGGACAAGCTGAAACCTACACTGTAAATATACTACAACGTAACAACTTGACTACTAATTTCTTCTCTGCTCCGATCACCAACACCTGTCTGCTCTGAGCACATCCACCGTCACTCTCTCTCTCTCTCTCTCTCTCTTGCTCAACCACACACTCACTACGCACACAGTACGCACTGAGCTGTTCCCCGAAGGAGCTACACTACTCTAATAACACCATTCTCAACCCAGTCGTATGTTTTTCTCCCAAAAAACGCAATACGCAATTAATGTTCTTTTGCATTTCAATTCGTATGTTGTTTTAGGGTTGACCGCCATTTCATCTATGAAGTAAAAAAGCTTGTCTGTTTTTGTGCGAGTAGAGCGCACCACATGAAGACAGACACAGGCAGATCAGAGTGAAGTCTCAGTGTGGAGCAGACGCAGTAAAGCCAGGTTTATACTCGCCGTAGTGTCCCGGGCACGAGAGTCCGTGAGCCAAGAATGACATCATCACGTATTGTGAGTAAAGCGGGAAGGCTCCGTAAGCTGTTGCAGCGCTTGGTCGTGCATTTCAGATTTTTTAACTCAAATTAAGGAATAAAATAATGAAACAGAAAGACGGTTGATTCGTTTTTTAAATGCTTTAGAAGCAGGAGATCTTCATATGAGTAAATATTTTGCCAGACAAATCAGATTGCTTACAGGATATTAAACCTTTCAACCTTTGTTTCATTATAATACATTTAATACTTGACTCCTTTCTTTACAGGGATTTTATAATGACGATAAAGTATGTCCATGAATATTAGATATGAGTTTACAGTGAATTACAATTCCTCCCCGGCATTGAGGAGTATGGTCGATGGCGTTTTGCCACGAACAATGCGTTAAGCATGAATGCCTTTGTGCATGCTCGTAGTGCGCTCGCCATTTGTGGAGGCCTGCGCCATGGTGCCTCACGCGAGTATAAGCAAAGCTTAACGTCGCTCGTCTGCACACTTTTCCGAGCGCTGGCCCGATTGGGCAGTATCGCAATCTTTCGCAAGCAAGTTGACATCACGATGACGACGAAAATTGTGCAGCCCCACAACAAAGAGTTACAGACAAAGGACCACACAAAACAATACTAAGGATACAACAGATATAAAGTCTAAATACAGATCAGAAAGGGGAGGGAGGGTCGCAGTAGAATATTTTACTGACAGTATGCAGACCAGCATCTGAAGAAAAGCCTGAAGAAAAGGAAAAAGAATGAAGAAGTCATGTCTTCACAGAAGAGTGACCAGACAGGCTGTAAGCTAAGTGTGCAGACACAACATCGGAGTTTTTGGGTCTAATGTGCAAATGTTGTGTTTGCAAAGTGAACTGTCTACTAAGAGGGCCGGCGGACGTGTGCACTTGATGCAGGGGAGATTTATGATTTTATGCTGAACAATTTGTTATTTGTAGCACATTATCTGGCTTGTTGGCAAGCATCAGAGAAACTGAGAGTGTATCCGCAGCTCCGGATCCTCAAAGCAATGAAAGCAGAGAGAGAAGATGTCAGTGTTTGTGTTTGAGAGGAAGAGGCAGAGAGGGGGAGACGGGATACAGAGATAAACATACAGAGAAAGAGCAGCCTCCCTCCTTCTCGGGGCGTCTTGGCTGTTCCTGACGACGAGTTGAGGAGGTTGCCCGTGTGAGTGTGTGTGTGTGTGTGTGTGTGTGTGTGTGTTGCGGAGGGCTTGGTGTTGGCATAGAAACTGTCTGCAGGAAGCGGCAGTTCCAGGCGGAGCTCCGCTGGCAGACTCTCTCCGCTCACTTCCTGTGTGCTGTGAGGCAGGCAGGCACGCGCACACACACTCGCATGCACACACACTCGCACAGGGTTGGAGCGGGGCAGGGCGCTCGCCTGGAGAACGGTCCAACGAAACGAGAGAGCGAGGGAGGGAGGGAGGGAGGGTGGGAGGGAGGAGGGAGTTCAGCAGAGAGCAGCACTTTCCCACAGTCTGGGGATTTGACACATGGCTCTCACACATTCCTCAGCCCTGCGGCCGACCGAGCATCGGCACTCAGAGAGAGGAGGGAGGGAGAGAGAGAAAGAGAGAGAAAGAGAGAGAGAGAAGAGAGAGAGGAAGGTTCCACCCATGGCGCTCGCAAACAATATGGACTTATAGAAGACAGGGAGTGGGTGTCTGTGTTCGCATATGCCCTGCGTGTGTGTGAGTCTTAACATGTGTTTGCCTCATGCACCAGCGTTTAACCCTTTCTTACTTTCTTAGCCACACTTGGCTTGTCAGACAGAATCAGTCAGTGACACACAGGTAGAGAGACGAGCCACCAAGCGTAGGACAGGCGTCTGTTTTACTGACCTACACCTGGCCAGCGCACAAACATTAATGACACACTGACACACTGACACAAAGCCTCTGAATCATAACACATTAACACATGTTTATTTCCTCTAATTCCTTAGTCTCATTGTAATCATTAAAGATGGTTTAAAGATAATGTTAAACATCAATACATTTCTGTCAAAGTAACTGTATAGCCATTGTATATTTGCCATGAATAGGTTAGAACACACAGCTACTTGTACCACAATTAAGAAGCAAATGTCCACTTCAGATTGAGTTTTTGAGGGTTACCTGCTATTTTGTTCAGTCTAAAGCACACAATTCATCGGTCCGTCCGGTGGACCCCATGGGACCTTATTCTGGAAGAAAAAACATGTACTGTAGTCAACGGAGAAAGACAAATATATTTTTGACCCCATTTGAATTGCGCCATGAATCACACATGTTCTGCAGACATGATGTTTGTCAATTTAAATAATGATAATTTTGCAAGTCAAGAAAGTCTGTTTGTTGTTGCATAATTTAGTTTTGTGTGAAAACACTCAGTGATTTACATCTCTTGTCTAGCACAATATACATCACCAACACTAGCTGGCTAGCTAACTTTACTATGTTCCACGTACAGATGAAACGTTACCTTACCTGATGTGTTTTATCCAGAGATTCCTAGTCTTTTTATCAGCCAGGAAGCGAAAGAACGAGCCAGACCGTTACTGGTGTGAGTACATCCCAGTATAAAACACACAGGCATCGTAGCTTCAGCGAGAGAGACGTCACTACGCGACTTTTGAGTGTGTAGTCTTTCTAAAGACATAATTACGTCTGATACTTCAACAGTCTTACAACAAACTGTGACTTTCTTGACTTGCAAATTGTCAAACATCATAGGTGTGATTCCTGGTGCAATTCAAACGGGATTCAAAAAATATTTGTCTCTCTGAATTGACTACCATTCATATTTTTTCCGAAACAAGGTCCCATGGTGCTCCACCGGAAGGAGCGGGACTTTGCCTCTGTATATTGTCTAAATTTTACAAATTTGTTTGCCCCCTGTTTCTTTCTTCATCACATATACAGTCATGCCACCGTGGCACCAACACCATCTCGTCTCTTAATTCTTCGCTGTGGCAATCCATTTAGTTCAGTTGATTATGAGCAAGACGGGACTAATCTCCATGAAATGTATAATAACAATCCAGAACGGAAAAAAAATTAGGAATGTGGTCTTGTGGTTCCCTGTCTGTCACTTTCCCTCTCCCTTCTGTCCTACCTTGTCTAGTTCGTTCTTTGATGTTGTGGCCATGGGTCCGTCCTGTCGCCCCCCTCCTCCTCCCGTCCAGCCCCCCAGTGCTTCCTTAAATAAATGTTCTGCTCGGCGGGATTTTAAAAGGAAGCCAAGGTCGCCCTCCTTGACAATTACAACGCAGCCTGGGAAGAGTTGCTCTGCAAAGCTGCCCCGGCTGGCCCCCGCCAACAGACACGCGGACCACCCGTACACGCTCATGATTGAGTGTGCATGTTAGTGTGTGTGTGTGCAAGTGCTGGAGTTAAAGACGTGACAAGTAGGAAAAGAAATGGTTGCAAGAGAAACCTGGGGTGGAGGGAGGTGGCATGAGGAGACGACGGGAAGATGAAAGTAGGCAGGCCAAATCATTTCTTACTCGAGTGCCCATCCGCTATGGAGGATCCCAAATTGCCAATTAGGATGTCCCCTCTCCTTCCCCCCACCCCCCTTTCCTCTTCTTCCAGCTTTCAAGCGTGAGGTCAAAATTAGAACATCTGAGTCTCTAAATGGCTGTGTTTCTCATTTACGAGAGAATCCAAACGCAGCGGGGAGGAAAACGGCTGCGGTCCAGGCGGTGAATGGCAGGCGGGCGTTTGATGCTGGGAAAGCGACAACAAAGCGTTCCCGGAGGGAATCAATAGGGGGACGGACGAGCACTGCTATTCCGCACGGCACGCCTGTGACACCTTGACACCGCAACTTCCTGCTAATTAAGAGCCGGCAGTCTCTTCCCTGTCAGCACATCCTCAGCCTGTCTGTGTGTGTGTGTCCGAGGCTAGAGAGGTCAGCTGGACTGATGAGCCGGGTCAGTGGAGATAGGAAGGGATGGGCGGGAATGAACATTTGAGTTTAGGTGTGTGTGTGTGTGTGTGAGAGAGAAAACTTGTTTCTGTGTGACGCTGTGGTCTAGGTGTGGTTTAGTAGTTGAGTGCCTCTCATCTTTTGCCAGTTTTTGTGTGTGTTTTTGTCAATGAGGCATCAGGAGCACAGCTGCCGAACAGCTTAGCGTGCTAATAAAAGAGAATGAATGATATGATGGCGGTGGGCTCTGTTCCATCGTCATTCAGAGGAGCTGCAAGCTGGTTTCAGATCACCTGCACGTTTGCATGTCAGGGATCAAACCATTTTTAATGAGGGCATCACTTTCTTCTGTGACAGACATCAGGTTGCGTCTGACCATCTGTTACGGCATTGTAAACCTTAACCTAAAGTGTATTTCTGTAAATCTACACACCGTGTGTGTACCTATGTTAATCCCCTGTTTGACAGTCGAACATCTGTCCTGACATGCCATGATGCGTGTGCGTGTTTTTCAATTGCTTTTGAGAGTAATTAACTTTATATGCTACGGGGCAATTTCCACGGCAGACATTAAAGATAAAAACAGAACTGATAATCTCATCTTTTGTTTGTCACGTTAAGTCATTTCATTTCGTGTGCGTGTGAGAGTTAATGTGTGCACAGGAGTGTGTCAGTTAGAGAAAGTGAGTGTTCATGTGTGTATTGATGGGGCCCCACCCAAACGGCGAGTCGGGGCATCACGGTGGCCCCATTGTACCCGAGTGGCGACTGTTTCCCACTGATGTCTGATGTTTTTAGAGGCAGCCGAAGTGCTCTTTTGTTTCCAGATGACTTGCAGGCAAAAAAAAAAGTCTGCCCATGAGCAGATAGCAATGGCGCTGCGAAGGCGAACGCATAACACACACACACACACATATATGAGTCTTTAGTTTCAGGGACGCGGATGAGGAGGGCTTTGATGTTTCCTCAAGATGTTTTGTTCGGCGTGGCGGACGCCATGCACCACAAAACAGTTCTCCCCCCTGTGTGTGAAGGCAGGGGATTAGCAGTTCCTGGAGTCCTTCTAATGAAGCCTGTTTGATGTGAGGGCCCAATTACCGTACGGGGGCCTAGAGAAAGGGCAGGGTGTGTGTTCATGTCGGGGGGGTGAGGGTCCATCTACTGTGACAGCTCAGATGACCTCGCCATCCACCCCTCGACTCTCCATTGCCCCATTCCCTTACTTAGCCTCTTTAGCCGGTTTTGTGCTAAAATCTTGACACCTCAAATTCAAAGAATATGATTTGTATCTTCATCTTAACTCTTAAGATGTATAGTATACAGATTGAATCATAACAAATGTGGAAAGACAAAGGCAGTCCATTTTAAAGTCCATTTAATACATGATGAAGCTGGTGAAGCAGCACATAATCTTGATCTTCTCAGATGGAGGTTGCTTTACCATTTAACAGTTTGTAAAGTTTCATCGTTGATACTGAAGACACATTTGTGACTTTAAGGACGCTTTCACAAGCCAACATTTGGTGCGGTTTGTTTGGGCAGTTGTGAACGCAGTAATAGTACTCTGGTGCAAACCAAAACAACCGGACCGAGACTGCTTGCGAGAGGTGGTCTCGGACGTTTCCAAGCGAACCAAAACACAAGGAATTACGGGCTGCCTGCACGGGCATTTGTGGAGATGGACACAGGTAAACGACAGGTTAACATAAATGACATGAACTTCTGCAGTAGTCAGATGTTTGCTTGACATCTGGGCTGAAGAGAACATGCAGAATATGCTAAATAAAGTTCACAAAAATAGTGACGTTCATAAGGTTAGTCGACATAAACTGTGGTAGAAGTGATTCAAAGTAGATCAGTGCTGAGTCAAAGTGAAAACACTTCGACAGAACTATATCAAAGTCTGCGATTCACTGCATAGAAGTGGCAGCTCTCAAGACAAAAAAGATAAATTTGCTCCTTCATACACGCCCCTCTGCAACTTCATTTCTTAATTTGGTGTGCTTTAATTTGTGCACTGTGAAACTGAACCAGACTAAATAGAAAACAAACCAAAAGTATCAATTTCACTCTGATTCGGACTATAGCCAAATGTGACTATGTCTTGTGAAAGCACCCTAAGAGGAAACAAAGTGTAAAGTGATGTTTTTTGTGACGATATAGGTTTGGACTACATCTGTGGTTGTTTGCATTATAGTGTTTATTACCAGCCAGAGGCCATAGTTTATGCACTCATTGTCCTGATACATCACAGGCTGATTGAGGTGCCTTTTCATGTCACTTAGCAGGTGTTCGGAGGTCTTCACAGGTGCATGCAATAATTTTCAAAATAGAAAGACCCGATCAAATGGTGACTCACACAGCACAATCAGAACAGATCTAAACACCCTGTTTAGACCCCATCCAAATTGCGGTTGATCCAAATAGACCCTAATAGAGAGAGAACACCAACACAAGCAGCAGCATGATGGGATATCAATTAACAAGCCGTCACAGTCAAAAAGAGAGGCAATATAACAATAGTGCCCTAAGAACAAATACATAATATCTTCCTAAGCTCCAAACTCTATTTGAAGTCTTATTTTCACCCCCTGCACCTCCGGAGGAGGCTGTTTTTGATGCAGTGCCAATGCTGGTAGGGTGTAGTTCACCACAGGCAAAGGAGCGTATTAGAATGAAAGAGACGTAGGGCAAAAACAAACTGCTGAAATGTTGCCCCATCATTCAGGTCCATATCTGAACAGGAGCAAATATTTGGCTTGTGGGAAGGGAAGAGGTTGGATATGTTAGCACCGGGAGTCTGGCGGATGTGCCGCGTGTGCAAGCTGATTACGCTGGTTTGAACACATGAGTGCATGTGTGTATGTCGGACTGTGTTTATAGGGACAACTGTGAAGTTTGTATAAGAGGAGTGTGTGGCAGCATGTTAGTACAGACTCGCATGTGAACATAAGGTTGCGTGTGTGAGGATTTACAGTTTATTTTCCCATAAATAATGGATTCCTTGCACGTACGACCATTTTGACAGGAGTTTTAAGAATAGCCTCGCTCCACTTTGTTGAGTCTTTGCTTAAAGACTATATTTAGTGTGACAAGGAAAAATGCCAGAACATTTGTTCTGATTGGTCTTAAGACTTCTGAAATCTGGTGTGGACATACTTTCAGTAAGTACTGTGACAGCACAACTTTGACATTTTTAGATCACATTAAAAATCTCACTTTTATTAATAGTCAAAGTCAGAATTAGATTTATTTACCAAATACGTGTGCACATATAGGGAATTTGACTCTGTTTTTTTGCATTTCTCTCAATGTACTTACATAGAAATAGAAATAACAGCTAGGGACAAGGACAACAAAGGTAAAGAATAGACAGGACTGATGTACACAGGTAGTGAAAAAATAGCTGTTGCAAAAATATTATATAAATATAATATAGCACCAATGACCAACAATAAAATAAGAAATAAGAAACATTTATATACAAGTCAAGTGTTTTTTAAGTTGTACACAATACAAATAGAGCAAAGAAATAAATACTGAATGGATATACATGGACTGAATGATTATGTACCGTTTGTACACGTATACATGTCTATGTACAGCGTGTAGGATTTGTATTGATAGTGACAGATGATATGTATATATTAGAAAAATGTGCATTAAAGGTTGTACTGTAAAATTTTAATCTATAAAAGCAGGAGTGGATATTTAGTGTTAGAGGGTTAAATGTTTTCCATATGGCATTTTTTACACTGTATACATGTGCATATCTTTGATATTGACCTTGTTATGAGTTCATAGATACCAAATACTTGTGCTCCTTAAAGTTTCTGAGATACAGCCATTTTGTTTTATAATACTATATTAAATCTTTGGGCACAACTGTTTTTTCCTAAAATAATGGAGGATATTCACAGTAGTCACGTGCTCAAAGACTAGATATAGTATGATAAGAAAAACGGTTTGACCGATTTTGAAAATTTCTTCAGATGCAGTTGCAGGCACAAATGTGTAAACAGCTCTGGTTAACACAGACGGCACAACAAGGACCTCTTCCTTAGAAGTTCTCCAGAAAAACAACCACTCCCTCCTGTGAGTGTAGTTTAATACTGAGCATATTTACTTTGATAGACAAACAAGATCTTACTGCATGTTGTATTAAACTTAATCAATGTCATTATTTCATGTAGAACTATTATCCTTTTGTCTGACTACTGAGTCTTGTACTCTAAATTGGCCTTGCACTGAGAAATAGCTTCTCTCTGTGATTATTGGTTATTATTGTTGTCAAAAATATCGAAGTACATATCGATTTTGAATATTTGAAACTGTTTCCATCCTCATTTTCCGTAGTATCGATACACGAGTACCAGCTGCGCTTCCTGCTCTCTCTTCTCTCCGACAGCGAGTTAACACACACACAAAGCTATTTATCTTTTAATAAAAATCTAAAATTTGATGCCGTCAATGTTGTATAAATTTTTCCCTTTGGTATTGAAAATGGTATCAAATATCGATATTTTTCAAGGTATTGTATCAAAGTTAGAAATTCCTGTATCGTGACAAAATTATTGGTTATTATAAGTCAATACCATTTCTGTCTGAAAAGAAAGTATGGTAGCGAGGAGATCTCAGACCTCATCTGAGCTTCATTATAGTCACTCAAATGTAAGCCAACATTTTACTGCCCAGAAAACGTGTCACCAAACTCTGTGCTCTTGTGCACCTAATCAGTTTCACATGAAGTAAAATCTGTCAGCCTGCACATTTTGTTGATTTACTTTAAAGGACAGATCAAGACAGAACATGTGGTAAACAAGGGACTATCCCGTCAGTCAGAGCTTACTCATCGTCTGGGAACCAGGTTCTCCCACTCAGCTCCAGTCTGTCCTCTTTTCACCGCTATGACATCATCATGATGACTGACTTCATCAGCTCCCTCTGAATGTTGGATGAGCTGATGGCATAAAAACAAGTCACACCTCAAATGTTACATCTGCGGATCGCTCTGTGTGAATGAGTGACTGAAACACAAGTCCAAATAGCAACATGTTTATCATTACTGCTATTACCACTACTACTAGTGGTGGAAACAACTGAGGACGTTTACTCAGGTACTGAACTTAAGTAGGGTGTTGAGGTACTTGAAATTTTATTATTTCCATTTTCTTTTCTTTCTTATTTTTTTGTAGTTAGAATGCTTACTTAATTTTGTGCATATTAAACAGAGAGAATATAATATACAACACATAAACACACAAGGGTTTGGCATGAAATCTTGTATACTTGTCAGACATTTCAGAGTTATATATTTATGAATAATTGGGGTGGGGGAAAAATCAATACAGCATAGTATCACGATATTTTGCGTGACAATATTGTATCGATACACAGACGTCAAGTATCAACCTTTTATAATATAAAAGGAGGAGTGACAATACTGGTATATGAAACTAAAAAACCTAAGGAATCGATTGGCACAACCCTGTCAGGTTAGTTTGTCGGGAAGAATGTTAAATAATGCTCCAAAGTTCCGCAAAATTTTGGCGAGGAAAAACTGTCAAGGCCATTTTCAAAGGGCTCCCTTGACCTCTGACCTGAAGATACGTGAAGGAGAACTCTGAGATGAACAGAGTGAAAACTGCATCTTATCAGATAAAACAGATGTTGACAAAAAAAGGTAATAAATCGCAATATATCTTATAGCAATACTCCCACCCTAGTGAATATAAAGGCGACGTGAACATATGCTCAAATACATCCACATACAAACATATCTAAATACATAACTATCTAACTTTATGCAATTATTTGATTATTTCCATTTTCTGCTACGTTTTACCTCTACTCTACCACAACAGAGAGAAATGTTGTACTTTATATTCCCCTACATCTATCTGACAGCTCTACATGCTTTTCAGATGTAGATTTTACATTTTATAAATATGATAAGCTTATAAAATACAATGTATTGGCATAGATTATACCACATTTTGGATTGTGATCCCTTACAAAAAAGCAGCGTCTAGTTTGGGACCTTTGTAACATTTTAGATGTCTTAGTCACATCATAGTCACATGTTGTGTCTAAAAGCAAGCCGTGCTGCTTTCCTTTTATCTAACGTGCTATGGAGGTTGTGCTCCTGCTGCGCCTGCCGTTCCTAAGCGACCAAGACCTGCGCGCTTCGATGACGATGATGATGAAGTTACGGTAATTCAACAGTAAAAGCCTCACTGACGAAATAAACTCAGTCAAAACAAAGATAAATAGATTTCCAGCATTGTAAATCCCTCACAGTAGCTTTACTGTTCGATTTGGCTGTGTCAGGTTGGCTGACCTTTCAACCGGATGTTGTGACGTTCTTGGACGTAAAGGGTGAAGCAAGTAAAATAGTCCATGGGACAGATCATAAAGCTCTGGGTAGCCCTGCACTAAAATTATTAACTTCTCCTCCATCCACATGCAGTGCGCGTTGCTGCTTTCCGAAAGTTGAACTAAAACTGAACTGAAAAATAGTCGCTTGATACCGTGGCGGCGTCGCTCCCGCTTTTGAGAGCTCCTTCCACATGTCTACATGTCGTGTCTACAATGTATGTGACAACAATGGATTTGAGGGCTTTAAAAACGCTGCATTACTATCAAAGAGACATTTCAACTGAAATAATAGTTCAAGGTTCAAACACATAAAATTGTCCAATATTTTACAAAAAAAAAGCAAAGATCAAAGAAAGCAAAAGAAAGTCGCAAAAATGTTTTAGCCCTTTGACTACACTAACAATATATAAAACAGTTCAAACTAGCTCGACCAGCTGCAACAGTACAACACTGCTGATGCATTGATGCATCAGTATTAACAATCTAAGCGGTAGAGCAGTAGTTAATGAGTGGGAGAGGTTATATGTGTCCTGAAGAGCAATGAAATATTGTTAACACATATAGATGCTATCTATGTGAAGCATGTTACACACTACTAACCATCAGTTCATGTAGTGGGTGGCCATAGAGGGGGCAAAGATGGCTGAAAGGAGCCGTCTGTGGGGTGAGTGATTTCATAAACAAAGACAAGAGAGGAAGTGGATGACATACATTCTGTGGCATGGCTGTATTGGGTCAGTGAGGGGTTGTGGTCAAAGAGGATGTGTGTATGTGTGTGTGTGTGTGTATGGGGGGTGGGGGGTGCTGCTGCATGCCAACAGGGTCGTGTTTGCATCTCCAGAGAGGCCCAGAGAGGCAAGATCTTATCTGGCGCGTGCCTCAGCCGCTGTTTCCCACAATCTGCATGCTCCACTGCCAGGAGGGGGGAGAGAGGGGAGACTTATGATTGTGTGTGCGTGTGCGTGTGCGTGTGCGTGTGCGTGTGGGTGTGGGTGTGTGGGGGTGGGTGTGTGTGTCATCAGGGGTCCCATCCTGTCAACTTTACGCCGTTTTGACTGCCATGACATAATGTGCCTCAATACAGTGACCCCCCCTCCTCACACACACCCTCTTTCCGCTCTTTTTTTTCTTCTTCTTCAAAGGGTCTGCACATCAACAAGGGCCTCCTTTTCTGTGAATGTCGCATATTTGGCTTTTCATCAGTGCCCCCATTCCTCTTTTTTTTTTCTAAAGACCCCCACCCATCCCTGTCTTTTCCCTCGCCTATGTTTTTCACTTTGATTGGGGCTTTGCTAAGGATTAAGATCCCCCCCCCCCAACCCAGTCCCCCACCATTACCACCATAGCATGCTTTTCTTATGCTGTTTGCTATGAATGAGAAGTGGTGAACCATTAGAGGACATATTGCAGAGATTAAATGATGACTTTGGCAGCCTTGTTGAATGGATCATCTCTTGTGACAGCTAAACACATACATGTGCACACACTCACCTACCACTCTTTCATACAGGTGCCTTTTACTGTACAATATATACTGAAGCATCAGTATTTCCATTTCCATTAGAGCTGCAACGATTAATTGATTAGTTGTCCACTATTAAATTATTCGCCAACTATTTTGATAATCAACTTGAGTCATTTTTGAAAGAAAAAAAAAGGTAAAAATTCTCTGATTCCAGCCTCTTAAATGTGAATATTTTCTGGTTTCTTTACTCCTCGATGACCGTAAACTGAATATCTTTCAGTTGTGGACAAAACAAGACATTTGAGGACGTCATCTTGGGCTTTGGGAAACACTGATCGACATTTTTCAGCATTTTCTGACATTTTATAGACCAAACAACTAATCGATTAATCCAGAAAATAACTGATTTATCAACAATGAAAATAATCGTTAGTTGCAGCCCTAATTTTCATCCTATTGTTTATATATGATTCAAAATTCTTTGTTTATTATGATGTATCCTATTTAAAACTGCAAGGGGGCCCATTTCACTAAACTGCAGATACATTCACGAGTCCTGCAGGGCTCGCACATGCTCACGCATGGGTCGCAAGTATGGCATTTGTGCTAATTAGTGAAACGTGTCAAAATGAGCACGAGAGGAAATTATCTCGCGTTGCAAAATCACAGCTTGCATGTTGCAAATTTGGTTACCACTTGTGTTGGCAGCCACAAATGTTAAACCATTGAAACCAAGTGTAGCGACTACTATCAATCAGAAAGCCGCTAAGAGGCTAAAGTAGGCTCTTTGCTCGTTCCAAGAAAGAGAGATACGGAGAAATGTTTTATGGTGTTTATTAAATGGAAAGAATTACAAACAATAATTGTACTGGATTAACTAAAGCAGATGAAGTGAAGTGATGTGATGTGAAGATCAACAGAAAATGTTCGAGCCTAACTCACCTTTACTGTCTGAATCCCGCCGTCCAAGTGCACAGGTAAATAAAGTGAAAATCACATCCCTGTGCCCATAACCGGAAATGATAAAAAAACAAACTAACTTGTGCAGCCTAAACAAATAATAATAAACAATACAGGCTAAATGCTTTGGCTCATACACCAATTCTCAAAAGGTTCACCAACCTTTATGGACAGGACGACAAGTTTAGATTTACTACACCATCATTATTCACCATGTGAACAATTCACAGATGTGCAGCCTGTTAAGTCGACCACATTGCATTCAAATCAGCAGCTGTCTGTCCATGTTCGTCCACGTATTCCTGGCCCATTTAAGTGTTTGTGTGGGTGCACACGTGGGTTTTGGACGAGCTTCCAGAGGTTAGCTAAAGAAAGCCTGCCAGATTTCAGGGAGTCACACCAGGTCAAACCCAGAGCCCCCTTACATCCACCGCCACCGCTTCAAGGTTAGGAATCTGATGTGTGTGTGTGTGTGTGTGTGTGTGTGTGTGTGTGTGTGTTTGCAGCCGCCCCCACAGCTGGGAAAAGATCGATGCAGCCTCCACCAGCAGGCTCCCGGCCCCCGGCTGCTACTGTCTGAGAATGAGAGGCGGCAGGGTGTGTGTGTGTTTGTGTTAGGGAGGCAGGACAGATAGAAGGATGGAGGGAATGAGTGAGTAGCAGAGGGAGGGATGAGGGAACAAAACAAGAGGTGAGGAGGAAGGGAGGGTGGGTGGGGAAAGGAGACGAAATATGCCCAAGCTGGCTGACTCACTCCCTCCTTACCTCCCTCCCTTACTCACAAACACACACATATGTTCTCTCCCCTGAGTACACACACAAGCATGCACAGACACACACACACTCATGAACACACTCCTCCTTTCTCTGCCAAGCGCTCCTGTGCCACTGCTCATCTGCGTGGGGGGCCCTGCAGGCAGTCTGGGCCCTTACGTGCCCTCTCTTTACACACACATAGATGTACACACACACACACACACACACACACACACACACATACACACACAGAGGAGTTGATGTGTAAGACACGCTCTGATCCTGCATGCTGATGATGAAAGACAGGCAGCCGGGCTCCTGTCTTAGTGCCAGAGGGCAAGGCCTGATAGGAACCCGCTGATTCTTGATCCTCCCCCTCTTCCTCCTCCGTCTTCATCACTATTGGAATAATTTCACTACAGTTTTTATTGTGCTCGCTATTTTCCTTTCTCATCTTAAACAGCATCTACCCAGGTTCCTCTGTTTTCCATTTAACTGGATTTTTGGTAGACACCAGCGATCCGCAGGTCTAAAGTTGACAATCTGAGTAGTTTTCATGGAAATAAGCAGGAAACAGTTGTTTGCTCGTGCAGAGCAGTAGTCCGGTGAACATTCTCTGTATATGTGTGGTTTTGTATTAATGCCCTAGCTCCGCGTGGTGGAGTGCGATGCTTCATGTTTTTACGTGCATATAGCCCCCAGCCTCACACCTGGCCTGGCAGGAGCTCTGGTCCCACCCCTCCTCCTCCTCTGCTTCCTCCATTAAACCCACCACCTCCAGTTCCACCCCCCCTACACCCAAGAGAGGGAGGGACAGCACAAGACTCCCTCTGCGTTCTCCCATCACATAAACGGTGCTCTCAGGTCTGAATGAAACCTGTTGCCCACATTCAAGCGCATCAGTTTCGAGAGAGGATGTACCACATGTGGGTGTATGGTGCAGATGGCCCGGGCGATGAAGGCATAAATTAGCCTGTGCAAGGAAGGGAGATTCCCCATTGTTCTGATGGATTGCACACACACATATGCATGCACAAGCCCTCTGAGTCTGGCTCAAGCAGGAAGATCACACACTCTCTGTCACAGACTCTCAGATCAGGCTGCCCAGAGCTTCCTGTAATCCCTCCTCTGTAACATTAATTATAAACTGGTGCTTTGTGCCCCGCGGACCAACCGTGACTTTCCCAGGACAATTAAAGTTACTCAGTAGAAGAAGGGGGATTGGGTAGAAAAGGAGGGAAAAGGGGATCAGGGAGTGAGTCGGGGGATTTGACTAGAATTGCGTCTGAGGGCGCTGAAATAAGGCAATGGGCGAGATGAGAGTGGGAGTCTGGGGCTGGGTGTACAGGATGTCTAACTTCAGTCGGAGCAGGGATAAGTCATAGGCACTGGAGCTTTTATATTGTTCTGTAAGTGAGGTTTTTAGCATAAGCTTCGGCCCCAGAGTCGAGGGTTGAGCAGGGAAGGGTCTGGGTGGGCAGATGCCTGGCTGGGGCGGTTGCGGATTAGCTGCCATCTCGGGGGAGTAATTGGCCGATGTGTGGGAAACATGACCCTGTTTTACTTCTCCACCCCAGTAATTCATGAATGTAATAAAATGTATGAAGTATCCATTTTTGTTTACCACTTCTCATCTTTTTTTTGGCCTTGTGACCTGCAGTTACGTTTTTAGCTACCACGCCATGATGGCTGCACATTACAGCACTGTCCCTGGGGGCTTGCAATAATTACCCTAATGTCTGTCCCACTGGTCACTGACCTTTAACAGGCCACCGAATCACTAAATCCTGTTTGACTGTTTTTTTTACTTCCTGCTAAGCACGATTTGCCCTGCTGAGGACACCTGCCTTCAACAAGTGTGTGGGGGGGGAGAAGCAGAAAATACAGTATGCGGCCAAAGAGAGAAAAGGCTGTTTTTCTGGCTGACCAAACCGTGTCCCTGCCCTGCCCTTTGCCTTCTGCAAAGCCCTGAGTCGACTTCACTTCTGCATCTTACTGTGCCAAAGGCAAACCCTTTCAAGTGGCTTCTGATCTGTTTGCAACAAGGGGGTTGATTTCTAGATAAGTGGATGCAGGATAGTTATCAGGCCAGCCAGTGAAGTGGTTCATTTGACAGATGTTGTTATCCCAAATAGATCTGATAGGCTGCTGTTTAATCCTGTTAAGGCACCTTGCTTCGGGACATGCGTCCAGATTCCTCAGTGACGCCCTTTCTCTGAACCCTTGACCCCTCTCGCTGTGGCTAGTGAGTTAAACTACTTTGAGCCATGATGATATGTGGACCTGTCACCTCCTCCCACATGTTCCATTCATATATGCAACTGTTCTGAATTAGTGATTCATATTCAATGGAGGCATTCTGTACCAGTGGTGGAAAAAATAAAAAGGGCACCAGCGCGCAGAACGTTTTCTAGCTTATAGGGTAGCCTATTTGGCACTGCATCATGTTTTCTCCAATGGAAGGACACCCTAGAGGGCACTTTATCATGTTTTCTCTACCATAGGGGCATTCAAAACGGTGCTTTTGCTGTGGTTTGCTCGAACATGGGGCACATGTTCCCAATGGCTAAAAACAGCTCATATGACTAACTGAAAGAATCTTCATTATTTCAACAAAGTGTTTTGGTGTAGGGCGTTCACCAGGGTGTTTTTAAATGAGTCTGTTGCCCAGTTGTTTATTCACATTTGGTCTTTTGTTACTTGAGCACCTAATTGTCTGGTGAAGTAGCAACAGCGCGTTCCTCCTAACATTCAGTACCAATGCAGGAAAAACTGACACTCCTACTGTTGGACAGTCGGCACAAAGAAAGGATAAGGTGGTAATGGGCATATAAAGCATTATCTTTTGACAACAGCAGCCCGTGTTTGTATTATACCTTATATTTGCAGTTATGGTTGACATTTTTATTATTATTAGAGCTGCACAGATTAATCAATTAGTTGTCAACTATTAAATTTAATCGCCAACTATTTTGATAATTGATAAATCAGTTTGAGTAATTGTTTTAAGAAAAAAAAAGGTAAAAATGATCTGATTCAGCTTCTTAAATGTGAATATTTTCTGGTTTCTTTACTCCTCTATGACAGTAAACTGAATATCTTTGAGTTGTGGACAAAAGAAGGCATTTGAGGATGTCATCTTGGGCTTTGGGAAACACTGATCAACATTTTTCCCCATTTTCTGACATTTTCAAGACCAAACAACTAATCGATTAATCAAGAAAATAATCAACAGATTAATCGACAATGAAAATAATCGTTAGTTGCAGCCTTAATTATTTCACCACAATCACAATCTTGATCTAACTTGTTTTTAGTTGCCTAACTTTACCCGTACCTCAACCATACTTTCGTTGCTATGAAAAATAAATGTGGTACAATGACCTACCATGAACATGTCGGGTTAGTTGGCCTTTAAATTAGAAAGACCTGCTTCAGAACTGAGAGGTTACAGGTTCAGTCCTGAGATGTTCTGGACATTGAAATGACCTTAAATCACTTGTCCATGTGAAAAATCAACATTATAAAATGGAAAGCAAAAATGTGAACGACCAAACAATGAAGTCAGAGGACAATGCAGTAGGTTGAGGAGAGACCAGGAACACACGCTCCTCCTGCGATCCACGCTCAGTGAGCCACAGGCAGAATAGCACAACAACAAATGAGAATATCTTCTTACTTGGCTAAAGAGAGCAAGGACAAGTATCGCCTCTGTCCACGGAAATATTTTAGAATTGTAAACAAGGCCTTGGCATAATATTACCGCTTTCTTGGCTGCTTTTGTTTACATACCCTAGATACTTTGCAGGAGGGAGAGTACGGTGTTTTGTGTTTTTCTTCTTTACATCCAGAGAAAAGGCTTGTGGTCATTGGTGTTCTTGATTTCTTTTCTTTTTTTTTGACCCTTCGAGAGTAAAGCAGCGCATCTGCTCAGTAACAGCTGAGTGTTTATGTTTGCCTTCAAGAACTCTGTGATGCTCTACATAGGATAATAGTTAAAGGAACAATGCAACACTCTCCTCACCTCCATCTCACGTGAACCACTAAACCTGCAGAGAGTTAAGGCCCAGACACACCAAACCGACATCAATGAATTAGCGGCATTGCAGGCCGACTGTTGCAGCGCCTCATGTCACCTGTGTCTTGGCCAAAAAGTTGCAATCGAACACACCGCAAAGACCACAGCCAACGGCCAACTACCATGTACGCTCTGCGCCCGCGTGAGATGAAATAACTCTCCATATCAGGAGGTCGCGGTAGTCTGTATTTGTCATTCAAAAAGGGAAACCGGAAGACCGAGGACGGCGGTTATACAAGCCGTTGTTATGATTCGTACATAAAATAACGCGACGTCTGGCTACCATTTTCACACCACTCTCACTTACCACTTAGTTTCATTCCAGATGGCCATGTCGTTGTGAAAATATCCGTGTCTTGGAATGATCAGATGAGATGAAAATGAAAAATGAGAATATGCCCTCTTGACTTTACTCGTTGGCTTGCTTTCCTCACGCCCGTTTCTCGTGCACTGATTTCTTTAAGCTGAACAGTGAATCAGAGGGATTTCTCACCGACGAGCTCTGCTGCCGATTCAACATGCTGAATCGGCGGAAAAAACTCTGACACAGAGCAGATTAGTGCCAACGGTGCAGGAGACACCGCAAAAACTAGGCTGACTGACGCTCCCTGACGGCCGACCGTCGGCCTGGTTTGTCAGGGCCTTTAAGGTCACATTGCAATCTGTATCTTGCTGTGTTTGGTTGTCCTGCAAAGTTTGATTGAGTTTGAGTGGAGTTTCAACAGAGAAGTTAATGAGCGACGGTCTCCAACATAATGCTATCAGCCTCTCAAAAAGTTAGACATGTTGACGCAGTCGGTTTACTTTAGCCCAGTAGGTGGAGCTTTTAGTTGGAATAAAAATATTTTGTTATCCAATATGGATTAAGTTGAGTAGAAAAGTGGATGGCGTGAATAGAAGTGGTTCGCACAGTGTGGCTCTGCTGAATGGATAAAGATTATGTACACTAGATATCATTCTCTCCATTGTTAGTCTGCGCTGTGAGGAAAGTAGCACCTCTAATGGCCCTTGAGGAGCTGTGGCGAGCAGAACCAGCCCTTTTTTAAATCACTGAAATTAACACTGCAGCAGCCAACACTTGACTCCGGCCCAACCACTTACATGTCAATGGCCTTTCCCATAATCCTATGCCCAGTGGTGACTGCGTGCAGGCTTGAGTGGGTGGAGAAGAGAAACTGATTGCTGAAACCAGTGTGAGGCTGAGAGTTGTAGCCAACAGGCCTGCGATCTTTCAGCGAGCGGCGGCAGTTAGCTCATCTCCTCCTCGTTGAAAGCTGAAGCTCTGTGATGAGGAACAATGGAGCCTGAGATGGGTGTGGCGGTAGGGGAGGTGAGGGGGCAGATAGGGTGTTAAAGAGGGAGAGACTTTGGCGGGGATGGGGGGCAGCAAGGTGAAACCTGGAATGTGGCGGTGATGAGGTCATACCTGTGTGTGTGTGTGTGTGTGTGTGTGTGTGTGTGTCTGAGAGAAGAGGATTCGGTTCACAGCCCCCTGAGGCCCCATCAGTAGTGATGTCATGGGAAACTATTACAAAGCCCCTGTTTGTAAACTCTCTCCGTTTCCTTGTCAAAATCTTAGCATGAAACACATGAAAGCCTCCATTTCGAACTGCTGAATAAAAACACAACATGTCTGAGGACAATCTACTGTAACCGGAGTAAAGAATACTGAGTGCAAAAGTACTCCAATATGGACACAAGATGTAAATCATTACTCTTCCTTTGATGTCTCTTCCTCTCAGTCTGTGTCTCCCTCTCGTCTTCATTACTTATCATTTCTCTCGACCATAAACATTGAGAGCTGATCCCCGCTGCTATCCTGCGGGAGCACGGGGGCCCCTTTCTGCGCGGCGCGGCGGTGAAAACAGATCAACTTGGAGGAGCTGGGAACTTGAAAGGAGGGAGCTAACTACAGGGGATAAACACATTCCTCTGCAACCCGGCCTGCCACCGTTGCTGCCGCCGCTGGCCGGTGGCAGCGCAGGGGAGCTCGCAGCGAGAAGCATTGTTGCCACAAAGCGAGGTGGAGGGGGGGGGGCAGCTGAATTTCCCTGAGCTCCCTCAGATCTCACAGGCAGCAAGCAGCACTTGACCTTTCCAGCACTAAAGGAATATGACAGCCGTGAAGCCGACAGAGAGAATAGGGAGAGAGGCAAAGAAGGTGGGGGGGGGAGCGAGAAGCAAGAGACAAAAGCCACACAAAGTGCAGGCTGCCACCAAAACAGTTAGTTTGCAATCAACGTCAGTCATCCCTCTTGTCGGGACAGTTTGATTTCCACTTTTCAAATGAGGCGTTTATTTTTGGCCTGATAACAGGGCAGGCTAAATTGAAATTGGCAGCTCGACAATCTACAGATAATAGTCATCTACGCAGGAGATTATGTGAACAGCCCTTTCTTTCACTTTACTGGAGCCCCCACCCTCTCTCTCCTGTCGAAGACGAGAAAAGAGGAAATGAGGGAGGGAGAAAGAGAGAAAAAGGGCTAATCTTAGTCACAATCAGATGAGGCTGAGAAGGCAAAAAGGGGCCTAAAAATGAAGGGGAGGAGAGAGAAAAGGGGGCGCAGGGAGGAAAAAATAGAGTAATGTCCCGGTGATCAGGAGGAGGGCTGGAGGGGGCGGTGGGGTGGGGGGTGTACAGGAGAGGTGAGGATAGAGAGAGAAAAGGAGGGAAGGAGGGAATTTCTTTAATGTTTCTGGCAGCGAACCAGCTGAGGTCTCAAGGTTATCCTGGCTTTGCAAACTCCCACGGGAAAGGTGGAGTGCTGAGGGCCGAAGGGGGGGAGACGAGGGCTCGAGGTGGAAAAGAGGAGGGAGAGATGGCTGCCCTTTTTCTCCGGGAGGGAGGCTAATGCTCTGGGGGAGAGTAATCCTCAGGGCCCT
Source organism: Sebastes umbrosus (assembly GCF_015220745.1). Classification (NCBI taxonomy): domain Eukaryota; kingdom Metazoa; phylum Chordata; class Actinopteri; order Perciformes; family Sebastidae; genus Sebastes; species Sebastes umbrosus. Next base: position 26,375,524 of record NC_051273.1, on the reverse strand, counting down.
CTTGTCTGATAAGGTTGGCCTTGGCCCAGGTAGGAGGAGGAAAAGGGGCTATGGGGCCTCCCAGGGCATCCTCGCAGACAGCTCTGCCCTCTGCCAGGTTTGCACAGGAGCAAGAACTTGAATTATTACTCAAGCCATTAGTTATAATCACATTTGAGTGATAACAATGTAATACCCCATTGATTCCCATAGAGAAGCCCATTCTTCCCTACAGGGAGGTCAGAGGTCAGGGGCAGCTATTGTACAGAACAGCTGGATCCAATAGGACTTCAGGGTCTTGCTCCAGGACATTTTAGTAGAACAGGGCCTTGCAGACACCGGGCATGAACCCGACGAACCCCAATTATATGCTGCTGTGTGGATTTATTTCTTTATGTATTTGTTGTAACATCAGGCTTCTTCCCCCATATCCCATGTCAAGGCTTTCATACAGTTAGACATCTTCCAACACTCACATTTAACTCCTTCTTCAATCAGTCTCCATCTTCAGTGCAACTCGGTTTCACGGAAAGGCAACAAAAACACTTACTTAGGTTTAACTAAGGTTTAACTTAGATTTTTTATATCATGGTTGGGCTTAAAAAAATACGTAAACTAAGTAAAATAAGTACAGAAACAATGTAACATCAGTATAGAAAACACATCACAAAGATCACTAAAAAAACATGCCAGTTTTTCTTCGACAAAATTTAGCTTAACTTTGGAGCGTTATTTAGCCTCCTTTGCTACATGTAAGTGTGTCATGACATTGGTACCAATGGATTCCTTGGGTTTTGTAGTTTCATATGATGCCAGTATCTTCACTCTAGCTTTAAAACTTAGCCCGCTACAACCTCTGAAATACATAATAGTGGCCAGGATTTTTAAGAGGTTAATTAAAAATCGATACAGCGGTTTGGAGAGTCGATACAGTATCGCAAAGCATAATATCAAGATACTTGCGTGTATTGATATTTTTCAACACCCCTAGCGTTTGGCATGTACATGGCATACACATGACGTGCCAAAAGCAAAAAAGGCGTTCTTATAGCACGCTAAATGCCTTGCGCATTATCGCGTCATTCATACGTCTTTTCGTACGAACGGGCTGCTTCAGTGAGATCATCGTACAGATTTAAGATGAAATACGGTTGATACAGCAGCTGTGACTAGAAGACCATCCGCTCTAATTTTCTCAAACACCGCCATTGGAATATAAAACAACAAGGAAGACAAAACTGTTTCATCATTCTTACTATAACCCTTCACCTCTCCGTTCCCCGCCACAGTATTTAAACTCATCACCTTTATGCAAATGTGAGTGAATCCTGAATTTGACACGTTTTATCCTGGGTATGATGATGGGGGGGTTGCGGGGGGGATCATGGGAAAGATCTGCTTCGATACTCTGCATGTGTTTGTTTACACTAAACTAGGCCTATTAGAGATAATGATTCACAGCATTGAGCTGTCAGTTTAAGGAGCATGTGTGTGTATTATCTGTGTGTGTGTGTGTGTGTATGCGTGTCTGCTCTTCAAAGGCCGGTCTTCTTATCTACAGTCAACAAACAGCCTCCTCAGGAGGAAATGAGGAGGCTTCATGCACCTGTAATTCAAATGTCCCAGTGCTCGCTGAGAGTAAACAAGCGACACTCGCAGATTCTCCCCCCACTCAGCTTTATGTGGACCTAATGGTTAATGGATAGAAAAAGAAAGGGGCAGACCTGTTCAACGGCTCAAAGAACAAATTCCTGTTTTTTTTGTTAGTGTAAATCTGAAAACTGGCGTTGAGAGAAAATGTCTTGCGTAGAGACTCATCATTGTCCCAAAGATAAGTCTTATTTAGCCAGTGATTCTGCTCCGAGCAGCTAATTGTAGATACATAATAATCCATCATATCTAACTGTAGGACCAGAACCTGTAGATACCTTATCAAACTAACATGTAAATACGGCGGTGCAAATTGGGAACATCTGACCCAAATCTGACGCCACGTTATCTTTTATCTTCCTTGTAGTTCGACAGTTTGAGCTCTGCATACAAATATCTCTACAGTCAGAACATCCAGTAAATGGTGGTTGCACCGCATTTGCATGAGTGGCCCTCACCCCCACCCGCACCACCACCACCACCAGTAGCAGCAAAAGCAGCCGTATTCCCAGTTTGCTCCAGCCTCAGGCAAGCTAACCGGAGACCCAGGCCAACTCGCTGGTCCTCTCCCCAACCGCTTCCTCTGCACCGCTGCTGGGTTTGACTCACCGTGACCCCTGACCTTCGACGCTACACCGCCTCCCCCACACATGCAAATATCGCCGGTCTGCTCCAGGAGGCACCAGAGAGAAGGAGCGGGTCGGATGGAAGAGAGAGGAGGAGTGACGCGGATGGATGGAAGCTAGCGGGGCGGTGTTGGTGGTGGTGGTGAGGGGGGATGAGCAAGAGGGAGACGGAGCAAAGGAGAGAGAGACCCCTAAAGGAAGTGCGAGCGTCTTGGTCTCTGAAGTGGAGGGAGGCAGTGGCAGCCGCCTGGGGAGGCTCCGGTCTACAGCCCAGCACTGAGGCCTTAAAACATTTCTTTCTCTGTTTTAGCCAGCCAAAACGGACCCCAGCGCCTCTGTCTGCGAGGCTTACAGTGACCCGTGCTGATCTTTCTGTATGTGTGTGTGTGCGTGTGTGTGAGAAAAAGAATGCGTGAGTACATTCACTGTACTTATTGTTTTCCTTGCTCCCAGGCTGCTCCAGGCACCTCAGTGTGTGTGTGTGTGTGTGTGTGTGTGTGTGAGTGAGGGGAGGTAAGCGATGTGTGCGGCTGTATCTGGAGAGCCTCCAAACCCCCTCATCTCCTCTCCTCTCTCTCCTCCTTCTGTTCTCTCTGCTTGGAGGATCTGTCAGTTCTCCTTCTCTCTCTTTGTCCCCGCTTTGATCCTGCTCTCCAAGCCTTGGCTGGCCTCGCTAACAGCAGCTGAGCACAGGTCCTACTCCACTCCCACTAATAACACACATTCATGCCACGCTGGGATGATGCGTGTGCACAGACCCACACACTCGCACGCATACACAAACACTCTCATTCGCTGCTCCACTCACTCCCCCTCTCCTCTCTCTCTCACACACTCCAAAATCGGTAACGACTGGCTCTGCTATCATTCAGCGCTTTCTGTAAGTTGTCAGAGCTTATCGCTTTCACACAACCCTCTGTTTGCTGTAACCCCGCGCTCACACTGTGAGCAACTTGGGTGATGGGTCACTCTATTCTGACTGATTGTGGGTGGTGCTAGTGGATTCTTGTAGATACAGTAAATAGTTTTTCACAGGCAGATGTATTTGATAAATCTTTATCAGGATGTCACATCGTTTGGAAGCTTTAAAGGCTTAATGATTTGTTATTTTTAAGGGTGCTTTCACAAGCCAGAGGCTGTATCCGAAACCGCATACTATACTAGTAGTACGTACTGATTTGGCCAAAATGTAGCATGTAGTATGCAGTATACGAACAAAAGCAAAATCTAAGTATGCCAAATATACCCGGATGTCATACTGATTTGGAAAAAATCTCCAGTATGTATCGGACCTCGCCTACTGTATCCCACAATGCAAAGCGCTGGAACGGGATAGGCTACGGTTACAACAGCAGCAGCCAAAAAGGGCATGTTTTTTACATTTTTCGTAGCTATTTCATCACTAGATTCACTTCTGAACATTTTTTGAGGCGAGAAATAAACTGTAGATTTTGAATATTGACAGTTTTACAATATTAAACAGCTAGCTAGCGCCTGCCGGGGTCGCTATCTCACCAGCCGGGCAGTCATGCTGACAGACCGCTATGAGCTGGCTGGAGCTCTCTAGAGACCCGTCTGTAGACGAGGGGCTTTTATTTCCTTGTTAACGGATAGTTTATTTAAATATCACAACATGAATGTACATTATAAATTATAAACGAGAACCCGTGTAAACCCGAGGAGAGGGAAGAGGAGAGAGAAAGAGCAGCCTCTAACGGGGCAGAGAGATACTTGTTAAGACAACATGACCCTTTTTAACATTACTTGAATATTTGTAAGGCTATCAGTCCACTGTTGTGCTGCTGTAACTGAAAAAGCAATTTGAGTAAGGTAAATTTTGTCGAGCAATGTTTTATATTTCCCGTCTCCCCTCGTTGATGATCCTGTTTGACTTATTTCACTATGAGCTGTTAGAATAAATTGTTTAAACCTGCAGTATCTTATAAAGTAAACAAACATAACATAAACAACTAAATCTAAGTTGTATTTTTTGATATTACAATAGTGGTACAAGATCGTTTTTTTTGTCTAGTGCTTTAAGAGCTGGTTTAATTGCCTGGTCTAGCATACTGCTGAATAAATAGCTTTAACTGTTGCATACTGCATACTACTGTACATGTACTGTATGTACTGTATACTGTATACTGTATACTGCATACTGCGTTCGTCAGTAGTAGGCAGTTTTGGATACAGCCAGTCTGTTTAGCTAGTCCGAATCAGAGAGAAATTGATACTTTTGTTTCGTTTTCTATGTAGTCTGGTTTAGTTTCGTAGTGCACAAATTAAAGCCGACCAATAAAAGATGGTCTGTATGAAGGAGCGAATTTATTTTTTTCGTCTCTAGAGCTGCCACTTCTATGCAGGGAATCATGGTTATATTGCTGTTGAAAGTTCTCACTTTGACTCTGCACTGACTGTGAGCATGAATCCCTTCTTTTCCAGTTTATCTCCAATAACTTTATAAACGTCACTATTTTGTGAACTTTAATTAGCATATTCTGTATGTTCTTCAGCCCTGATGTCAAGCAAACATCGAACTTCTTCTCTTCTTTTACTGGTGTATTGATAGTTTTTGGAAAGCGTTACCACCAACAACAGTTAAAGAAATCAGCAGAAATATGTATCATGTCACACCAAATCAATTTGTATGTAATACACGTAATCGTGAAACAGGAAGTATAAAGCGCAACAAACATTGCGTACGGAGGAGGTTGGGGTGGATGGATGGGTCAAAAGACTTTCACCCAAGAGACCGGTGTCAGTACCCCATGTGAAACCAGAATTCAACGTTGATTTATTTGTCACGTAACTTCCGTACTTAAGTAACGCCACTTCCACGATCTTTTCCTAAACCAAACTAAATAGTTTTGTTGTGTAAACCTTTCTGTTTCCTGTGACGATGGAAGTTTATTTTGAAAAGACTGTATGCACGTAAAGATTGGAAATTGACATGTGTTGCTGGACATTCGTAGGAAGGTGCACAAAAACTGAGGAATAACTTTTTTTTCACGGAGAAATGAACTCAAGGTCCACTTGCTTGCTTATTCCAGAGCTATCAATCACATGCCACTGTCTTCCTCAGCTGATATTGCAGTCTCTTCCCATATTTGACCACCAGTTATCATGTGAAGTTACATACATCTCTATTAGAACAGAGCAAACGTCATCACCTGAGGACACACTGTGAGATGTGGTAGAAAGTAAGACCTTTAGGTAAGAACTTTTACACTAAACTTTAATTTCCTTTTCATTTTATTTTATTTAAAACCTTGGAAAACAGATTTAGGGAGAACCCTCATTTTCAAGGGTTTCACAGGCATGCGTACAATAAATGGAGACACGACTAAAATCACAGAACAATACAAGAAGAATACATGACTATATATCAATTAAAGCAACAACAACAGAAAATAAAAAAATAAATTAAAAGCAATGACAGTTACGATCAATAAGATAAGGAATTAAACCTTTGAATTGTTTCAGCGGTGTTAACAAAACTCTGCCTGGAACCCCTGAAGCCGGACCAATTGAAATGAAAAACATATAACACATTCCCCAGCATCTTTACTGCTGCTGTATTTCAAGTACATTTGGTAGAGAACTGGGAATCTTTGACTGTTTGTAATGAGCTTCTTGTGTAGTTTGCAGTTTCCAAGCAGAGCTGCAAACTTCATTGTGACTGTGCACACATTGGCCACTCAGCTCTGTAGGAAATTGAAGGATGTCTGGTGACTTGTTGACCATGCTAATCGCAGTGTGAACTGTCGGATAAGTCAAGTCAGTTAACCACTGTGCGGCAGCCTCTTGGGAGAGCAGGCTGCGTCAACACAGTGCCACCCTCAGTTTGGCAGCAGCAGCCACATGACACCTCAAGGCTGGCCTTGATACAGCCCGTCTGACTGCCTGCTGCTTACTTCCCACTCTTCTTGCCAGCCTGTAATGAAGCTTAAATGCCAGCATAGGCGTTTAAGCTTCAACCCCACCTCCCTCAACACACACACACACATAACCATGTCACCCTTGTGGCACCAGGAGCGCCCGCTGGCAGCAGCTCTGCTCACCAATGGCTTACACATTAAAGGCATGAGCAGTGGGTGACAGCGGGCCAGATTGTTTTGTGAGCGAAGTATCTCACACTTTCACACACACACACACACTTTAGCCCCACAATCTCCCTGCCTAATTGCATTATTGCTGCATTATTGCAGTGTGTGGAGGTCCATGGTCGAGAGGGCTCAATAAAGATATGAGTCCTGGGAAAGACTGGGAGCGGTGGGATGAGAAAAGAGGAAGAGGGAGATAAAAGGAGGAGGGAGGTAAGGGAGGGGGTGATAAAAAAGAGAGATAAAAATGGAGATCAAGAGGGTTGATGTAGGGACAGAGGAGAGGGGGGGTCACAGGTAAAAAAAGAGTGTGAGAATTTGAAAAGTGTCCAAAATAAAAGATGTAAAATAATCATGCTTGTTTGTTTTCCTGTCTGCAGGCCAGACAATTGTCAGTAAATATAGATAACACTCCGGGGACCGACGGCGGCCAGGTGGTGCACCCGATAATCGTGAAACAGGAAGTATAAAGCGCAACAAACATTGCATACGGAGGAGGTTGGGGTGGATGGGTGGGTCAAAAGACTTTCACCCAGGAGACCGTACCCCATGTGAAACCAGAATTCAACGTTGATTTATTTGTCACGTAACTTCCGTACTTAAGTAACGCCACTTCCACGATCTTTTCCTAAACCACTCTAAATAGTTTTGTTGCCTAAACCTTTCTGTTTCCTGTGAAGATGGAAGTTTATTTTGAAAAGACTGTATGCACGTAAAGAGTGGAAATTGACATGTGTTGCTGGATATTCGTAGGAAGGTGCACAAAAACTGAGGAATAACTTTTTTTCCACAGAGAAATGAGCTCAAGGTCCACTTGCTTGCTTTTTCCAGAGCTATCAATCACATGCCACAGTCTTCCTCAGCTGACATTGCAGCCTCTTCCCATATTTGACCACCCGTTATCATGTGAAGTTCCATACGTGGGTCATCTCTATTAGAACAGAGCAAACGTCATCTACTGAGGAAACACTGTGAGATGTGGTTGAAAGTAAAAAAAGAGTGTGAGAATTTGTCCAAAATAAAAGATGTAAAAGAATCATGCTTGTTTGTTTTCCTGTCTGCAGGCCAGACAATTGTCAGTAAAGTATCTCTAAACATCATGTGATCTTTTTACAACAGAGAGCCCTAGTCAGCCTGCTTCCCACAGATTTGTTGCAATAGAGGAGTTGAGACACAGCAACAGGTAACACTCCCGGGACCGACGGCGGCCAGGTGCAGCCGAGAAACTGGCAGGGAACAGGGAGGGACCGACAGACCCAATAGCTCTGTGACTCAGTTCACCTCTTGCAACATGAGCGTGAGAAAGTCATTCAGGCGGAGAGCGTTTCAAAAACCTACACTCTGTCTGCTTCACATCAATACATTTGTTTTGGAACTCTGTCAGTGCCATTGTGTGCTGGAGAATGACTCAGGTGCGCAGCGCACAACAATGAGACATGTCAGTGATGTGTTTGACAGAGGCTGCTGTTGTGGCTGCATGAAGGATATTTAGGATTAAAGCTGGTTTTTTTTTCAGGCGCATGTACAGACCAGACTCCCTCACTTGCCAAAAGCAAAGTTTGCAATTACGCACAAGACATGTGTGTGGTTTCACTGATGTCTCCACATGCCTGTTAATCACTCTGACAGACCCTATTCTAACCAGTCATTTAACAAGATTTCATGGGGGTTTTGTCTGGATGATCAACAATAGGTTAAAAGTTATGTGGCTCAGAGGGTAGAGCAGGTTGTTCACCAATCAGAAGGTCGGTAGTTCGATCCCCGGCTGCTCCGGGTCACATATCGATGTGTCCTTGAGCAAGAAACTTAACCCCTAATTGCTCCCGAAGGCATAGCGTGTGTGAAAGAGTATTTAGATCAGATCCTGATGGGCAAAGTTGGCACCTTTAACAGCCTCTGCCATCAGTGTATGTGTGTGTGTGTGTGTGAATGCTGACATATAGTGTGAAGCGCTTTGAGTGATCGGAAGACTAGAAAAGCGCTGTATAAATGCAAGTCCATTTACCATGAGAATAAAATGTCTGAAGAGTCATGAAAATGATAATTCATCCGTGTCTACAAGCTGCTGGCTGGGATGTCATATAGTTTTCAGACATGGTAATTTACCACTGCGTGCAAAAGTGCATGCTTGGGAGAGAAAAACCCCATCTCTGCGCCTCTCTCTGGTGTTCAGCTGAAGGTCTGGAGCCCTGTGTGCAGCAGCTCGGCGTTGCCTATCAAATTCACGATCTTGCGGCCAGCCGCTGGCGACGCCCCGCAGATCCAGGCGGCAAGCCGGCGAGAGGAGCGCCTTCTCCCGGTCGCCTGCGCGCCACGTGTCGCGGTCTCCGCAGCAGCTGGAGGTGTGCGAGCTCAGCGGAGAGCCGCACGTTCAGCTTCTCCAAAAAAACATGGGAGTTGTTGCTTAATATCTTATTTTTTTTTATTACTTTTCCAGATTGCACCTCTCCTCACATTGGCATAATTTGTTAAAAAAAAAAAAAAAAGCAATAGCCAGAATGTGGTGGGAATACTTTTTACCAGGAGAAAGTCAACTTTTCTTATGTTTTGTCATAAACAAACGATCATATGATTAAACACAATAGAGTTGGAATCAGTCTTTTCTTTCATAGCAAAGTCACTAGTTGGAGAAAAACAAGGATAATAGAGGAAACAATGTGATTATCACATCAATGACTCTTCTAACTTGAAACAGACTCCTAAACACGGTGATATGTATCAGACAGACATGTTCATGGAAACTTCCGTTTGTGAACGCGCGACCTGAAATCACATAGAGCTGCTGCGCGTCAATAAACGTCTAATATGAGCTCTATTTCTGCCTCTCTTTACTGCGCGACTGCGTCTTGCGCGTCTCTCCAAATGCAATAAAGATAAGGAAACGAAATTATGCCCTGAAATCTGAAAAAAAAAGCCTTGAACGCTGTGGGGCGACCATAGGAGGAGGAGGAGGAGGAGAGGTGGAGGAGAAGGAGGTGGTGGAGGAGGAGGAGGAGGAGAAGGAGGAGGAGGAGGAGGAGGAGGAGGCAGCGGTCTGATCGTGTGAGCTCTCCGGGCTCAGAAATATCTCTGCTCTGGCTCACATTCCGATAAGGGAGCCCGATCCAGCTCTCTCTGTAGGCGTGGTTTTCCCAGGCTTTTAAAACAGCAGCTGCTATTTACCTTCCCTCTAATGTAAACCACCGCCGCCGCCGCCACATACCCTCACCCTCCTCCTCCTCCTCCTCCCTCACCCTCCTCCTCCTCCTCCTCCCTCACCCTCCTCCTCTTCCACCTCCTCCTCCTCCCTCCTCTTCCTCCTCTCTGGCCCGGCGGCCCCCCGGCAGCCCGGCGGCCAAACCTCCAACCACCGCGCTCATAAAACATCCTGGCACGTGCTCCACATTCACAACACCGACGGATGATTAAATGCCAAAATGTTGTACCGCAAAGTTAAGAACTTACATCGGTAAACAGCGTGGATTGGAGTGGAGTGTTCGCATTTCATTTGATTTCCTCCTCTGAGGGGAATTAACTTATATACTCCAGGAGTATAATGTCTGTGTTGAAGCATCTTGAGTCTGTCTCCTCTTGTGGTTTTTTGAGTTGTCCTCTAAAGTTGTTTCTTTTACTAATGTCATTATAACTATCTGTGAAGTTTTGGTAGAAAACAAAACAAAAAAGTGCTCCCTCCTGTGCCTTCATGCCACATGACTGAAACTCTTGATTGCCAGATAGACTACCACTTCCCACTGGTGGTTTTAACGGTACACAAAGTGTTGCTTTCTTTTTCCATTTACTATAAACAGTTACCAATTAATTTAGGACACCTACTAGAGTTAGAGGGTAACTTTTATTTGTGGAGGCAGGCCAAAATATAACCAGCTCAAGGCTGAATAAAAGTGGGTTTGATCGTGTTAGAGTAGGGGAATTATTATTATTAATAATATTATTATTAATATGTATTTGTTTATTTATTATAGAGGTGTTCCATGTAGATTTGTAGTATTTATTATTTGTATTATTTGTATTATTATTATTAATATTAGCAGGTGTTCCATGTAGATTTGTAGTATTTATTATTTGTATTATTTGTATTATTATTATTAATATTACCAGGTGTTCCATGTAGATTTGTAGTATTTATTATTTGTATTATTATTAATATTACTAGGTGTTCCATGTAGATTTGTAGTATTTATTATTTTTATTATTATTAATATTACTAGGTGTTCCATGTAGATTTGTAGTATTTATTATTTTTATTATTTTTATTATTATTATTAACATTACTAATAATGTGTATTTGTTTGTTTATTCTATATGTGTTCCATGTAGATTTGTAGTATTTATTATTTTTTATTATTTTTATTATTATTATTATTAATATAACTAGGTGTTCCATGTATTGTAGTAGTATTTATTATATTTGGTGATGTTATATCTATGGTCTGGTAAAGATAAAGGGTCATTGTGGTGTCGGTGCCCAGTCAGCGGCTCCTCTGTTAATCAGTAACCGGTCTGATGATTGAAGGCTGGGTGATTGAAGGCTGTTGGAGGCTCGAGGCAGTAGTTTCCCCGGCTGTGCCCTGAACCCGGGCCGCGCGCCATTGGCCGCGAGCTCCAGCGGCCAGACGACCAATGGGAGGCCGCCGACCACGAGCCGTCCTCCCTCGGGCCGCGTGTCCCTCGCCCTGATTGGTGGGAAGTTACTGTGGGAAAGAAAGTTTGGGAAGTTTCACACGAGCCGTTCGCGTGCAGTCCGAGATATAAATACAAGCCACACGCGGAGGGGCTTCAACAGAGAGAGAGACTCGTGCATCCTGCTCGTGATAGACGCTGCATGCTGCTGTTGCTGCTGCTGCTGCGCATCGATCAACACGGATACTAACTTCATATACAGATCTCAGGGTTTTTTGGATAGGATATTGCAAGCTGAAAATATTCATTTCCCCTGCACCAGTGGATCGTAATTTGCTGTGATTTTTGTGGGATATTTCCGATAAGAAAGAGAAAATGCCTGCCGATATGATGGAAAAGACCTCCTCCTCTCCGGTCGCTGCAACACCGGCGAGCATGAACACAACTCCGGATAAACCCAAGACAGCCTCGGAGCACAGAAAGGTTGGTACATGAGAAAACATTCACCCCTTCATATAAAAACATTTCATTTTGGAAACAAGAAGTTCCTCATCACCAAAACGAGGATTTTTCACTTTTACGCACGAAATGTAACAGTTAATGTCATTTTTTTTTTTGTTTTGCATCTTTTAGTCATCCAAGCCAATAATGGAAAAGAGGAGAAGAGCCAGAATCAACGAGAGCTTGGGGCAGCTGAAAACTCTCATCCTGGATGCGCTGAAGAAAGATGTAAGTACTACGTTATACTCGCGTCCTGGTTTATTAATAGATTTAAAAAAACTTGATCCTTGCTTGTCAAACGGTGAGAAAGTGATTGGTAATCCTAACCGTGTGTGTTTTCCGTCCTCTCAGAGCTCCAGACACTCTAAGCTGGAGAAGGCGGACATCCTGGAGATGACTGTGAAGCATCTCCGGAACCTCCAGAGGGCTCAGATGACCGGTAAGTCGCCTTGTTTTTCCCGGACTAAATCTGTCTGATGCACCAGATATCTGGAACAAGCTCCCAGAAACCTGTAGGACCAACTACTAACTCTGAGTTCTTTTAAATTAAAGCTTCAAACTTTCCCGTTTGCTGCCTTTTATTAAACCAGATAATGATCTTATATACTGCACTACAGCTTTTACTCCTGTGTGTTATATTGCACATTTTAGCGTCTATCCTAGCTTTTTTAACTTGTTTTTATTTTCTAATCTTTAATGTTTTTATAACTAATTGAATTATGTCTTAATGGTCTTGAATATTTATGTAAAGCACTTTGAATGGCCCTGTTGCTGAAATGTTCCTTGATGACTGTGCGCTTTTGGAGCACATCTGGGCTGATGTGCTTCCAGATGCCAGTCTAACTCTGACACATTTTACAGATAAAGCAACATGTTTTGATGATCCTGAGTTAAATATACATGTTTTTTTTCTCTGCAGCTGCTCTGAACACAGACCCCACCGTCTTGGGGAAATACCGCGCTGGTTTCAGCGAGTGCATGAATGAAGTCACCCGGTTCCTGTCAACCTGTGAAGGCGTCAACACCGAGGTGAGGACGCGGCTGCTCGGCCACTTGGCCAGCTGCATGACGCAGATCAACGCCATGAACTACCCGAGCCAGCAGCATCAGCACCAGCACCAGCTGGCACAATCCACAGGCGGACCGACACACCCGTCCTTCGGCCAGTCCATGGTGCAGATCCCCGGCTCGTCTCCGCAGGTGCTGCCCATGAAAGGAGGCTCGTCTCCGGCTAGTTTACCATCAGACGCCACCAAAGTGTACGGAGGTTTCCAGATCGTGCCTGCAACAGACGGACAGTTCGCGTTCCTCATACCTAACGCGGCGTTTGCGCCAAACGGTCCCGTTATCCCGGTGTACGCCAACAACAACGTGGGCACGCCGGTGCCTCTACCGGCTGCAGTTTCACCCGGAGCTCCGTCAGGCAACTCGGACTCGGTGTGGAGACCCTGGTGAACACAACTGGGGGGAAAAAGGACCATAAAGACTTTTTAAAAATGACACTTAATAGTTCTCCTTCTTTGTTCAGTGTTTTAGAAAAGTTGTTTTTTTTTCTTGTAAAATGGAAAAGAGTATGCACTATATTTGTACAGCTATAACAAGGGGAGTAAAAGTTCATATTGAAATAAGATTTGTATCGTGGAAGTCCGTTCACTGCATTTTTTTTTATATATTTGTCTTTTTTTTTTACTGTGTGATGCCAAAGATATGTTCAATGCTCTTATGATGTTCTTCGTTTTGGAAGACAAATAAATTTGTAAAGATATAAAAACAAAACATGCGCTGGAGTTGTTTGTTGGGAACCTCATCTTCTTATTGATGCGTAAAACTGCAAATATGTCTGTTAATGTAGTTTATTTGGTACTTACATTATAGTATAGACTTGTTTATGTTATGTGTGGTAGAACACATCTACCAGAAACTTTAAAATCTGTTATTTTATATATGTGAAAATGACTTTAGAGTAGGCTTTTTAGACATGAATTCAACAAGTGTTTTTAAAACTTGGGTTTTGAACGCAACACGGGTCAGAAATGGAAAGAAAATCGTTAGTTTAGAGTCTGCAGCATCAGCAATAACACTTTGTGCAAATATTAAAAAAAGGAAGTGTTGCTCTGTGTGAGAGACTTTCCATCCTGCAGTAATGTTTATGGTTCAATCTGCTATTTATTAAGATGCATGCATCTTTCACATCTTACACTGTTGATGCTCACTCACTTTCAGTCACACTGGACCAGACTGTCAGTAAACTGTTGGCTGATTGTAATCCTATCAGTTTATCTAAATAATTGAGTCAGGCAGGAGACTGTAGCTCTGTGATTAACCAACTATCTAGTGCTGATATAGTCCAGCAGCAGTTTCACCTCTCCTGGTGGAAACTTTGTGGAGTCTTACAGAGGTCACTTACGCCATCTAGCAGCACAGAAGTGCATTGCAGTGTGATTGGCAATTGTTGGATCAATGAGTAGGAGCATGAATGGCTGCTGTGGATGAGCATCTGGCTTACTAAAGAGATGGTCATGGAAAATACTTATTGTTCTGTAAGTCAAGACACAGGAGCATGTTGTTGGAGAGGCTTGGTTGGGGTTACATCTATGAAGAAAATGAGCTTGTCAGATCAAACCGTTGTAGGATTTGATCAAAACATGTCACTTGAATCTTTTTCTTTTGCACGTTTTGAAGCAATGTCATTAAAGCTATATAGAATCTCATCAGTGCAAATGATGCAGCAACTCTTTCCACTCTTTATCAATTGGGAAATTACTTATTAAACTAACAATCAATCATCAATTTGCAGTGATCAAGCGAGAAAAATCATCATTATGAGGAGTTCCGCCGTTCAGTCAGCTTTAACGTTGCCAGCAGTATTAATCTCCTGACAGTATGGAGCAGAGTGGAGCCTCCGGCTGCGTCTTTAATCAGAGCGGAGGGAGTTCCTTGATGCCAGGGGATTGGGGGTGGGGGGTGGTTGACAGCAGAAGGACATGTTAAACACCTCGCCACTGAGCCATGTGGTAGCGCTCTGCTCTGCCCAGGTGTGTGTGCCCCCTCCAGCTATCCGAGTGTGGCCCTTCTTTGAAGGGGGTGTGTGCGGGGGGAGGAGGGGAGGGTGTGCAGGTGTTTGCAATTATCAGTGCGCTAAGAGGCACAAAGTGTGGATAAGTGCCATCATTTTGAATTTCCATCACACCTTTTTACGGGGGGCCATGCATCCCCCTGGTTGATTGAAGCCATGTGTGTGCTCGTGCCTGTGCGTGCATACGCCTCGTGTGTGTGTGTGTTTGTGCAGGGTGGCTGGGTGAGGACATGCCTGGCCAAAGGGCACAAGGAGTGAGGTAGTGGGGAGTTAAGTAGGAGGAGGGGGGGGGGGGTTCAAGGAAAGGCCTACCACACGGGATAACAGTCGGCCTCCTGTGAGCCAGAGCTTCTTCTCTTCGCACATATACACACAGTCACACACACACACACACACACCTACACGAAACGTTCCCACAGCATTCCAGCTGTGCTCGGACCAGTGTCGAGCTTCCTGCCCTGAGCCCCGGGGCCACAGCTGGACGCGGGACGTCTGGGAGGCACGTGGTGTGACCCGGACAACACCCAGCTGCTGAGCCCTCCCTCCAACCCCACCTCACAGCCTTTCCCCCCCTTTTCCTCCTTTCCTCTCCCCCCCCCTCCCTCACCCGCCAACATCTTCAGTGGTCTCTTCCCCTCTGGAGAACAGCTTTACGAGCCTCTCCAATTACCCAGTGCAGTGGCCGAGCTGCCGGAGTGACCGCACACATGTCACAACACGACCGGGGGGTTAGCTGCCATGCGTGTCCATTAACTTTTCCCACACTCCGCGTGCATGCAGAGAGCGAAAGGAGGGGAAAAAAAAGCCCCTCTGCTTCCTCCTTGGCTCCCTAAGTGCTACCATATGGTCCGCTCTCTCCCTCTCTCTCCCGCGGTTCCTCTTTCTCTCTCTCTCTCCCTCTCCCTCTCGGCCCGTCACTGGGGCTGTCTTTGATTGCAGCCCAGACAAGCGAGAGCTTTATGATTTAAGCCCAGGGCTTGCTGTACCAAGCCCTGGACTCATTTTGAAGCCAAACTCCTCTCCCTCTCCCTCCCCCTCCTCACCCCCCGCCTCCTCCTGCAGTTGCAGGGGAAGGCTGTTTTCTGGCAGGAAATGAATAGCTCCCAGATGAGCGCAGGAACCTGAGAGGTCGTGAGAAAGAGGCGAACCCCCCTCCGCAGGCCCGGCCTGCTGCCAGCCGCCGGGGGAATGTGGGAGAGCGCCTCTCTGACACACGCATCAACCCCTCTGCCCTCCACCACACCGCCTGACTGACTGACTGCCTGCCTCTGCGCTGGGCCCTGAGCCTGGAAATAGACTGACAGACAGGGCAACCGCCACCGAGCCAGGCAGCACGGCTCGTCAGCCAGCCAGCAGAGCAGCCAGGCAGGGAAAGGGAAAGCTGTGGGAGGGGAGAGAGAGAAGTGTTGGATCTGTGTGGGCGGAAGTGGATCAGTGTGTATATGCAGTCTGAATCCTGATCCAAGCATACAATGCAGCGGAAAGTTCGACCTGTAATTTCAGTTTAGACACATGTATGATGACTGACTGGGTCATTTGCGAAGTTTTTTTTTTTTACACATGACATACACATGCATAGACTCATTCGCATGCTTCCCTCCCTCCGTCCCAGAGGCTTACACTCATTCCAGAGTAGACACTCACTCAGACAGGTGTTCCTTGTCAGGAGCAAAGGGTTTTTCCCTTTGGATCCCTGTGTGCTGAACTAACACTTACTCCTCCTGAGGTCGACACTGTTATGGTTGGACGTGGTCAGAAGTTTAGCTACAGCTGTCCAGGCGTATTTTAGGATATTTTTTAATCATTGCTCTGCATCACTCTGACATGTTGAGATCAACTAATTACAGAGTGAAGGCCAGCCACTTTATTCGCCAAGTGCAACAAATGCACATGATTCTGTGACCCCCCTTAAAATGAAGCAATATCTATTTCTGATCCGCATCACTGATTATGGCCTTATAGTTTGGAGATGAGTTGTGAGCAGTTCTTTTTTCCTTGTCCAATTGTTGCGTTTGAAGGAATCCAGTATTTCACAGGAAAAGAAAGCAAAAATTATAATAAAAAAAAAAAGTCTGAAAAAATAATGTTGTGGAAGTCAGCAAAAAATTGAGGTCAAAGGAGTTTATAAAACAACAAACAGTAGATTAGATATTTCACCTTATATATAAACAGTGTTTTCTCACTCAGCCTGTTTGCAGGAAAAGACTTATGAATGCCGCGATAATGCGCAAGGCATTTAGCGTGCAATAAGAACGCTTTTCTTGCTTTTGGTGTGTCATTTGTATGCCATGTAGTCTGTACTGACTGCAATGTAAACACATCCGTGTGAATATGCTACGGTCAGAGCTACAGGTACTGACGTAGAATAAAAAGCGAGAAAGACCGCTTATGGCGGTCGGGGGGGGAAGTGGATGGGTCCAACAAATATAAGACTTTCACTTTTGTTTAGTTTTGCAAGTGACGTTAGTGATGTTTGCTAAGTTTTTTAGTGAAGTTTGTGACGTGTTTTCCGTACTTATGTTACATTATTTCCATACATATTTTACTTAGTATACAAACTTATTTTAAGCCCAACTATTATGTTTTTCTAAATCTAACTAAGTGGTTTTGTTGGCTCAACCTAAGTTTTGTTGTGTGGCGTACAAGTGACACGAAAATCCTCATGACACACCGAATGTCACTGTAATGTTTATACGCCTTCCCGTGAGATCGGGTTGTCTCTCTAAATGCATGTCTACGGTTGTAGCTGTTGGTCAAATTCACATGAAGCAAATGAACAGCTCAAGTATCCATAAAAGCTACTGGAGTCAGGGAGTTTGACATTATGAGTACTTGCTTGCAAAAGGGCATCCAGGTCTCATGGACCTCCACTCCCCTATTTTTAGTATGTTACTCATCAGAGTTGCTCTGTCCTCTCTTAGCAGAGTACCCGGTGACTCAGTAGTACCCATCTAACTCTACATGGTTCACCCTTCTTCCATCTCCCGGTCTCCCTATCTTTCTCTCTCTCAGACTCTTTCTTTGTCCCTCACACACTCAGTTTGTGCGGGGCTCCTATGGTAACCTGTGGGCCCAGTAAACAGGACAAGCTGTCTACACACAAATCCCAGCAGTGTGCGTGCCCACTTTCCTTGGCTCACCCTGCATGGCAACAAAAACCCCACCAGAGGCTCCCACCACCAGCCCATTCAAATGTCAGCCACCTCGTTTGAAGTCACAGACTGCTATGTAAATCCACCGTGTTTCTCACCAGCCCAGCCTCTCACACACACTCAAAAACAAGAACTCTAGCAAAGGTGGTCCTGTGATGCTGGATGATTGTTTCTTTTATAGTCTCCAGCCTTTAGAAGTAGTCTTTTTCATCCCTATAGCCCATCCTCCCAGTTTTGGTTGGTAAACATGTTGTTGGAGGGGTTTTGGTGGATGGTTTCAGGGCATGGTGACTTGAGGAGAGCAGGACATGGCAACCATACGATGCCGTCAGTTACAAAGTTGGCACATCCCCCAACTTTGCGCTGTGACAGTGATGACCCCATCACACTGCGCCTTTGTATGACCTGTCCTCCAGCTACTCTGGAACCCAAGGCCAATTGAGTGGGAGGGTCCCCCCCCCCTCTTCCCAGAGACCATCACAACAAACAAATAGACCAGGCAAACAAGTTCCCACCACACCAACGTCCAAACAACTGCCAACGGTGACAGTTTGGTTGGTTTTGATATCACACAAAGAGGTTCTTCATGAAGCACTTCTGAGCCTCCTGCTTTTATCATTCAGAGCCAAGTTTCCCAACTTCAGGGTCAGGGCCCCCGAGAGTGGTCCCCAAAAAAAAAACCTGGAAAGATTATAATAAGAACAATCATTTGAAATGTACATATAACATATTATTACTACATTATGACTTTCATATCATTTCTTGGAAGTTGTGTGTGTGCTCAAAGGATTTAACATTGATGGAGTCGCCATCGTTTCAACATCATATTGATTGGTTCTACGGTGTTTTGCAAATACATTTGTATTTCTTACTGTATGTATTGTAACGCGTCTTTTAAGGCAACAGTGACGGTCCTAAAGAGCCCAAATTGAATGAATGAATGGACTAATAAATTAAATTTATTTCCAAAGAGAAAACTTTGAAATCTGCTTATCTAATTATGGTTGTCATGGAGCTTATACTGTAGTAAGTGATATGAAGATAGCCACCCCATGACAGCATAACGCCACTGTCCAGTAAAAACCACATATTTCCAAAAGGTCAACTTTTCCCGAAAAACAGCCCTGTTTTCAGCTGTGTGCTTTTCTAGGTTATCCACTGGGTTATTTAGCTTAAAGGTACAGTGTGTAGGATTTGGCGGCATCTAGTGGTGAGGTTGCAGATTGCAACAAACTCAGTACTCCTCCGCTCACTCATCCCTTTCCAAGACTGCGGTAATGTGAACCGCCGAGTGCAAATCCGTGGTCACACCGTTCGCCTCGCTCAGAGACCATCCTTACCATTATAACACTACTTTAGGAGCAACGGAAGTCAGACGGCGGCTGGCGGTATCACGGTTTTACAACAGCAGTTTCATAAGCGTGTTGGAGAACTACGGTGGCCTTCAGGTAACGTAAAAATGCAAAAGGCTCTCTTTAGAGCCAGTGTTTGGTTTGTCTGCTCTGGGCTACTGTAGAAACATGGCGGAGCAACATGGCAGACTCCATGAAGAGGACCCGCTCCCTATGTAGATATGAAGGGCTCATTCTAATCTAACGAAAACCTGATTTTTAGTTTCAGGTGATTATACACTAATGAAAACGTAGTTATGAATATTATATTCCATTTCTGCTTATAGATCCCCTGAAATGTTACAGACTGTTCCTTAAAGACATGGGAGAATTATTTTCTCAATCCATAAAGGAATAGTTCATACTTGCTTCACCATTTCTGAAAAAGTTTAAATCACCAAATTTAGGGATACCTGAGTTTCACTGGACAGCAAAGATGCTGCAGTGACCAAAAAGGATGGCTGCCTTTTCTCTTGCTCGTCTCTCCAAGAAGGTCAGAGGTCAGGGTCAGCAACAGTTTACAGTGTTGCCACGATGATCCTTTCTTGTGCATACTGTAACACTACGCAGTCTGAATCTGGTTATATTCCCATATGGGTTTTCATATGGCAGGATGTTGAGATGATTTACTTAGGCTGCTATCGTGCTGCCGTCTGTGTGTGATTGTATGAGAGAGAGAGGTTACAGTAGGTACCTGCTTGGAGTTCATCTGCAATATGTATGTCTTCAGGTATGTGTGAGCATGATTGCAGCTCACCAGCCACTACCTTCACACTACATCATCATTTTGTGTGGGGTTTTTGTGTTTCTTTGCACATGCGAGCGAGGCTGTGATCAATTAAAGTGGCCTAGGGAGACTTGTGAAGTCCAGCAGAAGAGCGAAACACACCCCTAACACACTCAACTTACACGCTGTTTGGCGGTATGATCTACGAGCTCTGCCCTCGCGTGGCTGGTTTTATTTTCCTGCGTTTAACAGCCCCTCCGCGGAGGCTCGGGCCCCTCTGAGATGAAGGGAAAGAGAAACCAGATTTTTTGACCCTTGAATACATCAAACGGGTCCGGATGTCCAGCTCTTTTTCACTCTGATGGAGTCAGCCAGTTTGATGTCAGCGAATCAACACGCTGGCTATTGTTGTTGTAAAGTCATGAAGATGGTGTTAATGATGTAATGTTAACTGCAAGGCCACACACACAGGAGCATGGGATACAGAGGAGGGAGGTGTCTGCTCAGAAACTGATGGATTAAGTCTCGACTGTGCAAACAGTTTTGTTTGTGTTCTTTGATTTAGTGGCTCGCACTTCAGCATGGGAAATGAAAGAAGAAACTCCTCCACAGATGAGAAGTCCTGTCGAGAAACGTGCTGTGATGTGTTTGTCTGTTGGGTGTGTGCAGCCCTGCAGACAGTTTATAGTACGGTCTACTGTGTTTCCATACAGTACGTACATTTTCATCATTCGGTCCTCAGTCTCATTTTGCTTTTTACATTGCGCTGACTTTGGATTTCCTTTCAAATGAATGTAAATGGTACCACAGATCATTAGACTCAACATGCATATAATTAAATATAGTTATGGTTATGGTAATATAAAACTAATTATCAATGAATGTATAAATAATACATTAGAAAACAAATCAGTTGGGAGACAACAGTGAGGTAGGAGAAACATATGTAGAGCATTTGCATATACTGTACATACCTGAGTACACTTTCTGTCTCCACCCATAAATTAAAATATGGAAAAATAAGCAAACATGGATTCATGTATCTTAAATTAACATAAATCACAATCACAGTGTGTGTGTGTCCATTCTAGGGATTGATTTTTTTCACAAAATGACCATAAATATTGAAGAAATCTCCCAAAGTGACATATTCAAATTGCTGGTTTTATCCGACCAACAATGTAAAACTCAAAGATAATCAGTTTACTACCATATCATCAAATCCTCACGTTGTAGTAGCTGGTAGAGGTGGGAATCAACAGAGGCTCCTCGATTCAATTATATCACGATAGCGATTTTAAACATTTTGCGATATGCTGAATATTGCGATATATTACGATTTGTTACCTTTTTTCAACTGCAAATTATGCAGTTTGTCAACATCTGTTTTATCTAATAAGATACAGTTTTCACTCTGTTCATATCAGAGTTTTTAGTCACATATCATGAGGTCAGAGGCCAAGGACCAGTTTTTCCTCGCCAAAATGTTGTGTAAATTTGGAGCGTTATTTAGCGTTCTTCCCGACAAGCTCATGACATGGTTGATACCAATGAATTCCTTAGGTTTCCTTAGGTTAACTAGTTTCATATGATGCCAGTCCTCTTCCCTCTAGGTTTAAGACTGAGCCCTCTACAACCTCTGAAAGACAGAATAGAGTTGGATTGTTAAGAGGTTAATAGTTTATATAATAAAAGGTTGATACTTGACGTCTGTGTATCGATAGAATATTGCCACGAACAATATTGCGATACTATGCTGTATCAATCCCCCCCTCACCTCCAGTAGTTGGAACCAACAAGTTTTTTTGAAAAATCTGAAACTGTAAATTTTCTGTCGACGGACTTATTCATCAAACAACTACTTCACACACAGCCTTGATTCACACATTTCCATTTCATAAGCCACTAGAGTTGTCTATGCTTGCTAAATGTAAACAACACACACATGTTGATTGCATGAATGGCATTAGAATTGCTGACCTAAATAGGCAACGTGAAAAGGTTTGCGCTCTTAAATCCAGTATTCTCATAGGAAAATAAATGCCTCCACATCGGTGGACAAAACAACTGAAGAGGCTCTTCAGAGGCATCTATTACATATTCATATTCTTCAGCATAACTTGTCAGAAATTCACCTTTTGGATAAGTAATAATTATTAATAACTGATTTCCTATAAGAGAATTGTTGAACCTTTTGGCACACAGCCCCCTTGCTTTAATTCTTGATTTTCTGTCTTTCCTATTCAGTATATATGTTCAAATTTATCCCGAGCAGCTATAGTGACTTCTAATGCAACTCATTCTGTTTAAACTTTTTAGAGACTCTCCACTCCTCAATTTCACCCAAAGATCCTCCTAGTCCTGTTTTCTCATTTGTTTCTCTTGGTTGGTTTTATTGTTGGCATTTAGTGTTTCACCACTGAGATACATTGCATCATGTAGGTGCTCAGAGACATGAAATGGCATTATCCCACCTCCCTCTGCTCCGTCCACGCAAAAGCAGCCTAAACTGTGACGTGGACCAGCAGTTAATCCTCTTTCCCTCTTTGGAGCCAGTGGCGGGAGCCGCAGAGGAGCTGGCCTCAGAGATACGACCACGAGACGCTGTAGACACAAAGCAAGCCGTGTGTGTGTGTGTAATTGTTTGAGTGTGTTCACAATGAAGAGTTTGTTTATGTCACTTAGAGTGTGTTGTGTGTCTTTGCTCGTTGACAAAGCCCAAGTGTGGGTTTATTCTGGACTGTTTTTCTAAGCGTGTATGTGTGTTCGATGCCTCCCACCTCATTTGTCTCTGTAACTTCACCTTTGTGGAGTGTATTCTCAAACACTCCCACCAGACCCTGTTATCTCAGCTCCGGTTTGCATCATGAATGAGACAAATGTGTGTGCGTGTTGTGTTGGGGTACTGGCAAGCTTGTCATGGACATGTAAACCCAGGTTCCTCTGGGAAATGGGTCCAATGTGATTATCCTTGAAACTGTAAAGTAGCTACCTAGAGTGGGCAGAGGAACTGAGACCTCAGAAGAATACGTGGCATGTTTCTGATGGTATTGTGTTGTGTGGTCAAATACATAAAGCATCCGCTTCTCTTTGTTTTCCTCAGTTGCAGCAGCTGTGAGGGAAGCAGCAGCGTGTCATCCCTGAAAGCTATGATAAGTCACTGAATGAAAAAGATTGACTGCATGGCAACTTTACATTATAGGGGAGCTTGTCTGACTTCCGCTGCCAACATTCAGTGCCAATGCAGGATGTAGCGTGCCCTTTAATTTGTGTCACAATCACAGTCAACCGACTATGTATAACCGTTCGCCAAGAGTTTCCCTCCTTATATTAGTTGTCCAACCTTAACCACACTGTAACCTTACTTTATTTGCCATAACCCACATCTTTCCTTAACATTAACCATACCATAGTTACCAGGTAAACGTTGGCAGTGGACATTTAAAAATGGCAACATTGACTGTAATCATGGGTTATGCAAAATTGTCCAATATCAGTGCTGCTTTCTGGTTTGTTTCATCGCAGAACAGTTAAGGTGATACTCCAAGATCTTTCTTTTTGGGTATGAAATAAGGCTGTCACGATACCAGATTTTTACTGCACGATTATCGTGGCCAAAAGAAACCATGATAACCATATTATCGCGATATCTATAGAAAATAAAAAAAAATAATGATAATTATATCAGTCCAATTCATCTTTAACTTTGTTAATCAACACATTCTCAATCCCAACTCATCAAATACCGGCGCTTGTTCAGTGGCCTTGTGGCGCTCTAGGTACCCCTCTAGTGTCAGTTTTGGACATGTCTGAGATGGCGTGTCAGTATCCGCTCGTTACATACATAGTGTCTTTTCAAAATGAACTTCAGTGGTGACAGGAAACTTACAGTGTCCACTCGTTATATGCATGCAGTCTCTTTTCAAAATAAACTTCCAATGTAGGTACACTCAGTTTTTATGTTTACTTGGTTAGGTTTATGCAACAAAACCACTTGAGGCTTAGGAAAAGGGCTTAGGTTTTTTGGGTTGAAATAAGTACGTTTGTTAGGTAAAATAAGTTTCTTACGGAACTGCGTTTATAAGTTATGTAACAAAAATACAGTAAAATAAGTCAACGTTGACTTGGTTTCACACAGGACACAAACAGCGGTCTCCTGGGTGAAAGTTCTGTTTGTTTGACCGGTCCAACCTCCCCTCCCACCCTGATTTTCTCGCTCTTTATACTACGTCTGTTGCTCTGACCGTCTAATAATGAAGCTGATGGGTTTACTTTGGAGTTATTTAAAAGCGCAGTGCATCTCATACAGATGCTAAAGGGTGCCTTGGTGCGTCGGTGTCAGACACTGAGGCGCAGTGAACTGATTAATACAAGATATTATCATGTTAACATGATGTCAATATTTCATTTTTAAAATATTACGGTTATCAATACCAGTATGTCGCGACACCCCTAGTATGAAACATTTCCCCCATAAACATGAAAGGTGGCTGTGAAATGTTTTAATTTGCTAGTTAAATAGAAGATAAAAGTTTTCAGGGCAGAAAAAGAAGTAGAGTAATCAACTTCTCTTCAAATCCAGACTGTGGTCAGTATGTTCCAGACATATTTTTTTACCAATATCTTGATACATACAGAGCGTGTTACGCTGTCTTTGACTGTATTTTGACAAAATGATGACAGGAGTTTGGCAGAAATTGATTCTGCTGGTTTGAGGAGTTTCTATGGCTGTATTCATGCAGTGTTGCTTTAAAACCAAGTGTGTCCTGGCTACAGGGCAAATGTTTCCTATTTTTTACCCTGTCCATGGTGCTCCATCCTACAGGCCTTTTCTGCAGGTTGGCGTGACCTAGATCAAAAGTTCTTGACCCCGTGGTCATTTGGTTTCTGGTGATATTTACAGTATGCAACAGGAACATGTATTGACAGAATTTAAACTCCACCCTTCTTCTAAATGAAATGACACAAATGAATTGGCTTCACTTTGATGTGAAGTAATTCATCACTGCAATTTACCAGTTAAGGAAGGGAAAACAATAAAGTTGAAAATATAAATAGTCTGTTTGCATCGTAGGCAGATGCTTCTGAAAGATTATGACTCTTACAGCATTATATTTAGGCTATGTTGTCAGCTGTTCCTCCTTTCATCAGAGCTGCTTCATTACTACCAGGAAGAGATATTTAACTGCACATCAGATCTCTTTTTTTCAGTTTCATTTGTCCCGTGCTTAATTAGTCCCTTATGGTCTGCTGCTTTCTCTCTTTTAGAATAGACATATTGTCCATAGACCCGCGTTGAAACCTTTAGAACCATCATAATTACTCTGAGTGGTAAAGCTGTCATAGGTTTGCAGAATCAGATAATTTACATGATCCACTAATCTAAAGCTTGCATGTTCGCTTCCTCCTTAACTCGGCCAATAGGCATTAGCGTGATTAGCGTGTGGCATCCGGGGGCTGGCGATTTGTCCTGAAGATCACAAAATCTCTCACCCACACACATACCTACTCTGATTTTCCCACGTGCTCCACAGATCCAGCCACTAGTTGCTGAGCGCTCTCTCTTTCCCCCTGAAGCGCTGGCTGCGTGCGACCCTCCACAGACGATATCAGGGTAATTGACAGTGACTGGAAATATGCAGCATCATTGAGCCCTGACCCGTGTGACTAACAGGGTTAGGGCCTCCCCCCTTCGAGACCGACCCCTCCTCCAGAGCCATCAGTGATATTCAATTTGTGTTAAAGCTCCCTTTGAGGGGCCCCCAGGGGCCCGATTTGATTAACATATTTTATGGCGAGCCCTTGGATGTAGCTGGGAGTGCTCCGGGCCCTGTATTAATAATAGTCAGAGCCCATTATGGCTGACTATGTGACGACACGGTGAGGCCTGACAGTGGTTTCTCAACGCCTCTGAAGTGAGGCAGAGAAGTGACTGGTCTTTAATGGGACGGGGATTCCTGGGTTTTTTGCGAGGCCTCTGTGTGGTTGTGCAGTTTCGCTGACGGCTCGGCTATGCCGGCTTGAGGCTAATCAGAAGTGAATCATGTAAGCGAGTCACAATGCTGCATTGGATTGAATTTGTTTCATCTACGGTTCTCTCCATCACTTATCAGCGGAGTGAACCGCGCCACAAATAAATGGACGGTAGACAATAGACGGCGTTCGTAAGGGCAGTTTTCCCACAGTCCTATCTGTCACGAAAATGGACACACACTGCCACAAGGACAAAGCGACAGACAGACGCACACTCGAACCCGACTTCCGAGAGTGTCTACAGTAAGGACATTCCTGCGCTCCACACGCCTCGATCATTGTCTGCTGCAGCCGTGCAGCGAACAAAAGAGGCGTCCTCTCTGCCTCCTCTGCCTCAATGCCACCGAGCAGTAAAATGTAACCATGTTACCCCATAAATGAGACTCCTCTCCCCTCAGTTTTTATAGCTGGTTGATGGAATCTGTATGTATGAGGATCCCTTTTCACTGTCTCCTGTTAAAACCCCCAAAGTCCTTCAATAAATGCTTCCATGGCACAGTTTATTTCAATGGGCTGGCACAAAGAGACAGAGAGCCCCCTGTAAATCAATGCTTTTGTTTGGAAAAAAAAAATACTCCCCAATATCATTCAGCGGCAGCGAGTCTTGTGATACTCGCGCTGAAACTGCAAGACCTATAGAAACCTCCACGATAACCCTTCTCCCTGTGTTTTAATTTCCCTCACACGAAGACAGACACATAAGCAGCCTTTGAAAGGAGACTGTATAGGCTCTCATATATGGGGCAGCGAGGGAGAAATTGGCAAAAGCTTAAGTTTCGCCCTGGGCCTGTAATGGTTTGAAAGAATGTAAAGCCCATGACAAAAGCGACCACGAGGAGAAACGGAGAACAGGTGGTCATCGCTGCGTCCCCCAGCCTCAACCCACAGACATGAAATCAGCCGAGGGGGTTTAGATTTCAGTGATAAAGACCCTGTGGTTTGTTTGCTCTTTATGTCTGCAAAGATGTGTGAAAAGATGCCGGACCTCTAACCCCTCCCTGAGTCTCCCACCAGCCTTGGAGCTGGGAATAAGAGGGTTAAGGATTCCAGCGCACAGGAAATCGTCTGTCGCCGCTCGTTTGGGAAGGACAGATTGGATACGTGGGTGGAGGACGAGGCCTTGACTTGTGTTCTTCTTAGTGGAGATCTGAAGGCTGCGCTTGGGAGGAAATGAATAAACAATCAAACCCAGTGGTTGAAAAACAGGCATGCAATATATAAAAGATGAGATTAAATGAAATGTTATCTTAATCATCAGCGTGGCAGATTCATTCTGGGTCCAGGTAGTGAAATACCTACTCTGTAAGTGCAGAACATTTCGTATGTTGAGTTGAGCCTTGTGGGAGAAGGTCTTGTAGTTACAATTCTACCGGTATGTTGATGATTTTAGTAGAACATGTTGATGAGACAAGAAACCCTCATAAAAGGATGCCTATATTACTACAGTAAAAGTTATTATTATCTTGTAGGGCTTACTGTACAGTTTCAGCATCCCAAGACTCACTGCAGCTGAATGATACTGGGGAGTATCTATCTATCTATCTAGCTATCTATCTATCTATCTCTCTATCAACATTCAACATTAGTGTGCAGACAACCTCTCCTTTACCTTTGTATGCTGTTGTTGTCCTGCAGCTGTACTGGGGTTGGTGTGCACACTGGCCACCTTTCAGCAACTTTCACATAATCAGATCTTATTCATTGGTGCAATACTGATGGACCACTTCATTAATTTTTACGTTTCATATCAGCCTCGTATCACTCACAATTCCAGAAATGCACAGTGCCACGTGGTTAACGTTGTGAAATGATTGGTTAGGTTTAGAAAAGATTATGTTTTGTGTTAAAAATTATGACGTATAACAACATAAAATAATGTAACTAGCATACATAAATAATAACCGCCCTTAGCAGACTTTCTTATGTAATGTTTCGTAACATGCGTAACAAGCGAGTCAACGTTTACTTTTGGTTTCACATGGGTCACAAACAGCGGTCTTCTGAGTGAAAGTCCTGTGTCCGTTATAACTTTCAACAACGGTTGCTCGATATGCTACGTTACTTGCTCTGCGCGTTGCTTGTTGTACTACGTTACAAGCTCTGACCAAAAACATTCAACGTATCCGTGGTTGGCAGAAACGTACAATGCTAACATTTTTTTCTGGTGATTGGGCTGATTTTATATGTAGTACCGCAAATTGTATATTTTACATGTCAAAATAAGTTGAAAAAGAAATAAGAAAAAATAAAAGAAATAAATTGAAAAACAAGTTTAGTCCACGGGGTAGGTGAGGGAGGTTTTATGGTGGCAAGCTGCCGTAAAATCAACAGAGAAAAATGAACAATGGTGAAATGAATAACGAAGCTGAATGGAGAAGTAATTACACCCTAATTCCTTCGCGTACAAGCTGAGACGGGCTGATCTGCCGGCCAGAGGGCCACGCTGTGTTTAACTGTGCATGTGTTTGACTTTCAGTGTGTGTTCGTGTGTGTAACCATGTGTGTCCGCTCCTTATCTATTTCCATCTGTGTGTGCGTGTGTGTGTGTGTGTGTGTGTGTGTGTGTGTGTGGTTTAGGGTTGTTGTAACCATAGGAGCATGATGACAGACAAGCGGAGGGGAGGGCATGCTGGGTAATCGGGCAGCAGGCAGGCCTTCAGGTGTGTGATAAAGTTGAGGTGGGGTGGAGAGGATGTGGAGGGGCATATGGGAATTTTATGGTAGTGGGTGGGGTGTGTGTGTGTGTGTGCGTGTGTGTGTGTGTGTGTGTGTGTGTGTGTAGCCGAGTTCTGCTTGGGTGAGCTTGAAGAATGCCCATGTGGATCCTGGCAGTGAAAGAAGAAGCTCCTTTCATCACGAGTTGCTCGGTGCCCCCAAACCCCACCCCAATTTTTTCCTGCTCCATCTTCCAGTGACCCTGCACCCCCTCCTCCCCATTTAGTCCTCCTGCGCACTTCCTCCATTATTTGCAGGAAGCATTTTTAAAAAGAAATTGAATGCATGCTTTCCAGCTAATTCACAATCATCCTCCTTTTTTCCCCCCTTTTACCTCTCTCGCTCTCTTCTCTAAACCCTCCCTCCCTCCCTTGCGTCTCCTCCCTGCGTCTCCTCCCTGCGTCTCCTCTGTGAGCGTGGGAGCTGTCAGTGGCGTTTGCTCTGACACACACTCAGCGCCCCGGCAGCAGGCAGGTCCCTGTGCTTTAAAGGGCAGCAGCTAATTAGCCATAATGGCTTCCATTTTGTCCCAGCCTTGCGTCATGCCTTTGATGCCGTGATTGGGAGCGCCCAGGGGGGAATACCAGACAATTTTCCATGTCTGATTTGTTTGAAGGGGAAGTGGGTGTGATAACAATGATGTCAGGGCAAAAGAGAAACTGTGTTAGTGTTTTCCCATCAAGTGATATGGACTTTGTCCTTGCACCTCTAATTACTACTCACACAGTGACGGAGGGCTTGTTTCCCTTTCGGTTGTAAAGGAGTTCGGTGAGACTGTTTGAGGCGGAGAAACAAGGTTTGATGGTACAAGAACAAAACTTCTCTTTTAGTACAGAAGGCATTTACTCTCTTTCATCAGATTTTTAGGGTCATTTTTAAACTTTCCAGAGGTGAAGATTTGAGTTACTGTTGCCATATTGTAGAATATGTTGACTGCCAAATTTAAAACATTGCACTTTGACTAAGGCTGTGTACTGACAAGAGTCTGACGATACAACACGTATCATGATACAGGGGCTACGTCACAATTCAATATATTGCGATACTGTAAGAAAGGCGATGTATTGCGATTTTTAAAATGTAATTTTAAAAAACTGCTATAGTATAAAGAACACACTGTCATGTGCATAAAATCTGAATAAAAAAGTTTTTATGTAATCAGAGCAGTAGGATCTGCATTTGCATTTATCCCTGTAACATCCAACATCACAGCACTACTTTGAGAGTGCACATACACTGAGAGGGATCAGCTCTTTGCAAATTAAATAAAGTATTGACTGAGTTAAAACTGAGCCTAAACTAAAACAAATGAACTATCTTTAAACATTCAACCCTTACAATGAATGTGGACATATTTTGTCAAGGATTCTTTACATTGTTGGACTGCCAGGCAGCTTTGAACATAGAGAGACATTCTATTTATACTATTTATTTATGAATTTTGAGGATGAGGTTTACATGTTCATACTTCTAAGATGATTTATGCTTCAGAATCTTTGTGATTGAAAAAAAAAAAAAATCCTTAACTTTCCCCACTGGAAAGCATCACACACCTGAATACCATCCATCACCTGTTTGGGACCATCCTGCCGGTTGAGGGGTGACATCTGTACTAACCTGGACAACTTCCACTTAAACCCTGAAAGTGTCCCTTACTGTCCCCCCCCCCCCCCCGTCTCTGCCTCCTCCGTCCCCCATGGATCAGGTTGACTGGTGAACTATAGAGGCAGAACCCTTTGAACCTCTTCAACGCACACGCACACACACACACACATAAACACAGGAATACACACACCACTGAGGCGCTAATGGTGCTTGAAGCCCAGCGCAGCACAGCTCTCCCTGGGAGAAAGAGCAAGAAAGAGAGAGAGATGAAGGGAAGAAGGGGAGGAGAGGCGGGGAGCGTCAGGTTCCCCCCCTCGGCATCTCTAAAATAGGTTTATCTCTGCCAGGGAGGTGTCTCTTTGTGTCGCCACGCCGGGGACTGAAGAGGAGAGAGGATGCAGGCAGCCAGGGAAGAGAGACAAGAACAGGCAGAGGGTGAGAGAAAAAAGAGAGCCTTCACTGGGATGGGACCACCTGCGTCGCCTCCTTTGCTGGGAGATTATGCGGGCACACAAAGCGGTGCCGGGAGGAGGGCAGGGGCACCGGGGGAGCCTAGCGTCAGGAGAGTGAGCAGCGTGGAAAGTGGAGCTGGCGTGTGTGCCAGGGGTCTGCCACATATACTGTACCACCAACACCCCGCCGCCACCCTCCACACCTCCCCACAACTGCCTCCCAGAGGCTCATGTCTCTCAGGATGCCTCCATCTCCCCTCCTTGTCCTCCCTCAGTACTTGCCATATGGCTGTACACTATAGTTCACTCACACTTACTGGTATCTTACCACTTCTCATTCAAATACTATAACAACTGTATGTATAGATGAGAAAGAGGACACACAAAATGCTCAGTTTTAATGAGTATCTGGACAATAAAAAAAGCCTGTCCGGCCAGAAAGGTTTGCTGTACAGTATTTTTAACTTTTAGCAATCATCAGTCAAATCCCTCACTTGCCCTCAAAATGCTGATTATACAAGGCCCAAACAAACCCAAGAATCCTAAGCCTTGTGGCCTTGTTTGTTAGGATTGACTGTCTGACTTGATTAAAAAGGTAAACAAATGAATACATATAAATGTCTTTTTTTTAGTTTGGGTGTCTTTGGTGTTTTTAATCAAGCAGGTTAGATGAAATTAAAAATACTAGGGCTGCACAATTAATCAAAATGTTAACAAAATCGCAACATGGCCTACTGCAAATCTAATTTTAAACGAAATATTGTTGTTTTGCAGCAATGTCCTGGCCTACCCATCATATTCTACAGATTTAAAGGGGACATATCATACTAATTTTCAGGTTCATAGTTGTATTCTGGGTTTCTACTAGAACATGTTTACATGCTTTAATGTTCAAAAAACACATTATTTTTCTCATACTGTCTGTCTGAATAGACTTGTATTCGCCCTCTGTCTGAAATGCTTCGTTTAAGCGCCTGTCTCTTTAAGACCCCCTCCTGAAAAAGCACAGCCTGCCCTGATTGGCTTGCGAGAAAAATATGGTGCACCTTTTGCAGAGGTAGTTCTCAAAGGTAGTACAAATTATCATTCCCTTTAATATCGCAAATCATATCACAATGGCAAAATCTGTCAAAATGATCACAATTAGATATTTTTTCAAAATCGCTCAGACCTAAAAAATAGATTAGCAATGAAATTAGTGGACGTTTCTCCTCTCTTTTGCAAGCAGTTATACTTTTTGAACAAAGTGAGTCACCATACTCTCTTAAAGAAACACACTGTAAAAACACACTGGTTCCCTGACATTCATGTGGTTTGGATCTGAATGTGTGAAAAAGTTTTTCTGTCCATGCTGCAGTTAACACCTTATCTATTCTGGCCTCTCATGACTCGCTGTAGGCTGTTAGTATAGATATCAGAGAGCAGCAAATTCCGACCTGTATGTTTTCATAATTATGTGAGAAGGAGTAAACTCACCACTGAGGGTGTGGAGTTGCTACGTGTGCAGATTTCCTGCAACTTTCATGTCTCACTAGTGGATTTTTAACACCTTTGCTTTTCCCAGCTTTTCTTTTTTCTTTTTGAACCTCCATTGCAGCTCACGGATACTTGAACACAAACTTTATTTTATAGAGTTTCCATTTTACCGTGATCTTACAGTCTAGTCCTTTTGTGTATTTATTTATCTGAAGTCATATTTGGGGGTCTTCTAGGAACAGAATCACACTCAGAACAGATGTTCACCTCGAGTGTAATCGCTGTTTGTTTGTTTTTTCAATATCTTCATTGAAAGCATTTGTGCAAAACTTTCGACATTTGCCAACATAAGGAACTTCTTCAATTTCACATTATTTACTAAATGAAATAGAAAAGAGAGAGAGAGTAAGAGAAAGGAAAAAAGAAAACGGAAAAGGGGGAATAAATCCGTCACACCACCCATTCACCCACCTGCCGAGCACGACTTGTAATTTTGAGTTTGTGTTCAATATGTGTGTTGTTCGAGAAAAGAAATATATTGTGACCATATATTTAAAAATGACTTCAGTTTATCATTCAAGATAAACCTGATTCGCTCTAGATGTAATGTGTCACTTTACGTTCTGTGATCCAGAGCTTCAATAGAGAGATATCAGCAGCAGTGCCCGTCTGTAACGGACCGATTGCTTGGCCCCTATAAGATCTGCTTGCAGCGTTGTCGATAACCGCAGTATGGCTGCTTGCACCAGCCAAGTGTGAAGTTGATTAGATGAGCAGTTCTCGAGATATACGAAGGGCAGTCATACATACACAGATAGAGATTCCTTCATTTATGAATAGATGAATCTTCTAGAGCAGCACCTATTGGCCAAATAGCACCAAATTTGTCATGGTCACTCAGACATCTTATCTACACATGTCCACCAAATGTGGTCACAATAGCACGGCTTGGTCCACAGATGTTCTGTACCAAATTGTGTGATGATTGCCCAAAATGTGTAGGAGGAGTAGCAAAAAATCTGATTCAAAATGGTGGAAATTCAATCTCGACGCAAATGGGCACGGTTTATATAGATTCGTCTGGAATTTTGTTTCTGAGACTTATGGTTATGGTACGTTCATTGTTACAGTGCCACCTTCTGGTCAAGTTGCACCACATTTGGCACTGCACTCCCTTGGATCCTGAGCAATACACCCGCCAAGTGCGAAGTAGATCAGATGAGCGGTTCTCGAGATATGCAAAAGACAAACAGAAAGACAGACAGAGATTCCTTGCTTTATAGTTAGAAGTTATTTTTGTTACTATTACCCTTAGGAGACAAAGTGTTGTTGAGAAGCAGTCAATTTACTACGAGTGTTATCACTGTTATAGTAGATTTGGTGCAGCCTGTTACCTCACCCGTCATTAGCCGAAATCTAGAGTATGAATACTTACTTTTTAATTTGACCAGGTAGCTTTCATTTGAATGGCTTAATCTGGATTATTGAGAAAAAAATATATACAATAATACAACCAGGCAGGATAGAAAACCTGCAATACCTTAACCCCCAAGGACCGGTGTTTCTGTGATTCACTGGATCTTATTTGTATTATTGTCATTGTCACGTTTTTACAAAAACAAGGAAACTGCTTTGTCAGCAAAAAGTAGAGAAGTAAGGTATTTCACACTGGCTTTGTGAGGTTTGTTTTCTGGTCACTTTCCTCATAGAACTGCAATCCATCCATCACTGTACTCAGTGAAGTTGATATATTGTAGCTAAACTACCGCTGCCCCGCCTCCCCAGTGTCTGGGACGGTCCCACAGCTGTGAGCTGAGGTCCCCGGAGTGGATGTTACCATCAATGATTGGTCCGTCCCCATTGTTTCAGGCACTGTCATTGGTCAAGATTAATAGCTGTCTCTGGTTAATTATTCCAGGCCTGGCTATTGGTCTGGAGCTGAACCTCAGCTAACCCCCAACTCTTCCATCAACGTACAATGACTTCATTTGGACTTCCCCATTCACTGCAGCCAGCCCTTAAATCTAATAATTGTTGAGTTCCTTTTGTCTTTTTGCTGATGCGGGCTATTAGCAGAGCAGCGAGAGCATCTTGGGCTGGGTCTGGACCACGCCACTTTTGACGAAGCTATTCTGTAAAAGTCCTGCCCCCCCGTCTTGTCGTCCTTCTTTCCCTTTCTAAGAGGTCTCTGAGGAACCCGCAGACCTCAGCACATTCTCAGCCCAAGGTGAAGAAGGGAACAGAAGGGAGAGGGAGAACAGAGGAGGACCGACCACAGAGGCAACCTGTGCTTCTCAAGGTCTGCCTGAATGGGTTTTTTTAGGTATTCATTGTGGCCCTCTCATTCACCCGCTCTCTATTCTTCAAAGTGCTGGCGGCGCCCTGGCTTGGCGTGGGTCTGAGCTCGCATCCTTCCCAGCAAGAGCTCTGCGGGCCACACTGATGTTCTAATCATAACCCGGCGGCAGCAGCTTTGTGTGGAGCGTTGGGAGAACTGAGGACTGGCTTCCTGCCGCTCACAATCCTTTTGTCCCACTGGAAGGTGCCGCGGCCAGGATTAAAGCCGGCAACAATAGAGGTCACCCCAAAAATCTATCGCTCTCTCTCTCTCTCTCTCCGGTGTGTCTGTAGGCAGAACAGGGTGGTGACAGGGTGAAGAGGTCTGTGTGTTTCAGTGGATTTAATGTAAACATTTAAGTGATTTTATTACCCAAAGCAATTAACGCAGGGTGAGTGGTTAAGTGATCACTGTCTTGTGTTCTGGAAACCAGGTTACAAGCCAGTCAAGCCAAAGTGTGTATGTGGTTGTGTTTGTTTATTAGCCGATTGGTTTGTGGTAATGTCTCTGCAGCCATTGAGTGTGAGTACTTACTGTAAAGTGGATACTGTACAGGTGGAAGGGTGTCTATGCCCATATGTTTGTGTCTGTGTGTAGATTCACCTGTGTCCGCATGCGTGAGCGTTGCAGGGAAATGCAGCCACAATTATATATATCCTTTATTTTAACAGGTAAAAGTCTTGAGATTAAAATATCTTTCTCAAGGGTGACCTGCTCAAGAAGGCAGCTTAAATATTGTTACAACAATAAACACAAACAATACAGGAAGAGATACGCCACTCCAATACTCAGTATCGGTATCAGTCCGATACTGGGCAAAATGACTGGATCGGATATTGGAGAAAAAAAAAAGTATAATCCAATCTGACCCATTAGCCTAAACTATCTGTCAACAACTGTCATTGAGGTATAGGCGACATTGAGTGTTGAGTTATATCCAGTATTTCACACTGGAATTATAATTCCTTTACTTGAATTGGGCCAGTGATGTCCGCGGCTCAGGCCGGCATACGCTCTTATAAGTCGGCGTCGCCACGTCATTTTGAATGTTTTGAGTGTAGCCCCAAGAGAAAGCGTTATGTGTGTGAATGTGCAATAGTGTTCGTTACAGAACCGACTGTTATTATATTATTGTATTTGAATTATTGATGCATTAAAGTGTTCATCACTTTAATGTTGCAGCTGATAAATGTGGATGTCATTTTAATTACTTTATATACTGCTGGGTAGTTTAATCTATAACAATACATCATTTATTAGTTCATTATATTTCATATTAAAAACCTGAATCTGCAAAGTAACTAAAGTTATTACATTTATGAATCAAAATTGTCTATGAGAGGGAAAAAGACGGTATCTGATTGGTATCGGCATCGGCAGATACTCAAGGTTGCGGTATTGGTATCGGACATGAAAAAGTGGTATCGAGCCATCCCTACATACAAGCAGACAAATACATCTGTTACAGGCTACAGGTGAATGAGCACCATATCCACTTAATATGCAATACAAAAAACAATTATAATTCATAAAACAGGTTGATTTTAAAACGATTTCAGTGAAAAATTTAAGAGCAGTCACATTGAAAAAGAGTGCCATTTTCTCGATCCTTTAAAATGGACTTAAATTCCCCCATAGTAATCAGCGCTGACAATATCAGGTCCTTCTGTACATTATTCCAGCGTATTTAAAAACTTTTCTGCCTATTTCTGTTCTAACCTTTGGGACCAACATCGTTAGAATATTATGAGGCCATACTGATTTGGGTTTTACACATGTATGTACACAGATGCGAAGGAACCAGTCCAAGGAAGGATTTATAAGAGCCAACCAATGCGAAAGTCCAGTACAGTGATGTACGAGATTTCCAAGGCCAGAAATAAAACGTAAAGCACAATGATATACAGTATCCAGCTTCCTTAGGCACTAATCAGGTGCAATCATATAGAACAGATAACTGTAATCTAATAAAGCTAAAAAAAAAAAAAAAAGGTTGATGAAATCAAATGTTTCCTTAGCTGGAGCGAGAAACAGGATTTCTAAAAAAAAAAACGTCATTTAAGTTTCAGCTTGGAAACAAGCTTTTCAATGTGTGATTTGAAAGACAAGTTCTGATCAATAAGGATACCTAAATACTTATATGTTGACCACAGGTACATCACATACAGTGTATGCTTGTTAGACTACATCAGAAGATGATTCTAATTCACCATTAATCCTGTGACGTTTCCATATAAATAAACGCCCATTTTCCAAGATCCCTTTAATGATGTTGCACAGCAATTATTCTGTCTGTACAGTCATGAAAATAACTAATTTTCTGAACAGAATCTTGCAGACTTTAAAGTGGCATTACATTGCAGTGACACTGACTAATTTCTGCGATTGTGCAGAGGCTTCAGACAACCAAGAGACTTGAAAACCTCTGGAGGATACTACTGTTCTCCACCCACGCTGTCTCTGCTTTCTCTACAGAGACTCACAGCGATGTCATAAAAAAATATCAGGTGAAACAACCCATGATGACATTATTACACATGCAGTAGTCAAACTACTCACTAGGGAGATAACAAGAAGACAGTTTATTGTAGAATATAGGGTCAAATATGATCAATATGATGATCAAAAACTCAGGCGGTGGACATATCTTTTAGGA
Organism: Sebastes umbrosus; assembly: GCF_015220745.1. Taxonomy (NCBI): domain Eukaryota; kingdom Metazoa; phylum Chordata; class Actinopteri; order Perciformes; family Sebastidae; genus Sebastes; species Sebastes umbrosus. The sequence goes on along the minus strand of NC_051273.1, from coordinate 26,338,424 downwards.
ACAAATTACAAAATAATTCAAGTCAACACCATAAACAATTCCCCAAAACTATTCACAGAGCCTATAAAAGCCCTTTTGAGGTAGTTTTATCAAAAGAGGAACTTTATATTCTTCACTAAGGTAGTATTTGTTGCAGGGCTGTTGTCTTGGATTGCAATATGTTTCATGGTTGTTGCGGTTATTGTATTGAGCCCTTACATTTGCCATCAGTTTTATCAACACTGATAATTGTTGATGGAATAACTGCATACAATCCCAAAGTGCACACAGCATGCATTGCAAAATAAGTTAATGTGTGAGGATGAAACCCAGTGGGTAACCTCCGTGTTTAATAAGTGAAGCCAATGTGGAAGTGCCTTAAACTTGCATTCTTCCTAATAGCCAGCAGGGGGCGACTCCTCTGGTTGCAAAAAGAAGTCTGATTGTATAGAAGTCTATGAGAAAATGAGCCTACTTCTCACTTGATTTATTACCTCAGTAAATATTGTAAACATGAGTTTATGGTCTCAATCGCAGTTTCAAGTCTTCTTCAATACAGCATGATGTTCATTTAGTAAATTATGGTCCCATTTAGAGTCAAATAGGCCATAAATCAGGGTATGATTTAGGGCGTGGCTACCTTGTGATTGACAAGGTGCTACCACGGCGTTGTCGGGTCTGGGAGTTGTCCACTTTTTGTCATAGAACATTAACCCTTTCAAAGTGTGTTTTATGTTCATGAAAGTTAATTGTAACATTTTGGTCGCCTAAAAAGATGGCAACCGCCAAAAACCAAGATGGCGATGGCCAAAATGCTGAACTCGTGGCTTCAAAACCGCAGTCCACAAACCAATGGGTGACGTCACGGTGACTACGTCCACTTCTTATATACAGTCTATGATAAAATCTTAGACCTTACCTTATATCTGAATGTTATTTTTTCAGGAGCTACAAATAAGAGCTTTAGCCATTAGCTTGACCACCTTGAATGTTTGAATCATTCTAATAGCTTTTTAAAAGGTGTCACACTGTATATTAAGGTGTTTTCCGAACTCACAGCGAGCTTTGTAGTCCTTCAGTTGAAATTAAAGCATGCACATCACTAAAATCTGACATTTTCACTTAAATCTAATTAAATTAAATCAGTACGCCTAATGAGACGTGAGTCAGTTATCTTTATAGTTTGTCCTAGTTTTCAATCGGCTCCTCTGCGAAACGTGCGTGCAGTGGTCGTCCCCCGTGACACTGACGGAGTGTGTGATCATAATGATGACCCCGAGGATGAGCCCACATTCCTCTCCCCAGCACGCTCCCTCTCCCTCTCACATCTCCACCATGCAGACCCCCAGCCATCATGTAATAAATGTTCAGCGCCATAATCAATTTGCAATGCTTGGGGAGCATCTCTCTTGATTTAGCCTGTAAAAAAAACAGGGAAAGAGAGAGAGAAAAGGATGAGGCAGAACACAGAAGACAAGAGGGGTCCCTGTGAATGTGGCGAGAGCGCGAGGCGAAGAAGAGGGAACCGGGGGGTCTATTAGAGAAAAGACTTCCCGTGGCGTAAATAGTATTCATGGATGACAGAGTGGTCATGGGGGATAGACGAGGGTCTTCTTCTCTGTGGAGCTCGATCTGACTCATTCTCCGCCTGGCTTTTCTTCCTGACGCGGCTCGCCAAGGGGTTCCTTTGTGCCTTAGCAGCAGGTAGCGATGGAGTGGCAGGTCAACTTTCGGGCCAACACAACTACCCCCTTCTCCCGCTGACCCCTGCTGAGCGTTTCTGTGTGCAAGAAAGCGTAATATTGTGCATGTGTGAGAGAGGAATTCACAGCAAACCACAAATTACATTTTTTTCAAATTACTACTACATCTTTGGAACATATTCCTCCTGTTTTTAACACCTTTTAATCTCATCTTTTGATGTGAAGCATTCGCTTTATTTTGTGTGACTGTTGCCTTGACAGCCAATAAAAAAAAACTAGTTAAGATTTGATTTAGATTTTAACAAGGACTCCTAGAAAAGCAGAAAGACATATTTTGATGACCCTTGCTCCCAGCACACGTCTGTGACCCACAGCAGCTTTCATATCGTAGGTTTTCTAACCGATTGGATGCTTTTTATCCCAGACGGTTGTCTTTCTCTCCCCATGGTAACTCGAACAGTTTTCCCAGTGGGTGGTTCACTCGGCCACAGGGCTGCAGAATAGAGTTGCCCACATAGCACGCAGCCTAATCGAATAAGCGCCCCAGCGTGGCGCCCAGCGTGGCGCCCAGCGTGAGTGTCGTCCCCAGAGGGGATCTTGACCGGAGGCTGCAGGTACTTTTCATTGCCGCCTGGCAGGCCGGCTCCTTTCCCCCTAAGCGTCCTGCTGCTAGAAATTTGTCGGCCCCCTCCGGGTTTCCTTTCTGGGAGTGTCAGCCGCGGGGCCCCTGATGGGAGATTTGTTGATATGATAACTCGATTAGACTACAGGATGGATGACGTGGTGGCAGCGGGCCAGTCAGCCGCACACAGGGAGGTGTTGACTCCTCTCCTTAACCTCTCCTCAGGAGCCCAACGCTTAGCACCTGCCCTCGGCTAATCAGCCTCGCTGCCCAGGGTGATGGCCGGAGGAGAGGTTGAGGTCAGGGCCTGTTTAGATGTGAATGATGGTGCAACCTGACATTGGCCTGCAGCCCCTTTAGCCTCAGGACATCTTCTGGACTTTCACTCAGAGAAGGCATCTGAAACATCTTTCTGAGCGGAAGCAGACAGTCATTGAGTAAACTTTGTATTTAGGTATATTACAGTTGTAATTGTCTATCATGTGAGGTAGTCCTCAGTGATTTCATCACCACTGGTATGTAAAAGGATGCACCTAGTTGAGCTCAATGTGAAGGAATTTACAGTGATTACGTGTGAAAATAATTTGAACGCTCTTTTATTCATAATAGCAGATCACTTGTTCAGCATGTCTCTCTACAATGCTGTTATCAACTAAATCCGATTGTATAAAACTCTCCAGGGTTTCATTAGGTGGGATCACAGGGGTCGTAAAACTTTCCTCACAGGTTTTCACCACCATTAGTACAGCCAGAAACACTTTCGGATGCACAATACCTCCTCTGTATCTCCTCCAGGTTATTTGCTACACGGTGCACTGGGGCCACTCAAGTCAATTAAGTTCACATCTCCACTTTGGCCAAACAAGGGATTGTGGCGATATGAGGAGCGCTAAAGATCAACAGGAGCCTCCCCTTCCCAGCCCAGGCATTGAGGAGCAGCAAAAAGGACACCAAACAAAGGGCGGCCCCTCTGTGTCTCAATGACTCCTCTCTTTGTTGCCTTCTTGGGCCTCATAAAGGAAGAGGGACGCTCTTGTTTGCCCAGGAGGTGGTTTAATGGCCCCGGGTAGAACAATGGCGCCACATTCAAGCCATCTAGAGGGGCTCATTATATTGGGCCGTCCCAAAGCGCGGGGTCCCTGGACGTTCCCACTGGAGCGCTGGGTGAATGGTGGCGATGGGCGGGGCGGGCCAGGGAGGGCATACAGGGGGGGGAGAATAGAGACCATTGAGGTGACAAGCAGGTTCCATCTGCCCCCAGTGCCTCCTCACCTTGCATCACGACAGCTAGGGGCCTCTCCGTGCACAAAGGGCAAATTTAGTGTGTCGGGGTGGCTTAAAACGCTCACTTTAGAAGAGACCATTGAGGGAAATATCAACACTGTAGACCACGGAACGGTGCATTCAGCCTCTCCTGCCCCCTTCCCATTGACAGAGTTCCTTTTCCTTTCAGTCCTTTTCTCCTTTTGGCTCCATTCAAGTCCTACTTCTCTCATCTCCCAAACTCTTCAGTCCAGGCCATTTTTCCCATACCTTGCAAAGGGGCGGATGACAAGAATTAAGTTAGTTCTGGCCCAGCCCAAAGGTTTTGTCCTCTCTGAGCTGTGGCAGGTAACTGTGGTCGTGATGAGATGGATCATCAATCACCAGCCAATCCTCTCTAGTGATGTGACACAGCTTACAAGGACCCCAAAGGTCGACAGATAGTATGTGGTCGATCACTAACTTATCAGCTTCTAGCTGTTGGTGTATGTTGGAGAGGTTTGGTAAAGTTAGTGTGATGGCATGCAAATATTGCAAACTCTTCTAGTGCTCTAAAAAACTTTTCCCTGCTTTCTAGCTTTGTCCAGTAAAACACCTGATTCCTCTCTCCAGAGGTTACCCCCTGTATGACTCACACTGATGTCAGTATCCATGCTGTTTATAATGAAGATGTAGAAGACCGCTTACATCAAGTTGTTATATCATAGGACATAGTTAGAATGGCCTTTGATTTTCATCAGGCCAGACCTGCCTTGGGTAGCCCATCCAATCATTACGTTCGGGTCAAATTAAATAATTGGACAGGCTTATTACAGTCCTGCAACAGCCACAGATGCCAGAGTTTTTTTCTCTTTTTTTGTCAAAGTCTTTGATTTATTGATTGCTGTCAGGATGTAATGAGAATCTCAACATATATAAAAAAAAAAATTTGAACAGCACTATCTTTAAAGCTTCAGTGGGCAGAAGGTTTTTGGCATCATTGAGCAAAAATTCCATAATAACCTTTCAGCATATTGTAATTCAAGTGTTCTGAGAGAAAATTAGACCTCTGCACCTCCTTTTGGCTCTGTTTTCAGGCTTTAAAAAATCTAGTCCATGACGGAAGACTTTGATCGGAGTTTGCAAGTGATTGACAGCTGCTCGGAGACGGCAGGCTCCAGCTCGGCTCTGATTGGTTGTTTTCCTCCGGTCTGTGAAATCTTGCAGACGCCATTAGGAGCACCGGAGGACACAGAGGCACATGATTTTTTTCAGATTACCTGTCTCATGCACTACTGTCAGGATATAAGAACCGTTTTATAAAAATAACTTTTTTTGATCATATTTGCTCCATTTCTACCCACTGCTGCTTTAAGCTAAGCACGATTTCTTTCAATCACTGGGATCCAGTTAACTGTGTACTGCCACAGCTCATTATCATCATCTCAGAGAGAAAATTATGCAAAACCACAATTTGTTTGATTCAGAACTATGTTCCATTTAACTCAATGGCTGACTTCAAAAGTAATCAGATTGCTATAATTGCAATGCAGCTGTATTAGTTCAGTTTCCTCTAACAAGCTTCACAGATAAACATCTTCATGTTCAGACCACACAAAATACACAGAGCTGAGCAAAACTCTCCCATAAACTAGTCTTTAGAGTTTACATATTACAGAAGTTTGATTTCACACTTAAAAAGTTGCTGATTTACACACATTCACATGTGGAAGCTGCCCAGTAAAGCAACTGTCCTCTATTTTTAGTGACGCAGCAGCAACGGGGGGTAAAGATCAAGGACACTCTGATGGTAGTTAATGAGGAAGAGTAGAGTTTTCTTACTCATCTTTTTCATAAACAGTCCAGAGATACAAACTATTGACCCTCTGGTCACACCTCTACATCTTAACTTAAACTAAAAACAACTAAAGCATTTGCTCTGTTCAAAACTGACTGTGAATGACCACCTTTAAATATTTAGATCAAAGAGACAAAGCGTTTGTATACAGATAAGTTTACTTGTAACGACCAAAAATATTACTTTTTAATTTGTTGAAATAATTAATATTTATTGAGGATAGCAAACAGATATCTTTGTATATAAAACATCAAAATAAATGTTGTGTGTCTATCTCCATGAAGAATCCAACTTGTCCAACGCTTTCTGCTCATTTATTCTTTTAATTTGAAGTCTTAAAAAACGTCTATAATTGGCTGCTTTTATTAATTGTGAATATTTTAATATTCTTTGGTGCCAAAAATGTCAAAACAGTTTAGTGAATTAGTTTGACCCTTGCACCTCATAGTTTGTTGATGCCTCTGTCGCTGTGAATTCAAGCACATTATCTAAACTCTCATCAGAGATGACACATGTGTCCAGCAGATACACATAAAGTCTTTTCAATGTTGATTTTTTTTCATGGGCCTTTAACGATGAAAACGATGATTAAGCGCTCTGAAATAATTTCTCAGGACCCTTCAGGTTAAGGCCATGGGAACAGCGAGTGCAAAGGAACCGACACAATCGTCCATGTCTAAGAGCATATAGCCCCGGCCTGAGAAACGTTCTGTCTTTACGGCCTGTGTGAGGGACAAGGCCTCCGTGGTCGACACACCACTCCTAGCCTTATAGTCTCCAGGACCGCATCTCCCAGACACCCCGCTGTGCTGCTAGCAGCTAGCCCTGGAGCTCCCACTGGGCAAGCTCAGCAGGGGCTGTAGGCCGCGGGCAGGCTCCCCAGGGGCCAGATTGCACCCATTTTGCGCCAGGCTTTTGTGTATGTGTCTGCATATGTGTCTAAAATCTAAGCACACATACTTCAGAATTGTGTGTGGGGGTATCTGTGTGTTTTTTTTACTATTTGGCCCAGTGAGTCTGAGTGGGAGGAAGAAGTTTTCCAACAGATGCCTTTGCTCCCAGAACCCTTAGCGGGGTGCCAGTGAAGTCCCGCTGGGCCGCCACAGTAGGAACATACATCTCGCCGCAGGGGAAGGCCATTGGCCCTAATGATGGGACACATCAGTCTTCCTCTCAGCCTGGCCTGACATGCCCAAGTGTCTTGTTCATGGTGGCATATCCATGGCGAAAGAATGCATATGGTAGGGGTGCTTTATGAAGCCCTGTGGGAACCTGTGTTCACTCTCAGCGGTGGAGAGCATTTAAAGGCCACTCAGCGCTGTTGGTGCAGTTTACTCGCTTGGCGGGAGGTTGTGATCTTATTTCCCTGCGCGTGGTTTCCCTCCTGTGTGTGCAATTGTGTAATTAAGCATTTGTTTTATTGACTTCTCAACCATTGTAGTAAAACAAAATGATTTTGAATGTTATTAATAGGATTTTTGGTTGCTTACAAACTATAAATCAGTTGTCATATCTCTGGTGGTTTGAGCAGAATTGAGTTTGAGGGTTTTGTACTAAAGCAAGGAGGGATAAAATAGCCTGCAGTATCGGTGTTGAGTTTTGGTTTCAGAGAGCCTCGTGAAGAAAACGGGCAAAAGCAATGTGGCAGGTGTACTTTTGAAACCGCCTACGAAGGCGACGCAGTCTTCAGGCCCAGAACAAAAAAAACGGCTGTTTTTGGTATTTCAGCGATGATACGAGCAAGACTCTGCTTCCTTCCCAAAAGGAGAGAAGGACATCAGAGGTCACTCTGTTCTGCCTCGCTAGCACACATCTCCCCCACCTTGCTTTCAACGTCTCCATCACTGGGAGCTATCCGCTGCTGCAGATTATATAATGACGAGCATTTTACTTCTGGAGCTAAAGCACATCAGAAAAAATGAAGCAAACGGAGGGGAGAGATGGAAGAGAACAGAGTAAAAAGACAGGAGCCCATGCGTGGCCATGGATGACTCCAGAGGTTGTTTTTGCATGAAAGACTGCTTTTCTCTCTCTCTCTCTTTCTTTGTCTCCATCTCCCTCTCTCTTCCTTTCTTGCTTGCTGTGTGGAGAGCGAGTGATGCCTCGCTTGCCTCCAGCCAGGAGGTAAAACTGAACTGCAGAGCCCGGCTGCCAAATGATGAAAGACTCTGGCATCCAGGGATGCTCTGAGCCTGGACCAAGAGCTCAGAGCGAGAGAAAATGCTCGCTTTTCAACTTAACACTTTTTTTCCGACTACATTTCTTCTCCCTCGCTTTTTTTTTGGTGTCGGTTTTTCCATCATCAGGGCGAGCAATTTCTTTTCTTTTTTTTTTACGAGCGCTTGCACCGCAGCCTTGGAGCAAGAGCTCCTCGTGGGAGACGGGTGGATGGATGGAAGTAGTGAGGAGGAGGAGGAGGAGGAGGAGTGCAAAAGGATGGGCAGAGTGTTTATGTGTGAGTGTGTATGTGAGATTTGTGGGGATGCAGTCTAAACGTGGGTGTGCAGCTTTTTTTTATTGCCGTCAATGCTACCATGCCCCCCACCCCCAATCTGATGTTTGAACATTTAAATCTGTTTTCAGAACTAAAATAAAAAAGTCCTCAGTTTTCCCCAAAATTCTATTACAGCATCATCCCACCAATCATAATGATAGCGCGTGAAATTAATTTTCCAGAAATACACAGGAGGTACCACGGGTTAAATATCACTTCTTTCCTCGACTTCTAATTTCCAAGGATTCTGATTAAATGATGTTACTCAGAATTACAAACACTGCTAAACAGATGTATTCATTTGAAAGCCAGTTGGCATGATTTGCAGCCCCAACAAACTACATATATCTGTCATATCTCTGTCAATGTGTTTCTATTGGACCCATTGTTGTCTCTCATCTGCGCCCCCCTGCAGTTCAAGAAAGATGATTTCCCCTCTGTGGAGCTCTGCTTGTTGCCTCGTATTGCTTTGAAACCTCCCATATCAGTCTTCAAGACTAAAGCCTCTAGCTGCTATTCAACCCAAAATGACCCACGTTTACAACATGAGTTTAAGTCTTTTGAAAAATAGCTTTCTGTTCACAAGTTTTGACGTGCAGTGGCATTTTCAAGCATGGTTTGTTGCCTTTGTTGTCTTCTCCTTTGCTTTCCCTAACATGGCATGTTTTAAAGGACCAGTGTGTAACAGTTAGGGGGATCTATTGGCAGAAATGGAATATAACATTAATAAGTATGTTTTCTTGTTCTCTAGTGTATAATCACCTGATAATAAGAATCCTATTAATCGTTATCGTATTGTTCAGTAGTCCAGAACGGACAAACCAAACTGTTGGTCGGAGTCAGTAACGTTACTCGCTGCCGTCGCTGTCGCTCTCTCTCTCTCTTGCTTCACCACTCACTTCCCACGTACACACACACACACTATACGCACTGGCTCTGCTCGAAATGATCTACGCTACTCGAACAACAACTGGCTCTTGAGAGGGCCATTCACGTTTTCGCGTCGGTCACCGTAGCTCTCCAACACGCTTGGCACACGGGAGAGGCTTCAGTTGGTTGCAATCTCTTCACCTAGCTAGATACCACCAGATTAGTGTGTAGGATTTGGCGACATCTAGTGGTGTAGTTGCAGATTTTAACCAACAGTACCCCTCCGCTCACTCCTCTCTTTCCAAGACTGTGGTAACGTGAGCTGCCGACTGCAAAACCGTGGTAACGCCATTCGCTGATGAATATTATATTCCATTTCTGCTAATAGATCCCCTGAAATCTTACACATCCTTTAATATTTTCTGATCAGTTTATTGCTGTATGGGATGGTGACTTTCCCCCCCCATGATCTTAAAAGTATTTACCCCACCACTCAGTAGCATCATGAACTGGTCGACTTAGTTTTGAGTCTAAAATTCACACTATGTGAAGCGTTCCTGCTCTCCTCCTTGGTGAGACATTGAGTGTCCCAGCAGATACACTAGTGTGTGTTTGTTTGAGAGACTGTGTGTGTGTGTGTGTGTGTGTGTGTGTGTGTGCGTGTGTGTGTACACCGTGGCTGAATTCAACCACAAACACAGAGGAATCCTCTGATTCTCAGGTCAGGCAGCGAGCGCCCTGCCAAGACTCCGGTTCCCTACCATAATCCTGTCTCAAACAGAGGGGGAAATGTGATGCAAGGTGTCGGCAACACCATCAAGATTGTATTTTTCTGTCTTTACAGTAAAGCTACTCCCTTCAAAATTCCAGCCAGGGGTGTAATCCTCCATCTTACACCATTCCCTCTATTCATCACACTTCATTTTTCATCCCTGTGTGAAGACGGGAAGGTGAGGAAACTGGAGGAAAGACTTGACTGTGTTTATATGTGTAACAAAGAGAGTGTCGCCAGCAACACAATCAGAGCGGGAGTTAGACTGTGTGTGTGAGTGTGTGTGTGTGTGTGTGTGTATAGTCTGTGAGTAAGCCTGCAGCTCCATCACTACACTGTACGTTTCCTCAGTGTGATTTAGTCTACCACCCTCGTTCATGCACACATGTACTACAGTAAGCAGGAGTGTGTGTATGTGAGAGACTCTGGTGCAAGCATAAAAAGGAAAAAAGCTCCAAGCAGTGGCCAGAGTCCAGATCTAAAACAAAATCAGTCTCATATGTGGAGTGTGTGTGTGTGTGTGTGTGTGTGTTGAGAGGAGGGGAGGGCTGTAACCCAGGCCTGTTTATGTACCACACGATGTCGGTGGGGAGGCCTTAAATTGGAGCCATGCTGCAGGGGATTAGGCCTGCACTGCAAAAAATATCCATCTTAACAAGACTTTTAGTCTCGTAACCAGTCTGGAGAACTAATTTTATTTTAAACAAGTCTGTCAGTAGGAGTGAGAGCACCGTAGCTTCCAATGAAATTTTGATTAGAACCGGAAGAAAACACAGACAGAAAACAAAGTTCAGCAGAATTTAATCTAACTATAAAGCAAGGAATCTCTGTCCGTCGTTCTGTCTGTATGTCCTTCGCATATCTCAAGAACCGCTCATCAGACTGACTTCACACTGGGCAGGTGTATTGCTGGGGACCAAAGGGAGTAAAGTGGCGCATGTAGTGCAATTTCAGCAGATGATGGCGCTATAACAATGAACTTTATGTTTTGGCCTGTAATTTATGAACCATAACTCTCACAAGCAATTTTTTATTCCTGGATTTTGTGGGTCCAGACTGATCTATCCATATAAGCCATGCCCATTTGCTTCTAGATTGATTTTCCACAATTTTTAATTGTGTCCGAATCTTATTTTTTGCTACTCCTCCTACAAATTTTAAGCAATCGTCACCAAATTTGGTAAAGAACATCTCTGGACAAAGCTTGGATTGTTGATGTTCCATAGAGTTTTGCTAAACGTTAGATCAAATGCTGTGGGCAGGGCTTATATTACAAAAAATGTCATATCTCCTGAACACTTTATGCTATTGGGACCACATTTGGTGGACATGTGTAGATATGATAGCTGAGTGACCATGACAAATTTGGTGCTATTTGGCCATTTGGTGGCGCTGTAGCAGAATCATCTCACTATAAAGGACGGAATCTTTGTCTGTGTGTATAACTGCCCTTCATACAGTATATCTCAAGAACCGTTCATCCAATCAACTTCACAATTGGCAGGTACAAACAGCCATGCCGCGGTTCTCGACAACGCTGCACGCAGAACTTCTGGGGGCACGTGCTCCAAAAGACTAGTATATTAAAAGAATAATTAATAGATTATATAACTACTCCTAAAGGAAGAACTTTAAATTTGAAATAAGTCAAACCCACGTAAGATGTCAGGAATCAAATGTTTAATAGACTGAATGTTATTAACCAGAACGGTTTCAGTGTGAACTCCTTCACCTGGAAAGGAAAATATTGTGAAGTACAAATGTGATCAGCCATCTTTCACCGTATAAATAAAGGTTAATTTAAGGGTATTGGGTCATACTGGTGGCGCTGGTGGTCCTGGTGGCGTGAGGTCCAACGCACGTTACCGCAACGACAAAGCGACTTTATGTCACATGACGTCAGCTTTCCTGTTGCTTTCAACTTAACCCTAAAAAATGCCCTCAAAATGAGACACATTATTTTCACATTTTGGGTGAGGTCTTGGAGTTTGATGGGGCATAGGGACGTAAGTAGTGGTGGAGGGGTCAAATAATGTGTTCGTGGGATTGGGAAACAGGCAACCAGCCGCCCAGCCAGCCAGCCAGCCAGCCAGCCAGCCAGCCAGCACAGGCCAACAAGGATCAGCGCAGTCCTCCATGTGTGGCGGATGTTTTCCACAAGCCGAGCAGCCAGCTTGGCCGCAGCTGTCCAAACCACAGGCCCTGGGAGAAGATGAGGAGGAGGAGGGAGGGCTGGGGAAGGAGGAAGGAGGCTCAGGGGGGCAGTGGGGAGGGTGGCGGGCTTGGCAAAGGTCAGACAGGCTGAGGCGGCCGGGAGTGTGGGAACTGTCCGGGAAGGCATGTGCGAAATGCTCCGAGACGAAGTATCATCTTACAGCCAGACCGCCTGAGGGAGAGCGCTGTGTGCCTGCATGTGTAAGTGTGTGTGTGTGTGTGTGTGTGTGTGTGTTTATGCCTTCTGCATGCCTCTGTGCGTGTGTGAGTGTGTGCGTGTGTGTGTACATTTGGGAGGCTACCGTGACTCTTGGGGAAAAAACGGTGATATGAAAAGATAGGGAGCGAGGGAAGGAAAAATGGAATGAAGCGTGGAGAGGGGAGGAAATAACTCTGAACCCCCCATCGCACACACACACACACACACACACACACGCACACACACACACACACACACACACACAACTGTGAACATTCCTGCTGTTGAATAGTCTTTGAGTGCAAGTCATGTCAGCACTAAAGACTGTGTACAGAGGTATGTAGCACATGTGTGTAACATGATTTCATGTCAGGGGAGCACTGACGATCTTAACTGCCCCATCACTGAGAAATTAGCCTGCACACCATTAATATTGTTGTGGTTTGGTGCAGTAATGTATGGCGTGTGCTGCTAAACCGTGTGTACGTTATAAATTGCTGTGGAGAGTCTCAGTGAGCTCCTCAAAGCTGCGGCAGTCAGATTCCCTCACATTTTGGGGGGAAACGAGCTCCATAATGATCCGTGTTTGTCTGCGAGCTGAGACACACTGATGGCTTTAATGAAACGCAGACATCCTCGGTTGAACTTTAGCTGCACTCAAAGATGGGATGAGAAGTTTCCACACACGAATGCACGTGTACACACACCCTGGCAGCGGTAGTCTGGCAAGCCTGGCTTGGCTTGGCTGAGCGTCACACACCAAGCAGGTGAGGTGAAGTCTGATCCTGCTGTGTAGATGCCTCAACATGCAATCCTCACACTACCCCCATCTTCTTCCTCATGTGCCTGATCCTCCGTCTTAGAAAAACAGCCAAACAAACCCACTCCTCAGCTTGATGGAGTTTCATAAACCATCTCATCTTTCTGTGTGTGTGTGTGTCTTACTGTCATAACAGTAAGTGTGTGTGTGTTTGTGCTGCTAACTCCCACCTTTGTCTGCTCCTCCTGCTCCCATCTTTCACAGGGCCAGGCCTTTGAAGGAGCCTAATCCGGGTTATTTGCTTTCCCATGCTTGTGTCAGGTCCCGCTCTGAATTGACTGTGGAAAATACACTCTGGTCTGCCGGCCGCTCCCTCTGTCCCTGATTTATCCGAATAGGATGTGGCCGATGGGCGTACATAAAGCGGGCTGAATGGTGGGTAAATATGATCTCACCGCCAGTCTTTTTATCCACAAGGCAACACTCTCACTGTTGCTCAAAAACCTTTATGTAGCCTGACATCCATTCAGGGGCTTGTTGCATTCAGCCCGGCTCAATGAGAGGTCCCCAAAGAGCGCCGCGCTCACAATGGGGCCCAGTTCATTACAGTAAATAACAGTGGCAGCCGTCGCTTTGTTTCCACAATGCAAGTTGATTTAGCACACTTAAATGGGTAATTGTTTTAGGCCCAGTGGAGCTTCCTCTCTGGGTAGGAAACCGAACACGGACCCTGGTGCACTCCCCCCTTGTTCCCCCCCGTCACCCCCCGGGGGGAGGAGGAGGGGAGGAACAAGCATGCAGCTTGAGAGAAGGAGGCTTTTAAGCTGTTTTACAGGGAGTAAGGTGAGGCCTGGTGTGGACTGCTGGGAGAGCAAAAGAGAAAGTTGTGTTGATTAACAAGCTGTTTGAGATGAGAGAGAAAGTGTGTGTGGGAATCGTCTGCATGTGCTATCCAAATGTGCCGATACAACATGTGGCGGCAAGATTATTTGTGTCTACATGTTTGAGTGACGTACATGCACATTTATATGTCCTATATTACTGCACAAGACATCTCTTTCATGTACGTGTGTGTGTGTGTAGTTTTGTAGTCTGGATGTTTCTCAGACAGCCAATCTCTCCCAGTGTAGTTCCCCGGCGTTACGCACGAGTCATCCCTCTCCCGCAGTCACGCGATGGCCGCCTGTGGGCGCCTGCCAAGGCCTCTGCGGCCTCCACAAAGCTGCGCAGCGTTTTCCGTTCCCAGGGGCCCTCGCAGCTCCAGCCTGGCCTCAGCGCACCGTGTTTATGTCCTGTGTAATTGCAGACCTCAGTCTGAGCAGGAGGCCAGCGTCTGTCAAAATAGCCATGTGTTCCCTTCAAGTGAGGCCTAAATCACATCAAGTCCCGCACAGTCAGACCGCGTTTCCCACAACCCCCTGCCTGACTAGGCTGGAGGCCCCCAGGCTTGCTGATTGGATGAAAGGGAAATGAAATGGAAATTCCACTATGACCCATAGAGCTACCTCTCATGCACACCAAAACTATAGCTACAGCAGTCTAATAAGTCACAACACATACACACGTTACATGCACAAAAATCCAAACACATTATTTCTCTTTCACAGCCCCCAACCAGCCCCCCGTGTTTGGTCCCACACCTTGAGCAGGCAGCCGTGAAATGGGGCCCTGTCTAGGAACTGTTGGCAGGCCTGGTGGAAACAGCAAAAGCGTGGTCCTCGTTAGCTGTGATGACGCTAGCTAGCCCGTCGTCTCTGGGGAGCGAGCTTGGCTGCTGCTGCTGCTACTGCCAGGAGGCTGAGAGAGGAAAGGTGAAACATAACCAGCTCTGGGGCCGAGCACTGAATCAGAGGCAGCTGTAAGCCAATTACTTCTCCATAAACCAATTATTTAATAGTTTGTTAATATCTGACCCCAGACAGCTCCTCGTTCTCTTGTTACAGTATCAGCAGCTACGACAACATCTTCTGACCTCGAGGTCACCCAACCCACTGACCTATTCAGACCAGGGAGGCCTGACCACATACTTCTTTTGACCTCCGGCGCGTCTCTCCCCTCCCACCCTCATTCTCTCCCCTGTTGGGAACCAGGGGCAGATCAAGGAGTGGGTGGGGTGATGGGTGGGATGGTGACAGGAGAGTATAAGGAGAGGGGAAAATTCCTCAGTGCTTAAATCTCTTCACATCCACCCAGGAATCAGAGAATCCAGCTCACATTCGGCCCACACAAACCCAGCCCCTGTGACACTCCTGGAATGCTGAAGCTTTTTTTCCTTCTTCGCCAATTTAGGTAATTACCGCAGCGGTCACGGCGCTCAGAACAGAGACCGTGACCCTGGGCGGTGCACAGTGACAGCCCGTGTTGCTGAGGCGGCGCTCTGCTTTGTGCTGCCGAAAACAAACCTGCCGACAAATTCATCACTGACTTCTCTGCAACAGCCCCATATTTGGTGGCTTTAATGCCTGCCAACTGGTGTATTGTGTCGCACCCAACATTCCCATGGAGTGTGTTGGATGATGGCGCACCGTTGATTGTGTTTTATGTGAAGTATTCAAGCCAACCTTTCATTTGTAGTTGCGTATTTATGCTTCAATTAAAGGCAGGCACATATCCAAGGAAGTCTGAATCAATTTGTCCCTGATTTAGCTTTCTGGAAGGATTCTTATTTGGGATGTTGGTTGTTACAGATGTTTGGCACTTAATATCCATTTAAGTAAATAGTTCACGGATAATAAAGGGACCCTCCCAATGGTGATGTAGTATTCAAGATCAGTCTTGGTCTCAAAACCACTTTTTGAAGGTGTCGGCCTCGTTTCGGGAAATCATCCACATTTTTACTTGATCTTGTCTCGGTCTCAGACAAAGAGGACTTGTGATTTTATTAACTGCGGGGATATTACTAAATTGCTTATGCATTGTCTTGGTTTATTTGTTAACATCATTACTGTGACTGCTCATAGAAAACAAAGGAAAATTCCCACACATACAATTCCCCTCTGCAATTCCGTTTGATTACTTTATCAAGACATTTCTCATGGTACGCTTAACACACATATACAGTATATATGGCAATAAAAGAAGTGAATTCATCGGTTTTCTGTGGGTGTTTCTATGTGAATATGGATCTTTCAGATCAGTTTGCTGGTTTGCATGTTCAACATTTTATTGTAAGTGTGTCATGCAGTGTGGGACTCGCACTGGTCTGGTCTTGACTTTGTCTCAACCCCTCAAATTCTTGGTCATGTATCGGTTTCGGTTTAGGTGGTCTGGATTACAACACTGCCTCCCAAGCTTCTTGCTGACTTAGGGCTGCTGTACTAAATTTCAAACCTGTCTGATATTTGCTTGACAGTTAACAGACACACATTAGCCAATGAGCCAGTAGCCAACACTTGAATTAGCGACCATGTAGATGGTGAAACAAGATTATGAAAATGTGTCCAGAACCACTGAGGCTTCAACTGTAAAAATGAAGCTGAGTCAGGGAAAACTCACAATATCACATAGCTTATCTTATCTTATCTTTGATTGCTCTTGTATTTGTCGTTTTATCAAAGCTTATCCATGAAATTTAATTTTATAAGTGTGATGCAACCTAAATTCTCTGTCATGACTCTTGAGTTTTGAACTCGGCCGAATGGAAGTTCCTTCCCATTCTTTTTGTGTACAAAGTTGTTTCAAAGCAACAACTGTTCAGTAGGTGTTTGCAGACCTTTTACTCCACATACAGTGGCTGAACATATTCTGTTGTTGTCTTTGCCTCCAGGTATGAACCACCAGCAGTTAGAGCTATCGCTCACATCTTTGCTGTGTCATCAAGTACTTAATAAGCAAGCATGTTTTTTGTTTGTGTTTTTGCAGACAGCTGATGTCTTGTTTTTCTACCCAGTATGACCAGTCCATATTTGGATCAAATGAAATAAAATGCCAAAACATAATTTGTATCAAATTTAACAGTTTACAACAACAAGATTAGACAATCAGGGCATTTAGTGCATAAAAGGAGCATGGACATTACTGCACGAAAACAAAATTATTTAAGATTTTTCCATTTACACAGCAGAAAGTGGATGAACATAATGCACACAGGTATTTTGATCAGGCGCCTTGTACAGTGTGAGTTGTCAGTCCAGACTGTGTTGCAGCTGCAGGCTTTTGAAGCAGGTTAGACGTAAACCCAGATATATTCACATGCCGCGGTGCATAGCAGGTTACCTTCCACTGCAGCTGGATTCTCACGATGTCACGAGATCATGAGAGAATCGTGGGATCACATATCACGTGTCCGGCAAGTCATTGCACGGACCAATCAGCGTCCTGTGAGGAGCTATACTGGCAGTTACGGGCGTGGTTTAGGTGTGTGTGACTACACAGAGTGGCAACTGTTCGTTCTAAACATAGACTGTATAGAATATGGATGTAGTCTCCGTGATGTCACCCATAGGTTTCTGAAGAGCGGTTGTGAAGCTCAAAGTGTTTGGCTCCGGCCGTCACCATCTTGGCAGTGACGACACAGCAACTCCTGGCTAATTAAAAATGGGCAGGTGGAGGTAGATCGCCCGGGTGGACGCAGCAGAGCAGACAGCTAGCAGCTAGTGACCTGGTACAGCACCCACCTGTCACTCAAAGCGGCCACGCCCTCATTATGCCAAACTTTAAGCCTTAATATAATTTAAACGGGTGAGTTACATAAAAATTCAACCCCCCGTACCGAACGGGGATATTAGTTTTAGGGACCAAAACCATTTTTTTTACCAGGCTGTAAACATGTTTATTTCTGCCGTAAAGTCAGGCATTTTAACATGGAGGTCTGTGGGGATTGACTCGCTTTTGGAGCCAGCCTCAATTGGACATTTCAGGAACTGCAGTTTTTGGTGCTTCTGCGTTGGCTTCATTTTCTCAGCACCCGAGGTTGCCACTTGGTTCTAAACAACAACGGCGGCTCCTGAAGAGGTTAACGTAGAGGCTGCAATTGCATCAGTCATGTCAGAACTGGAGAGTATTTCTTCATTGAAAGAAAAGCAAAGAACGGCACTGAAGGCTCTTCTCGATGGAAAAGATATTTTCGTTCTTCTCCTGACTGGCTCCTGCAAGAGTTTGATTGACAGATGGTTCAGCCAATCACCTGCCAAGTATTTTTTGAGAACGCCTGCCCTTTTCCAAACAGTTTCCAATGACAGCCTCTCAGATGGTTCTGTGTATCAAACCATCTGGCGCGTCAGGTTACATAGCGGGGGGCCATGTCAGAGGTTTCAGTGCACTCTGATACCACCCCTACATCCAGTGGCACTGACGTAAACCTTATATTAGCCTTGACAACAGCCACCTATAATAATCTTCAAAGGCCCTGGTGGTGGTATGTCTGGAGTCCAACACGCTCATGCCCCGACCCCATGGCGGGTCCCGCAGCCCTCCATCTGTGTGGGGTTCAGGTTGCACCGTGTCCAGTAAAGATCTCGTTTCACTGCAGGTGTTCCATCAAAGTGCTGGCTGGTGCACCGCTGGACTCAGACCCCGGCTCTGTTAAATGCCTGACTGGCTGCAAAGAGCCAGCCAGTGATAAGACTGCACGCGTGTGCCGGGGCCCGATGATGGGGCCCACCGCTGCAGCAAATCTGAGTCTTGTGGCCAGAGGTGTCATCCGGGGGATTCACTCAGACTCCTTGAGGGTCCTCCTCCCTCCTCCTTCCTCTCCTCCTCCTTCTCCTCCGCTGCCTTTTTGTTCCCCAGTGCTTGTAATTGAAAATGTATTTATTGCAGGGCCAGAGGCTGGGCTGGGGAGAGGGAGGCGCTGCAGCTTATGAAGATGTGGCTGAGGTGAGGGCTGCAGGGTTTGGCTCCTCTTCAGCACCACCAACTCACCCACACAGTCAATTTCTTTTTCTTTCTCTTTTTTGGCTGCTCTCTTTGTTTACTGCTCCCTCACGTACTTCTCCCTCCTAACTCCTCTCTGTTTGCTCGTCTTTCTCTTTCAGCGTCTTGCCTTTCATTTTTGCCCTCCTGTCTCTTTTATCTTTTGTCTCTCTTTATCGGTCTTGATTGGGCGTGTATAAGGTCCATTTCAAATGCAAATGGTGCCGCTTGGATTGATAGAAGTTATGTGCTGCCAAAAGCAATTTGTTCAAAGGAAAGTTTTGTCCGTTTTAAATCCAGTTTGGCTTTTTTTCAGGTTTGTTGAGACTTTCTGAAGCTTGAAATATGTGAACTCCACTAAAACGCAGGCAGATTATGTCTGCTACGTGATTCGCGTCCTTTGCATGATGAACTGTAAAATTTGCTGTGAAGAAAAATTTGTTTAAATTCTGTTAATTTTGTTTGATTTGATTATTTTAAAGGGCTTGAGATTTGTTTCATACATTTTAACAGGATATGTCAGGTAATCATTGACATAACGTTTTATGATTCCTAGTTTTGTTTAAAAAAAAAAAAGATTGCTGTACAAAAACTACCTCTTGACATATGGATACCTTCCTTCCATGAAACCTTCATTCAATAAACAATCTGTTTATATAAACTCAACAACCCAACAAATCCTTAATATAGAAGATTAGGTTAAACTTTATTATAGGAGTATAAGATAAACAGCTGGTGGCACATCTGCCCCACATTACTCACAATTTTTCTAATGACAAAAAATACTGGTTTGTCATATTCCTAAAGCCTTAATTAACTTCTATCAATATTTTCTGCAAAAAAAATAAAATTAAAAAGCTGCACAGAGGAATCTCAAAATCCCTCTCCTTACAGCTTGGTACAGTCCTCCCTGCAAAAAGTAGTTTAGGATGACGCAGGTTTTAAAAAGTATTTGTGAAAAAACAGGCAGACTGACAGTGTGACAAAAATGGAAATATTAAGGTTGTTTATGGGGACTGCCTTGTTTCTGGTCTCCCATGTGTATTAGACTGTGATCTCTGGTAGCCCTCTTCTGCTCCCCATTAGACCAGAGCAAAACTGCAAGACAAAATCGGCCTTTCCCTCAGCAGACCTCTTGAGGGGCCCTCATAAAGCGTGATTATCTTTTACGAGTTCCCCTCTCATTCCCAGGTCTGGCTCGTTGGGGAGCACAGTGCAGCCACTGGGCCTCCCGGCTTTATCAGACCTGTGGAGAGAGAGGTGAGGAGAGGTGAATGAGGTGCTGGGAACTTTCTCCCCTCCCACCCCCCAAATCCTCTTTGTGTTTGTGCAGGCACTAGGTAAAAAGACATAACCTGAAACATATGGGTTTTGGTTCAGTGTGCATCTTGTAGATTATGCCCACAGCACTGTTTCTTTTCTGAATGTTTGCCAGGATGGTAAAGTCACTCAAACAGTATTTGACACTATAGCAGCCTCATTTTAAATGGTAGGGTAAACTCTGATTCATAACGTTTATGGCTTTTGATGTTGAGAAATTATTACAAACAAAAGCATTTGTTTCGTTGTTATTGTAGTGAGTGTATGTGGTATAATGAGTACTGGGATGGATGAGTTTTCTGTTGAACAGAGGTGTGGACTCGAGTCACATGACTTGAACTCGACTCAGACTCGAGTCACAGATTTGATGACTTTACACTCGACAAAATCCCAAAAGACTTGCATCTCGACTTGGACTTGAACACCAGTAACTCGTGACTTCACTTGGACTTGAGCCTTCTGACTTGAAAAATACTTTCCCCTCAAGCCCAAAGATTAAAAAGTATGTTATTTAAAATATGCATCACGAATCAATTAATTCCCCTCCATTTCTTGAATCAACGTTAACTTTATTAATTCTCAGCAAGTCAATAATTCCCACAGATTCTTTAAAGGTTAAGTTCAGTCACACTTGTTCTAACAAATAAAAAAACATTTTTTAAAGCATTCCTTATTTTTCTAAATTTAATATATTATTACTCTGTTGTTAAAATGGCATTACATTTGGTGAAGTGCGCATTACGACTTGTTTAGGACTAAAAACAACCTTACTTGTGACTTGCAAAAGAAGTGACTTGCTGTTGAACCTTCTGGAGTTTGACTGGGTCAACTGCGATGAAAGGTGTCCTCTAAAGTCACTAATATACATTTTCTTCTAGCTAAGTGTCTTCTGATGTTGCAGTAGAGTTACAGATATCATTTCAATTTCTTTTCTAAGAACATTTGAAAACATATCCTCCAGGATTTGCTCTTGTGTGGTCGGCACCAGGAAAGCCCTATTACCTCTCATCCCTACATCTGTCTCTGCTTTGACCCAATCTATTTCTAAACCGGTGAAAATCATCAGCAGGTTCGCTTAAGATGGCACCAAAATGTGTTTTGTTGTAGAAACATCTGAGGGGAAGGTTGCAAAATGTGTCCCTTTTGTGGAGAGGCTCTCGGAGGGCGGATGTGCGGGATGGCGTGAGCGTGCCTTGAAATCACCCACAAAGGGATTCGAGGCACAGCGGTATAGCCTTTGGCAGGGGATGGTTATCACTGACATCCGCAGCCACTGCCTCCAAGACACGCTGGCTGAAACACCAGCACTCCTGGAATCTGTCAAACTGTCAGCTGCAACAGGAAAATAAATAGGAGAGAGAGATGGAGTCATAGTAAAGAACCTTGAAAGCACAATGGCTAACTGAAGAAATCACCCCTGCGGATGGCTGATTGGTAGCTGGCCTAGGGTACGACGCATTTTGCTAGGCAGCAGCATGACAATGGCGTTTCTGAAATAAGATAGAGAGCCTGAGCTGCGATGAAATGCTGGCCGTTAGCATTGTCTTCGTAGCGATTCTTTGACTTCCCTATGACAAATCCCAGTAACACAGACACTTGGCAGACCAAAGTGGGCCACTTTGTGCCATAGAGGGCCCCAGCACATGAGAAGCCAAGAAGAACCTTTAAAAAACGAAGCAAGATGTAATGCAGCTTTTTTATGCTCATTCTGGGCCTGTGATAGCTGCAGTGGCATGGATTTGTATCCCGGCTACACTGAAAGGGCCGCTGAATTGGATGGAGCTTTAAAGTGAAGCAAGAAAGCTCTGGAAAATCGGCCCTCAAAGGCACATTTCAACTGGAAAGCGTTTCTTTTAAGCTGTCACTCCTTGGTAGTTGACAATCCTATTATGGCACCAACTCATTGTAATTAAGAGGGAGAAGAGATATATGGGCAAAAACGCATTCATCGGACCATCTAAGAGACAAAGAACTTTGTTGTTGTCCTGTGTTTTGGGGGCAAACTCGGTGCTGAGCAGCCAGATCACCTTATTTGCATTGACATTTGAGTGATGTAAACGGTATCCAGAAGCCAATTTTTCCTTTCTCCCCCCCCCCCCCCCCCCCCCCCCCACCCCCTGTCCCTCCATCCCCTCACTTGCGGGCATCACTTTTAAAGAGACGTAATGGAAAATAGGTTTTATGGCTTTTCTTCTCTCCCATTTTTAGAGGTCAGAGAAACGGAGCCTTCAAAAGAAAATCCTGAGGAAGTAACGATCCCTCACCTCATCAACTCTTCTGCTAAAGTCTAAATACGCTTTGCGCTGAAATTGCGCCCAAAGCCCAGTATAAAGCGGCTGGGAAAGGATTGTCCATATGCTGCCATTTATTTGCCTGATGATAAAAGGATTGTGTCTCTTTCTTCTTCGCCCTCTCCACAATGGGCAGCTTTTGAAGCAGAAACAGATGATAGAGTGGCATCAGCTACCATTGTAGTAACAGATATGTCCTCAAATTTAGGACCAATGAGCCCCCTGTGCATTGTGCATATGTGGTTATTTGGCAAGTGGCTGTTCTCTCTTGGGGCAATGAAGCCTGACCTTTGAACTCTCTATTACTGACATGCTCCCACATAGCAATGATTGTGACCATAAGATTTAAATATATCTTATTAATCAAACCGAGAAATAATGTTTCTATGTGTTTTGCTTTATATTTACCACGTAGGGCTAGTAAAGGGGTCATAGTCTTAGTGTATGTATCTTTGCATCTGATACTCCTTTGATCTCTATTCTCCGCTCCTTCTCTATGGACCTGTCTTGTGTTACAAATGAAGGTGCTGAGAGGGTCAAAATATATAATATATATATCAAGGGCCAGACATGCTGACATACAACTACGTAGAGATACTCCTTCAGAGCTTCTCCACACCTCCAGCAGCTGTGTTTTAGGGCCGTCTCTCATCCTCCAAGAGCTCGCCTATTATACTCTGCAGCTGTTTCACAAATCCCCTCAACATCATGATTGTTCAGTGGAGATTTGTCCGTATTATCTTCATTTCAGGGCTTTCACATATATTTAAATCACTTTTTGTTTTGTTTTTTGGCACACGTGCTTGTTCGATTTGGTCATTATTCTGCTGTTGAATGTAATAATAATGTAAGTAGACAAAAACCTGTTGACAATGTCAATATATGATTGAATTTATAACCTCTAGGGTAGATGTTGCTTTGTGCTTTCTTCATATTGTAACCCTGTCTCCTAGAAAAACATTTTTTATACTAATTTGATTTGCCAATTATGTTTTTAACAGTAATCACTTCCAGGAATTATGTTCATTGGCATTATGGGAGACATAATATCACAAAAGACTACATGTCTAAATATGGAGTATGCACATGTGTAACTTATCAAGAAAGATAAACATACCTGGGAGTGGTTGTTGTGGTCAGGACATGACATTTGAAGAAAGAGAGTTGTTTGAAGAAGATTGCTAGCTACCAGATTACTTTGTAACCAGATTCATACTTGCTTATCCATCTACAAAGCTGAAACTGATATAAGTACATAGATTTCACCAGGCAGAAATTGCGGTTGCAAACATTTTTGTGTTATTGTGGTTACATAAATGTAATTTATAGTGCTGTTAGATTGCTGCTAGATCACCCGTTAATACAGGTGTGTGCAGAGAGTAAACAGACCGAGTGAAGATGTTGTTTTTCAAAGGCTAAATGCCAACAAATATGAACTGAAGCAGAATATTTCATTAGATAGAAACATGTGAATCTCGGAAATTATTACATCTATCTTTTTTCAATAAATTTTGACTTTTGGACTTTTGGACTGAGGCAATTACAGAGACAGACGGAGCACTGTGTCGCTTGCTCTGTGTTTGTGTTTGAGAGAGAGAGGAAGAGAATCATTTGAATGTCAGTGCTATGAACAATATTTTCTTTTGATTACTATCAGCTGACCACGTTCTCTTGTTCGTCTCCGAAGCATCATCTGTTTTTCTTTTTGTCCCTGTCAAATATCTGTCCATTCTGTAAACCTAGATTCTACCTGTCTGAATGAACACCATCGCCACCATGAATGTAGAAAGAGCCGATTGGTTAACTGTTCTGCCGTGAAAAAGATTTCGATGTCCAAACATTGATTCCGCATCACATTTCCCCCTAGGTCACACTCGCCCCACCTGTCATGCTTCTGTGCCCCACTAGGGGGGCGCGCCACACACTATGAGAACCACGGCCTTAAAGTGGCAGTAGGCAACAATATTTTGGCATAATTTGGCAAAAATTCCGTAATAACCTTTCAGCATATTGTAATTCAAGTGATCTGAGAGAAAACTACACCTCTGCACCTCCTCAGCACAGCACAGGTTGTGTTTGTGGGAGTGTATTGTTTAAGGTATAGGTGAGACAATTAAATATGATCCAGGAAGTCCAGTAACACATTATTAAGTGTAAAGGCTTTATAGATGCTAAAACACTGCACAACAGTCACAGACAGGACTTTGATTTTCACAGACATTGCACCAAAAGTTGAACATGATGGGTCGACTTTTCTTGCCGGGGGACCCTCTGCTTTGGCAACCTACTGCGCCAACGGACTGACTCCATTCAAATGAATGAGAGGACTGCATTTTTTTCCACGCAGGACTGCTGTCAGTCTGAACGCAGTGTAACATGTACAAACACAACCAGCTGTTCAGATCTTTTGCTCCTGATGACCACCATGCGGTATTAGGTTATCAGTAGTAGTTTGTTAAGGCATACACTAAAGCTGGGCATACACTGTACGATTTTAGAAATGTTGCTGTGTACTTCCTACTCCTACTGTACGAGTCGATCGGTTACGATGTAAAGCCAAAGCTCACGATTTATGTGCTCGCACAGTACGTTCCGATCATCAGCCACGACCCGAGTGCTCACACTGGACATGTGAAATAGAAGAAAAGCCCGACTATTCAGCTCCTGCAGGCTGTTTTGGCTGTTGACAGTTATCAATAAAAGGCAGGTGAAGTCTGTTTGCTAGCAGAGGTCTGTACGGGTCACAATGCTAACAAAGCAGAAACGTGCTGCCTTGATCATCTGTGCCATCCTGTCTGCTGAAACGTCTAAAAAAAAAGAGACAGCAGCGTAACGTTATAGGGACTCACAGGAGGACGTGGACAGTATGGCTTGTCCATTTTACAGAGAGAATTAGAGGACAGCTAGCTACGTTTTATTATTTATATCTATTGAACCTACATTGTTATCTTGATAGCTGCGCTCTGATTACTGTAACAAGAGGAGAAAAAGGGCACTGACTTTGGGGTATCGGCTCGTGGCTCTGCTTCAACGGTGCGAGAGCCTGTAGTCGGCCGACCAAAATTTCTGACATGTCCGACGGCCGGAGGAGTTAATCGGTCCTCAGTTGCCCCCGTACACTGCACGCCCGACGAAGCTGAAATTCGGTCCGACTCTAAAATGAGTTGTGCGGCTCAACATTTGGGCCAGAAACGGGCTACATTTGTACAGTGTATGCCCAGCTTAAGACACATACACTAAACCCTTGCCAAACCCCGACCATCTCTAGTCTTATACCTACAAATTATACCTTAACCAACCTTCTGGGCCAATCGCAGCTCTTCAGCCTGTAACCCTCAAGTATCACATGTGTGCTGCCGTCTGGAGGCCCAGAATTTCTAGCAGCGTCCCTGCACGTGCACATACGCTCGCACTTAAAAAGCCCAAACACACAGGTAGTATTTCTCACCAGGAGGCTCGCTGGCTCGGCTCCCCCTCTGTGCCTGTGAGTTTGGCCTGAGTGATTTACGTTGTGTGTGAAAGAGGGCGGCTGGCTGTGTCTTAATGCAGAGCACTGTGAGGGAGGGAGAAGTGGCCCGTAATGAATTGGTGTTAATGAGCTGTTAACTCTGCTCCAGCCCAAAGCACCACAGTAACCCCTGCTGCCTGGCTTCCAAGACAACACAAACGTATACAATCCCACACCCACGCACACCTACACACGCTGGAATGCATACGTTTGCTGAGAAAGACATTTTTCAGCACAAGCACCAAGTCGTCCAAGTGCACATACAGACGTCTCGTCACCCACAGGCTCTCACACACACACACACACACACACACACACACACTCGTTCACATGTTCACTGTCACGGGTGTTCATGTGCGTGCACACACACACACTCTCCATCCCAACACGTACTCAGTCAATCAGCTTCTCACTCCCAGGCTAAACGGGCCCCTGGCTCAGAGGCAGTAAATCTTCCTCATGCTGACACGTACTTGTGGATGGCGCACACCCAGCCGAGCTGCTGAGCAGATCAGAGTCAAATAACATTTGCAAATGATTCTCAGTGTTTGTTTTTCCCTAATGGAGCGCCAGGTGGACGGGGTTTACCATATTTCACATGAGGTCAAGTGTCACACACCAGCAGAAAAGTATTTACACTGTAATTTTAAGTCATTTCCTTTGTTCCCCTAAAATATCTTATGTTGTAAACTCATGTCTACCACCTAAATATAAGTCTGCAACTTATTTATGTGTTGATCATTTAAAAATCATTGTTTCCAAAATGACCGTCACTAATGTCCAACTGTTGTTGACCTGAAATTCCTCAGCTCAGTGTGAGTCTTCATCATCACTACTGATGCCACATTTTTATTGATTCTTTACTTTAAAGTCCAGTTACATTGTGCTTTTCGTTGTACACTGCCAGCTGCCTGCACAGCATAAAACTATAGCTTACATAAAGTGTTCCACCTTTCGTGCTCTTCTATAAAAAAGTTCCCTTTTTTTACAGTACGCTGCTTTGCCTCTCAAAAAAAATCTATGCAGTTTTGTTCTCAGTATAGTTTCCACTGTTCGTCTGCCTTACATCAACTTCCAAAGGTTTAGCAGTCTGAAAAGGTTATGATGGTGTGAATGAGTTCTCTTCCCTAGTCAATGCTTTTCAGCCTCGACAAGTGCTTATGACATTTTCATAAACAGCGTTCAACCTTAATGTTTTGTTTTTTTAACTTGCCTTCGTCGGGCAAGTGGGTCAGAAATCTACTTGCACGAAGTAAATTGTCATGTTTTATCCGCCTTGTTCTCAAACTTGTGGCAAACTGGGCAAAACATAGTTGGAGTTTCGCCCACATCCTCTCTAACGCCACCAAACTAAACTCCTGCTTCCACTAGGGATGCACCGATACCAATACTGGATCGGATATCGGGCTGATACTGACTCAAATAGCTGGATCGGGTTTCGGTGACAATGGGGTCGATCTATTAAATTCAATTCTATGTTTATATACTATATACATTATATACTATAATTTGAATTCCTGTTTAAGTTTTGACCAATTTGTTGCTGCATTAAAAAGGTTTACACTTGAATTGTATTTCCTGTTGATTTTGTTGAACAAAGTTGCTGGTGTATGATTTATTAATTTAATAATGAATTTATATCTATGTATTTATATGTTACATATTATTTTACAAAGTCAAGAGAGTAATGTTTAAGTCAAGCCTGATGTTGCCTTACACATAAAAGAATGATCCAGGTCACTTCCACACAGGGAGGCATAAAGCTTATTAATTAAACACTGATATCGGATCTTTACTCGGTATCGGTTTATACCCAAGGCTCAGGTATCACTATCGGTATCATGACTTAAAAGGTTGGATTGGTGCATCCCTAGTTTCCAGGATAATTGAAATGCTTGCTTGCACTTTGGCTCATAAACTTTGTCTGTCTTAAAAGGTTGGATTGGTGCATCCCTAGTTTCCAGGATAATTGAAATGCTTGCTTGCACTTTGGCTCATAAACTTTGTCTTTACCCACTGCCATTTTCTCGCAAGTGCCCGATCGATAATACAATATATAAGAAGGCTCACTCCTTAGCTAGTTCCCTCATCAGCTCTGGAAAAAAACAATGGGTTTGATTCTTTATCGGGCAAGTGAGATGTCAGATTTGTAGCTTGTCGTAGCATTTTACTTGCCCCGGGCACTGGGCTAGCCTTATTGTTGAGCCCTTTATAAAGATACCGTATGATGACATGCCATCTTATAAAAACTGTGGCACTTTGGTCTTTCAATCATAATAAAACATTCGTCTTTGTTGAGCCAGTCCTCCATAGTGGTGCAGCTATTGTTCTTATATTAATACAGTTAATAAAACTTTATGAGTGATATCACCAGAATTGCGGTGCACCATTAGTTGCCTGTATGCCTCTGCACAAACACAACCAAGATGAATTCCTCCATGATTTACTCGGTATATAAGTGACTTTGAGCTGGTGGCTGTGGAGGCAGCCTGCTTTCTGCCAGGAGGACAAAGGCGCTCTCTCTCTCTCTGCACCCGCACAGTGCTGACTGAGAGCAAATCGTCCCAGAGCTGATGCTGAGCCAGATAAGCCTGCTCCACACTTCCTCACCATGTCTCAAACACACACACACACACACACACACACACAAATATTCAGTCCTGATGCCCGCTGCCTGCTTCTGCTGTGAGAAACCAAATATGGAAAAAAAGGAGATCAGTGTTTGACTCACCTGAGGGTGTGTTTGTGGTTTAATGTGTGTTTGTGAGAGCATTCTGCTGTTCTGAATGTGCACGTCGACAACGCGCCCCCACGTTAAGTCTGTCGGAGGTAAGAGGCCAATTAATGGAGGATGCTGTTAAGTGATTTTAGAGGCATCGCTGGAGATTTAGGGGAAGCAGGAAAAATGGCCGCCCGCAAGGTGCTTTGATAGCCCCTGACAGCGCTGCTGTTTTATAACTAGCAGCTGGTCCAGGTGTTAGCCTGAGCACACACACACACACACACATGCACGTACACAGCGCCTGCCTCATTAAGGTCGCCCTAACAGGAGGGCTCTTTGCGGTTTAGAACTGAGTCAGACGCAGTGTGTATTTTCAGCACACACGTTAAACTGCTAGCTGCTTGCCTGGAAGGGGAGGAAGAGAGGAGAGGAAGGAGCGATCGGGTTTGGTTGTCATGCTCAGGCATTCAAATTGCCATTTGTTGTGGCGTATAAAATACCCCCAGAAACAACTGCCGCGTTTATAGTTTCTCTTCCGAACGCCAGGCAGCGTTTTACAGTCCGATGTTTACAGTCATCACAACCACCAAATTTGTGTTGTTGTGTGAGTGACCTTTTACGGCGCTGTCGCTTTCTTTTCCTCCTTTCTTCCCAAACCTGGGTGTATTACATTAGCATGAGCATTGACCGTGCTTTTACTATGCAGTGTTTAACGCGCGCTGCGGTTCGAGGAAGTCCGCACCCTGAATATTAATTAAAGCGGGAGGAGATTGTGGCTGCGTCATGCTACAAAAAGGATTTATTCGTTTCCGTTTTTGTAATCTCTTAATTCTCTGAACTAGACAACAATGAAAAAAATCCCAGTGAGTCACTTTAATGAAACGCTGTTGAAGCTGTTCAATGAAACACTGATTAGATTTGTATTAGCGAATCGTTTCCCTGTGACGACAGGAAGTGTGTGTGTGTTCGCGAGTGTGTGTGTGTGTATGCGCTGGGGGGGAGACCTCCACATGCAATAATTGTAATTTGGCAATAAGTAGCTTAACCAACGAGGGGAAGGAAAAGGGGCGGGGTGCTGGGAATAAGGAGCACCATGGGGGAAGGAATACAAGAGATTATCAGTTTGGAGGGCGCTGCATCGCCTCCTCTCCTCGCCCCCCCGCTATGGCGCTCTCCTTCCCTCAGCGAGGCCAACATTCACTTCAGGTCAGCCATATCTAATGTTGCTGGACCTCTCCTGGCACAGGGTTACAGAACAAAGGTGTGTCCTGCATTCATGTGCTCCACTCTCTCCCCAGGTCTGCTAATGAACATTACAGACTGGTTCACTGAGGAGCTAAAGATGCTCGCCGCTGGTGTTCACTCCCCCCGCGGGGAGTCTTCTTTCCCAGGAGGACGACCGTCCTCAAAGAAAGTGTTTTCTTTTACAGGCCTTTCACTTTTTGGAGTGTCCATCCTCTTATCGCCCATGTAACAGGAAATGGGATGTCCCGCCTTAACTGTGTTACTCTCTCATTTAGTGTGTGTGTGTGTGTGTGTGTCTTTGCGTGTGTGTGTGTGTGTGTGTGTTTCTCCTCCCATGTGCCACTGATTTGATGTTTTTCAGTGGGAACAGAGAAAGCTGAATGGAGGCACATTTTTTTCAATTTTAATTACTAGTACATGTTGCAAAATCAGATAATTGTAGCAACTTCATTCACTCACATGAGACTAATGGCTGCTTAGTTTCTGCCCTCAAGCCACGTAAGAGGAGGGAACAAGGAAAGAGCAATGCTTTTACCATTTTGTTTTCTGTTTTGTCATGTGCTGATGAAGTTAACCACAATATGCATGATCATTTTAGTATCTAGAAAAATAGTTAAGTTACACAATGAGTTATATTAACCCAAACCACGATCTTTTCGGAAACATAACTAAGTAGTTTTGTTGCCGAAACCTAACCAAGTTGTTTCCCTGTGAAGACAGAAGTTTATTTTGGAAAGACTGTATGTATGGAAAATTGACATGTGTTGCTGGACATTCGTAGGAAAATGCACTAAAATTAAAGAATATGCCCCTGGGACTGGGACGTATGTTCATATTGGATGAATCAGCAGCGCAGGAAATAGAGTAACCTTTATGAAAGAAAGTGAATAGTACATAAAACAATAGAATTGCATTTAATATCATCTTAAGTGCTTCAGAGTGGACAGACACAAGGCAGTGAATGATGCAGTGTGAAATTAAGACATTTAGAGATGCTGATCTCTGCTCTCATAAATTTTAAGCATCATAAATTTGAACTGACATTTGCAAGGGTTGTGGATGCCATGTTGTGACACTGATTCAATTGTAGAAATTGCCAGAGGTGTGGACTCGAGTCACATGACTTAGACTCGAGTCAGACTCGTGTCATAAATTTTATGACTATAGACGCAACTTGACAACATCAAAAACGACTTGTGATTTGACTTGGACTTTAACACCAGTAACTCGTGACTTCACCTGGACTTGAGCCTTTTGACTTGAAAATAATTGATACCTTCCCCCAAGGCCAAAGATTAAAAAGTATGTTATTTAAAAAGTGTGCCACAACTCAGTCCCTGTCCCTTCATTTCTGGACTTAACTGACGTTAACGTTATTCATTCCCAGCAAGTTAAACTTAACTCCCCAGATCCACATTGTTTGAACCAAACTCACAGCATCCAATCAGGTTGCGGGAGAAAACCATGAAGAATTAATGTTACGTTACTGAGCAACAGGTGGAATAAATGATACCAAAGATGATTTTGTCCGAGTACAAAAACTACACGGTGGTCAACAAAAAATTAATTGCAGTACACAAAACGTGCAGGTTGAAAATTACAGACGGAGACGCAAATGTCATTACATTTGGTGAAGAGCGCATTATGACTTGTTTAAGACTCAAAACTCAAAGTTTAGGTCTTAGGACTTGAGTGCAAAGACTTGAGACTTACTTGTGACTTGCAAAACAATGACTTGGTCCCACCCCTGGATATCGATAGGTATAAAGAGCTGCGTTCACACTGGCCAGCTGAGTCCAGATGTCTACCTCTATTTTGAGTGGCATCACCTTGCAACAAATTCATTTTCTAGTGTGAGGACAATAATGACTAAGACACAAACATCTGTCATATGTGTGTAAACCATTGAGGCTGTGAAAAGTCACCCAGTACCTCTGACAGTACAGACGCTGACTGTAGGAACCAAACATAAGCTCTCTCTCTGTTCAGACACCCACAGGACGCGTGCTTTGATCTCAGCATGAATGTGTCTATTTGTGTCACTTCTAAAACTTCTGACAGGAAGTCCAACCACGGTTATACATTCTGTTGAGGCGGTGAGTTTCTCGGGATGTGGTTTTTCTGGAGGATTTAGATCTCAGATGATACAGTTAGCCACAGACTGTCTTTGTTTGTCAGTTTTTCTTTGATGGTTTTTGAACGCTATGTGTTTTTTTGCATTCAGATGTGAAACCGTATACTCATCCTCGCCGAGTTGAAAGCAGTTAATGATATCACAATATTATGATAATCTGACCAGAAACATATGTAATGGAGATTGAAGTATGAGACTGATGGATCAGCTTTAGAACTTTAATAGTCCTGATATCAGTTTATATGCTACTGTACATTTTGGCAGGACAAAAGACATTCTGCAGAAGCTTCAACACACTCCCTATACGTGACTGCATGTGTGGGCGTGTGTGCACTATATAGAGGGGAAGCATGGTTTGGCGAAACCTTCGCAGACATGCAGGAACATGACACGGTTCCTCCAGCGTGTCCTCACAAACCACAATGAAGCGGTATTAATGATAAGCACCTGGATTCCCACAAGCTCCCAGTTAGGCCCAATTGGCAGTAACTGATAAATTGGGATGAGTGGGAGTTAGACTGTAGGGCCCAGTGAATGAACCCTTTTCACATCAGGATGCAAAAAGAGAGCCGAAAAGAGAGAGATGAAGAGATCCTTTATGCTGGCAGCGTGTTCACATGAGAGGAGACCACACGCTTGAAAGAGGATGAGATAGAAAAAGAGAGAGAGGGACAGTGTCTTTCCCAGACAGCCCATGAGAATCCAATACACTCCCACGCGTCTGGGCTTGTGTGTGGCCGCCGCACACACACACGCAACACGCCACATGTGTCCGTGTTCATCCCCTCCTCGTAACATCAACCCTTCGCTCTCTCAATCCGGGGCCACACTTCCCGCCGACTTTGATGCATTTTTTTTTTTTATACTCGATGTTGTACGACAATAATCTTTTTCACCCCTCCAAAAGAGCGGGCCATGGGAAGAAAAGGCCCTGCTCTCGAGGCTTTGCTTCATCTTTTGCTCCGGCTCTCCAGCGAGACAAAATCGCTTCGCCGGCACCACAGTGCGGTTCAACTGCAGCTGAAAGGAGACGGGGACCAAATCCCTCTCATACACAACAAAACAACACTGTAGCCTTTTCAGTGTGACTGCCCACAAGGAAAGGGCCCTTTCTGTCCGCGGAGGACACAGTGTCTATCTATCTATCCGCTCCCCACAGATGTTGACACTGTTTGTTGCGGGTTAAGATGCCCTCTAAAGACCATTGTTATCCCTTATATCTTCTCCGTTATTCCCTCTCTTTCTGGGCGAGGGCCGGAGGTAGAGAGGGGAGAAAGCGGTGAAAGACCTCCGGATGGCAGTCAGCGCTCCAGGGGGCCTTTCTGCCCAGAGAGACCCCGGCAATGGGCTTCATTGTGGGTAGCAGCAGGCAGCCACAGAGGGCTGTATGCTGGAAGTATTGTGTTGCTGGATAGACCCAAGTCCCTCTCCAGAACGGGGTCAAAGGTGAGCCCCCCTGTGGGCTGCTCCATACCTGCCCTGCCTTGTCTCCCCCTTCCACTCTCATAGGCCCGCGGAGACACGGCCACATACAATGGAAACCAGTCAACACACCACTAAGGAGACTCTTAAGATTGAGAGGTAGCAGAGCGGAGAGACTAATTCAGTGCGCTCTCCACTTTTCGATGAATAGCTAATTCGATTAATGGGCCCAGGAGAGGGAATAACGAGCGAGGCGGCTCAGAGGCCACGTCTCAGCACTTCAGCGAGATAAAAATCTTATCGCAAACTCAAAACAAAAAGCTTTTGATGACATCTCGGCTATCAGCGTTGTTGATGTGGGTGTGAGTCATAAGATGGTGTATACTTGTATGTGTGTGCAGGTGACTATGTGGCTGTGCACGTTTTTAGAGACAACGGGATGGTGAAAGAGCATGTCAAACATTTGGATCTATGCTGAGCCAGATCCCGCCCCTATCGCCTTATCTTGACACCCCTGTGCGTCCAGGGAATGCTCGCTCATGCCTCCATGCACCGTCAGCACTCCAAGCACAAACATACAGCTTATTGGACAGCCCTGCCGACTAACTATGGGGTATGAAATTGGACCTCCTGAAAATGGAATATTCATCTTGTTAGTGACGTTCATAGCTGGGTGTAACTCTATTTTAATGGAAGTCTCACCTTTTTTGAAGGGGCAGATGTCAGAACAAATAAAGTTAAAGGTGCTATTGATAACATTGATAACATTCAGCCACTAGATGTCGCCTTCTCCCTCCCCTGTTTTATTGCATTTGCTTCACAACAAGTGGTTGCCAATTTGTTG
The DNA here is from genome assembly GCF_015220745.1 of Sebastes umbrosus. NCBI lineage: Eukaryota > Metazoa > Chordata > Actinopteri > Perciformes > Sebastidae > Sebastes > Sebastes umbrosus. Next base: position 26,304,372 of record NC_051273.1, on the reverse strand, counting down.
CACAACCTGCGGTATTTCATGGTCGAGTGGAGTGAGACTCAGACAGTCATGTCAAATGATGAATCTTTCGGGGTAGAGTAATGAAATGAAGCCGGACACTTACCATCACGTTTTTTTCCACACGTTTCCTTAAAAAAAATTTCCACACTAACTGGCAACTGGATTAGCGACTGATCAGAGATACCACGTGACACCAACGTCATTAAACTGTTGGCTCACAAGTCTTGTTAGAAGTGTGAACCAAATGTCTGATATCTTCCACATAGATGAACAAAACATTCATTTTGGACCCATCAACATTTTTTAAATGATAAATCACAATCATAATATGTTTTTTTAAGAAAAGCCATACTCTTATTCACCACCTTTCTAATAACTCTGTGGATGTATTTTTTTTTAATTATTATTATTATTTGTCTACATACAATTTTTATCAATAACACCTTTAAGTTTCTATTTTTGTTACGTTTCTTCCCCTGTCTGCCCTATTTGCCAGTCCGTGAGATCATTATCAATATAAAACCAGTCTACAGTGTAACCCCTAAACAGTCTTAAACAACAGCTATTCACTTGCCATGTATTTGTGTAGGCTGTTATTTATGTTCATATATTAATTGGCCTGTTATTATACCTATTTGTCAGCTGGGACCTCCCCCCCACGGCCTTCTAAGGGATAAGCGGGTTTACCTAATAGATGGTTAAATCTATTTAACTCTGGCTGTGAAATTTCTATACATAAAAATACAACAAAACCCACTCACCCATTTAATGTGTGACCATATTAAACTTTTATGACAGGTTATATATTGCTGCTAGAATTTTGAAAAGCTGAATTAATCTCCTAATGATGTCTTTCATTCAGGGTTTTCTTTTTACCCATTTCTTCTTAGCAGTTTTTCTGATGGGTTTATTTATTGTTAACACACTCGAGTGGCTCCACCGGGATGAGGGAAGCTGCACAACAGAGAGAGTGCTCTTGTCAGGACACAGAGAGTCATTTAGCTCCAGCGCCAATGTGCAGTGTTTATGACTGAGGATTCACGCCGGTAGTCATCACTGATTGGTGCTGTCAGTGGTGATGTATGAGTGTGACGGGGCATCTCTGACCTCAGATTAACAGTACATTAACCCTCTCCCTAGGCGAGGCCAGCGTGCCTCTTAAACCCTGACCCCCCTGTCCCCTCACACCACCACAGGGGGTCCGCAGTCACCGCTCTCCCCTCCAAACTCTGCAAGATGCCACATTGTGTTCCCTCCGGACTATTGTGTGCAGCGCTAAATAATGTGCCTTCTACATCTCCCAGTTCTCATGCTTATACTTGCAGGGAATGTCCGTGGCTGCGGGGCTGGAGTTGTAGTGTCCAGTTTGAGTGTCGTCCCAGAGGGGAGCTTGACTACGAGCTGCAGGTAGCTTTCATGGCTGCCTGGCAGGCCGGCTCCTTTCCCCGGTGTCCTGCTGCTAGAAATTTGTTGTCCCCCTCTGGGTTTCTTTTTAAGAGTGTCAACCGTGGGGCCCCTGATGGGAGATTTGTTGATATGATAACTCGATTAGGCTCCAGGATGGATGACATTCTGGCAGAGAGCCAGTCAGCAGCACCCAGGGAGGCACTGCCTCGTCTCCTTAACCTCTCCTCTGGAGGCAACAATTAGTGGTAGTAATTGGTGAATTAGTAGTGTTGCTACATGCATTCTCTACTTCCTCCACTCTCTCTTTGGGATGCGGGTGGACTAGAGGCCGAGCAGCTGAACACTTGTGCAATCAGCACCTTCTTCAGTCAACAGTTCTGCCTCAGGATGTTAATTTCTTTGCGTTGCATGGCATCATTTCTCCATAGTCCAAATATTTAGTTGCTGAAGGGAAGGTTGGCCATTGGGGACTGCCTTTTCTTATTTCTCACGGACGCCATTCTTTATGTGGCTCGCAGCCCGCAGTTCAGAAGCGATAATTCAATTAATGCGGCCAAGGCCTGCATCTCAAAACCCGGCCTTTTTGTCTGAGAGATTTGCATCATAAAACTCTGCCACACAGCTGAAGGTCCTCCAACGTTCTTTTTTATGCTTTTAGAATGTTAAAATGGCAAACTGAATATATAGATTCACTTTCAAACAAGGCCGTTACCTCGACAACAAGACGTCCCCATTGTTATCTCATGGTAATGCGTCATAACTGCACAATGTCAGTACAATACAAAATACAATACCAAAAAATACAAAGGCAGAGTCTGTTGGGATTTTTAGATGTGTAGGTGTTGCCTTTGAGTTTTGTTCCTGACTGATGACAGGAGATGACTTTTACATCAAAGGTCTGATGGAAACAGAAAGAAAGTTTTTCAGTTACACAGCTGATATGATTTCACATTTGGCTAATGAGAAGCTGCCAAATACTAACATGAAAGTCTCTATAGTTTGTGTGTGCCATTCCCAGATACAATCAGAGATAAATAACAGCAATAGTCATTTAAATGTTTTAGTTTAGTTAAGCAAAACCCCAGTATATTTTACTCAAGAGTCAGGATCCTTATCTTGATAATTACTCAAGAATAGATATGAAACTATGAAGATTGAATAGACTCTGGTAGATAATTTAATTTATTAATACATTAAATTTGCAAGGAGGAAGCAGAGAAGTAAATACTCAAGCAAAAGTACAGACAACTCAATTAATCATAACTGAAATCTAGTACAATTATCTACTAACAGTTGTGATTAGATTTTCCTCTTCTGATGAATTCCTTAAGAGGTTTTTTTTGTGCAGTTCTTTGCGAGTCCACAAAGATCTTACAGGCCTGTTCCAACTTAATTACCTCTCCTCATCTTCCACTCGGCTCTGTGGAGCTTGTCGACTCTGGTGACCTCTGACCTGTCATGCACTGTGGGTTTAGCCTGACGTATTCAAGGTGTTACCATCTGTGCCGTCCCCCCCCCCCCACCCCTGTCCCTCGTCTCTCTCTGTGGACAAGTCCTCTGTGTCCAGGCCCACTGGGCTGGAAAAGTTGCTTACAGTGGACTGTTTGTTTGGCTTTGTAAATGTCTCGGCCCTGGAGAAAGGACGGACAGAGGAGTAGCAGGGCTCCTGGAGGACACTTGTGCTGTGTTTTCTCTTTTTTTCCCCTCTTTGGTTAACAGTGCTCCAGAGGGCTGTGATTCTCTGCACCTACGAGTTAACTTGTAACCCAGTGACCTCTGACTCTCTGTGTATCTAAACTGAACAATAGCTGTTTCCAAACTTTACGTGTGCCTTAATGTGAACCGCCTCAAGCAACAAAAATATTTCACAGTGGAAAGATCAGCAGTGGACAGTAACTCTAAATGATTCAATTGTTTTCTCATTGCAACAAATAAATAAATATTATTCATAAGAATGAAGTTATATTTTGGACCACATAAGAAAAAGCCTCAAGCCAGATCAGTAATGCTGCTGATTTATCATGTAAAATATACAGTAATCTTTATACACAGTTAATGTGCATTTACAGGCGCATGGGGTCTCTTTTAGCACGGTGATAAAAACACAAATGGGGGATGATGAAAAACCGAAAAATGTGATGCTAAAACACATATAAACAAGAAAGAAAATCATATAGATGGGGGGTGACCTTTAAGACAAATGAATGTTGATGCCAATGTTGCGTTAAAGCATTGTATTAAAACTAAGTACTGTGAAAAATTACCTTGTTTTCAACTTGACAACTATGCATTTTTGAGGTAATCTAATGGGTTTCAAAGATGTTTCAGAAACCAAAGTGCGGTAGAATCTTCTGAACCCACAGAGAAGCCTGTAATCCTTTGACTGACATTTAAATTTCTTGTAAAGATAAAGTATGGAAATCATCAACATTGGATGGCAACATCTTGTAGCCAAGAAGTTACAAGAGGTTGCAACACATATTGACAACGATGAGGTAAATATAGCGCCTCTTTACCTTACTGGATAATGCGCTTTACGTTCACACACACATTCACACACCAACGGTGGCAGAGCTGCCATGCAAGGAGCTGGCCTGCCCATCGGCAGCAACTTGGGGTTCAGTGTCTCGCTCAAGGACACTTTGACATGTGGACAGGAGGAGCCACCAGATCGAACCAGCAACATTGTGATTAAAGGACGACCCGCTCTTCCCCCTAAGCCACAAGGTCAACTTTGCTCTTTCTGCACAATGAATGTTTAGCTTGTTCTCACGCCTAAAAAGCATTTTAATGAGTCAAGTGGACTGAACAGGTGTAATCACATTTACATGGATTCATCTGGTCAGTGAGTGTCAGTGGTGGAGGAAGTATTCAGACCTTATACTTCAGTAAAAGTAGCAATACAACACTATAAAAATACTCCAATGCATGTTAAAGTCCTGAATGTACTAAAAAGTATCAAACTAAAATGTACTTATCAAGCAGATATTATATATGATACTGCATTAATATTACTGATGCATTTATGCGAGACACCCCAGGCAAAAACATAGTTTTTTATACACTGGTAAATTTTGAGATTTTGGGCTATTTTGCTTCCATAACATGTCTTTTTTCAGACTAGTGGAAAAAAAACATCCAAAATACACATTTAAGTGTTTATTTTACTACTTTGTCTATTTGCATCTGTAGATTTATCCTAAATTCACCAAAAGTTAGCATTAGATAATGACTAATTTGCATATTTAAACATACAATTTCAAAAAAGTTGTAATACAAAAAACAATTGTCTTAATGTAAGTAATCAACTGGGGAAGTTTCATGGTGATATGTGTTAGTTACATTTGTGTACCCTATTCACTTGTAGTGTCTTGTAAAATGTATGGATTTTACAATCCATATCTTTAAAGGCTGTTTTATCAAAATTAGTTTTTTTCTCAGACTCTGAGCCAGAAATTTCCACTTCAGTAGCACTTACATCCGCCAAACTTTCCAGTTTCATTCCTATCTATATCCTGAAGGCTTTTATAGAGGAGTTTGTTCATATACCATTCATAGCCTGATTTATAGATCATTTAACTTCTAGAAACATGACAAACATAGATTTTTTTAATGGCTGTTGACAGTATTTTCTGATTTATGGAGTGATACAAACAAAAATCATCCAGAAATCCAGACATCCAAAATCTCCTCTGTAAAAACCTTTGACTCTAATATCTCAACAAAATAAAACAAGAATGTTGAACCTGGCTTTATCCAATAATCAGATTTATGTTCTGGAGATGTATGATAATTAGCTCATGTTAAATAAGATAATGCATCATTTGCATATTTAAACATAAAATTTCAGAAAACTTGTAATACAAAAAAACAATGCCTTAATGTAAGTAATCAACTGGGGAAGTTTCATGGTGATATCTATTAGTTACACTGTTTACCCTATTCACCTGTATTGTCTCCCCTTAATGTTTAAGCAGCATATTAAGGTTGCAGCTGGTTGAGGAGTGGCCATTTTTCACTACTTTCTATACTGTTGGGTGGTTTCATCAAACATTTTGTATGTTAAATCTTAATCTACAAACTGACTAAAGCTGTCAGAATAATGGAGTGGAAGTTTAAAGTAGCATAAAATGGAAGAACTCAAGAAAAGCACAAGTACTTGTACATACATTTAGTATAGTACTTAACTAAATGGACTTACTTACTTTCCACCACTGGGGTGTTTTTCAGTGTGTGTCATTGTAGGTCGTTCTCCAGGTTAGCAGGGGTGCTCCTGGTGTGAGTGGGGCTGTCAAACACAGTGAGGTGACTGTACTCATTGGGAGCTAAGTGCACCTGATGTCAGACGATCTTGTCAGCGGTCCCAGAATTCAGAGCAGCTCCGCCAGCTAAATGTACAAGTGCAAATCCACTGCTGTCATTCATTTCCCAGCCATTTGCATGCCTGAAGTTTCCCCAAGCAGCCGCGGCATTCACCGTGTCAGCCTGCTGACGTGTGACTGACGCTCGAGGTCGACTGTAAAATTGAGAACCATCTTTTCAGGGGAATTTCAGTGACCTCTGTGCGGTTTGAATCGTTTCTGACGACCAGTGTACAAATCAACAGCTCAACCAGCTAAACCCAAATGTCCCAAAGCTTTAACAGATGGCTCTGTGGCATCTACAAACACACACACACACACGTAGACAGGACGTTCTCTGTGAGTGATGTGTATTCCCGTAGTAATGACACCGCAAACAAGATGAGTTGGCCCAGACACTGAGCGCGCATCCAACTTACTCATATTCATCATTCCTTCTCCCCAAGGAACTTGTTTTGTTTTGACATGCTGATAGTGAGTGGATATTTAGTTCCTCTCTTGCTTCCATTGAGTCCTACAGCACACTGTGGTATATTTAATAACATGTACATGATGCTTCTTGGGTGGCAGTACCAGGGACTTGGCATGGTTTGACTCAGAGTATCAGAGGAGACAAGTAAAACATATCACTCTGAGTAGGAAGACGCTGCCACCTAGTGGGCAACAGTCTGCACAAGCTTTTACTGCTGAAAAGTAACTATTATACAGTAATTAATTATTATATAATCCTGCTATCTAAAGGTTAATTAACAATTAGAGACCCACTTAGAGATGTTTTTGTCTTTTTTAGGGGGGGCACTTCAGTAATCTTGTCAAAAACTTTTTACATTTGAAGATTTCTGCAAGAACTGCATTTTTTGGTGATTGGACGGCGATCACTTCTGTTCTGGAAACTGCTCAGACACCCCCTTATCGTCAATCTACCTAGGAAAGCCATCCATCCCCCTGAATGCTCTAGATCTTTAGTTTGTTGTTGTAAAGTTTCATGAGTATGTGATTATCCTAGAGGTCACCACAGGTCATTTTATACAGACAAATTTCAAAAAATGGTCTCACTTTAATGAAATGGCTATGGACACTAACATCATCACACATGAATATTATTGGGGTCATTAGATCCACAAGAGTCTCAGCTTTACAGTGAGACCCAATTTATGTAATTACAAGACTGTTTATGGACCACAGTATGCAGAAATATTCAAATACACCATTTTAGAATAGGCGAAAATAACATTTATAATGCCTGCAAAAAAACTGCATGTGATTATCATAAAGTGGGCATGTCTCGTGGGTACGCATAGAACCCATTTCCATTCACATATCTTGAGGTCACAGGTCAAGTGACCCCTTTGAAAATGGCCATGCCAGTTCACTAAAATGTAGTCTAACTTTGGAGAGTTATTTAGCCTCAGTATCCTTAACTCTAAAACTGAGCCTCTGAAGGACAGTAAAGTCGGTCTGAATCGCCGGCGATCCCGCGGTTCTTAATTGCTCATAACATGAAACTGAAGGAGCAACTACTGTTTGGCTGGAACATATTTGATTTAGAGATATTTGAGTCATTACACAGTGTGTATCTACTTTCTGCATCTATTCACTGTAAAACTTAGTTTGGTAATGATTTATTTAGTCAAGTATATAATCCTGTGTAATCATTTATGTAAAGCATTAAAGTACATGATTGTAATGTGTAATCAATGTGATGAAAATCTCCCTTTACATCAACAATAGTAAATTGCATAAATTCATACAGAAACCATGTTTTTAAATAGGAAAAACAGACTGGTGTTTAAAGTGATTGGATAATTGACTAAAAATTACCATGAAGTATGTTGGAGACAAAACATTTTCATTTCTTTAATTATCGACTGTGGAGAACAAGTTATGGAAAAATGTGACAGTGAGTTGTGGTGATGGCTGATCTCACAAAGTAGAACAAAATAATAAAACATAATTTCATTACTTTATGAGTAATGCAACTTATTTGTGTAAACACATCATCACCAGGGGAAAAAATCCATAATGCAGATGTTTCAAATCAATCTGTACTTTCAACTGTTTAACCACTCAAACAAAACGTTTCAGGAGAAATTATGGTTACTGTGACAGATTATACTGGAGTGTGAAATAAAAACACATTCATAAGCCTAAAACACCGCAGCAGGGTTTGGAGAAGCAGTGATGTAAAGTCAATGTTGTTTAAAATAAATGGTCTACAACATGAAATAAAACTCGTTATGATTGCAGTAACATTTGCATCAGTGATTCAAAGGGATAATAACAATGCATTTGACTCTTTGTAGAACAAATCCTATTTTATTTCTTCCCAATTTATCCGTATTACTTATGATGGGGCTTAACCTGTGACTGTGCTTAATCTATAATCTGTAATATATATACAAATAAATAATATTTAAGAAGCATTAAATTCAGTTAGTCTCAGTTGCACCAACAGTGCAGTCAGCTAAACACACTTCTGATAAAGCTTTAACACAAGAGTTAGCCTTTGAGGTTTTTACTGGAAGCAATTTAGAAACTTATATGTAACTAAAATGGCACTCGGAGAGCGCAGACCTCCGCCAAGGTGCTTGACTTTAAAAATAGATCCCAGCTCACAGGTGGCGGTACCGTGAGGTGGTCGGCTTATTATTAACATGGTGTGTTTCCGTGTAACGTATCGGCGGATGCCTCTCTCATTCAGCAGCCTTGTTATGTCTGTATAATGTTACACTACGTTGTCTCATCTACAGCTTTTTTCTTTCTCACCGCGGACGGCCAGCAGTTTCCGCCGCACCATATCCGTTTACATCACGATCACACCACTACTGGCTCTGACTCTGCATCCACACACACGCCTCCGTACAGAAGTAGCAGCCATAACTTCACGAAAAGCCATTATTAACAATTAGGCTCTCTTTTTCCTCGTCCTTGTTATCATTTGCTTACAAATCCGCTCGCTTCCACTACACAGCTACTTATAAATTAAACCGTAAACACTGACTTCAGTGGCTTCCATGTTTACTTCTGTGCAGCAGCACGCTGCGTTTGACCTCTTTATTATTGTCTTTTGTGCATAAGGGTCAGTTCATAACCGTGACCTGTTCACACTGGAATCATTAAAAACATTATGTGAACAGCCAAACAAAAACAAATCAGAATTGAGCACTAAGGCTTGCAGTGTGAACATAGCCAAAGTTTCCAGGAATAGACTCTCCATAATTCTTGTTATACTGAAGTTCCCTCTTGTGGAAGAACGCAGTAATTGCATCCATACAAACAGTATGTAAGGGGAGGTGTAGGAGTGCAGTGTGGATGATGTATCATCATTATTAAACAGTATATCCAGTACATGGATACTGTTTTCTCTTGTTACCTGTTGACAATGACTGCATCCCTGAACGTTTTTTAAGCAAGTGAAGAAGAGACATCAGGATTTTTTTTTTTAAAAGGTCTAAATTAGATGACACTTCTAGGCAACTTTTTCTTCATTTTACAAGTTGCTGCAGATATTTGCTTACTTTTTGATCCTACCATTCTGTACTTCCATGTAAATTCAAACTTAGAGAGAGACCTTAAGTATAAAAAGAGACATCTTTCACTTACCCTACCACTCCACCTCTTTCTCATACACAAATACACACATAATATAGAAGCAGTAATGTTATTAGCAACATTAGTCAAAGAATTAGCAAGATCATATCCAGGAATCTGAATAATTTAAGTTGGTAACACTTCATTTTACAGGTCCGCAACTTTTATGGTAATTAGGTGATGATTAGCAAGTAACCTGTTTGAAATTTCTTTGAATTACTGCCAAATTACCCCAATATTTACCTCAAACTTTATCTCAAAATTTAACGAAAATTACTTTGTTTGGCTGTCTTGACTTGGGACTTGACTCTGGACTTTTATTATTATTATTATTTTATATCTATTATGAATATTATTTAATAATTATATTCCGCTATTTCCCAATAAGCAGTAATAAATAGCTGATAATTTATGTAATACATTTCCAGGAAAAGAACACAGTTAATTTATATGCTTTATTTCCATATCTGCAGAGAAATCGATTATAATTAATTAATACCAGGTTACATTTGTGTAAACAATAAGTCACATATTGGTGAGATTTGTGCCTGATCAGAAGTGCCTTCTATTAGTTTTGGTTTTCCATCTCCGATGAAGAGCAGCGCACAGCCGCTTCTCAAGCCTAAGGGCCCTATTTTAACGGTTATATGCTATTTTAGTATATAACTATTAAATAATGTTTATAATAAAGTAATTTTAGGTATTTTTTTTGTTAAATATTGGAGTAATTTCAAATAGGTTACTTGCTAATTATCACCTAATTACCATGAAATTTGTGGACCTGTAAGATGAAGTGTTACCTTTAAGTTTTGTCAGAAGAGTGACAACTTTGATCTAATCAGCTTGTCATGAAAACAAAGATTGTGTGGTGTTCTCATTTTCAGGGATTTCCCAGGTAAGAAGTGTCATAACTCCAAAAACATGTTCTGTTTTCTCAGTTTACACATGGAGACATTCTTCAACCGTCCCAGTGAACACAACTGGGGTATCATTAACTGCAAGCTTACTCCCACTGCAAGTATCCTCTGAAATGTCTGGTTTTTCATTTTGGGACACTGGGCAATAAAATGAAGACATTTAGATGTCGATTTAATACTGCATGAAGTCACTATTATCCTTCATATCTTTGACATGAGTCTGAGCTGGTGTTGTTGCTTTACTCTGTATTTTATTACTCTTCCACATGTTTGATGAATGTAAAACATTCCATGCAAGAAAACCATTTTTTTTCTTTCTGATTTAAGAAGGAATATAAAATGTTTTTTTCTGAATATTTTCAATATTTGTTGCTTGTTTTCACTGTACCTTGTATTCTGTTTTTAATTTCTATTTTTGTTTTAATATTGAGTTACTATAAACGGTGCTAGCCTTAATTTAAACGAGAAGGTTTTTATATACATATGTATATATATATATATACATATGTATATATATATATATATATATATAAATATAAGTATTAGTAGTAATATAAGTATTCCAGATAAACTCTAAAACATTTTAGCATTTGCCCCACAGGGTACCTCCACTCCCCCATGTCACAGCCTTTGTGAAGAGACAAAAACCTGGCTGAAATGTAACACCCATTATCCCAGGTCTGCTCTATTGTGTGTTGTTTAAAACTGGGACATTATAATGTTTCTTCTCCAGTGCTGCTTTTGCCTTTCTATTCACTATGACAGAGAGGACAGCTTGTTTTAGGGCTTTGCAGTTAAAAAGGTGGACCATGGTTGGTTTTGGTCGCTTGTTTTTCTTACTGCTTCTTGGAACCGTATTTGTTGGTAAGCAATTTACACGTTTAGATAAAAAAGAAAAAAATTACAAAACAATTCTAAACTTTTGTTTTGTTGTTTAACAGCGTTTTGTGCCACTCTGACTGTTTGTGATATTAGTATAGTTATTGTTTTTGTAAGAATACATATTATATAAATGTAATTTGCATTGTTATTCACCGCTCAAAAATACTGTACAGCTGTAATTTACATATATTTCTGGGTCAAACAAGACAAGTTGTGTTTTGCGAAAGCAAGCATAACGGCAGTTATCAACACATCCCAGTTACTGCTATCTATGACCAAACCCAGCTTTGACTGATATGGAACAAGTTAACATCTCTCTTCTATAAGAAAGCTGTTCTTGAAAATGGAAATCATAAAATAAAGTGGAAGCACACAAGTTAGGATATAGAAAAGTATAAATTATGGCACTAAAATACCTGGATTACAACGAACATCACATTATGATATCTATGTGTGTTTATGGCAGGCTTTATTGTTTAATAAAGCTGCTTACTGTCACCTAAAACTAGATTTAACATCAAGTACCTTCACTGCTATATTCTTCTTTATCAGTGTGTTGCTTTTTTCTCATTTGAAGTTTCAGATTTCAAATCTCTAATGTTTCAAACATGCCACTTTACAATGAAAACAATGAAAATCCATTCAGTTATAGGAATAGAGTTACTGCAAGAAAAAACTGGGTCAGGTTCTTGGGGCGTGTCTGAGTCGGGGAGAGGAGTCGCCTCCAGGTCATCGGAGGATCAACCACTCCTACAGCATCGCTTCACTACAGGTTAGCTTTCTGTGTACTGAGAAACAAGTTAATAGTATTGCAGTATTCCATCAGCACAGACATTATACATTTTCACTTTAAAGGGACTCAATGTAAGAATCAGTAATTGCTTGTTAACAGTGACACCTGTGTCCGTTTAGTCAACAACAGTCAGCGTCCTATTGCTTGCGCTTGTGCTCGCACTACGGACACACACGAGACTGAGCGTGATTGACGGGCATCATGTTGATTAACGTTAGCAGCATTAGCCAGCTAAAACCACAATATCACTGTATATTTCCGTACATTCACTTGATATTCTCAGAGCTAAGCTTACTTTCTTCTGCTCCGCGGATCGCTCGTTTTCTCACAACTCGCCGCAGCTCTCTCTCTCTTGCTTCATCACTCACTTCCTACGTGCACACACACTCTACGCACCGGCTCTGCTATTCTCCCCCAGTTTTCGTCCGACGTCAGTCACATTACTGTTTTGCAAGACGGGCTTCACAAGATATAGCTTTTTTTTTTGTGCTTCCGTGGAGTTTGTGTTGGAGTCTGAGCTGTGGTGTGGGCTGGTCGTTTGTTGGCGTTAGCGGACTCCATTTCTAACCGAACGCTAGCTATGTCCATGACGTCACATCCGCAGGATTTTCCCCGAAAAACCGGCCCGGGTTCTTCACATTAAAAGCAGTCTACAGGCTGAGTCGCGGAAGGTCTCATTTTTTGGGTTAGGTTACAACCTGTTCACACATTGGCAATGAAAAAATATTATACGTGTAAAAAGTTACATACAGTCCCTTTAAAACCAAGATATCATAATTAAATGCCCTGTCTTGTCTATGTATCCACAGACTGGCCAGTGCCACTGCAGACTCCACATGACACCAACATGACAGAAAACAATGTCAGTAGAAGAAGAAGACGAAGCTCTTCCTCCGCTGACACTGAAGACTCTGTTTTGCCTCCAGCGTTTCTGACTGACGCTCATCTCTCTGCTCTCAGAGATCTGGTGTCCGACAAGAAGATCATAGGTTGGGAGATTTTAACAAACCTACTCACTCAACTCAAAACAGCATGATGAAATAAAAAATGTCATCTGTGAACTGAAGATAAGTTGACCTGGACCAAGTACTATTTGGTCCAAGTCAACTCATCCTCAAAAAAGGTAATAATTCTGCACTAGTATTAGTCTACAACCTGAAGTTAATTTAAAACATTTAGTCAACTGAGAGTATCTGAGTCGTACCAGCTCTAGCAGTGATTAAATAACATGTCAGCTGCACTTGTTAATGAAACTCACTGAATCAAAAGCTCGGTTACACTCCACTCTATAGGTCAAGACACTGCACTACAGTGCACACTGCTGTATAACCTATGACAGACACATTTTTCAACCACAAGATGGCAGCAAAAGAATGAATTTCAGCTTGTGTGCTACCTTTTAAATCTGATTATTAATATGCTAAAGCTACTGAAAGTATTCACCATTTCTTATAAACCTTTTCAAACTTGACAACGTAAACATTCCTAATGGTCCCTTTGTATTTCCTGTTGCAATGCATTTTAATGCAGTAGCTGAAAGGAAGTAATCTTGGAACAAAGCTGTTGCCCTAGCAACAGAATGGCAATGAAAAGGTCTATATAAGGTTGTATTTCCTGTGAAGGTGTTAAAGCCTGAACAGCATTTAGATTGTATCATATTAACAGACCCATCTTCACACTGAGTTTGCCCCGTGTCAACACAGGAGAAAAGAAAAGTAGTTGTGGGTTGAGTGAATTTTGTTTGCTAACTAATCTGAAAGAGAGAAATGTTGTTGAGCAGGTAGAGACACTTTAAAAGAAGACAGAAGGAAGCAGAGTGTGTAGTCAGCCGTTGGGAGGTTTACCACATTCCTCCATCATGTGACACTAAAACCATTAAAATGATCTTGTGTGTTTCTTTTGTTGTATTCTTAAGATTTATTCTTAAAGGAAAGGACATTGTCTTGTTGTGTCAATGAAATGTGGTCTGACTCGACTCCACAAGGCAGAGTGAAAAACTCTGGGATATACAGTATGACCACGTTAAAAGATTAAAGAGGACCTATTATGCTCGATTTCAGATGCATATTTGTATTTTGGGTTTCTACTAGAACATGTTTACATGCGTTAATGTTAAAAAAAACGCTTTATTTTTCTCATACCGGCTGTGCTGCAGCACCTCTTCTCACCTTCTGTCTGAAACGCTCTGCTTGATCCCCCCACACACAGCCATCTCCCGAAAAGCCCAGTCTGCTCTGATTGGTCAGCTGGTCCACTCTGTTGTGATGGGTCAACTGAACCAAACTCTTCGGACTTTGCTCCAGCTCCGCTCTAACTAGTTTTGTTTGAGGACGTGCCAAACTAGCCGCTATAGGCAGGTATTATGCAAATGTGTTACTTGGTGACATCACCACGTTACTGAAGAAAAGGCGGGACTTCAAGCAAGGCGTTTCAGGCAGTTCATGAGCGTGTTTCTGTGAGGGAGAGGAACTTCCTTTGGCGTGGACTTTGGGCTTTGTAACTTTGCAGACCTTTTACATGCATAAACAACTATATAACACACTAAAGGAAAGGGGAAAAGCACAAAAGAATAATAGGTCCTCTTTAATTTATTTACAAAATTGTTATTAAATATAAATACTACTGAAGATAGTGAACGTCCTCCAGTATACCAGAGACTAAATGACTAGGTGATATCAGATACTTAAATATATTATACATCAGTCAGTCCATTATAACCCATGATTGCAACAATTATTTAGGTCTGAATATAAGCGATCAAAACAGTTGTTTGCAGTTGTGTAGTGGTCATTAATGAGGTGGATGTACTACTTGGTAGATAGGTAGGTTACCGACGAGGAAGTGGGTATACTGTACTCTCCGATATATTCAAATTGCTTTTTGGCTAATAGGTAGAAATATTATAAACCGTCAGAAAAAGAGGTGGGTATACCCCGTATACCTGTGTATACCCTCCACTACACTGCTTGTTGTTTGTGTATGATAATGCCACCAAGGCTTGGTTATATATTAACGCTATAATGTAATTTAAATGAGAACTTCACTTTTGTTTTTTTGCAGTTCATTTAGGTCTCCGTGTGTCTTTCAGTGGTCCAAGTGAGCTTCTTGAGTCTCAGCTGCTCCTTTACCTGAACAAAGAGGTTAGTATGTTATCCAACACACTTACATAACTTTAAAGGCATAGAGATGTATTTTGTGTGCTTCAGATTGTTGAACATGTAAAAAGTATGTAAGTAAGATTTCAGTGAGAGTTGCTACAGTTTCCCCTTGTGGCGAATGTAGTTTGGAGGGATTGTAGATATGAGCAACTACAAAATCATTATTGGTGGAAAAAAAAGATTAAAATGAACATTAACAGTGTTTAATTTGCATATAAGACATGTTAGACATTAAATACCCAGAGAAGCAATTACCTCTGTCGGTCAGTTGGACTATAATGTAATGAAGAAGCAAGTGCTGGAGATTCTGTTTGAAGAAAAGCCAAACAGCAAACACAACGGCCAGCTAATCAAAGCTCAGCCAGTCTAAAGGTCAAAGGCTGAAACCTCTGTGTTGGCTGTGATCAAACTTCACGGTTTATCATTTATTCATCAGTAAACAATGAGCCAATCCCACACAGACTCAGTAAGCTGACGTGATTTCATTTTGAAGTCATTAAAATTTCAGTTCATGAACTCAGTGGCAAATCAGACGAACAGCACCTTTTAATTAAAGAACAGACCCGGCTGGATTAAAGGATTAGAGTCTCAGGAGCTCAGCAGACGGCTGATGTAGTGGGGCTTTAAGGTTGAAAGGCATTTTTGATCTCACAAAGAAGTCAAGCATCACTGAAACTATTTCAACAATCATGTAGAAAAAGCAGGTTAGACAAATGAAGCTCTTGTGTTGAAGTTGGTGCTCATGACTGTCCTCTCTATTTGTTTCTTTTTTCTGTGAGAAGCCAGGACTCTACAACATCGGAGGGAAGGCAGGAGTCTTCTCAATGAGAATAGTGGGAAAAAAGAGATTGACCTCCGCACCCTGATTTCATCAGCCACTTTTTTCCTTTTGAAAACAACAAAAACACCAACCCAGCCATGATGCAACAAGCCGTGCCACGATGTCTTTAAAGCTCCAAGTCCTCGAACTCACCTTTTCTAAAATGAACTTCACTCAGCTGTACCATACCTTCCATTCAGAGTAGTATATATAATTTATATTTACAAATGTAAATATTTGTTGAAGTATGAAGCCTTTTGTAAAACAAAAAATTATATCATGATGATTTAAAGGGACTATTTGTAACTTTCAGAAATACTTGTTAACAGCGACACCTGTGGTCGTTAAGTCAACGAAAGTCAGCGTCGGGGTCGCGCTTGCTCGCTCTAAATAGACATTTACGAGCATTGTTTAAAACAGTGAGGCAACACACGTCAGCTAAAACCACAATATCACTCTATATTTCAGCTGCTTGGCAGTAATGTTAGCTGACCAGACGAAGGTCTCTCCATGAGTCAATGCTGATCCTAGTGTTGGCTTTTCCTGCTTTTCCTGCTTTTCCTACTTTTCCTGCTTCAGCGGGTCGGTGCCGGGGCTGAAGCAGGAAGAGAAACGTTATCGCCTCCCGACTGCGCCCGCAGGGAGACACCAGCACCTGGTCAGAGATGATAACGTTTCTCTCTACGTAGCCCCGTCACTTCACAAGACACAGGAAACCTCTGTTGGTCTGGAGGAGCTGCAGCAGTTATTTCTGCACAAACGCCCACTATACAGTCACTAGATATTCTCAGAGCTAAACTAACTCTTCTGCAGTGTAGAGTGAGCGCGCGTTCAAGTGTAGAGGTGGAGCGAGACAGCGAGAACGCGGGCGCTGTGTGAGTGAAGGCAAGCAGGCAGAGTACAGCAGAGGCTCCGGCCAGACGCGAGCGCGCATGGGATCCCGACCCGGTACATTTATACGTGTAAGAAGTTACAAACAGTCCCTTTAAATGTATGAATCCAAAAACTTTTCACGGACACCTGGCAGAGTGCCACGGACCCCTGAGGGTCCCTGGACCCCACTTTGAGAATCACTGTTCTAAAGTATCTTATATTCATCTTCCAAGCTGCCAATAGGGTGATCTTACAGGGAAGTAATTATCTCATTATCAGATAAACTTGTTTGCAGTTCCTTCTCACATTTGTTTCACAATCTTCAATTGTGTTGTTTTTTTGGAGTATCTGGTAGATTGGTCCAGTTGTGTTTTGGGGGTTAGGGCTTTGGTGAAGGCCAATATTGATAGAAGTGATAACTAGAGAAACCATTTCTATTTGCTATATTAAAAAAAACTTCTTTGTTATACATGTGGTAAAGTATTGTTTTATGTTTAGTGTAGTTTTCCATTAAAGATTAACTTCCTTATCATGAAACAAGCCTGTCCTGTTGCATGTGGTCATGACAGTTGGTCCCGCCTACCAGACCGACCAGCCAATAGAAACAGACGCTGAGTCTTTATTCCCTCCTCTCTACTGGTGCTCCTGATGACAGAGAGGACGTGTTTCAGGGAGCTGGTGGTAGTGAATGGACGTAACAGCGCAGAGAAGGATGGCAGCCGTGCTGGAGGACACGCTGCCCGAGGAGGAGAGGGAGTTTCAGAAGATTATAGCTTTGATCGGAGGTAAAGAGAGGATTTATCTGGTGAGCGATGCGTGTACAAGTAAAGAGGTGGACGGGGATGACGCTGGAGTCCTGCAGGAGTTTATCCAGGACATGTTTCACAGCAGCAGCCCGGCGAACAGCAACGGACAGCTCCAAGCCTCTCCGACAAGCCTTCCCGGCGAGACTGCAAGCGCAAACCCCATCTGCGGCAAGACAGGAGCTGTTAAAAGCAATGAAATCCCTCTAACAGCGAGGCCTGAGGAGTTGGATTTGAGAGAGGACGAGAAGAAGGAGAAGCGTCTCGATGGCAACGCTCAGAAAACAGCAACGAGGAGGGCAAACATTCACAGCCTGAAACGAACCATAGACTCTCCTGTCATCATATTCCTCTTCAGACAGACTTTTCTCAGCAAACAATCCAACAAAGTGTGCTTAAAGGAGACGTTGAAGGACGTGAAGGCGCGTACGAAACGTGCCAGACTCAGCAGACCAGCTCTGATTGGATTAATCCGCACCAGAGAGGAGAGCGATGAGACGCAGCAGTGTGCGCAGCTCCTGGAGCGTCTGATCCGCTCTGTGTTCACCAGACAGTCTCCAGAGACGATATGGGTCGGCTGTTTCATCCCGAAGACAGAGGCCAACATGCTCAGCATCAAGAAAAACACCTGCAAAGTTATATACTCGTCTCAAACAGCAGGTGTAATCACATACATTGTCCATCATTCCACAGCACATGTTAGTTGCTTCCTGCAGGGCTGTGTATTGGCAAAATCATGATACAGGGGTTACCATTCAATATATTGCGATATACACTCAGTGGTCACTTTATTAGGTACGCCTGTACAGTCTAATGCAGTCACAATACAGCAGACTTCAACACGTGGTTAACGTTACGTTACGTACGTGACATAAGTAAAGTACATTACGTTACTTGGTTAGGTTTAGGAAAAGATCGTGGTTTGGGTTAAATTAAGTATGTTTGTTACGTAACTTAAGTTGAGTACGTAAGTTAAATATGTTATGTTACGTACGTGATATAGGTTAAGTACCTGACATAAGTTAAGTACGTTTACGTTACTACTTGGTTGGGTTTAGGAAAAGATCGTAGTTCTGGTTAAAATCAGTATGTTTGTTATGTCATTTAAGTTGCGTACGTAAGTTAAGTATGTTACGTTACGTACGTGACATAAGTACGTTACGTTACAACTTGGTTAGGTTTAGGAAAAGATCGTGGTTTGGGTTAAAATAAGTACGTTTGTTACGTAACTTAAGTTACATAGGTAAGTTAAATATGTTAGTATAAAGAACTCACCACCATATGCATGACATCTGAGGCTAATAGGGCTGTGTATTGGCAAGAATCTGGCAATACCATACATATCATGATACAGGGGTTACAATTCAATATATTGCCATATATTGCCATACGGTAAGCAAAGCGATACATTGCAATTTTTTTTTAAATTACTTTTTTTGGAAACCTCGTAAGAACACACCACCAAATGCATAACATCTGAGGCTATTAGGGCTGTATATTGGCAAGAATCTGGCGATACGATACTTATCATGATACAGTTACGATTCAATATATTGCCATATATTGCCATATGGTAAGCAAAGCGATACATTGGGATTTTTTTTTTAAATAACCTTTTTTTAGAAACCTCATAGTATAAAAAACACACCACCGTATGCATAACATCTGAGTAAGATAAGTTACATTTTTTAAGTAATCATTTTTTTAATACTTTATTGTTTCAATACATAGGCCTATCGTTGATTTCCTGTGATTTAAACATCACAATTTTTGATCTTTTTACTTTTTGTTATCCTCCACCCAAACAGAAAACACAGTCAATATATCAACAAACTAAACAAGGTTAGGCTCATTATAGAAGTAGGCCTACTGTATTACTGCTGCTACAACTTTCTATTTCAGTTTCATATATATTACTTAAAACATCTTCTCAAAGCATATTTATATAATATGTTTTTATTTAATACTTTTGCTTAATTTAACTTTGTTTCCAACAACTTTCCGTTCTTATTGATTTCGTATATGTCCTCTAATGTTTCCAGTCACTTCTTTATCTTGGGAGGTTCCCATTTTTTCCAAATTCTTATTATTTGCTTGAGTGGTGTGATTCTCAGGATCCAAAAAAGATATAATGCTTCCTTTTATAGGCTTTTGGGATCGTTAACTTTTTTAAGTAATCAGAACGGTTGGATCTTTGGCATTTATCACAGTCCCTGTTACATCACAACACAAAATGAGTCAATCTTTGCATATAAACTAATTAATTAAAAACCCATGCAGTGTTTTTGAGAATCGATACAGTATCACAAAACATAATATTGCGATACTCAAGTGTAATCGATATTTTCTTACACCCCTATAGGCTATAATATAATATAAATCTTTTTTTCTCGTTTGCCCAAACACGTGCATCTTTTTGCTCAGGCACATGTCAGCAGGACTGATTTGTCAACATGACTGATTTATCAACATGAAGTTTGAACCGTGGTGTGTTTAACCAGGACACCATGCACAATTGATGAGGCATGACATATCGGAAACTACAGATTTTTGACACATTTACAAAACACATTTAGGGTAAGTAGGCTTACCCTTGTACAGATATCACACAAGCCTACAACTCATAATTGTTACTGAAAGGAAAATAGTGATTTCTTTAGAAATTAAATGAGTTAATTTAGAGAGCCGTAGAAGCAACTAAAGGAATATAACAGGTATTATAGTGATGTCATGGTAGATACCTTTACTTGTGATAAGATCATTGTAAACTCAGTAATGAGTTCCTGCGGGAATATTTGGCAAACACTGTAGTGATTCGTGTCAGTGCACTCCACTATGTAGGTCAATACGTGACATTCACAAGACCACAAATTTCTGCACACATTCTTCTTCCCAGGCATGAATGCAAAGGGCCGGGTACAAAAGGAGCATTCATGAAACAATCAGGCCTTAGATAAGCTGCCAAATTGTTAAACGCTTATTATTGCCTTTCAGATAATACCAGGGATAGAGGGAACCCGCTTCTCAGGCCATTCCAATGTTTGTTCTGGGCTCAGAGAAGACGCCAGGCCACCAACTCTACAACAGGCAGGCAAAGAGGTAGCAAGCTTCGGCCCAAAGTTCAGTTTGACTGAGCTATGCAGGCATTTCTTCTTTTCTTCATCCATACACCAACTTAGTCCTGTTCAGGTTTGCAGGGGACTGGAGCCTAACCCATATTGCAATACATGGCCAGAAACATTAACGCATTCACTCTTAATGTGCTTGTCTTTGGATCAGATCTCATGCAGTGATGATCAACAAAAAGCCTGTAATAGAAGAGGAAGTGGTCACAAAGTATTTTGCATATTGCTCGACAATGACTTGGCTTTTTTCAGAAATTTAAGAGATATTTTTGCTCTCATTATCACTGTCTCTCCATCTTCAAGTGGTAATGTACAATTAAAAAAAAATTGGAAGTGGAAATTCAGGAAAGACTGACTGAAAAAAGCAGATAAGACAGGTTCAAGGAAAATGAATGCAACAAAATATATACATTGAAACACTTAAAACAAAATAAGTTGTGGAATGCATTGGCCATCTGATTGATCCTAAAAAAACAAACCAAGTTATTTAGCCATGAAAGACACCTGGTTTCAACACTTTGCACATTTAAAAATCCTCATTAAACTCAATTACAAAGTAAGTAACAATGTTTTAATTGTTTGTTTTGTTTTTCAGGTGATACTGGAAGTAAAGAAGAAGGCATCCCTCTGAAAACCAACTCCTTGTCTGCTGGACCTCATGTGGATGGACAGTCAGCTGGAGGAGACAGCTGATGTCATGACACATGACCTGTGGCTTCAGGCGTATCACTGCAGACAATCTGGTTTTAACTGTGAAGAAAACGTTGGCATCGTGGTGCCACAGAGCCTTACTACATGTTACAGTGTTTCTTCATAGTGTTCAATATTCCCACTGCTGAGCCGACATGATTCTTGTCTTGAAGCAATATGTCGCTTAATAGTCAAATCTGTTGCCATCTTGCTGTTTACACATTATCTTTGATGTACAATGGTAAAAGGGATTTACTGTGTATGTTTGGGGCTGATTCAAGTACTCATATGAACTACATCACATCATTTAACACCATTTTTGAAGCCTAGATAGAGATTTGTCTGTTATTTTAGTACATGTTGAAACTGCAGTATGGCTAGGTTACAGCAAAAGTAGGCCTACACCTTTAACATGATGTGCATAGTTAAGTACAGGGCTGGATTGGTAACTGGCCCCAGAAACCCCAGTGGTTTCAATAGGCTTATTGTGTCATGTGGAATATACATCACCAAAGCACAACATGAACGGACATAATAAGGGCCTTAAGTGAGGTCCTGCTTCACTAATAGGTCCCCAGCAGGTTAATCCAGCCATGGTCAAGCAATGTGAATCTTTTCTCTCTTTTTTTCATGTTCATTTCTTAGAATTATGTGCCTTAGATGAGTGCTATTGACAAGAGCATTATCTGCAATAGAATGTAGATGAAACTACTTTTCACTTTTTATGTATTTATGTAGGCTACTGGTCTGTACATTCGTATAAATATGTAAATAAACACATTTAAGCTTGTGTGCAGCTCTGTTGAAAAGGCCATCCACTGCTATTCTTTCAACTAAAAGTAGGATATTGGGAGATTCGGTTGTTAACCGAGCATAAATTCATAAATTCAACACTGTACTGTGATATATTTATTTATATTACTGATATGACAGCCACATTGTACCGTGGATTTCTATGAACCTCATTTCAAGCGAACTGTGCAGAGCATGATGTTAGTGATGTGTTGGTCACGAACGAGTCGGTTCAAAGAGCCGGCTCTTTTAAGTGAAGGATAAGAGCCGGCTCCCGTCCAAGAGCCGTTTTTTTTTTTTCTTTACTTAATTCAAGGCAGAATGATAGGATGATCTTCTCCGCGCCACCGGCACTCCTTGCACTGACTGTGACTGAGTGTTGTGTTGATGAGGTCCGTGCGTCCAATCAGATGATGACAGACGAGGATCATACCATCAAGCAGGGAGGGGTGGGGGTGCGCGGCGTGCTGACGGTCTACAGGTACAGAGCAGGAGGGAGAGGAGGAGAGAAAGAGAGAGTGCGGTGCGCGAATAGCAGAAAAGATGAGTGACAGTCGGAAATGAAGCAGCATGTCAAATTACGGTATTCTGGAAATTATATGGTTTAGTATAATTATATTGAATAATTTAAGTGATATATATGTTCACACATACTAATCATAGATCAAAACAGCGCTAAATTTGGCTGAATTCTAAAAGACAGAAGTGGTAAAAACGAAGAGCCGTTTGGGAGCCGAAAGAGCCGGCTCTTCTTGGTGAGCTGAGCCAAATGATCTGGCTCACTAAAAAGAGCCGGAATTCCCATCACTAATGCATGTAGATGCAGATTCACGATAGGCCACCTTCAGGAAAGCCAGTCCATAAATCCGATTACTTTCAATTATAATATTTACATAATTATTTTAAATGCAATGGAAACTTATAAGATAGTAGTACTGTATCCTTGATGTACTACGAATTGATATCAGACCTACGAGGAAATACAATGGATACTATTGTCTTTCTGCGTTTTTTTAATCAGGCGTAAATGAGGCCAGCCAACCCTCGGGTCCTTCAGAAGAGGACTTGTGGTGATAGGACCCATCAGACATAAAGCAGTTAGCATCGCTGCGTGTGTTCTTCTCTTCACACACTACTACTCTGCTTCTTCTCTATCCCTCCCAAACGTCGCACGGATTCCCTCCGTCGAAGCAGGACTGCAGGGCTGAGGAGGAATAAAGAGCCGATCATGATAACCTCCGCCGGTGAGTCTTAGAGGTGTTTTTATTGTGCTAGCTGCTACGTTAGCCGGCTGCCATTGATTTAGCTGAGTCACACAGCTAACATGTAGCTAGCAGGTAACCGGTGATAGATAATAAACACACCACACAGATCTTATGTTATGTTCAGGAGGGAAGCACTCTTTGTAATGTGTCTTTGGTGTGACTAGACGACGATTTTAATCTCTACAGGGCTTTATAAATACAGGAATACTAGTAATAAGTTAATGTCTCGTCAATGCTAACAGTCAAGTCATCACTAACGCTACACTGTGTACAGGATCTCAGCTCTTCAGCTCTGTTCATGTTTATACAGGAAGGTTCTTTCATCCTGGAAATAATTACCAAAGAAACAAAAAGTATTAACGTTACGTCATATTGTTTTGTCCCTGTTTACACCCACACTGTCAGTGTTGTGCAAAACAGTTTCAGACCCTGTTCTCTCTGCTACCGCAGCTACAATATGTTTATAACATATCAGCAGTGGATATATAATCTGCTGGTGTAACAATTAGTGTCCCAGTATTATGAATAATGCCTCTTCAATTTTTTAAATTTTTTTTTTGAATGGGTAAACTTTTTTTATATTATATTTATTGTTTTTTTGTTCATTTGAAACAACAGAACAAACGTCCCCAATAATAACATTCTCGGTACAAAGAAACTTAACAAACCTAATATTAATATAAAATAAGCCAGTATAGATACAGAAAAAAAATATTACCTATACAAAATAGATAAATAAGTAAAAAGAATATATAAGTAAAAAAATAAAATTAAAAACAATAAAATAAAATCTATTTATTTATATATATATATATATATATATATATATACTGTATACACATATACATACACACTGTATACGCACACGCAATACATACACATACAAAAACACATATAATCAATTAGGAAAAACAGTATACAATTCAGTCATCATCCTGTTCTATCTCCCTATTCGACTGTATTTGCACGTTTAAGACAAAAAGTATTAAACCCTCATGTTATGTGCAGGGAATGAAATTAGCACCTGCCACCTGACAAATACAGGGTAAATGTTGGCTGTGGCAGGTAGAAATTTCAGGTCACCTGCCACCATGGCAGATATGTTTCCTTATATTACGAAATATTATTTTAAAAAGTTTAAAATAGTCAGGGATTAAGGTTACATGATATATTCCATATATTTATACTGTCTGGTACCACTGATTCAGTGTTTACAATTCTGAAGCATTCTACATAGATTTCAGAAGTTGCAGACAAAAACATTTAGTGGCCGGTAGAAATGTTCAGTGACCTGCCACAGTGGTAGGTGAGGAAAAAACGTAATTTCAGACCCTGGTTATGTGTGACATGTTAATCTTTTGTAATTTCCTAGACGGCATTGAAATATAATATGTGACAGCTTGGGTGGCTTGTTTTGAAAAAACATTTGCCATTTAAAATCCATACTTGATGAAAAGGAAGGTATATGAACTCTAAGAAACAAGAAACCACTCAATCAATTTTGTTTCTCTCTCTCTTTTTGTTTTAGCTGGAATAATTTCTCTCCTTGATGAGGAGGAGCCACAACTCAAGGTAAGAACTGGTTGGAGAGTGTCTGAAGATGGCAAACTCCCATACAGAGATGATGTAATGTCATATCCTATCAAGTCAAACGGCATTCAGAAGTATAGAGATTACATGTGAGTGTGTTGTTACTCGAGTAGAACACATTTATGTACTGTATTTCAGATCAAAGAGTAGCTCCTTGGGGTTTCTTTAGAGGTTTGAAGTGTGGCATCGTGTTCTCTCTGTACAGAAAAAGAGGCACAGCCTACTGAAGAGTTTTATTGATCTGTCTGTTCATTGGTTTGACTTCCAACGAATGATGGGCCATGAAAGCAAGAGACTCACTAGGGGTGTAAATCACAAGTTTCATCATGATACAATATAATATTGATTTATTGGACAACAATAGGATATTTGCTGATATCAAAAAGTCTGCCACGATATGATATTGATTCAATTCAGGGGCCTGCGATCAATATGAAACAATATCATATTTTATATATAATTAACACAATCAGTTACATTTACATCACCTCACAAAAAGCAACTCAATTATGATTTGACAATTTTATTACTGGGCTCTTCATCCATCCATCCATCCATCCATCTGCAACCGCTTATCCCGTTAGGGGTCGCGGGGGGGCTGGAGCCGATCCCAGCCGACATTGGGCGAAGGCAGGGTACACCCTGGACAGGTCGCCAGTCCATCGCAGGGCTGACACATATAGACAGACAACCATTCACGCTTACATTCACACCTACGGGCAATTTAGAGTCCACAATTAACCTAACCTGCATGTCTTTGGACTGTGGGAGGAAACCGGAGTACCCGGAGAAAACCCACGCTAACACGGGGAGAACATGCAAACTCCACGCCGGATTCGAACCTGCAACCCTCTAGCTGTGAGGCGCCAGTGCTAACCACTGCACCACCGTGCAGCCCCTACTGGGCTCTTCCAGACATTTAATTATTTAAATAAAAAGAATAAAAAATTGTTGTTCAATGTAAAGTGCCACATTTCTCATGTTTAGGTGCAAACGTTTTTTCCAGTTAAGAATTTCAAAATAAAGACATATCTTAAAGATGAAGATATGTATTGAAGAATAATATATTAGATATATAGATCCAGATCGATGCATCCTTACACCCCTAGCTATCACCTCTGTGTGCCTCACAATACAAGCCTCAGATTTAATAATCATGCTTCTAGTCAGCTTTGTGAAGTGCTACCATTCTACATTCCTACAATATAAGACTTGAGTAATGATAACACCAAAGTTGAAGCTCAATACTGACAGCACCTTGAACATGGTTTCCTTCATGGGCCCAAACTATAGAATATATTGAGGACACTAAGCTGGGTCTCATATAATGACAAAATGGCAGTGTGACTAAAGTTAACACAGAACAGGTATGTAAATGACGTGTCTTCAATATTTCTGTTTCATTTGCAGGAGTTTGCTCTGCAGAAGCTAGACGCCATTGTGAATGACTTCTGGGCTGAGATTTCAGGATCCGTAGATAAAATGTAAGTACTATTGATCGACATTATAACAGACATAATGTTACATCAAGCAACAATAACTTCAGCTCTTAAGTTTTATTATTTCTGTGTCTGCAGTAGGGAGAAAGATTTACATTGACTCAAAGTATTGACACACTAAATGCAGAATGAATGTAGCAGTGTGCAGAGCTCGAGCTTAAGGACGTCCCGTAGTCCGGTTGCTGAAAAAAATATGATCGGGGAGGATGAAAATTAATTTTCAGCCACAGCTCAAATCATGTTACGTTAACCACTTATTTACTTTGGCTACTTACTCCCCTTCGTCCCCTATGAGTAATAAAGCTGCAATGAGATCTGTCCATCTCATTTTGTCTGTGGCAACATGCTGCTCCTCTCCCGATGACAGGTGCATCTTGTCCAGCCGCTCCTCCAACTTTAAGACGCACCAGCTAGCAGGGCCAGTCCTAGCTTTTTGGGGGCCCATATGCAAAATCTTGTTTTTTGACCAAATGCTACTTTTTACTGGTAAAAAATATTTTCATTTAACTTGGCTGAATTATTAACATCCAAATCAAAACCAACATCCAAATTATAATAAAAAAACAAATGACTTTTTAAAATAAAAAAATAAAAAACACTTTTGATGTGCGATTTATGTTAAAGGTCACTTTGAATAATTAACTCATGATAATATAGAAAAACAAAGATTGTAAATTTGGGACGGTCCGCATTCATTTCGGGACGACTTGGGTTGTATTTCGGGATGGTTTTGGAAGGATGGTGAAAAAAGTTAGTTGCAATGTGCCTCATAATCACAAATAGCGTACTGAATATTCTTCCAGCTTGTGAGACTGAGTAGGTTTTTTTAAGGGTTTAGTTTTGTTTTTTTTATGGGACAGAGAAAGTTAATTTAGATGTGATAATTTACATTCAATAGTTATACAAAAGATGTCTTTAAGTCTTATGTAACCATTTGTTGTCTACTCACAGCGAGGTCCTGTATGAGGATGAGACGTTCCGGAGCAGATCATTTGCTGCCCTGGTGGCCTCTAAGGTTTTTTACCACCTCGGAGCCTTTGAGGAATCTCTGAACTACGCTCTCGGTGCTGGAGATCTCTTCAATGTCACAGATGACACAGAATATGTGGAGACCATCATTGGTGAGTGATCAAACAAAAGCACTTGACCTCATTTACCTGACATATCTGCCTCTTTAGTGATAATTTGACATTTCTGTTGTGCTCTTGGAAGTATGAAATAAATAACTTAAATGGAAAGAAACAAATTTCTTACCTCCAGCTAACAAACCTCGAGCTTTCTGCTAGTGAAAGCCAGTGAATGACCTATGGAATAAGATTTTGACTTGAACTACGTCATTGAATTCTGGAGTAAAATGGAGCCCCTCTAATCATCTTTTTTGGTGTTTGCTATTAGCCAAATGTATCGACCACTACACCAAGCTGCGGGTGGGGAATGCCGAGATGCCAGAGGAGGAGGAGAAGAAAAGCATTGACCCCCGCCTTGAGGGCATTGTCAACAAGATGTTCCTGCGTTGCCTAGATGATCACAAGTACAAGCAGGCCATTGGCATCGCCCTGGAGACCAGGCGGCTGGACATGTTTGAGAAGACCATCTTAGAATCGGTCAGTTGCTATTTTCATTCACAGCGGACTTGAGATTAGTTTGGAATATCTACTGCCAGCTTTAATACTCACCAGAATAGCCCTAAGTCTTGTACATGAGCCTAGCATTCCTTGCATTATAATGCCCTAAAACTTTGACAGAGATTACAAGAATCACGTTATTCAAATAACTAGCAAATGTTTGATTTGTTGACTTTGACTTATTTCACAGTACATGACTTGTAAAGACATAATTCTCATACAAGAGTCCAGTATTTGATCACTGCTGTTGCTTGTACAGAAGTATTTCTTCCTTGTCATGAAAGAAGTTAATAATTGTTACCTTTTTCCTCTCATGCAGACTGATGTGAGCGGCCTCCTTGCTTACAGCCTGAAGGTGTGCATGTCCCTGATGCAGAACAAGAAGTTCCGCAACGAGGTGCTGCGGGTGCTGGTCAAGCTCTACATGAACCTGGACAAACCTGATTTCATCAATGTCTGTCAGGTAACAATCAGTTCCTCAAAAACACTTCATGCATCATCTCTCTGACCAACCCCTCAGTGTAATAAATAGATAGACAGACTGGTTCTAATAAATTCTGTTCAGTCACTATTTATAATAAGATTTTTGATTAACTGACTTTAAATGTTCTCCAATACAAACCTTAATTTGTAAGGTTTTTTAAAGTCTAAAGTTTTTTTCTATCACATATATTTATTCAATTTGAACACAATCACTTTTCTAAAATGGGTTGGTTACACCTTTCAAGTCTAACTTGAGACCTCTTCCCCCCCATTCACCCACCCATGACCTCTGAGCCCTTGGTGTACGTAACAACAAAGATTATAGTTTACAAAATGATAATAATAACGAAAATAAATTAAATTTTAAATCCCCTTTCTGTAACTGTACACTCAAATATTCTGTTTCACTGGAGAATACTCACAGTACAGACGCTAAAGATGCTCTAATTACCGTTTCACTGGGACTGGGTCAGAACCTAAAAATCCCTCTCTAATCATCTTTTCTCCTCCCCTCTCTAGTGCCTGATATTCCTGGATGACCCGCAGGCTGTGAGTGACATCCTGGAGAAGCTAGTGAAGGAGGACAACCTGCTGATGGCCTATCAGATCTGCTTTGACCTGTATGAGAGCGCCAGCCAGCAGTTCCTCTCCTCCGTTATCCAGAACTTGCGCACCGTTGGAACACCTATCCCTGCCGTCCCTGGCTCTACAAATACAGGAACCGTGCCCACACCAGACAAAGACAGGTGGGCATGGGAAGAAAATAAGGACACACTAATATCTAGGCTGAAGCACTGTGTTGTGTTCACAGGCTTAGGGATTTTTCTCTGCTAATGGTTCCGGTTTAAGTTTTAGAAAATCTGTTTAGACTTTCTTTAAGGCTTTGAGTTGCTAAGAAAGTAACCAAAACCTCAACATTTTCCAAGCATGGCAGGACAAGATTTATCTAAGTCTGTAGTCCTAAGGCACTATGCAGAACATTGAACGTACCAGTAGGAGGGTTCAGTACACAAGTTCAGATTCAGAGTTGGAATATTTTGGAGCCCTGCAAGCTTTGTTCTTTGGAGTGTATTTATGCCATTGCTTATACCGGCTGAAAATAAGCTAACTAAAGAAGTTTACATTAGAGAATTAGAGAATAAACTCTAACGGGGCAACTAACTGAAACTGTACATAGGCTGATTTTGAGTGGAGTTAGTTACTTTTGATGAAATGATTCAACATTGACGAAAACGTTTTTTTGTGTGTTACAGTGATGCAATGGAGACAGATGAAAAGGCGGGCAGCTCCCCAGCTGGAAAGCCAGTAGAGACGGTACGCTTTTTGGATTGTTTTGCACTTTTTTCATACCAGGTCCTCGTAATTTTTCTCTGTCTAAATAGAGCAACTTTGATTTGGTTGACAGCTCATTATATTGCTTCTCTTTGTTTTTGTAGAAAGATGATCCCAAAGACCAGAACGCCAAGATGATCAAAATCCTTAGCGGGGAGATGGCCATTGAGCTGCATTTGCAGTTCCTAATCCGAAATAACAACACAGATCTTATGATCCTCAAAAACACAAAGGTAATGTCAGCTAGCAACAAGATAATTACTTAGAGAACACAAAGGAATAAACTCTTGTTTA
Organism: Sebastes umbrosus; assembly: GCF_015220745.1. NCBI lineage: Eukaryota > Metazoa > Chordata > Actinopteri > Perciformes > Sebastidae > Sebastes > Sebastes umbrosus. The sequence continues at coordinate 26,274,072 of NC_051273.1, read as the reverse complement.
CATGGTCGGATGAACTGCAGCTTCATCCTGAGCTTTTATGTATACTTTTCTCCGTCACTCCAGGATGCAGTCCGAAATTCGGTGTGCCACACAGCCACAGTAATAGCCAACTCCTTCATGCACACGGGGACCACAAGTGACCAGTTCCTCAGGTAACGGCACTGGCAGAACAGAAATGTTTATTTCATAGATTGTGCATAGATATAGAGAAACATACTTTCTCCAAGTTACCAAAGTTTTTGTTTGACCTTTTAGAGAAAACTTGGAATGGCTTGCAAGAGCCACAAACTGGGCAAAGTTCACAGCCACAGCAAGTCTGGGTGTCATCCACAAGGTACATTTATGTCACTATGGTGTTATTAAAAAGCAAATAAAAAAAAAACTAAATGAATTTTATCCTATATTTAATATTGAACATAACGCTGTGTTTTTCAGGGTCATGAGAAGGAGGCTCTCCAGTTAATGGCCACCTACTTGCCCAAAGACACTTCCCCTGGCTCGGCCTACCAGGAGGGAGGAGGCCTGTACGCTCTGGGACTTATTCATGCCAACCACGGCGGAGACATTATTGACTACCTGCTCAGTCAGCTCAAGAACGCCAGCAATGATGTGAGTTTTTTTTTTTACGTTTACTTTGAATGCTGGTTCTTTTTCAATTATATACTAGAATGTAGTTCACAAAATGATTGCTGAAAGAAGAGAATCATCTGTTTTGAACTAAGTCATCAAATAAGAACATTTATGTTTATGAAAACAATAATGCTTCAGAATCAAGTTTGTAGCCAAGACTAGCAGCTTTTTTCAGCCCCAGGCCACACTGAATGCATGAGCAGCGCGTGACGGCTACCTCGCTGAACTGCTGCGTCTTCTCACACGTGTGGTGTCCACACAGACAGCGTTGCTGTTGCGCTGCTACTGCCAGACGTTACTTTCTAGATAGACTTTGCTTTTCAAAATGGCCATTTCATTTCATTATAAATGTAATTTATATTTATTTTAGATTTAGATTTTGTTCACAGAATAAAAATGCTTGAGGACTTTTTATTTTGAAACAGGAAGTGTTGAGTTAAAAATAAATTAACTTTTTTCTTGTCTGTGACATTCTACAGATATAGACATTGAAACTGTTGTAATGTTGCTGGTATGATGTCAATATATGGTCAAAAGATCATTTTCACTACCTATTTTTCATAAGTCACCTTGTTAGTTGGTTAATTTATGTCTGTGTTCCATCTCTCATGGCCTGTTTTCTTTTGTTTCACAGATTGTTCGTCATGGGGGCGCCCTTGGCCTTGGCTTGGCTGCGTTGGGAACAGCCAGACAGGATGTTTACGACCTCCTCAAGTCCAACCTGTACCAGGATGATGCTGTCACTGGTGTGTAGGCCTTGGACAAAATCAATTTCTGAATTGCAGGGTTTTTGAATCAGTTTTTGGTCATCACGTCTCTGCTTACTTAACATAACATAACAAAATGACAAAAAAATAAACAAAATGAGTCATTATTATTTGGATTCAGTTTTAGCTGAACGAATATATAAACAAAGGGGTGTCTATGATATGCAGTACTGTTAAATATAATTTGGTTCTGTACACTGCTAAACATCTGTTGATTTTAAATCAATTTAATCATTTAAATAGATAAAAAACAAGCCATGCTGACAATATCATAATATAACCTCTCAGGTGAAGCTGCGGGCCTGGCCTTGGGTCTGGTCATGCTGGGCTCCAAGTCAGCCCAGGCCATCGAGGACATGGTAGGCTATGCTCAGGAGACGCAGCACGAGAAGATCTTGCGTGGTCTGGCAGTGGGAATCGCCATGGTCATGTATGGACGCATGGAGGAGGCTGATGCCCTCATTGAAAGCCTCTGCAGAGACAAGGTAAGGCTGAAAGGCCATCAGAAAGCATGTCACATACACCATGAGATCAGAGTTGTTTTATTTGAAGGTTGCATTGTTTTGTTTTTGTGGTATTGGTGCAGCTTATGCATGTCATAACACAATACATATGGCTTGACACAAGCTTGATTAATCCCTAGAGAAAAGGAAGTGGGGTGGATATAAAAAAAAAAATCCAAGAGCCAGATGTGGGAAATGACGCATGTTGATCGTAGTTGTGAATCCAGACACAAAGTCTCAATACTCTGCTTTCCTTCACTGTCTCTGATAGGACCCCATCCTGCGGCGCTCTGGTATGTACACAGTGGGCATGGCCTACTGCGGCTCCGGGAACAACAAAGCCATCCGACGCCTGCTACATGTCGCTGTAAGTGTTCTCTGTTGGCCCTCTTCACAACACATTATTTCACCGAGGGGAAGACGGGTTTATCATTCAGGCAGTGAAGCGATGCCAACACGGCTGCCCAACTGTGGCTGGCATCATAATTCAAATTAGTTTAATAGTGTGATGCTTGTTTAAATAATCAAGTTTTATTGAGAGAGAAATATTTTGTCCGTACTTAAACTATAAGATTCAGCTTTAACATAGCACATCGGTGCTTTCCTGTTTGTGCCTAAATTCACTTTAGGGCTAACATTGCAACACTTTATTTTAACACAGAAAAACGATTGACATTACAGTGAATTTATGTATTTGCCATTCATTGTGCTTCCAGTGCAAATGCAACATACTTCAGGGGTGTGAACAACTTGTCGTCCTGTAGGTGGCACCTTATACAAGCTAAAATGATTAGGTGGTGTGATAGTGGAGCATATTCCTCACACTGTGAGCCATAAGGGAGCTACATCATTAAAGTTAATTGCAGATTTAATGAGTCCCAGTATCAGCTTTGGTTATTTAGCTGCTCTGCTTCTCTTAATTAAGGTGAGTGACGTGAATGATGACGTCAGAAGGGCTGCTGTGGAGTCCATTGGCTTCATCTTGTTCAGGTAAGGACCAGACTGATATTACTTGAGCTCTCAACACTCTGTTTAGTTTCCTTACGTGAACCAGAGACCTTTTTCTTTGGAGCCCCATGGTCTTGGCCAAAATCACAGTTATTTATGTTCCCCTACTCTAACACACAAAATGAAACATGCATTGTGTAGTTTGGCTCATTTTGTTAAATAGAAAAAAACGGATCTGGAGAAAAATATTTTTTATATTCCTCAAAAAAGAAGTATTGTTTTGGTACGGTACTTAAAAAGTTGAACTATAGCCAGCCCGGGAGAAAACTGTTATTAGACATTTACCTCTGAAATAGATTCAATTGTACAATAATCAGTGTGATCTCCTACTTTGTCTGTGTTTATCCCAAGTATGACACTGAAATATTTTTACTGTTTCCTGCTTTGCGTAGAAAATATAACTCTTAAAGCTGCAGTGGGTAGAGGTGGAGCATATGAAGAATATGATTTAAAAAAAATATTTTTTATAAAACGGTCACTATATCCTGACAGTAGTGCATGAGACTGGTAATCTGAAAAAAATCATGTGTCCTCTGGTGCTCCTAATGGCATCCGCAGGATTTCGCAGACTGGAGGAAATCAACCAGTCAGAGCTGATCTGGAGTCTGCTGTCCAACTTCCGTCTATGGAGCCACGAGTCAATCACTCGCGAACTCCGACCAAATAGTCAAACTAGGCAGCGCTGATCAAATCAAGCTTTAAACTAATTTCTCTTTATGCCTACACTGGCATGTTTAAACAAATGGTGATACATGCACTTACGCACAATGTAAACACGGCACGGCTTTTTTTGTGAACCATTGCGATCCCCTTGTTATTTTAAAAATTAAGCATTTTTTTTCTTTATTCTTGCTTCTGTTACCTCGGGTCCCCCTCCGTTTTAGTTTGTTACTGCCGACGAGATGTAGTTGGACATTTAACACTTTCTCTATGGTGTGATAGGAGAATTTAGATGCACTTTATTCTGGAATTTAAAATGGCTTCATGGAAGGTATTCCTGTGTCAGAGGAAGCTGGCCTTACTTGTCAATGTCACTCACACATATTCTTCCCTGGCTATTTATAGGGATTCATCACTCTTAGACCGACATGAATTTACCCATCAGAGACCAGAGCGGTGTTAAACAGAACACCTAGTCAATGCACAAATATCAGGGTGTATGTTTTAAGCCCAAAAAAGGCTATGTGATATTCTGCGTGATCAATTGGCCGCTAGATAAACTTTGTGTAAATCTTCACTGTGTTTAGAAAGACTTCTGAACCAGAACAATTCAGTTGGCCTCCTCTTCTCCAACTTCTTAATGGCTTAAAGATAACTCCCTCCACTCCCCCGACATGTACACTACCACATAGGAAGGACCGCTTTAAGTTCAAATGTCTTAAGTCTCTGCTGTTCTTACAAAATCAACAGAGTTTCTGTTTGTTAACAGCGAGACCGGGTCGGTCAGAGCACTAATAAAACTGTGACAAACTCCAAACTCGCATACCAAGCTTTTGGAGCCTCATCCAAATCTCATATTTCTTGCCACATTGATCAAGTGCTGTTTATATTTTGTTAACTAGGTTTCCCTCAGGCTGTTAAACCTATGATGTATTTGGATGTGTGTAGTAAAATGCTACAAACTGCTGTTGTTGAGCATAAAGGGATGGTAAAATATAGTGCTGAGTAGACGTTCCCACAGTTTTCTTACTTGTTGGTATTCCAATATTTGCTGATGTTTTGAGACTGTCTAGTTTACACTGTTTATTTGGTTGTCCTGTTGTGCTTTGGTTCATGAAAAAGACATTTTTACTTACTGAAGAAATAAAGCAGCTGACAGTGAAAGAGCATGGATGCTCAAGATTAGTGCAGTTTTCTTTCAGTTCATTAACACAGAAAATATTTGATTGAACACATTTAGGTCTCAATTTTAATCAGAATTTTGTTCTTTATTATATACAGTCTTTTATTTGGAAACCTTCTAGCTGCAATACACATACAAGAGTGCTTCTCAAAGGTCCAGCAAATACAATTAGTATCATTTCAAGAGTGCAATGTATTTCATGTGTCTGTTGCAGAAAAGATTTGAAAGGTAGAGTTTGTCTTAACAAAATATATAAGCAGTGGTCTGAGATGGTTTACAGAGTAGTCAGATAGCCCAAGTTGAAAGGATCAGCATAGGAATATATTTGTATACTGCATTCACAGAGAGTTTCCAGGTTACCATAATGTCTTCACTCCTCACATTTTTGTCTGGTGGCCTGAATTGTCGACTTTTGACCTTTCATAGAGGACATCCTCACACCCTCCCGTATTCTCTTCTGTTTAGTTGACCTGTTACAGGTCATCTCAAGGTATTATACATTTTATAACGTTTGAAAACTCAAACTCTCTTCTGGTACGCTATGAACTGTCTTGCTGTCTTTGAGAATTCACATTATTTTGGTCTCTCTTAAAGCCCCAGTGAGAAATATTTTGACCATATATATTCACATATATAACAGAGGAGTTTGACTTGTGGATGAAAATGTGTTTCCAAAATGATCATAATTGAAAATATTGCCTTATTTGTTTTTAAAAACATTGCTGATGTAAACAAACATCAGCAGACAGCAACAGGTTGGATTTTTTCTTTAGTGTACAGTAAGCACTGGCGTTAAATTATTTGTCAATCAAATTGAGAGCAACTGCAGATTCAGAATCATGTATTTAGTATTTTTGTTGTGGGGCCTTTATCTTTAAAGAGATAAAAAGTTTGCCCCATAAATCTGATCCATTTCAAGTGCTCTCTTTTTGAATTGGATTCATTTGTCTGGTATCTCTATACACAGCTAACATGTTCCTCCTGCTTACCGCCTTCGTTTTCAGTCAGAAGCATTGTATCTAACACAACACCATTGGCTGACTGTACAGGTGCTTGTCGGCACCTCAGTGGACTTTGGTAGCTAACTGCTCCAATGCCGTTCTTCATTCCCCGCTTCATTAACAGTTTAGAGTTTTCTGCCATGGAGGATCTGAATGAAATCCGTGTAAGGGTCCGATCTGCATTTGATGCGCTTGGGTGCATTCCAGGCCCATGACTGGCAGGGTTTTTGTAATTGCAGGTCATGTAACGTGCGAACGCTTGCCTGAAAGTTTTGTTGAATAGGGTGTAGACCAGCGGGTTGATTCCCGATGACACATAACCCACCCAAACAAAGATCTCCATGAGGCGGGCGATTACATGAACATCACAGCTGGTACATAGCACAGAGGTGATATTAGTGATGAAGAAAGGGCACCACATGACTACGAACAGGAGGAAGACGATGCCTAGCACCTTTGAGGCGCGCTGCTCATTGCTCAGAGTCTGCATTGACTTCTTGCCCATTGTTGACATTCTCCGAAAGGACATTTCATCTCCTGTAGGAGAGTTTGTTGTGCCCGCATATGTTTTTTCTTGCATCCTTGGGATTCTCCCGTCCAGCATGTTAAGTTGCTTGGCTCGAGTCGGAGTCGCAGCCTGTTCTCTTTGAAAAACTGTGGAGACTGTCGGGTAGCTAAAGCGCTGAGTCACCTTTGACCTGAGCAAATAAACCTTTTTGCGCAACACCTGGACAGTAAGCAGGTAGATGACCATCATGATGGTCAGAGGGATGAAGAATGCCGCCAAGGAGCCAAACATGATAAACTCCCGGAAGGTGTCTGTTTTCAGCATACACGTGTGGTTACTGTTGAAGGTGACGTTGTTGGGAAGATGGTTGTTCTTAAGCCCCTTAATCGGAATCGGGATTGCGATACCTGGAAAATGACAAAAACAGTTAGTATTGGCAAACATTGGCAAGTTTTTTTGTATTTTGTATATATATGAATTACAGTAGTGTTTCTTATTCATCTCAGGGAAAGACATTCCTGTGTTCAATGTTTCATTAAATAGTGTATGACAGTGGTAGTAAAAAATAGACAAAAGATTCATGTTTAATTAGGATAGTGTTAGGAATATCTAACTTTTTGTTTTCAAAAAACAAGTAAACTAATCATCCATGGCTTGCCATGATCCCTTTTAACACTAACAGCAGTAGAGGTTTTGACTGTATACTGGTGCTCAGACCTGAAGTGCTGCTCCCTTCATTCCATCTGATCTTCTGGCTTTTGTCACGAAATGAAGCTCAAATGAAATCAACCCCATCAGCCAAACCGAGTGCTTTTAGTGGTTTGTTTACTGGGCATCGAGCATTGAGCAGTAATGCCTCAGTGAACTTGGCCACATTTAAAAACATAATTGACTACTTTTTAGTTTCTTACTGTAAAGCTGGAATGATTAGCAGATCCTGAACAATGAGCCTCAAGCGGCTAAACCAACCTTTCTAACGATGCTTTCTATTCCTAAAACCTACATTCTTATAACTGTAAAGCATCTTTTCACTTAGGGAACCATTTCATTAGTTCTGCAAGCTGCACATAATTAGCCACAACAATAGTGAAAGCCCCATTGCCCTTTGGATAAGATCTCATGAAATTTGACTGAGTTGACATCGCCAGTAACATCTTTAAGATTCACTGTGACTGATTAAGTGTGATACTACCGTCTCAGCCCCTTGACCACCCCATCTATTTCCCATATATACTACACTATTTATATAGTATCTGCTTTTATTGCATCCAACAAATATTTCTGGGTCTATAAACCAGGTCTGCCATGTATATTATGTCAAGTTTCTGAGAAATACCTAATCAAGACTACTGCAGAGTTGTAAAAGTTAAAATCTGAATTGATGTGCTTACAAATGGATATGAGCCACACCAGTGCAATCTTCACCATGGCTTTGGATCTGGATTTGTACTGGCTGTGTTGGATTGGCTTCTTGATGGCAATGTAGCGATCCAGTGAAATGGCGCAGAGGTGCATGATGGATGCAGTAGAAAACAGCACATCGAGGAACAGCCAAATGGGGCAGAGGGGCTCCGGAAGAGGCCAGTCAGAGTCTGGAGAAAAGACGAGAAGGAAATTAGTTCAGTAAGACTAGCTGTTGTTTTTTATTTGTACATCACTTATCTGTGGTAGTGTCTCTACCATTAGTAACTTCCTTTAGACTTTTTCAAAGTTGACAACGTAAACACTCCTCTTTGTATTTCCTGTTGCGATATTTGTAAAGCTGCCTTCACATGATAAGAAATTTGCTCTTCGATCACCACGAGGTAGGGTGCAAGGCAAAACGCAGCACAGGTATAATATGTCATCGAAAAGTGAACAAGGAAGCCACTTCACTGTTTTCTAGGCAACAACAACAGTTGCAGCTGTTATCTCATTGGATGCGCTTTGAAAGTAAACCAGGAACCGAGGTCCAAATTGAAATAATATGAACTTTGAGTGCAGCGCTCTGTGGCAACTTTAAGCGTGCACCATGCCAAGGGTAGCACTTCCGCCTAGTCGGGCGCCACCGCTCTCCCCATAGGAAAACAATGGCACAGCCAGCACAGAGTGGTTTTACCGCCGATCATGCCGCTTTAGTGCAGTAGCTCACAGGAAGTAAACTTGGACCAAAGCTGTTGCCCTAGCAACAGAATGGAAATGAAAAGGTCTATAATGTACTCATGTGGTTTAACCAATTTTCATTCCAAAAAGCATTTGGTCTCGCACACCACCAGTTATGGGAGATGAACCACAATGGCAAGGGATTAGAAGTAGCACTCATGCAAAAGATTGGTGTTTGTTTATCTCTGCGAGGAAGGACTTTACTGGAAAAAGGAGGGTTCACTGACTGTTTATGGAGCTAAAAGCTCTTTATGTAGATGTGCCGGAGACTATGCTCAACAGTAGTGTTTATTTTCATTTCCAGGCATAAAATTGGCAAGTTAATTGTTCTGGCTTTTGTCCTGTCACCCATTAACATTGCAAAAGACTTGTTGGAAATATTCCTTTACAGAATTTTCTTTTTGTTATGCCACGCTCCCCCTCTTTTTTCCTTCCACCACTTTCTTGTCACACTTGGAATTTTTGAGTCATAGTTTTGATTAGGTTTCATCTGGAAGGCTTATTCATTGACAAATACTTCACCCGTCCTCGAAGTAGATCCTCTGTACGTGTTCTGTGAAGTGTTTAGTCCCACGCCAAATTCAATAAACAGTGTAGCTTGCGAGGTCCAAGTAGCTGTACAAGGGAATGTATTTTTTTGTTGTGTTTAGTTGAATTAAGAAACTTTGAATGAGTAAACTCTGTATTTGGCCAGCACTAGGTTTTTGTGTTTACATTATGTATTTGAGAACATACAGTACGGAAAGATAAACAGCAATGCTGCTTTATTGTTGTTGTTTTTAGACCAGCAGTTTCTGGTTACACAAGGCTGTGGTCAGTTCATAAGAATTCATCTTTTTGTTATATCCTATTTTTTTTATTTGTTGTTGTTTAAGACTTAAAAAACTCATCCCCACCATTCTTTTTTTTGTAGCTTGTTAGTCGCTTAGCACAACTTGAGATGGATAAAAGTCAAAATGATTATATTATAGATGTTGCAGGCTTTTTGAAAGGAATTGGCTCAAGTTAGTTATCTGTATATGAGCGGTTTTTATCCTACCCAGACATGCCTGTCTGCTGAAAACATCCTGTATGTTGTGGTATTCTTGTTCTTTTTGAGTGTTTAACTCATTGCCATATAAGCATATAGCAGCACAGTAAAAAAATATCATCTGACCTACAGCTCCTTAAGGAAAAGAGAGAAGAAAATGGAGAGGTAGAGAAAATGTATATTTAATATAGCCAGTAGAGAGATGAAAACTTTGACTCAGTTGGCAGTGTTATGTGTTGAGAGACGATGCCTTGCAGGTGTGGCATTTTAAGAAGCAACACCAAATCACTCGTCCTTTCAAAATAAATAATAAAAATTGTCACGCAGCTCTATATTTTAACTGTGTCTGTTCTCACAGCTCTCATTTTAAACAAGCAGATCCCTTACATTTCTCAAAGTTTTCCCTGTATGCTTTGACTTCATCTGCCCAGCAGATGTAGAAAATGAATGACAGTACTTACAGGTGTAACTATAAGCCACTCAAATTCTTGTCTTGCTTTTTTCAGGTTTAAATTGAAGCTGCTTGAACTTTGTATGCCCTCTCATGAATATTGAATGCTCTCTGGCCCTGCAATTAGATTGATCTTTTATCTAAACCCATATCTCTGCCAGCCTTGTGGTATTTTTTCTCGTATCGGGCATTAGGGAGTGTTTGCTGCAGCACTGTAGAGCACTGATGTTGTGCTGCTAAAAGGATTTGACAATACAACATGTCTTCTACTGTGTGACTGTGTGGTTCTCGTGTCCTCCAGCTAAAGTAGGAGGAACTGATCCTCTGACAGTTTGACTGTCCTCACTGTTGATAGCTCTGCTATGCTTCACAACAGCCTTTCACACTAAATGTGCATGTTTGTGTCTCCATGACCCCTCCCTCCTCACCTCAGTACTCTGAGCTTTATCTCCCTAAAAAGAGTGGTAATGACAGCTGCCTGGGTCTGAAAAGAATATTTGGCAATTCACTCCCGTGCTCTGTTAGTGATCAGTCAGCGCACCTACAGAGCAGCTGCTCCACACTAAACTCTTTAGAGCTGCAACGATTAATCGATTAGTTGTCAACTATTAAATTAATCGCTAACCCTTTTGATAATATTTTGATTAATAGGTACAGTATGAGTCATTTAAGAAAAAAAGTTGTGAAATTATCTTATTCCAACTTGAATTATCTTGAGTTGTGGATAAAACAAGACTTTTGAGGACATCATCTTGGGCTTTGGGAAACACTGATAAACATTTTTCATTTGTCAACTATTAAATTAATTGCCAACTATTCTGATAATTGATTAATCAGGTTGAGTCATTTTTTTTAAGGAATAAAAAAGTAAAAATTCTGATTCCAGCTTCTTAAATGTGAATATTTTCTGGTTTCTTTACTCTATGACCAGCGTCTGGTTCAAATTAAGGTAGTTTAGCCAACTTCACTGACGTTCAGTGTCAGAGCAGCAAACGTACACGAGTCACACTGCTGTGCCTTGCGGTGTTGTGCTGCCCCCCATTTTCATTAGCCTTCTTTATTTTCATCAGTTAGTTTTGTGGTTCGGTCATTTTGAGACTCAGTTTTTCTGAGTTTACAGCCTGCCATGCTGTTATTCCTGCCTTGCTCTGTTTACAATGATGCAACTTAAAAAAAATGCAGGGATTATTTGACTGACAAAATGGGAGTTGACTTCTCGACTGACAGCTTGAATCTCATCGACTTTTACGGGTCATCCTAAATCATGTTCAAATTTTTCACCTGTTGATTAACACATTTTTAAAATCTACCAACCCCTAGAAATGAAATTGGTGTGTTTTTAAATTTAGCTCTACTTTTCTCAGTCATAGAGATTATGTACTTGTGCATGCATGAATGCTTCCACATCTTTACTGCATTGATACTCAACCTCATGATAAGGACTTTTTATCAAGGCTTGAGATGGACCCCTGGATCTGAATGTGAACAGCATGTTAACAGACAGAAGTATAGATGCAATAGTAGATTGATTGCATGGTCCTTATTCTGCAGCCTCCGCATTAGAATAAGATGAAAGCGGCACCTGTGGCGACTTTGGCCTTTCAGTGCAACACATCCAGTTCTCATGCAAAACATGATTTTTGAGACAGCCAAGACCACAGTTAGCCTTGCGTCACACTCTATACTCCGCTCTTATGTGTGTGAGGGACACGACTATGATCTGACTCATTATCCTCTAGTTGAATTAATGGGTAATAATAACTTGGGAATAGCTCTGTATTTTGCAATTGCATTAAAACATGGAAGATAGAAGAATAGAAATCTAAATCGGTTCCCATGCAGCTGTATTTACACAGCAATGTCACTGGAATTAAAATAGTTTTTGTCTCTATGGTAATGATCCCTCAGACCAGCAGATCAGTCCAAGCTGTGCGACTGCTACCATAGCACCGCCAGAGGAAGTAGCGTGTTTATTATCCCCCTATCTCTCGTTATATTTCATCTAGAATAATTTGTTTAAGATCGTCAAGATGGTATCTAGTGTTAATAACAAACTATTTTTATCCTCCTTTGCTGCCCGTAAGCATGCTGGCCTGTTTTCCTTCGTAAGGCTGAGAAAGGTTAAATATAGTTTTCCAATGAAATAGGGGAACTTTCTTTGTAAAATGCCCAAAGCTGGTTATGCCCCCACCCCACAGACGCACACATTCTTACACTCACTTTAAAACATTGTTGTCTTGAACATTTGTTAGTTATTGTTTGCTGGGTTTTATAGTTATTTTTAGGGTAAAGTCATTTATCATTTAGGTTAACTTTTCTTCAGAAAGTTGTAAAGGAATTGATCTGGACATTGAGCAAGGATTTATTCCGGTAGAGTCAAGTATTTATTGCTTTTGTATTGTTCAGGTTTGTTTCAAAGATCAGGTTTTCAAAGCCAATGCCCCGTGCTAAACTTACTGTAGAGAACAGTGACGAGGGCAATGGGCATCACTAGGAGTCCCACCAGCAGATCAGCCACAGCAAGCGACATCAGGAAGTAGTTGGTGGCGTTCTGCAGCTTTCTTTCAAGTGACACAGCTAGAATGACCAGGATGTTTCCTCCAATAGTGGGGATGATGACCATGACTATAAGCAGGGCAGCCCATCTCAGCTGAATCCCAGGCACTTCTCCTGACTGCGAGCTGTGAGCCTCGAGTGCAGCCGCGACTGCTTGAGACATGGTGCTGCAGAGGTTACAGCAGGCCTTAGCGTGGGTCGGGGCTCTGATCCTTCTGGCGTTGGACACTCGGTCAGCATGATCACTGCGTCCTACAGGCAAGGAAACAGGGTAGGGCGGGATAGCTCAGGGTCAATGCACAGGATGCTTCATCCCTTGTGCACTGTACAAACCAGAAGCTCAAAATCAGGAGAAGATCCACCACTTGAAGGGTACAAAAAAAAAAAAAGGTACACTATGAACTCCAATACTGGTAATAATCCCAACTCGATTAGTACTTCCACAGTGAGATGTTAGCAGGAGTCCTCACTCTCCCAGGCAGTTGATGCTCTTGTCATCCACTGCTGCCACTTAAAAGAACAAACAGGTCTGTTAGTGACACAGTGATACCGTTTAATTTGTTTGAATGATGGTACAATAAGGAGAGACGTTTATCGTAACAAATGAGGAGGGTCTTTACCATAATGAGGAAACGGTAATGGTCACCACACTGGAAATTCCTTTTCCATAATGTGGAAACAAGTTGGAAAATATGAGGAAAAATTCCTTACATGCTATTTGAATTTCTGTTGCATTATTCAGTAATTTATTTGAAGTATAAAACTAATTTAAAAAAGGTTTAAAAGGTCTTGTGTATTTTTATTTATATATACACATACACAAATGTCATACTACTAAAACTAAATTCAAATGAACTATTCAATTAAGTAAAAAAAGTAATTCAAAAAATTGTTCTAAATAATATTACTACATTTATGTGAGAATTAGAATTTTAAATTGTGACAAAGCTTTATAAAATGTATAAAAACAGATATTAAAGCTATTTAAAAACCTCTGTAAAGCTTTAGATGAAAGATACACAGATGGTCTCACTCTGTACTTATTCAGTCTGTACACACGAATGGAAGTGGTATAGATTACACAAAATCAAACTTGATCAATGTAAAAAAACATTGTCGATTAGAATTTTTCCAAAGTTTCTTACCTGTTTTTGAAGGTAACATCTGTTGTACGTTTAAATTCCTTGTCGTTTTAACTCCTTGAATATATTTCCGAGCCGTTCCGTCTTAACTTTCATAAAGCAATATTTTGTGCTGGGAGAACAGTGCAGCTCAACGCCCGATGCATTTCAATCTTTACACACCCTTAATATATTTTTTAATGTCCCCTATCTCATCTTTATATTTCCACCCTCCCCAAATAAGAGCGTAACAGAGAATGCCCTCCCTCAGCGGTAAAACCTAAATCTGTCTCTGTCTGAAGTAGTCCATGATGTGGAATTTGTTTTGCTGCCACATGTTGGAGGAACCCCCAGTCTTGCTTCGCATCACCTACCGCGATCATTGGTTTAAAACTTTCAGATGTTGTGGCTCCTCTGCCTCTCTCCCATTCCCACTCGCTGCCTCTTGTTCACAGCCTGTGATCAGCCCGCACTCTCTCCCGTCTCCTTCGCTCTCTCTCTCCCCCCCCCTCCCCTCTGTCTTACCCGTGAGTCAGACTCTGTACAAAACAGATGAATGTCTTCGTGCTGGCAGTATGCCAGTAGTTCTGGGAGGTAATTTCCCTCAACACAGCCGTCCCACTGTTTATATTTGTCACTTTCTGCTCTCTCCTCCATTCGAAGCAAGCAGTGGTGGGGGATGTGGTAGTGGTGTATGGGGAGAAGCCCTCTGTGCTGTAAGGTGCTTGGAAATTGTACCAGTACCCCCATTGCGTTTTTATTTCATCCTCCGTGAGCTCCCATTTTCAGGTTGGGGAAGTCATTTAAATACCTATCTTATTTTCTTCCAGATGATTACTTTTGAAATTTAGACCATATTTGTTTTTTCCCTTTGATCTTTTAGCCTTAACAAGTCAAAATGTGTTTTCTCTGTGTGCTCTCATTGTTTCGCTTTTAAAAGCAGATGCAAGATTTTAAAAGATGCAGAAATAAAAGATCCCTGGAGTTTACAGTAACCAGATGATGATTCCTCACGAGAAAATGTGTGAAATCCAGCCAATAACCCCCCACATGGATCTGTGTATGGCCTTAGGTCTGCCAGTAAAGAGCGGTCTGTAGACCAAATGTTTTAGCTCAAATATGCTTGCTAATACGCTTATAGTGCCAATACCCCCATTAGATACTCCGTCCTGTATGGGCTCCTTCTCGTCACTTTTTTTCAATGGGTTCAGTATCTTCAATCCCACGAGTGGTCTGTCACTCTGTCTGTTAGAAGAAAGCAAGTACATGTCCAATTAATGATAGGTGGTGTTAACAAGTAGACTTAAAGCTGGACCCAGTGTGATTACTTGGAAAACTAGAAGTGCACTCGGAGAGCGCAGACCTCCGCCAAGGCAGGTTTCATGTACGTTGCTAAATATAGAAATATACCGTAGAACGAACAGCTGAAGATGTGCTGCGAGCAGTAGTCTGCTCACACCACATCAAATGTATGCAACACAGGCAAGATTTGTGAATGATATCCTATAGGGCTGCAAATAACAATAATTTCATTGTCAATTATTTTCTCGATTAATCATATGGTCTATAAAATGTCAGAAAATGGTGAAAAAATTACAATCAGTGTTTCCCGAAGGCCAATATGACATCCTCACATGTCTTGTTTTGTCCACAACTCAAAGATTTTTAGTTTACTGTCATAGAGGAGTTAAGAAACCTGGAAATATTCACATTTAGGAAGCTGGAATCAGAGAATTTTGATTTTTGTTTTTCTTAAAAAATTACTCAAATCGATTAATTTATTATCATAATAGTTGACGATTAAGATTAATTTAATAGACAACTAATCGATTAATAGATTAATCGATTAGTTGTCTATTAAATTAAGTTGCTCTAATATCCAATCTTGCTGACTCAGATTGCAAACCTAGTTGTCAGATTTACACATTTTGCACACTTTAAACTGCCGTAGCAATTAGCAGGTATTTTACTTGTTAAACTCTTATTAGTACAGTGTTAGGTTGTATTATGTGCTCCTTGAAATTTGCACTATTAAATTAAAAAACAAGTTCCATTCTTGCAAATTTACATCATCTCTCTTGTTTCCCCTTTGCCAGACATTGGTTGATTTTTAATCGAGTTTAAGTGTTGACTATAAAAGCCATGCAGCCTGTGTTGATACAACATTGTCCAGGTACTTTCACGATGTATTTGGGTGACTGGTTGTAACAGACAGGAAGCAAGCTAATCAGATCTGCGTTCTTACAACGCAAGTGCATTAGTAACTGCCGCAATCACATTTCATGTGGCAAAATCAATCTTTAATTTGTTTAGCCAAGCTGTATTCCTGCTTCTTTCGCTGACCTTTCACTGTGTGTGTTACTTCCCCGTGCAGAGGGAGTTATTAAGTTGCAGCTGTATCAGCCGCCGTCACTCACCATAATAAATGTGAGGCATGCACGTATAATCATACGGTCCATTAACCAGTCGAGTAAAAGCCTTGTGCATTTTTGTAACCTTTTAAGTAAATATGTTTCATTTGGCCTGTATGACCAATAAAAAATACAGGAGTACAGGAGCGACTCTGTGCGCTGCTGAAGGGTTTGTCGTCTCCACGTCATGGTGGATGAAATGGTTATTCAAAGGATGAATAATGGATTTTGTTAGATTCAAATGTCCACAGCAGGCTGAATGTGTTTGCAAGCGTTGCATGTAATCTGTTTTATTATCCTTTCTCTTCTCATCTCTTTTATTTTTTTCCAAAGTATTTCAGTTCATTCTGAGGTTTTTAAGTCCAATCGCACATTATCATTGTCACTGCTTCACTGCCTTTTCAGACTAGACAAATGCTGGATATTGATTTCTTCTTTCCATCTGAGTTCTTCCATTTTGCCGGTTGTTGAAGGTAATTAGCTTATCTTTTACTTTGAAAGGTTCTGAAAAGGCTTTAGATTAAACTCTTTGAAAAAAAAACACAGCCAAAGTTTTCTCAAATTGTGTCTCAAGCTGCTGTAGTCCCCTATTGATTTCATCTTAATTAGGTCTCAGTGTCTAGCTATCACAAAAAAACTTCAACTATTTGATGGCCTGGTTCAGACATTTTCATCCTATAATGGATAGACCAAACACCCAAAATCACAAATTTGTCTCCAAGGGTCTTACAGTCTGGTCTGCATCCAAGTATGAATTGAAGAGCATCATCATACTGCCAGAATAGAATAAACTCTATCCCCGTAGGTGAAATTGATCTCCAAATGATTGCCATTTGTGATCTCAATTATCCTCGTGGTGTTTTAGCTGAGCTTTGAATTCCAAACAGACTAGTGGTGATTTTACTTTGAGAACATGCCACTGCAGCATATCGATCCACAGGACTAAAAACAAAATCCAGGGATGCTTAATCTTGTTTAGACATCGCTTTCAGGACTCTATTGAGGCTATTTATTTGTTCAAATCAGACGGAGGCTTAACCCAATTCCTAGTATTTTTTTGTTTCTCCTGATTATTGTACATTTAGGCAGTACTATTAATGGTGTGTTGAATGGAGACAGAGGGACTCAAACATCTTTGGCCACCTTCTATACTTTCATGCACTACTGAGGGTCAATCAATTGTAGCTGTAGCTCTGGCAATAATGCATTTTGTTTTTACAATTTCCTACCTCGCTGTGTTTGAACTTTAATTTGGTTCAGACCCATAAAATCGGAGCCAGTAAAAGCAGCTGTCTTCGCTAAAGCTGTCGTGCGAAAAGTCCTTTTCATTTTGCTCATGAACTGACAAATGTATTAAGCACATTATTATCATTATTTAGTTTAGTATTATTATTTTTTTTTGTATTTAGTATCAATTTGTCTGTTTTGTCTGTTTAATTGCTCAACATTGCATCATTAGGCAAATGCACAAACTAAAGCCAGCTGTTGTAGAAGCTGAGGGCCAAGCACAGCTAGGTGATTTAGCCTTCTTTTCTCTTTCTTTTATCAGATCAATGAGCTTTTAGTTGTGTGTAAGATCTACAACAGCCTCTTCAGTTGCAGTGAAGTGTTTGATGGGACAGTTGATACAACATGACATTTTAGTGCGGTTGTGGAAAGTCAAACTGAGAGATTTGAGCTGTCGATTATGATGCTGGCTTCTTGACCGGACCTACAACACTCTTTATCTTTTCTTATTTTTAATGATATTAGCTTGCAATTACAACCTGACTGATTCACTCCCAATGGCTGTTGGAGACGGACCAAACCTTTCCGTGAAATTCAAAGGAACTAAGTAATCTCAACAATCGGCCGATTAGCTCGTCTGTCAGGCCCAGGCAGCGCTGGTGCTATCAACGACACCGTTTACAAGCAAATAGCCAGATAACATTCTTGGTTATAAAACGGATTACTTCATCCTTGTGCATGTTTCTTCTCCTTTTTTATTTCAAGTTAAGCACCTCTGTTGGACCAATTCAAGCATACCCACAACACTAAACTTGACTATTAAATCTTGCAAATCTACTTGTTGACATCAGGATATCGCCACATGGTAATGCTTGGCATTTTCACCTGGTAACCTAAATTTAAGGGCTGTGCCCGTATGTGGCATGTACTGATTGTAGAGTATCTCATTGTGACTGGAGAGCAAACAGCAGTTTAAATGTGAAGTAGTGTTGTCCCTCTACTTCAGGACTCTCTTTTAGACCCCATCAAGTTCACTTAAAGTGTTGAATAATTGCGTGTGTCCTTTATCCTGGCAACGCTTTGAATCACAATACTTTAGTCATAATCAAAAGTACATAAAGTGGAGTGGTCTTTTACTGTTATGTTAAGCCAAGTTCGGACTACACGACTTTCAAAGTTGTCAGATCGTAGTACTGTTCATATTACACAACTTGCTGTCTTTTAACCGGGAGTCTTTAAGTTGTTTTGGTTTTCACACTACATCACTGATCGACGACAGGGAGTCACACACTAAAAGATCTTTTATCGGGAGAAACCCCTGATGAGGTCTACAAACAAATGTTTTGTCACGAAAACACACGCAATAAATACACGGTAAATTACGTGATTCCATACATGAGACACATTGCTGATGTGATTGTTGGCACTTGTTCTTAAAATAGCCTGTTTCCACTGGTTTCACCACTCTTTTTTTACTATTTATTCCCCTAGATGCAACACCAACTTTGCAAATGCTCCACATACAGTTAAGTTCCTATTGTTACAGATGACCCCTCCTCCCCCAGGTTTCCCCTCAACCCTTGTCTTGCGCTCTTGTTGGCTGTAGCTTTTGGCCAGAGTCCCCGACAGGTTCAGGTCCAGCCTCTCGGCTCACCTCTTTAAGAGTTCACACATGACGCTCGAGCGCCGATGTGCGAGCGACGAGCCAACGCCGATTTGCCTCCGATCTGGGGCTTTTGTCGGGGAGCTCCATAAACTGTTGGGGAGCTGAAAATCAGGGCTAAAGTCGTGTAGTGTGAACTAGGTATTACTCATATCTATATGCCATTTTAGTGCTTTTTCTTACTACTACAAACCCATAATCTTCTTGAATATTTCAATTGACTAAGTTAAAATAATAATAATAATGGTTTGGCTCAGGGATTTCTATTCTCCCTATTCCACAACAGCACCACTGGCAGAAAATGAATAAGGACTTTTTTGGTGACATAAATCAAAGCTCCACATTTCATACCCATGCTCTTTAACTTTTCTTTCTCTCTTCTCTCTACATCTAATAACAGGCGGCCTTATAGATCCGAGGGCGAATGCACCTGTGGCATCAAAATTAATGTCTTAATGGTATTTTTTATGCTTCGTTGTGCAAATAGCACCATACTGATGCAAATACCAGACTTTTGAAAGATGGCCCAAATAAGCATTCCCCATTATAGTAATCCCAAGACAATTGTTATGGTTCATGTGGCTCTTTTGCTCAAGGCCTTAAAGTGCCTTACATTATATGGAACAAATCACCTCATCCATCACTTAAGTGGAGCTTTTAGTCTTAATATTCTTGTGAGCACAATGGGCATGGTTACAGACAATAGGTGTGATTTATCATGACCTTTATCCTCCACACTGCTGTAATATTTCATCAGAAAAGAACAAATATTTGTCTTAATCATAACCCGATGTATCGGTGCTGGATGGGTCTTTCTTTTTGTAGCGCTCTATAATGATCACAGTGTGTGAGATGAAGTCTCAAACTCTTTAGCTCTTGTCCTCAGCTCTATCGTTTAATGGTTAACTTCTTCTTGACTCACTCTTAATTTCTGTCTCTGTCCCTCTTCAGGACCCCTGAGCAGTGTCCCAGCGTGGTGTCTCTTTTGTCGGAGAGCTACAACCCTCATGTGCGTTGTGGAGCTGCCATGGCTCTGGGTATCTGCTGTGCTGGGACCGGCAACAAGGTGAGCGCCTCCCCCCTTCATTTCATTTTTCTCTCATGGTGTTGAACTGCTGTTAATGGAACTTAACACTGTTTCAAAATAAAGGCTTAGCAGGAAGCATAGGAAGTTTGCCATCTCAACAATGTATGATGTAACACTGGTATATCAAAAAGGGGGGAAATAATAATAGCCTATAGAAATAGAATGGGAGTAGAAAAGACATTCACATCAAATCAGCGTAGCAGTATGGTCAGAGACGTGGCCATTTTTATGTGTGCCGTAGTGAGCTAACTTTCATATAAACTAAACCGACTTACTGCAAGTAGCGGACTCATTGAGGTGAGGTTTTGCAGTAACCATTCAAAGAAGCAGTGGAGTAGTAACGATATGAAGCATAGAGAGCCAGAATCATTACCCCTATATCATGATACGTATCGGGTCGCCAGATTCTTGCCAATACACAGCCCGAACTGACGTGTGTTGTCACCATAACAACTAACAACAATTGCCATGACCACGGAAAACAGTTCAATGTCTGTTCTTCTCCTATTTTATTTCTATGTAATGGCCTGTTTCAAATTATAGGTATCGGTCTCTCTTTGGTTGAGGTAAATAAAGGCCTGGCAACTATTTGAGAATTAGCAATGTGTCATCCTCCAGCTCCCATTAAACATACTATACACAAGGGTGAACCGTATTGACCAAACCGTCCATCAAATTACCACACAAATAGGTTGAGATTTTTTTCGCTAGTAATCCCAGTTCCAAGATGTAAATGAGTTGTTATTTAATGTGATGTCTGCACAAGAGCATACTTTTGTTGGTATTGGTGCTCATAACTAGAATTAATATTCCTCGTAAGGCTGCGTACAAGAAAAGCGTGGATAGCATTTTTTTTCCCACCACAAAGGCAGCGTTGGCCCGGCTGTCCTCATTTATCCTATATGCTTTCTTTGTGCCTCGGCGAAACATGTGCGTCACTGATGCAAAGACTATCTATGCTGCACAAAGGTTTTTTTCTTAAAGCAGCCAATTGATGGCTCTTTTGTGAGGCTTATCTTAGATGAGCGAGTACAGACTCACTTTTTGTAGCCACTGCAGAAGTTGCTGAGAAAAGGTTACTTTTGTCATATGTAATAATTCCATCAGAACAAAATGAATTGTGTGAAATTCTGTTGCTGTAAAGACAAGTTGTTATTAACCTAAGATGATGTTACAAAACTGTCATCTTCTTTTGAACCTCATCTGCTTTAAGACAATTTTCAAATCATGCCACTTTTTGATGGTTGTATAGTGATTAAAACATAAAGTAAGCAGACATTTTACTTTTAATCTATTGACGTTTGCTTTATTTTCATGGAATATCAGCCCTGAGGAGCTCATAAATGGTGGAAAGTTCTGGTAGATTTGCTGATAAAATTGGTCCAAATTGGCTCCCAGTCACCAGGCTGTACCCTGTCATCACGTTTGGGTTCATTGAAGTCCGAAAACGAGAGTGAAGAAGACAGAAGTCGGGGGTGCTGCCAGTTCCTGAGTTGTCTAACTATGTGGGCTGATCAGTCTCAGGTGTTCTAGCCGAAGCAGAGTCATGGCTCATTGCATCCTGAGCCTTGAAGCACCAAAGTGAATGTTTTGGACCAGATCAGGCCGAGGCATGTTACAGAGCTGATCAGCGCCGAAGCTGCACTGCTTGGTTCTTCCAGAATAAGACCTCGAGCACATTAGGTCCTTAGTGAGAATAATGATGGTGGGGCAAGAGAAGTGGGTCACCTATTTAGAGGGAGCACATTCCTTTGCCGTCATTTATACACCTTGGGCTTTGAAAAAGAAAAAGCTGCAAAGGAAAACTGTTTTTCTGTTGTCGGTTTGTTTATGCTGATTTTGTGCTGTAATGAAAATCTTAAATCCTGCGCAGCTTGTTCAGTGAATTGGATGGAAGCATTGTTCACCAAAAACAAACGACCGTTTCTGTCATGTGATACACTTTTATAAATATGTAGGAAAATGGAAATTATGTCGTGGTAAAGTGTATTCTGCACTGTTCCATTTATTTACACGAGCTTCCAGCCAGTTTTTAGCAGCATTGAATTGAATCAAATTTAACGTTTAACTCATGTTGAGGCACGAGCCTGAGGAAAACAGTCAACCACTGTACGTGGATTAAGAGGATCTTAAGCAACCACATTATGTGTCGTCTTGCTCCACTGATTGGGCCTGACAGTAAATACCCTCAATTAAACCCCTCGACAACCTATCAGGAACAGGATGTGGTCGACTGGTGTTGGCTCTCCACTCTGACTTATCGTCCTGGTACACGGCCGTCTCAGCCAGCTGAGCCGAGAGCACTGATGAAACATGGTTTATTTTACCTCCGCTGTCATCATCCTAGTTTGTTTCTCTTTCCTCTGCGGAGCTGACGCCTCCCTCTGAGTCTGGCGGTGTGGGTTACAGCCATTACTGCTCAGCTAAGGACGGAGGAGAGTTCAGAAATAAAAGGGAGAAAGAGGTGGTCCTCCCTCATTTTTACATTCACAGCGATCATGGGAGGAAACTGAAGAAGGCAGGGCTTGTCGTAGCTGTTACTCAGTTTCCCTTGGTGACCAGATATGGATGACACTAATCTCATTAATGTGTGTGGTCTGGTTGCCTCTGGTTGAATACAGGAAAATGGATTATCAACAAACTAAAGTGTTCCCTGTTGCACTGATGTGCTCCGTTGGGAATGGCTAAATATGTATAGAGTGAAAAACATCAAATAGTCAGTGTCATGTTCACTTCGGCAGAATTAAAAGAGGTCATTGTTCCATCATTTGTAAAGCTATACTAAACAAATAGCCTTGCAAATGCATGCTAGTGTTAGCCAATCCATTGTTAATTTTATTTAGCATGTTTATCTTAGCCACCTGCTTCATAGCAAAATCCCTTTTATGTCCTCATTGATGTGTTTGTGAGAGAAATAAATATTCATGCAATTGCCTTTTCACCATTGAAATTAGGGCTGGGCGATATGGAGAAAATTAAACTAAGATATTTTTGACAATATCGATATTGACACGATATTGTAGGGTTGACCATTGGTGCTTTTACAAATTTTACACAATGAGATTTTTGATAAATAATCATCCATAACGTGGATATAATGACTAAATAAAGGTAAAGTCAAATAATAGAACAGTCTAATAAATTCAGAAAATTGCATCACTTTACTGTAATGCAGCCTTTAAAACCAGGAAAAGACAACACTTATACCATATCACGATATTTCTATATATCCAAATCCTAGGACGATATCTAGTCTCATATCACGATATATATATATATTACATCGATATATTGCCCAGCCCTACTTGAAATCAGGGGATTGCACCGGACTTCTATCACTTCCAGTGTAAAACATGAAAATATGGCACTCATTATTACATTGGCAACCAAATGATGTCTTTCAGCCGAAATTCCAGTTCTAAAACTTGTTGGTCTGTGGAGGGCGCTTAATCTTCTGAGAAAAGTGTTTTTTTGACAACATGGTTTCTTGAAATACGCTCATGGGAAAATAATTTCTTTTTTTAAATTGTGGTTTATTTGAATCGAAGAGCAACTTTTTCAACTCTAAATCATTTCAATATGATCAGCCATTCATTGCAACACTATTTGGCAGTAGATGATTATTTACAAGCCCCATAAGGTTTGTGCAACATTTAAATAATTGTTTACTAAAAATATATTTAATTTTGAACATGACCAACTTTTCTATTATCTCTTAATTTCCACAGGAGGCCATCAATCTGCTTGAGCCCATGACCAACGACCCAGTGAATTATGTGAGACAGGGCGCCCTTATTGCCTCTGCCCTCATCATGATCCAGCAGTCTGAAGTCACCTGTCCCAAGGTAAGATCCAAATGTCAAATGGGTTTATAGCCAGCAGTCA
The DNA here is from genome assembly GCF_015220745.1 of Sebastes umbrosus. NCBI lineage: Eukaryota > Metazoa > Chordata > Actinopteri > Perciformes > Sebastidae > Sebastes > Sebastes umbrosus. The sequence continues at coordinate 26,250,239 of NC_051273.1, read as the reverse complement.
TAACAGCCTGGATCAGATTTTGCTGTAGAGACGTCTTTCATAGGTCTAGCAGACCTTTAAAATCAGCACAGAAGTTTTCCAGACCAGAGCTTTGGCTGAGTAAAGAGTGAGGAGAAAGAAAAGGGGACGGCTTGACCAAAAGCAGAAAGCATCAGAACTGTTAGGACAGAGGGAAAGAAATCTGTGTCATGGAAGACTGTGGAGTGACTAGTCCAGGCATAACTGCACGCACTCACCCTTGGAGCACCTCGTGCTTTGTCATAGAAAGTTAAGATTTGCCAGACACATTTTCAAAGACTCCTCATCTGCACAGCAACAGTCCTTAAAGCTCAAGGCAGTATGCAGGATTGTGCAAGAGACAGTTTTTTTAAACAGTGGAATGTCAGGAGGTATTACATCCACGACTGTTTATTTCAAAGTCCCGTTCTTTGTAATTTCCAGCTCTGCTTCACAGTTGTAGACAGACATCTTAGGCCTCTAGTTGTAGGGTGGTAAATTGGCCCAAATTGGCTGCTAACTACCCAGTACAGTGTTTACTCAAAGTTTCACTGTGGTAATCGAGATGTGCTGTTAGTGCCGGGACTCCCACAGGTACTACGCCATCATCATGGGCGCGGCGATCCTGCTGTGGCTTTGTTATGAATATTGTGCTGACAGAGTACTAGTTTGAATGTGAGTGTCACAAGCTGTAATACAATTTGTCAAACATTTACCTACCCCTTAATTTAAAGAGCCTCTAACAAGGAGTCACAGATGGGGATGCACCGACACCACTTTTTTAGACGGAGTACAAGTACTTACATTTGGGTACTCGCCGATACCGAGTACCGATACGAGTACTTCTCTGTGCCAAAAGACCCTCGTTAGCAGCCAGCTGGAAGGTGTGAGCGACACACGGCACACTCGGGAGTCCCGCGTATGAGGCGGTGCGCCGCGACCGGCTCTAGGTTGGCTTGGAAAGGCTCGGGGCGAAGGTGAATCGCGGCTTTGCCGGCTCCCGCGTTCGTGGACAAAGTGCTCGCTGCGCCCTCTTTCCCCACCAGGGAGGGACGGGGCACCCTGCGCCTGTTGCGACTGTCGACCAGGGCGGACTGTCCTCAGTGCGCCCCAACCGCGTCGTGCCCCAAGGGCGGGGCTCGGCCCACGTAAAAAGCGCCAGGGGTCTGCAGCTGCTGTAGTGTCCAATGTTGCATATTGTAATATTTCAACTGAAATAGTATGCAATTCACGTACTAAGGTTTCATACTAAGGTTTGGGAAAATCTCACATACTGTTTTAGCGTATTAAATAGCATGTTAGTATAGAAATTCGGACGCAACCCATGTGTGTCCTTCACCAGCATTTGACTCCAACGTGGAGTTGGAATATTTTGGTTTAAATTGAGAGCCGTCATTGTAAATTAAGGTCATACAACATTTTAAAGTTCATATTTTGGCAATTTTATTGCATTCAAAATTTCACATTGTTGAGAAAAAATAAGTTCCAGTCATTATTATTACTATTATTATTATTATTATGTACTCTAATTCTCAAATTCAAAGAAGGGAACTAGTCGTTGATCCAAAATATTACGAAACAAATAAAATGTTGTGGTTGGCCATCAGTTATTTGTTGCACATTAACATATTTTCCCCTCCTCTCTATTTTCTATTTTAGGTGAATCAGTTCAGGCAGCTTTATGCGAAGGTGATCAACGACAAGCACGACGACGTTATGGCCAAGTTCGGAGCCATCCTGGCCCAGGGAATCCTCGATGCAGGTTAGTCTCCAAACAGACGTGCACAAGACATACAGTATTATTGGTTGTTGGAAATGTAGTCTGTTATCTGGAAAGACTCCAGCTTGATCTCGTCAGTAGGCAATGGGTTTATCCACGTCTGTCACTGGGTAAGAGATCAAACTGGTATGTGGTCCCACCTGCTTCTGAGCCCTCAACTCTGAGGGGGATACAAACCAGCCCAAAGTCCTAATTACACTGTAAAACAAGTGAGCTGCTCTAACTGTAATGTGGGTTTGTGGTTTTGTGTGTGCGTCCTAATTTGAGTTCCTTTTACGCTCAAGCAAATACAAATACAGAGTAAACCCTCTTCAGGTTGACCACCCGTGCGTGCACTGTGTCTCTGGAACAGCTCATGCTAAGGTGCAATAGTGCCTGGCGTTCCTACCTCAGCTCCGCTCTGCTCTCAGCCATATGGCCTGTTGGTCTCCCCCTGGTGATTACTGTTTGTCCGATGGTCTCTGTGTTTGTGTGTCTGTGCGGCTGTTTGTGGACTCAAGCATGCAGCATGTGTTTGTGTGTGTGAGGTCCTAGAGAGCTGCACATCATCACATGGAGAGCTACACACCCATATTCACATGTATACACAAACCCTCAATGCAGGCAGGAGCAGAAATCCATTTTCTAGCACTAACATAAAACCCTGTGTGCGAAGCCAGAGAGAAACCAGCTCTGTTTACACACCGCTGTCTAAATACACTATCAGGTGTTGCAACTTACACAAAGTGAAGCCTATCTCGAGTATTTGCAACCGTTACTTGAAAGGATAAGTGCAGCGCATGTGTTTTTGAGATGTTGTGAAGTTTTTCATCAGTCATTAAAAGTCGCCTCTTGATTAACTCCGCCCCTCCTGCAGCGCGGTCTGATGGTTATTTCTGTTCTGAGCAGATTAGCCATCTCGATGACGGACAGGACCTCAATCGTTTATCAAATCAGACACATTAACCCGTAATAAACTGACAAGCAAACACGCCAAGATGACCATGCGTGAGACCATCCAGACCAATCCCCGACCACTGGTTTCATTTTTCATACAGCAGACACACTCCCCGCTCCCCCTCCTGCTCTTCATGCCAAACTCCAGCTCTCAGTGCTTAACCCAAGCTTTCAGTACAATCCAGTGTGTAGCTTACAGTTTAAACACAAACACTCCACTCCTCCTGTTTGAGTGTCAGAGACGCTCAAGCTTGTGCGGTGTGAATGTTTTAGTACTCTGGTTCTGCCGTTTTTGAGGTGCTCGGGTAATTGTATTTAATTTGACGGGCGGAAGCGATTAGAGCTCAGTTTCATGATCTCTGGCGCTCATTACCCAGGAAATGTAAGTCTCCTTTGCTCGTTCTCTCACCCCAACATGTTCAGCCCCCATTTACAGACCTTCCCTCACTAATTGATACGGCCCATTAATTAGCTTTATCTAATGGTTCCTCTCTCATTCATGTAACTGTTTTACTGAATTTGATTGTTTTCATCTTTTGAGACCAAATAGTCAAGTGCTCTCAACCTCTTCTCAAGTTTTTAAGAGACACTCAAGCACTCAGTTGTGGTGCAGCAAGCAGACCTCGTGTCTCATTCTGGCCAACTTTCAATCTGCGTGACTGGAATGGTTTCAACACTGGTTCAGATGTCAAGATAAGGCCTCAGAAAAGAGTTGGCTCAAAGCAAAAAGACAGCAGATGATTTAAGTGGTATTGTCTGAGCACATCTCATTTTTGGTTGGAAGGGCTACTCCCTGGTATCCATCCCTTTTTAAAGGAAAGGTTTTCTTTTGTTCCCTATAAAAAATGTCAGATTTATCCTGGTTGCCTCCTACCGTCTCTTCCTCCCCCTCCCTTTGTCTTCCTTTCTGCACTCCCTCCCTACTGTTTGATAGAAAGGCCAAGGGAGGTCTGTCACTCTTTGGTACTGCTCCAAGGAGCACCCTTGACCCCCGTTCATCACCTTCTTTTTGGTCCGCTCTGCAGACATCCTGAAAATTTCTATTTTGTGAAGCACACACTTTCACCAGGAGTGGCCACAGTGAGGATCAAACTCTTAACCTTGATGGATAACTTTGGATTTCTCAACCCTATTTTATCATCTATTAGTGTCCAAGTGACAACAATTTTTGGAACTGGTTCAGTGTTGAACGAGAATGTTTCAGCCAGCAGCGGCTAAACGGGCTGCAATGCAATAACTAGGGGCAATTCCTCACCGTCAATGTACGTCTACTAAAAGTACTTGTTTTTTTTGCCGCTGACAGGCTCAGATTGTTATTTTAAGTGTCTGAAAACATTATGGAAAGGACCCTACAGGGAAATACTTTCTTTACCTTTTTGTTATTGTATCTCGCTCGGAGTTCTGAAATCCTGCATTGCTGAAATCTTCTAAATATTCAGTCTTGAACATATTTTACATAACACTAAGCTACACTTTCTGTACTCCCCAACACAACAAACTCAAGCACTGGCGCTCCTCTCTCCAACTCACTCACGTTTGCACCGTTGTCTTCCGGCAACGAGTCACATGACACAATAACAGACCGGATCCAGCGAAATGTAAGAAAGCATTTTATTTCTCTGTAAGGTCCTTTCTATAATGTTGTCAGACACTTATAATAACAATCTGAGCCGGTCAGTGGCAAAAACAAGCACTTTTAGTGAACGTTGCCCTGAACGATTACATTGCAGCCTGTGAGCAGCTGCCGTCTACAGCGTTCTCGTTCAACACTGGATCAATTTAAAAAACTGTTGTCCCCATTAGTCGCATAGGAACAAAAACATGGGAAAATAGGTCCCAGGTTGAAAAATGAAGAAGTTACCCTTTAATATAATCTATAACTATGCAGCTGGGAAAGGCATCTGTTATTTTTAGGACAGCTGACAGACCTCTTGTGATGTAGATCAATTATTAATCTCCTGTGTAGCTCATGTCTAATGATAATGAATGAAGTTTATTTTGAAATTTTAAATGCAGGAAGCTCTCTAGACAATGCATTCCTGGGTTTAATTGGCTCGCCAGTTTGTCGCTGTAATACAAATCTTTGCTGATCAGACGGATTGAAGTCAAAAAACGACCTTCTCAGGGTGGTGACCATCCTGGTCTGTTCCCTCATTAACCTCCCACTCCTTCATTCTTGTGCCAAGTTGACATGGGTTCGTTTCACAATCAGTAGGAAACTGTTGTGATGATTACATTCCTTTTTATTGTTTAAAGAGTAGTAGGCCTCCAAGTTTACACCTTTTTTTTGTTTTTTCATGGATCATGAAATTGGATTCTCATATCTGTGGTTTCACCCCCGGCTCTCATGTGACCAAACAAAATGTTCTACCTATAGTGACATTGTCCTCGACTGAACCGCATGTATTTTTAAACCATTATGTGTCAGGGGATACGTAAGGCTTAATGAGGTTTGCTCAGTGTGCATGCTCCTTTTTCTGCACTCTGCTGTTTTGCTGAGCAAGCATCTTCCTTTTCCAACCCTGTCCTAATCACATTTTATACAAAATCTGCTTTTTAAAATCTAAATTATATCACCGCCATTGGTACATAATGCGGCAGCAAGTATGTTATGTCAAAGAGATAAAAGAGACAAATGGCATTATCACAAGCTGTATGATTTCTAGTATATTGTCTCTGCAAGAGAAATGTCTGGAGGAAAAATTTGTGCAAATAAAGCAAGGTAACAGCTGTGAATGTTAATAGCGTTATTTATGTTAAAATTACATTTTCAAAGTGTGCTATAGTGAGGAAACTGATATAATATTGTCACATGACTTTGTATAACATTTGTTTTTAACTGGTGTGTCATCTGGTGAATGACTATCATCATGTAGGTTTGTAGCATAATACTGAAACCCTCTCTCCCTCCTCTGCCCTCTGTTGTCCAGGTGGCCGTAATGTGACCATCTCTCTGCAGTCCAGGACGGGTCACACTCACATGCCATCATTGGTCGGCCTGCTGGTCTTCACCCAGTTCTGGTTCTGGTTCCCCCTCTCCCACTTCCTGTCACTGGCCTTCACACCGACCGCTATAATCGGCCTCAACAAGGACCTCAAGGTACTGAAGTAGCCAGACCTGCTGTGATCTGGTGTGTCAGAGGGAACGTGTGTGTGTTAGCCAACCGTACAAGGTGGTTCCGTAAAAGGTTCCAGGTAACACAGGTCTAAAACTTAATTTAAAAACAGATTCCTTTCAGATCATAAAAACATCAAACAAAACTGGTAGAAATTACTGAAAATAGTAGGCATTGTATGTCATGAAAATGTAAATTCCATGACGAGCACTGAGCAAAGACAAACCGCTAGCAGTGTTATTTATATCCTACAAACTTTGCGTTGTGAATGTTAAAATATAATTGACCTTGGGGGGGTTAGGGGAAGTATGGCTGCTGAATTTGTATCTGGCACTGCCTTTGGTTTGGAAATATTTAGCTTCTTGCCTTGGTAACAACTGTCACCAGCAGTCCATCCATAACAAGTCCCTCCTGATTGCGATACCAAGGGATCAATGTGACATACTGGGGTCTTAAACAGACATTAGATGGGCATTATCTCTTCATTGATACTCAAATTGACGGCACCTGACACCAGAGACACACTTTTGTGTTTTGTGCATCCCCAGCACTGGAGAGTTTACGTGGTGTAAAGCCCCAAATAATACAGCAGGGATAGAGAGCAGAGGGGAGGTGTGTCGAGCAGGGTTTAACGGACTGCGCTGCACCCTGCCAAGGCTCGTCAACACCTGTTTAACTACACAGTCTTGACAGACTTCTACTCTCACCTTTGGACAAAGAACATCCTCTTCATTTTACACGCTGTTCTTTCTTTTTTAGCAACAAACCTGTAGGTTAGTTTCAAAGAGATCACATGAGAAGTTAATTCACTGCTTGTCTTTCTGCCACCATACTGCAGTGAAACGGATGAATTATGAGGTGATGACAAACAAGACGTCCCCCCCAGTCACATCTTGTGCTGCTCTGTTGGACCATAGGGACTGTTTAGTCATTTAGTTTCAGAACACTGTTATAATTTGAAGGCTCACACTAAACAGAAGGCACCTGGTGCTGCTCTGGCTGGAGATCTTCTTTTATGTTTGTCTCGGTAAAGTTGACAGAGCACTTTTTCATTTTTAAGGTTAAGCCTGCAGCTAATAGGTGAAGGAGGGTGTTGTAGCAAGTGCTTCTTCTTTTGTCTAACCAGATAAATGTAAGTTTAACTTTAAAACCTCACTAACTAAGCCAAGCTCTAGTGACAGCACTTCCTGTAACACTTCATTCTCAGCAAAAGCATTGTGAAGTAACAACACATTAATAAAGGACAGTAAACACTGGGTCTGCAACTGAATGAATATGAAAGGAGTGTAAAACTGTTTTTTGTAACTACTTTTTCATATTCAACCAAAATTACACCGGACGGCCAGTAGAATCCCGCAAATCTGCGCTTAAATATGACATTTGAGACGACATGAAGCTGCCAAACTTTAGAGAGAAGGTTTTGATGTGACATATTCTCTCACATAAAACAGAAAAGTATCATTGTCCATCAGTGTTTATCCTCAATTCACATTAGTTCACTATTCAGTCTGAATGATTCCTATAGATCGCTTCAACAGAATTGCATTGCTAGGTAACAGCTTGGGCCCATGTTTACTTCCTGTCAGCTTATGTCATTCATAAGCTTGGTCTAAAATCGCATACTACGCACTAGTACATACTCAATATGTGTACTATCGTTCAGCACTTTTCATGTGCATAAACAGTAGTATGTATCTTTTCGTATCTAGCTTTTAATTTGCGTCGTCATTTCCTGAGAGCCTCCTTGCCGGTTGGAGACGCGTAACCATGGTAACCTGTACCAACCTTGTGACCAAACGACAGTTTGTGAGAATCAAAGTCTGAACTAATTTAAAAACCATATTACACCTATAGCAAGGTGGAATCTTATACTTGCACTTAAATTGAAGCGTTATTGATGTTACAGAGCTGTCGGCAATTGTCTCTTATGAACGCAGTTGTCACTACTGCATTGCATTGTGGGATATTTATAATGCAGTAGTGTCCAATGTTTGCACACCGTAATACTGTATGCAATGTAATATTGTGAAATGGTCTAGAGAGCTGAAGTCCCGGCCCCTTTCCTTGCTAGCCTGTGTTCCAGTAGCATCTGTAACTCAATAGAGTTAGACTCTAGTCGTCAGTCCTTCTGTAAAACATGTTCATAGAGTTTTCTGTGCATATCCTTATAGGAGAAGAGGCGATACTTTAGCTCGCCGCTGATTTCAGCGTTGTTTTTAGGTTCAACAAAGACCTCCACAGACACGTCTTACTTCGTTCTAGACGTTGATTTACAAAATAGTCTCACCTCAAGGTCCATTAAGTTGCTGCTAAATGGACCTTGAAGTCTACTCACATTATTATCTCTAAACAGTGCTGATCATCAGGTCCGTCATGATGAAGGCTATCCCTTCAAAAGATTAGATCAGCAAGAAAAGCTTAAATACATAAATAAAAGGTGATTTGTTTCAAAAGCAAAATGTCAGATTGATTTAAATGATTAAATGCTATTGTTAGCATGGCAACATACTCGCAATGACAACTTTAACATTAAAACTGAAAACACTTTGTCAATTGATCAAGTCAATAGAGAGGAGGATAGTCTGCAACTGTTTTGATAGTTGATAAATCATGTTGTCAATTGTGAGTATTTGTTGCTTTTCTCTGTCTTATGTGATGTAAACTGAATGCCTTTGAGTTTTTAATTGTTGTTGACAAAATAGTCAATTTGTTACCTTTTAGATCATTTTTCACAATTTTTGGATATTGTATTTATTAAAATATTATCAAGGAAATAATATGCATATTAATAAAAAAACAGCGAATTTCCGTGCTTGTTAACATGCTGATGTTTAGCAGGTGTAATGATCGCCGTGTTCACCGTCTTAGTTTAGTCAAGACATTTCACTCTAAACCAGAAATGTCAAGCTCATGGTGGCGCCAAATAAAAAGCCAGGATATTACCAACGTCAGTAGGAGGCGTCCTCTGGGATCCTCGAATGTTTGGCCCAAAGTGAAGTTCAGCTCCACAGCTATTGGATGGATTGACATGAACATTTGTACAAAGTGGTAGAGCTACCACTGCCATCCCATGTCGCTAGCATGGCTAAAAATCGCCACACAACAAAGTGATAGGAGTTGATTTCGTTTGACCTGACTTTCTGCCAGATCTTAGAGGTCTGACTGTTCCCTCTAAAGTGGATCTGACAGGTAGATCATGGCGAGGGTTGTGTACATTTACTAAGCGTCTTCTCTTCTTCTGCCTTCCTGTTCAGATGCCCAAGGTGCAGTATCGTTCCAACTGTAAGCCTTCCACCTTCGCCTACCCGCCAGCTCTGGAGGTTCCCAAAGAGAAAGAGAAGGAGAAGGTGAGAACTCCGGCGCCTCGACAGATCGGCTTGTTTTGCTTTCCTTTTTCCGAAATTATTAGTTGAGGAAAGCCGACCTCGCTTCATATTGATTTGTGAATCATTTTGAACCCTCCCTGTCAGACTCATCATTTTCTTGCCCGTTCTATTTATTATTTCAGAATCTCTGGCCTATTTTTCTCAGATGCTTCATTTCACAATCCTAGATGCTCTTGGAGAATGTAATGAAAGACCAAGCAGTGTAGCGTTTATTTTGTGGTTGACTAGTTTTGTACATTTTAAGCCGTGTTTGTAGAAGGTCTGAGTGTCTATGGTATTGTCTTACATTGTGGAAATATCTCTGCTCTCTCTCTCTCTCTGTGCATGGCAGGTATCCACTGCCGTTCTCTCCATCACAGCCAAAGCCAAGAAGAAGGAGAAGGAAAAGAAAGAAAAGGAGGAGGAGAAGATGGAAGTGGTGAGTGGAAATGCACAGTCCCCACAAAACCCTCTCCTCCCTCATTACTAATCATTTTATGTTATTTAGTTTTTTAAAATGAGTCTGGACTCACAACAACATTGCAAAGTGATTCATTTAATTTTGTTTATTTATTCAGAACAAATTGTACTAGAGTTTGAAACCGAAAGATCGACCCTAAATGAACACATTTTGTAGCCAGGTGGTCTGCCTAAATTAAAACAAAGACTATTTAGACCCTTGCAAAGTATTTGAAGTTAAGTTTTCAAGGATTTATTTCATTGCTGGACTCCCAGCCTGCTTTGTGCCTTTTCCTGACTGCAAAAAATCAAATTACACACTTCACTGAATACCTGCTGTTATACGGATAAAATGACTAATGTCCGGGTTATCTGAGGCAGATCCATTCACCCCGTTATACAGTCTCACACACGCACAGCTACCTTTTATTTCTTTTCTCAAAGTCGATCTTAATCTTTTCACTCACCCACACCCGGTGTGTTCACAGACGGACTCTGTCAGTCTGGAGCCAGTATAACTTTCATTGGGATTTTCTCTGGGCGTCAGCAGCGCGTTTGATCCGCTCCGACACGCTACATCTCAGCTCTGGTGCCGAGAGACGAGCTTGGAAATGTCCGTCCGGCTCACATCTCTGCTTTTTGATTTTATTTGGCTTAACTTGTTGAGAAGGCTGTTGAAGGGGAGGTATCCGCTCACACTGGGGTCAGACGGTTCACAATTCACCGGTTGCCACTTTCTGGACAGTTTTATAGAGCTGACTTTGGTTTTCACCATTATGTTAATGTTTAGCTCATCTATTTTCCCTCAAAAGTTTCACTGTGGTATCTTTTTATGTCTACATTAAATATATCAACACTAAAATATGCTGCGATTGAGACTGAAATAGCAGGGAAAGTAAACAGGGTATTGACAAATACAGTGTACATTATGTACAATATGATAACTGTAGAGCTAAAACAATCTGTCGATTCATCGATTTGCACTATTTTGATAATCAAAGTATCATTTAAGTCATATTTTTAATAAAAATAACAGCAACTGAAATGTGAAGATTAGCTGCTTTTCTTGACTTGGAGTCAAATAAACAAACAAACAAACAATTTGAAGACGTCACCACTCTGGACGTTTCTTTCCAATATAATCGGACGTATTATACACAATCAATTATTGAGAAATGAATAGACATATTAAGTATTGTTGCAGCCCTAAATTACTGTATTTTTATTTTGAATTAGGTAGACCAAATTTGAGTGTGTTCAAAACAATTAATGGTTACAAGCCTGAGGATAAGAACATTCAAATAAAATCAATGAGCGAGAAACAGACTGCTGGTGTTGATATAATAAAAGATAAAACAGATTTCTTCAGTAAAGTATTTGTGTCTATCTACAGTTCACAGCCGAAGCCTCCCATTAGAAACCGAGCCAGAGGAGAAAAGACAACCTCAATGTATCAGAACGTCTGTAGGAGATGATGTAGTTTGGTCTTGAAATACAAAACTAGTTTTTTTTTTTTACCAGCTCCCTCGGCACCTTCTGTCCTTCAGTGTGTTGTTAATGGGTCTCCAGACTCTGCCTGATAGCCCAACAAATCACTGGCCATCAAGGGCGCCAGAGCAGGAGAGGACTGAAACCAAAGGAAAACCATAATTTATTACTCATAACTCCGCTGAACTGTCAAATGATGTCAATTGTATACTAGCAAAAACAGATTCTGATTGTGGTGTGATAATGGTGGGTTTAAATTTATCACAATTGTGGATGATCAGCAGTTTTTACCTAAGAAATATCTGAATTGTGTAGTTTTGGATATATAAAAGACAAATTATAAAAATGCATACAAAGAGAGAGGTAAAAATAAATATTAACTGTGAAACCCCAGAAATAAAAGAAGACACAACCGCAGATTAAACAGTAGATTAAAACAAATATATATATATATATATATATAAGGACATTAAGAAAAGTAATCCCAGTAGTTCTGATGCAGAAAATGCTGTTTCTCTGTCACAGGAGGTCCAGGAGGCGGAGAAGGAGAAGGAGAAGGAGAAGGAGAAAGAGAAGGAGAAGGAAAAAGAAAAAGAGAAGGAGAAGGAGAAGAAGGATGATAAGGAGAAGAAGGATGAAAAGGAGAAGAAGGATGAAGAGAAGGAGAAAGAGAAGAAGAAAGAGGCAGAGCCAAACTTCCAGCTCCTGGAGAACCCGGCCAGAGTGATGCCTGCTCAGCTCAAAGTCCTCAACATGCCCGAGACCTGCCGCTACCAGCCCTTCAAACCGGTAACAAAACACCTCTGTCTTACCAAGAGTTTACTTACTAAACGGACCGAAATCCACCTTTTCATTTGGTCTCCGTTCAATTCACAGCTTTCACATCAGTCTAAACAAAACGAACCAAACAGGTTGGGTGTGAAAGCACCCGATGTCTATTACTATTATTAATATCTGGCTCTATTTTGTTGGTATATAATGTCAGGATACTATCTCCAGGTACAGCTACAACATATTTTTCAGCTGTCTTAAACGTCAACAGTAAATGTCCGGTTATGTTTTTAGTTCGTCTGCATCAAAGTGTAAAAGCTTATCTTATAAGAATCACCATGTAACAATGATGGATAGCGAGGAAGACAGTTCATCACAACTGTAGCCAGATGTGATGAAACAGTACAATACCAGTGCTTGAGAAAGTCTACTGCGATAATGACACTTCCCAGATAAGGTGTTAAATGTACTTATTTATTATTTATAGCACCAATACATCTAAGAATTCTTAACCCTACTTAATAACAATTTAACAATGTAAAAGTATCTGAGAGGATTTTATCCTTTTAAAATAAATCCTTCAAATCAGGATCCAGCCTGTTGGTTGATTTTGGCCTCTGTTAAACATCTCCTAGTCCAGAAACCCACCCCTCTTCAGGCCTATAAACCAGACGACTGCGGTCCTGCTGTAAAAAATGTTGACAGTTTTCCGCAGTAAACGGCAGGACGGCGTGCGCTCACCCAATGAGCGCTCACCCCAGTCCTGTAAAGAGGAAGTACTGTTTGATTTTGTGTCTAGCAAGCTAAGCTTGGAGTATTACACTGTACGACGGCTTGCATCAAGTGCCAAAATGGTGTCTTTGCTTGTCTGAAGTTTTGTAATGCGGCTTTCCTTTTAAGGGTTTGTTTTTACATCCAAAGACGGGTTTAGGAAGTGAAGAGGTTTTACAGACTTATCTTGAAATCTGGTCAGTGTCGGGAGGTTTATTGAAACTCTATTATGTGGATCAACTTACGTTAATATGAAGTTTCCTGTCTTTGATTCTTCATCGGAGCTGAAGGATTCCACATGTTGATTATTTAAACTCCACTGTTTCAAAATCAAAAACCAAAACCACTCAGGACACATATTTATGTTCTTTACTTTTGAATAACTGAACCCCAAATCCTGTTATGTTTCCCCTCAGAACTTACTTGATTATTTGATTTATGGTTGTACCATTATGTCAATCCGAAATATTGTGGATGTGCATCATAACATTTCTTGTAACAGTAGTTTAGCTTGACATATTTAGTATAAAATACATTTCTGTGGGTGTGAACAAGGCTGGATTACCAACTGCTCAGACCCTCAGAGGGCCTGGAGGCTCCAGATTCACCATGTGGTGTTTGTATATAGTGCAAGTATGTTTTCTTCAGTGTATAATCACCTGAAAATAAGAATCGTTGTTTTCGTTACTTTAGAATAAGCTGTTCATATATATACACATGGAACAGGTCCTCTTCACGGAGCCAGCCGCCATGTTTCTACAGTAGTCCAGAACGGACAAACCAAACACTGACTCTAGATTTTCAATGTTGGTGGTTCCAGCAGGATTGGAGTACTTAAAGAGGAAATTGTTATGGTTGTGACAAATTCCTCTATTTCCCCTATTATGCTGCATCAGCTGCTTTCTGCTCGGTCATTGTAGTTAAGCCAGACTGTAGCACTTTGTAAATACTGAGTTCAGCTTCTTTCAAACTATTACATAAGCCTCAAGTTCTTGATCAACAGTGAAGAGTGAGATGTAAACAAGTGCACTTTAAACATAAATATCTATAGTGTATCAGCCCATTTGCTAAATTATCGGTTGATTTTTCTGCCACCAGCTCCATACAGGCGGGATCATCATCATGAAGGACACCAGTGAGGAGGAGGAGGAGCTTGTGGAGCCCGTCTCAGCTCACGGCCCCAAAATCGAGGAGGAAGAGCAGGAACCGGAGCCGCCCGAGCCCTTCGAGTACATTGACGAGTAGATATGCTCTCACAGCAAAGGTATGCATTCCTGAACCTTGTTATTCATTCAGAACTTAAGCAAACCTGAAGTGTCTCCTGATATTCAACACGCTGGTCTGGGTTCCCCGCCTGACGTTCATCTTTCTGTCCTACCTGCTACTCCAGTGTGTGTTTTGAACTTTAATTATTAGGAGTGGGGGGGGGGAAATGATTCACTTATGTATTGCGGGATTTTTTTTAATTCTTTTTATTTTTTTACAATTTTAAAAATCGATTTTTTTAATACCAGAATCAATATATCTGCTTCATTTGAGTCTATACGGATGTAGAAGGAAGTTACCGCTATAATTGTTGTAGTCTGAGTAACATGACGTCATACCCGTTCCGTATCCGTCACCAAAACAACAAGCAGAAAGTAGAAAACGGCGGAGGGTTCTGCGTGGATACAACCTGCACCCTCGTATGTTAAACCCAAAGTGGTAAACACTACACATACAGTAAAGTATGGAAAAGCAGAGCTAGACATCACGGCTAAAGCTGCACGCTAACTGTCATGGACAGGAAACATTATCTTATTGCGGTCAAGCCAGCCGTCACTCTCACCTCCGTGGTCAAATCGGCCGACGCTACACTACAACTGTAGAGCACCCATATACTGACATTTATGTTAAATACAGTGAAACGGCCCCGATGGAGCTGACCACAGATGTTTAAAGAGAACTGAGCTGACGGAGAGTTAGAGAGAGCTAATGATAGCGGAAGTATACACGTGCGACTACGTCCGGTTTTCAGAATAAGGTGTTAACAAGGGAACTGTATATATAAAATACATACAGTATATGGAAATAGGATTTATTGGATTATATTCACCAGAAGTATAAAACATGACACTTCGACATGCATAAAAATAAAATACCACTAATTTGTAAAGGAGATGTCTTTATTCTTTGATTTTTGGGTTGCTGGAAAAAATTAATAAATAATTCCTGACAATGACTTCAGGACATCTCTGACTATATACTTTATGAAAATCAAACATTTTTACTGTATTAATTTAGATATTTTCCAAAGTAAAAGTCCTTAGAAGTATATGATTCAACTTTTTCCCATGGTCTAGTGTTAAAGAAGTTAACAAAAATCACAATAAATCGTAATATCGAATCGCAATACTTGTAGAATCGCAATACTTAAATATCACAATACACATTGAATCGGTACCCAAGTATCGTGATAGTATTGAATCGGGAGGTAGGTGTATTGTCCCAGCCCTTTTTAAGTATTAAATCACTGGATCGTGGCCGGCCGCAGTGTCAAAGTACAGTTAAGATTACATATAATACTGTGTCGCTGATCTCCAGACACCTCTCTCCCCCTCTCTCCCTCTCTCCCTCTCTCCCTCTCTCTCTCTCTCTCTCTCTTTTAATTGGGAGTAATGTTATGTGATAACACACAATGCAGGTCTGTGCTGTTGTTTCCAAGCCTAACCCAGTTTCACCCGTCACTGACTGAGGAATGTAAACACCCCTGCCATCTCCAAACACCAGCCCAGAGGGCAAACCTTCTCACTGTTCTCGCCAATGAAGCTGGATGCTTAATGATTCCTGGCTGCTTGTTGTGTTTGTGTTGGACCGGCTGCGGCCTGCCTCCCATGAAGGAGCTCACTGTTGCGCGTGATGAGACCGATGAGGTGTCAATGACCAAATTAGGGCCTCTGTGCATACTATGTCATCTCGTAATGAGGTTCATGTGCTCTGTGACAGAGTAAACAGTGCAGAGATCATTGTCAGGCTGACTTCAACACGGAGGTGTGTTTTTGTCAGAGACGGCACGGCGGTCAAGCGGTTCGGAGTGACCAAGTTGTTATAGAGGGTCACAAGTTTGATGCCCATAAAAGAAATGTGTTAAGTCCGAGTGCATTTGAGCAAATCTGTTTTACTGACTTTATGTTTTCTATGATGATGTGTAGCTCACGAAATCGAACACAACACTGGTTATATGGGCAGCGTTTCACTTGATGTTGCCCAATAGTGATTCTGGATCTCAACAAAAGACACAGGAATGTCAATACGGTTTTTAGACACCAGTCAGAGGCAGAGGAGTAAACGGCGAAATCAGCTGGGACAGTGTGGGCGGGGCATCAAGGCCACTGTGGCCGCGCAATTTTCAGAAAGGCATCAAGGCCAGACAGATGGGCCATGACGGCCATGGCCGCCGGTGAAATTCCTGTCCTGTCTCCGACTTGATAATACACACGCATCTGAACCAAAATTCAAATGAAGTAAATCTTCTCTCAATGTGTTTTCCCTCTCCTCAGGCATCAGAAGAAGTGAGATATCAGCATGTTGGTCCAGCGTCTCTCCTCTGTGCATCCATCTATTCAACCACCTCCCTGCTTCACTTCCTCTTTTACACGTTTTGTTCCTGTTCTGCCTCCTCATTTGCCAGACAGGGAATGTTTTACATCCTCATATTGTATAATTTTCTGTCCGTACAATAAAAAAAGTGATATATATTGGAGGCCGGCGAGTGTGTGTTTATTTTAGTGGATATTTTACCAGGCGTTCATTGAGGGGGATTTCTCTAATCCCATACATTTAGACTGGTTTACATTTTCAGCACTCAGCTGCTTCCGTCTGCCCAGCAGCCTGTCTCTGTACAGTGAGCTGAGTCTCCTGTATACATACTAAACAACACTGGGTGGCAGGGGGAAGGAGTGAATCACTATCTGGGTGTCTTGAAGGTCAAAAATCAGGAAACTATAAAGATCTGCCCATAAGTGGTACCAAACTATCCATTTGGGCAGTGAAGAAGGGAAAACTTTAACTCTCAGTTTCTCTCTCATTGTAACTTTCTCTTTTCTTGTTTGCTTCTACTAATTATAAATTGATTCAGTGACAGTTACGAGACTTTCTGTCCACTGAAATAAACATTTGTTTATGCAGTTCTGATTCTAAGAATACATGTTAATTATGTGTGATGATTAAATTATTAAACATTAACACTTCAGAATAACTTTCCAAACTTTTAATTGAGTTGAACTGGCTGTGTAGTGTTTTCTTTAGCACTTGCTTTGGCTCTATTTGATTTTAAATTGTGTATGGTGCACATGGTCGGACAGGCCTGAAATAATAAGGGCTTTGTGTCCCTGAGTTAAAAAAAAGTTTTATTTTATATACTGTACCCTAAAACCTAGTTGTAAAGCCTTTTATTATCTTGTGCTCACATAGTGAATCTTGCCAAATACATTAATTCTTAATCAGGTCAACACTAAATAATTGCCAACAAATGCACACAGTGTGCAGACTGATTCAGTGACCGCTATGTCATCGGAGACTTTCTGTCCACTGAAATAAACATTTGTTTGTGCAGTTCTGATTCTAAGAATATGATTGTGTGTTTGTGGCTTTTTAAAATCACTGGTCATTAACACTTCAGAATAACTTTCAAAGCTTTTAATTGAGCTGAAATGGCTGAACTATTTTCTTCAGGAAACGCTTGCTTTCAAAACTTGCAAAACATTTTTCCGACATATTATACTATGACTTTTTTTTCTTTTTTTGACACTTCCATAACATTTTGATTATTTTTCAACATACTATGCTTTGACTTTTTTTTTTGACACTACCATGACATCATCAATTTTTTTCTGACATACTAAATTATGACTTTTTTGGCCCCCACCACGCTTATCTGGTTAAGGGGTGGGAATTCCATGATTTGATTATTGTGTGGCAGAGACCTGCTCTAGTCATATAGAGTCTATAGATACAAAAAGGGTCTATATTATAGACCCTTTTTGTATCTACCTCATGATTACGTCACAGTGTTAGCTGGAGGCAAAACAAAGGAAAGACTGGAGGAAAACACTAGCAGTGGGCTAAAGTTACGCATCGAAAATGTCATCTTGCTGTGTTGTTAGGTGCCAGAATTGAGATATCACATATATTTGAGATAACGAACTGATTGGAGGCGCTAGCGAGCTAAAATATGGGTGAAACGTTTCAGAGACGGAGAGAAAATGTTGCTAATAGATAGCCTGAGAGGAGGTTCAACCATTGTTTTATAGTAAGTACTATGACTTTTTAAACCTTTCTTCGACATCCTATAGTGTACTCAAGGGATGACCAACTTTTGTAGGCCAACCAGATTATTGCAGTAAATAGACTACTACAGCAATGAGTCCCAAAACCCGGAAATGAGTGAGCATTTTAGCACTTTTGGTTCCCTCGTTTGGAATTCAATGGGTTTTTAGTTAGAGGCCTGAAATAAGGTCTGTGGTTTAGACAAGCTTAAGAGATTTTAACATTTTGTTCTATGACATAAAATACATTAATAAATACCCCACTCATGAGTTTTGAAGCCTTTATGGGTATTAAAAAGGCGGTTGTTAACAAGTGGTTAAATGAGACTACTAAACGTCATCACACCGACTCGTCTGCCGTTACTGCCTCATTTCAGACGAGGAAACCAGAAGTGCTCAAATGTTAGCTCATTTCCAGATTTTTCTCATTCCTGTAGCACTCTGTACCGTGACTTTTTTAAAATAAAGAATTGACATTTTTTACTTTTTTCGACATACTCTACTATGGCTTTTTCGACATGCTATAATATTACTTTTCAGATTTTTTTCTAAATAAATACTATGATTTTTTTTGCATTTTTTTGACATACTGTACTATGATTTATTTATTTGTTTAAAAAAGAAACTTTACTATGACTTTTTGGACATACTATACTATTAAGTTTTTGCATTTTTTCGATGTACTATACTGTGACTTTTTTACGTTTTATTCAACATACTTTACTATGACTTTATGCAATTTGTTGTACGTACTATATTATGACTTTTGTTTGAATTTATTTGACATACTATACTATGAGGTTTTTTTTACATACTATATTGACCTTTTTTCGACATTTTATACTATGACTTATTTTTTAAAGATACCATAATATTCATTTTTAAAAAAAAATTTCGACATATTAAATATATGACTATTTTTCGACATACTATGCTATGACTGTTTTATTTTTTTTGACATACTATACTATAATTTTTTTTTATTTTTTCAACATACTATGACTTATTTTTTTGACATACTATACTATGATTTTTCTTTTCGACATACTATGCTATGACCTTTTTTCAACATACTATAATATGACTTTTTTTCTTCATACTATACTAGTACTTTTTTTAAATTTTTTCTACATACTATGACTTATTTTTCGACATACTATGCTATGACTTTGTTATTTAATCAACATACTATATGACTTTTTTATTTTTTCTACATACTATACGACGATTTTTTTAATTTTTTTGAAATACTATACTATGACTTTATTTTTTCTTCATATCATGCT
Organism: Sebastes umbrosus; assembly: GCF_015220745.1. Lineage (NCBI taxonomy): Eukaryota > Metazoa > Chordata > Actinopteri > Perciformes > Sebastidae > Sebastes > Sebastes umbrosus. The sequence goes on along the minus strand of NC_051273.1, from coordinate 26,230,964 downwards.
ATGACATTTTTCTACATACTATACTATGACTTTTTTTCATGAAATTTTTCGACATGCTATACTATGACTTTTTTTAAAAAGAAAATCAACATACTATACTTTGACTTTTTCATGACTTTTTTTATCATGACATTTTTCGACATGCTATACTAGGACTTTTTTTCATGACATTTTTCGACATAGTTTTTTTCCACAAACTATACTATACAAGACTATACAAACTTTCTAATTTTACAGCTAAACCGTGCACTACAAGATGATTCTGAAAACATTTGAGGCAAGAAATAGGCATTACAGTAACAAAATATTGATTCATATTTGATCAGCGCTGCCTAGTTTGTCCATTCGGTTGAAGTTCACGAGTGATTGACAGCCGGCTCTCATAGACAGCAGCTGGACAGCAGACCTCAGATCAGCTCTGACTGGTTGTATGTGAAATCTTGCAGATGCCGTTAGGAGCACCAGAGGACACAGAGGCACATGATTTTTTTCAGGTTACCTGTTTCATGTACTACTGTCACGATATAGCGACTGTTTTATAAAAATAACTTTTTTTTAATCATATTAGCTCCAATCTCGCCTACTTCAGCTTTAAGGAAATGACACAGGTAGTTGTTTTCTGCACGAAATATGTTGGAATGCCACTTGTTTGATTACTAGTGCGTAAGACTGATGGAAACACATCTATGCTGTGAAGTAAGTGGTCATCAGAGATGATTTGCAGCTCGTTCACTCCCATCAGTGAACTTGTCTATGTTCATTTTGGCCAGACATTTAGTCTAATCAACTCCTCCCTTCACATTCCCAGATACTTGATCATGGAGGACTGTTTAACAACTTTATCGACTCCACAGTCTCTCCGAATATTTCCTCATCTTGGTAGTCTAGGATTGCGATGCAGAACACACACACAGGAACACATTCCTCCAAAGTCCGTCTGACTTTGACCTTAATGGCCAAATCCATCATCGTTATCACTCAGCATGTGATCCTGTGAGGTGGAAGAAGAAGCATCTGCTGTTTGACTGATGCAGAACGCCACGTCTGATTCAACGCATCCTAAATATAGATTGTTGAATCCACAGCTGAGGGATGTAACTTTCTATTACAGGATCACATTCCTGGAGATGCAGTAACAGCATGTAATCTCCACAGGATGAAATGTTTAGTTACACTGCAACCGCTCTCTACGTGTTTCTATGCTCTTTTCCAGCTAAGATGGGAAGCAGTCTGCTGCAGCCTTCGCTTCCCGTACGTCCCGGTGAAGCGCGGGTGGGATGTAGATTCGTCAGTCTGTGTGGAAAGTATGCCTCTGTACATAGCCACGTCTCATACTTCAGACTTTTCAAACATTCATACTTTCACATTTTTCTGTGATGGAGTGGATTCCTCCTCATACCCGTTTCTCGGCCTTGTAAACTAACAAGAACCTTGCAAAGTTCTCCATTGTTTTCACACTTTTCTTACAGCAAAGCATGGTTTTGGAGCTTTGTCTCATCCATACTGTACTTCTACATTTAACATGATGGACTTGGATGTTTTGATGCCCTAGGCAAAATCCATTCACAGTCCTGTCTTAGCCATGCGTGGCTCTATTTATGGCATTCAGATCTGGCCTGATCGAACCTGTGATCTTTTGCTTACAAATCCGTGACTCTAACCTCTGAGCTTGGACTTGTGCTTTTTAGGGAAGTGTGAAAGAAAGGTTGCGGCTCCAAATTCCCTAATGAGTACAACCGCAAAGCACCATAGAAGGTAAAAGGATCCCTTGGTTGCATCCAGTCAGGCAGGCCAAGCTGTGGAGAGGAGATGGAGGCAGACAGCCAACCAGCAGCGACTAATGTCTGTCAGTAAACTGACAAACCAAACATCAAGAAACGGAGGAGGAAGAGGAGAAGGGTGATGGTTTGTGTGAGCAGACGGAGCATGTAGTCACCGTCTGTGGATGCAGCGGTGTTGACCGTGTCGATGAAAGGATGGAGGGTTCAGCAGCGCTGTTAAAGCAAACAAGCAGAACCGCCAGAGAGCTCATTGGTCAGGTTAGCGAGTGTGTGGCCTGTGGACAGGGTCAAGGCCTCAGAGTTTTTGGCTGGACTCGAGGATCAGCGAGTGATGCGCAGGTGGTCCATGATAGAGATCTGGACCGAGCAGACCGTTCTGTCTCCTCTGAATGGAAGTTTACACTGAACAAACCGTTAAGGATTTTGGCCTCAGCGGCCTCCAGCCCATAGGTTCCCTTCTATCTCTGATCGTGAAGAGCTAGAGACGTCCTATAAGGAAGCAGCAGACTTTGAAGCAGCGAGGAGTGTTGATATAAGCAGTTCCATTTTGCTTACTTACTCCTTTTTTAGCCAGAGTTCATAAGCCACAAGTTCACTTTTTGTGAACTCTCATGCTGCGTCATCTGTGTCCAAAAAGCTGGAAATCACAAGCCCAGTTACTGCGCCTGTACAGGACGCTTAACTTGTGCTAAAACAATTAGTCCGTTAATAGATTATTTGACCACACTTTATATAAAGCAAAAATGTCAAATATTTGAATTTTACAGCCTCTCAAATGTGAGGATTAGAGCTCGACTGACGCTGGATTTTTGAGGCTGATACCTCAGTCTTAAAAGTCTGATAACAATATATTAGCCAGTATTCATGTTTTAACATAAACACATACACATTTTGAAAAGCATCACTTAAAGGTGCAATGTGTAAGATCTGGCCAGAATTTTAGTTTAAAAGATTAAAAAAAATTAACTAACATTATCAACAGAATGTGAAAAGGGTACAGTGTCTATGTAAAGTTTGAAAAGAAAGTTTGCTCCGGCCGCTGCTTGATTTTGGCTTGACTGTTTTCAAAATGGTGGCCGGTTCATAAACTTTCTCATTCTACAGCTAAACAGTACACTACAAGATGTTTCTGAAAACATTTGAGGTGGGAAATATGCATTACAGTAACAGAATATTGATTCATATTTGATCAGTGCTGACTAGTTTGACAATCGGAGTTGATCGGAGTTTGCGAGTTTCACGAGCGGCTTTAGAGACTCCTCGGCTCGGACCGGTTGTTTTTGTTCGGGCGTGATGAAATCTTGTAAATGTCATTAAGAACGCTAGGAGAACGCAGAGGAACATGTTTGTTTTTCATAAATTATCTATCTCATTTACTACTGTAAGGATATAGTGACAGTTTTATAAAAATAACTTTTTATCATATTTGCTAAAAGTTACAGACTGCAGCTTTAAATGGTAAACTAACTGACTAATTGTTTCAGGTCGGAATTGGACGGACAAAACAAGCAGTTTGAAGTGATGTACAATTTCTGACATTTAATAGCTGTAACGATTAATCGAAATAATTATTATATATAATTATTATATTATATTATATTATTATATTATTATAATTATTATTATTATTATTATTATATATATATATTATATATATATTATATAATTATATTATATATAATTATATAATTATAATTATTATTTAATTATATATAAATAATTAAATAATCGTTAGTTGCTGCCCTCGGCAAATGTAATTTTTGGTTAAAGTTTAATGAAATTTGTGATAATTTAATAGAAGTACTGCATAATTAGTACAGTTGGTCAAAGGTTACACCAGTATTGATGATTGTCAGGTAGACTCAGTAGCTTTAATAGCACTGAAGAGTTGATGATACACCACCAGCCTTAGGAAGTACAAGTTCCCCATCTCTCTGCCACATGCACTGCCTGTTTACTCAAACCCTGCCCTGCCCCGCAGACTAAAGTTGACTTTGTTGATGTTCACTCGGCCCCTCTGCACCCAGATAGGGACGACTGATGTCAAAACAGTCTTAAGAGTTATATAATGCGCTCCGTCGTCGCTGGCATCCGTCAGCAGCAGCTGGGCAGGACAAGTGGCAGGTCCAAGCACTGCGTTTAATCCCTGAACAACACTTCGTTGATTAATTACCTTCTTGAAGCCTCTGAGCTCTGAGCTTGAATTCCACAGCTGATGAGAGTTGAAGGCCTATGGACACTTTCTGTTGGTTGCCGGGGACATGGACTGAACTATCCTGAGACTCAAAGATGGGACTCCCCCCTTCAGCAGCAGCAGATACTGCGTAGAGAAGAAAAACATGCATTAATGTCAGAGAAGCTGGCATACCAGTGAAACAAACTGGTACTTAAGAGTTCATTTAGGATCAAAATGGAACACATTTACACATGCATAGCTGTATCGAGCCCAAATACTTCATCATTAATCATAATATTGTGTTGCAAAACCTTTGCCACTGATGCATTAAAAAATAGAGAGGCTCAACATTGTTGCCTTTAAAGTGACAGTCAATCAAACTACTAGTCAACCGAAAGACAATGAATCAACAAGAATTTGGATAATTGATCAACCCAGGTTTTGTGAAATTGTAATGGGCACACAAAGCTATTGATGGTTGCCGCCCTGAATACAACCACAGTCTTGTTCTGGAGCACTGGGGCTTTATAAGGGTGCCACAACAGAAAATGTTTAGGGAAGACAGCATTTGTAATTTATTCTTCTCTCACATGTTACTAGTTGGTCTGGGAATTTTAACCTGCTCCAACACATAGTTCCACTTTATAAAAAAAAAAAAAAACAACTCAGTAATTTCCTAAAACAGTTAGGCAACTGTAGTTTTTAGTGAACATGGAGCTAACACCTTACTTTTGTAGGATCAATTCATTGGTTTTGGCCTTTAAAAGGGATTTGTTGACAGGAAGATAAATCTATAATATCACCAGACTTCTTTAAAGGAACAGTGTGTAACATTTAGAGGGACCTATTTGCAGAAATGGAATATAATATTAATAAGTACGTTTTCTTTTGTATATAATCACCTGAAAATAAGAATCATTGTGTTTACAACAGACAAACCAAACCCTGGCTCTAGGTAGGGCCATTTGCATTTTCACATTTCTGCGTCAGCTACCGTAGTTCTCCTACACATTTGGCACATAGGAGAAGTTTAAGTTGGTTGCAATCTGCAACCGCTGGATGCCACCAGATCCTACACACTGCACCTTGTGCCTTGGTCAAATGTCTCACCACAATATTTGTTTAGGGAGAGTTGTCTTGGTAATTTTTTCCTCATGTTCCCAGCTGGTCTGATAAATATATCCAGCACTTGAGTGGTTACAGAGGTCATTTATCTGACCTTTGGGTTCCCACCATCCAAAAACTCTTTGGATAAGAGGAGCACTGGCTGAATGCTCCCTCAGTCTGAGAGAAGGTTTCCATCCTCTAGGTGTCAGAACAGCTGGACACCAGACCTCCCCAGCTGGGGAGACCCGTTGGAAAGACTGACGGCTTACAGCTCACCATGGCGTGGAGCACTGCTCTCCGGGGATGCTTCACTCAAAAAATCTTCAGAAAATGGAAGAAAAAAAAATGGATTCTGGGAAAGCAGGCTGGAGACAAACTAAACAAGCACTAGTTCTGGAGAACGAAGCGTAGATCTGCAGCCCGGTGAAGGTGGTGCATGGTACAACGCATTACTGCACGTTCTCTAACACCTGAGCCGCCACAACCTTTTTCCCCTGTGTGTTGCAGGATATCGTGGTGTGAAAGTGTGCTCATAACACTGCGCCTATTCATGCCGTCTGTCCATTCATCATCAGCATTTAGAGAATACAAGCAGAACTGTTTGGTTTCCCAACACAAGGCCAATACAAAGTTTGAAACCTGAACCGTTCTGTTGAGTGTGAACACGGGCCGAGTAAATATTAGCACTCATGGCTGAAGATTTCAAGGCCAAGACTGTGCTGTGTAGCATAAATGCTTAAACAGAGCAGTGTTTCTGCTAGGAAGTCTTTTCTTTTATGGACTGAAGTTTGAGAAACAAAGTTTTCACAGAGGCAGAGATGAAGCTTGAACTGATGAAGTTCTGACTCACTACGCCCTGCCATGTTTTTCAAATACCCATTTTTATAGTATTTAACATTTGTAATGCAGGACTCTTACTTTTTACATTGAGGAATGGCTACTTTAACTTAAGTAAGACATTGCCAAAGCATTGTTGTCTTTTGCTGAGCTATGGCTATTCCACACACAATTGAGTCTCTGATTTTTCATCATTTACTCTTTAAATTATCTAATTGAATGAGAAAGTGGGAACCAAAATCATATATACTGCTGTTCAAAAGTTTGGAATCACTTGTTATATTGATGTTTTTCTTCTTTCCTTCAATAATGGCTGATTTAACAGAAGTAAAAACAGTATATTTCAGACACCAAATGTATCATTTACGTTTGAAATAGTTTTAGGCCTAAAAGAATAATAATTAAATGATTAAAACTTCCATTTGGTCGATGTCCTCACAGTGTTACATGACAGGGCAGAATACTGTTGGAACCATTTTTCTCACCAAATACCCTTCGATTTTGAATTTGTTTTCCAGTCCAGAAAAGTGTTAAGTGACTCCTGATCATTATTGAACCACAACAGTGCAACTGGGCTCTAAATATTCTGGGAACCCGTTTTTCTGTCTGTCTACTCAGTGATTAGATTGAATAGGTTTAAACTGTGATTTGTAAGTCCATAGTATGCTCAGCTGATATTCCCTGATCCAGTTCCAATAGTGCTAATCCTAGACTAACCTATCTATTGTGAAGTTTGAAGATTAGCTTTGCTAAAACAACACACCTGTTAATTCCAGCTTGTTATAGGGTACATTATTGTGCACTTGACACTGAAACAGGAACCTGTTCCTTTTTAAATCTGAACACATTTTGATGCTAAGCTTCCAATTTATTTGACTAATGAATGGTAATTTCCTCTGTTCTTATTTAACTGTTGCTCTGAGGTCTCTTTGTCTCTTCCTGCCCTTTCACTTGTCAGTCTGGTTGAACCATTGTTCAGTGTTTTGTTCTCCATGTATAACTTTTTTTCCTTTTTCCTTCATACAAAATAACATTAGGACTACAACCTAAAAGCATTTAAGACCAAATATACTGTAGTAGTCCTCTCGGCCATATACCAAAGCAAGGTTTTGTGGCAGACGATTCTAAACTTTTGAACGGTAAAATAATTTATTTTGAAATATAGATGCTACAAATGAATTACTATGACTCTAATAGTGGAGACAATGAGGATTTATCTTCTAAAACTAAGCATGTGTATGAGTATGTAAAAAAAAAAAACAACACTTGTGAATGAAGAAAAACCTGCTCAGTATTTTCTCAATTTCTGAACTTTGAAGGCAAAATGAACTAATTCTTAAGACAAATTACCAAAACAATGTGTTTGAAAATCACAAAACCACATCTGAAACATAAGGATGCTGATTTTAGGAGTTAGCGCTGTGAATTCACATTTAAAATATGACAGAACGTTTGAAATCAATACTACAAATCAATGATTACACTGCTACAAATCTATATATATAAAAAAAAAAACAAAAAAAAACACTGACCTGCGAAGTCCAGTTTCCTGTTCAGGTGGTCTGTTAACAGCACACACACACACACACACACACACACACACACACACACACACACACACACACACACATCCTTCTGTTGGTTTGAAATTGTGACCTTTTCTGACAGCTGGTTTTGTCTGCACCTGTTGAAAAATGATGGTCCTACCTTAGTCAAACATGAAAAGGAATTATTTCACATCGGTACAATTAGCTATAATTCATCACCATCACTATTCCTTACTTGAGTATGTACTCCTGCAAAAAGATATTCAACAAGTCTGCAAATTAGTCAACTAACCAGTGACTTTACTTGCAGTAGCTATTAAAATTTTCCTGAAACTATACTGTCAGCATATTGAAGTGACGCAAATCAAAAGTTGTCTCTTAATTCAAGACTTATGCAAGTGAAATGATCTCATCCAACTGGCATTTTTTTATTTGTTTGAAGAAAATAAGACTTCAGTCACCACTAGACTCTGCAGAACATATTCATGTTAACAAGTCACAGTTTGGTCCCTGGCAGTCCGAGCGGCATTAATGGGCCTTGGCCCTCTCAGCGTTTGTTCACATGGTGTTTTTATGGAGGGAAACGTCTCCAGTGGCGGCCCTTCATTTCTCCACAGGCGAGCAGACCGCTGACTTCCTGGAAAAAGGCCCGGTGGTTGATTCACAGAGCAAAGCCTGTGAGCAGGGCACAGTGGACAAGACAGGCATCAGGTGACCTTTAAACTCACATACAGTATAATCTGGCATTTAAAGATGGTTAAAGTATCTTGTGAAGGAATAATCTTCACTAGGCAGGAAAACTATCTAATTTTATTTGATAACTATTTTCTAAAACACTAAAAGCATTACATTTCTGTATTTATCTTTATTTCTTCTACTTAGAATTGGCATATATGTACAGTAAGCCTATGCCATGTTTCTGCATGTGTTGATTTATTTTCTTACTACTGCAGGGTTTGAACATAATATCAATATCGGCCTCAAAAATCCAGTATGTGTGGCTATAATGCATACTGTATGCCAAATTTGTGATATAACTTCTAGATATAAATGAGTGAAATTATGTTTTTTGTGTATCAAAACTGCCGAGACGTCTTTCTTCTTCCTTATCAATGTTAAATGCAAGTTTAAAAATGGCCAGCAACCCTGCAGCCATCGACAGTAAACCCACAGCTTTTACTGCATATTTCCAAATGCTCCTGTCTTTATTTTGTGTCATTCATCCTTCTCTGTCACATCACAGTTCACACTCAAAAAAAAACAACCCACAGAAACTCTCCTACACCTCACCATTTCACAAAGTTGTTCCTGTATGTTTAGTGTCCAGTAGTATTGAGCTGAATTATGATCGTGCTATCATTGTTGAAAAAGCGATGTGTTTTCAGGAACATTAGTTTGAAGCAGACTAAACACACACTGTTGGCCTGCTGTACACACACACACACACACACACACACAGACGACTATAAGTCATTTCAAGTGGTGGGCACTACACTGGCCCGCATGCCTCTCATTTAACAGCAGTAGAAATAAACACGCTGTAATTATTAAAGGTGGAATGGGACTGGGTAATATATCCACGGATGGTTATCAAGATTGGCACGGGGAGAAATGCATGACCTCACCAGTGTACATTCATGAATGAAGCCCCTGTGTGTATTTAAAATAAAAATCATTTCCCTTTAAGTTTATGGTTAAAGCTAGAGTTGGTCATCTCAAATCACCAGCCAGAGTAGCACTAGATTTTTACAAAATATACAATGGAAAAAACCCAGCTATATGTCATAACGAAGGTAAATATATCTTAGTAAACATAAACAACGAACATGGCTAATTGTTAGTACTCACAGCTGTCAGGCTAGCTAGTTTGGTTTGTGGAAGACAATCAGTGCACCTGTAGCAAGATGGCAGGTAGGCCGTCCACTGATTGGATGCGTTTCATTGCCATTCTGTTGCTAGGGCAACCCAACCCAACCGCTTTGGTCCAAGTTTACTTCCTGTTCAGCTACTGCATTAACAAAAATGGCCAAAGGAAATACAAAAGGAGCCCATTTAGAATACTTATGTTGTCAAGTTTGAAAAGGTTTATTACAGTCCTGCCACAGATACCGATTTCTTTTTCTTTTTTTTGTGATCAATTTTTTATTGGTATTTAAGCATAATTATATAGGGCGGGGTTACAAATTGATAGATCACCAATAAGGTAAAATAATATAATCACAAATGTCCATGTACTAATCAATACAAAATTGGCAAGCAGCTACAGAAAAAGAAAAGAAAAAAAACAAACAAACAGGAAGAAGAGAACAAAACAAATAAAAACAACAAAAAGTCTTGAAATAAAAACTTCTGCGCCCCCTCCCGCCCCACCCCCAAATCCCTCCCTTTGGGTCCCTCCCATCCCATACCTTGGGGACACGGAGAACAATTATATGAAGGATTTAATTGTAGTGATTGCTTATTTCCAATGTGATATATTTTCTCTTTTTGCCAAGTGCATGTTTGCAGCCCAGTGTTCCATACCTGCTAAATCTATGAAGTCAAGAAGCCATCTTTGTATATTGACAAAATGTGGAGCTTTACATCTGCAAATTATTAGTCGCTTTGCAGCTGTAAGGCCAGCTAACCAGAGACGTCTCTGCTTAACACAGAGTTCCAGGTTGGAGCTGTCATTAAGTAAAAGGACTTCAGGTGAATAAGGAATTGTTTTTGCTTTTCTTTTTTTTGTCTGAACATTGACTTATTGATTGCTGTCAGGATGTAATTTCAATAAATATAACAAAAACCTTTTGTTATTTTTACCAAATCTGGCTTAAAACATCAAATCTCAGTTGAGTTTAACATTAGAGCTTTGTAGGTTTCGTTTGTAGTGACATGTGGAGTGATTAAGAATGATAAATAAACACAGAGCAGAAACACATCACTAAAAAAAAAATCATGGTAGGATTTATGTGAGGCTTCTCAGGTGAAAACAAATAGAGTGAATTAATTCAAAATCATCAGACTTACTGTACATAAAGTTTCCTTTCAGGACCATCAGCTGCATTTTCAGGCTTCACAGGTCCAAGATTTTTTTCCCTCTAAATATGAAAGACTGAAAGCAGCCCTCCCCCTGCTGGACAGATTACACTGCTGTTGTCTGCAAAACTGTACAACCCAGTTAAGGCCAGAAAAGCAGTAACAAAGAAGGAAAAAAAAACAATGCGTTAAAGTTGCAACAACAAAATAAAAACATCACCAGCAAAACAAAATTATTCAACTAATTTCTGAGCGGTGGCATGGGAGCTGTAAATACTCCCCAAATATTCAGTGAAAAGCCTCTACAATGTAGACAATTAGGATTTACATTGTAAACCACATAGAAGCATGTGCGTGTATAAATAGATACAATGACTTACTCATTATCTGCATGTGGGAAACCTGCAGTGAAGGACATTTGTACAGTTTTTAACAAGTGGTTCCTCTGCAAATGTAATTATAGAGACGGAAACATTTTTTATGACTGCAACTGAAATGTTTGAAAATTATAAATAAAAAAAGATCCTGATTCTTGGTGTTTGTGTTATACATTAAAGTTTAGTCTTTGACTGACGGCCTCATTCAGCATGATGTACAAAGATAAAATTAGCTGAAATTACGAATTCTGAGCAACTATTACAGAGAAGTGGAAGTGACAGAGCCTCAGTGGAAAAACAAGTATTTTTAGACTCTTTTCATTATCTTGTAACCACATTAAATGAAATTAGATAATTATCTTGTTCATCAAAAAGTGAAACATAATGGGCCAATTCTGTAATGCTGTTGTTAGACCAAGTGTACAATAGCTGCCTGATGGATTACTGCTTGCCTTGCTCATCAAAAACTCATTTTTTAAGAGGAAATGTTCTTCCTTTGAAAGGATGTGGGACTCTTTTCTTTTATGGGCTTTTTTTAGAAGCCTTTTTGCCTAAAAATATTTTGTGCGATTATGTGTATTAACACTATTTATTTTCTTTATTCCTTCTTGGGTTTCATTTTCAATGCCCTTACAGAAGCTAAAATGTAAATGTAGATGTGATGTTCGACTGGGTATGTGAACATACTACTATTTTAATTATTGTATATATGAAAACAAATTAATGACAAAGTACTCAAAAAAGAAAAGAGCCCAGGAGAACAGTAAAACATCTTCCTTCACACGAGCAACTTGAACGTAACAATGTAAACAATGTCAAATACCTGTTGGCCGAATATGACACCAGCGTGGCAAAATCAAAAAAAGAATCAACATTCGGTGATGAATCCTCAGTCCATGTATATTGAAGTTCTTACATATTACAGGTAGAATATACAGTACATGTTTACTGGTATACAGAGAGGCAATATAAAATGGGCTAAAACTACTGTAGGATACAAAGAACAGCATATACAAAAGCTTATTTAATCATTCAAGTACCACTAACTTTATACTTCAGTTCTCTGGAGAATTCAAAACCATCTGTACAAAATGTACAAGAGTTTTATCCCATGTTGCATTGGCCAAAAGTTTCCTCTGCGCTTCATATCATGTGTTACTATATACTGTTAATGTTGTCAAAAAGAAGAGAAGATTTTACCGTTTATTTAAAAGACAAAAAATTGCAGAATTCATTTCTGGACTTGAACATTTCAGTGCAGTCGTCTGATGTTGCCTAAACTAAATCAAACACTTTAGGTGAAAATGTTTCTTTAACAACTCATCACATGAAATGTCAGTGACTCTACAAGTCATACATCTTTACAGAGGACTGTGTAATATTTCCAAACATATCTGGACATTTTGCAGACTGTATGTCCGGTATTTCTGTAACATACAGGTCTGAAATTTCCAAATCAATTTCCAAATTTCCTGGAAAGTTTACTTCAAAGGTTTATGTAATTTGCTGCTACTATAGGGGAAAGGAGAGTGTTAAATTGATACCTATCCAAGCAAATACTTCACCATATGGAGAGCTAAAGTTAGGCTTGTCATGAAATCAAACTCACTTTTTGATTTTACTTATGCTCAGCATTTTTTCAGCACTAGCCATTCAATGTATTTACATTCAGTAATTATCTCTCTATATCAGGGGTGGGTAACATTTTTTTTTCCAGAGGGCCATACTGACTTAGATAAAGCAATTGAATTGAAACATGAAATACATGAATTCAGATGACGGTCGGCACACCCCCGGTTTGGAGAAGCAGACAGGAGTTATCGCATGTAACCAAAGCAATGTACTGCTGTGGACGAGGCCAGCCGCAAAATTTATTTTAGACACCTAAAAGAAAGGCCCACCTAAAAAATCAGTTTGAGTGTACGCTATATGTGTGACTTTGGTGAATCCGAACTAACCAAAATCACACTGTAACACAAACAAACTAACTGGTTGAGGCAGCGGTAGACCAGCACCTTTTGAGTTCTGTGAGGTAAAATTACTGTTTTTTTTAATGGAGTCTGGTTGCTTTGGCGAGAGCGTAGATATTGGCTTTGGATCCCCGTCAGAAACATAGACTGTACAGCTGTCTCACGGCAAGGTAAACCAGCGAAAATATTATAAATATAGCATACACTACAACTGACATTTCTTTTAGGTGGCTATAATACGTTTTGCTGCCGGCCCCGTCCACAGCAGTACATTGCTTTGCTTCATCTACTGTAGATGATACACTGACTATGGAAGTACCTCATACAACCCTACTTCAAAACACCCAAACTATCCCTTTAACGGATTTAATTGATTTGTTTTTTGTGGGGAATGTCGTTTTTATTTTTCCCTTTGAGGCCGGATTGAGATGGTTCACGGGCTGGTTGCCCCGGGGACGGATGTTGCCCATGTGTGCTCTATATAGTAGATTTCATCATTAGTGGCGGGGTCCGCCATACACACGCCATATTCAAAATGCCTACCAACGCACAAGGGATTCACAGGTAATGAAATCTGGCGTTACTGTTTGTAATTTTAAGTATTTGTCAGCACTCATTGATTATAGCATGATGGATCATCTCCTTTATTAAAACAATGCAAATTTGTTTGGCTGCACTGTAAACAGATACACCAGTTGCTTTCTGTAGTAGGAAACCATACTTGCTGTTACCATGGTAACCACGGGTGTCCCCAGATCAACAATGACTGAACATTTTAAGGAGTTTTAACTTTAAGTTTCCAATATTAAATGGGCATTTACTTGGGTTTAATGGAGCTTCTTTCAGGGAAAATCCTATATTTCCTATAATTAACACCAAATTAGACAGTTCTCTCCAGGAAACTTCCAACGAAATTGTTGTTACTGTAAAATTACACAACGTTACTGGTATCTCTAGAATCAACAGGAATAAAAAAGCTGCATATACTCTATAGATCCATATTATTGTAGAGATCTTTAAATCTACATCTTGATTTTTTAATATCAGCATGAGACTGGATCTACAAATTATCTTCAAATCATCTCAACACAACCGAAGCCTTTTTAATTCCACAAACATCGGGACGCTGAAGAGCTGATGCTGCTGCAGGAACTGACGTGGAAAATTTAAAATCATTCAGAGAAAAGTTTTAAAAAATAACTAGCATTTAAAAATCAAAAAAACTATCATCTATTTAACATTGCAGACGCATCAATAACATGTTTACTTCCATAATCACTGTACATTGTTTAACAAGTCAAAGTCTTACCATCAAAACTGGTAAACATCAGCCACAATTTAAGACAAAGGAGATTTGTGCAAATAAGTAAAAGCATATTGTCGTGTATACGCTGCTGAGAGTTCACTAAAGCAAAACTTTGATATAAAAAAAGATGCCTATGATCGTAAAGAGAATCCTATTGAAAGAAGGAAGCACTTAAAAATTTAAATGGAGTATTTAACAGTCTGTCATGCGCTTACCTCTTTACAACTCTGATGCAGTGCACCTTTTTTTTTAATATAGTAAAAAAGAAAGAAAAAATAAATCGTCTTTGAATTTCTTCTGTCAGGAAGTTTAAAAGATTAAAACAACCAACAGCCTTGATGGCGGCCGCTCTACATTCAAACCGAGTTCAATTATCATTTTAATCTTTTAGGACTTTGCAAATCCTTTCAAAGGCTTTAACACTGTACCATTCACTTATTGTAAGAGGTCCTACTGGGAAGCACAGTTAAAAAAAATAAAAAAGTGAAGTTTACTGTTCAAAGAAGTTCCTCTTCACTTGGGTGAAGTGCCTTCAACAAGGGCTGTGAACACAGCTGCAAGAATACAATTCGATGAAAAGGAGCTTCGGCCACGTTATGGTGACATGAGACCAGCTGTGGCAGCACTAACCGGCTTTAATGCTGAATGACGTTGGAGGGAAAGTGGACAACGTCTTTCCAGACATCTTTTTGTCACGCGTGGGTTGAGCAGACAGTGTCTCTGAGTGCTAGTGTGTTTCTGTTGTGTCAGGGTTTTTGCGTATCGTACTGCTGGTAGCGGTTCAGCTTGTCCGGGTCATTGGAGGCCATGTGGGTGAAATCCTGGAAAATGTCCTGGTAGGTTTCATCTCCTGCAGGAGAAACAAGGACACAAGATATCAACATTTTTTACCCACAATTATCTTTTCTGACTTTCCTCTTAATTTTCTTTTCTTCTTGTGAACACTTTTACCTTTTCAGGCTTGTAAAAATCTTTCTAATTGCACAATCTGAGAGGGAAAAATCAATCTTTTTTTTAAATGGCTCACACCTTACATCAACACTGAGGCCCTTCTAACCTGTAGTTAGCGGTCATAAGTAGATATTACTTCATTTTAAAGGAGCCACTGAGTCAGAGAACTGACTGATGCTAACAACAGTAACTATTTCTCAGAACAGTGGAAATAATTACTTCAAAGTTTATCTCCTGCCGTGGCACAAGAGCATTACACTATTGTTTGTATGGGTCATTTAATAACACATACAATTATGACTTTTTTTTTTTTTTTTTAAATGTAACTTTTGTCAGAAAAGTCTTAACTTTAAAAAAACAAGAACTTTGTAGCACTGTGGCAGAGAAAAGGTAAGATGCTGATATACTAACAACCCCTTCAGCACCACATCCAAGTCTGAACTTGTTTCCCTCCTGACCACATCAACCTGTTACAAATAAGTTCAATAAAATAAAATGTGCAAACAAAATAACATAGAAAACCACCGATGCTTCATCATGCAGTTGTACAGCAGGATAAAACATCGACAGTGTTTTGCAGATTGGAGAGCTCATGCACAGTGACAGCATCATCAGAACAAGAATGGAAAAGAAAAAGTCAGCCATACCTGTCAAGAGTGTCGGCGTGTTTCGAAATATGAAAACAGAACAGCGCAGAGGCAGAAAAGATGGGAAAGAACAGAACAAGCAAAAGGCAAAAATGTTTGAGGAAAAACAGCCAGAGAGCTTTTCAATTAGCAAATGGAGATCGACTCAGAAAGAAAAGACGAGCCCACAGAGATTCCTTTTTGTTAACAACTGTATTGTGTTTAAAGTGCAGGAGTTTATGTACAGAAATACAGTTGTGTTGGCCTCAGCACCCCAAAGAAAAAAAAGAGAACAGAAGAAAGGCACAAAACTCTGGGGAGGAGAGAAAATAAAAGTAAAATACAGAACCAAGAGAGAGAATTTACAGAGAGAGAGAGACAGAGAGAGAGAGAAGTGGACGAGAGCAATAAAGAAGAGTGTGTTATCGAAGTGAGAGAGCGGCTCTCAATCTGTTCCAGTTTCAAGTGTAAATTTTCCCTTTTCAGATTTTTTAAATAATTTCTAGAAGACTACAGGAGACAAATATTGACTTAAGAAAAAAAATATGAAAAGAATTATTATTACGTTTAAAATGTAAATACTTCCTCCTCGGATTTTGTGAATAAATGTTTAGCTTAAATGCCCAAAAAACAAGCAACCCGCAGGCTGAGAACCGCCACTCTGCACTTCTTCCACACACTCAATCAGGTAGAAACACTTGAGTCGAGGGAACTGTAATAGAAATAAAAAAAGGGGATGGTGGATTGATGAGGTTAGTTCTCATTCTCATTCATTACTCCTGAATATCCCTCATCCATCAGCTGATTGGAGGCGCTGATGAAGAGGCCCTCGGGTATCAAATAGGACGGCTAGTTGATGCCGGCGACAAGGCAAATCCTCTCGCGGCAAAACAACGTGAGTGACTGGAAGCACGTACTTCAGACTCTACTCTGCTCCTTCTGCTAAAGACAAACCTACTTCTGCTCCTCTCGTGGTCATTGCTAGCGTGTCTGCTGTTGACCTTTAAGGCAACGACAGCCAGCAATAGTTTCTGTACCATTCCCTATCAACAAGGTTTGCACACGCTAAAGAAAATAATTAAGAAAAAAAGAAGAATTCATTCTTTGTCATTCAGGTCCAAAACATTCTTGACTTATTTTTAAAAAGCGAAAAAAAAGACCATGGAGGATATTCCACTTTAAAAAAAAAAACGGCACATCTAGCCCTCGATGGACGACATTTCTGAGTGTAGCCCTCCCTCCTGTGGTCAACACACATATATATGCCTTTACCCTACAATCTAAGAGCTCTCAAGAAACTCCTCAGCGTCTACTCTGGAGGACACAACAACTTCATTAACCTGTGAACACAATCACAACACAATCAGTAATCCCTATTCTAACTACTGAACGCAACTCCACACTAGTCAACCATTCAAAACATCACATACTGTTCTGTCAGCACCAGAAGGCGCTGCTCTCAATGTGAATTAGCAGAAATGAACCATTTTTAATCAAAGTGCTTTGGTGCCCTCCCAGGATTTGGGACGTGGGATGAAACTGGGGTACGTTTCAATCATTCATTCACCATCAGTAAACCTCAACTGAGCTTTGCACTCATGTCTATTCACACGTTTTGTTTTTTTTAAAGCTCCCTTATGATTAAGATAAATATAAGCTAGGACCAGCAGGTGATAAGAATATATGTACATGGTTACATGTGGATATTTTTCTACACTATTGCACTTGTTGCTTCGACAATGGACCATCCTCAGATGGTTTAAAAACCCACTAACATTCAATACAATCAATGCGATGGCACTAAAAGGCCTTTATCGTCTTACAATTCTGGATTTCCCGTGATTACGGGCAACGAGCAAGCACACTTAACCGACTAAACAACCAAGACACAATATTGTCATAACAGGAAGTAAATAGCGTACAATCAAAAAAAAGAAAAGTAAGGATGTGAACACAGAGCCCCTTGTGGCAGCCAGAGTCAATCTCAACTCCACTTCTTCTGTCAGACTATGCACATCATTTACAATATGTACAGTAAGTATACTTATTATACGATTCCTAGAATTATCTTTATAAAAAGAAAACTGTACTAAAATAAAATAGACTTTTGTTTTCTGACCAGGCATGTCACAACAGCAAAATGCATTATGTTTGGACAACAAACAGTTCAAATAAGTAAACAGGCCTTGAAAATGGTTAAGACTTCAAATGGGAACCATACAATCGCAGGACAAGGTACAGTAGTAGTTGCATAACCATTAATAGGAATGTGCATAAATGACTTCTGACAGGTCAATTTAAAATGAAACACTTCGCCTCTCGGGTCAGATGATAAAAAATGTCATTCAAAAGTCACGATTATTGCCAGATAGTGAAAACTGCTGTCACTTTGAGGTCACTGGATACTGGTGGCAGTTACTGGGTAGCTAGTTTTTTTGCAAAGAGACACAACACTAATTTAAAAATGAAAAGTATTTTAGCCCGAAAAAACTCTCATTAGCTGCTATAAATCACTGAACACCTCTAAAATAGAGAGAAACGTATATAATATAAACTTAAAGGGAGGAAGTACAGTCTGTCTAGTAAAAAGTGACACTTTTAATTTTGTGCTATCAATAATTCTACGTTAGTAACAGTCACTTAATGGAAAACTTTGATGTTCCACTTCGGAACGAAACTCTTCGGAAATGTCCAGAGTCGATGGCTTTAACTGTCACATTGATAGAGTATAGCACCTGACGTTATACTACACCAAGGTGCAGCGGGCGTTATGATGAAAGTTGCACTCACAGTACAGCAGGACACAGAAGCACAACTGACAGAGTCGGGCTCAGTTCACTCTAATCAGTCGATCAAATTTCCCCTAAACTTAATAAAAAAGTGGCCTCCAGTTTGTTATCAAACAACTAAGACTGAACAGACTGGGTTATCTGGGTTATCTGGGATATCTGGGTTATCTGGGTTATCTGGGATATCTGGGATATCTGGGTTATCTTGGTTATCTTGGTTATCTGGGTGTTCATTTGCAGTTTTTCAGTCAACTGACCCCAACTCTGAAACCTGGGCTTTACATTTCCTCTGATAAGCCAGGTCTTACAGTATGTTGCTTCTGTGTTTTAACAAGAGCGGACAGTTATTAAGTTTCGTCCAGCTGCAGGCTAATAAACTCCTGCATGCACTTCCTGTACTGCATCTCGGTGGGGCTGTTGGTGTTATATTGACCTGACTGGCTGTAGGGGCCCTCCGCCTCTCGCATCTCCTCGTTCATCTTGGCCAGTCGCAACCTTGAGGAGCAGGTTAAGAAACAGGAAGTGACAGATTAGCCACAAGGAAGAGATACAGTCAGTAATCAAAGTCTTAAAATTTCAATCTATCGTCAGGGTTCTAGTTGTGTTTTTGAAAATGTACTCGGTTTATTGGCCATTAAGAACGGTTCTCACAGAAATACTCTGCTCTGATTACGGGCCACTGTGTTACAGCTAGAGGAAAATACATCCACTGCATAATGTAGATCTGTAAACTGATGAAGTGGTGACACCTTGTGGAGAAAGTTGTTACTCCTTGGTGAAGGCAGACTGTTATACTGGATTAGGTATAGATATAGGCTTGTAAGCTTTTTTTAGCTTGTTTAAAAATCATAAAACAGGTCATGCCATTAAAATACATAGAATGATTCCACAGATTACAAACCAACTGTAGGCACCTTTTGACAAAACATGACCATCGGTGATCATTGTTTTCATGAGCAAGGCACCTCAACCCCAATGGTTCCATATTGATGATTGTTGTACTGGTTAGTGGTGTATTTAACCACCCGTTTTGACTGTTATCAGCTCATTTAATGGCCGTTATATGCTTCATAGATGTGGGTCAGTAGGGGCCTGCTATACCTACTACTTGTAAAGTGAAAGCAAAAGTTAAATGCAACATGTTCTAACACGTTGTAACTGAATGAAACGTTACATTTTGAGCACAAACACAACAGCTTGGTTAAGTTTAGGCAAAAATATTGTTTTTGGGCTTCAAATAACTATGTTTGAAAAGTAAAAATGAAACTTAAAGGGACTGTTTGTAACTTCTTAGATGTATAAATCACCCGGGTCGGTTTCCCATGCGCGCTCGCATATGCGCAATAACAATAATATCGATAACAAGATTAACACTCACAGTGTGACGATGTCTGCGTTGGCCGCATCCACCGCTATCGTCAGGGGTGTTTTCTCGTCGATGTCCGTAGCGTTTTGATTTGCTCCTCTTTTTAAGAATAAACACACTTGCCTAAAACAGAGAGAAAGGTTTGTCATGTTATTTGAGGTCACACATAATCTGGGTTGTTATCACAGTCTTCAAAATGCCTCGTCAACATCCTCTGAGTAACAGTTTGGTGACGTAATGATGATGATGAGATATGCAAGACAAACCCTGTGTGTCCCAGCATGGTGGCGTGGTGGAGGGGTCCTCGGCCCTGAGCATCCTGCTGGTTCACATTAGCTGCATTTTGGAGCAGAAACTCACAGGTGACCAGCGAACCCTGAAATGTAACACATTATATTACTTTCCAGTGACAAAACACACTTACATTGTAAGTACTAAGTACTATTATCTGTAGCATTGCTCACCCCCTGCACCGCCATGATAAGCGGCGTCCTCTTGTCTTCCTCTGTGTTGACCCAGTTGACTTCGGCTCCGTGGGCAAGTGCCTCCGCCATGTCCGGCAGGCTGCGGGCACACGCAGCCCAGTAGAGCTGCAGACCTGAGCTGTACTCCTTAGGCTCGTAGAACACCATCTCCTTACAGGGTGACGGAGGAGGCAGTGTGGCAGGCATGGGCATGGGCGGAGACTCAGCAGCGTCTGAAAAATGGGCAGAAAGAAATATCAAAGTCAAAGTTAAATGTATTTATGAAGCACATTTAAACACAACCCACGTTGACCAAAGTGCTTTACAGACCAGAGCAGGTAGCTAAAATCACAAACAGAAGAAACACTGACATAAACATCACAGCTCATTTGTTTGTTTTTTTCCAGCAGGATTATAGAAAAAACTACTTGTCCGAATTTCATGAAACTTGGTGGAAGTGTGTAGCATGGGCCACGGAACAACCCAATACATTTTGGCGCGGATCCAAATCATGGGGCGGATACACATATAATTCTTCACTTTCGTGACCATTGCGAGACAGGGCATTTGGCCTTGGCGGAGGTCTACGCTCTCTGAGTGTCCTTCTAGTTACAATTATGTGTTTTGAAGGTTTGTGGATAAGCCAAACTTTGATAAAACTTTCTCTTGCATCAATCTTGTATCCTTAATGCTTGCACAAGATGTTGTTTTTTTAACTTGGCGAATAAACCTCTCGCTTTAGACTTTAATAGGCAGGGACGTGTCAGTAATGAAAGTGTTGTGTGTGTGTGTGTGTTTGTTTCTTACCTGCTTCTGTCAGGCTGTGATTGGAGGGGGTGGTGGCCAGCATCTCCCTGCTCCCATCAGCGCTGTTCTGGATGCCGCTGTCTGCACTTTTTACTGTAAAACAAAGAGTGTGAATCACGACTTGTGGAACAAAACACAAATGTCATTCACTGAGTGTATAAAATAAAAGGAACACCTTCATGTTGATTGTTTTCAGATCATCACACAGTCTCCTATCGTAGCCCCTCAGAAACCTTTTGATAAATGTTTTTATTTTTTCTTAATTTTTTGAACATCTACTGGCTTTTGACAGCTAATTTTCCTCTAGTATGATTACCAGAGACAACAGGTGGTCCTAATATTTTGTACAGTTAGTGCTGAAATCAACAGAAAGAGAACCGGAGGACAGATCCCCGCCACCACCTTATGTTTCAGGTCCCTAAATACCAAAAATATGATGAAACAGATACAAATGCAAATACCAGACACTGACCAAAACCATGTGTGAGAGAAACACTCCCCATCCCCGGGAAAAACAAAACATGGTATGCTCTGAAATGCTCTTAACATGGCGGGATGGTCCATTAAGAAGGTCTGAATGAAGGAGGAACAGAGGAGTGGATGAAGGGTTGTTAGTCCACAGACCCAAAGCAGTGAATACAAATGGTACAGAGGGGATGGAGAAGCAAGCGAAACACTAAGCATTTAGTACTTACTGCTCCTGAGCTTGGCAGAGTTGTCAAAGTAGGAGAAGAGCGAGTCAAGCTCGTCAGGACAGAAGAGAGAGTCGCGGCGGGTCTCCGTGCCGCTGGCAACAGCTACGTCAGGGATAATAGGAGTTTGGGAATTGGAAGGCGCAGGGTGTGAATTGAGTGGCAGGGTGAGGAGTTACAGGGTAGGCAGTGAGAGCAGGAGTTAGTCCAGAAACACAGAACAGGAAAGGAGGAAAGAAAGAGATTGGTGAAGAGGAGAGAGTGGGAAGCAGGGTGGAAGCAGAGATAGTTAGACCACCAGGTCAGTCGACACTGGAAGAGACAGACTACGAGAAGCAATGGGAGGCAAAGAGGGCTCAGGCATATGCTGTTCACAGAGAACATACAGTATGCCGATGGGTCTCCACTGCAGTGCAAAAAATCACAAAGAGCAGCACACAATAGAAAATGTGTCCACAATGACAAATGACACTGACTTTGCCCTCTTGATGCAGTGCAACTTTGTTTCTGAAGAGCCACCAAAAGTTCTGTATAACAGAAACATCCAAACTCTGAAATCCTATTGTATTAGTTTAGTAACCAGGTAATATGAGTTGGGGGATATTAGAAATTTAGAAGAGGAATTTGCAAAAAAAGAATTTAGACATTGAGAAACCTTTATATAACACTGTCCCCCATCCAAGTATCCAGTCATTGGAATTGCGTGAAAATGACAAAAACTACTGATCCAACGAATTGATTTTTATTAGTCACAGGTAAATACTGGATTTAGTCCTGAAAGCTTGTTGGATCTAGTGGTCTTAAATCCGTCCAGCTAAAGAACAAGTTTTAGTGTTAATCCGCTGTGTGATTGCCAGACACCACCCAGGTCAGGATCTGTACCTTTGGTTGAGTTTTGTTGTCAGTTTGTTATTCATTAAAGGGATAGTTTGGGTGTTTTGAAGTGAGGTTCTATGAGGTACTTATCCATAGTCAGTGTATCACTGGGGGCGTGCCAACCGTCATCCTACTGTAGGTAATACACTGACTATGGATAAGTACTGTACCTCATACAACCCCACTTCAAAACACCCAAACTATCCCTTTCAGTTTAGAGACAAGGGAAAATTTACAGAAAACACAAACTCATGAGTTGAAAGATGTGTTATTATGTTCGTTAACTTTTCTACTGACCTGATTGACCGGGTCGGAGTTTCGGGGTGGGTGGTGGTGGTCTTGGGGGCAGATGCTCAGAGCTGCTGCTCAGTCTCTTCTCCTGTTTGCTCAGAGAAACCACTTTGTTGCGAAGCTCCTCGTCTGACGGCCGGCGTACAAACCGGCGGTCAACGTATTTGGCTTTGATGTAGGCCTCCACCTCGCTTCTATTAGGAACAAGAAGGGCTTTGCTTGTGAATAAGGTGAAACATTTTTACTAGTTTATCTACTCAAACCAGGTGCAATTTGATGCAAAAGCTGTATAACAACTGCAGATTGCAGATTTAATTTATCACAATGAGGCTAAAGTCAAATTTTCTATATATTAAGTTGATAATGCCTCTATTCTAATGAATTGTTTTCTATTAACTATTTTCAGTCAGACACAGAAAAACACTAAATATCAGGAAATACATTAAGTGAGAAATTAATCAAGGGAGAAAATAAGTCTGAAAATATCAATATGCTTTCTACCAGTTGTGTACCTTGGGTCTCCTGGCTGTGGTTTTCTGGCTCCTAGCTCCTCTCGCCGAGCCTCATAGATCTGGTTGACCACTCCATTTCCAAGTTCACACATCAACTGTGAAAGGTGCAATACAAATACATTTAGAGTTATTTGTTAAAAATAAGACTTTCAGTTTGAACTGGATGTTCATGTACATTTGTTCATGTACAGTTTTTCCTCCCTCACCTTTAGAAGCTCTGGCTCCCATGTATCCAAAGTCAAAGACCGAACCTTAGAGAAATGCACTCCCAGACTCCTGCAGGTGAAAGAAGAATTTAAAAAAGCACAATGTCGTTGATGATCACGCTTTAATTGTGAACGAGCTAAAAGGCAAAATGCTGGTAAGTCTTGAAGACCATTATACTGTTAAACACACGAGTGTAGTTTAGGTTTTAGCCACAAGGTGACAATTGGGGTCTGCAGATTCATGGGCTTAGCAGCCAGTAGGTATGTAGAGAAGGTAGTTCTCAGATAAACATACAGTACTCGGACTGCTCAACGCCTTTGTTTGTAATACATATGTAAATTAAAAAATCTATAACTGCTCATGAGGGCAAAGTGCCAGAGATTTAAACATGCCATTATTTTTTGTTGTAGTAACAAAGATAGCCGGAATCCCTAGACACTTTTATGTTAATTAAAATTCGGCCAGAAGGATAATTAATATTTTACCCTGGTAATTAAAGGTCGTCACAACATCCAGAGCAGCCTGGGTGTTCATAACAGGGTGTTTACATTTCATAAATCCCTAAAGACCAACAGTTTGTACAAAGCATTGAACAGCAAACATGCAACGACTGCTTTCTTCCTTTCCGGTTTCCATGGAACCAAAATGAACTCAAAATGAACTGTATTCCTGCATAGTGGTAGATAAATAAATAAAAGGTGCGGATATTAGTTTTCCTCGGTTTATTAGTTTCCCTGTGTTTCTCTTTTCTGGGATAAACCTCTTTACATTTTCATAGCAGTAAAATGTATAAGTTGGTTATTTAAGAGTTTCATGACTTTGTATCTTCCTTTGTGATTTTCCTTTTCTTTTATTGTCATTTTTATGTGCCTAGCTGTTTGTAACTTAAAAATTAAAAGACCTATTACTAGTACTTTACCTGTGGATACCGGAGCACTGTATACAGAGGGTGATGCCCAGATTGATGCTGGCCCAGCGGGGGTCTGGCTGGCCACAGTCGCAGCAGCAGGTGTTGCCTGGGATGGCGAGGACCTTCTGCAGGGCGCTCTCTCCTTTCAGTGGTCTCTCCTTCGGCTCCCCGCCAGAATCCAGGCTCCCTGTTGATGTGGACGACTTCCTATCCAGCTTCTGACATGAGAGAGACGGGGGGATGCACAGAAATCCAGAAGGATGGTAAATGTTTATTAAGATGGGATAGGATGAAATTAAATGAAACTTTATCCCTGTGGTGTAATTGGGGCATTTTAGCAGCGAACACTAACAGTCTACACAAGGGAAACTGAATGTAAACTCATGTATGGGAAATTGGTGTTACATACATAAACACAGCTTCAACATCATTTATTTATCCAAAGTATATGTGAATCCCTTCAACTCTCCACTCAGTGTTTGGTTTTTACCTCGCCTTCGTCTCCCTTGTCGCGGAAGGCGGTGGCGATGCTGTTCTGGACGGCTTTGATCCAGGCCTGTCGCAGCTTCTCTGAGTCCGCCTGCATCATACAGCTCCTGTTGGGACAGATGAGCATCACACAGCTGCTGTCTGCTGGAGGAGGAGGTGGGTACACTGCTACTCCACCTTCCCACCTGTAGTAACATATTCCAGTGCTCATTAGACTAATGGGGACTCAAACTTACTTGGTGGGTGACACTACTTCGAAACAGAAGCGGCGCTCTATGTCCTCACAATGTTTGACGGTACATAGCCTCAGGTCTTCCACCACCACTGTCGGGTTGTCCTGAGGGGACAACATAGCAGCTTTGGTTAAACACACGAGTGTGTGAGTGTGTGACAAAAAAAACAATATGTGACTACTGACAGCTTTGCATAAATGTGTTTTCCATACTAAACTTTAGCAAATAACAAAATGTGTCCAACAAAGCTACAACCTGTTTTTGTCCAAATGCTCTTGAAATGTAGCAAAAATATTTAGCTTGTGTATGAGTTTTCCAGAATATAGGATCTGTATAATGACTGCATCATATTACACAATTACACACAGAAACACATCTTCACATAGAGCTATGGTTTATACGACACTAAACGTCTGTTTTGAATCGGCTACTACAGCTCTTAAATGAGGCTACGGTATCCTGTTAAAAATACATGACCGGGTTACTTGTGCTGGAAGTCAAACACATGCATATTTGATTGTGGTCGGTGTGCAGGGAGTCACTTGACATACCTTAAATTTCTTCTGGTAAACTAGCTGATTGTTCTGGATGGAGAACCAACGCCTGAAGGGAGAAAAACAAAAAAGTCACAGGCAGTCGACCGTGACGCTCCTAAAATAACACGCTTTGACGTAATTCTAGCATGAATGAGAGCAATGGCAATGTCGAGAGAGCTGATTAGTAGATACATTTATTCAGAGGTTATATCTAAATACTGTAGAGAGGGATAGGAAGGAGAGGAAATCCCAACTAAAGTCTCATCTGTACCCGTTTCAAACAGTTTGTTGGGTCCAGAGGAATAAATACAACCAGAGTTATATGGGTCAACTTTAAAAGAAAGAGGTGACAGTGGTATGATTGTCAGGAACAGTATTTTCACTTACATTTAACTGGTCTAGTAATGTACAGTTAGTTGACTAGTTAAATGTAAGTACAGTATTGATACTACAGTATTAACCTCTTCCTTCTAAATCAAACCCAATTATGTTCTTGTGACAGTGATAAAAAATCCATATTTGAACACTTGCTGATTAGTACTTGCTGATGTATTAAAATGTAAAGCACCTTTAATATCTGTTCACATTTTTGATGACAGCGCTTGCTACTTGCTTACTATAGCATATCCTTATCATAAAATTGAATTTTAGATTTTTTCATAAAGACGCAAATTGGACCGTGTCTGTTGTACCTATTCCACGTCTTGAAGGCATTGCTGGCCCTCTTAAACAGATAACCCTCCATTGCGATGCCATTGTCTGCGTCCACATTGTACTCCAGCTTGGTGTCGTCATGCGAGAAGTCCTGAACAAAACGTGTCGGAAAAGAAAGAGAGCAAAGACAGAAAATATTAAGCAAACATAAAATAAAAATTTCCCACATTACCAACATTTAAAATGTTGATAGTTTCCTTTGGTCCTAGTGTTTTTTTCTGGGGGTAAGCAGTGACTCAGCACTTTTCCCAAAGTCACAAATGAGGGCCATCAGTCTCAGCTGTGCTAAGTGACTTTGTACAGAGCAGCGCCGCTCGGCTGCTTCTCACACACTGACCTGAATGATGTTTCACACCAACAACCGGACAAGATAGAAACAACACACAAGCACAGCTGATGGTTCAGTCTGGTCTCCTAAAAATTAAATTCCCATACAATGAAACTGCATTGTGAAATATGTTTAGAGGGAAACGGATTACGTTTGTTTCTGAGGCATCACAAATCCGTTTGTAATGATAGCCTGCAGAACTCCACGTAGGGACGAGGCCGGGGTGATGGATGGGTCAACAAACACCAGACTTTCGCCTACGAGACCGCTGTTTGTGTCCCGTGTGAAACCAAAACTTAACGTTCACTTATTTTAATCAGGATGTTTTATTACTAAACCTAATTAAAAAGTTTTGTTGCACTTTTTTGTTGTGTTTTCTTTGCAGTTTAGTTGTATGGGAATGTAATTTTGCAGAGTAGGGAGGATGGTTGCAGAGTTATAATCCCTTTCAGTTGATTAAGTATGTATTGTCTGAGAAGGGAGGTTAAAAATACAACTAACAAAATATTGTAAAATCTTCTAATGTTGAGTTATACGCCACTTTAGTGAGATTTGTCTTCACAGTTTCAAGGCTTCAGACTATTTATCCACATTTCCCTCTGTCTCTGAAGTTGTTTTGACAAGTGGAACTACTAAGGGGACAAAACATATCCCAGAATATATTTGCTTTGTCTAGATAATATATAATACAGTTAATAATAGAAACAAAAGTTAAAATCACATAGTTGGTGGTTTGCCAAGACCCACCATGTCCAGTCTTCCCGTCACTCTGCACTTGCACACCATAAACAATCCCTAGGGTACATTAATAAATCCTGGAAGTGTGAAAACTGCACTGAACAATGGCATTATATAGTTTTAATTAGTTAAGTATTCAGCTAGATAGATAGCGAGTTTGTTATATTGTCTTCCAAGGAGTAAAGTTGCAAAGTGAGCTTTCATGCCTCCTTTCTCTCACTGAGTTATGGTGTCATGGGACCGTCTAGCTTTAACTACCTGAGCTGCCACACTTTCCTAACACCCTCCCAGCTTTCTCAGCTTCAAGTGACACTGAATACCATGATCCATACATGCGTGTGTGTGTGTGTGTGCGTGTGGAGTCAGTTTACATTGAGTGTCACCATCTCCACAACCAATTACAGCTCTAGGTCAGTTACTGTAGTGAGCTGTGGAACCACCTTCTCTGTTGTCCTTCCGAAAACACTCAGAGTATTTTGAGTATTATATCTGACACAGAAAAAGACTAACCTTGTCCTCTATTATGAAACAAATTATGACCTGGTGCTCTGATTAAAAAGAAAGTATAACCTTGACACAGAAATAAGCTCAAAACTTGACAACAGTATTTACTGTATGCACTAGACCAGTAAAAAAATAAAATATGTCATCATTGATAATTCTGAGTGGAAATGATCTCATCCATTCAGCAGGTGGTGACAATGACTACTACATCCTGTTTACTTCCTGGAAAGCAACCATGCTAAACATGAACATAACGACAGGACAAATATATAAAGATTAAACACATCCCTATTCTCAGCGGAGGAAACTATAAAAGGTTGACTGCATTCTGTCTTTGTTCTAGAGGTTTCTCTTTACAATGTCATATTTGAAATGCTTCCTGCAAAGCAAAATTGTCTTTTAAGACAAAGAGTACATGATTGGAATGGAGGATGAAAGCATGCTCCAATAAAGTCTACTCAAACATTTATACTTATCATACATGTATGCTTTATAAACTTTCAGTCTAGCGGGTGCTCTTGAGTGCAGATCAGATCCAACAAAGACACCAACCTAAAATCTACATATTGTAGGCTCACATAATGAAGAGACACTCAACAGTCTACAGATTTATATACTACATGGTTGTTTGATGTAGTGTATTACTTGTAGTGCATGACTGCACACTGTCTCATTGCTTGGATCTGTAAATGTAACCTGAGCAAAAGCCCTAAGCCCTATGATACCATGGTGTGTCAGTTGGACGCACACACACACACACACACACACACACACACACACACACAGAGGCACACAATTTTCCAGCATGACATACACCGGGACAACTGAGGTTATTTTGGGTGCACAAGGGGAACAAACTGTGTCCGTATTAAGCTTCTGAACAGAAAGATAATGGAAAGTACCGGTCCAGGCTGCATTCAACAAATCACCTTTTCCTGGAGCTTGGACAAAATTAACCTCGGGAGTAGGGCCACACAATTCTCACAACTGTCCAAATACCTACACGTTTAAGCCACACAAATGCATAACTCAGAACCTCAGTAGTGGTATGATGCCTGACTGAATAATGCTGTGTTCACACTACCAGCTTCACAGCAACAGGCTACAAATCATTTTCATTGGAAGTCGGTAGCTTGAAGCTACAAACTGACGCCCGACACTTAACGCTGCGTGATGGGCGTGACGCACTATAAATGAAGTTGAGCTGGTCTCAACTCTTTTCAGCGCTCCAATGACGTGGTGAAGCGTCAACAAAGAGTGGTCATCCTTCAACCGCAAGGGTGGCGTTTTGATCCCCGGTTCCTACCGTCTACATGTTGGAAGTGTCCTTCAGCGACACACTGAACCGGAAGTTGTTTACCGGGCGCTTTACAGCAGCTCACTGCTCCTTAGGATGGGTTAAATGCAGGAGTCAAATTTCATGTCAAGTTTCATGACATATGATGAATCTAATAAAGTTTAAGTTTGGTTTTTTTTAATCTAGAAAAATGCCGTTCCCTGTGCTATTTAACGTCATAACTACGCCAACGAGCGCTAGAGCAACACTTAAACGGCGACTCGCCAACAATGTAGTTGGCTACGCTGAACCTTTTGTTGCTTTTGACACTCGTAGTGTGAGCAGAACTTTAGGAAACCACCCATAATTTGGCTTAGTACAGGCCAGGGAAAACATGACAACAACACCGACCACGTTGATGCAGGCGTGCTTTCACTTGCACGTGTACACGCACACACACACACACACACACACACACACACACACACACACACACACACACACACACACTCACACAAGCACAAATATCCATACAATCTTACAAATCCCTCATTAATACCGAGTCCAAACAATGAAACACATATACTAAAACACTCTTGCTATCATGTGAAAACCTTTCTGGTTCTCTTGTTTCAACTGTAGGTTGAGAAATTTCTGTGACCGCTTGGGCCTGGGAAACCATTTTCAACCCTGTTACATTCATTTAAAAACAGGTAGTGGTCAAACTAAGTAGGTACGATTGGTGTTTTTAGTTCCTGAAACATTCTAGAGATGCAAGGTTTTCGCCTGACAACAGAGATGTGTTCATTTATTATCCAATGAGCAAAAAAGTGACAATGGACTGCAAACCACTCACTGACATCAAACCAGCAACCTGAGTTCGCTGTGGCGGACACCTGCACCAACACTGAAGCATCAAAATGAACATGCTGCATCATCAAGTCACATCAATGCATGTGTGGCACTCGAAAATGAGGAAACAGACGGAGGGGCAAACATCCACACAAACAAACACTGCAATGCAGTCTGTTAGCGTGTGCAGGAGAGGAGAGGAGGTGACAGACGGGGGCCGGCAGGTAGGGTTACAAAGCGGAAGTCAGATGGAAATCGATGCGGTGACTCTACGTACGGAGGTCGACCTCCAAGCGCAAAAGTTGCGGCAGTCTGGTAAAGACTCGGGCTCAGTCACCTCCTAAAATGTCACACAGCAAGAGAACGGCAAACAGAGAAAAGAAAGATGTATTTCTACCACAGGAATATTAGGTATCATGGATTTGACAAAATAAAAAAATGGTGTACACACAAGAGAAACAATCACACTAAAGAAACACAAAAATAAACCACTATAAATAGGCATTGGCACTGAGACACAGTTGCATGCATGGACACACACACAGCTACTCAATCTCCCTCCTTTAGGTGCACTCACCAGATACCAAACGTAGTGAAAACGGCTGAAAATCTTCATTTTTCCCAGGTCTTATGGAGCGTGAGCACCCCCTTTTCTGTGTGTGAATATTTCCCCCCCGTGAGGCCGATGAATCTTCGCTATCTCAAAGTCTTCCTGTGTAGCATTTCGATGGCAGTGTGTCAGTCTAAGCAGCGTGGCCTGTCTCTTCAACAAAACCCACACCTCCTCTTTCGTCACTGCCTCTGCTCCTCCTCTTCCTCCTGAGGCCTAAGCGAAGGTCACCTGTGTGTGTGTGTGTATGTGTGTGATGCTGGTGTGACTGTTGGGTTAAAATAATCAAGTGGACCGTGCAGAGGAGCTCGGGCATCAAACATTTATAATGACTTCAATTTAACAGACGCGCACTCAGCTTTTCCCCCTCACTCTCTCACCTCCCTTGTGTGTGTTGATAAAGTAGCTACTCCTTTAACCATGCTGAATGTCAAAATGACACTCAGTGTATATGACAGTTAAGAGACTGGCTTATTCTAGCAGAAAACAATTAGATCATTTCTAATACCATAGCCACTTCAAAGCCAATGACATATTTTCTTTCTTTATGCGACAAGACAAGAAAATCTTTAAGTCAGCAGTCCGTCTCTCTCCGTAAGCACCATCGTGACGCTGTCATGCCCTGTGGTTATAGTGCTTCTGCTGCACAGAGGCAGATAGGAAGCATACAAACACAACCTAAGAACCCCCTTCAATCCTCGTGAGGATGGAGGGTTTCATCAATATATCAATAATGACAAAGGTTTGTGTGCAAGCACAAATAAAGTGGACAGTGTGCCAGTGTCAAAAACATCCTAAAGGGGGCAACAAGTAAAGGTTTTAGTGTCAAATGATATATGACACATAATAAAATAATGGGGGACCGATATGGTCATTCATCAACACAAACAATTAACCGATTACTTGACTTTCAAAACTCACTTACTGGCTCACACTCGAGTATAAAAGAAGCTTTCTCTGCCCAGTTCCACAACATTGCCAGTGTGCCCAACCTTCACACACTTACAACCACCAGTAAGTGATGAGAAAAAGAAACCACGAGTAAACAATCTGCATCACTAACGCAACTACAGAGGCAAGAGGATTGCAGGGGATTGTGGGTCAGAATAGCCAGAAAAGCATGCTGCCTTGCATCCTACAAAATGCGACCAGGTGTAGAAGGACATCCTGGTATTTTTTGGCATTCTGCATTTGACATACTATGTTTTGGGACATTTTTTATATTTTTCTGGCACACTAAATAGTATGATAGTATGGGTATTGGAACGCACAGTACGTTCCCATACAACTACACCGCATTCTCAATTACGTTTGCAGAGAAAAATATTTTCTCAAGTCGCAGTTTTTAATAGTTTTAAACATGTGATTGACGTTGTATATTGAAACAAAACAAAGCCAAGGTTAGGTTTAAAATGACTATGTGAGTGAACGCTGACTTTTAGTTTCACTTGGGACACAAACAGCGGTCTCCGGAGGTCCAGGAGCGACAAAATACGTTTTCCTTCCAAACGTAACTAAGGATGCAGTTTAGTTGTATGGGAACAACCTTTTTTAGGAGACCGGGCCAAAAACAGACATGCAACCTGCTAAGCACCTGGTCACTCACTTAAAGTCAGCCTGGGGAGCCTATTGAGTATTATAGCCTAATATTATAATAAGTAACATTTGTGCACTTTGACCTGCAACATTGGGGAAATATTAATGTTAGGGATATTTCATTAAGTAATGCAGCACAAGTTAATATACCAGAGTGAAGCCACTGTAAAGTGTTAACATATCAAATCATCTTAACAGCTAATGTTGCTTTTGCTAATTTCCAAGGTAAATATGCCACTGCAATGCATTTCTTTTCCACTGCATTTGTAGAATACCCAACTGGAAACCTTTGAGAGATAAAATGAAATGTGATAGAGTCCCTTCTTCTTGCCAATACCAAACACACGTTGGTTTAACATCTGTAAAGAACTGAACCAAACTGAGCACAAAACAAGCAGCATGATACAGTGTGGAAAGTCATGTGCAATAAGGCATAATGGTGTCAAACAGTCTTAATTTGATTAATGAATTGAGGTCGACTTATATATATATATATATATATACACTAAAGGCACAAGGAGACGCGTGATGGCAGGAATCTATTAAATGGCATCATTTGATCTTGTGATGAACCGGCTCACTCGTCTCGCTACAAATGACGTGAGCTACAGAGGTGGAGCCCCAAGCAGTTACAGCAACGTGTACAGTATCTATCCAGCCATGCATACATGACACAGAAACGACAGCGAGGGGGAAAAAGGAAGATTAACAGCTTACCTGCAGGGCAGCCTGAAGTGAGTAGAAAAAGAAGAGATGCGGGGGAAAAAAGAGCAGAAGTAGAAGAAAAGAAGAGACAGTTGGTTAGGAGTGTCTGTGTATGAACAGCCAGACGACAGAGAGAGAGAGAGAGAGAGAGAGAGAGAGAGAGAGAGAGAGAGAGAGAGAGAGAGAGAGAGAGCGGTGAGAGCGAGACAACATATAAATAGCATCTAGTTAATTTGAGGGAGGGGAGGTGGAGGATAGGTGTTCAAGGTCAGGTGGAAGTTGGCACACGTAACATCACTGACCGAGCAAGAGGGAAGAGAGAGAGAGAGAAGCAAAAGAAAAAGACAGATGGAGTTGGCACACACAAAAAATGACAAAGCGACAGACGGAAAGAACAACAGAGGGGGTGAAAAAAGAAAGACAGCTCAGAAGATGTTCTACTTGCACACAGTTGGAGACTGAAATGAACGTCACTGATAGGCAGACAGAAGCCAAGCAGACAACAGATGGGAAAAGAGCTGCCAGATGTTGTCTGGAGTTAATGATGCTGTGTGATGTACAATTAAAGCTAAGGGCAATTTACCACCACACCACATACTGTAACATAACACCCCACATCCTGCTTAACTGTTGTTCTGTTGAGGGTTCATAGAGAAGAAGGCAAAAGTGTTTTTAAATAACTAGTAAATGTTAGAGACAGAGCTGCAACGATTAATCAATTAATCGGCAACTATTTTTGATTAGTATAAAAAATTAGTATATAATTTTTCAAGGAAAAAAAGTCAAATTTCTCTGATTCCAGCTCCTTAAATGTGAATATTTTCTGTTTTTTTAAGGCCCCGATCAGACAGAGACACGTCACTACAGACGCAGGCCACGGGCAAAACAGCTGATGCGCCTGTGGAGCGGGGCTGTGAGCGTAACTGGGTGATCAGATGTCATTAATGGCTCTTTCTCTCTCAAAGACAATAGTGAAACTATCACAACATGAGATGTGAATCCCCTCTCACATACTCCAAAGCTCTCACACAGTCCTACAGCTAGCCTCTTGCTTGATTTGATTGGCTGCCTGCCAATGCCAGTGTCACGACTCCACGCCCGGCGCCAAAAAGTTGAGAATACTTAATTTCTTTAACTTTTATGCGCGTCTAAAAACCGCTGGAAAAACGCGACGCGCGGTGCAAGAAAAGAGCGCACGCCAGGCTGCGCTGTACCATACGAAAACAATGGGTTTGACGGCGATGCATTTCGAGCAACGCACCTCCATGTGATCGGAGCCTTACTCTTTGACATTTTATAGACTAAACAATTAAACGATAAATTGAGTAAAAAAATAAAGAGATTAATTGACAATGAAAATAATCGTTAGTTGCAGCCTTAATTAAAGAAACCTAACATTTAGGGGCAAAAAATGTTCTGATAGTTCAAATTATGATATTTTTGCTATTGCAAAATGTCTCTTCTGGTTGGAAACATATCAACAAGTGTGACTCAGTGGGGATATTAGGGTTGGCGTGGGTGCTGACCAGCGATGGGAGGGTACTGAAACTCAACCTTGTTTGTTTGGAAATGGGTTTCCGTCAGCCGTCAATAATGCATGGGCGTGTGGCTGAGATCATCCTTAGGGATCACCTTACACCTGAGGCTGGAGTACTACCTCTCCATTCACTCAAATGACGAATGTACAGTGAACAGTGAACTTTGGTATGTGTATGCTCCCCTGGGCAAATTATTTCATATGGAACATTTCTTTCAATTGCAAATAATTGATTTGTCAGTAGTATTATAATTAATCTAGCAATACAATACTTGAATGCTTTACTGTACCACAAGCTTGTAATATTTTAGCATGGTGACCCCAATTCTGAGAGCATAGTGGTCAGAGGGAGCTTGGTGCAGGTGAGCAGTGAGGGAGATTGTGATCAGAGGCCGTGGGGTAGAAGGTAAGTCCTACAAGATCCCAGCAGAGCGCTGTGGGTTTACTTTTAATAGGAGGTGGCTTGAGTGCAATGAGAAAGGCTTTGCGGGATCTAACAACCATAAAGTCAGTACACATGTAAGAGAAATCCAGGCTCAGAGTAGCTTGGTCATGTCGGGCACACACTGAGTAAGTGTTTGTGTATCTGTGTTTTTCAGGTTGCTGGGCAGATAAATGGAGGATAAAGTTGTAATTTATGATATATATTCACAATTGTGCGCCTAAAATTATGTTGTGATTTGCGTGCAAAGTGCTAAAAACGTGAATGATGTTTAGTTTCCATTTGTGTTTAAATGTAAGTGAAGATGACACCGTATTGTGTGTGTACCTTTTGCTGGATGGTGGAGTGTTTCTGCTCCATGTCCCTCTTCTCTTTGGCAGCGTCCACCACCAGCAGGTCCAACTGGAAGAGGCAGAAATACTGATTAGTCAAGCTTAACAAACCACCTGGTCATGAGTGTTTAATTCAAAACAGCACACACAAAAATTTAAGACACATTCCTTGAGTTGTTGTTTTTAGAAAACCTATTTTCTGTATTGGATAAATTCAAAAGGAATGAAACCCAAAATGATACAAACAACTTAAACCAGATTCCAACATGGGTCCAGATGTTTTGCTTTGCTGCCTTCATGTTTACATTCCTATTCAAGGCAAAATATGAATGTGTCACATTCTTTCTTTTGATTCATCTCGCCATACAATTACAGAGAAAGCAGTGAGTATGTGTGAAAGTCATAAACTCTTAACCATGAAAGAAGACCTATTATGCTTTTGTTTTTTCCCTTTCCTTTAGTGTTGTATATTTTGTTTTGCATGTAAAAGGTCTGCAAAGTTACAAAGCCCAAAGTCATGACAAAGGGAGTTACCCTCCCCCACAGAAACACTGCTCCTGAACTGCCTGAAACGCCTTCCTTAAAGTCCTGCCTTTTCTTCTGTAACGTGGTGATGTCACTAAGTAACACATTTGCATAATACCTGCCTAGAGGCTAGTTTGGCATGCTTTCAAAGGAGCAGAGTCCGAAGAGTTTGGTTTGGTAGACCAATCACAACTGAGTGGGCCAGCTGACCAATCAGAGCAGACTGGGCTTTTCTGGAGGGAGGGGCAGGAGCTTAAACAAAGTGTTTCAGACAGAGGGTGAAAAGAGATGCTGCAGCTCAGCTGGTATGAGAAAAGTAAAGCGCTTTTTGAACATTAAAGCATGTAAACATATTCTAGTACAAACCCAAAATACAAGTATGCACCTGAAAATGAGCATAATAGGTCCTCTTTAAAATGAAAAACTTCTCTTTCGACTGCACATGAAAGGTGAATGTAAGCATGTGTGTGCACAGAAGCTTTCCTTTCCATTCCTGAGAGCATAAATGGTTCCAGCAAATAAACAACTTTTCCACGGGCAACAATCGAGACAAGACAGGCCTTCTTCCTCTCAACAAAATGGACCGTGCAGTGGAGGCTTCATCATGTGTGAAATTGGATGGGGGATGATTGATTCTCCTCATCCCCTGCAAGTAACCATCGCGTGCAGAGAGGAAAACAAAGGATCTTTTGAGCGGTGAAGAAAGCAACAAATTAAAAAAGGACTTCAATGAAGTGCTGATGGTCACAGGGTGATGCTGAAAATGTGCCATTTTGCCTTACAGCAGTGAAATTCTACTCTGCCCCTCTTGGTAGTCTGCGACCACAATCTGACCTAAATCATCGAGCATCAAACACAGAGGGATCGGTATCTGCGTACTAAACATGAGTGTTGCATGTTTACTACAGAAGAGCTGTGTTCATCATATGCTTTTAATGCCTGTTGTGGCTTTAAAGACACCAGTTGCTGCACCGCAACTTCAAGCTAAACGGCAATTCACACTAATGAGTTACAGAGAAGTCAGTTTGCCAAATGAGACAGAAGAGGGCGGAACCAACATTTTACTTCCTTTGCCGCTGAAGTTTTGCACTGTAGCTTTTAACTGCTGAAATCTACTTATTCTCTGCGTAATTCACAGTGCCCTCTTTCACCAAATATATTACTTTTGAGGGAAATATGACAATTATGCAATCTGATAATTTCAGAGAAGACTGCAACTGAGAGAGCCAGATCTATTGTTTTGTTTGGAGAGGAAATGGGTGGACGGCAGAGCAGCAGGCTGATAACATCAGATGGGAAATGTTTTTCCCTGTCGCACCACAACAGCGAGTCAAGTCCAGTCCATGCCGTCTATCTGTATCTGCAAAGGCAGGTGTGTGTGTGTGTTTGTATCTCCACATACTTTTGACAGACTCACCTCACTATCTATCTTACTACACAGCCCCCACTGATGTCAGCAGAGACAATCGCATCAAATGTTTCAGTCTGCCTCCGTTTGTCTCCTAACAGCACAACACTGAAGCATTATGCTCAGATCTGTCCTGACATGTAACATTATGACGAGAAACTGCGTGATTCATGGAAAAGATACAAACACATCCTTCTGAACGAATATATTCACTCAACACATGTTCAACCCTGAGGCTTTGTGTCATGGAAAGATGCAATCAGCAGAATATATTTATATATTTAGAAGCAGTCCAGCTGTTTCCAAGGGGAAAGGTGGAAAGAGAGGCATATTTGACATGAATCATGAAGTGGTCATTCAAACACATTGAAAAACAAACTTCAGCCGTCTTAGTTTATATGGCTAACAAGATATTTGATCCCAGATAATATATCCAACCTGCTGTAACCTTCTGTATCAGTTATTAAGCATTTGTCTATATGCCAGCTCAGTATCTCATTACCAAACAACCACAGGAACATTACTGTAACTAAGGCTGCAACTAACTATTATTTTCATTGTCAATTAATCTGACAATTATTTTCTTGATTAATTGATTAGTTGATTGGTCTATAAATTGTCAGAAAGTGTTTCCAAGAGCCCATAATGACATCCTCAGATGTCTTGTTTTGTCCAAAACTCAAAGATATTCAGTTTACTGTCATAGAGGAGTAAAGAAAATATTCACATTTAAGAAGCTGGAATCAGAGATTTTGACTTTTTTTTTTTTAAATGACTCAAGCCGATTAATTGATTATCAAAATGGCGATTGATTTAATAGTTGATCACTAATTAATTAATTGTTGCAGCTCTAACTGTAACAGTTCCTAAGTTTTCTGCAACTACTGTGTGTAACATCAACAACTTCCTGTGTTGTTCTGGCCAACATTTTTTTTAAATACTTTTATTATTTTATAAAATATTTAAATTTTCAGTCTTCTGTTCCCAAGCAAAAACACTGGCAGCAATGTCACGCCTATAATGTAGTGTACATTTACTCCAAGCCGGGGTAGGAAACCAGCTTTATTTGTTTACCTCCACTTAATTTCCTCTCACCAAACCTTATAGAATAGATGAAGACCAAACATGTACTAGCATCTTGTTGGTCTCTAGTAGGAGGGCTGGGAAATATGGCCAAAATCTTCTATTCCGATATAAGTGAATTCATATCTCGATAACGATATAAATCACAATATAGCATGTTTTCTGGTAATTCAATAAATAAATAGTTTATATGAAATAACCACATGGTAAAGCCTATTTTTGTATACTCCTGTGTGAATTAAATACTTGACAAATGAAAAGTACTGAGTATTTTTTTCTTTAGAGCAAAATGAACATAACCAGTTTTAAGTGAAATTATATAGAAAAATTAGTAAATATTTCCAGTTATAAACTGACTATCATTGTCCACCTGCCACTGTGGATTACCATTGTTTTTTTGGCTGGTGAGTGAATCAAATCTAGCAGCCACTTGCAAATTTGACACGCATTTGGCTGGTGCTAATTTCCAACCCTGCTGACTATGTTTACACGCATGCACACAAATACAGAGTAATCACACTAAAGCTTGATATTAGCTTGATTTAACTAAATTTGATCAGATTTTCTGAGAAATTTGAGTTAGTGTGTGCTTGTTATTATCAATTTAGACAACGTAATTGTGTATCACGATATCTCGAGATATGATTTCATCACGATACGATTCCATTGAAAGACGATAAATTATCATATTGAATTATCGTGCAGCCCTGGTCTCTAGTGTTCATTTCCCCACCCATGATCTCTTTTTCGTTGGCATCGAGTCATATTATTATCAGACCTGTTGACAGCTCCTCCACACCTCCCTGCACAGCCTCTCCACCTTCTTCAGCTTCATGATGGAGAGGAGAAAAGAAATAATCCACAATCCTCTTGTCACAGCTTCCCACAGCTCGGCCTCTCCTTTCAGTTTTGCACTGTTCAAAATTCAGTGCGACAGGCTTACAATCCACACAACGCACTTATACTTCTGTAACCAGCCCTCTGTCTCTCTTTCCCTCCCTCTCCACGATCTGGTTTCTAAAAACAGTCTTTTGCTCTTCTCTCCCTTTTTGCTCACACAGTGTTGACGGCTTACAGTCCATGCCTTTCCATTCTACTTCAATCACTTTTTGCTTTGAGAAGATTACATTTCGCCTCTTATCCGTTCCTTTAATCTGCTATTCAAAGTGGGTCCTGTTTTCCCCCTTTTTCTTTTCCCGGCACTCTTTGATTCTGTCTGTCAATGTGATAGCACCGACATTCAGATGGTTCCAACTTCAGAGCATGAGGGTTAGAAACCACACTCTTCTCTCCAATCCAATTTAGAGGACCACTGTCTCAACTCTTCAGATCTGGCTTCCAAAATTGTCGTTTTTCTTTTTCTGTTTTTCAAATAAAAAACACTGTTTGGTTCCTTTTTCTTGGCTTAAACTTCAGAAAAACATGTTTACAAGCTACACTTTTTTCTTAAGGAAAGTGTCTCCTGCTCCTCTCCAGCTCCGCACTGTGACTCCTTTCTTCCTCGGTCCTGCACCGGATTTTGAGAAATATCGTCCTCTCATTCGGCTCTTCTACTGCTCCAGTCTTAGAGTTTATATTCCACAACCTTCAGCATCCTTCTCGGGTTTCTTTGCTGTGTTCGCTCAGCTGACCGTCAATGAGTCTGACTGTGGGAAAACCCTTTTCCAGCCCTCTCGCCGCTTTCTTCCTCATTCCTGCTCACTGTAAAAGCAGCTTCACTGTGATAATCATCTTAAAGTCACATTCGGGCTCAGAAGGAAGGCTCTGTTTATCAGAGGACGCACACAGACACACAGAGCTGTTTACCCATGACGGTGCACTGGTATGAAAACTTAGCCAACGTTTATTCCGCTACTCTGCTCAAAGTAGACTCATGTTTGCTTATGTTGCAAGAGTTTATACTGTATGTTCTAATAACATTTGAATTGCAAACAGACGGCAAGGCTAAGCAGGTGGCTAAAATACGTTTTGCTGCCGGCCCCGTACACAGCAGCATATTGCTTGCTGTAGATAATACACTGACTATGGAAAAGTACCTCATACAACCCCAATTCAAAACACCCAAACTATCTCTTTAATGCACACAGATGCATGTGTGTGTGTGTGTGTGTGTGTTGTGTGTGTATTCTGTAGCCTGTACCTGTCCTCCAAGCTGTTTCATCAGAGGTTGTAGTTCACTGAAGAGGTCATATCCTTGGTGGAAGAACGTCAGGTGGGCGTACATGAAGGACAACATCTGTGGAGACAACGGTGGATATTCAGAGAGCCAGTAGGGCTGCTGCACAGATCGCTTGATGTGTACGAAAATTATACTTACTGATTTAAGGATTTCCGA
Source organism: Sebastes umbrosus (assembly GCF_015220745.1). Lineage (NCBI taxonomy): Eukaryota > Metazoa > Chordata > Actinopteri > Perciformes > Sebastidae > Sebastes > Sebastes umbrosus. The sequence continues at coordinate 26,190,111 of NC_051273.1, read as the reverse complement.
TCTTCTCTTTGATTGTAGGACATTGATCTGTAATAAACAAAAAGAAAGAAAAGGAAAGGGGGTTTTATCATTGATGCTGTTAAGTAATACTGAAATTAGGAAAACAATAAGGAAAACTCAACACATACAAGAGCAACCACTAGGGGTGTAGATCATAAGTTTCATCATGATACAATATCATATCGATTCTTATACGATATTTGCTTATATCACAAAATCTGCCACGATACAATTTCGATTTGATTCAATTCAGGGGCCAGCGATTGATATGAGACAATATCATATGTTTATTTAACACAGTTACTGTAACATCAGTTACATTTACTCACAACTCACAAAATTGGACAGAAATGGTGACAGACGTGCCATGGGAACTTCAAAATAAAGGCATATCTTAAAGATGATGATATGTATCGATGCTTTCACTTTGCATTGATGATATTGGATAATTGATCATTGAATCAATATATCGATCCAGATCGATGTCGTGCTACACCTAGGGCTGCAACTAAAGATTATTTTCATTATCAATTAAGCTGCTGATTATTTTCTCGATGAATCATTTGGTCTATAAAATGTCAGAAAATAGTGAAAAATGTCCATCCCAGTTTCTCAAAGTCCAAGGTGATGTCTTAAGATGTCTTGTTTTGTCAGTCCAAAACCCAAAGATATTCACTTTATATGACTTAAAACAGAGAAAGCAGGTAATATCCATATTTAAGAGACTGAAAACAGTATTTTTGCATGAAAAATTACATTTATTAATCAATAATCAAAATAGCTGACAATTATTTTTCTGTCGAGTGACTAATTGATTAGTCGATTAACCGTTGCAGCTCTAGTGACACCCCTAGTAACCAACAAACTAAAAATGACAAAAACAAATCTACAGTGACGATATCTGTAACAAAGAAAGAACAGTAGACAGAAGGGGAAATGAGGTAAGATACTGGAAATGAAACAAAATACAGAACTTCTTAAGAAAAAGACAAGTGAAAGAAAGCAGACAAGCGTGAAATGAGTCGAACTGAAGCAGAAAAATCCCCCCCGAGCATTACTGGACAGTAGTTCCTCGTACCGACACCAGGAGGAGCTCTGTGTCTCATGTTTAACTCTTGTAGCCTGTCTCACTTATCATCTACATTACCCTGCTGCATTCATTATAGCCTCCTGTCTCTCTCTCTGCTCGTGTGTGTGTGTGTGTGTGTGTTTGTAGCAGACTCCTATTCATCTATACAGCTAATTACCACTGTGCTGCTCCTCTGACGTGGGAGGTTATATGAGGTTAATGTTGCAGAGTCGAGATAAATTATCAAAGGTTGTAAATACAGACTGGCTTCTTTGTGACTGACAGGAACTAACGACTGCTGCTGTGTGAGTAGAGTCACTGACTGGGCGTGGTGGTGGCGGCTGTATTTGGCTACTACAGAAGGCGAGGCAGTTTCTGAATGAATTCTAACACTCATGCTTATGGATGAACCTGGGTCCAATGGTTTTCCTTTTTTTGTGGTCACGAAAGCAGGGACATCACAAATCAGATCCACTGAAGAGTAAAAGTTCAAATCCTTATTGTGGCCAGCAATATTTCATTTGGCTGCAGGTTGTTAGGAGCTTTTCCTTGGCAACACTAACCACACTTTGTGTTTATACACAGACGTAACTCCCACCCAGGGGAGGAAGCTCATTTTTCCATCCTAGCCACACTAGTGGCTAATGCATCACAAGTTTTACAAGCTCCCCTCCTCCTTCTCTCCATTACAGTCAATTAGTAGTTTTGAATGGAGTGGCACCTCTAAACGATGGTTGTTAACCGGCAAAGTGCATTATGGTGTCAACAAACACAACTGCCACAAGCTAAATTTACGAGCATTTTGTTGGTAAGTTGTGGTAGTTCCACACAGACGAAGTTTGACTTAAATGAGTCACTATTAAGGCAGGGAAATTTCAGGTTTGTTATGTTTTGTAGACATTACCATTTATCTCCACTAGGTGTTAACTGTGCTTCTGCTTTTCTGTGTTATGTGTGTATTTAAATTTCAGGCAACCGTTTGTAAGTTATATCCGCATGAAGTCAGATGGCTGTATTGTCTGTTTTACTGCATGATGTGTTTTTCACATCATACATCACATTTACATGTTGCTTTTTCTAGGCTTGACCAACAGTCAATAAAGCAAACCCAAAGCTCAGTACTTTATGATCTAGCTCGACGTGGCACAGCAGGGTAAAATGAGAAACGCTACATTCTTAAAATGTCATGAATGCAAGTCTGGCTTACAACCTCTCTCATATATTTTCCTCTCCCGCTACCATCTTGCATGTCACTGTAAACTGTGCACTGTATAATTAAGCAAAAATGCCACAAAAACAATCTAAAAAGAACAAAAAAATAAAGCTAAAATCCGCCTGAAATGTTTCCTACGAGCACAGCTGCAGAAGTTAGCAGCATTTTAAAAGTGCTGACAGCGAACGTGAAACTATAAAGGAGACCCATTTAAATGTGCTAGCTGCTGGGCTTATAGATTTCCTATAAGCAGACTAACAGGCAAGATAAAAAAAAAAGAAAAAACTCGACTAATTTCTCACAGCCAGGATTCATTTTATGAGAGAGTGATTATGCAGTGGGCCACTGGAGCAGAATGCCAAACCTATTTTGAAACCTGCTTTCTTTTCAAAATCTAATTTTGGAGCGAGCTGGGCCCATACGGCATTGTCTGTTTCTTTGGAGTGAGATTCAATAACAGGGCTGGCAGCTGCCTTATCAGGAAGCATGAAGCATTCATCAGTGCTACTGTGGCCACGAGGAGAGAGCGAGGGCTCAGCTGATGTATTCAGTGATACATGAGCAGTTTTTACTGCGAAACGTCAGAGTACGAGACATCTGTTTGGCTTCGTCAGAAGAAAGGTCTATTAGATTTAAACAGATTGACAAATTTAAAAGGGGACCGAAAACCATTTTCAAAATTCATATATGTTATTCCTATGGTTTAAGCCAGTCCAAAAATAACAGTAAGCATGAACAACTCTCTCGCAAATCCAAAAACTAGAGTGCTAACAATCAAATTTGTGATGTCATAGGGTAAATATGTGGAGCTGTTCCATAGACGATGAATGGGGACAGATGTTATGTTGCAGTGTTTGATTTAAAAACACCAGATTTAGTCCTCTGAAAGTCATTTCCCACTACACAGAGGATTCAACCTCTGAAAAGGCAACGGTTTTGCGGTTTTTAGTTCTAAACATGAGAAGATAGCAGCATTTATTTACAAATGTGTTGTGTGGGCACCAACTGTGGGAAAAATCCTTCAATAATTATCATGTCACTGTTCACACCAAGAAGAGAATCTAAAATCTTCTTCTTCTGCTGCTAGTCCTGTTGACAGAAATAATTAAACTGAGGCTCAGTGTGTCCTGCTGAAGCATCTGCTTCTATCTGTTTATATTTGAGCCAAATCGACTCTGATGTGGTAAACTGGAACATGACAGGTAGATGAGCTTGTGTGTGTTTCACTTTGGATGCAACAGAATCAAACACAGCTGCTGTTCATTCCTCTCTGTGCCACTTCAGCATTTTTAACCTGACTCAGCATATTAAGTTCCACATCCAAATCCATGTTGGCTAGAGGTCTCAGAAAAACATCTTACATGACTGTGTGTGGCTGGGCTAAAGCTGCATGTCAGCAATATCTTGCTATAGATAATGTATTGTGTAATGTGCTACAAAATGTGGACTGAAATGAGGCTCAACATTTAAGGAATCCAATGATTACAGCACGTACCGAAATAATATGGACATAGCTTTTCTTCATTATTTTTTTAGCACATTTTAAGTGCAAGTATAAAGAAATATAGAAATTTTTAGCTTGTCCATCGATACTGTGCAACATAAGACTTCTGACACTTTCTGTCTTTCATTCCCAAGTGAGCTGTTGTACCTGTAGGACGTAGTCGAGGACGATGTGTCGGAAGCACTTGCGTGTGGCAGTGAGGATCATGGTGGCCTCCTCCACCTCATGCTGCTTGTTGCGGGGAGCCTGAGCGTTCTTGATCAGCGCCGTCTCCTTTTCCTCGCTCACTTTGTCAAATTGCTTCTTGGCTTCTTTGAACTTACGTATGTCACTGACAAAGACAGGGAGGGAACAGATTAAATTCAGTTTATATACTGCATAACTAATTATTAGTATGTAGGAGTGCAAATGGGGAAATCAAAGTTTAGCAAAAGAATCTGTTGTAAATGAAATCAAAGACAGGGATGGCCCTCTTTTCTAGAGACCATTTTCCAGGACATTTTAATTTTTCTCTGATTTTCCATGTGTTTTCAAAGACTGGAAAATAGGTCAACTGTTTTCCAGGTTTTCCAGGATGTGTGGGAACCTAGTAAGATGCTAATTTATTCATTTGGATACGAGAATAAAAGGTTTTACAAATTAGTTTTCCGCTGTTGTCCACTAATCTTGAGCACTAAAAAAATGTTTTGTTACTTCAGCTGGGTGGAAATAGATGGTGCCACAAATATTTAAAGCAGCACAACAGCATTTCCACACAATGTAGGGCAAAAGCTTACAGGGTTTGACAAGCTCTACCACCCAAGGTCAAATAGGACATGTCCCTTTGTTTTCAACAATCTTGTGAGAGGAATGGTCAAATGTTAAGGGAAGCAAGCTTATCTCTGGATATGAAGCAACACCATGGTCAGGCAACAGGAACACACAAAGGCTAAAGGTCTTGTGCTGTGTCTGTGTAAGTGACTGGGCTGCACCACTTGTCTAAGAGGAGGAGGACAAAGTACTCACAACTCTGCGCCCCACATTTGTTCTTTGGTGTGTTTTGCCTAAGTGAGATTAATGTTTGAGTGCCGCAAGGTAGTGAGTAATAATGATGGAACATGTTTCCCGGCTTTCTCTGAGAAGTATGGGTGCTGCTGATGTGGGTGTTAAGCCCCGGTATGCCTGGGGCAAAAGCTGCTAATCCTTATAATGAAATAAACCAGAAGGCCCCACGGCTTCCTGCAAGCAGTCTGGAATTCACTGCTGTATTAGGAGGCTTTAAACTGGGAGATATGAATAGAAAATATCGTTATACTGTATATACTAATAACTTACATGCACTGTCTGGATCATCTTACCATCAGATACATCAGATACATCCCTCCAGTTTCTACTTTATATTCGTAATTTCAAGAGTGGGCTTTCTGTATTCAAAATCCATTACACACTTCCTCCAGCACGGATTTGAAGTATAAACATATCAAGTTCACCTCATATATATTCAGTGTTTTTCATTAAAAGGATAGTTCAGGTTATTTAAAGCGGGGTTGTATGAGGTACTTATCCATAGTCAGTGCATTACCTACAGTAGATGACAGTCGGCACGCCCCCAGTTTGGAGAAACAGACAGGAGTTACCACACGGAAGCAAAGCAATGTACTGCTGTGGACCTAAAAGAAAGGCCCATCAAAAAAAATCAATATTTGTTTAAGTGTATGCTATATTTAGAATATCTTCACTGCTTTACCTTGCCGCCAGACAGCCCTTTCCAATGGGGAACTGTAGCTGTTATCTATGCTATCGCCAAAGCCACCAGACTCCATTGATAACAACAGTAATTTTACCTCGCAGAACACGGAAGTTGCTGGTTTACCGCTGTAGACCAGCAACTTCCGTGTTCCGTGTGCGAGGTAAAATTACTGTTTGTTTTTTAAATGGAGTCCGTTTGCTGTGGCGAGAGCATAGATAACAGCTTCAGTTCGCCGTCGTCGGAAACATTGACTGTATAGCTGTCTCACAGCAAAGTAATGCGGTGAAAATATTCTAAATATAGCATACACTTAAACTGATATTGATTTTTTTCGGGCCTTTCTTTTAGGTGTCTAAAATACATTTTGCTGCCGGCCCCGTCCGCAGCGGTACATTACTTTGCTTCCATGTGGTAACTCCTGTCTCCTTCTCCAAGCTGGTAGCGTGCAGACCATCATCTACTGTAGGTAATACACTGACTATGGATAAGTACCTCATACAACCCCACTTCAAAACACCCAAACTATTCCTTTAAGTTGATCTGGATGCAAGCATGATTAAAATGTAAATGTGCTGTAGCTTGTTCTCACAGAGAGATGAGGCAAAAAGTAAAATTGGGCCATTCTTCAAAAGCTTAGATTGCTCAGAGATATAACCATCTGCTTTCTACATCTTTATTCAATTAATACTTACTCTTTGACAAATGTTTGAAGCTGGGTCTTGATTGATCTCTGGGCCTGATCGAATAATATCTGTGAAGAAAGAAAGAAAGAAAGAAAGAGTAAATTCTCCTTTCTGTTTGGCAAAATAACTTCTCTCTAGTCAGTTGAACGATTCAAGCATTAAACATCTTAAGGCACTTCTCTAAGAAAGCAGCAAAAAGCTGATAAATGTATTCACTTTCCAGGCCGCGGGATGTTTTACAAGTCAGCATTCGGCACCTCTGTTTAGGAGGATTTTTTGTTAACATGACAGGGTGCAATTAGGCAGCTAAATTTACACAAACAAGCTGACTTTGTAAACTCCCCTCATAAAGACATAAACACGAGAAATGACGTGATTCCCTTATTTTTGGTAGTGAGTCACACCCTCATTAACCTGCGTGCTTCCTTCAAAATGAGCAACCAAGCAAAAGGCCTGTCTCTAAACAGGGCTTCAGTGCAGATTTCGTGGCCAGACAAGACAATATGAGCAGTGTGAGAGGGAGAGGCTACCAGTGACAAACAGATTGAGCACTGTGTTTGAATGGATCATGTGCTGAAAGATCGCTGAGTGGCAAAAACCTATATGACAGTCAGCTGACATGACCACAGTTTCCACCGTTGAGTCACAATCGCAGGCCTGCACTGTGGCTCCGGGAGGCTTTTAGGGGTCGAGTCAAGGAAGCTAATAAGAGGAAAGACTCTGCTGTTGAGTCATGGTAGATTGCCCAACACAGCTGTTCGGGATACTAGTTAAGAAGACATATACAGTATCTCATTTAATCTGGGCGTGTTACAGTCTATCAATAGAACCAAATTCAACCAAACCTGAACAAAATGAACCAAAACCTCTCATTGAAATGAAAAGAGAGACTTAGTCCTCATTTAAAGTATTGTTTTCCACTTCTTCATCCCCAGGAAAATATTTAATGCTGCATTCAGCTTTAACAGCTACACAAATAATGTTAAATTTATCAGTTTTATAACATTACATGGTTATTTTTTGATTAATCAATTCATTGTTTGCACCATTAATGGCCAGAAAACAGTGAAACAATGTTTTCCTTGAGTCCAAAGTGAAGTCTTCAAATTGCTTTATATGTCTGATGACAACAATAATACATTTTCTGTCGGTCTACCAATCTATAAAATAATTTAACTTAAATAAAAGTGCCTTTAACTCATTTTAACATTCTCCTGCACCTCTAAAAGTGGTATTAAATAATTTCATACACTGCACTGTAACTTTCATTCTTGTATTTTATACTTGTTTTTCTTCTATTTTAGCTCGTTTTGATTTTCTGTTCTCCTGGATTTGTAATGAAATTGTATTTAAATGTCCTTTTATAAAGAGTTTCTTTTGCACTTTGTCTCGATGCTTTTGAAGCTTTATGTAAAGCGCTTTGAATTGCCTTGTTGCTGAAATGCGCTATATAAATAAACTTGCTTTGCTTTGCTGATTGGTAGTTGCAGCAACAGCTGTAATGGTATCAGTCAGGGAGGAGCAGAATAAATCTTTTTAACACTTAAATGCAGATTCATTAATGTTATTAGTGGTCAATTCAAATGTATTTCATAAATAAAATCGATTAATAAATCTAAATAATCTAATAAATGTTTGACTGTATATTCATTCACATTCAAGATGATCTAAACAAATCATTTTAGCGCAGGTGTAAAGTTACCATCCACAACTACAAAGATCGTAGAGGTTCACTTCCCAGTTGCAGCACCCCCGGCTTGGTTGTTTGTTCTAACAAACATGCCGCAGACAGTGCGATGACGGCTGGGAACTCACTCTGAACATGTTATGCAGAGCTAATAGAAACATGACACGACGGGGGAGATCAAGCAAAAAATGTTTACTGTAGAACAAAAGCCTCTAGCTCGCCCTGCGCCTCCTTTCTGTGTTCTTAATGAGAGGACAAACAGAGGAAAGTTGTGTCTCCATTTCCGAATGTCAGTGTCGAGACTGACAGCTGAGGAGGCTAACACAGGGACTCTGGGAAAGAACACATAATCAGATCTGACCTACTGGGCTCCTTGGAGAGTTTGACGGAGGACAAGAGAGGATAAACCAATAAGGCGTCATTTTTATTTATTATCCAAGAAGAGTGGTTGGAAGTGGAGTGCATTAGATGACCATGCTGTAAAACATGTAAAGCTGAACAGAATACTTATGTGACTGAAGCCTAGAATGGTTCTTCTTGTAGTTCGGCTGTCTCCAGGATGACAACCACATCGTAAAACAATTGACCACGACATGTTTACCTCAGTAACGCGTGATTTACTCCAACAGATACCGCAGATTCCACAATACAGGGGATGGATTTAAGAGACAGGAAATCCTCTCTCTCTACACCATGGACTTTATATGCTGGGAGCAGAAGTAACTTTGTGGTTTTTTGTGACAAGAAACCCCAAAGCTTTGTTGACATTTAAGAAATGCTTCAAGAAAAAAAGGGGGTTTTAGGCAACTGACCCAAAGGATTTTCATTTAACCACTTTTTTATGGAGGGCAGTGTTTGCACATTTTACACCAATATATGAAAATAAATATTCAAATGTGGAAAAAGCACTACCCCGGTTGTCTGCCTCACGTGCACTGAATGCACCAAATGACAGGAGTCACACGACATCACTTTCATTAACTGAAAATGAAATGTGACGTTTGGTCAAGCTGAACGAGGAATAATTCAACAACATCCGTAATGATGGAGAATACTCGGCCGCAGAGAGAGCGTGACACCGTGTCCCAACAGCAAGAGTTACGTTACATCATGTAAACAAACCTGACTTACCTATCAGCTGTGCACGTGAGATCTGACTGGAGACGTAACCACTTAAAAGATGGGTGAGTAGTACCTGCTATCATCCGACGTTTGTACTTTTTAAATAGAACACGCATGTTTTATCTTGTGATATTTACTGTAAATGACTCTCTATGCTATCTGCCTCCAACCACATGCCACCTTATTTAGGTTTTGGACGAATAGCTCTACTATAGGCTATTGGGAGAGTACATCGCAGTTTGTTTTTTTGGGGCAATGTATAATTTTATTTAGCTAATTTAATGGTCAGCCTCCGAAGAACGAGAGCCACTCAGCTGCTGGGAAACAGGATATGAAATCCCACCTGGGAGCTGCGTGTTCTAGCCACTTTCTTCTAATTCTGAATAGCCCCATTAAAGCAGTTGAAGGTTAAACGTCTTGCTCAAGGACACCCCAACATCATAGCTAAACCTCTATAAAGCATTTCTTGTACACTTTCCGCTTCCCTTTCTCAAACCAGTGGCCATCCTCTCACAACCCTAGGGTCTCCGTCTTGTAGTCTGCTGCTGTCCTTCCCAGCCGTAAATAAAAACTCTGACAGTTAAAGAGCTGTTCCAGACTGATGGCCCAGCTGGGTTTTGTTATCGCCCAGCTATAAAGAAAAAAAAAGGATGACAATACATCCGGTTTCACATGGCAGTGATAGCATACCGTGTGATAGTTGATCATCTCCTGCAGGCTTTCAGCAAACTTTGTGAGACTGGACTGTGGAGAGAAAAGAAGGAGAGAGAACATCACCACGTGACACGCACAGAGCAAACAATAAACACAAGGCCTGTATCAACATAATAAGAAAAACATAATAAGATGCACATTTCTGTCAAACAGGTATGGCTACACAGAAACGTTGGTCTTTTTAGCGACACAATAACACTTTGGGAAAGAATTCTTTTGGCTAAGTTACTCCCTCTAAATAGATGCAGTGGCTGAACTTGAAACCCAAGGGAGAGGCACTGAGGGAAATACACAAAGGCAGAGAGGAAGTGCTTGACTCGCCACGCAAAATTCATGTGAGAAAACAAAACAAAACATCTGACCTCGACAAGACCCAGTGGACAGTACAAGGTTTTTACTAGGCTTCATTTTTTAAAATTTAGATTTTATCTGGTAATGTTATGGAAAGATGGAAACACTGTACTCAAAAGAAGGCAGTGCGTGCAACAGAGAGGAAGTACAGGCCTCTTTATATCTGGGAAATAGGAGGAAATCAGCCATAGTTTTACACTGTGCTGATTTTAAATATTTTTTATTTTACTTTCATCTGATAAATGATATAAAATCATAATTTATAAAATGTCAAAAGAGGCCTGCCCTCACACATGCGAAAAAACAAAAACAAACCCACACTGTGATAGTACTAATGCTGGTGAGTTTCTATGATTCAGATCAAGCCAGGTTGTTCTTCTGTTTACCTCGATGACCTCATCTTTGGTGGACTGCTGGGCTAGCTCCCGGATCCCGTTAACAAACTGCTTGTTGGCTGCATTGTAGGCTTTTCCAGCGTCAATCATCCCAATACACAACTTCACCAACTAGAGAGAGAATGAGAAAGAGGCAAATGCTTAGAGGGAGAAAAAGAGAGAGAGAAATAAGAAATGCAGTAATAGAGTGGAGAGAAGATGATAACACTTAAAGAGAAACTAGAAACAGTGCTGCTCATTTCTTCAGGGCTTTCTCTTTTATTAAAACTCTTGAAGTTTGCTGCTAAAAATGGATTCAGGAAGCGTAGATTTGTTGGAATGTGGTGCTGCAGAGCAAAAGATGATGCTTAGTCAGTTTCTTGGTAATTAACAACAGGCACTTCTTTCCCTTCTGACTCATTGGGGGCAACGATAATTCCAGGTTATGTAAACTCACAACAAACGCTGGCCGTTCTCCATCCAATCCCACACAGGAGATGACACAGAGCCTGAATGTGCCACTGCAGCAAAAGCAGCTCAATAACTCAACCAAAAATGCTAATTTTAAGCAATTTCCTATGTTGCTAAGTAATTAATATAAGCTGGTAAAATACGAAATGCTCATCTCTCCTTCAGGAAAACCTTATATGAACAATTGACACTGATATTTTGCAGCAAAACTCACTCTTAGGGAATTGAATCAGAAATTAAATAAAACACAAGCAAACCATTTGAGTCATATATTAAACTAATCTAAATAATGCTGTCATATCCAAAAACATAACATACAGATATTAAGAACAGACAAATTTAATCCCAAACATATAACTGTCTTAGGGCGCTTTAACAAGCTATAGTCTGTTTGGCAAGTCCGAATCAGAGTGAGACTGATTAGTTTTCTGCAGTATTTAGTCTGGTTCGGATTCACAGTCAACAAATTAAAGTGGCCCAAATGAAAAAACGTACATTCCGAGAGGCGTGTACGAAAGAGAAAAGCCAAAGTTTCTTCACTTTGACTCAGCACTGATCAACTGTGTGCATGAATCTCTTCTCCTCCAGTTTATCTCGGTTCACTTTATAAACGTTGCTATTTTTGTGGACGTTATTTAGTATATTCTGTATGTTCTCTTCAGCCCAGAATAGATGTCAAGCAAACATCACATTTCTGCACAAGTCCAAGTCAGTCCTCTCCCACTCATGTTAACCTGTTGTTTACCTGTATCCATCTCAACAAATGCCGGCAGAGGCAGCCTGCGTTTTGGTTCGTTTCCTGCAATTGGGTCGGATTATTTTCTCGAAAACCACACTAGAGTCCTCTTTAAAACGGTCCAAGATCACCTCTCGCAAGCGGTTTCGGACCAGTTGTTTTGGTCTGCACTACAGTATGATTACTGCATTCACAACTGCCCAAACAAACCGTACCAGAGTTTGATTAAAACAGACTAAATGTTGACTTGTGAAAGCGCCCTTATGCAAACAACTATTACATATCAGCAGGTCTTGACAAGGTGGATGATAATTTTTTACCTAAACACACGTGCTAACACCCATCCACACACATTAACCACCATAGTCTGTATATCCTATTTGATCTCCTTTGCATAAGAGTTTTGTTTTTGATCATACAGTTGAATCAGCACTTCTAAACAGTTAAAAAAAACTGACCATTGTAACCTTCATGAATGGAGGATTTATTGCTGGACTGTTGTATGAGACTACATTAGTTTCAGTTAATTGGACCTGAACTGGCAACTGAGTTTATTCATAGTCTGCTATTAGCTGGTTGATATTTCCATAAGTTATCTATTATTTCATTTTTATGAGTTTTTTTTTTTTTGCTTGTTTATGAAATGAAATGTAGTTAAAACCTCTTTCATGTAGACATATGAAATTTTAATTTTCACTATTTATTAGTTTGAATTTCAAAATAAAAGGAACTGTGAACTAGGGCTGCCCCCTCTTAGTCGATTAGTCAACTAATCGGATGTTTTGGTCGACTAAGATTTTGTCAATTACTGTCATCATCTCTGGTAAAAAAAAAACAAGATTTAAAGTGGTGCTTTTGTGTAATTCTGTGTGGAGGAAGTTTTACAGATCTGTCGAGTAAATCAACTAATCGATTAGTTAACAAAATCGTATGTTGTATGTACAGTATATGTAATCAAGTGTTAGTTGACTAAGAATTTCTTTGGTCGAGGACAGCCTTACTGTGAACAGCGTGAGGGATGCTTTCATTTTAAATGAATTGAACCACAGTTCAATCAAATCTGACCTCAACCTAACCTGTAAGTACATGCAGAGTCTTGGCTATAAAACAACAGCTAGTCACTGATACAGTCTCCACTCTGTTAGGAAAACATTCCTTTTATGAGCAGATTTAATATTGGCTCAGTTAAAAGTCTGTTTACTTTGGGCAACATGTCTGCGTGTGTACATATCTGGCAGGTAGGAAGTTTAAAGAAAAAGTTGAACTCTGGTATCTTTAGCCCGCTCGACTATCGACTCCACCCGTCAACACGTACACACTCAGACACACACACATTATCACAGCCATATTCATGCAAACAGACACACCCACTCTCCGGCAGATTCTTCCTCTCCAGATCGAGAGGGGAAGTGAGGCCGGGGCTGAGTCACAGAGGTGGGGTGAGGAGGAGGGTGGGACTCTGTGAGACTGTAAGTCCAGAAACAATGAAATGGGATCTTCCAAGCTCGAGGTCTCGCCCTCAGCTAGTGAACATACTCTCAGCTCTGCGGGGATCCGATGGGAAGAGGGATTGGTTTGCCAACAGGGCAGGACACAATTACTGATTAAAACTAGTTAGTGATTAGTTTAGTCTAGTTCAGAGGTTTTCAAAGTGAGAGACGGGTCTCCCCAGGGGAGCATCAAACTGTTTCAGGGGAGGCTCAGTGAATGGAAGTGAAAACATATTACATTAGTTTTTAAAAGAAGATCACATAGAATAGCCTAAATGTGTATAATTTGGTTAAATTCAGAGAAACAGTAGTTTTTTCCACTTTCCCACAGTCGGAAACTAATAAATACCTTAGGACAGACCTTTTTTCATATATTAGGTGTTATGTCAAACAACAATAATAAGACTATCTTAGCTCAATTGTTTAGTGTCTATGGGGTCAAATAAAATAAACATGATCTGTCCAGGAATTGAGCAAAACTAACCAGAGGGAGATGAACTGTGACGCAGCTCTCTAGGAGAAAATATAATCTGAACCAGCTGCAGGAAACAATACAGTTCCCATGTGAAAGTTAGTATTAGATACAAAGATTCAACTATTCGTTCATTTTTTTTTTTCTTCATATAGACTATCTGGCAATCAGAAAATCCATTGGCGTTTCAGTGATGATTTCGACAAAATTAACCGAAAATATTTTTACACTTCTCAACTGGTGGGGTCCGCACAGTCTGCCTGGGGGATTCAACTCAGCGGGTCAGGGCGAGGGCTACTGGCCATTGCATTGTAAAGGTCCGGGGTGAAGGTGGCTTGTGGCTCCGGCCAGGAGCTTTACAGCACCCCTCGCCCGGACCTCGCCGCTCTCCGGGGCCGTGGTGCTCATTGCGACCTCTCTCCCTGTGGGGAGGGACGGGACTCCCGGTGCGATTGTCCTCAGTGTGAGGGGACTGCGGTGAAGTCGGCAAACCACCCAACCCGTGTTGAAACAAGGACCCCATCTTGTTTATCATGCTAGGGTGTGTGACTTCTTTTGCTGTGTCATCATCATTCATATATATACAACCAATGTTGATGATTAATTTATTTACAAGAGCACAAAGTTCTTCATATATCTAGCCTCTTGAAACGACGGCATGACTTCAAAGACTTCAAGTCGACTGAAGATTTTGATAAACAAAATGTGATTGTTAGAATAAAAGATGATTACAGGCTCATAGAGTGAATTAATCAGGCGCGGGTAAAACAACATTTGGCTGGCAGTTGGTGTTAATTTCCCACTGTGTTGTTTTCAATGAACAGAGATGTGATTATCTGCTCTAACTTCAGATTCATTGGTACATCTGAAACACTGGAGTGAGTCATGATTTTTTAGTAATTATAGAAGTAAATTGTCCAATTACAGCACATACTACAGTGTAATCGGTGTGTTTCTTCATATACTTCACACCCCGCATATTTCATCAAAGTGCAAGCCAGGTGCACAGTGTCTATATCAAAGGCAATGTGCCAGGGGATATACTGGGGACAAAGCCAGGGACAAACCCGCAACTTTCCATTTACAGCATGGCCTCTGTTGCTGCCAGTTCACGCAGTAGAACAAATGAACAATTAAGCAATGTTGTTCATGGGTGGTACTCACTTTGTCGAGCTTGGATTCCAACTCGCACACATCCCCCTCCACTTCCTCTATGGTGGCTCTGTTGGGAAAAGAGAAAAAAAAAAAGCATTTGAAATAAAGTGCAACCATGACTCAATACTATCACTGACTTTGATATGCTAGATGTTGAAGGAAAGATAAAAGAAACGCTGCAGGGGAATCTTTATGTGAAGAACAATAACTCCCTCTGTGCCACTTTGGTTTACAGCCTTTGCCACTTTAATGTTTTACATGACAGTACTCTATTTTTACCTAAAGTAGAAGGAAAGCAATAAATGGCAGCACACACATATACAATGCATGAGAACATCGCAAGTATCCATGACATCATATCCTGATAACTTCTATCAGATTTCTGTCATCATTCTCTATGATTATGGGACAAATACTTGCCCGACTGTTACATCTTATATCGACATCTTAACCATTTAAATACAGCAGGGACTTCAAGTTAAATGTGACAATTCAATTTCACCAACAATTATAGCCACTGAAAACTACAATTGTAATCCATGATATCATATGCTTCTAGTGCTGACACAACCATGCGCAGAAACACACACCATTAGAGGCAGCCAAACTGAGAGCTGCCATTTTGGGTAATGCCGCAGGGCTGGAGTCAGGTCTGGCAGTCTGCCCCTTAAAATGTGACAAAGCACAGCTTGGTTCTCCGCAGGATCAACAGCCTACGAGCATGCGAGTAGTGCCACGACAGGGCAAGAAGAAACTCAAAGACCTCGTCCCAGCACGGGCTTGTTGCATTAATCAGCACTCATTCTTGATAATAATCTGTGCAGTTTTATCTATGCACTCTTATCTCTAACGGAGGTAAAACACACCATTAATAATGTTATGAAGATACTACCCTAGCCTCCTCAAGGATACACCAGCAGGAAAGGTGTTTGCTGTGCTTGAACTCAGGTGTGTCTAATAATTATAACACTATGGCAGTTTGTGTTCATCATCCTGGTGAGGACTATGCATTAGTTATGTTGGCAACATCAGCCACATTAAAAGGTATATTTGTGTTCATTTTCCACCCTACAAAGTTAACTAGAAGTACTGCTTCGCGGTTGTATGCCTCCGCCAACCAGTCAAGTTGCAGTTTACATCCAAGTCGGTCCAAAATGTCATTACTTCATTTGATCCTATAAGATATTTGTATAAAATTATCATAAGGAACATATGAATTCTTGAGTTATGGCCAAAAATTTGTTTTGTGACCTTGAACTTTGACCACCAAAATCAAATCAGTTCATCCTTGAGTCCAGGAGTCCAATTTGGACAGACGGACAACCCAGAAATACCTGCTGGCGCCAACGTGGAGGTATGAAAACACAAAGCAGCAAAAGACATCATTGCAAGATTAACAGAAAGCCAGAGAAGGAAATGTCTTTTGGGCTCCGTTTGTTCGCACATTACAAAAACTGAATGTATGACACAGTACTACTGTTGTATGGTGTTTAGTCTTATATCATCAGTCATATCCTACAGCTAAGTTGTGGCTTTTAGATGATGCATGTTCCACATTTAAACAGTTCAACAGTAGTAATCAGCATAATCTGCAATACTTTTTACACAATGGGAACATTGGAATGGTTCACATCTACTGGTGCAGTTGGAGCACTTTCTGTTCATTTCTTGTAAAATTGATTATCTAGATTTCAGGCTTGTGATGTTGCCCTCAGCTCTGGATCACTGGATATAAGAGCATTCATTTAATGGCATTGTTTTTATTTAAGGGAAAACTCACAAGATATCATGCAGGACTGTGAGTGTGAGAGTATGTGCACGTCGTGTGTGTCAGTATAAAGCAAAAGGGATTAACAGTGACACCCTGCAGTAGCAGCGGCTGGCATTCCCCAGACCCCCTCCAGCTGTTTGTTCTTCCGTATGGTGTCACACTGACAGCTGCCAACATCTGGTCGCTGTCAGGGGAAAAACAAGAGGCTGACTGAGCTGGTTGAGTGCTTTCAACAAGAGGTGCAGGGATCAAGGATTCCTGTGTTCATCATACAGAATCATTTTTACTGTATGTACTGTATATAATGAGTTTTATACTGAATCTAAGGCAATGTATTGGTATCTGTTAATTTTTTTAACAATAACAAGCACTCAATGAAAGTTATATTTCAAAACAGGGACCACCAGAGGCCTGAACAACATAAGTAGAATTTCAATTCCGCTATCACTTGACCGTATTAGTAGTCATCACTTCCAACACAATTATTACCGTAATCACGATTATAAACAGATCACTGCTTTCACTTCCATGTTGCGCAACACTCCTGCTAATGTACAAGTCTTTGCAAGACTGGTTCTTATTGGCAGTGCATCTCCTAGAAGCAAAACATTACAAATATTACTCTTCTACTCTGGACTGCAGCCGCAACATTCAGGAGAGTTTTTCCCAGGCTGCCGCTGTAGGGTGCGCCTGATCGAGATTACTATTCAATTAATTGTGCAGCCCTACTCCATTTACAGTAAATCCACCAAAATCATTTTTCTATAATATCTATCCATGCATACCTTTTGAGCTCAGGGCAGCTTGGAGGTTGTTGTCTTTTATATGAAGGTTGTCATGTAAAGTACTGCTTGAGGTCAGTAACTTTACGATAGAATCTACATGCCCGAAGTGTTTGTCTTATTTACATACGTGCTTCATCAGCAAGTAACAATGCAAGTATTTGAATACACTCCTAGTAGAGAAAATGATTGATTAAAGCAGAGATTGAGCAGAAGACGTTAGAGGTCCCTACAATAAGGAACACAGAGTGCTGATATTGGTGAAAACCCAACATCTGGCTGAATGACAGTCTGGCCTCAATGGTGCCAAGAATCATTAAGTCCATGACCAAGACATTAAGCTCCAGCTGCTCAGGAACGGTGCCCCATTGCTGAACCTGAGCTTGAACCTTGCTGGCTGGTTAATTGTTACCATGGCTGAAATGGATCTATGATGTTCACATGCTGGTTATGCTACCAGGAGAAAAAAATAACTTGTTATGCAGAAAAGTGTTATTAATCAGAAAAGCATGCACAGGCAACAACTTACTCAACAAGTTGAAATGTCGACATGCCAAAACCAAACTTTTGTGCCTGTAGAAACAGACATGAGCCAAATTCGTGTGCCAGTCCCTTAGGTGCTAAACCTACACTGCATAAAGAATGTAGGCTACAAGGGGTGGGAATCAGAGGCCTGACAATACGATATCATCACGATACTGAAGTCACAATACGATCTAATTGCTATTTTAAAATTTTTGAGTATTGCGATTTATTGTTAAGAGGTTAGTAGTTTATATAATAAAAGATCAACACTTGACGTCCGTGTATCAATACAATATTGCCATGCAAAATATTGTGATACTACACTGTATTGATTTCCCCCCCCCACCCTTAGGCTATTGTATGGCAAAAATAATTTTACTCATCTTGTGTACTATGATTATAACATATAAACGTAAACTTAAATAACATGAACTGGCATCAGTTTAAACAGATTACTATATCTTCTGTACTATATAATTCAAGAAACCTGGTCTACAAGAAAGGCTTGCAACCTGGGAACAGTGTCACAGCGCATCATTGTGGTGCTTTTTATGACATTTTGTTAACCCAAACACAGTGGAATGAACTACGGGGCTTTAGTAGACAAGGAGGGCAAAACAGGGTCAAAAGCAATAAAGAGCTTGTCTCTTTCACACACACATTAATCCTGGTGGTCAAAAGCTAAGAGCATGTTACAGGCGCTGTTTGCCTTTGTCATTTGCTACAGGCAAAGTCCATTTCTTTGATGAATCACCCACATGACGACAGACTCTAGTGTCTAGTGACTTCAAGAGGATTTGGTCTATTCTTAAATTTCTCTATATTTATACACTGGGTATTTTGCTGGTACAATCCTTGGCTTGCCAATATTACCAGCAGCCAGAGGACATTACAGCTTTAACAGAATCCCAGATTAGTCTTCTGTGAAAGATTTAGGTATGATCTTAAGAAAAACCACGAGGGGATAATCACACTGATATTATCCCTACACAAAAGCCAATCAATTTACATTTCTAAATACATCCTGTAAGCAGCAGATCTGTAAGATTTTAAATCAAGGAATAATCTTCATTCTCTCAACAATGCCAGTCGCTTTCCCCTTAATGAAAGCACTTGACCTTATTTGTTCAGGTGTAGCTGCTCAGAGGCAAACAACAAGACACCTTTGGAGGGCAGCTCTCGGATGTGAATGTGTAAAACTGAATGAATCGAAGGCAGGATAGCCCGGGAAAGGTCAGGCACACTCAGCCATCTTTCAATGGAAAAATAATGGTTTAGAAATATTAGCCTTGTGGAAATCTTGCGTAATCCTTAGTCAGTCAGTCAGTTTCTCACTGGCTTTCTATGCAACCACGAGAACATGACTATTTCCTTCTAATCTCGAAACTTGAGCCAGCAGGGTGAACTTGTGAAACTGCTGACAGAGGATAAGAAAAGGAGGGGCGCTGGCAAAGTGAAAATCTGGGCCATTGCGTCACAGCTCTGACCTTGGAGCATGTCCAGCTTGAGTCTGGATAATGAGCAGCAGAAGAAAGCATGAGAGAACGAGACACATACTTTTAATTCCAACACACACTCCACTTTTTCACTGGAAAGTATGTGGTAGATACTCCTAGATACTGTAGATAAGACTCCTAGAAAACATGGCACTTATACACAACAAAAATACATTTCAATTCCATATATCCACACGGTGCAAATCACTTTCACACTATATACATATATATATACACAGTACATACATTATATAATAGAGGTAGAGAAGACAGAGAGGGGATTCAGAGAAACACCAGCAGTCCTCTGCCTGGAATTCAACTGATATTGATAAACTGACTGCTGACCAACACTCTTTCCATAACTGGCCTCTGCCTGGCTGAGTAGTTGGTTTTAGTGAATTGCTCCCAAAAGGGGCCCAAGTATTCTGCTAAGGTTTTAACAGTTTGCAAAATTCATAGTCTGATAGTAGGCTTGCCACGGTAGTCGGTGTTACCGGGCATACACCGATTACATTACTTGCCTACCGCCCCCACCGTTGTTTTGCTCTTTTATAGAAACAAAACCCATTTAGTTCATTTTCATGTATCAGTGCCATGTTATCAATACATAGTCGGATGACGGACACTACAAACTGAAAGTGAAAGTGTCTGCTCCGTACAGCAGGAGTCACACTGGATGAGAGAGAGTTGACAGACAACACGATGGCCAAGAATTTGGTGTCAAAGCGAAAAGCAAAAGCGCCTATTTGGCAATACTTTGGATTTAAACCCAATGCTATATGGGAACCAGGACCTTAATGAGGAAATCACCATTTGGAGGACAGAGCGATCACATCAAGTGGGCCCGGCGCTGAGTGGAAACCTGCAGCCCCGCAGAGAAAGCATTACATATAATGAGCGTCATCTTTTCTTGTAAAACCGTGTAATCGGTAACACCAATCTTGTCGTTGTTCGAGGTGTTTGATCATGAACCAGATGAAATTTCAAAGAATAAGGGTGGCACTGCATGGCCTCCACCCAGGATTGCCTGAACAAAGAGCATATGGGGCAATTTTCTTCATGGCTAGAGTAGGTCAAGAGCTCTTTATAGTACTGCTCGAGCTATCAGGCATACATCAGTTATGAGAATCGAGAGACACCAAAGTACACAGAAAAGACCTCTGTAACTGCATCTTGAAGTGTTAACTACCACAGAGCTCTGTGATCTGCTATCCAGGTTTATAAATTATAAATTACTTGGGTTAAAGAAATGCATAAATGTGCATTTATGTTTTAGAAGCAGAGGCATTGGTGGATTAAAACTCTATAGTGGGCGTAACTTTACCCACCAAGTTATAAAGCGTGCTAAAAGCAATGTCACGCAATGTTCTTCATCAACGAAGCACTTATAAAAGGAAATCACATGGTTTGTAGAAACCTAAATCTTTTAATCCCAAATGTACAGAGTCTTCAGAAAAGAGGTTTGTTGTCAGTTCATAAGTAGTTCTGAGAGCTGGTTGGTTTATGTCGTATAGATTTGAGCATTAGCTATTGCACCTGCATAATTTGTGAGGATACATCTTTGTTGATACAACAGAAATAACCTGCACGGAGTTAATTTTTCAATAAACTCAATCAGTCACTAATGTAAAAATCTAGAGTAAAAGCTGCATATTGATTCACTGAAATTTGACTAATTTTGTTAGTCAAATCACTGCACTTTCTTTTTAGCTGTGTCATTATAAACGCACACAATGCAGGAGCAACAGCCTGGCAGGCTGTCAACTTTACAAACCGAATCTGGTCTTGAAATGACCTCTCCACAAAACTGTGATGGAAGTAGAGAAGGGTAATGGAAACAGAGGGCTTCTCTGACGCTCTCAGCACCGACGCTGAATGTTAATGAAGTCAGCTAAACTACTATAGAACCAGACGCTGGTACGACCTTCTCTACTGCCGTCCAGCGTGACCGTCTCCTCGGCTGACAGCGCAGATTTTATCATTAAGCTACGACCACGAAATCTGTTCATCAGATATGATGTGAAAACATCAAAAGGCACTGAAACGTGGGTTTTACAGGTAAAACATGAGACTACAATAGGCTGCTAAAGACCCAGACATACCAAACTGACATCAAAGAATTAGCGGCGACGACGGTCGACTGTTGCGTCGCCTCAGGTCGCCTGTGTCCTGTCAGTAATAATGTTGTACGTCTATAGAAACAAAGAAATATCTACAGATAAGAAAAAGTATGAACCAATGAATCATAAACCCCCATGTTTTGGGGGGTGAAGAAAGGGAAGAGTCTGCTGAAGGCCATGATAAATCATTTTCATGCTCTCTCAGACATCTGAAAGCCTTAGAAAATAAGAGATGTAGCAATCACGTACTTTCCCAACCTCAAGAAGATCCATTTCTTATACTAAACAAGTCAACGAATGAACATTCAACCACACTTCCACATTCTCAGTATCGTGATATAGTGTTGTCTCAATATTGCATCATAGCGTCGATAAGCTTGCATCTCTCAACAGCATTGTGTGATAAAGTGGACTGGGTGATAAGCAGACAGCCCGGATGATTCAGGTATTTTGCTCTCAGAAAAGAGATTCTGCCTAAACATCTGATATCTGCAAACTAGAAAGCAGCAGCTGCCGCCAAACCAGTCAAGAAAGGATGACTTTATAATCAGTGGACAATCTCATCTCATTGAATTAAATAAACCAGACAACAGTCATAATATGCCACGTAGGGCTACCTTTCATTTCAAGTGTTTTGTAGCAAAATCTTTAGTGCATTTTGTTCTTAAACATGGAACGGAGCTCTGAATCCTGGCAGTATTAAGTATTATCAAACACACGACTCTTATAGTTTGGTCAACTATATTTAGTGTTTTTATATTTCATTTATGTAAGCTGCTGATTACAGATCAAACACTGCTTCATAGAGCAAGCTTTGGAT
Organism: Sebastes umbrosus; assembly: GCF_015220745.1. NCBI lineage: Eukaryota > Metazoa > Chordata > Actinopteri > Perciformes > Sebastidae > Sebastes > Sebastes umbrosus. The sequence continues at coordinate 26,167,827 of NC_051273.1, read as the reverse complement.
AGAGTTTTAGGGACCTCTTCAAGTCGTCCAGCAAACAAGTTCAACTCGCGCGGTCACATCTTTGTGTCAGGTTGCACAGCCCTGGGCAAATTGGTGGACACGATGCAAGCATGTCACCTCTAAAATTCCCCATGCATCCTGTCTGAGAACCTGAAAATATTCATATTTAAGAAAGTCAGAACCAGCGAATTTTGGCACTTTTCCTTAAAAGTGACTTCAAACTAATTGATTATCAAAATAGTTGCAGATACATTTTCTGTCAACTTAATAGACTCCTTGTTTTAGAGCTGATCTCCATTGTGTGTCATCAAACCTTGCGGTCAAAGGAAACTGTGTTAAAGAAGTAATTGAGTTCATGTGAGCAGCTTTAAGTATATTTGCTGTGACTACACAGTGTCTGGTTTTACTCATTCAGCTCCAAAGAGAAATCATATCCACCACATGTGTTGACCTTTACAGCTAAGAGAGGACTCTCCCTCTCTGACAAAGCTAAGGGTGGAAGGAGAAACATGCAACATATGATTACTAGCTTTTTCACTACATGGAACAATATAAATTAGGGAACTAAGATATCCTGGTTTAAGTGCTGTTTGGGTGTGAGGGTGAAGCTGGGGCTAAATTGAGAGAGACGTGTGGTATGAAGGAGACTACAGCGCATGAAAAAAAGAAGAAAAAAAGCTGCCTTGTAAACCACATCAGGGAGAAAGAGGCCAATTCAGCATCACTGAGGGAATGTTTGGGTCCTATTTCGCTTTAAGTTGACCAAGATCACGCAAAGGGATTCAAAGTATACGCCAGACAGACGTCCACAATACTGTATGTCTAGAAGAGAAGCCCGCTTTGGATTATATTGGTCTAGTAAATAACATTTAACATCTAATGTATTTAGTGTTAGAGTGCAATATCTCATAACACTACACTAAGTTCACACTTCTTAAACTGTCACTGCCTTTTTTACATTATTATACATGCAACCTGGCAACCTGTCAAGAGCCGGCAACATTAATTAAGCAAAACAAACCGGCCACAGCAAGCTAGAAAAAAATTAAATAATGCCTGACAATGATATATTTGAATTCAGGACATCTCTGACTACATACATGCTGAAAATCAAACATTTTTACTGTATCAGTTTAGATATTTTCAACAGTAAAAGTCCCTAGAAGTGTATGATTCAACATTTCTACCATGGTCTAGTTTTAAAAAAAAGTTAAAAATTGCAATAAATCTAAATATCGAATCGCAGTACTTGTAGAATCGCACTACAGTGAACTAAATATCTTTGAGTGGTGGACAAAACAAGACATTTGAGGACATCATCTTGGGTTTTGGGAAACACTGATTGACATTTTTCATTTTCAACAATGGATTAATCAAGAAAATAATCAAAAGATTAATTGGCAATGAAAATAATCATAAGTTGCAGCCCTACTTAATTTAGGTTTCGTTTTTGATTCTTTTAGTTTAGTAGTCAAAAAGAAGTGAAAAATGTTCATCACAGTCTTTAAATCGCTTGTTTTCTTCAACTAAAACCAAAACTCCAAAATACTACGTTAAAGTGTGATGGTTTAGATACAGGGTTGCCCGGGAATCCACTGAAATGACTGAGTAAACAAACATCTACATAAAATGGTGTTATTTTAGAAGTGGGTGACTAAAGTTCATATGCCGCCAACAACAAACCAACATTAACAACAGGAACAGAAACAAAGCCTTAGATCCTTTCTGTGCTACTCAACCTATTACTTAGAGCTCTGACTACATAGTAACATCTCCTATAAAAGCGGAGACACCTAATTCTTTTGCAGTGATTCAGTGACCATGAACCAAAACAAAGAGCGCCTCCTCTCTGGCTCTGCGTGGCTGTTGGCAGCCGGCCTGCAGGCTGTACGCTCTCTGCATGCAGGAGTGAGGTAGTTGAACAGGTTTGTCATTCATGCTGCCAACACAATAGAGACTTCTGTGGGCCTGTGGCAAAGACCTCGGCACTTCAAAGACATAAGCTGACACTCTAAGACCATCTGCTCTTATATATTTCCTAATGCAGAGATTCTGTACTTTGAGGGTTGGCTGGTATGACTGGAAATCTGTTTCCATTTTACAATACCTGCACTACCTGCATTTGACTTCTTTTGTCTAAAAACCAAGCGATAAATCGATTCATTAAAATATTATTGGGCAGATTGACCAATAATGAAAATAATTGTCAATTGCAGCAGTAATGTCATTAAAAACATGTTTTGCTCCAGTCCCAAACTGGGTCATTTAATGTTAAAGGTGCTAAATTCAAAATTCAGAGCATTTCTATTGTTTCCACACGGCTCTCAACATGTCGATGGCCGAGCCGGTGGCTCACAGCTAACAGTGCAAACAAGGGATGCATGATATGGATTTTTTTCAGCCGTGGCTTTTTCAGCCATGGCTGATACCAAAACAATAAATCAATATTTTTTTGTATTTTCAAAAGAAGTTCATAACCTGCAGTTTATTATGCACACCGGCGTTTAACTGCCGTTTCTGACTGTGAGTAACATTGGCCGGACCTGGATCAGGACCAGAGTATATTTCACCGTGTTTCTGACAGCGAGCACACAATCAGTTTGGCTTTTCTTTATTGGCTCTATTTATTGACTATATTTGAATTATTTGAATAATAAATAATAATGTAAATCCCCCATTATCGGCCGATAATTTATCGAATCAATATATATATCGTGCATCCCTAGTGCAAACAACGGCAACAGTGCTGACAGAGCTAACGGTGTTAACCTGGGGGTTACGACACCATCAGTCGGGACGGCGTCATCAGCTGTAACCGTCATATGAGCGCAGTGAAGAGTGGCGGCCGTGAGCCACTCAGTGGGGATTGCAACACACACAACACTCCCGTCTAGACTATTGTAATTCCCCTCTAATTACCTGCCTCAGTCAATCTGCTTTAAATCGCCTTCAGGTGGTTCAAAATGCAGCGGCAGACTATTAACCAGAACTAGCCGTCGGCCTCACATCACCCCTGTTCTGACATCCCTCCATTGGCTCCCTGTAAAATTCAGAATCAACTTTAAGATCTTGCTAATTACATACAAGGCACTGCATGACCTCGCCCCCAGGTACATTGCTGATCTCCTTGTTCCAAATTCGACCTGTCGAACACTTCGATCCTATAATCTCGGCCTTTTATCCATCCCCCGCTCAAACTGCAAAACAAAAGGTAATCGGTCTTAGCCCCAACTCTCTGGAATCACCTCTCCCAATCTATTAGAGCTGCTGAATCTCTGGACTGTTTTAAGCAGCTTCTAAAAACCCATCTCTATAGGCAAGCCTTTCTATAGGCCTCATCCACATGTGTGTTTGTCTGTTTTTGTTTGATCGGTTTCTCATTGTTTCTGTGTGTCATATTGTAATTTTTCCTTGTTTTTTTTCATTGTTTGACGTTTCATTTTGTGTGTGAAGCACTTTGTAACGGTGTGTTTTAAAAGGAGGGAGAGTGACTTCATTCTCTGCTCAGGTAGATATTACTCCTCTATATCTTTACAAAGCAAATAGTTGTTGATTCTATATTAATGCTCTGAATATTGTGTAGAGAACCATATGCCAACATATATAGAGTAATCCCATATTTATACTTTCCTACATGATATAGCTCCAAACTCCAGAGTTAGCTGTAAACAGGCTTACTTCCAAATGACTATAACTAATCCAATTTAGAGATGTCTGACAGCTGAATAGCTCCACATCACAGCTTTCCTTTGATGTTTTCTAATTATATTTTGTATAAAGTCCAGTAGTGTTTTGTCATATCTTCTTCCCTCTGCTGTCAATTATGTCTTAATGTATAGAAAGATGATTACACATGGGGTTCGGGTTTTTAATTTACATTCTTATGACTTCCATGAGGAAACGAATAAAGTTTATTCCACTGGACTGAAATGACAGCATTGGTGGTCGTGGTGGAACAAAACAATTCAACACTTTGAATCTGTTACTGTGGATGGAAATGTGAAGAATGGGGTGAGCTTCAGTGCTGTGACGTAGATCCTGTAATTGTTAGAGAGTGATGCAGTGGTGATATGGAGGAGGGGGATCCTGCTGTGGTAAAAACCCACCATTAGACGCACAAGCTTCAACAACGACATCAACAAGATGAGCTCATTACTTAAAGATAAACAGTTACGTGGGCTCTTGGCAAGTTCTACTTGTTGTTGTATTTATTGCACATCCTCAGCCTTCCTATGTCTTACATACGTTGTAAGAAGGAAACAGACTGAGGAGAGTCATAACTACAGCATTTTCTACTGCAAAGATTGAGGGCTGATTGTTATCGGCGGGCTAATATGTATGAGTTAACACATTTAAGGCCTTAACACACCAGCAGCTTTTCTTTTTTTTTTGGGCGTGTGGGGTTCGATTAATTTGCAAGTCAAAATATTTTTTCAAACTGTTGTTTTTGTCATGAGTTCTTTCCTGGTACTTTCCCAAAGAACTAAGGATGTTAATAATTAACCGTTTAATGCTATCGGCTAAATGGTTAAAACAAATATTACAAATGTATTAAGAAGCTGAGCAAAACCCAGAGGAGCGGCTTATCACCGAAGGAGAATAACTGGTCCACCTTAACAGCCCACCTTAATAGAGTCTGAGCCGGTGTTGCAAGATACATGAGCTTGGCTCGGGTCTTGGGTCTGAGGAGTTGTAGCATTTATTCATCGACAAGTAAACTGTACAAACACTGCACAACTACGTTCACAGCTGTTCACCGCTGCCACACACACATACACGCTCTGTCGGACATTCGCTAACGTTACGCTGGGCTGACAGACCGTATAGTGTGTGTCAACAGCGAGCACCAAGCCACCAGCAACGCTGCATATCCGAAAGCAGCACAAACACGTATCTATTCTATTGTCATATTCTACGAAAATGGCCTGTGTTGAACAACAAAATATTACAAATATAATAAGCGTTTTCAGTCCACATTTTTTTCAATTAACTTATTTAATCTTTTGGCCTAATGTCAGAAGTTGGTGAAAAATAACACTTTCTAAGAGTCAGTTTTATTGAATATGCTGCGCCTACTTACTGAAATACAACCGTGTCTTGCAGTACCAATACAGTCAGTCCTCACATTTCATTAGCTGTTAATTTCCTTTATTAACAACCATTAAAAGGAAACGAACCACAGCTCAATTAAATCAAACTGCAACAAGCCCTGCATGCTAACAAGCCTCCCATGGGAAACTAATCAGGGAGTTCTGTATTAAACAAGACTGACAGTTTATCTGCCAGCTCTACAGCTGCCGTCAATGACTCAGGGGGAAACTGCAACCGGAGCTGTTTGACCAATGACTTCATCTCATGGCTGGCGGCCGAGCTCCGAATCAGCAAAACCAATCAGAAGCAAGAAGCAATCATGTTATCATGATTAAGAAGCGGGTGAAGACAGCGACAAAGGTTGCTGCTAATTAAAGAAATTAGCTCACTTCTGGGCCATTCGTGTCTACTAGGTATAAAAACATATCCATCTTACTCTGGTGATGTTTTATTTTTTTATCTCTTGGTGTTATGCTTCCTTGTGTGGCCTAATTAGAATCAGATATTTTAACATTTCAGCTCCACAGATGTTCAAAGTTTTGGTCAACCAACTGTCATTACTGTCTTAAAGGACCAGTGTGTAACAATTAGGAGGATCTTTTGGCAGAAATGGAATATAATATTAATAAGTATGTTTTCTTTAGTGTATAATCATCTGAAACTAAGAATTGTTGTGTTTTCGTTAACTTAGCACAGTGATTCTCAAAGTGGGGTCCGGGGAACCCCAGGGGCCCGTGGCACTCTGCTAGGGGTCCACGAAATAATTTGCTACAAATTATAAAATTGTGCTGTATCATTAAAAGTACCTGTCTAAAGATGGGAACCATTTGCACCAATAAAACAAGCATATTTTGTCCATTACTCCACCACACATTAGCTTTGGGCCAATAGAAACTCTGATATGATTGTGACACATCACGTCAATCTGTCATGAATCAGTCACTTCACTCACTATAATGCAAATATTCCAATCAAACTTTTCTGAAATAGGCTTATTTACTATGATGTGTTTTGTAACACTGTTATGACAACTTCTGTTATGATTTGTTCAGAGCTTTCTGCCAATGATTTGAAGGAGAAATACATTCATTATTTTAAAATTGAAGCACTTACTGAAAGTCTACATTAAACTGTTTCATCATTTTAAATATCTGGATTCATTAGGACATTGGTCTTAACATGACTCAAACTGAAATGTGTTTCTATTTATCACTATGAAACAGGTCGGAGGTATTTATGTTGAAAGGTTTTACAAGGGTACAAATGGTAGGAAGCATATGCTTGATTACGATTGTTGATTATGATTAATTGTTATGATTATGAGGGGGTCTTGGAAAAACTTTCTACCCCTGTAAAGGGTCCCTGGCACCAAAAACCTCTGCCTTAGAATGAACCCTTCATATCTACATAGGGAGCGGGTCCTCTTCACGGAGTCCGCCATGTTGCTAAAACCAAACACTGGCACACTGGCAAACACCACGCCTCTTTAGCTCTCCGACACGCTTGGCACACGGGAAAAGTTGTAATCTGCAACCTTGCCGCTAGATACCGCCAGATCCTACACACTGTTCCTTTAATATGACAAAAAAAACTATTGCAAATTGTAGCCTCCTTTGGGACCTTGCAGGGTAGAAAGACATGTTAAATATGTAAAATATTTACCCATATACATGTGGGGAGAAAAGCCACGGCCCTCTGAAGGGAATTTTCAACTCTCATAGTTGAAGAGGAGCCAGGAAAGGCTGAGTCTAACGTCTATTCTCAAGTGGAAAACTAGGTTACCAGGGATAACTGCCAAAAATACATAATTTTTGCACTAGTGCATCTCTCTTTCCTCCGAGCTGAAAGCTTGGTTTATGACCAAAGACATCTTCCCAACTAAAATGAGGATGAGAGCAAAAAAAAAAAAATGCGGGGTGTGCCAAATTACCACTTGAAAACAACCCTCTCCACATTTGGGGGCTCCATATTCTCTGGCACAAAGTTGAAAGCAAACACCAAAATGGAAACAGATGTTGAGCGAGTGAGAGCTGCTCCACACACTGGTGTGTATACATCCATGTTTTCATCAATTCTGTCTTTCTCTCTCGCTATGTCCTCTTCTCTGGCCAAACATAACAAGCGGGGGATGGAAAAATAAGAGTAAAACGATGGTGGTCCAAGTGGAAAACTGTGCTGTGATAATCTCTGATCAGTCCATCAGGATGAAGCTACAGTTAGGAAACTTTGAGAGATGACACTTAAAGGCCAAAGAGCACTAAAAATATAGAGCGAGAGGAGGCTCAGTACTTAGCTGGATTCCTGGTTGCAGAGGATCATGGGAAGTGGCTTCCTATCAGACTGGAAATCCATCATTTTGATATTCAGGTGGTACAAAAATCTAATGTTTGTTATCCTTAAAACTACAGAGAATTTGCCCAAGTCTGAATCAAATGACAGGTTTCTTTCACATGCAACTTAATACAGTGAGTTGGAAATACTGTACAGAACCAGCAAGGTTTGTTAGGAAACCATATTTCCCCAAAAGAACCTACATTTGGAAGCTGAGGTTATATATAGCAACTCTGATATATATTTATTTTTGCGTGAGAGCCGTAAGAGTCTGGTCTGGGGCGGGTCTGGTCTGGGTCTGTAGAATATGATGTGTAGGCCAGGACATCTCTGCAGCATGACAATATTTAATTTTAAATGCTATTTTGACACACATTTTGCCTTTAAAAAATATTCAGCCTCCTGTGATTTGAAAATTGCAGTAGGCCATATTGCGATTTTGATCAAATTTAGATTAATTGTGCAGCCTTACATTTGACCAGGTAAGAAAACAAAAGAGAGGCAGGAGTAAACATTACATTTGCAGAGACTAAACGTGATCTATTTTATTTTAAAGCTGAAAAAAAGATTATTTTCATTATCGATTAATCTGCCATTATTTTTTTCTTGTGTATGTTCTGTGAATGTGATCTGTTAATGTCAGAAAATAGTGAAAACTGCTCATGACAATCACTTAAAATCCTGAAGTGTTTAAATTGCTTTTTCTTCAGTTTAAAACCCAAAGATATTCAATTTATGAATACATAAAACAGAAACAATCTGCTAATACTCATAATTGAGAAACTGGAACTAGCTAACGTTTGGGATATTTGATTGAAAAACTGATTTTCAAAATAGTTGTCAAGGAATTCCCTGTCAATAAATTAAAGATTAGTCCACTCATTGTTTCAGCTCTAAATTGTCTACAATAATCTGACCAATGCATTTAATATTTGTAGCTGCACATACACTTTTTAAAAGGCAATGTTTTCACTTATTTAAGTTAATTACACCATCTGCTCAGGCTGAATGGGTGGAGATATGCTGGAATAATGCAATTAAGAATGATAAAAGTATAACTGATACAAATTTTGAAGATGGCTATTGTTGACTTACTATGTATTTATTAACAATTGGGGATCAAGTCTTGTACACAAATGATTGACTTTCAATAAGGAATATGTATTATTTTGAAGTCTAAGGGAAAAGGGTATCAATTATGAACTGATTGGTATAGGTTTCAGACAAACAATGTATGTTCACCAAATCCTCTGTCTGCAGTCCAGCTGAGGTTAGTCTCCTAGCTTTGTTTGATAAACTGAACATCACTGACACAACTTGACAAACTGTCTGTAGTGACTCAACACGTTCTGTTATCAGGAATCAGGCAAAGTTGAGTGTGCATGAGGAAGGTGATGACGATGCAAAGAAGGAAAGAAAGTTCACAAAATAAGGCTTCCGTCGAATAGTGTTATTCGCTTAGGAAGGTTCCTAACTGAGTGTAATGACCCGGAAATATTTAACTAGCAGCCATGATACGGGCTGGTCCAATTCTCTAAATGCTAAGAAAAGGGTACACGGGAGCTGGATTCTCACGATATCGACCAATCAGCGTCCTGTGAGGAGCTACTGGCAGCTATGGGCGTGGCTTATGTGTATGAGACGACACGGAGAGGTGACTGTTAAAAAAAACAATGGCGGCCTGAAGAGGTTAGCGTAGATGCTGCAATAGCATCAGTTATATCAGAACTGGAGAGTATTTTCTTCATTGAAAGAAGAGCAAAGAACGACTTTTCTCGATGGAAACAATGTTTTGACTCTCCTCCCAACTGGCTTCGGCAAGAGTTTGATTGACAGCTGGTTTATCCAATCACATGCCTGCCCTTTTAAAAACAGTTTCCAATGACAGCTTCTCAGATGGTTCGGTGTAGCATCAGGTTAAAGGAAAGGCGATTGTTTCCTTGCTTATCTCCTTTAGCATAGGGTATACTGGACCATCCTTTATGAAAGGATAGGATGCCATCCCACAATTCCTTGCAACAGCAACTTAAAACTCAAAAATTCTATATTGGTAAAAACTATTAGATTATTTAGAAAGACCCCGGTTGTTTTTTCTTTTTATTCATCTTTTCCTTTCCCTGCACTTTTACTATTTGTAGTATAATTTATTTTTATTTTTATATTATTCTATACTGTGAAATATATTTACTGAACATTTTGTGATGAAAAATCTGAACATGTTTTATGTAACTACTGTATTGAATGTTCTAAATAAGGTATAGGAAAAAAAACAAAAAAACATATGGCCGTCAATAACATCCGCCATTAATTGTACCACTCTTTGATTGTAAACGGATAATTTGTTCTGTTTTGGATAGGAATCATTACTTGAATTGTACAGCACTGAGTTTGTCACTGTACTCATTTTCTATGCGTTATAAATAAAGTTGCAATCAGAAAAACAAAAAACATCCGCCGTAGAATAAGCGCAGTCGGATTCTCTGAGCACCGCGGTTGTCTTTTCCCAAGTCCTTGTGAATTCTCCTTCACATCTTTCCTTGACCTTGTGACGTTTTCCATTGAGGTCAAGGAAAAGTGGTTAGGAAAAGACATTATTTTTGACTATTCAACCGCAGCTCACATCCCAAGTTGCAAAGAGAACTGCCAAGCTTTAAAGAAATAGACCAATAGACCAATCAATTATGAAAGTATACTAATGACTGAGATCCTCATACCCAATACACAAGGGTGTATGTCACAATAGGAGTGTTAGACCAGCCAACTTCCAAGCAACACAGCTGAATGGGAGGTTTCTCTTTATTCAAACCTCCTCATGTTAACATCTGTTCCTCGTTTCTGAGGGAGAGGATGTTGCAGCAACAGCGAAGGGAGTCATGGGAGGAAGGAGGTGCTTTCTCAAATCTCTGGAAAATGCAATGCGAGTGAGCAGGAAGTTGAGAGCAAACATCCCATATTACACAGCTCTTTAAGCTTGATGAATTGAAAACAAAAAGAAGTTGTTGTTGTTGTGAGTGATGATGTCAGAAGTGACTCTGCTGCCAGGAATACATCACATGAACACCCACCGCCTGACGAAAACTGATGAAGAGCTCGTTTACACTTTTGGTTGGACTCAGCCATTATTCCCTTCATGCAAATACTAATAAAATGGAGGTTGAGTTTTAAGATGTACCACCTAATGTGAGCGGTGAGAGAAGAAGCACAGCTGAAACCATTAATTGAGTGGTCAACTAACAGAAAATTGGCAACTATATCGCTCATATGGCTGCAACTAACGATTATTTTCATGGTCGATTAATCTGTTGAATATTTCCTTGATTAATCGATTAGTTGTTTGGTCTATAAAATGTCTCGTTTTGTCAACAACTCAAAGATATTCAGTTTACTGTCACAGAGGAGTAAATAAACCAGAAAATATTCACATTTAAGAAACTAAAATCAGAAAATATTATTTGTTTTCTTAAAAAAATACTCAAACCGATTATCAAAATAGTTGGCGATTAATTTAATAGTTGAAATCGATTAATAGTTGCAGCTCTAAATTCGCTCAAGTCATTCTTAAAGCAAAAATGGCAAAAATCACTTCTTAAATGTGACTATTGCTGGGTTTCTTTGTCTCTACAATACTAAACGTAATAGTTTTAGGAAGTGTTGGACTATATACATGTATGTCAACTTTGGCTTTGGGAAATTGTGATGGGTAATCTTTTTACCATAGCCCAAACAATTAATGATTAATCTGGAAAACTACTGACAGATTAATCAGTGATGTAAATAGTCCTCATGTGCAATACAAATTAACCATCATTATCACTGCATTTACACAGTCCATATTTAAGAAATATTCTTATTTAATTATTATTTATACTTAACAAACTTAATAGATCCCACAGCATTTTGTATTTACTTATTTACACTGTGGTTATATATTGTATGTGTTTGATGCACATATTTGAACATAGATATTTCCTATATTTTCTAATTTCTTATTTATTTATGTTTCTCTACATATACTGTGTTATATATTGTAGCATTATGTACATATTCATGTCTATTTTCTTGCATTTCTTTATGCTCAATGAAGTATTTCTGATTCTGATAGTGTCCTGTCCTGCCAAATAAAAGCTAACAAGAGTATTCAATCCCAGTTAAATGAAGTGTGGTACAGTGTGATGTACTGCACACAATAACAATGAAAGCTGGGGTGTCACACAGTCTCATACTGTATGCTTGAAATGTTAAACAATGGCAAATTAAGGCTACTGGCACAGACTGACTTCCTACATTCATTTTTAATACACATTCCTATCTTTTACATAATTTATACTCAGATAACAAGCAGCAGAACAGTTTGCTACTGCTCCTATGTGCTCCTATACGTGCTGGCCACACCAGTCAGTGAGTTTATGTTTGGTTTCCTAACCCACCCAGCAGCAGGCTGGCTCCAGATCTCTACAGACAGAAATAGACAAGTGGCAGGCAGCACACAGCTAGCTGCTGATTAGCCTGGGTTAGCAGCTAACTGGATTACTTCCCTGTGATAAATAAATAAACAACCACTAACAACAAGAGAACAAAAAGCCTGGCTGTCAGGACTCACCTGAACCGTGGAGAGTCCTTCAAACACTCCTCGAAGTCCACAGTGATCTTCATGCTGTCGCAGTGAGTGGAACCAGCAGACTGGTTGCTTAGAGACAGCAGTAATCCAGGATCTCCTTCCAGGCTGGTTATTAGCTTGTTAGCTAACGCTCCTGTGTCTCTGTCCTCTGTCCTCTGTCTCTGTCTCTGTCCTCTGCTAGCCAGCTAGCCTCTCAGGCCAGCAGCTACAGCTATTAACAAGTGGAGGAAATGTGACCATAAACGACCTGGGTGTTGAAGGGCTGACTGCCAACAAAACGCAACAACAACAACAGAAGTATGAGCCGCAGCGGTCAGTCAGAGCGGAGAGCGGAGAGGCTGGTCCGGCAGAGAGGTCTTCATAGCAGCCAGTGGGGAGGAGGAGGAGCTGCTCTTCATCAGCCAGTGGGGAGGAGGAGGAGCTGCTCTTCATCAGCCAGTGGGGAGGAGGAGGAGCTGCTCTTCATCAGCCAGTGGGGAGGAGGAGGAGCTGCTCTTCATCAGCCAGTGGGGAGGAGGAGGAGCTGCTCTTCATCAGCCAGGGAGGAGGAGGAGGAGCTGCTCTTCATCAGCCAGGGAGGAGGAGGAGCTGCTCTTCATCTGCTCTCACTACTGACTCACACTCAGAGATCCTCTACACTGGGAACAGATGGAGCACTATCCAGAGAGAGAGCTTCTGGCAGTGTCACTATCAATATCACTATCAGTCATCATACAAAACAGTGTGAGAACAATAATAATATGAGAAAAAGGGGAAAAGTCTTCTCCTATGGCCCATGTAATGATCATATTTACTTACACACCAAAAAACTGACAATAACCTGATATTTTCATTATCATTCATTCATTCATTCTCACTGTGCAATATCATTTTCCACTTGTGCAATTTTGTTAATAGTCTGTTTATTGTCAATACTGTATATACTGCTCCTATTTTTATACTTCTTTCTATTTAAATGGTTCATATTTTGTTACACTTTGTTCAGCTCTTTTTTTTACTGTGTATTGTTATTAATTGTTTTTTATTTGTTTGTTTGTTTTATTGACACAACAAACATTAATTACTTCTTTATTGTTTTCTTCCATTTACATGCATGTTCTTTTTAAATATCTATATATTGTAATTTGCTTAATGAATTGTATGTATGTATATATATGTTTTTGTTTTTATTTTTTTCTTCTTTAATTTTTATTTATATTGAATTGACGCTTTGGTAATATTGTTCACCTGACAGTCATGCCAATAAAGCAAATTGAATTGAATTGAATTGAAATATGAGAAAAAGGGGGAAAAGTCTTCTCCTATGGCCCATGTAATGATCATATTTTGCTTTCTTTTATGCTGTTTTCTTATTCTTCTCTCCCTCTTCTCTCTTATTTGGCCCCTGGGGAAGTATGTTTTTATTATAAGCAGAATAAGGGCAAGTATTATGATGAGATACTCTATAGCCCCTCATATTACTGTCTCACAATCAGCTTTAATCTACTTATTATCTATTCATTTGTCACTACTTATTTTGTCATAATATCTATGTATTTATTTTTTCTTTTCTTTCTTGTTTTTTCTTTTCCTTCACATACAAATTGTGCTTTTGGATTTATGATTATGTTATGGCATGTTATTTTTTTTATATTATGCATTTCCTTTCTTTATGACCATGATTATTATTATTTTGACTAATTCTAATTTATTTTCCTCCCACATACTTTCCATTAATATTATTATTATTATTATTATTTTGTCTGTTTGTTTGACTATTTATCCTTGCTTTAATTTTCTTTTTTATATTTGTTATTTTCTTTATTTTCTTTCTTTCCCCTCACATAAAAATATTGCTTTTGGATTTATATTTATGCATGTTCTTTGTCTTATTCATTAATATTGTATGATGAAATGATTTTATATCTTGGAAAACAAATTACATGTAGCTTATTGTTTAACTGAGTCAATAAAAGTCAAAAAAAAAAAAAAAAAAAAAAGTGAGTCTATTGTCTTTCCAATTTTAGGAAATAAAAAATGTCTGTAATCCCATGAGAAGGAGGGCTTTTGGACTTCCAAGTATCAAAATGTCTTGCTAGCAAGGTGCCAAAAGCTTTTATTGGTTTTAACCAACATAAACATTTGGCAGAGTTTATAATTAAGAACTTACGCATACATGGTGGATTTTATTAGATTCGTCCAATATTTTCAGACTCACTACATTTAATTTCAAGTCTTTTAGACCAACAATATAACATGGAAGTCAAGGCTTCAGCATTTATTCTTAGCAGTGTGGGGAACTCTTTGACACAAAATGCTCAACAGTGAGTCAGCTGATGATCACTCTTCTATATAAAAATAGATGGGTGACAACTGTTGCTTAAACCACGGATGATTGGGTTTGATGACTGCTGCTGGATTTTCTCAGTTATTTATGTTGTGCCGTCACTGACATAAATACTTTTATGGGATTTTTTTGGGGACTTTATCATGTTTGTTCCGTGTTTCACCTTCTTAACCTGCTTGCAGGACAAATTTCCTTTAAGGACAATAATCTGGAAGCATTTCTTCTTTATTTGGAAATGAATAAAAAGTGTCATTGAACATTTAACTGAATAAGTAAAATAAAATAAAATACTTCCAAATAATAATTAGAAGTCATTAGTATTACAGCACCATTATTAGCTCTCTTAATACAACCTCTGTGTTATATATATGTATTACTGCTCATTACGCATATATACTACATCCCTGTATTCATTCAGTTTATCCATTTTTAATACTATGAACCACACATTCACATTATTTTATATTTTATTTATGTTTATATTTTAGCCCTATATTTTAACTTGCACTACTTTATGTCTTAGAATCTCATTTTGCTATTACTTGTGTGATTTTCTTTTACATGTTTAATGAGCATTGTTGAAGGGAACCTGAGATTCATAGATTTGCATTGCAAACGACTGCTTCGTTGTAATTGTTGTGCATATGGTGATAATAAAGAAACTTTGAACGTCCATTGCTTTACAACCACGTGAAAAATAGTGTGCACTCGAAAACTGACCAAGAGTGATGCGTCTGTGTTTCCTACACGATCTCTGTGTCAGTGGACGCAGTCAGGACGCCTCCTTATTTTCTACTCCACCATATTTCATACTGTACATTTAATCACTCCTTAAGTATTAAAACGTTAACAAGACGGATATGTTAAAACATTTGACCTGTTATCGGCTTCTCTCTCTGTTTTGTGGTTGAATGAAACAGCAGAAGATGCGTTCATTAGCTGTAAACATGTAGGATAATCCTGGTAAGAACAAACACAGTCCCTCTGTTTTATCCTATTAGAGTTCCTGAAACACAACGAGAGCGGCAGATATGTTGTGTAACAGCGACATCTGGTGGTCAGATAGCGGTACTGTCATTTCACAGATCACCTGAAAATGTGTGCATCAAAGTAGCCTATAATGTTGAGTACTGGCACTTCATTTTTATTTAAGACCACAACATTTATTTATTTTTATTTATTTATTTAGCCATCCATAATTTTTTTCTATTATTATTATTATTATTATTATTATTATTATTATTATTATTATTATTATTATTATTATTATTTTGTCTGTTTGTTTGACTATTTCTCCTTGCTTTAATTTGTTTTATAATTGTTATTTTCTTTCTTTCCCCTCACATAAAAATATTGCTTATGGATTTATGATTATGTTATGGCATGTTCTTTGTCTTATTCATTGATATTGTAAGATGAAATGATTTTGTATCTTGGAAAACAATGTACAAAAGTAAAAGAAAAAAGAAAAAAAAAAGTGAGTTATTATTATCATTATAATAATTCCTTCTATTTAAATGGTTCATATTTTGTTACACTTTGATTAGCTCTTTTTTACTGTGTTAACTGATGCATCTTGTATTTTGCACTATACCCTTTGCTGCTGTACACTGCAAATTCCGCCACTGCTGGACTAATAAAGAAATATCATATCTTATCTTATTAGTAATAATAGTAGTAGTAGTAGTAGTAGTAGTATGTATTTATGTAATTCTCATTATTATGATTATTATGAATATCATTATTTATATAATTAGTCAAATATACAGTATATATATACATATATATATACCTCATTTTCTGTTTCATGTGTATCGTATTGTGCATCATTTTGAGGTAGACTAGTAGCACTTTTATTTCTATTCATTTGTATTTAATTATTATTATTTATTATTTAAATATGTATTTATATTTATCATTTTTCTTTTACATTATTATTATTATTATTATTGTTGTTACTATTGCTTATTATTATTTGGTATTTATGTAATGTAAAAAGTTATGTTATTAATATTATTATTCATTATTATTATTAATACCTAATTTTCTGTTTCCCGCTTGCAAAAACATCTAAATGGAGATTTGTAATAGCGCATATTTTAATTTTGTTATGGTACTTCTATTATAATACAGGTATTTTGTGCGTCACTGCCAAGATAGATGATTATTTGGATAAAACTGTTAAAAATATGGATTTTTTTTTCTGCCGTTTGGGGCATGATGATCACAGACCACAGATCAAGTTCACTTACAGTAGCTTGTGATTTTCGTCAAGGAATGACAAGAAAAGGAGAAGAAAAAAAAACTAAATCAGAGCCGTGACTCTTCAGATGAAGCAGGCCACAACAGATATTAGTTCCTAACAACATCTGTTTAATGATAGGAGACAAAAACAAAACAGAATACACACAATCGGATGATTAAGGACATGCAAACTGGAATTACAAAAACGCATTGGATTTAACATCCAGGTCATTTTTGAGACAGACACTCAGTGCTTCATCAGTCTGTCATCCTCAGAAAACAAACGGGGCAGAAGTGGTGCAAAAACAAAAAGCGAGACAGTGGACACGTGAGGCAAAAAGAAACACAGTAACAGGGAGCATAGCCTGTTCATTTTACACACATGTACATAAATACATAAGAGGCACATTTGACAGGTAATAACCACCGACGTACGGGGTGATCATGTCAGTCATGTTTTGGACGATTTTTTGTCCTTTTGTCTTAAGCGAGAACATAAACAGATCATCTCAGCTTCTCTGCAATTGTCTTTTCTATCTGTTCGCAAATTCAATGAACATAACAGAAGACAAACAGCATCGTCAAAAATCTGTATTTCCAGACATATTCCTGTTTCCTCTACAGTAATGATGTGATAATTAACAGCTCGGATGTGAGCTTGTAGGTTGGTGGAAATGGCCCAAAGGAAGTTGCTTTATCATGGAGAGAAAACGCCACCAAATGCTAAACTACAAGAACAAAATAAACTGCAAAGGGACGTTTGCAGAAGTCATACTGTTGGTGTATAATGATCTTTGTTATTTCCTTAATACAGAGCTCAACACTTTCAATCACAGTGAGGAATTAAAGGGTCAGAAGAAAATTAAGAGATTACAACACAAGACATACTCAGGGTTCCTACGTGCTTTTCTCTCATTCGACTCTGTCTCGTGAAGTCATACAGTGTATGTAGCTCAGGATAATCCCCAGAAACTGACAGGAGTAGTGCCATTTAGATCACACCACCAGGAACGTTTTTTTTCTCAATATTTGTCAAATCAAACAATTTAAGACTTTCTCGTAGTAACTTTCAACACTTGTAGGAACTCCAGACATTACAAAAATCCTCCAATAAGCCTTAGTGGTTAACTCCACAGCTTTAACTAAAGTCAGTAGCATCAATAACAACTCTTTCTTTGACATTCTCAAGCTGCGTCGTACAAGACACTCAAGTAGATCAGACAACTTTAAATAAAGTGTGATGAAGCTGGGTGAGAAATCAAACACACATTAAATGATTGTACCATCTTCAAACAAATGTACTCAGTCTGGTGAAGCTCCCATGCAATGAAAAGTCAACAACACAAATCATCTAAGCGAGAGCATGATGAGCGCTGGTTTTCTTCTTTTGTCAGATCTACACAAGAGCCTGGTGCTTAAAGACGTAACTGGTTAAAGACGGGACACTGTCCTGTTTATCAGTAGCACGTGCTGTACCTCAGACGTGGGACTACAACGCCGTCCCTCCTAAAGACATACAATGTGTTAAGTGCCAATTTCATTACCTTACTGCTATGGCCAGGAAAAACACAGGGGCCATAATCCTGAAATGTTTATTACCAGCTTTTCCGTCAATCTTTTACAAATCAATTTAAATGCTGAGTTTTTACTGAAAAAAGTTTCTCTTGGTAGACAACCTATACGCCAGATTAATCAGTGGATTCAATTTAGAAAAAAAGGCCTAGAGTCTGGTTCTATGAGGTATACATGTTTTTTTTGTAATTGCCAGAACTTTAAATGAGGTTTGGTGTGGTGTTGCTCGTAAAGAGAAAACGTAAATAAGGGGGCAAAATGAGCAAAGTGCCAATATAATAATTACAATCTGTGTTGTTTTACTTGGTCTTAAGCAAAAAGCCATTCAGAAAGTGTGACACCACAGCATACATGTCAATAAATAGTATATATTGTTGGTTGTATGATGTCAAATCTGGATGTTTTTTAATAATAAAATTTAGATTATGTAGGTCATGTTGTCTTGTCCTATTAGAGGACTAATATATAGCTCCTAAATTATCATAACACTATTATGCTAATATGAATAGGTTACCTGAATTATCAGGTAAAATAAAGAACCTAACTGGTCATCATGTTGTCCAACTTTTACCACAAAAAGTACTGATGGAAAATGCAACAGAGAGGTGGGTCACAAAGCGAAACAAAAATAAAAGCCATCTGTAGAGCACCCGGTATAAGCGCTGTCGTCATGTCTCAGTTATGCCCTTAGTGAGGCCGTGGGGTTTCCCCTGGCTTCCTCCAGGGCTGACGTACTGGCTCTGTGGCCTGCAGAGGACTGTGGAGCAGCCAGACGGGAGTCCTGGTATCCAGCAGTTTGTTTTTTTACAAGGCCTTGATCCTCCTTTCGGGGTCAGAATTACATATTCTTCAGTGCTATGTCAGTCCAGAGGAGGTAGGAGGGGAAATTCTTGGCAACAGGAGAGAGGAAGAGGAGGAAGAGGGAGCAACAGTCTTTTCTTGTGTGTTGTACTGATTCTTTCTGGTGGTTAGGAACCAGAGAGTTTGAAGGTTATATTGTACAGTTCTAAGGAATAGTAGAGACAGACAGATGACCGTGAGTTTTTATTGGCTGCTGAGGTTTGTTATACGAGTGGTGAAGCGGTGTCTGCTGTAAAGGCCCAGCGTTAAAAACACAGAGCGCAGCGGCATTGTCTGTCTGGATCTGAAGCCAACACGCAGGGCCGAAGGTGGGAGAGAAGCCTCGTCTACGAGTCCAGAGAATCAGCTGGAGAACAAACGAGAGACAAAACAGGCAGGCAGATGTGAGAACAGAAAGATTAAAATGTAATATTTCCCCAATTTCTTTTTCTTCTCTCTGTACTTTGATCCTCCAGATAGAGTAGCTGGGGGAAATTTAACAAAATTCCTGATTAAAAACGGCTTGCACAAAAAAATTCGACATCTAGTTTTATATCTTTAGTACAATTAGTCTGCAGTATCAGAAAGTTAGTTTTTGCCCTCAAGTGTTTCAATCTCAAGCTACAGCTTTTCTACTTTTGATGCTTCCTCTGGGGTTCACACACTTTTTCTTGTTTGGAATTTATTTTCTTACATTAATTTTACAAAACCCAAATGACGACACGAGGCAGAGGAGGAGTTACCCGGCCCGGAGGAAGCCCGGGGCCCACGTCTGGAGCCAGGCCCAGACGGAGGGCCCGTCAGCGAGCGCCTGGTGGCCGGGCTTGCCACGGAGCCCGGCCGGGGATACCCCGAAGAAGCAACGTGGCACCCCCCTCCTCCTCTCCATCCTGTGGGCTCACCACCTGCGGGAAGAACCGCTTGGGTCGGGTGCGCTGTCACACGGGTGGCAGTGAAGGCCAGGGACCTCGACGGACTGGACCCGGGCGGCAGAGGCTGGCTCTGGGGACGTGGAACGTCACCTCTCTGTGGGGGAAGGAGCCGGAGCTTGTGCGGGAGGTGGAGCGCTATCAGTTGGATCTGGTAGGGCTTACCTCTACGCACAGCCTCGGTTCTGGAACCGTACTCTTGGATAGGGGTTGGACTCTATTCTTCTCTGGAGTTGCCCATGGTGTGAGGCGCCGGGCGGGTGTGGGGATACTCACAAATCCCCGGCTGAGTGCCGCTATGTTGGAGTTTACCCCGGTGGACGAGAGGGTCGCCTCCCTACGCCTTCGGGTTATGGGGGGGAAAACTCTGACTGTTGTTTGTGCGTATGCACCAAACAGCAGTTCGGAGTATTCGGCCTTCTTGGAGACCCTGAATGGAGTCCTGTATGGGGCTCCAGTAGGGGACTCCATAGTTCTGCTGGGAGACTTCAACGCGCACGTGGGCAACGATGGAGACACCTGGAGTGGCGTGATTGGGAGGAACGGCCTCCCTGATCTAAACCCGAGTGGTCGTTTGTTATTGGACTTCTGTGCTAGTCATGGACTGTCCATAACGAACACCATGTTCGAACATAAGGATGCTCATAAGTGTACGTGGTACCAGAGCACCCTAGGCCGAAGGTCGATGATCGATTTTGTAATCGTATCGTCTGATCTGAGGCCGCATGTTTTGGACACTCGGGTGAAGAGAGGGGCGGAGCTGTCAACTGATCACCATCTGGTGGTGAGTTGGGTCAGAGGGTGGGGGAAGACTCTGGACAGACCTGGTAAGCCCAAACACGTAGTGAGGGTGAACTGGGAACGTCTGGAGGAGGCCCCTGTCCGAGAGATCTTCAACTCACACCTCCGGCGGAGCTTTTCTGGCATCCCTGTGGAGGTTGGGGGCATTGAACCCGAGTGGGCGATGTTCAAAGCTTCCATTGCTGAAGCTGCGGCGGTGAGCTGTGGTTTTAAGGTCTTAGGTGCCTCAAGGGGCGGCAACCCTCGAACACCGTGGTGGACACCGGTGGTCAGGGAAGCCGTCCGACTGAAGAAGGAGGCCTTCCGGGATATGTTATCTCGGAGGTCTCCGGAGGCAGTTGCAGGGTACCGACGGGCCCGAAGAGCAGCAGCCACTGCCGTGACGGAGGCAAAGCAGCGGGTGTGGGAGGAGTTCGGAGCAGCCATGGAGAAGGACTTTCGGTCGGCACCAAAGTGCTTCTGGAAAACCATCCGGCACCTCAGGAGGGGGAAACGGGGAACCATCCAAGCTGTGTACAGTAAGGATGGGACACTGTTGACCTCAACTGAGGAGGTAATCGGGCAGTGGAAGGAGCACTTTGAGGAACTTCTGAATCCGACCAATACGCCCTCTATGGTAGAGGCAGAGCTAGAAGCTGATGGGGGACCATCATCAATTACCCTGGTGGAAGTCACTGAGGTAGTCAAACAACTCCACAGTGGCAAAGCCCCGGGGATTGATGAGATCCGCCCAGAAATGCTGAAGGCTCTGGGTGGGGAGGGGCTGTCTTGGATGACACGTCTCTTCAACACCGCGTGGAAGTCGGTGACAGTGCCTAAGGAGTGGCAGACCGGGGTGGTGGTTCCCCTTTTCAAAAAGGGGGACCAGAGAGTGTGTGCCAATTACAGGGGTATCACACTGCTCAGCCTCCCTGGTAAAGTCTACTCCAAGGTGCTGGAAAGGAGGGATCGGCCGATAGTAGAACCTCAGATCGAAGAGGAACAATGCGGATTCCGTCCTGGCCGTGGAACAACGGACCAGCTCTTCACTCTCGCAAGGATCCTGGAGGGGGCCTGGGAGTATGCCCATCCAGTCTACATGTGTTTTGTGGACTTGGAGAAGGCATATGACCGGGTCCCCCGGGAGATACTGTGGGGGGTGCTGCGGGAGTATGGGGTGAGGGGGGCACTTCTCAGGGCCATCCAATCCCTGTACGCCCAAAGCGAGAGCTGTGTTCGGATCCTCGGCAGTAAGTCGGACTCGTTTCCGGTGGGGGTTGGCCTCCGCCAGGGCTGCGCTTTGTCACCAATCCTGTTCGTGATATTCATGGACAGGATATCGAGGCGTAGTCGGGGGGAGGAGGGTTTGCAGTTCGGTGTGCTGAGGATCACATCGCTGCTTTTTGCAGATGATGTGGTCCTGTTGGCATCATCGGTCTGCGACCTCCAGCACTCACTGGATCAGTTCGCAGCCGAGTGTGACGCAGTCGGGATGAGAATCGGCACCTCTAAATCTGAGGCCATGGTTCTCAGCAGGAAACCGATGGATTGCCTACTCCGGGTAGGGAATGAGTCCTTACCCCAAGTGAAGGAGTTTAAGTATCTCGGGGTCTTGTTCGCGAGTGAGGGGACGATGGAACGTGAGATTGGTCGGAGAATCGGAGCAGCAGGGGCGGTATTGCATTCGCTTTACCGCACCGTTGTCACGAAAAGAGAGCTGAGCCGGAAGGCAAAGCTCTCGATCTACCATTCAATCTTCGTTCCTACTCTCACCTATGGTCATGAGGGTTGGGTCATGACCGAAAGAACGAGGTCGCGGGTGCAAGCGGCCGAAATGGGTTTCCTCAGGAGGGTGGCTGGCGTCTCCCTTAGAGATAGGGTAAGAAGCTCAGTCATCCGTGAGGGACTCGGAGTAGAGTCCTTGCTCCTTTGCGTCGAAAGGAGCCAGTTGAGGTGGTTCGGGCATCTAGCACGGATGCCTCCTGGGCGCCTCCCTTGGGAGGTGTTCCAGGCACGACCAGCTGGGAGGAGACCACGGGGAAGACCCAGGACTAGGTGGAGAGATTATATCTCTACTCTGGCCTGGGAACGCCTCGGGATCCCCCAGTCAGAGCTGGTTAATGTGGCCCGGGAAAGGGAAGTTTGGGGTCCCCTGCTGGAGCTGTTGCCCCCGCGACCCGATCCCGGATAAGCGGTTGAAGATGGATGGATAATTTTACAGACTGAAAACTCAGAAGTGGGGTTGTATGAGGTACTTATCCATAGTCAGTGTATTACCTACAGTAGATGACGGTCGGCACGACCCCAGTTTGGAGAAGCAAACAGGAGTTACCGCATGGAAGCAAAGCAATGTACTGCTGTGGACGGGGCTGGCAGCAAAACATATTTTAGCCACCCAAAAGAAGGCCCACCTAAAAATATCGACATCATTAAACGTGTACGGTTTACTTTGCCGTCAGACAGCCCTTTCCGACAAGGAACCGAAGCCGTTGTATCCATCTATGCTCTCGCCAAAGCCACCAGACTCCATTGGAAAAAACTGTAATTTTACCTCGCAGAGCACGGGGGTTGCTGGTCTACCGCTGCCTCGATCGGTTAGTTCGTTTGTGCTATTGTGACTTTGTGAATCGGAACTAACCAAAATCACCCAAAAACACAAACAAACTAACCGATCAAGACAGCGGTAGACCAGCAACTCCTGTGTTCTGCAAGGCAAAATCAACGATTTTTTTTTCTTCTCAATGGAGTCTGGTGACTTTGGCGAGAGCATGGAAAACAGCTTCAGTTCCCCATCAGAAACATAGACTGTATAGCTGTCTGACGGCAAGGTAAACTGACGAAAATATTCTAAATATAGCATACACTTAAACTGATAAAACATTTTTTAGGTGGGCCTCTCTTTTAGGTGGTCTGTAGGTAATACACTGACTATGGATAAGTACCTCATACAACCCCACTTCAAAACACCTGAACTATTCCTTTAAGTTCCACAAAGTATATAATAATTACCTGAAGAGTTATTAGGCTTACAGAAGCCAGTCTAAATCTATTTTTTTTTTTGTCATGAAATATGCGTAGTCATGCCTAAAACAGGTTTGCTAGATTGGCATCAGGGCAGATCAAACTGAGTATGTGATAAATAAAGACAAATCCTTTATCCTGACCCGTTGTGCTCAGTGGAAGCTCCTCCTAATGCAGCTTTGTGAGTAACTGAACCACAGGGCGGCACAAACAAACAGCAGCCAGCTGTTTAATCTAATGACATCCACACTGACAGCGTGCATCAGTGCGTAAAACCACTATTTCTGAACCTCTTCACCTCAGCTAGATTTTGCAAGGTGTGCTACACCGCTACGCCTCTTTAGCCATACTGAAAAACTATTGGACTGGAAATGATTCATCCGGATGTGCACAGTAACGCAGTCTGCCTCTCCTTACCTTCCTGTGGCGGGTCAACACTGATCTCCTCCGTCTCCTCCGTCTCCTCCGCCTCCTCCGTCTCCTCCTTCACCTCTTCGTCCCTCATCTCTTCATCTGCGTCCTCGTCTTCTTCTAGCTCGCTGGCAATGAGCTGTCGGGCCAGCTTGATGTTCAGGCCCTCGTTGTAGTGCATCTTCCTCATCATCTGAAAATGCGACTTTTTGGCTGCAGAGGAAGATACATTTGAAATCGTTTTAATTTGCCAAAAGCAATGGTTACATGCAGAATTTAGGGCGGTTAATTATACTACTATTATGACTCTACTGATAAAAACAATGGTTCAACTTTTTCATCATTACTAACAGACTTTTCCACATTCACACACATGAAAAGTTGCTCCTGAGTCTCTATTGTTTGTTACAAAGTTACTTTAAAAAAGGGGTCAGACTCCAAATGGGACACAGCGAGGCAACTGATGAGGTTTATTTTAGTAAACAATGACTTTCAAGCGTTTGCTGCTGTGATGGATGGTAACTGCACTAAAATAAGGTAAATGGAGGGTGTGATAGACTTTATGCGGGGCTAAGAAAGGCGATGCTGGGCTCTGTGTTTACTAGTAAGTGATGTCCCACTGACATATTTAATGACAGGTGGAGATGCAACGTAAACAGTGAAGGTTGGAATGAGGTCTATTCAAGCAGCAATAAAGTTTTAATTTGAAAATGAGAGGTTCTTTTCATCCTGGCGCTGTCGGGCAGCTCTTATGGCAGAAGTCTAACACAAACAATGGTCTCTATGCAAAAATTAGCAGCTCTGAAATAAATTACAAGTATTTACTATTCTCATTTGCTGAAGTTAATACAGTGTTAAATTACTTTGTATATTAACTCTTCAAAAAGACATATGACTACACACAAAAACTTTTAAAAGTCAAACTATATCAATTTATTTTGTTAGTTTATGGATGTTTAAAGGGCACCATAGTGCTAATTGAGGTCTAAAACTTGACAGGAAACCTTTAACTTTAACAAGTGCTATTTCTAAAAGACTTTTTAAAAAAAATATGTATACGAGACTAGCTATATTGGCTGCACGCAGACACAAGTATGTCTTGTATTTTGTGTTGACCTCACAAAAGGACTAAACATGAGGAAATATTTTATATAAATTTCTTCCATTCCTACATTCTCTTCAACCTGAATCAGCACCTGCAGCTCTAAAACTGATGTTAAAACGTTCCTATAGGTGGCACAAGTTGGCACGTCTAGAACTGGGTGTCAAAAAGTGCTGACGCTGCAGCTCTGCGGTTGGATTATATCGACCGGATTTGCAGTTTCCAGACTGTTCTCTCGCTTTTAACCTGCATAGTTCAGATAGAAATGTGAAACAACAAGCAGGCATGCAAACCTGTTCAAATTCTACAGCGCATGTGTGTGTCTGTGCTTTGCAGCTCAACTCACATCTCTATATCTGAGAGGGAGTTGTGTGTGTGCACATAGAAGGTCAGAGAACGGTCAAAAGCATACTGACACAGTGTGTATGTATGGATGTGTGTGTGTATGTATGTGTGTCTGTCTGTCTTGAAAGAGCACACATAAAACTGGAGCCCTTTCCAAAACCGATCCGTCTCCACCAGCAATTCACTCTGAACTTAGTCACCCTCACCGCTACAGAGGACACTTAGTTTATATTAAGGTGAACTGGATAACATGATAATATTACACTGAGACTTGATAAATGAAGGCACTAGCAGGTGTAGATGTGAACTAGGCCTGCTCGATTATGGCAAAAATCATAATCACGATTATTGTGGTCAATAATGAGATCACGATTATTTTGACACGATGACTCATTGACTTTTGAAACATCATGCATTTAGAAAGAACATTTTGTAGGCTACATTTTAAAGTTAAATGATCAGTCTGGTGCACTTTGAGAGCCAATTGAGAGGCTAGATCTATGAAGAACTTTGTGCTCTAGTAAACAATTTAATCATAAACACATACAGATGTGAATGGTGATGACACGGCGAAAAAGTCACATCCACAAAGCGTGGTTAATGAGACGGGGTGGGTTGCCAACATTGCTGCAATGATAATAGTCGCGCCAGAAGCAGGGAGCTCTGTACCCCCCCGCAGGGAGAGAGGGCACAGCGAGCACTAAGCGCAGAGGTCCGGGCGAGGGGTGCTATAAAGCGCCACCTTCACGGCACACCAGCATGGGGCGAAAGTGCACCGCTGTAAAGGAAAGGTGTGCGCTGGATTTATAACATAACTCAAAACCAGAGTGTGTAACTGCGAAATGGAATAATCATTTTATGATGATTATTTTCATAAATGTTGGAAACTAAAATTATAACAGAAAAAAATTGAAATTCGATTAATTGTACAGCCAAACTGTGAACAATTGGAAAGGAATATCCATGTTTACCTTGTTCTTCAGGAGTCAGCTCCTCTTCCTCCTCCTCGCTGCTCTCTTCCTCTTCTTCTTCTTCTTCCTTCATGAAGCGAGGCTCAGCGCCCTCTGCTGCCACCAGTCTTGAAAAGAAGATCAAAAACAGACAAGAAATAAGTTAATAAGAAATGTCAATGAACTGCCTCTTTACAGTATTTCCACTCCCAGTTTGCTCTGTTGTGTTTTGACCACATTAAATGACCAATTAGAAACAGGAGATCATCAATTGCTCCTCCTAAGGTCGTTGTGAAAGAGACTTCTGAGAAGGCGTTCTATGGAGGGACACAGACATGGGAGGAAGGCAGATGGAGAGATGTTAGGCGAGGGGGAGGAGAGAGTAGGCATAGTGAGAGGGAAGAGATACGAGCGTGTGTGAGTACTCAAGCATGAGACAAAAATAACAAGAGTTACTATCTCCATCTCTAACACTCACAAAGAGCTTTAACAGCAGAGGACAAACTGAATAAAGGTTTACGGCTCAGCGGATGGTAGTGAATCGGTGAAACTGCCCCGGGGAAGCTCCCATTTACTGTACTACTACTACTGTTCTCCAACCAACTGGCCTGATTCACCCACATGGAAGACAATTTCCTTACAGTTTCAAAACGCACCCGTAATGGTATCGGATATCCAAAGCGGATATAAAAGACAGACGGGAAGAAAGATAGAAAGTGTAAGTGATGCAGTGAATTAGAGAAAAGCATAGTTGGCTAGAGAGAGTGGAGAGTGGATGTTAGAGAGATGAAACAACAAGAGGACGAAGGAAAAGAGCAGCCGTTGTACTATCTGGAGGGTTTAGAGTAAAACAATGGAAGGCACTCCGTGTGGAAGTAAACAAAGGCGGCTAATTGACTTGCAAGCCTGGAGCTAATCACTAACCTCTCTGTGGTGCACACACTCAAACTAGCTCATCCCATCCCTGCATTGATGCATTTACGTAAGCGTGATGGCCCACAGCGTATACACTTCTCAAGCTCCCATTACCATCCAGAAGACGGCTCTGAGTGGCAGATATATGTTTCTTAACACAGAAAGACTTTTCAGGGTGAAGATGCCACCCAGAGACAATAAAGACGTTATCCGCCCTCCTAGTTACTATGTGATTAAAGAGCCGACCTATTATGCTCATTTTCATGTGCATACTTGTATTTTGGGTTTCTACTAGAACATGTTTACCTGCTTTAA
This sequence comes from Sebastes umbrosus, assembly GCF_015220745.1. Taxonomy (NCBI): domain Eukaryota; kingdom Metazoa; phylum Chordata; class Actinopteri; order Perciformes; family Sebastidae; genus Sebastes; species Sebastes umbrosus. Next base: position 26,140,037 of record NC_051273.1, on the reverse strand, counting down.
TGTACAAAAACGCTTTGTTTTTGTCATACCGACAGTGCTGCAGCACCTCTTTTCACCTTGTGTCTGCTCTGATTGGTCAGCTGGCCCACTCTGTTGTGATTGGTTAACCAAACCAAACTCTTCCGACTAGGCTCCAGCTCCACCCTAACTAGCTTTGTTTGAGGGCATGCCAAACTAGCTTCTAGGCAGCTATTATACAAATGTGTTACTTGGTGACATCACCACATTACAGAGGAAAAGGTGGGACTTCAAGCAAGGCGTTTCAGGCAGTTCAGGAGCAGTGTTTCTGCGGGGGAGAGCAACTCCCTTTGGCGTGGACTTTGGGCTTTGTAACTTTGCAGACATTTTACATGCACAAAAAACTATATAACACACTAAAGAAAAGGGAAAAAGCACAGAAGCATTATAGGTCCTCTTTAACTTTTTTGATGAAACCTCTGTCCTTTAATATTTCCTGTTTCCGTGAATTGCTTTTAAAAACTCCTAAGAGATGACGTGTTAAGTTTCTGTATCCAATTTAGTTTCATGCATATAGTGAGATTTTCAGTTTGAAAACACACTACAATTTCTAAAGACGAGAAGAGGCAATGCACAAGTGTGTTACTTCTATTTTCACTGTGTTGTGGCTCCGACGCTTTGCACTCTCCACAAGTGTTAGTAAAACTGTGATGATGATTTTTTTTAATGGATTTTTTCCCCCCAAGATAATAAAGTAAATAGCCTATATTCAAAACATTAGTTTGCACAGTGTAATGTATATTCTCTGTCAGCTTTTGACTAATACTACATCACTATCATGCACCGTGGGGAAAAACTCTATCACGCACAATTGGCTATTTTTCTAGAGCTGTTGAGCAGCATGTCTTTAGTACTAATATCCAGTGTGATTCAGAGCTATTCCTCACATTGCATGACTTTTTCCCCCCTGAAATTCAAGGCTGATGGGAAACACCCTTAAATCCATTGTTTGTTGACCAGCTACTGTTGCTGCGAGTAAAAATGGAGGAAGCATTTCCATGGAAACATAGCGTGCTGCTAACCTCCACAGAGTAACATTGGTTGGTTCATGTCTGTGTAGTTTATAATTTATGTTATAATGTTTGTGCGTATGTTATGGACAACACATAATAGATATGTTTTTTTTCCACGTGTCTTAGTTAGAACAAACTAGAAATAAATACACTATCATATTAGGACATGTCAGTGAAACGACCTGCTGTCTGAGCAATCTGAGGACACGCCACATTTCATGTAGTTTGGGGTCGACTGCTGACCTTTACCAAGGTTCTCTCAGCCTGATGCTCTTTCAGTGGAAAAAAGAAGAAGTTTGTCAAGATGCATTTAGTAAACCCAGCCTGGAGCACTGTCAAAGGCAGCAGTGCAGTCTGGGAGTGAGTGAGTGAGTGTGTGTGTGTGTGCGTGTACGTGTACATGGCACAACTTTCTGCCTGGGCAACTCTGTCCGGGAGGCTGCAGCTGAGCAGCTGCTCTATTACACCACCACTAACCGGGAGGTTACACCTACCTTCATCCCACTGCTGCCATTGGGAAATGAAGGAGGTATTAGGTAAGAAAATTAAGGTCTAGGGATAAATTGATTCATATTTCCAGGGAAAGACAACTGACATGTTTCTTTCAACGAGCAGTTCAGTTCAGTTCCTTACACATTAGAACAATTATTTTGCGTTTTCGTTAGCAAACATTGTGGATGGTACCAATAGAACCACCATTTTTGATACCACCTCAGTCGAGGTTCCAGGCGAGCTGAGCCGATACTAGGAGGTGGAGTTAAAATACTGCAGACCACTGATTGGTCAGAGAGAATCATCACTAGCATGACATGGGACATCCTGCACAAACTCGACGTTTTTGAATTTCCAATCTGCCGTCAATAGTGATCGCAATTTTGAATTCATTCGACCCAGATTTAAAAAAAGAAATGGCAGCTCGTAAAATTACACTGGACACACTAGGTACACTACGCTGGACACACTACGTACATTATGCCGGACACACTACGTACACTACGACATACAATTGAAGAAGTGCAAATCTTCTGTTTGGTTGCAGTTGAAATGAATCGGCGAGTGTCCCGTTGAAGATGATGTCATGGCAGTTTCACACACCGTCGCTACGGCGATCAGTTGAGAATCCCGCCTACACTAAGGGTGTACTAACTGCAGTGGAAACACGGCATAGAGAAAAGGACCTGGTACCAAAAGTGAGTCGAGTCGAGCAGAGCCGTACCATGCAGTGGAAACACGGCTTTTGTTTCTACAACGATAGTATTGCAACGTCTTTGGCACTGCAGTCTTTTAATGTGTCGTCCAAAACGTTTCTTTGTAGTGCTGCAGTAAAGTGGTCACTGGTGTCTTAAAGACGTAAGAGGCTGTATAGTAAATAAACTCTTATCAGTTATTGTTTGAGGACAAGGACATTGGTGAATGTGTTCACATGTGGCGTATCTGGGCAACACTCTGGGCACGAATGATTTTTCCTCCTTTTCCAGGTTACAGTTCTACTTCACTAAAAATCTAAAAAGCTCCGCACTGCACCAGCAACTACAGAAAAATTAAAAATTAAAGGCAGCAGAGCTGTCACAGGGGCCAACTTCATTATCTTTCCTTTCATTGCTTGCTTTCTCCCCTTTCTACCTCTGTACTTGGTTTGTGCTTCCATTCATATCTCTTACTTCGACGCCAGGTCATCAGCTGCGAGTCCACTGTGGCCGTCCGAGTCACTCAGCGCCCCTTCATCATCGTCGTCCCCCAGCATCCTGAAAGAGAGAAATTAACTGAATGAAGATAAGCCGAAAATGAGACGAGGGAGGGAGGATTGAGAAGGAAATGAAACGCAGACACAAACAGAAGCAGATAACCAAACAGACGGGCTGATAGAGGAGATAAAGGGTCGAGAGGAAGGAGAGCACGGAGGGAAATATAGACAGGAAATAGGACCACGAGGAGAGAAAGAGTAAAGGTCCGTGACGAGGGTGACCTTCCCTGCAGCACCCTGGCATATTGGATTACAAACCTGCTGAGACACGCACCAACGCAATTCTCCTACACTGGCACTGGTTAGAGCTCTAAATTGACTACATGGTAATTTTAAGGGTAGGGAAGGATATACAATTTTTTTCATGTCTTCAGATAGCTTATTATTTCAAATATAACATTTCAAATATTTTCAAAAATATCAAATTCCGGATAGAGCAAAAATAAATGTGTGTTCTGAGTTTGTTACACCACAGAAAAATGTGTAATTAACCACCCAGCCAAATTTGAATGATTAAAAAAAAGGCAAGTTTATCAAATTAGGTTTCAAAATCATGAAAAAATAAGCAGTATCCTCTGCTCTGAAACGCTGGGAGCGTGTCCGCTGAAGGCTCTGAAAACCACGGGTGAGGGTTGATTACATTAGACTGGCAATCTCACAATGCTGTGCGCTACTTTTGTAGAATGTTAACGCGCATGCTCTATGGGCAGAGCATCAGAGAGCACCAGAGACTTTCGCCAGCCGAGCCGGCAACTTGAATGGGGATACAATAATTCAATAGAGCGGTTCTTCAAGACTTTCCAAATGTTATCGGACCGAAATGATCAAATTCTGATAGCGAAATAAGTAATTTTACGGGGGGTTGTGACGCTCAAAACAATTTACTCGCCGTTTTACAGACGCAACAGTAGCGACGAAGTAGGCTACGGCGGAGCCTATGACGTAAGCACGGTTTTAAGTAACTTGGTTGTGATTGGCCAGTGAGCCCAGTCCTGGAACATGCATGCAGCACATTCTCATGTGCATCCCGAATGACAGGCACACAAGAGGGTCGGTCAGAGATCTCTGATTTTACTTTACCCGGACTTTAAGGATCAACTGAATCAAATTTTACCAATAGACACAGACAAAGAAGGCTCTGACCTGTTGTAAGGTGTGCTGGGTTCATCTATCTTCATCAGGCCATAGTCTTTGTCAGCCGGATGGTACGTGGCCAGGATGTTCATCTCATCCCATTTTTGGGATTTCTTCCTGTAAAAGGATCAAAGAAAACACAGTGAGAAGAAAATGAGGATTAAAAGGACTGTCAGTCCATTTGGACCACTGTGCACCAGCTGCCCACCCACAGATTCCTGCAGGGAGAAGAGCGAGCAGATTGAATGTAGGACTGAAAGTGCCCCACTTTTCACACAGACTGCATATTTTGGGAACACAGACGTAAAAGCCCGGAAATGTCATCGGCACCAATTTGGTTTCTCTCGGCGACTCTCAGGAGGTGCATTGGTATTTGCTTTTGCGTCAGGGTAATCCATCACGGATGTGAATAAGGGTCTGAGTGAGCGCTAAGGCTGATCAGCTGTGAGGGAATAAGGTCAAAAGTCAAACAACAGTCTCGTTTGAGACAATTGCTTTTTCGAGAGTTGATTTTTGTTCCACCTCTCTGAAATACACCTGTTCCTAAATCCACCCAAATGTTTCCGTTCTCAACTGGGGAATAAGGCCGTCACCTCTGCATGCTCCGCCTGGGCTTTTTTGTTCACAATTACTCTAATCCTTGCTGCCCTTTCAAATCCTTTGAGGAAATGAACAGAAACAAAGACTAAATCAGCACAGAATGGGAAAATTTTGCTCGAGAGGATAACGAGAGAACACCTGCCATTATAGATCAGGAGAGAGAAGCGGAAACATTTGTTTGAATCTTGCAGTAAAAATACATCATTCCACTGCCAATGTTTTCAGATTACTGTAGGCTTGTGCAGTTTTCATTGTCTCATTAGCACAATATTTACTTCATTTTTCACACGTTTTTAGCCTTTTAATTTCCAAACAAACCTAAAGCTATAAATCCAGGGGCTTTTGGGATTTATATGTGGCCTAGGTTATACCATCTCTACTTCTTCATAGCCTTTCCTGCAAAGACACTGTACATAAATCCTGACCTTGTTCATGGAACAAAAGGTCAGGTATCATGGGAGACAGGCAGGGGGTGGGAAACGAGAGAGAGAGGCTAAATGGACTGCCTGCTGCTACAAGCCTGCAGAGCTCCCCTACGCCTCTCACTCAAAAACAGACCTGAGCCACACAGACTTTGCAAACAAACCACATCATTCTCTCTGTCCCAAAGCACTAAAGAAGTCCTCCTAACGTCCCCCAAGACAAGCTGCAAATTAAAGGAAGTATAAGGAATCAATTTTCATATTATTTCCTGTTAATGTCCTACATGGCAAACCCTGAGTCTCTGGCACTTCCTACAGTTACAGAAATCCACTGAAATAAACTTCTTATGCAGGTAAAAATGAGTGTTACGGCCTGCACCACTTCAACACCTGCAGCAAACAGTGACACGCACACACAAGTACATACGGAGGAAGTCAATCAATTTGGTTGTGGATGCCGAGCCAAGTCGACTTCCCTGGATGCTACATCGACTCTAATTCTCAGAGGTTAGCTTTAGATGTTCTTAATGAGCTTGCATGTGTCGCACTGGCAGTCCAAGAGCAGCGCACTCTTCCATCACATGTACAGATAATATGCCAGCATTAAATAGGAATTCAGCCTTGATAGTGAAGATGAGGAGTGTGACATATAGGAAGTCCATTCCAGTTTATGGAGAGAAGTCTTTTTTTAAAGGTCAACTCAACTAAATTGTTGATTTATTTTCATTTCTATTAGAATGTTTTACAATTATGTCTGCTTATGATATGGTAAAAAGCTTGTTTCTACCTGCAAATTACGTGCTAAATAGTAAATACAGCCTGAGCAATTCCATTTTATTCTTGCTAATTCCCTGGAATTTTGCAACCCCAGTTAAGACCAACATCTGAAAAAGGGAAATGGGTTTGGTTACCAAATAATTCAGTTGAGTTTAAAAGGGTTTTGGCCCGGACTCAAGCACATTAGCTGATACGAACTGGTGCAGCAATGAGCTGCTGGCCTGCTTATTAGCAGCAAGGTGGCCTAGTGGTTTGAGAAACCACTCTGTAAACAGACAGCAAATAGGCCAGTGTTGTTCATCCTGATAAAATGCCCTTGACCAACATACTGCACACTCATTCTGTAAACTTACTGTAGCTACCTTGTTGGGTGGGTTTGTGTAACTGGAGCACCCAAAGAGAGTGCATACTACTGCAATTACTACATACAGCAATACAGTTTTTGTCTGAGTCTGGATCCAGAGAACCCAAAGAATATATAATATAATTAATAGGGTTTTGTTCAGGGATGATTTCATATCCTGCTACTTGGAAAACAAGGCAGGAAAAATAATCTGTTTGGCAGAGGTAACAAAGTTGCCTCAAGACTCAAATAAAAAATGAAAAAAAACACTATTTGACAATGAGTTTCTTCAACATTTTCTAAAGCAAGTTCTGATCTGAGAAATAAACAGCACTCCAGAAACTTTCCCAGGAAAGGGCTCTGAGTAACATCTGGGAGAGTGTGTGTTACGGTGTTAGTGTGCTTTACTCTAGAGTTTGTGGTTACACAACGAATCTCAGAAGCAGCCAATCATGTTCTACTTCCACCAGACCGGTATTGCCCTTAAATCCACTCACTCATTCAGAGCAAATCATCACAAACACTATAATGCATGCAACGATGATGCACCTGCCACTGCAAGAGGGAAAAAAACAACTACTAGCACACACTAAATATAGCCTGGAGCTGTATCTCTTATGTGATGATGACTATCTCTCGAGGGTGGTCAATAGCTGGCGACAAAACACTTCAGGAGAACTCATTAAATAGAGTGAGTCATCACTGAGAGCTGAGCTGTACTATCAGGTAGCATAGCCAGAGAGAGTAGTGAGGAAAGGTCCAGCCCTGTGCTCTCCACTCCTGCCTGAACCCACCAACAGTAACAGTAGCACAGTGGGACAGTGGCTGGCCGAAATGCACAGAATATACTCCTTCCATGTACTGTGTGAAGCCAAAAGTAGCATGGAACGAAATTAGTGCCAGTCACGGGGGAACTGCTCATTAATTTTACCCGTGTCCCTTTCCCAGCCAAACACACAAGCATCATCTGAATTATTGTCATGACCTGAAAACTTGGGCTGTCAATCAATTAAAATATTTAATTAAGATTAATCGCATGATTGTCCAAGATTAATTGCGATTATTGCTGAATTAATCGTACATTTTTTATCTGTTCAAATGTAACTTAAAAGGGAGATTTTTCAAGTATTCAATACTGTTATCAACTTGGGAGTGGGCAAATATGCTGCTTTATGCAAATGTGTGTATATATTTATTATTGGAAATCAATTAACAACAGAAAACAATGACAAATATTGTCCAGAAACCCTCACAGGTACTACATTTAGCATAAAAAATATGCTCAAATCATAATATGGCAAACTGCAGCCCAACAGGCAACAACAGCTGTCAGTGTGTTGACCTGACTATGACTTGCCCCAAACTGCATGTGTTCATCATAAAGTGGACATGTCTGTCAAGGGGAGACTCGTGGGTACCCATAGAACCCATTTTCATTCACATATCTTGAGGTCAGAGGTCAAGGGACCCCTTTGAAAACGGCCATGACAGTTTTTCTTCGCCAAAATTGAGCTTAAGTTTAGAGCGTTATTTCCTCCTTTGCGACAAGCTAGTATGACATGGTTGGTACCAATGGATTTCTTAGGTCTTCCGCTAAAGCTTACAAATCACATGTTGCCTTAATGCTTTAAAGAAATTAGTGGCGTTAAATTGAATTTGCGTTAACGGTTATCACATTAACTTTGACAGCCCTAACTAAAACATTAACTTTGGTTATTGTCTGATAATTTGACAATGTTTTCTCAGAGCTCCAAAGAGTAACTCTTTTTTTGTTTTGTTCTTTGGCCTGCTTGTCCAGTAATAAAAACTAACCTAAATTTCGGTATGAAAATTATTTTTTTGGAGAATTTCTGCATTTTCCTTCAGTTTTTGGTACACTCAACACAAGTGCAAATCGCTGCTCTTTTGGCTTCTTCCTCCGGCAGCAGTAGCTAGTAGTAGATTTAGGACTAAGCCCCTCTGTCATCTGTCCAGACTTTAGAATGTGCATCAGCGGAAAAGCAGAGTAATGAGGTGGGAATGCAGCACATAGAATTCTCTGGCCACATCAGCGGCCATGGTAAGGTCATGATCTCGAAAAAAAGTAATGTCTTCCACAAAATATGTAGGGCATTTTCACTGTTATACTGACAAGTAAAATAGTGTTTGGTGAAGGGAATCTAAATCTAAACTGAAAGGATAAAATAACTGCAGCTATAAATGTTTTATTGGTGCCTTCAAATGGGGTCGTGTTTACCGTGTTCATGAGAAGAGTCCATATGAACGCCCCCCTCTTGTGGTATTCACGACCTTGTATGTGGAAAGCTCAGAGTTCACGACTTGTGACGTGTTTGTTGACGTTGTCAGAAATGGCGGAGGCCATGGAAGTTCATTTTTCAGTGCATAATAAGTTAATATATTGTCATTTTAGTCGTATATGGTTTCCTTCGTAATTTTATAATATGTCTGAGAAAAATGTTGATATTCGGCCTCATCTTTGTCCTCTGTCCTTATGCCTTTGCATTTACTGCAAATTGTTAACCTCTGTGGCTTCTGTGACGCCAGCAGTGACGTTAATATTTCCGTTGCTTAGCAGCGGTGTTCTAATGACTTAACCACTTGAACGCCAAGCATATTGTGTATACGACTTCCCATGTTGTAAGCAAGAGCTCACAAGTTTCATTTGAAGGAACCATTTAACTGCAATAATGTGATTTCCAAGATCAAATGTTGAATTTCAATGAAATTACACCCATAGGTGACATTACACTTACCCACCTCTGTACCAAGAACACAGGAGATAATAAAGAGGGAGATAATTAAGTATTTCTTTACTCAGTTTACTGCCTTGTACTAAAGTAGTTACTGCTCTGTATCATTGTAGACCAGATGTGTTCAGATTCATCAGTTCCAGACATTTCAAAACAATACAAAAACTGCACTAATTATCTGTGCCCACAGTTGGCCTCAACTGACCCTTACACAGGCGGGTAACATGTCTGACTGGTCTGACTGGTCTTTTTCAGTCCACATTATGGAAAGTCAGAGATTCACTACCTGCCAGTCAAACTGTCCATCAGACAGTCAGGATGAGGCTCACAAGACAGTGAAGGAGAGATTGAGTTTCATGGAAGCACCCATGAATTATATATGACTAGGTGTGTTAACTAGATAATGGTGGGTGATTGAAGGGATAACAAAAGTGACACTCTCTAATGGGTTAAGAAAAACAGTGGCCAAGGTTTTACAATGGCCTACAATGTTTAAGGAAATGAATTGGAGCTGCAAGAGAAATAAATAAATGGCAGCATGGTTTTGGAATTGTAATTCCTGCTAATGTTGCAGATTTTTTTTAAGAAGTTGTTGGTCTACGATTCATTATTTTAATAATAAATAATTCAGCAAATTTATATCTATGTATTCATTTGTTAAAATTTTGTTTTACAAAGTTAAGAAAGCAATGTTTAAGTCAAGACTGATGTTTCCTTACACATAAAAGAATGAACCCAGTCACTTCCACACAGAGAGGCATACAGCTTAATTAAACACTGGTATCAGATCGGGACTCGTTATCGGCTGATAACCAAAGCCCAGGTATCGGTATCGGGACTGAAAAAGTTGGATCGGTGCATTCCTAGTTTTAGTACGTATACTGGACAGGGGATAACACTGAAGGGTCATTGTTGTATTAAAAAAAAATGCTGACTCACACTGACTAGGTGTCCATAATAGGACTTATGAAGAATATCAAATTGCAGAGGAGCTACAAAAATAACTAAAAAAAAGCTAGAAATGATTAAAATACTTGTGCAAATAACAAGGCATACAGTCGTATGAGAGAGTGTGTATTTGCTTTGACAGTGGCAGCATGGCACAGCACGGTCAGCCTCTGTTCTTCTCTGTGGATTTGGTGCTTGGCTGCACACAGTATCCTTCTAGAAAAACTCTTTTTCCTCCACTTCCTCGTCACTCAGAGAGAGACTATTTTTGCACAGAGAAAGCTTGGTTCACTGTTGGGACTGGAATTCACTAATAACTCCTGTCCTTCTATGGCCTAATTTCTCACACCGCAGCTTTAACCAACCAAAGAATGGCTAGTTAACTTCCTAAGTAACTGGTAGGACATGAGGAGAATATAATCACATAGCTGGTTAATGTTTATCGATATACACCATATGCATGTTGATCTAAATGATCAGAAGCATCGTACTATAACCATATATTTTTTTCTAATGACCCCTAATTTGTACTAGATCTCATTTTTAAAAAGGGATAAAAATCTAAATATGATTCTACTGATGATACAGCCCAAGCCAACTGTTACAGTGGGCAGAATCTCCAGCTAGCATCGAAGGATTGGCAGCATTTGGCAGGTGGGTGGTGTCAATTCATCACCCTGACTGTACAGCAGACAGAATTAAATTTGTGTAAAGCCCTCTTATGTTTGTGTAGTAGACTTAATCACACTGACATATTTTAAACCCTGTTTTTTGACAACAAATAAAGCTTTCTTTTTTTGATGGTACCAGCTTGTGTACTTAAAGAAATGTTCTAAAGCAGATTGATGGAAGATGTGCTTTGTAAAGCTACAAGTTTCTACATGCTTCAGTTTCCTGAGGGCAGAGAGGAGAAGCGAGGCGGCTGTGCGAGAAGAGCACCGATGGGCTGGTGATCTGTGGCGTTATGTCTCGCTGCCACAGCCAAAGTCTCAGTGATATCGATGCATAAGAGATGGCAAGGCTCCAGAAAAAGAAACCATCTTCCAACTCTTGTCAACCTGACCCTGAGACCGAGCACCTAATAGACAACAGATCAGCTGATTTAGCAGTCCCAGGCATCGGTAGATCATTATGGAGCCTTGTCACTCCCCTAAACTGTGACACTGTTGGCATACCCCATTTTATGTCCTCTGTAATGCTCTTGACCTCTTATCTGAGGCTTCCCCATTGCCATCGAATACACTTGATATTTTAGTTGGGTGTCCTTTACTGTCGGTGGGGTGAGCCAAACTATCCTCCTGGCCAACATCAGGAAGCAATTTATGCCGAGCAAGGTCAGATGTCCTCTGCCAAAGCATCTAATAGGTGCCTGGACTAAAGGGCACAGGAGATGTGTTTAGGGAGCAGGGGATTTGAAAGCAGTTAAACTGATAATGGTGAATATTTAACAGCAGTCTTGAGGTGGTTGTAGGAGAACTAGAGCAGAGGTGGGTGTAAGAGTGTCAGATCAGAATATGGAGAAGGGCTGGTTCAACCCAGTTTGCTGCCTCTTTTGACCCAGACTAGTACTCCAGTGCCAGCTGCGCAGGCCTGTAACACAGTTGTCAGTGTCAGATATAACATCAAATGTTAGCCGCTAGAAATATAACTTGGGGTACACCCAGCTCTGCTTTGTCTACCCACTGGTTTAGACTGGTTTCAATCTCAATGACTCACGCACCTGATTCGACTGTTATCAGGCCATTAAATAGGCGTCATCAGTTACTATAAGTACCTAGATGTGGGTCATTAGGGTCTTACTACATTGTGAAGGTGAAACTTAAAAGAAAACACGTTCTAACATGTCGTTTAACTGAATGAAACGTCATGTTTTGAACACAAACAAAAAGGCTTCTTTAGGCTTAGGCACAAAAAAACAGGTTTAGGCAACAAAAGTACAACTTCTTTAGGTTTAGGCAACAAAAGTACAACTTCTTTAGCTTAAGGCAACAAAAGTACAACTTCTTTAGCTTTAGGCAACAAAACTAGAAGTTCTTTAGCTTTTGTCAAACAAAACTACAACTTCTTTAGGCTTAGGCAAAAAACAACTACAACTTCTTTAGGCTTAGGGAAAAAAAATACAACTTCTTTAGGCTTAGGCAAAAAAAACTACAACTTCTTTAGATTTAGGCAACAAAACTACAACTTCTTTAGGTTTAGGCGACAAAACTATACGTTCTTTAGCTTTAGGCGACAAAACTACAACTTCTTTAGGTTTAGGTTACCAAAAAACGGTTCATGGAAAAACATTGTGTTTTGGTTAAAATAACTAGAAACTCAAACACAACTACCTGACTTATGCTCCTGTCATAATTACTATGGTTGCTGTTGTGTTCTTTTATACCTTCTTTTGGTGATCTACCATGTAAATAGATGATAAAACCTACTAGTGGGTGTAGTAGGCCCCAATTGACCCACATCTATGGGGCTTATAGCGACTGATAACGCCTATTTAAAAGCCTGACAACAGCCTAATTGGCTGTATCACCTGTCAAAGGCTTTGAGCAATACATATTTTACCATTTTTTAATTTAAAGCTTAACAGCCACTACCTTTCAATTTGTTAGTGGCTTTTAGTTGGCCTAGATCTTGATTTACTCTAATGTAACTTGTTGCAGACAATGTACTGTTTGTTCTTACAATTCATGCCAGCAGTGTACATCTTTTTTCATATGCAGAAAACAAACATTTAGTCGGTGTTTGTTATTTCCAGAAAGACAAGACATACAAAGAGGTAAAGTTAAGCTATAGCACCAAAGTGATGATATGGTAAGCTAACATTACGTTATATGAGGACATGACATTGGGGGTGCTGCACAGACAGACTCAGGAAATCCTTTGTCCCCCGAGCCATCAAACTGTACAACAACTCTCTAGGGAGGGTGGGGGGGGACAAAAGAGGACGGACTGCAGGACAGATAATAATGCACTATACTATTTTTTAAACAGTCTCTTCTGCACTATATTCACTTTTTTTAATAGTCGTGTATCACAGCTGTTACCCTGCACTATATTCACTTTTAACATTTTTATATCTGGTATATTTTTGTTGTACTTTGTACTTTTCACTACTAACTTTTTTACTGTATTTTTACTAACATGTTTTGCACTATGGAACTGTGATGCTGGAAACTTGAATTTCCCTCAGGATCAATAAAGTTACTATTTATCTATTTATCTATCTATCTATCTATCTATCTAAATATCTATCTATCCATCTATCTAAATATCTATCTAAATATCTATCTAAATATCTATCTAAATATCTATCTAAATATCTATCTAAATATCTATCTAAATATCTATCTAAATATCTATCTAAATATCTATCTAAATACCCATTCATCTATCTATCTATCTATCTATCTAAATATCTATCTAAATATCTATCTAAATATCTATCTAAATATCTATCTAAATATCTATCTAAATACCCATTCATCTATCTATCTATCTAAATATCTATCTAAATATCTATCTAAATATCTATCTAAATATCTATCTAAATATCTATCTAAATACCCATTCATCTATCTATCTATCTATCTATCTATCTATCTATTCATCTATCCATCCATCTATCTAAATATCTATATATCTAAATATCGATCTATCTATCTAAATATCTATCTAAATATCTATCTAAATATCTATCTAAATATCTATCTAAATATCTATCTAAATATCTATCTAAATATCTATCTAAATATCTATCTAAATACCCATTCATCTATCTATCTATCTATCTATCTATCTATTCATCTATCCATCCATCTATCTAAATATCTATATATCTAAATATCGATCTATCTATCTAAATATCTATCTAAATATCTATCTAAATATCTATCTAAATATCTATCTAAATATCTATCTAAATACCCATCCATCTATCTATCTATCTATCTATCTATCTATTCATCTATTCATCTATCCATCCATCTATCCATCTATCTAAATATCTATCTATCTATCTATCTAAACAATACAGACCTTTGTTTAGGGTTGGTGTAAATTTGCCCTATTATGGTCATATGTGGCTGGGGGTTGTCATTATTATATATATATTGTTACCCATATTTTCAATGATCACTAAGTTTAGCAAGACCACCGTTAGAGTCACTCTATGTGACTCCACAGTAACGTTACAACCTCAGTAACGTTACAACCTCAGTAACGTTACAACCTCAGTAACGTTACCTGTCGTATCTGACATCACCGGCTAGCCAACAAGCTAACGTGACTCCTAACGGTAAACGTTAGCTTCTTAGTTACACATACCATCAAGATGTTATCAGGGAGGAGAGAACCCATCTCATAGTCACACAGAAAGAAACATGAACTTCCCCCACACAGACACAGTTAACACAGTTACATGAAGAGTTTAGGTGACAGTTCGCCTCTCTGACGTTAGAGCAGTAACTAACGTCAGAGAGGCTAACAAGTGTGCAGCTAGCTCTGGTTACCTAGCTACCAGCCTCACGACACACAGCGGAGCAGCAGCACACTTACTGTGGGTCATCTTCAGAGAGGACCGGGGCTGCTGGTTCAGGACTGTCTCCCGGTACCTCTTCGTCAGGCAGAGATTTGACGTTTGTAGCGCTGTTCTTGTTCTTCAGGATGCCTTTTATCGGCCGAGGAGCTGCCATTCCCTCACACAGTGACTGACTGTCAGAGTCAGACCTCCTCCTCTCTGCTCCTCTCGAACTCAACTATCTCTCTTCTACTGACTCTGTGATTACTGCCTCTCAGTTAACAAAAGACGGGATTGGTTTTAAACATGCTCCCCGTCATAACTCTTCTGTAAACTCAGGTAAACCTATAGCATGCACTGTCTGCTCAGCATGTCTAGCTGCTCCCTCCTGGTTGTTCACTGTGTGGTGTGGTGGGGCAACAGCACTACTAGCGGCTGGACACACAGTATCGCGAGATTTTGAAACGCGATTTCACACAATCAAATGCTGCATTTGTGTGCTCGTAAATTTCTAAACTGTAAAGAATGTCTGATATACTCTTATTAACAATTGCAACAACTGCAGTATTTTGGGGGTACGTATATTGTATTTCAGAAATAATGTGAATACAGGAACGCAAACACAAAAAGGAGGAAGACAAAATGTGAGTGCATGTGGTGTTTAATTTATTATAAATCTAATCATCATTTTTGTTGATACTCCTTACCTATAATTAATTATGAAACACTCAGTCAAAAAGTTGTGATTGCCCCGTCACAAATAATAGAAATGCAATATTTATTTTAAAAAATGCATATTTTCTTATATTTTGCAAAATGCACATTTTCTTATGATTTCTTATATTTATATTTGCTCCACCCAAAGTCTGTGAATGAGTGCTATCGCAGGTCCTTCCTTTCTGCAGCTGTCAGACTCCACAACCTGCACTGCTCCCAGTAGACCACTTACACACCAAAAACTGACAATAACCTGATATTTTCAGGTGGAACTTCATTTCATTCTCACTGTGCAATATCATTTTCCACTTGTTCAATTTTGTTAATAGTCTGTTTATTGTCAATACTGTATATACTGCTCCTTTTTTATACTTCCTTCTATTTAAATGGTTCATAGTTTGTTACACTTTGTTTAGCTCTTTTTTTACTGTGTTAGCTGATGCATCTTGTTTTTTGCACTATCCCCTTTGCTGCTGTACACTGCAAATTTCCCCACTGCGGGACTAATAAAGGAATATCTTATCTTATCTCTTATCTTATTTTAAATCCCATTGCTTCCCTCTCCTGGAGTAACTGTGTATCTACAACCTATCAACATAACCAATTTTTAACTTCCACCCCCTACCATCAAATAGTACTTCCTTTTTGTCCTTACTGATATCTCATTGTTATTCCCCCCATCCCCAAAAAACTTGCTTGAACAATAAATACATCCAAATAAGAAACAATTTGCTCTCAAGGTTTGATTGTCACTTTAATGAACAAAGATACACAAGAATATATATTATTTATGCCAACAATAACATACTACAATCCATCCTCTGTACAGTATATCATTTATCATTCCATGCTCTAAACCAGCATGTAAAAGTCATATCTGTATTACTATTTTCAACGATATCAGTGTGTTCATATAGGTTAGATTATTTTTACAATACCTTATTTATGGAATGTCATTGTTTTCTGATAATCACCATTATTTAATTTGTTGTCTGATACTGCTTTCACAGTTTCACAATTGCTTAAATACCTCAAAGGCCAACTCATCTTCAACATGTATTGGAAGTGTGTTTGCACCTACACACATACAGTATGTGAGGGAGGGCAGTAGATATGCAGTATGTATGAGCTCTAAGCTAGTCCTTACTAGGACTTTTGTCAAACACAAAATTGCATGAATGAATCCTTTCACTTCCTGTAAACAAGTAAAACATGTTTTAAATCTGTATTTGTCTATACCTGTAACATCTGTCTATCTCTTTCTGTGAAAAGCAATTAAAGGTAGAGATTTGGCTAAGCACATACAGACATAAAGAGACTAAGCCTGAGATACACTCCTCAGTTGTCACTCTGAAGGATTCTTCGTTGTCCACAGTTATTCAGGCAGCCGATGGCGATGGGAGATCCACGAGCAGTTGGGCTGATGAGTGACAGATCTGGAGTATCTAGACCACGGTGTGGACACGCTTCCTGATCAGGGTCCGCGCTATGCTCATCTGCTTCAACCAAGGCTTCTCTGTGAAGGTGCTGTACAAGAGAAACATTCATTGTACACAGTATATTAAAGCTGTCATTTATAGCATTTGATTCACATCTATAAGTCATTATCAATCATTAGTCGATGAACTGTAACTGTGGTATATAACTATATATAGTAAAAAAAAATTTAAAAATGAGGCAATCAATAGCCTCTGCTTTGGCACCTTTAACTTCATTTTGGTTATATATCTTCAACTGGTCAGTGGATGCATCAGTACAAAACCTAAATTAGCAACTAGTAACAAACAGATTTACAGACAAAAAGTGTGGTGTAAATAATTTGACTGCAAGTAAAACCATTGCCGATGCACATACAGTATAAAGTACAAAGATTAGAGACCTGGCTATAGTAAAGCAGTATAATGCATTTTCTCTTGGTGTTCGGCCACAGGGGTGAGAGAAGGTCTCCAGAGAAGATTTTGCACAGGGAATGTTTTCACTGGTGATCGGCGGGAGTATAAACTTGCTCTTGCACAAGCTGCTGTCATCCTTACAGATTTCATCCAATAGGCCATCCTCTCTACTTTTTACATATTGTTTTTGCTTTTTCAGCAGCTCTTTAAAGCCACCAGGGCTCACAGGCTGCAGGCTGGAAAGGTGCGATACTGAAAGTGAGTTTTTGATGGGAGGTAATGGCTGCAAAGGTTTGGCCTTGATTCCTCTGCTTGGTTTGGACACAGCTTTCCTGGATTTAGAAGACATGTTTGGCTGGTTGAAGCCATCTACCAGCAACGTATCCCCCACCCTGGCTTTGAAGGCAGCACTGGAGTGGCATCGATTGGAGGCCGCCTTTCTCTGCCCCAAACTCACCCAGCGTTTTATCTGCAGGTAGATACGCATGGGCAGGGACATGTTTGACAGGGATACTACTGAGCACAGCTTATTGGCTAAGTAGCGCACACAATCCCTGTGACCATGCTGAATAGCAATTTTCAAAGGGTCACAACTTCCAGGGTCCCGACGAGCCAAGGTCAAAAGGTTCTCGGTGATGAAGAGTTTGAGGATGAGGAGCTGGCTGCTCTCTGCAGCTACGTGGATGGGACATTTTCCAGTGTCTCGGTGGGCGGTTTGGTGGCACCACTCTCGGTACGGATGTACTCCGACTGGTTCCTCAGCATGCGTCCCCCGCTCCAGCAGCCAGCCGGCCAGATCCAGGTGGCCTAAAGAGGCGGCGATGTAGAGCGCCACCTGCAGCTGAAACCTGGAGAAGCAGGACAAGAAAGATTCACTTTAGTCTGTAAGATTGCACTCTGACTCCTTATGGATATAGCAGTTCTGTCACACTGTTATTCATGTAGGGAATTTCTGACCTCATTACTGGCTTCTTCTCCGATAGGTGGCTCTGGACTGTCAGTCTGTGACCCAGGAGGCAAGCCTGGAGGAACTCCACCCACCCATCCCACGTGTCCAAACGGAGAGTAGTGCCTTTGTTCAAATGAAATCAAAATAAATCAGATTCATTAAATTTTGATTCTATTTTAACTTCAAATATTTGAAGTGGTGGAAAGTAACTAAGTACATTTACTCACATACTGTATAAGTAAAATTTTAAGGTGCTTTTACTTTACTTTAGTATTTCAATGTTATGCTACTTTCTACTCCACTATATCTCAGCAGGTTGGTATTGGTATGATTGTACTTTTTACTCTACTACATTTATCTGAGAGTTTTAGTTACTTTAAGATCACAATGAAATGCTGCTTATGTGTAAAAACATCATTAATAATATTCCAATAATATCATAATGATCAAAACTCTCTGAAAGGGACAATTCTGCCCAACAAGTATTTTTACTTTAATACTTTAACTATATTTTGGTGCTAATACTTTTGTACTTTTCCTTAAGTAAGATTTTGAATGTAGGACTACTTGTAACAGAGTTTTTCTACACTGCACAGTAGTATTACTTTTACCTAAGTAAAAGATCAGAGTACTTCTTCCACCACTGAATTTGTGCATGGCTTTGAGGTTCTCTCTATACCTAATATCCAGTTCAAACAAGCAAACATTCAGCACAGGTTGGAGGCTGCATATATTAAACAATTTAAGTAATTTAGTCATTTAGAAGCCAAGAAAATACATTAAATCTAACCTTTCACTGAATCAATTAAAAATGTTATTCGACTATTCACTTTTTTTTTTTTAGTTAATGAGCTACACAGCACTCACTATGAAGTTACACACATCAACCACATAGACAGAAAGTATGTCATACCCACTTCAGTGGCGTAGTCCTGCAGCTGGTTGCAGTCATAGAGCTGAACACCAGCAGCTGTGCTCAATCTGAAGGTGCTGACTGGGAGGCCACTCTGCATGGACACCACAGTTTTCAGTCTAGCGATGGACATATGCAGAAGAGCCTCGCTTCCCATGATTGGTAATGTCTCTCCTGTCACAGCATTGAACACACGCATCACAGGCCTGCGTTCACTCTGAAAAAATAATTATAAAGGCTTAAAGGTTAATACAACAAAAGAATAACAGGACTGTAGTCACAAGATGATTATAAAAAAAATCAGCCAGCTGCAATTCACATTGTCACTTTTTAATTCATCACACTGTATTCATTCATTTCATTTTTTAATATTAATCTGTATTTTTGTTTAATGTAAAATATTGGAAAAATTGTACACAAGCAAAGAGCAAAGAGGAGTTTGCTGCAACACTGTGGTTGACTGCATACATTCACTGATGAATGGGCAATTATGTTATTTATTTATGCAATTGTACATCTTTGACCTGTGAATATTTAAAATGGGGATAGATCATATTTAAAATGCTCTTTGACAAATTGAGTCTTTTGATCTTTTTTTCTTCCATTTAAATGTGTTTTATTACATTTTAAGGGTTCATTCGTATGTTTTCTCCTGAATTCAATTGTTTACTTTTTTGTCCTTCTAGAGAGTTCCAAGGAAGTTTACCTAAGATTTGATAGTATCATTATATTGAGTTTGTATCCGTTACAACATTCAAATCCCACCTCTAAACTCACCTGTTCAAACTGGCCTATTCATTGTAGTGTCCATCAGTCCATCACATGTGTCTGCCTAAATGTGTCCCTGTCATGTCTGGTTGTTTTTATCTGTTTGAGTATGATTTTATCTCTGTAAGGTGTCCTTAGGTGTCTTGAAAGGCGCCACCAAATAAAATGTATTATTATTTTATTATTATTATTATCTCTCTAATCTTTTTAATGTTATTTTCTGAGCGATGATGTCCATGATTTGAGTAAGTTCAAGGTGATCTTCAGTCAAACCCATTTCTGGAGACCTCTCATTGGTTGATTGAGGCAGCTCTTTTGTGTGTATGGAAGAGTCATGTTGCTGCTCATATACCTGATGAAGGTCAGACAAACCAAAACATTGTGTACATAAATATTTCATCAGGAAGTGGAAAGTGTGCAGGGGTTTTTTCTCATTGCTTTCACTTCCCTCTGACGCACCTGTCACACATTCAGGTTTGCAGAGATATGTTTTCTACATATTTTGGAGGAAACCCAGAGCCTGGAATGCTTGTACATATCTGAAAAATCTCTGTACATGATTTCTTTTGCATGCAAAGGGTTTTGACTGAACACATGTGTATATAGGTAGGCATTTGAGGACTGGGAGCAAAAATGTATCTTTGAAATACACAAAGATGTGAACGCAAAGTGACCCAGACCAAGAAAAGACTAGAGAGTAAAATTGGACCAAAACACTTTAACTATTTTTATGAGAGGATGTTAAATGATGACAAAGGGGGGACACACATTTTACACATGTTGCCTGGTGACGGGGCTGGAATGTGTCCCAATACTAAAAGGGCACAAACTAAAGACCTCAGGCAGCCATAAACACATTTCTCTCCAAGCTGCTGCTCACATGGGAACATCTTGTTCCATATTAGTGCGCCAGTCTGACATGAAATTCACTCACTATAAGAAGGTCGTCTTTGATGAGAAGTAATCCCAGGTAATGAATTTGTATGCAGGAAGATAATAATTTTGGCAGCCCTAAAGTGAAAAGATGAAGAATAATGGGTTTTTGAAGTGAATCGTCAGTGATAGTGTATACTGCAGGTCCCTCAACATATAGGTCAAGCATAAAGCTCCTGTGACACAAAGCATAACCCTTCTGAAGTGTTGTTGAGCAAGACACTAAATACACACCAGCTCCAGGAGTAGAAGTTGTATAAGTGACCTCTGATCTCTCTGGAAATTAATGAAAGTAAATAATTTTCTTTGGGGTTAGAATCTCACAAAAAACGAAGTGAGTCTGTAAGTTGAAAAGTTGGAGGTGACATTACACTTTCATAACATATTTGATCTGATTTGAAAGTTGTAGTCAGTTTTTTCCAATTTTTCCAGTTTTTGTGCAAATAAAATACATTTCAATGCAAACACTTCACTGTAATCATCTGTTTATGTAAAACATTTTAATTAAAAAAAAGCTTCTGAAGTGTAGACCTAAAGCTTCGGCATCCTCCCTCAATGTGCACCACTTTAAGCTGATTGTACAGCTCCAAATCTCTAAACCCTTCTCATGCTTTAATACCTTTATCAGGCATCGGATGGCACTTCCACTTGTGACGCCCACGTCACTCAGAGCCCAGCTGTCCTGCAGCGCTGCACCACCGTAGCTCAGCTCCAGGTACTGATGCTGCTGCTTGTCATCTGACAGTTGCACCAGAAAGTAATCCTGCAGAAAGGGACAAGAAACAACGTTCTTAATAGGCCGTGTTCAGCATCTGTAGCTGCATTTGCTTTTCCATCTGAGCTGAATAACAAATGTCTCCAATGATGGAGAGATTTTTTCTTGACATATAAGATCATTAATAACAGTCTTGCAATGCATAGTATTTCACTTTTATAAGCAACATTATGCCAAAAATGTGATAAATCCATCAAACAGTCTCTTTTCCCACCAGTAATACGTCCAAATCA
This sequence comes from Sebastes umbrosus, assembly GCF_015220745.1. Classification (NCBI taxonomy): domain Eukaryota; kingdom Metazoa; phylum Chordata; class Actinopteri; order Perciformes; family Sebastidae; genus Sebastes; species Sebastes umbrosus. The sequence goes on along the minus strand of NC_051273.1, from coordinate 26,118,595 downwards.
TCAGGTACATTTTCAAAATGATGTGCAAACATTTAAAAAAATAAAAATAAAGGCCCATAGCTTTTTATTACCTTCACCATCTGCTTCATGGCCCCCACAGTCTGATCTGGAGGGACATCAAAAGGCTCACAGGAGCCCTCAAAGCAGATGAAGACCCTCATGGTCGGGACATCCGTCCTCCGTCCTCCTCCTCTGTGGTGCTCTGGTCAGCCAGAGGAGTGTGTGTGGTGAGTTTGTCATTGTAGTGAGGGGGGCAGGAGTTTTGTGGGTAGGGTTTAGGAAGGACACCCTAAAAGTGGGATCTAACAAGTCAACAAAAGACAATGCTTTTAATCGGAATTATTCAATAGTTGCTTTCAAAGAATATCTAAAATGCCAGTTAGAAGTTGACTTATCTTTTTGGCTTGGTGGCGTGGAGTTTTTTAAGTTGATCCATTTGGGTTTGAAAAGGGGTTCTTGTATATGCTGTACATATTCTCACCTCTCAGACTGAATCATCAAATAATGTTAAATAGGAGAATCTCAAAGTGCAAGAAGAACAGGTAAAATAGATTAAAAGGGTGGAAAAATGTTGGTGGCTGTATTGGAAACACCAGTGGCCATGGTATAAGCCTACATTATAAATATGCAAAGTAATTTCGCTCACTCTGACTTGTACTTAGGCACTTGTTAAAGCGCAGCTCTTTATCACAACATGTCTCAAATTACTTTACAGAGCATACAGGCCTATCTATCTCAGCATTTGTAGAAATGTAATAAAATGTTGTGTTGCACGTGACAATTGCCATTTATTGAGCCACACAACTGGAGTTTGATTTACTCTTATACCATCTGTACACCTGTTTTTACCACACGTGCCTGGACTCTAAGACACAAAGTTCAAGTGCAGTTACAGACATATTGTCTGAGGTAGACCCAGCAATACAGGAGAGGTCCTATATCAGCATATCTGACCAAGTTTTTAAAATTCAAAACAGAACACAGCATCTTAATTGTATTTCTGGTACTTGATTCTGTTGTGACATTACTGTGTGAAGTAGGCCTGTATCAGTTGTTTTTATTCTATTCTGCTCAACTATATGAGCATATTTGTGGAGAAGACCATCACAAGTTAAAAGATTCAATAATCAGTATCTTAGAAAAATAAATCTCAGGTGCAAACTGAAACTTATTTAATATGCTATTTAAACATGTTATTGCCATTTTACATCTAAAATAACTTACGATATGATAAGTGTGAACTGTTTTATGTGTGACCCCAGTTGGAAACAACCCCAACGCTGTCTGACGTCAGTTCTTCACTCTGCCTTTTAGTGGGAAACAAAAGGACTACCCTCTGGTTTCACACTGTGTTGGAGGAACATTACAGTAACTGGAAATTGTCTTTGAAAGTTTTTACAGGGGACTGCTAATTTGCATTTGACCTTTTAAAGTCTGAAGATCTCCACAATGTTTTTTTTTCAATCTTGGCTTGGAGCAAACAGTGGCTCGGTTTCTCAAGGTTCCAGACCTGCAAGTTGGGATGATTCTTTTTTTTTTTCGTGTACAAATCAGAACACCAATGAAATCTCAATATAGAAATGTAGATGAATGTAGATGAAATAAAAGAAAGGCATACAGCTTCAGGTTGCTTCACTTTTTGAATAATAGTTTTTACATTAATTAAATTTCAATTTTGTGTTCGAATTGTTCTTTTATCCTTTTCGAAATATGGTTTTATATTGTTGATAACTATGGTTTTATTTGATGGCTAACTTTATCTTCTGTAACCAGCATTGGTTGATTAGGATGTATGTTATTGTTGTTGTTTCGTTGTACTCTGTGCAATGACAATAAAGGAATTATATTATGAATGTAAACTTTATTCTACAAAGCAACAATTGTCTACACAAGTGTTGTTGCAGGCAGAACCCCACAGTTGTAATACACTAGCACTCTAATAAAGAAACTGTATTTAACTTTCCATCTCTTGGTTGCAACCATTAAGGATCCCCTAAAGAAGATACACCCCATTTACTATAGAGGGTGCTAGAGATTTAAAAGTGTCAACTGTTTTTAAGACTTTTTTTTTAGGGTGGAGAGTGAAAACATTTGTGCTGATGAAACAGAAAAATGTCATATTTTTTCAATAGTTTCTTTAAATATTCCATTTTGCTGCCAGTTAATTTCATAATGCACTGATGCAGCTGTAATAAAGCTGTAAATAATATACACACACACACACCTACCTACCTATCTACAGTACATGTATATATATGTATATAGATATATATATACGTATATAGATATATATATATCTATATACGTATATAAATACGTATATAGATATATATGTATACTGTAAATTCATTATATATACATTTATATACATGTACATACATATATGCACGTACACGCACACACACACACACACACAAATATATATATATATATATAGCAATAGGTGCACATACTTCAAGATTCATGTGTATGATTATGACAGGCAGACAGAGAGAAATTGTACTTCGGCCCGTCACGTATGCTTTTAGAGGACAGGCCTTTCAGATAAAAAAATAAATAAAATAGAAGGACAGTGAGTAAATAAAGGCCTTTTATAATAAGGCTTGACTTTGGTTTCTTTATTGTTATTTTTATTTAACCTTTATTTAACCAGGCAAGTCAATTCAGAAATAATTCTTGGCAGCCTGGCAAATATTAATATATATAATATTGTGACAAATTGAATGAGATGATCCTCTTCTGACTGTCACTACTGCTCACTCTTTTATGAATCACCAGTCAGCAAATAAAACAGAGGTGAGCTGCCTGTCACTGAGTTACTATACCACGTGATCTGTACCTATTGAGGAAGCGACACCTGCAGCTGCTCAGCCCTACTATTTAATCTTTAACCATGAACTCATTTCACTTTTCTGTTTCTTTGTAATTGTAAATATGCTCTGTGTTTATCCAACATTGCTTACTTTTGAATTAACCCTCGAAACCAGATCAGCATGTCCAGTGACTTGTTCCTGTATTTATAGAAGTTGTACTCATGCATTTGTTGCACCGGTTTAGCTCAATGGTTACTTCTTACTCCAAACGTTTCCACTCCGTGGACCGCGGACTGCTGGGTTCGACCATGGGCGCTGCCCGGTGTTTTGCTCTTATTCCCTTCATACTTCTTTAATGCTGTTGATCTCAGAACTACAACTACCCCTTGAGAAATAACCTACTATAACTATAGTTTGTGAGCTTAAACCCACATTATGAACCATCTCATGACTTTTGTGAGAATGTGCTTTGCCCATCATTATATGCTCCATATCTGACTTTGAAAAATAAATAAATGAAAACAACATTTCCTCTGTTTTGATTGCGATTTCTCCTCCCGATAAATAACATTTCACTTTAGTTCTTCTTATGGAGGTGTTGCTCAGACATAGTGTCTCCAGTAGAAGTCGCTGTAAAATGTTAGCTGCTCTCCACAACTGGAATAAAATCATCTAAAGTGACTTATAGTCTATCAGGTGGGACAAATCAAAATGTGTTATTATGTGCTGACATGTAAGGTAAAGCTAAAATGTAATTCCTTAAGCCCATTGGTAATACTATTATTCCTCTGACCCAATAATAAACATTACAAATACACATTTTTTTAAATAATGGTGAGGCTACTAACATAAAAAACGACGGCTGATAGAGTAGTTTAAGTTAATGTCAGGACAAATTAAAGAAACCATTTACATCAGTAGTCCCCGCCAGATGTTTACCCTAAAAATAGAATAAAATCACATCTCTTACAAAGTCAACCTCTACAAAGAAGGGTAATAACACCTCACTCAAGACTGTACAATAGGCACCAATAAATAATAAACCAATAAAACAACATTATAATTGTTTCTTCTTCTTCTTCTTCTTCTTCTTCTTCTTCGGTGTTTATTGGCGGTTGGCAAACCATCATAGAGGTGCATTACCAACACCATCTGGACTGGAGTGTGGAACAGGAGATTGTGCAGAAACATAATTAAAAATAAATAAAATAAAATAAAAAAATAATAATGATAATAATAATAATAAAAAGAAATAATAATAATAATAAAAAAATAATAAAAAATGATGAAAACTCTAGATTCGTTTAACTAAATCAGTTTCTCTTAAAAATTGAATAATTTCACAGTATATGTTAACTTCTGTATTCCCCAATAGACCTGACAATGAAACGTTTATTTTATTTATTTATTTATTTTATTTCAAAATGACAGTATACATAGTAACAGCAGAAAACATTAAAAACATTTACATACAAAAGAAGCATATCGAAAACATAAACAAAGATCTGTGACAAACATAAAAGGACAACATAAATGAAACAAAACCAACATAAAATAATAAAAAACACAATCAAAATAAATAAATAAGTAGATTATAATTAAAAAAAGACCACGCGAGAGTATGACAATAATTTCACTTAAAAACATTAAAGATATTGCATACATTCATTGTTTTCAACAGGAGATTGTGCAGGAAAAAAACAAATAAATAAATAATAATAATAATACAAAATTAATAATAATAATAATAATAATAATAAATAATAATAATAATAATAACAATAATAATAATAATAATAATGAGGAAAACTTTGGTTTAGGGTTTTCTTTTCTTTTCTTTTTATGTAGCTACTTGCCAATTTTGTATTGATTAGTACATGGACATTTGTGATTATATTCTTTTACTCTAATGGTGATCTATCAATTTGTAACCCCACCCTATATAATTGTGCTTAAATACCAATAAAAAATTGATCACAAGAAAATAATGATGAAACTCTATATTCGTTTAACTAAATCAATTTCTCTTAAAAACTGCATAATTTCACAGTACATGTTATCTGCTGTATTTGACAATGAAAGCAAAATGTTGATGTGGTGAACGTCACGTGGATATGTTTACGTTCTGGAGTCACTTCCGGAACAGAATGATTGACGGGCGGCTCGTCCAATCAGACGCCGAGTGTGGATCCGGGCATGTGGGCGGAAGTTGAAGAAGCTAGCGGAGGAGGATTAAACTGTAACGTTTAACGTTGATATTCACCGACACAACACCGTTCAACCGGGATGAAGTCCGGCAGAAATACTCGCTGCTGCTTGACACGACGTGCAGTGAAGGAGAGCGATGCCCCCGTCAGCTGCTAAACTCCTGGAGAAGATAAACATCGAGTTATAATAAAGGTAAACACCCAACGACAAGACGAGCAGCTAGCTACCTGAGTTAGCATCATGCTACCGCTGGTACAGGGCGCTCTGTCTCTGCAGCTAGCTGCTGCTGCTGCTGCTCACCTTTAAGACTGATCACTGACTTATTACTGTCAATCACTATCATCTGAAGAGCTGTAGCTGTATGACAATACCATACATTAATGCCACATGATGTGTGTGTAGAAACAGTTTGGTGTTGAGCATGTAACCCAACATTAGTCTGATATCTGGGGTTTGAAAGTTTAACATCATTTGATGCTATTTGTTTTGTCTTTAAACTATTTTAACCTCTCACACTAGTTTCTTTATTACATTATTATAACAATGTGACTGCTGTCATTTGATGGTTTGTCATCATCATAATATGTGTGTAAAAACAGTGTGGTGTTGAACACATAACCCAACATTAGAATATAATGGAATAGAAAGCTTTATTGTCATTGTATTAAATACAAAGAGATTCACAGTTGCCACTTCTGGTCAGTGCTTTAAAACAAAAAATACTTGACAAGACTAAACGAGGCAGATAAAACATATAGCAGGTAAAACACACACAGTTAGAAAGCAAATAAAACAGGTAAAGTAGATGTAATAAATAAATATAAACAGAAGTGTTACATTAGAGGTGTAAAATATAAAGTAGATGTAATAAATAAATATAAACAGAAGTGTTACACTAGAAGTATAACATATAAAAAAAATAGATGTAATGTAAACAGAGGTAATTGTACTTGTAAAATAGGTAGGGTAGATGTAATAAGTAAAATGTAAACAAAGGTAGTTGCACTTGAGGTGGATATTGCATCAAGGATATATTGCACAGACAAATGTATTAGTCTCTGATATCTGAGGTTTGAAAGTTTAACACTATTTGATTGCATGTTTTAACTATTTAAACCTCTTTAACACCGGTTTCCTTATTACATCATTATAAAAATGTGACTGCTGTCATTTGATGGTTTGTCACCATCATCTGGTCACAGTGTGACGACTGATGGTGCTTCCACTTCTCCCTTTCTTATTTATTTATTTATTTATTTGTTTCTATATGTATTTAAGTCAAGTCAAGTAAAATGTATTTCTATAGCACATTTAACACAACAAGAGCTGACCAAAGTGCTTTACAGACATAGTGCAGAATAGAAACAGGTCAACAGAGCAGACAACAAAATCACACACATCCACAGACAGAGACCAAGATAACATCCAGGAGTAAAAGACTGTTATAAGAAGTCATATTAATATTAATATTAATATTAATAAACTGTTATTTGTAATAATTAAGAAGACCCTCTGTCTCTGGTGTAATGTAATGTTGCTGTCCTGCCACATAATTTGTGCATCTCATGTTTTTTTTTAACAATATTTTTATTGAATTTTACATTTAGACATATATACACAGACAGACTAACAATATTAATAATTAAATTATACAATGAAATGTTTAATCAGAATTTCAAAGAAAGAGAGACATGACATTTCATGTATTTCACATATCTAACAAAGAAAACAAATAAAATAAAAGATAAGACAAAATAAATAAATATTTTGCATCTCATGTAATAATAATAATTTTTAAACTTGGCAGTTGAGTCACAGATAAGTAAGCTACTGTTTTAATGGAGAATGAACCTATAAGTAACACCCTGTAGGTCATTTAAGAAACCATAATTGCCTTTTGAAAAATATGACATGTTGTATGACACTGACAATTAGTGCAAATAAACATCATGGTTGGCGATGTGAAGATATATGCTGTAGGACAAAATATAAATGTGTGAAGAGATTGAGATAAAGGTTACCTGTAATATTGCAAATCAATGGGCAGGACTGTTTTGTTGCACTATTTGGATTCATCTGTTTTTTGTATCAATATAATGAAGTACTTTGATTTTGTCGGGTATTTAAACAAACAGACATTCACATTATTATTATTATTTTATGTACAAACAGTTCCTTAATATTTGTTATCTCTTGAGTTAGATTTTTGAATTTTGATACACTGGTAACATGAATATAGTGGGATGATGTAATTTTTAGTTTTGTCCCTTGTTGTCATCTTTGTATGAGAAAATAGATAGAGCTTTAAGAAATGCGTTCACATTTGACTTTACTGTAGGGCAGGCTAATATGTATTGTCAAAACAATATACAAATATCTATTGTATATATTTTTCTATATCTTCTATATCTTTTCTATATATATATATATATATATATATATATGGGCTAGGCCTATATATTTATTTCTCTTTTCTCTATAATTTCACTTAAAACTGTTGTGTTCAATTTGCACTCACGTTCTTAAAATGAGAAAATACTTTTCATTTGTCAAGTATTTAATTCACACGAGAGTACTGAGAGAGAGAACCCGCTAATGGTGATGATAATTAGATGTCTGGCTATAGGTTTCAATCTTGACTGAAGAAATCCGTCTGTGCCCTCACAGAGCAACATGCTTTACTGGAAGGGCTCAGTATGTAAGACCTTGTTTCGTGGGAAACGGCAGCAGCAGCATCAGTAGGACAGGAGGAATGGAAAGTTGCATAACGAAGCTGCTTCACTCCCGTTTTACACAGATGGGATTAAGGCGTTCAGTACTTTTAAAGTGAATTGTGCAGATTGGACAGATAAAAAAGCAAGTGTGATTTCATGAATGGATCTAGAATTACTTGTATTTAGCTGGGTTGATTTGAGTCAGTGATTTGTTAATCATGAATTCTAGCTATGAAACAGTACTTTTCTTTTAATATGACAGTTAGTTTTTGAATGGGTGAAGTTCATTTTGACCTCAATGGAGATTTCTAAAAGGTTGAGGTTGAAGCAACAGCGTGACAGTCAGGATCTTATCCTCAGGGTACCTCTTAAGGATGCCCCTGCTTTAAATCAAAGAACAAACATGTTTGTCAATGTTTGAGTTGAAGCAATTTTGTGATTCCAGATGCTTGGACACAGTGTAGTGCATTACTGCTACAATACAATGTATACCCTAGACAAATGGTGGCATTTCACACACCCATGATGTAGGAAACTTCCTTGTTCTCTCCAAATGTACACAACAAACCATGAAATCCGTAAACACTACTTCCCCATGCAGCTTGACAACACAGCTTAGTGCAGAAACCCTGGCTGTTGGTTTCTCCTGACCTGATCACATGCTGCCTTCCACTTTGTGAACTCGTATCCCCTATGACGTGATGTTAGGCCTGAAGCTCACTGCAGGGTTTACTTGGAAACTGGCTAAGAAACATAACCAACAGCAAGATAGTCCTGACACTAAGTCACACTAGCTTAATGGAAATGGACTTAAAGGACCAGTGTGTAACAATTAGGGGGATCTATTGGCAGAAATGGAATATAATATTAATAAGTATGTTTTCTTAAGTGTATAGTTACCTTATAATGAGCCGTTTATATCTACATAGGGAGAGGGCCCTCGACATATTGCACCGCCATGATTCTACAGTAGCCCACAACGGACAAACCAAACTCTGTTAACTTTTCCTGCTTGGGCCAGAGTCGATAATGTTACTCGCTCCCGTCGCTGCCGCCGCTCTCTCTCTCTTGCTTCACCACTCACTTCCCTCGTAAACACACACTCTGCGCACTGGCTCTGCTCCAAATGACCAACGCTACTCTTACAACAGATGGCTCTTGAGAGGACCATTCGTGTTTTTGTGTCGGCCACCGTAGTTCTCTTACACGCTAGGCACACGGGAGAGGCTTCTGTTGGTTGCAATCTACAACCTCACCGCTAGATACCGCCAGATCCTACACACTGTTCCTTTAAAGGACAATTGTTGCAAACTGCTCAGTGCTTTTCTATAATAATTATAATAATATATAAAGATACGTAACCATACAAAATATACAAAATATAGTGACAGTGATAAAAAAAAGATTTAAGAAAATGATAAAAACTGTAATAATAGTGTCCAGAAAGGTCAAAACAGAACAAAAGAAAAGAAGGCTACACAAAATGTACAAATCAGGCATAGAAAAAGATATTCTTACAAAAATATGTTTTAAGCCATGATTAAAAAACAGATAGAAACAGAAATCGGATAACTGGGGACAACTAGCGAGGGTAGGTTCAAGGATCTCAGGTTACGACTTTGAGCATAGGGAGTCAAAAGCCCAGTGATATATAGCTGGGGGCCAGACCATAAAAGTTATTAAAATAATCTTAAAATCAATCCTGAATTTGACTGGCAACAAGTGAAGGGAGGCAAAAGTTGGAGTGATATGGGACCTATGAGTGTTCTTTGTTAAACTTCGAGCAGCAGCATTCTGCACTTGATGAAGCCGAGCCACTGAGGATTGACCAACACATGTAAACGGTGCAAAGACGGGAAAAGAGAATAAGCTTTTCTAAGTCAGGAAAAGACAAAGCTGATTTAATTTGAGTAATGTTTCTTAGGTGGAGGTAGCAGGATTTAATGAGGAAGTTCAGCTGAGAATCAAAAGTGATACCTAGACTTCTGGCTGTAGCTGTTATATCGGTTGCCAGTGGACCAATAAACGGTTTGTAATTTGCTTGCTAGGCGATCAAAGATTATTACATCTGTCTGTCTCAGTTCAGTTATAGGAAGTTACACAAGTGAGAAGCACCATCCAGAGATATACTGTAGATGCTCCGATACTGAGTCCAGCATATATAGTGTATATCCACACAGCCGGCTTCTCAGGTGGTCTGTATAACTTATCAAGTAAGAACAGTAAAAAGAAATAGTGGCGAGAGTGTCATTGACACCAGAATTTCAGCTCTGCTTTGACACTGTTGCAGAAGATTGAATTCAGTATCGATGTATATGATCCATGTGTTCCGCAAGCTGAAATACCACTAAATTCCACTACACTTACGTACTACACATGTGGAGTGAGGTAATCGAAAGACCAGACGCGGGATTGGGATAGACCGAGGCTTGGACAGTGCACCGCCGCAGTGATCGGCACGAGTCAAACACCTGAAAATAGCATTTAACCGTCCACAGCTGAATCCCAGTACAGCTGATCTGTCGGGAGCCAAATAAGGATTTATTTTCTCTTAACAGGCCAACAATGACAGACACCCAAACAACATCACATCTGCATTCATTTTAAATTAGAATTTCTAATCTCTGGTGTCTTTTCTAGGTGTGACGACGACGACAACAGACAGTGTGTAGCGGTTCCTCTGCAGGCCAGTGTGCGTGGTCATTTGTGTGTGTGCGTGTGTGTGTTTATGGTTGTGTATGTTTATGAGTGGCACAGCAGCTGGGGGTTGTAACGTGATGCCAAGATGCTGCTGTCCCTGGGAATGCTGATGCTGTCGGCCACGCAGATTTACACCATCTTCACTGTCCAGCTCTTCGCCTTCCTCAACCTGCTGCTCGTGGAGGCCGACATCGCCGCTGTGAGTAATTCTCAATGCACGTAGGAGTATACATAGAAACACACAGCAATAATATGACATGTATGTTATACAGTTACAGCCCCACCTCCGCTGAAAAACACCTCCAGGCCTGTGTTTTGTGTCTTTATGCTCCCTTATGGTCAAAAGATAAAATAAGATAGAACTTTATTAATCCCGATGGAAATTCTTTTGCCAGAGATTGCTCAAAATTACAACAAGGTAAGGATAAAAAACACAACAGAGTAATACATATAAAGTGTATTAGAAGTAATATTAACACTAGTGCAAAATAGAATAGCAATAAGAGTAAGATACATTTAGTAAATAAGTAAACTGAGATAGAAAAGTAAATTACCACAACATAAGAATAGAAACAGGAGTAAAAATATAAAGTGTATAAAAAATAATACTAACACCAGTGATTAATAGAATAATAATAAAAGTGAGATACATTTAATAAAATAAATGAACTAAAATAGAAAAAGTAATATTGTGCATGATATTGATAGTGATAGTGTACAATGTTGAAAAAAGTAAAGAGTCACTTAAAGGGACTATTTGTAACTTTTTCAGCGTATAAATGTAGCGGGTCGCCACACATGCGCGCTCGCATATGCGCGTTTGCTTGTGGCCGCTGCCTCTACTCCTCTGCCTGCCTGCCTTCACTCAGACAGTGCGCGCGGGTTCTCGCTCAGCTCGCTCAACATCTAGACGTGAACGCGCGCTCACTACACACTGCAGAAGAGTTAGTTTAGCTCTGAGAATATCTAGTGAATGCACAGCGGACGTTTGTGTAGAAATAAATGCTGCAGCTCCTCCAGACCAACAGAGGTTTCCCGTGTCTTGTGAAGCGACGGAGCTCCTCAGCGAGTAACGTTATCGTCTCATTACCTACCGGGTGCCGGTGTCTCCCTGCTCTCTCCGGCTGCGGGCGGAGAGAGCAGGGAGACACGCTGCAGAGCCTCGCTGCATCAGCCTGCGCTGAGGGAGGAAAAGCCAACACTAAGATCAGATCTAAATCATGTTCATGGAGAGACCTTCGTCTGGTCAGCTAACATTACTGCCAAGCAGCTGAAATATAGAGTGATATTGTGATTTTAGCTGACGTGTGTCGCCTCACTGTTTTGAGCGATGCTCATTCAGGTATATTTAGAGCGAGCAAGCGCGAGCTCGACGCTGACTTTCGTTGATTTCACGGCCACAGGTGTCGCTGTTAAGAAGCAATTCTGAAAGTTACAAATAGTCCCTTTAATGAAGCTTTATTTGATGTTGCATCAGCCTCCATAAAATAACTTGAATCAAAAGTAATTAAACTGTATTTTTCCATCTTTCAGTACTCATTTGACAACAAAACAGAGACCTTTGATGACCTGCCTGCACGGTTTGGCTATCGGCTACCCAGCGATGGACTGAAGGTGAGTGTTTGTCTGACATAGTAAAATGATTTGTTTCTAGACTAAATCACAAGTCCCTACAGGTCACTCCAAGGTTTTTATGATCTCTGGTTTGATTTACCACTTTACAGCTCCACTGAATTAACGTTTAACCATAAAAAAAAACAGAAAAGAAAGATATTCGTGCCTATGTATTTTTCGGTGTGATGAAAAGATCACGTATGTACCAGGAAGTGAGCAAAATAGTATAACTTTTTCTTTATGGTTAGAATTAGCAGAGAAATAGAAAAACGTGGAATATAAATGCAAAAATGTGTATGTGATTTTTTTTTTTTTTTGTGCAAAGTTGTTTTTACAACATCAAAGCTACTTATACAGCCTGTATCCAGTTTAGGGCTATCACAATATCAGATTTTCACTACATGGTCATCGTGGCCAAAATAATTCACAATAACGATATTATCACGATATCTATAGAAAATTCGAGAAAAAAAAAGAATTGTCAGTCAAATTCATCTTTAACTTTATTTTTTTTACTTTCAACTTTAACTTTAACTTTTAATGTGTGTTTTGGCGGTTTTTTTGGCAAATTAATTACACTCAAAATATGAGTTCGGGAGGTAGAGAGAGTCTGTAACCATAACTGTTTATATAAAGGCACTGGATTATTGACACAATATTATCATGTGTATTATTAACATTATATAGATATTTTATTTTTGAAATATTATGGTTATCATCAATACTGGTATGTCGCGACACCCCTAATCCAGTCGTAAACAAAAGGGTAGCTTCACTATCAAGATTAAAAAGACTGGATTGTAACTTGCTATCACTCCAAAAAATGATTTGCAGTCTTTTCAGGGTCAAATTTGACAAACGAAAACAAACGTGAACATATATGTGTGTATGTGTTGCAGCAACCAGCCAGACTTTAAAAAGACAGAAGAGCACACACTGTAAAACTACTGCAGAAAGTATTACACTTTGGTTGGATCATGGTTATTACAGTTAGTGAATTGAAATAAAAATGAATGTAAATTCATTTCAGTTTTAGTCTTTTTAACTCTAATATATCACAACCAGAAAAAAAGGAGACAGCATGAATTTCCTCACCTCTCGTGACATTGAACCACAAAAACTGAACGGACTTGACATTCCAGGAGGTGGCACTACATCGCAATTGCTTCACATCGAACACTAAAGTAGGTTAAACATTAGACATTATGGCCATTCCTAGTCCGCTACTGTAGCTACTTCTGAGACATTATAGCTGGCCCTGAACTAAAACCACTGTAAAACTAAAAATAAATCTATAAAATCTAAAACTAAGCCTTTTTGAAAAACGGAAACTAAACTAAAACTAGCAAACACACTCTGAAAACTAACTATAAATAATGTGAAATGAAATTGAAAACTAAAATAAAATGAAAACGAATTTTAATTCAAAACTATTCTAACCTTGGGGTGGACTTTAATGAAGCTTCATCAAAGTTTAATCACGTGTAATGAAACTGCTCCCAAACATTACTGCTCTGTATTGTGGATTGTGACAACTGTGTGTTGTTGTTGTTGTGAGGTCCCCCCCCACCCAGCAACCAGCACACTGCTTGATCCACAAAGCTCTCAAACAGAAGGGATGATTCATGTCTGCTATCTAAGCTGCTCATTGTGGCGTTCCACACAGTCAAGAGCCCGGTTGTTTGTTGTAGAAAGAGCTTTTTAGAGTACAGAGGCTAATGCCTTGTTTTGTGTTTGTGTATACGTGTATGTTTGCACACTCATAATTACTGGCACTTATCTGAATTTAAGGATGCTATGTTTAGCATCATTACACCATTATGGCAGCCCCAGTTTTTCGCATCGTCACACAAGTTGTGATCCCATAGTATATTTTAGGAAACAAGGCTCTGGTTGAGGTGATTGGTAGCGTCGGTCTCACAGCATGAAGTTTGAAATTTTAGAATTTCAAATTTTTAAGGGAGCGTGGCCAGTTTACGCTGCGACATGTTAGTCGAGGTTCAAAGAATTAATTAATTTATTTACAGTTAGCAAGACACATCCCTAGTGTATCCACGTTTGTCGATATGGGCCTCACTATAAGTAGACTGTTGTGAGTGACGTGTCACCAGGCAAACAGCAGGGATTATGGCTTGAGCGTATTATGTAAGATTCTGTCTGTGTTATGAAAGCTGAGAAATGACATGTCTCTGTCTGTGTCACCCGCACTCAACCCGTCTTAAATTCTCATCTAATCTCTGCGTCTTATTTTTTCACCGCTGCCGTCCCGCTGCTGCAGAGAGGCCGTGTGCCATGATGCAGACAGGCTGCCCGGGTCCCCGAGGGCTAAACTCAATCCGTCCATTTTAAAGTTACCCTCCTCTGCCGCGCCCATGTCTGTGTCCGTCTGAGTGAGCTTGGCACAGATGCTTGTTTCAGCCGTGATTTACAGCTGCACTCAGCAAGAATGTAATGTAAGAATACGCCTACATTATCATCCGCATTATCACAGGCTTAAGAAGAACTTCCCATCTTTCTTGCTGGACAAGCCGGAGACTTAACGTGTTTTTCAAATGGTGACTTTTTTTTCTTCTTAATCGATTAAGCAATTCATCTTTGCAGCTCTAGAACAATTCACTTTTCTTCTCCCCACCACAACCTCCTTTTTAATACACCAGGCCTATTTGCACCTGCTGTTCAGATGAGAACCGACCTCGGCAGATTGTGTGACTTTTAGTAAAGTCTCCAACGACTATTTGTGCAATTGTTTCACAAATGCATACGCAACAAGGAAAGAGGAGCACCTTGCAAAAGCTCACGCAAATGGAATACAGACTGGTTGCAAGGCGTCAGTACAACTGGCCATTTGAATATGTAATCTGTATATTGAAATAATTTGGTAACCTTTGTATCATTATGAGCTAAACTCACTTTGCAGCCTTGCTGTGCTGCAGCTGTGTGATGCCTGGAGAAACCTCTGGCATCACAAGGCAGCACAAGCCTGTTTACCTCCGGAGGATTCCCCACAGGGAGCGAGGCTCCACACAGAGTCCTCCCTGTTTCCACTTACACAACCGGGGCTGTTTACAGTCGCCTCAGGGTCTCAAAGCAAGGCCTCTGTGTACACCTATAGTATGCAACAGTTGTGCTTTGTTTAATATCTGAGGTGCACATGTGAGTAGTTTGATTTTGAAATCGAAGTGGAGTTAAAGTGGAGCACAACACAACACCCCGTGTCTGATGAAAACAAATCTAGATTTTGCATCGTAAAAACTGTTGTTCAATTGGTATTTAACAGTCGGGAGAATCAGTTCTCCTGTTTGGTCACTAACTTATTGTAGACCTGTCACCGTTTCATTTCTTTTTTTACGTAGTGATGCAACACATTTGTAATCTGTATGCAGGAATTAAAATTAAGGGATACGTATTTTATTTGTAAAGCATGAAGGTTTTGCTGCGTCCATACTATGATGGTGTAAAGATTCGCAAACGAAATAACTACTGAACACAGCCATCGCATAAATATAGTAAAAATGCAGTTTATACATCTGAAATGATGTGGCGTTGAAGTATAAGGTAATACAAAGTTGGAAAGAAAAGTAGAAGTACCTGAAAACTAGCACAGTACTTGAGTGAATAGTTTTTGTAACATTGCTGCAGAGACATATCCATGGCTTACAGTATATAATAATATTTGACTGACACATGGTGGACAACAAAACATTTTTAAGATCATATAAGGCAACTTTTCGCCTTAATTACAGTAGGTACATAATGGCAGAGGACCTGGCTAAACACTGCGTGGACAAGGTTCAGCTTTGTGAATATTTATTCAGTTATGACTCTGGCCAAGAATTGATACCTATCTTAGAATAACCATGTTCCCCTTTCACAGTAAATGCCCTTTACTATTGTTTCTATTCCATTTATGTGCCCACTTTCACATCAACAATTACAGACTGATCTCTGGTCTGAGAGGAAATGTTTGGGTTTCCTTTGGAAAGTCTTTGTGATTTGGATGGTGCAGCAACACTGCTTAAGTCTCTGAAGCACACACACATAAAAAAATATAATATGTTCAAATAAAAGTATTCCCTTTTTGAGTGGTTTATGTGTGTGCTTGTCAAGAAATCACAAAATAGATGGACTTCTACAACACTATTACTACTTCAAATACTGCTTTTTTATTGCTTTATTGTGTTACTTTAGAAGCAGCAGAATGAGCTTCCTCCTATCAGTTGGGAAATACCACGTTTTGCACAAACCTCTCTTCGGTTGTTTCCTGTAATTACAATCTAGATACATTTGATTGAGGTTGTGGGCGTATAAAGAGGTGGCAGGAAACGCTCCTCCCATGTTGCATCTTGCCTCGAGCATCACGCATCCAGCAAAATATGGAAACATTGCACATGAGGAGGCTGCGAACTTTGAGTGGATAATTGTTCAAGCGTTTCGCTTGTTTCACCTACGCCTGCGTGTGTTCTCCTACGGTTGCTCTGGTTTCCTTCAACAATTCAAAGACCCTGCATGTCTTGTTAGATAAACTGAGGAGTGTCTGTGTGTAACCCACTGCATTCACGGATTTCAGGTGAATTCAATTCTAATGAAGTTTTAACAAAATAATCTCTTCTCAAAGGTTGACTTTGGTAGGTAGCTTTTTGCCAAGTCTTCACCCCAGTCATGGGTCGTCCTCAGCAAATTGATCTAGGTCAGGTGTCGTTATGTGACCAAAGTGTGAGAATGAAAGCGTTGAATGAAAATGACTTGGATTATGCAAGTGCACGGATTATGATTCCCAAGGTTAAATGTAAATGTACTTCCATGCTCAAATGTATGGAAATTAAACTTGGAAAGTAGGCATGGGACAATATGAACATTTTGTGTTACAATTATCCTGCTGCTGCTGTGTCAACATGTAAGCGGTGAAATGTTGTCTCTAAGAGGAATATTTTTTTTTCCGTTTCATCGATGGTCTGTCATGGAGATGAAGCACTAATGAAGTTACTTAATGCACCTTCATGAGTCATTTCTCTTGTGCCTGGTTCTGGTAAATGTATAGTAATGAACGAATTACAGATGTTTAAGTGCAGATTGTTCCTGTCAGTGTCCAGATGACTCACTGTGATGAACTTACATCAAGTCATTGTGTCTAATTAGCTGCTTTACTCTCGTTCTCTTGTTCTGTTGAGGGAGTTTCAGGCACATTTTGTTCACTTGCCCCACCCACATTGTCTCAGCCGGTTTTTAATGTGACCCAGAAACATCCCACATTTTTCTCACATTCAGTCTGCAGCCGCCCCATTTCACCGGCATTCCTATCCAGGTTGAGACAGCAGTAATAGTTTCAGTAAGAAGGTCAAAGACTCTGGTAATCGTTGTGGTAAATATTGTGATTATAGACGAGTAATGTAATGATAAAAAGTGCTGTCTGAAAGCAAGATCTGTAGCTTCACCTGCTTCCTGTTGTGGTCATGCATAATGTCGGGAAGGGGGGGTTTGAAGTGGTTCAGGCAGGTTAAAGTGGGGATTCTGAACATCAATGAATGTGAGTGTGGCGTCACACAAGCTTTAATCTCCTTACAGGAAGCCCCAGTCAGGTTAGAGCCAGTTATTAATTCCTTTGTTTTTTTCCCATCTGAACCCAGAGCAAATCTGAAAACAAGCCCTATAGTGAGCTTGTTAGTGACGGGATTACGTGTGATCGTTGTGCAGTACTTTGGAGTAGTCCACCTGAGAACCCCCTTCCTCCTCCTCCTCCTCCTCCTCCTCCTCCTCTTTCCTGTTGAATTCTGCAACAACAGAAAATCCTTCTAAGCTTGTCAACGTATTAGGAGAACAAAAAAGAAATTAAAGCATTAACTCATGATCATATTTTATACTGATTCTCTTGATTGTTAATATCAACTGTATTCACTTCTAGATCTCCAAGAAAACAACGACATATATATATATATATATATATATGGTGAAGGGAATCACTGAATTCACAAAGTTATCTTTTCAAAAATTGCATTAGATCATCAATATCACGTCAGGTTGCAGTCAAGCTTTTAAAAGCCAAAAGAAGCAGCAAGGGACGTCTCACTTTAGAGTTTTGATTTTCATATTTTTCTCTCCAACATTGGACTTTGGACACACTTTTAACTGATCGTTCATTCAGTCTGCAGTTACACCAAACCAGTCTTAACCCATTCAAGCCAAAAGACAAACTAAAGCCAGCTTAAACCTTGATTTTACACTCAAGGTTTACTATTGGTGTTGACTTCTTAAAGGAACGGTGTGTAACATTTTGGGGAATCGATTAGCAGAAATGGAATATAATATTCTAACTATGTTTTCATCAATGTTTAATCACTTGAAACTAAGAATTGTTGTGTTTACGTTAGCTTAGAATTAGCCCTTCATATCTACATAGGCAGCAGGTCCTCTTCACGGTTTTGCTCCGCCATGTTGCTACAGTAGCCCAGAATGGACAAATCAAAGCTCTAGCGAGAGCCTTTAGCGTTTTTACGTTACCTGAAGGCCACCGTAGTTCTCCGGCACGCTTGTGAAACTGCGGTAACGTGAGCAGCAGAGTGCAAAACCGACCTCCGTTGCTCCTAAAGTAATGTTACTATGGTAAGGATGCCTGAGTGAGGTGAACGGCGTTACCGTGGTTTTGCACCCAGCGGCTCACGTTACCGCAGTCTTGGAAAGGGAGGAGTGAGCGGAGGGGTACTCAGTTGGTTGCAATCTGCAACCACATCACTAGACACCGCCAAATCCTACACACTGCACCTTTAACATTGGAGGAACTTGTAATATTTAGACTTCATCTCAAAATGTTTACTTGGGGAAAAATGGCTAAAGATGAGGAAAGACTATCGGGTGTTGCCTTTGCATGAACGGTCCACATTAAATACAGTGTATTTGTCACTGTCATTATAATATAATAAGTTTTTCCGCTATCCGTTACATTCATTCAGTCATAGGGGGTCGCCGCCTCAGTTTTAAGTGTCACGGCATTTCATGTCGTCATGTTACCTGGTATACAGATTATACATTTAGGAAAATTAGAGCACTGATGTCAGATACATATTGCATAAGTTGTGGTATCTGAATTGTTATCTGGAGAGGAAAATTTTTGATCTTGTCACTATTTAATTGTGCAAATGTGTCACGATACTTCACTGTGTCAACATCACATGCTTGATGAATAATTTATCCTTATTGGGTGTTTTTCTTTTGACACCTTGGCCTGAGACTAATGCAATAATGGAAAATTGATTTTGGTATCGTTACAACAAGAGTCTTCTCAGGGAGCTGGTTGATAGTTTGTCCTTTTTTTCCACTGTGTCTTTATTCCCCTCAAGTACAATGAATGCACAAGACCTGCTAAGTGATGTTGTTTTTAGATGGCGTATGCAGACAGCAGAACCTCATATTCACAGTAAAGGGAACACTACAGGATGATAAAAATATAAATAGTGTTACACAAAGTCCCCCAGCTTGGAGTCTGACAGAGCAGTGGGAGTAGATGAGTCTTGTTTAAAGTGATATCCTCACGCAGACGGCATCAGTCTACGTTTTCAGGATTTCCCCTCCTTCCCCAGTTATTTCCTGTTTTCCACCGCGCTCTCTTCTCTGCAGTTCTTTCTTTTAGATGTTTTTTTCCACCCAACAGAGGGCACTCTTGCCACTGGTTTCAGAGTCAGGAGGAGGAATGTGAGGCAGTGGCACAGTGATGTCATTTAGCAGCAGGGCAGGGCTGCACTGGAGGAGGCGCCCAGAGGTGACGACGTCGGCGAGGGCGATGGGTGATTCCTCGCACGTTCCCCCCCCTCCTCCCTGATGAGATGATCTCACAGGTCTCCTAGATCCCTTTCATACGTCAGGTCTTATTAATGTTGAACTACAACCGGGGGGCGCAATCGGTCGGCAGCTTTGTCTCTTTTGTTTGTTAGTGAATGTGATGTGTCACTGTGGTCATTTTCCATATGTGGCTCAGTTGTTCTGGAGTCGTGTCCGTGTGGCAACACGTGAGATGCGCTCACAGAGAGTCAGTTTGCTGCTAGCAGACAGCGGCCTTGTGTGTGTGTGAGAAAGTGCTGACTCTCCTTGATATACGGGCTGGTGTTTTTTAAAGTGTAGAGAGAGTTGAAAGTGGCTGGCAGAGTCCCAGAGTCCCACAGCAGTCCACACTTCCTGTCTACCACCTTGCCTCTCACACACACACACACACACACACGCACATATCAACATATAACATATCAGGTCCCTCCCTCCTCATCTCTTGTGTATTTTCCTGTCATCATCTCTTCTCTTATTTTATTTATCTGCGCTGATTCTTTTCTTTTTGTCTTCACCTTTCTATTTTTGTCTTTTTCCGCCCGTTTTTTTTTTCTGGCTTTTGTCTGCTTTTCAGTGGCGCTCTGATTCCCTTTGCCTCCATATTTGTATCTTTTCTGTTTTTCCGCCTTTGTTCTCCGTCCCTTTATCACTCTGTCAGCCTCTCTGTCTGTCTCTCTCTCTCTCTCTTTCTCACTATCGCCTCATCAGTCACTTCAAAAGCTGTTGGTGGAAATGGGACTGAGACAGGAAGCAGCAGCAGAGAGATGGGAAATGCAAGGGGCCAAACTGAGACCCTGATAATCTGAAAACACCAGCTATCTTGAAAGCTATTCGACTCTGTGATACATGCAAAAACACACAAAAGGTTTTTATGGGCATTTAAAGACACGACATACACACATCACTTCTGTGTGGCAGTGATTTTCTTCATTCCAGTAGGAAAGTTCTGTACTACTTAATTATGCATACATTACCATGTTCAATTTAGGTTTTATATGCCAGAGTTACATCTGGGGCTGCAGCAGAACTGCCTTTAAAAGATTGTTTTTCATCTGTGGGTTGTGATGGATGTTGTTAATCAAAGATGGCGCTGCCCAGACTTTGGGTCAGGGAGCTGACACTGGATCCTGGCAGTAGTGGAAGAAGTACTAAGACTTTTTACTTAAGTAAAAGTAGCAATACTACAGTGTAAAAATACTTTGTTAAAGCGCTTTGAGTGGTCGGAAGACTAGAAAAGCGCTATATAAGTCCAAGTCCATTTACCATTTACCATTTAAGTAAAAGTCCTGCATTCAAAGTCTTACATAAGTAGAAGTAATTAGCATCAAAATATAGTTAAAGTATCAAAAGTAAATGTACTGGTTATGCAGAATGGCCCATTTCAGAATAATATATATTATATTACTGAATCATAATTAATGATGCATGTGTTCATCACTTTAATGTTGTAGCTGGTAAAGGTGGAGCTAATTTTAAGCACTTTTACTATATCATAAAGTCTTAGTTGATTTTTTTTGGGGGGGGATTTTCTATTAATAATCTGAATATGCAAAGTAACTAGTAACTAAAGCTGTCAAATAAAGGTGGAGTAAAAAAGTACAATATTTGCTTTCAAAATGGAGCACAGTAAAAGTATAAAGTAATACAAAATTTAAATACTAAAGTAAAGTACAAGTACATCATAATTGTACTTAAGTACATTACTTGAGTAAATCTACTTAGTTACATTCCACCACTGGATCCTGGGATGTAGCTGTGTCAGCAGGTCCCTAAAATCTGACAAAATAGTGTGATCATATCTTGCGATTTGCTCTCAAATGTTTTTCAGAAACACAAAAAAAGATCTTGTTTGTCGGTTCTAATGACTTGTCATGTAGCTATGAAGCCGTTGTCATTTATCACGTTGTGACGTATTGGGATTTTTAAAATGGTTTTCAGCTTGTGATTTTTCCACAGAGCTTGTTTAGATATGGTCAGTGGTGCCTCCGTGTTGTGGGTTAGGGTTAGAAAGTAAGCTAATGACCATTAATGTCCTTTTGAATCTGTCAAAGTGCCCTTCAGTAACCTCTACCTGCTCCACTTTTATTTATTGACACTAGAGGACTCAAGCTCTGATGCAAGAATGAGAGAAACTGAATGAATGTGAAACAAGGTCATTACTTTGTCGTTGATGTACTAGTTAATCATTATTCCTGGTCTTCATTCAAACTGTTTGACATCACTCATTATTTTTTATAGAAGTGATTTTTACGACTGCTCTTTATACAAGTTGCATAGAACATTTCAGTTGCGTCCTATCATTAATTTGTAGGGCTAGTTTATGCTCTCAATAAATATAATATATATCTTATTTTGGAAAAATGACGCCTCATTGCCTGTTTGACTTGGATTTAAGCCATTCATGTATTTCTCTCACCATGTCACGTCTGATGATGTCATCCCCACAGGGTTTCCTGATTGGGGCACGGCCAGAAAATGCCTGCGAGCCCATCGAGCCCCCGCCGAGGGACAACATGACGGGCGCCTTCATCGTCCTCATCAAGCGCTACGACTGCAACTTTGACATCAAGGTACAGTGTTTCCACTGGTCGGTGTTTGTACGTGTGTAGTTATTGTCAGCTATGGAAGTCCTAAACCACGCTACACCCTTTATCAATGCCAGCCATCTCTAGTTTTAATTTAAACATAACTACTTTGTAGTTGCCTCACACTTCATTTCTATCAGATCAGGTCTGGAAGAGAATGGAAAACAGAAAGCGTCAATTTCCCTAAACACAGTTTCCTGCTTGAGCATCTATCTCACTGCACTGCCTCTTGTCTTTTTCTTCTCCTGCTGCTGCAGTTTTGTGCGTGATGCTGGAATTGAAAAGTTCAGTTTGCCTAATAAGTCCGTGAAGTGGCTGAAAGACGGAGAGAGAGTTGATCTCTATTAGTCAAGTGAGGCATCAGGCCTCGTGCGGTGCACCGAGGGGGATGAAGGCAGCATAAGTTGTGTGTTGGGAGTGTCGCCGTCTTCAACGCTAGAGAGGAAGAGACACTGGAACGAGAAGGAGAAATAGAAGAGTAAAAATAATGGTGTGTCTGTATAGAGAGGCGAAGTCCCGCCCCTTCTGATGGACCCCATGGGACCTTACTTCAGAAAAAATATATACAATAGTCAACGGCAAGAGACAAATATTTTTTGAACCCTTTTGAATTGCGCCATGAATCACACATATGATGTTTGTCAATTTAAAAGAGAATTTTACGAGTCAAGAAAGTCACAGTTTGTCGTAGTATCATTTAGTTTTGTGTGAAACTGCTCAGTGAACTACATCTCTCGTCTTGCACAGTATACGTCACCAACACTAGCTAGGTAACTTAGCTATGACCACGTACAGATGAAACGTTATCTTACCTGATGTGTTTTATCCAGCGACTACTGGTCTTATGAAACACACAGGCATCATAGCATCAGCGAGAGAGACGTCACTTAGGCGACTTTTGGGTGTGTAGTCTTTCTAATTACGTATTTTCACAGTCTTATACGTCAACAGTTTTACAACAAACTGCAACTTTCTTGACTTGCAAAATTATGTTTTAAATTGACTAACATTTGTGTGATTCATGGTTCAATTCAAACAAGATAAAAAAAATGATTTGTCTCTCGCTGGAAGAGGAGGGACTTTAGCCTCTCTATATCTAATCTGCCATTACAAAGCAGTCGAACAGAGCATCTCGTTAAAGCCTAACTAACTTATGCAAAGTCAAACACAGTGGCTATGAATTAACTCAGGATTGTGAGTTGAAGTGGGTCAGTGGCAGGTTTGAAGGAAACATGACACATCAATTTTTAATGCAAGCACAAATTTGCTACGCCAGTCGCAATGCCTCTGCAAGTTTCATCAAGTGGAATGCCAGGAAGGATTAAAATTTAAAGATGACAACAAAATAAAATGCACAAACAAAAGTATTTTCTTCTCTTTTTTTTTGGAGAGCTTGATGATACATTTCTTGTTAAAGAATTTAGTGACATTTATTGTAGAGACTTTTTTCACAACACATTGATGCCAGATACTTCAGTAGTGAAGACATTACCTTTCTATCTGAAAACGTCACATTTATAGTCTGAACACTTGATAAATTTGGCAATAGAGTTGGCAGCAAGTGAAATACTGAGTTTTAATATTAATACAGCACCCTCTGCTGATTCCCAAGGATGATCTGTGCCAGAAGGTATATGACTCAAAGTTAATTCTTTCCCCAGTTTTTTTCACTTTGCACTAAAGGAAACTAAGGCTACATCCACATTAATATGTTTTAGTTTTAAATCAGCGTTTAATCTCCATCCAAACGAGCGTTTTAGGGCCGCATCAGAATTAATCTCTGTCCATACTACCACACCTGAAAAGGCATATCACATGATCATTCATGTACACTGGGAATACGCGTGCCGATGTAAACAGGAAGCAGCGCTGGTTGTTCAGTTGCAGCAAATACTACGAAGGAAGAACAGCTGCTAGCATAGACAACAGGGTCAGCAACGCTTGTAACTCGTTGTCCATGTTGAAATGAACCACTGGTGGTCGAGGCCATGGATGTTTTAAGAGAACTGGATACAGCGTTGGAGGCGTTCATTCCTATGAAAGTTGCTCAGTGGCGCCTGATGCTAAAATGGCTCGACTTCCGAGTGGAAAAGTACCCGGATCTTCCGGCGATCTTCCGCATGCATAGGGGCCCATAGAGCATGGGAAAATGTCTTTTTGGGCCCAATGGCATCACGTGATGAACACGGAAGTTGTAGTACCGCCGTTTGGCCTCTACGAAAATTGGCATCAATGACCGGGGGTCTTCCTGGGGGCTTGATCGAGGCTGACGTCGTTTGTTTTCATCCGGAAAAGGTTCACGTGATAGGGGCATGACAAATCAAGGAAGGACACGTCATGACTGATAAGACCCAATCAAGAAGCGAATGTGGGTGTCTGCGTCATCGTTTTCAAAGGTCTCTGTTTCTGTCCGTCCAGACTAAAGCGCAACCCCGGAGTTTTAAAACTAAAACGGTGTCAGCTGCATTTTCAAACGTCTCCGTTTTAGGGGTTCTAAAACGGCGGAGTAGTGTGGACGCTAGGCTTAAACTTAGCAAAAGTTCTGCGTTTTAAAACGAAAACGTATTAGTGTGAATGTAGCCTTAAAGCTGTCCATATGCAAAAAACACAGTGTGGTAGATCGGTTTCTAAATGCATCTTAAAACCTCCAGTTTTTTCATGGATTCAGAATAAAAGAACAGAAGAGGGAATAGAAAGGAGTGAGGTAGAGAGGGGAGAAAAGAGAGCCGGGGTTAGAGATTGAGAGCAGCGATGAGTAATGGGGTGAAAGCGAGCAAAGCATGCAGCCTCTTGGCATCCCTCTCTCTCTCTCTCTCTGCCTCGTACTCTCATTCTTTTCAGTCTTACCTTTTCACTCTCTACCTTCTTGGTTGCTCCCCCCCACCCACCGTTCATTCACGCTCACATTTCCCGTCAATCCCTGCTTTTCAATCTATTTTCTTGGCACTTTCTCTCTGTTGGTCTTTCCCTTTTCTTTCTTACAGCCTTAGAAGGTCTTACTGCATCTCACACACACACACACACACACACACCCCACACACACACCCCACACACACACTCATAGAAACATGTTGACAGACGGGGCAGTTAGGTGTTCCCTTTGCTGGAGTGTAACCAGACTCCACTCCACATAGCTGTGTGTCAGACAGACACACAATATAAACACAATGCATACACGCACACACACACTCGCCCGCCTCTTTGAACTGTGTCAGATTTGACCTTTAACCTCCTGCAACCCTCAAAGGAGCAGCTTTGACTTGTTGAAGTTTACTCTGATTTTCTTGTAGCTGAAGAAGGCTGGTGGCGTTTTTTTGAGTGTAACATTGCAGCATTCGTTCCCCCAGTTGTGTCATAAAAAGCACATTAACGCTGTAATGCGTTTCTCACCAGCATCCCAAAGTAAGTTTTGACATTCAGGCCAAGTTGATCAGTTATTTTAGTCGGCTATCAAGTAATAAATATCTTTATACAAATATCTTTGTGTTTAGAGGTTAAAATAGTTTGATTTAAGTTTTTTATTTTTAATTTAATCACATTGAATAATTACTTTATCAGCTGCTGGTTAGATTGAGACTCTCTTGAGACAGGTCCTTCCTATTGAAGCAAACCATTAAGATGATATTTCCTGAAAGCCCTCTGTTGATTCCAAAGAGGATGATGCTACTTGTCCTCCCACCTCTTCTCTGTGTTTGCTTGTCATCTTTTGGCTTCATTGTGACAGTGAACATGGTCTAGTCTTTGTTTTAATTGCTCCTCCTCACACCATCTGCTCTTCTGAGAACGATGATTGCAAGGTCAGTTCTTGTGAGGCAACAACTGCTTACTTTAGAGTCACAAACGTATCGTATGTAACATACGAAAAGTTATTCCTCATTTTTCGTGCGTTTTCTTACGAATGTCCAGCAACACGTGACGCACATGTCAATTTCCCCTCCAGTCTTTAAAAAAAAAAAAATTCTGTCTACATGGGAAAAAACTTGGTTAGGTCTCGGCAATAAAACTACTTAGTTAGGTTGAGGAAAAGATCGTGGTTTGGTAAAAAAATAACCCCAGAAGTGACTTAACTTAAGTAGGGAAGTTACGTGACAAATAAATCAAGGTTGACTTCTGTTTTTGTCCCATCCACCCCGACCTCCTCCCTATGCAGCGTTTGTCACTCTTTATACTTCCTGGTTCACAATAACATGGATCACATACGAATTGATTTTGTAGGATATATACGAATTACAGTGCATTGTATGAGACCAGCCTGAACTGATTGATTGTATTGTCAAAATATTTGGTAATTGTTTTATTTTGGATTTTTTTTAGCTTTGCTTACCAGTTGTTGTGTTATAAGAACCGGCCCTCTCTCCCTCCCTTTTATTTCATGCTGGAAAAGTAGTGTTTCTAGGATGTGGGAAAGTTTTCCAAATGTTAAATCTTAATGGCTTAAAATAGGTTGTCTCCTGAGTCAGAGGCCTCGTGGTTAAGATGCATGCCATGTAACCGCAACATCCCGGGTTTGATCTGGTCGGGGGGCATTTGTCCCTCCCCCCACTCTCCCTGCATTTCCTATCAGTATCTCTACCGTCTAGGGCTGAATGATTTTGAAAATATATCTTATTGCGATATGATTTGCAATATTAGAGGAAATGATAATTACAAATTACATCATTATTCTCACTTTCATTGAAAAAACATATTTACAAAATGATGGTGTGTGTGGTGTTTTGCGGGGATCTGTACCAAACAAATATGATGTGTAGGCCAAGATATCTCTGCAGCACCACAATATTTAATTTATATATGTATATATATATATATATATATTAGAAAATGTGAAAGTAAAGTGAGCTTGTCTGCTATCAGAAGAACCCTTAACAGTTTTACAGGTATATCTTTATAATGGTTGTCTGGGGAAAATGCTTTTGGCCCACATGGAGTGTTTTTTTGTTGCAGTACTGCAGTGACCACTGGGATATTGGTAGACTCAATGTGGCAACTATGGCTCTCTGAATACATCCATGTGTTTGAGAGCCGCCAGGAAGTGCGCCGGGCTTTGATCCCAATTTTCGTAGTGGCCAAACGGTGGTACAACAACTTCCGTGTCCGTCACGTGATGCCATTGGGCCCAAAAATACTTTTTCCCATAGACTTACATTGGGAAAGAGACGTCTGTAACTCAGTGGATCATTTTTTTTGAAGTAAATAAACTTCCCAGTATGAACACTTGAATAGCCTTTATTCAAATCCTAAAAGTTGTAAAATGCACTAATAGCCGAATCCAGAGTTATTTCCCTTGCTCCGTTCATGTGAATGAGACTCAGACTGAGGCTGGAGCGAGGGCTCTGAGGCGGGGTTAAAGGAAACGCTACTGCGCCTGCTCTATGGGCCCAATGGATGTAGAAGATCACCGGATGATCCGGGTACTTTATCACTCGGCAGTCGATCCATTTTGGCGTCATGCGCCACTGAGCAACTCTCATCGGAATGAACGGGAGCCCGCCTCCGACGCTGTATCTACTTCTCTTTATACATCATGGTGTGTATACATGGTTTACTGCCTATATGTAAACTTCTCATGATGAAATAGGCACACGTTGAACATGATTATAATAAACTTGGGGTTTGACAGTAGACCCGTCTGCAGTTCGTGAGTTATGGAGTGTCTTCCTGTCTTTCTCTCTACTCTTATTTCTTTATCTCCTTTTCAATCTCTTTTTTCCCCTCTCTCTTCCCTCACCCCCTGTCGGTGATTTCCTCCCCTCTGTCTCCCTTATATATGTGCTCACACACACACACACACACACACAGACACACAGTCTGTCTGTGAGGTCTGGCTGTGCCGTCTGACTTCAGTCTCTGGCTTAATGGTTGCTCGTATATCTACACACATCATCACACTCACACACACATACAGTATATACTGTATATACAGTTTGCTCTCTCGCTCTCTCTCCATCTGTCACACACACACACTCAGTTTGTCGCTAGCATTCAGCTGTCTACCTTGAATTCCTCTCACACACACACACACACACTCCCTCCCGCCCTCCCTCTTAGCCGGGCTCAGTTCCCTCCAGAAGCTGCAGGGAAACAAAGGAATAATAGATTCCATCTTGACTGAGAGGACGCACTCGTCTGTGTGTGTCTGTGTGTCTGTGTGTGTGTGTGTGGTGCAGGGGTGTCACCCCCAGCATGCCCGTTGTTTCGTTTCATTGCCTCCCATCTCTTTCTGTCCCTCCGCAGCCTCCTCTTATAGCATTTAGCCATTAACATCCAGTGAGCAACAGCAGCGCTGAGTTTTAATGGATCCGCGGCCGTAATGGGCAATAAAAACGGACACTCGCCCACTTAACCCTCCGTCAAGTGTTCGCTCCTCTGCTGGCGGAGTATGAGTGTGTGCGAGTGTGTAAGGGATGTAGCGTGTGTGTGTGTGTTGCGATAAGAGATGAGAGAGGAGGTTGAATGTCGAGAGAGAGTGTTTGAGACGGGGGGATCATGTGAAGGGGTGTTAATAGGCGCACTCACTCCTTGTGTGTGTGTGTGTGTGTGTGTGTGTGTGTGTGTGTGTGTGTGTGTGTGTGAGAGAGAGAGAGAGAGAGAGAGAGGGAGGAAAGCATTCCTCCCTGGCTGTTCCTTTTATAAAATAAATCTCCAGAGAGACAGGGTTTGCACTTCCTGTACAGTGGGATGCTTTGAGGTGGTGGTGGTGGTGGTGGTGGTGGTGGTTGGGGGCTCACTGGTGACCTTTGTGACCTCTCTGGGAGGGGAGGGGTAGTGAACAGGAAACTCAAAACCCTTTTCCTCCCCCCTCTCTCCCTCCCGTGCCTCCCTTACGTCTTAGCAAGATTCTTTGCAGACTGTCTCTCCGTCCCACTGCTGCCCTCCAATAACACACACAGAATATACATTGAGACATAATGTCCTAGTTATGTAACATGTGCTGAAAGATGTCGAGCTCTGAGGAACCACGTTGGTCTCCCCCTTTCTTCTCTTTCTCTTATTTGCTTCTCATTAAGTCTCTCTGCTGCCCTCTACGCTGAAACATAATGCAACAGTTGCACAAACAGAGAGCGGTCATTAAGTCAACAAAGTGATTCAGTAAAGTCTACCTTATGTTTGCTAACATTATGATAGTGCACATGTTGCATCCGGTCTAAAAGAGTTAAATGTTCACTGTGGAGTTTTAGACTCCTAGTAGCACGACAGAGCTGTTTTTTTCTGAGTGGGTCCCCATTTTACTTATTCTGTGTGTGTCTGCTGTTTGGTGCTGAGCAGATAGTACACGGTGGGTTTTTAGAGCTTTTCCACTGAAAACAGCTGCCTGATATGACCCACGGATTTATCATAAGAACTGGATACCCCTGAATATGCGCTGTAGTGTTTATCACGCGAGTTCCCATTCAGCCTATAGACTTTACGTTGTGATGACTTCACAGATTTTGAAATTGTTTTTCTCGGCTCAAGGAAAGTTTTCCTAATATGAATGGATCAAAGATTCATAATAGAAAGAGCGTTATAATTTACCAATGCTTAATAATCATATTTACTGATTAGAGCTTGAACGCATCATAACGTGCTCCGTGCTGTCGCTGGACGAGTCGGTCACTGTGATTACTCTGAAAGGCATAATGGGAATGAATTACAATATAATAAGAGTCTGATGAAGTTAGTTGTTCCAAATGTTTTTAAGCTTGTTCCTCCACGGCTTAATTTGGATTTGCAGTTGTTAAAAATTGCAGCTTTATGTCTTCTTCACTCACACTGAAGAACTTCCATACTGTCGACATGTGTCTGAGACGTTACTGACTGTGCCACTATGTGCCGACGTAAAACCATCGTGTGGCGACTGCACATGTGTGTGACCGGCAAAAACTTGGATATATGAGACTGCTGAAAACCGGCCGGCTTTGATCGGCTGCTGATTGACGGTGCATCTCTAGCTGTTAGTTTAGGAAGCGCTTGACTTATGCAATACCGCAACTGGCCACTGGAAAAAATTGGAAGCAGGGCTGAGTGGCGGGACTGTATTCTGGTCTTATTATACATCCACGCTATGGCCGTATACGATTCTATGAGAGCGAACCAAAACAGTGAAGTTGTGAACCGGACAGTTAAACAATGAGCTGAAACTACAAAGCTCTGTAAAGCTGAGAAGAGCTGCAGATTCAGGTGATTATTCTCTGTAGGTTCATCACTACAAGAGACCCCCATTCACATTGTCATGATACATTAGTATAAAAATATATAATGTAGCCACTTTAAAGGAGCATGAAACAGTATAGAAGTTGTTCAACCCTTGTTTTGATTTTTGCTAGTAGTAGTGACCAGTGTATTGTGTAGTGGATGGTAGAGATGACGACTTTTTGTCTGGTGGAAAATCCCCCCATGTGAGACCCAGATTATGTTACAAGACAGTTTCCAAACCCTGCCTGCCTCGCAAAGGGCAGTTCAGACTAAACGTCCAGTCTGGTGTAAATGCTTTTTGTCCTGTCAGGAAGCTGTGAACTTCATGTGACAGGGCAGAGATCAGGCATCACACTCTAAACAATGCTCTCATTCAAAAACATTTACCAGAAGAGTTCACTGTTAACACCGTACACTTATGATACAAACCGATTCAAGTTTGCACCCATTTTGAGTGGAAAACGGGCTGCGAAATCTGGTGCACGTGGTGATATAATCTGTGTCCATGACGGGTGGCAAAGTGCCATCGATTGGCAGCCGATCCATCCAATTGAAATGTCGCTGCTGGGATCCAGTGGAGAATAAAAAGTGGCAAAAAGATCTCCATGAGTTGGGAGTGGTCACAAGGGCCTTGTTTTCTCTGTGACAGTATGATCTGTCCAGTCAGTGTCTTTTACCAGCTGCAGCCTAAGTTGGTCAGCGATTGTTCTGGTGGCTGGTAATTCCCCATCTAACCTCGCTTCCTACCTCTGCCTTACAGTAAGTGCATTTTATTGTGGCGCTGCAGTGACCTCACAGCCCCCGAGCTACACACACACATACACACACACACACAGCCCTCGGTCTTTATTCAAACAATGATCCAGCTTCCTGCACACGCTCACTCAGTCTTATGACAGGGTATGACTCTGGCTGACTGGATGTATGACTAGCTTCAGTGTGTGTGTGAGAGAGAGAAAGAGGGCAATAGCTGTATCTCATTTGGGTGTGTTGCTTTTCTGAGCTGTTGTTAAGTCTGTTGCAATATGTTGTGGTAACAAACAGCTCAGCCTTATTCCTTTGGCCTACAGGCGCAAGTACTTTTAATTACAGATCAAACTGTTTCTGTTCTTGTAAATTTCTCCAAACGCATAACTTTAAAATGTTTGAACCGTGATGACAAAAGTTTCCTCACCCTCATACAGACCTTGCTGATTTGACTAAATACACTGTAAAAGATTAGTACCACATTTATTCTTTTGTCCAAAGCAACGTACAGGATAAAAATATCAATAAAAAGCGTTTGAATACATTTTTAAATCAAACACGCCAAAAATGTCAATAATAAAAACAAATTGGGGCAAGGAAGCATCATTAAAAAATGTCTTTATAACACCTTTAGTGCACATATAGTCTCTCTCACACACAGGGAAGTGAGTTGCATGAACTGCAGCTGTGCAGTGTTATCAGCATACATGGCCGCTCCCTGCAGTTTTATTGAACACTTTATCTAATCAGCCGTCTGGACCTTGGAACTAAAACCCAGCTCTGCTCGGTGCGGCATTCCTCTGAAATACCAAGGAGGGAGGAGAAGGAGGAGGAGGGGAGGGATGGATGAGGAAGAGGGTAAGGGGGGGGGGGAGTAAAGGCAGGAGGGTGGAAATATCAGAGAAGGGGCCGGGCAGAATTGTGGAGAAGTTGGTAGTCGGGGTGATATAACGAGGGTAATGAGGGCAAAGAGAGGAGAGAAGGAGGAGGTTAAATTTAGAGGTAGGTAGGGAAGAGGAAGAGAAGGAAAGGGAGTTTTGGGAGGGAAGGCGAACTGAAAGGGGGAGGAGGAATAAAGGCGGAAGGGTGGCAAAAGGAGGAGAACGGTTGAGGAGGGGAAGAGCGAAGGGGTGGGGGGAGAAGAGAGGAACGTGAGGAGACGATAGGAGGAGAGAGAGACGGTTAAGGGAGGAGGAGGAGAGGAGGAAATGAGGACCTGATTGGGAGCTGCTGTCCAAACAGCAGAGGAGCAGAGCATCTGATACAGTTTAGGGAAATTTTGAACCAGTGGCGGTGTACTTTTACAGACCTCCAAACTGCCCTTTTTATATATGCAAATGAAGCATATGATGTATCGGAATTTTTTCCTTCTGGAGGTGTATTGTGGGCAGTATTGACTTGTTTTGTTCAGGACAGTTCTGGAGAGGAGGAGGAGGAAGAGGAAGAAAAACATTACAGGGGAAAAGTTGCAGGTGGACAGGAAGGAAGAGGATGAAGGAGGATAGATGTTAACGTTAGACCCGTGGTTGAGTCGACCACCTGGCTGTCATAGAGCGAGAACATCGACACCGACAAGCAGCGTGATGTGCTGTCAATTAACAAGCAGCTGCGATATGATAATAATGTCCTAAGAACAAATGTAAAGGCAAAGAAACCAGCTCTGAAAAGACTATTTTAAAGAAATAACTTAAAGTCGACATATAATAATTTTCTTGTTAATGTATGTATCAAAACATTAGCTGTGTCTCAATTTGAGTACTTCCATACTTATACTTACTATTTTGAGTGCAGAAGTGCATTCACACTGAGAAATATGGCAAAATGCAGTGCACTGTAAGTACCTGGATGTTGTACTCAAAAAGGTCCAAACATTGAGTGTGGAACGCTGGACATTTCTCACACTCAACGGTCGCCCTCTTTGCTACGTAACGGAAAGCGAGGGGCCAGCACCACTATACTGTTGTCGGAAAGAAGACATTATTGGGGTTAATTTTTCCGTCTGAATTGAATTACCGCCGATACGACGTGATGTCCGTGGCTGACTATCACCAGCTGGTCTACCGAGCTTCCGGTGAGTGCACAACAGCCGTGTGCGATTTGAGACAACACTACCCTGTCGAAATTCACACACTACGCAAGTGCACAGTGTACTAACGGAAGTATCCGACTTGAGACACAGCTAATGTGATCTTTTGCCAAAACGCGGGGACAGTTCGTAAAATCTCTTAAAGGTAGGGTCGACGATGTTTGAAAGCTAACAGAATTTGAAAGTAGCATCGCCTCAGAAGTTCTGTCCAAACCCACTCCCTCCCCTCGGGATTCCTTCCAATGCAACGCCCCCCACAAACATGCACGAGCACAGCCGCGTCTTAACTACTTCACAGACACAGAGCGGAGAGAGGACCTCAACTCAACAACGTTACCTCATGACAAGTAACCAATGCAGTGCTACTTTTGGCTGAGTTTTCTCTTCCATTCTCCAATAAACTTGCGGCGGCGACGCGCTGTGAGTTCAGGCTGGTGCACGCCAAGGGTACAGAATGAGCAGGGAGGCAGGGAGGCATCTGTTTGGTTCTTTCCAAGCGGACCGCAAGGCAGTGATTGGTAGACGTTTTTACAGGATTACAGCAGCTACAGATGACGGCTCTTTTCCGGTCCTTTTTCAGAGCTCATAAGTAACGGATCGCTGTCGGGGTGTAAAGAGACCATTTCAACCAATATAACAAACGGTGTATACTGGATAACATCGTCAACCCTGCCTTTAATATACTTAAACCGTCAGCTATAATGTTGTGTGAGAAAGGTGTGCTGGACTGCTCAGACTCATTTACACAAAGCTTAGGTCAAGTCTGCTCTATGCAAATGCAGACCAGTGACTGCAACAGGCATTTATACCGCCTGAGCTCCACAGGGCAGGAGAGGGGAAGAACGATGCACATGCACAGGAAAACAGATGAAGGGAGGAAAGAGGACAGCAGGATAGAGAGGAAAAGGGAGGGATCAGTGGATGAAAAGGAGGGGAGGCAGAGAAGACGAGTCGATGTGTTTTAGCTGCAGCGCTGCATGAGGAGACAGTGTGCAGTGTTGGCAGCACACACACACAGCAGTAGTTATTGACACGCTCACACACACACACACACACACACACACACACACACACACAGTGGTGATGCAGCAATAATTAGTGATGCTATCAGCGCACTCTGTCCACACCACCAGTCTCTCAGACACTAGTATAGCAGTGGAAAGACACATATAATGTGTGTGCAGACATATTTAACATCATCTTTATCACATCTTTAGGTTGATAATGTCAAGAAATTGTTGTAACATGTTTATATAATGAGCTTTTTTAACAGAATATACTCATAATAAACCACTTTATAGAGCATTTCCAGCAGCAGCTAGTCAGACAGCTCCAGGTGGCACCGCTTACACACCTCTAGTCAACTGTGACCAATGGGAGTCAGGGCTCACACACATAAATATCAATAGTTCAGTGACCTGCAGTGGAAAACTACTTTGAAATGATCTTTTTTTTCTCCCATGTTACAGATGATTGTAAACAAGTTGTTTTTTCTCAGTCAGCAACACCTTCCTTCACATTCATTCAGTCCCACGCGTTCACAGGAAGCTGCTTGATACAAACACACAGAGCAGCGCTGTTGGCCTCCAAACAGCTGCAACCTTCTCGCTGAAGGGCACGTAAACGCTTCAAGGCCTCGGTGAGCTTAATGCAGAATCACAGTTCAGCAGGTTTGTGTGGACAAACTGATCTATAGCAGCAGCCTCTGCAGTGTCACTGTCACTGTCTAGACTGGCCAAATTTTGTGTTCACCATCCCCACTATGTGACTCTACACTTTGCCTATAATATAGACAGTAGGCGATTTGTTCATTTTTAGCAGGTGGGACGTACCTGGTTCGTTTAGTTCACCTGCGACCAGCGAACCATGAATGACTCTTTTGGTTCTGTATTTTATTTTTTCTAACTTGCACAAACCTCAGTCAGATAAAGGATCAATGAGTCAAACTAGACACAAACACAACATATTGACAGGCCCCTCATTTGCATAATGAGGCAGAAATGCAGAAATAAATGTAAAAAGAAATGCATAAAGAAAAGAATACATAAATAAATAAATTTGGGGAGATAAATAGGAGGGCAATGCAACGGGGAAATCATGCATAAATAAATAGATATTTAAATAAATACATACAATTTCTAATAGATAAATTAAAAATAATAATAATAATAAATAAATGTAAAAATGAATATAGATAAAAAATTAAATAAAAAATTAAAATAAATAAATAGAAGAGTAGATAGATAGGGGAAGTAATACAAAAGTAAATAAATAAGCAAATTAAAGCTTTAGTAGGCAGTATATTTTTGGCATCATTGGGCAAAAATAATAACCATACAGCATATTGTAATTCAAGTGTTCTGAGAGAAAACTAGACTTCTGCACCTCCTCATGGCTCTGTTTTCAGGCTTTAAAAAATCTAGTCCGTGACGAGAGACTTTGCACTACTGTCAGGATATAGTGACCGTTTCATAAAAATCACTTTTTTAAATCATATTTACTCCAATTCTACCCACTGCAGCTTTAAGAAGTATATCAAAAAACACCGGGGTATGGCATTTCCTGACATTTTCAGATAAGTTAGTAATGACAGTATTAATTGCTTTATCATTATCCAGATAAATGATATCACTACCTGTATTAATTTGATGCAGATGTCTTCCTTTACTTGGGGCTTATACTGTACGTCACACTGTGTTTTTAACCCCTTGACAAAGAGCTTCTGGAACTTGTCAAGTTCACTCGCAGGGCTCCAAAAACAACAGCCAATTAAGTAGAGTCCAATCTGCCTTTTAAAAATCCATAATTGGTCGACCTCACGAATAAAACCTACAGTGTTTGTGCTGCAGGCCAAGTCAAAATTTGGTCAGCACACCGCAGGGAGCAAGGACGAGAAAACGAGCATCAGATGGTCATTATGCTTCTTCCACTTTGTTTTGAATCCAAAGCCTAGTGGCACAAAAAAAAGGAGAGCTAATATGGACTTTGGAAGGCAGAAAAAGAGAGAACAGAGCTGGAAGTTTCCGTAGCCAAGTAATGCCGTCACATGACAACAAAAGATTTCAAGATGCCCTTGAGAAAGGCACTCAGC